>NC_045605.1:84497402-85797402 GCF_009762305.2 Zalophus californianus | reverse complement strand
CAGTCGGTTAAGCGTCCGCCTTCGGCTCAGGTCATGATCCCAACAACCTGGAATCGAGCCCCACCCACATCAGGCTCTGTGTTCAGCAGGGAGCCTGCTTCTCCCTCTCCCTCTGCCTGCCTGCCTACTGGTGATCTCTCTCTGTCAAATAAATAAAATCTAAAAAAAAAAGGAAGAGTATCAGACCCCACACTGCTAACCTGGGAAAATATCAAAATTCAAATTTCCAAGTACTGAATGTATATGACTTTCACACCATGGTAAAGTCAAGAAATCCTAAGTCAAACCATGGTAAATAGGGGATCATCTGTAATTGGCTAGTCAAATGTAGCCAGTTTTATAGTTTCTATCAAATTCTATAAAGGCAATGTTCTTGGCAAGCCATATGTAATCAAATGTGATTCATAATAAATAGCTACAAAATTCTAAAGGGGGGGAGGGAATGACTCATTCTGTTCATCTAATTATTTCAATATCAAATCTAAATAATTTTTTTCCAGTTAGAAAAGATGCTCCAGCATTAACAATATGCAAAATAAAACAATTTATCTGACCACCTCTGGCAATCCTCTATTTTCAATGAGACCAAGAAATGGTCTTTCACAATTTAGATCCTTACCTAAACGATTAAGTACAGCTCAAAGGAACAACGTACTTTATTATTCTTCTCTAAATCTCCACTTCTTTTAGGTGTAATATTTTTATTTAAAAAAAAAAAAAGGTAAAGCAGCAAAGAAAATGCAACATGAAAAGTGTATTTGGAAATCTAATTTTTAAAAGAAGAAGAGAAGAGATGTTAATACCAGAAAGTAAAAATGGACTGAGTGACAGATAACAGAAAAATTGGGTTTTAATTCAGTTTGAAAAACCTACATTCATTTATTATGCACCTTAGTTTATTTTTAAGTATCTCCAAAAACTAAAAAAAAAAGTTATTCCTATATATCAAGCTCATTTTAATGGCAGTAATATGTTCTGTGCTCTTCACACTTCTGATTTCAAATTAGGCATTTAACATAAGATTTTTGTAATTGTACAAGACGTTTATCTTCCCTAAATTCTACATTAAGGAAAAGTAGTTTCGATTGAAGAAATAAAAGGCACAAAAAGGAAGGGTGTGTAAGTGGTTTTTAAAAACTGGTCAGGGATGATACATAGATATTACTTCACAACTCTCATCTTTTAAGAGGTGTTATGGTGTATTCTTAATCTTTCGCCCAAGCTACCACATATTTCACTGATTTTATATCTAAGTGAACTCTGGTCTCTAGCAAATTAAACATTTAAGTCAAAACAGATTTCTAAGTCTCCCAAATTCAATTAAATCAACCTCTTCCCCCAACTTAGGGCCCAGCTTCCTCTACCTTACCTGTCCACTAGCTTCCCTCCCACTCAAGTCTTCCCCCAGCAAGGAAAAATTCTCACTCTCTTAGAAAATTAAAGAAATTGTTTGGGTCAAAGTAACAAAATATATTTAAGGTAAAACATATTGCCCTTGGCTTGTTTCCGTTCAAAGACTTCCTGTTGGAAAAAGATAACTTTCTAAAGTACTGACTTGGCCATACCTACTAAATACAAAAGATAAATCAGTTTACTGACTTAACTGTCCTCAAGCCACAAATGCCATCCCTAAAAATATAGTATTTCCAATACTCAACCAGTTTTTTTTTTTTTAATTTCCACACAAGTGCTAACAGCGGAGGCTCTAGGTCCCCAGCATAACAGTGCATGCCTCAGAATCCAGACAATATGTTGCCTTTGTGTAGTGACATATGGCCCAAGTATCAACTGAGGAGAGCAGCCTGATCTGCCAAATAGGTCAAGGTCTAATCTGACAAACATTTAGGTAAAATGTGTAACATACATGTCCAAATACTGATTCTAGCTTTGTCCTAACAGTGATTAAGATAAGGTCCAAAAGAACAGCTATGACAAAACTACAGAAGCAACACACTAACATTAAGTTGTTTCTCTCCACTTTTTTTCTTTCCCCAAATCACTCTTAATCCAACCAAAAGAAGTGGACTGTGTTTCCTTAGGTCAGCCACGTAAGTGCTTTGGCTACCCTGAAAACTTACACTGATTCCAAACTTCGATTCCTAGGGTGCTTGGGTGGCTCAGTCAGTTAAGTGTCTGCCTTTGGCTCAGGTCATGATCCCATGGTCTTGGGATGGAGTCCCGCACTGAGCCTGCTTCTCCCTCTGCCTCTCCCTCTCCTCCCTGTTTGTTCTTCTCTCTCTCAAATAAATAAAATAAAATCTAAACAGAAAAACAAAAAAAATTCGACTCCAAATATATATTCCTTTCAACTTATGTTAAGTGTTCAAAGATACTAGACAAGTTATTTTTTTAAGCAGCTGGATCCAGAACCAATAAAGACATTTATAATAATTCCTTTAGACTTACATTTGTATCATATAGAAAGGGTTACCATAACAAAGCTTTCAGCAAGTTGGCAGGCAGGCAAGTAGGGGACACCTTTAAAGAAGTAATAAAATAGACTGGTAGATTCCTCCATTTTAACAAAATTCTAGTAGTTGTGTACCTCTAAGATAAACATACCACACTGGAAGTCTCAACTTCAGACATTAGAAAATTAGGACAGCTGCAAACCCAGAAATTTTTACATGAACATTTCTTTTGGCAGCAACAATATAACCATATAGTAACTTATTTTGTGTCCTCTAATAGTTAAGAGGCAAGAATAACTCTGGAGAGATATTTCCAATACAGAGAACTTCAAAGTTCCTTAGAACACACTTAAATCTAAATATTGCCATGACATCTTTATCTCCAAACTCAAACAAAAATGGAATGCAATGGAAACTACGTTATTTATGCCTTTTAATTAACTACCAATAACGCAATTCTAATCTACCACATCACCACCTTTGGTGAACTGCTGCAGAGAGAACACAGAAAACTAACTTCAAAAGTCACCAGAATAAGTCACTCTAACACTCCAATGGAAAATAACATGTAACCAAGTATTCCATTTAACTGATGTGAAACAGGTTTAGGAAACAGTATTTCAGCATTCTGAAATCCACATTTTCTCTTTCCTACCTATAAATGCCATCAGTGTTCATGTACCAATATTTAAAACAAAAGCTCAATCAGAAAGTTCATTTGACAGCTGTTGCTATTTTAAGTTGCAAGGGAAAAAAAAGCTTTCAATATCTTACAATAAACAAATAATACTTAGTGCCCTGCCATACTAGCTACAGTAGCCTACCTCTGTAATTTGCACCTTATTTTATGTACTCCATGACAGAACATCCAAAAAATTAAAATAGTATGATCTGAAGCTTCTTTTCAAGCATGTTTACAAGAAGAATTATCTCATAAAAACCATCCACTTTTATGTGACTCTAAAACTCCATGCCCAGAAGCCAATGACTGGTTTATAAGCAAGATAATGACTAGTTCAATGGAAAAGGTATTATGACAATAAACGAAGACTGCCTCACCATGTTATGATCTGCTTGCCTAATATGTGTTTAGCTACTGTAGTCAGCAATGTCCAAATATAAATTTGAAACATTTAATGACTGGTTCTGTTCTAGATTTCAAGCTCATCTTACCTTTTTAAAACATAGTTTTAATCTAAGGCTCTCCACAAAAAAAAATCTTTTTTAGAAAATATATTCCCTAGAGTAGAGAAAAACTTCAGGAACAAATTGTTATTCAATTTTACGGTAAGTACAAAAAAAATTCCACAGTGAAATGTGCAAAATCTAAAATATTTCAACACACTTCTACCTTAACAGAAATTAAAATCAAGTAAGTTTCAAAAGTAAAAGAAAAATAAGCCTCAAACAGGTTGAGCATTATATTTTATAAATAAGAGTTGTCTATATTTTATGAATGGACCCATAAATATACCAAGAAAACCTTAATTTAAAAGTACTTTACCGGGTTGGTTACATTTCAATTACTGTTAAGTGGCATGAAGGCATAAGGCAGCCAATAAAACTATAAAAAATATTTTTTTAAAAAGGTAAGTTTTGTTGAATAAGTTTACTAAGTTTAATACAGTTTAATCATGACCTATCAAAACCTTATCATAGCTCACTGTATAAAATTAGCACGGCACTTGCAAACATAAGCAGAATCTAGACTTATCAAACATATGGTGAGGCCTGCCCAGCTTCTGAAAAACTAAAGGAGAATGTAGGATTAAAATGTTTTAGCTGGGTAACAAAGCCCACCGATCCTGCTCAAAAAGTTTTCAACAAAAATCTGATCAAAAAGGGCACCTCTTAAAAATTTTAAAGCACCAAGAAATTAAAACTTTTTTTTTAAAGATTTTATTGATTTATTTGACAGAGAGAGAGAGCGAGAGCAGGAACACAAGCAGGGGGGAGCGAGAGAGGAAGGAGCGGGGAGCCCGATGCGGGGCTCGATCCTAGGACCCTGGGACCATGACCTGAGCCGAAGGCAGACGCTTAACGACTGAGCCACCCAGCCGCCCCTAGAAACTGAAACTTTGAAATAAATTGAAATGGTGTGAATATAAGTGATTCCACGCCAGAAGCTATACAGCTAACAAGCAAATACCTAAAAGCGGGGAGAGGGATTCAACCGATCTCCAAACTACTACAAGGTACACAAAAGCACAAGCACAGGCTGGTCTACCAGCTAACTTTCCCGGCCCAGAACCAGGGAGACATCAAAGTTGACAACAGAATCAGCCATGAGCTTTCCCTGTAAACCGGACGATAATCTGAACTTCACTGTTGCTAATAGAACAGCCTTATAATTAGAAGCAGCGACCTGACAGGTGGAAAAATAAATTCTAACAGGGCAGCAAGAGGTTGTGAAAACACAGTTCAAGGACTGAACATGTTATGACCACTCGGTAACAGGTCCAAGGTAATTTACGCACACACCCTTTAGCTCAATTCCTCAAGCCTAGATAAGATTGGGAAACAGGCTTCACTGAGAGCCACATACCATTTTAAAACAGCCGTCTCCCTCCCGACAGGAAAACAGACATTCCCATCCGAAGTCTTTCCGAGAGTTCTCCGCGAAGGGAAGCGGGCGGCCGCCACCTTAACGAGAGAAGCCGGCAACAGCCCCGCCGCGCGGCCGCCACGCCTTCCTCCCGCCGCGGCAGGGGACGCGGAGCGGCGGGTCACATTTCTCCTCCCCAACAATCAACACGCACTCACGTCTCCAGAGTTGACACCCTCTAAGCGGCCGCTCGGCGACGCTGGTGACTGGGCCACAAAGCCAGGGACGCAGCCATCGGCTGGGGCGCTCAAGTTGCGTGCGTGCGCGCGCGTGTTTGTGTTTGCTCCCCGTAATAAAAGACAAGAGGTCTCCGTAGTTACGGCCTAGGGTTGCGGTGGGGAAAGAGGCCCCCTGTGGGACTAAACAAAACTTCGGTTGCTGGGAAGAGCCGTTGCGCAACCCTGGCAGGGGAAGGCCGGGGCCGCCCAGCCCGGCTCCAGCGCGGCTTCCCGGAGGCTGCGCCACCGCTCGCACCAGCCACGCGCGGCCCCAGCGTCCGGCGGCCTTCGGCCCCGAGCGGCCCCCGGACCCGCCACCCGGCGGGGAGCCGCGGCGGAAACGCGGAGCACCGGAGCGCAGGGGATCTGCCGGGGATGTAGGACGCGCGACGGGTGCGGGCCGCTCCGGAGGGGTTGGGCCTCGCCGGGGTCCGGCTGAGGGGCCCGGAGGCCCCGAGAATGAAGCTGGTCCCCCCCACCCTGGGGTGGGGGCGCCCCGAGCCCCTCTCCCCTCTCCCTCCTCCCTTACCTTCCTAGAGGCCTGAGCTCTCCCCTCTTCGGGCGGCCGCGGCCCTGAGCATGTCCGGAGTGGGGTGCGGGGCCGTGCCGGGGACAGGGAGCCAGGCGCTTCAGCAGGCGGCACCACCCAGCCCGGGCTCAGCCCCTCTCCGCGGCCGCTGCCATCTTGTCCTGGCGGCTGAGAGGAAACGGCGAAACACCCTCCCCCGACCGCTGCTGCTGCTGCTGCTGCTGCTGCTGCTGCTGCTGCTGCTGCTGCTTCTCTGGCTGCTGAGCGCCGGGCCCGTCTCCCTCATCTTCCTTCCCGGGGATTTGGGGTGGGGACGACAGGGCTGGGGCGAGGGGTGGCGAGAGGCCGGCCGGCCGGCCTCCGACTGCTGGGGCCTACGGGCGGCGCAGGGTGCGGGGCCCGCGGCGGCTGGGGCCCATTCCTGACGCCCCTGCCGCGAGAGGAGGAGAAGGAGACAGCCAGGAGAGGCAGCGACGCCGGGGCCCGCGGCTCGGTCTCCTCAGGCCGCCGCGCTGCCGGCAGTCGTCACGGAGGCAGCTGCCGCCGGTCGCCCCAGTCTCGGGCCCCTCCTCCGCGCCCGCCGGCCTCGGCCGCCGCCTCCGCAGCGCCACCGCCCGCCGGGCCGCGCTGCGCGCCGAGCCCGGGCGGCCCCGCTCGCCTCGGGCCGCGGCGCCTCCGCGAAGCCCCTCCCCGGGGCCCGCCCGCAGCCGCGCCCTTGTAACTCCGAGCCCGCCTGGCGGCCGGCGTGGACCCGACCCGGAGCTCCCTCCCGCCGGCCCGCCCGCAGAAGCAGCATCCGTTAGCGCCCCCTCTGCTGTTCTGAACCTCATTCTAGGCCCACTCCGACAAAAATACACATTTAAAAAAAGATCCTAACCCCCCAAAGAAAGGATTAAAATGAGGAAGCGGGATTTTACAGGCCTTTCGAGATGCCGTAATCACAACTTCCCCTTCCACCCCTTTAGGATCTGTTTCTTGGCGACTTGTTTTTTTTGTTTGTTTGTTTGTTTTTTTAAGGGTCCAAAAATAAAGAAAGGGGAAATGCTTGGTCAAGTGAACAGTCCCAGTCTAAAATAGGTCCTTCCCGCTCCCCCATCGCAAAGAGTCAAGAGAATTGTAAAATCGGGTTAAAGAACGGGGAAAAGGCCTTCTTGCACATTTTCCAAGAGCATCTCTAAGGTCCCAAACCCCTTAATTGTGAATTATACCCACCTCTGCATTGATAACTCTCCATCAAGTTAGTTCCCCTCCCAGAGACTAGTTACCTCTCTCCTGGAGACTAGGAAATCAACAGAATGGCCCATCTCAACGTAATCATAGAACTGTAGAATTTTAGAGATGAAAGAAACTTAGAGATCCTTGGTCCAAACTCAAGCTAGGACAGGGCTTCAGAGAAGCTTCTGTGACCTGCCCAAGACTATACAGCAAAGCCCTGGTCTGCACACCCTGTCCCCTTCTTTTCCCTAAGAAACCGCTGACCTTCTAGTACCTATCATTGAGAGTTAATTTTTTTAATAATTATTTTCTTTTGTTCCTAATCAATGTTTAATGGGGGGAGGGGAGGACTGAACACCTTTCTCTAAGGAAGTGTCCTTTCTTTGTTCCTTTCATCATCTTCATTAGGAGGTTTGACTCTACCACATATGTATTTATCCCCAGACATTTCCTATTGCAGTAACTGGGGGAGGGCAAAGGGAGTGGCAAAGTGCTGCATATTTAATACTACACATTTATTCCCTGCTGCTTTTCAAATGGAGGGGAGTATTTTTGAGAAGGCCTTTTAAAAAGAGAAGAGGATAGTACGCCCTGAAGCAGTTGGAAGTATTTTCGAATGACAGTTGTTTTCTTCAAGTTAGGGAGGATAACCAGTTGAAAAGTCTTCCAAAATAGAAAAACAAAACAATGACTGTCTCTCAGAGAGATAGCAGCATATTAGCCATTCCTTTTTACTTAGTATTTAGTTACTTTTGATTTTTAAAAAAAAACAATAGTTAAAAGAACCAAAAAAGGATAAAAACACTATTCACAGGAGAAAGTTACAATTAAAAAAAAATCTTAGTGAAACAAGGGAACTATTCCACTAGAACTTCGAATTTCCAGAACTTTGGCTAAATATTTCTCTAGATCACTTTTAATAAGAGGCTTCAATTCTCCCTATTTTGTGGCATTACTACATTTATGGAAAAGCTGAAAAGGAGGAGGATTTTTTTTTTCCTTTCTATCCCTGACATTGCTCTCCACTGTACTGTAAGTTCCAGAAGGGGATTCTGTCTTCTTTTTTTTTTTTTAAACAGTTGCATTGCCAGTGCTTACAGTGCCTGATTTATAGTTGTTTTTAGTAAATGTTGCTACAGGAGTCAATAAACACTATTAATTCAAGTCCTCCTTCACTTTATACCTGTTGTCTCTTAGCTTAATCTCTTTACTTGCAATCTCTTATCTCTCCAATCCTTTCGGAACACCAACATCCAGATAGCTTCTCAAAGCCCCTGACTTAGCCATTTTATGAAGTTTGTAAGAAAAAAAAATGGAAAACTTCCAGTGTTCTTGTTAAAAATGAAGACTACTAAATTGTATATGAAAAAGTTAATTGTGTGTAAAAAGAAATCTTTTCATTCAGGGGGCGCCTGGGTGACTCAGTGGGTTAAGTGGGTTAAGCTTCTGCCTTCAGCTCAGGTCATGATCCCAGGGTCCTGGGATGGAGCCCTGCCTCTGGGTCCCTGTTCAGTGGGGAGTCTGATTCTCCCACTTACTCTTCCTCTGCCCATCCCCCCTCGTGCGTGCTCTCTCTCTCTCTCTCAAATAAATAAAATCTTTAGAAAAAAATCTTTTCATTCGGAATTACTACTTAAATACTGTGTACCAGACATTGGACTATAATCTGAGGATACAAGGAAAAGGGAGACACCCTATGAGTTTACACTCTCTCTAGAAAGTTGGTTATTATACAAATAACTAATTATAATATTAATAAGCATTATAAAAAAAGAGCCCAGCCTGCAATGAGAAGGTAGACCCTAATCAAATGAGATGGTGGGGAAGCCATAAAAAACCTCATTCATTTCTCACTCTTCAGGACTTAACTAAGGGCTTACTTCCTCAGAAAGAACCTCCTGACTTCTGTAATCCACATCCCCATATATCCTTCATGGGTAGCATTTTTCTCAGTTTCTCTTTCCTCAGTTGTTTGTTTTCTGTTGTTTGATTGATGCCTACCTCTACTACCAATCTGAAAGCTCTGCAAAAGTAGAAAGCACATCTTTTTGGACACCATTGTCTCCCCAACTCCAAGACAGTGGTACATAGCAGCTGATCAACAGGACCAGCTACATTCAGGGCCCCCTGAAAAATGAAAAGGTGGGGTGCCTTGTTCAAAATCATGAAGGATTTCAAGATGGTAACAGTAGAGGATTGAACCCATCATGGGGGCCCTTGAAGCATGGGACTGTGTGCAACTACACTACACAGGTTGAATGAGTAAATGAAAGTTGAGATCTGAGGGGCACCTGGGTGGCTCAGTCGTTGAGCATCTGCCTTCAGCTCGGGTCATGATCCCAGTGTCCTGGGTTCGAGCCCCACATCAGGCTCCCTGCTCAGTGGGGAGCCTGTTTCTACCTCTCCCACTTCCCCTGCTTGTGTTCCCTCTCTTGCTGTGTCTCTCTGTCAAATAAAATCTCAAAAAAAAAAAAAAGTTGAGATAAAGATGTGTGGAAAGTAGCCCAAGCAGAGAACACTTGAGACAAAAGAAAAGATACATGCAAAAGCCATGTAGAAAAAGGCAATAGAGAGTAGAAATTTTGAGAAAGTGAAAGTTTTTAGTCAGAGTGAGAGGATAAATCCAAGCAGATGAAGATAGAGGAAGAAGCAAAGGCCAGATTAGGATTTACAACCTTATTCTACCTGCAACGGAAGCTACTGAAAGATTTAAGGAGGGATACCACATGATCAAAAAAGCCACTGGCTTTGGGTATGGGAGCTATCTATTTTCTTCTTTGCACTTTTCTGTATTGTTTAAGCATTCCTTCCAATAACTTCCAATTTCATTCAGAATAAAAACTAAAAACCTGACAACAGACCTAAAATGGTCTATAAGATCTTGCATAGAACTGATCCACAAGGAACATGCCTCCTGCTTTTTGTGTCCTTACTGTATACTCAAGGACTTCAGTCACTCTTCCTCCTCAGGTCCTTACCCAAATGTCTCCTCAGTGATAACCACCTATACATACACATAAATGCCCTCGGTTTTTATTTTTGTTTTTTAAGTTTGTTTGCTTATTTATTTATTTATTTATTTTCTCTACATCCAATGTGGGTCTCAAATTCATGACTCTGAGATCAAGAGTCACATGCTCTTCTGACTGAGCCAGCCAGGTGCCCCAAACTCCCTGTTTTTATTTTTATCCTTAGGACTTACCACCATCAAAGGTACTATGGTATAAATTTTTCGGTCCCCTCTTCCCCACAAAGGTAAGCTCCCTGGCAGCAGAATTTTTGGTCTGTTCTGTTGGCTGCTCTATCCCCAAAGGGTAGATCATGCCTGGTATACAAAGGAACTCAATAAATACCTTGAACAACTCCAGGGTTAGGAGTGTGGACCCCTCACTCACTGCAGTCAAAAATCTGCGTATAACTTTTAACTCCCCCAAAACTTAACTACTAATAGCCTACTGTTGACCAGAAGCCTTAATGATAACATACTCGGTAGAACACACATTTTGTATGTTACACATATTACATAGTGTATTCTTACAAGAAAAGTAAGCTAGAAAAAAGAAACTGTTAAGAAAATCACAGGGGTGGGCACCTGGGTGGCTCAGTTGGTTAAGTCACTGCCTTCGGCTCAGGTCATGATCCTGGAGTCCCGGGATCGAGTCCCACATCGGGCTCCCTGCTCAGCAGGGAGTCTGCTTCTCCCTCTGACCCTCTTCCCTCTCGTGCTCTCTATCTCTCATTCTCTCTCAAATAAATAAATAAAATCTTTAAAAAAAAAAAAAGAAAAGAAAATCACAGGGGTGCCTACCTGACTCAGTTGGTAGAGCATATGACTCTTGAGCTCAGGGTCATGAGTTGGAGCCCCACGTTGGGTGTAGGGATTACTTCTTTAAAAATAATTAATTAGAAAATAAAAGAAAATCATGAAAAAGAGCACTACATTAACAGTACTATACTGTATTTATTGAGAAAAATCCACATATAAGTGGACCCGTGCAGTTCAAGGATCAAATTGTATTTGTAAAATGGAAGAATGAATTTTCTGTGTGAGCAGTATGAAACTCTCCATAAACTCATACTGCAGTCACAATTGCTTGAAATCACCCAGACATGAAATCTAAGACCGCTCTCTCTCTTAGGTCTTTCCCCAACCCCCAAATCCAAAAATCACTCCTTCCAAAGGAGGCCAGTTCTCCTGCACTTACCTAGTGTTCATCACTGCCCTTGTTCCTTGTTCCACATCTAGGTGTCAAGAGAGAGAAATGGCCCTTCCACAGCCTTAGCAGATGATGCTGATACTTCTCCAAAGAAAAACCTTGGAATTTGTCACAGAGCCTGGGGCATCAACGCACACTCTCCTTCCTCAAGTTAGGGGTTTATTGTTGTTTTCCTCCAGACCCTAGGTATCCTTTCCTGCCATTGGGGGTTTGGGAGGGTGTAAGGAGGACCTAGTCAGCCAAAAAGAGCTCCCTAACTACAAGTCTGAGGCAGGCGGGGTCCAGCAGGGGGATTCTGCTGTTTAGTCCCTCCCAAAGGTCCTGGCCTCCTTATGCAAATAATTTACCTCCAGGTAGAGTTCAGTTTTGTACACTTGGGCCTCAGGGAGGGGCAGCTGGAATGGAAAAACTTCAGGAGTGTCTCCTACCTACATTTACATAGCTGAGAGGCCCACTCAAGTAACTCTTTGCAGCCCAAAGATCTGTTTCTCTTCCTTGAAAAAAAAAAACAAAAAACTGGGGCGCCTGGGTGGCTCAGTTGGTTGGGCATCTGCCTTCTGCTCAGGTCATGATCCCAGGGTCCTGTGATTGAGCCTGCATCGGGTTTCCTGCTTGGTGGGGAGACTGCTTCTCTCTCTCCCTCTGCCTGCCACTCCCCTTGTCTGTGCTCTCTCTCTCTCTATGTCAAATAAATAAATAGAATCTTTAAAAACAAAAAGAAAGAAAGAAAAAAAGACTGTTCCCACTAAATTCAAACAGATCGGGGGGCATCGGGGTGGCTCAGTCGCTTAAGCGTCTGACTTCTGCTCAGGTCCTGATCCCAGAGTCCTGGGATAGTGTCCTGAGTTGGGCTGCCTGCTGAACCGGGAGTCTGCTTGTGGTACTTTCACCCTCTTCCCGCCCGCCCCGCTCCACCCCCCGCCGTCGTGCTCTTGCTCTCTCTCTCTCCAATAAATAAATAAAATCTTTTTAAAAATTAAAAAACAGGGGCACCTGGGTGGCTCAGTCAGTTAAGCTTCTGACTATTGATTTCGGCTCGGGTCATGATCTCTGGCGTCATGATCTCACGGGTCCTGGGATCAAGCCCCGGAGTGGGCTGCGCGCTCAGCGAGGAGTCCGCTCGAGGATTCTCTTTCTCTCCCTCCACCCCTCCTCTTGCTCACACACTCTCTTTCTCTTTCTCTCTCTCAAATAAATAAATAAATCTTAAAAAACACACTGTCTTAAAAATAAATAAATAATAAATTCAAACAGATAAAAATAATCTCATCTTAATCTGGAAGTTCACAAACCTTATCTGAATCTGAGTTCAGTATTACAGTCAGCATAAAGCAAAAATCTCATATGGTAAAATTCATCCTTGAAAATTATCCAAATTGCTCACAAAGTACAGTGTGCATTGTTTTGTGTATATAACCTTGTACAAATAATATGTCCATCTAAATGGGCTGCTCCTAGGGGATGCCTGGGTGGCTCAGCTGGTTAAGCATTTGCCTTCTGCTCAGGTCATGATCCCAGGATCCTAAGATCGAGTCCCGCATCAGGCTCCTTGGTCAGCGGGGAGCCTGCTTCTCTCTCTGCCTGCCACTCTTCCTGCTTGTGTGCGTGCACTCTCTCTCTCTCTCTCTGAAAAGTAAATAAACAAAATCTTAAAAAAAAAAAACTTAAAAAAAATGGTCTGCTCCTGGTAGTTAATCGTAAAGTCGATTTTTCACATGTTCCACCTCTTAGAGCACTTCAGAAATTTTATGAAGCTTTTAACTTGTTGGCTTTTCCAGTTTCATCCTCTTCTTAAGATGGAATCTAGCAATCACACCCTTTGTTAAAGTTTTGCTAGAGCTTTCAGTTAAGTCTTTAATTTCTTCCTCCAAGATGGTAAAAACAGACATACCCACTCATATGCAACCTAAATGATGTCTCCACGGCTGGAGAATCCTTATTATCCTTGGCACATTATTTCCATAGGTTTTCCCAAAATATAAGGCTCTCTTGCAGGTCTGATTGAATCCACTGCCCATGGCACCAGCTCAGAGAGTGAAAAGGCCTGCCAGCCCCCACACTGTTTACCTTGTTCTCTCTCTCCAGAGCTTCTGAGTTTCATTCTTGGGAGTTAAATGTACTTATAATGCACAATATTGGACTAACATAGGTTTTATCTTAGGAAAAAAATGTTTGAACCCCAGAAATACAAAACGAGCAAATAAAATAAATCATGCACCTTGTTTTCTTCTTTTCTTCTTAACTTTTTTTAATTGAAGTGTAGTTGATATACAACATTAGTTTCAGGTGTACCACATAATGATTCAACATTTATATACATTGCTAAGTGGTAAATCTAGCTACCATCTGTCACCATATAAAGTTCTTACACCATTATTAACTATATTCCCTGTGTTGCACATTGTATCCTGGTGTCTTAGTCCATCCATCTTGTTTGGATCTTTACAGGTCCCTGCTGGGCCCCTGGGTAGCTCAGTTGGTTAAGCGACTGCCTTCGGCTCAGGTCGTGATCCCGGAATCCTGGGATCGGGTCCCACATCAGGCTCCCGGCTCAGCGGGGAGGCTGATTCTCCCTCTGGCCCTCTCCCCTCTCATGCTGTTTCTCTCTCTCTCAAATAAATAAATAAAATCTTAAAAAAAAAAGTTTTATCTTTACAGGTCCCTGCTCACAAACCTTCAGACTGTTTCAGTTACTAAAAATGTTCATATTTCTTAGTTTGGCTATTGAGGCACATTATAGTTGGACTCCATAAAACCTTTTTAGCCATTTTCCTATAGGCTTTATGACCCCACAAAAATGTGCTTTTCTCTCTTGCCAATGATACCTTTTATTTCTCCATGCTTGTAACATTTCTGTCATTAATAGTGCCTTCTCTTATTGAGATCCCTCTTGTCCTTCAAAGTAAGACAAATGTTCCCTCCTCCAAAAAGCTTTGAGTGAACATACCATTCCTAAGTGATATTCATGCATCCCACAAATACTTTTTAGGTCCTACCATATGCCACACACTGTTCTGAATGTTTTTATTTAATAACTCAAGGATAACTGTTACTATTCTCATTTTATAGGTGAAGGAACTGAAGCACAGAGATTAAGAAACTTGTCCAAGGTTACACAGTAAATAATGGAGCTGGATTTGTGCCCAAGCTGTATGACCTTAAGCATCTACCCCAAATCAAAGATTTTCATGAAATGCATTCTTGAAATTTTTTTTTACAATTTTTTATTATTATTAACATAAACTGCGGGGCACCTGGGTGGCTCAGTCGTTAAGTGTCTGCCTTTGGCTCAGGTCATGATCCCAGGGTCCTGGGATTGAGCCCCGCATAGGGCTCCCTGCTCCGCGGGAAGCCTGCTTCTCCCTCTCCCACTCCCCCTGCTTGTGTTCCCTCTCTTGCTGTGTCTCTCTCTGTCAAACAAATAAATAAAAAATCTTAAAAAAAAAACATAAAATGTATTATTTGTTTCAGGGATACAGGTCTGTGATTCATCAGTCTTACACAACACACAGCACTCACCACAACACATACCCTCCCCAATGTCTATCACCCAGCCACCCCATCCCTCCCACCCCACCCCCAGTCCAGCAACCCTCAGTTTGTTTCCTGAGATTAAGAGCCTCTCATGGTTTGTCTCCCTCTCTTGTTTCATCTTGTTTCATTTTTCCCTCCCTTCCCCTATGATCCTCTGCCTTGTTTCTCAAATTCCACATATCAGTGAGATCATATGATAATTGTCTTTCTCTGATTGACTTATTTTGCTCAGCATAATTCCCTCTAGTTCCATCCACGTCGTTGCAAATGGCAAGATTTCAATTTTTTGATGGCTGCGTAATATTTCATTGTGTGTGTGTGTGTGTGTGTGTGTGTGTGTGTGTGTGTGTGTGTGTGTATACACCAGATCTTCTTTATCCATTCATCTGTGAATGGACATCTGGGCCCTTTCCATAGTTTGGCTATTGTGGACATTGCTGCTATAAACATTGGGGTGCAGGTGCCCCTTTTGATCACTACATTTGTATCTTTGGGGTAAATACCCAATAGTGCAATTGCTGGGTCATAGGGTAGCTCCATTTTCAACTTTTTGAGGAAACTCCATACTGTTTGAAAATGTTTTTATAAAACGTAGTCATAAAGGAGATTATAATTGCCCTTGGGAAGAGTTTAAATTAAAGAATGTGTTCTTACGGCTCCTGGCAGGCTCGGTCAATAGAGCATGCTACTCTTGATCTTGGGGTCTTGAGTTCAAGCCCCATAGTGTTTGTGGAGCCTACTTAAAAAAAAAAAAATTGTATTCCTGACAGGTCTCAGCATCAAATCATGGATATAACAAACATTAAGCTCTAAAAGGAAAGTAGAATTTTACAATCCTCTAAAATGGTACATGGAGAAGTCATCCAAGCTTGTCAGGTCCCACCTTTTACAAATGAGGGAACCGAGATTCCGGTAAGTGAGAACAGAGCCTCGGGCCGCTTTCATTCCTTACCCAAGACCATACACACCCAGTCCTCTTGCCTCAGTCATGCCATCTGATTCAACAAAATGACTGCCCCAGAATAGGAACTCCCTGATCTGTTCCCAAATTCCTTCCTTCCTCCCTTTATACCTGAACTAGGGAAATAGCCAGTCCCTTCATATTCAGTATCAACTACCTGACTCCTGGTAGTAAATTGCCCTCCCTATTTTCTGAGGTCATGTGCCATAGTGGAATATAAAAGGATGCATGCAAGGATCATCCAGAAGAAACTGTGCTCACCTCACAAAAGCGGGGTGTTCAGTCATGCAGAGCCATGTAACAACTATGACAGTTACAACTACAATAAAAACTCTGCCTGCTAACAGAGTCCTCTGGGTTAGTGAAATTTCAGGCATTTAAGGAGAAATCCTCTAGGCGAGGGTCTGTCCTCATATCACATCACAATCTACTCTGCATCTGTGTCAATCCAGCCGTTCTGGGTGACAGAAAATAGGGAGCTGCTCCCAGGTTGCTAGTGTGGGGGAGGCGGGGGAACAACCTGAGAATAGCCATGCCTTTAAGACTTTCAGAACAGACGACAGAGACAGTCTGGGCAAAGTTGTGATGGAAAAGTTGTGATGTTCGGATTGATTCTCTCCTTTCTCTTCCTTGGTGCTTTTTTCCTATCTACTTGTGATGCCCCTTATATTACATTCCCCCTACATACCTGGTTTCCCCCTCTGCTGATCAAAGACACTCCCTTCAGACTGCTTCAGATGACGCTCTGGCAGCCCAAAGTGTCCCCCTGTGACACTCCTGTTCCCACCTCGTATCCTTTTTTTTTTAAAGATTTTATTTATTTGTTTGACAGAGAGACACAGTGAAAGAGGGAACACAAGCAGGGGGAGTGGGAGAGGGAGAAGCAGGCTTCCCGCGGAGCAGGGAGCCCGATGCGGGGCTCGATCCCAGGACCCTGGGATCATGACCTGAGCGGAAGGCAGACGCTTAATGAATGAGCCTCCCAGGCGCCCCTGTATCCAGATATCCTTAACATCAAAATTACTCATCTTTGATCATTCCCCAAGTAAGTTCAAGTTTAATCTTAGGAAAAGTACAGTAGTCCCCCAGCATCCACAATCTTGCTTTCCCTGGTTTTTGTTATCCACAGTCAACTGCAGTGAAGAAAAAGATGATCTTCCTTCTGAGGTGTCGTCAGGTCAGTGATAGCCTGACGCTACCTCACGCTTATGTCAGGCTTACATCACTCACCTCACCTCATTCGTCAAGTAAGCGTTTTATCATTTCACATCAACACAGGAAGAAGAAAGGTGAGTACAGTACAATAAAATATTTTAAGAGAGAGACCACCTTCGCATAACTTTTATTACAGTGTATTGTTATAATTGTTCTATTTTATTATTAGTTATTGTCACTAATCTTTGTACTGTGCTTAATTTATAAATTAAACTTTATCATAGATGTGTGTGTATAGGAAAAAACATAATGTATATAAGGTTCAGTACTATCTGCGATTTCAGGCATCCACTGGGGGTCTTGGAACATATCCCCCGTGGATAAGGGAGGACTTCTGTATGCTGTTTAAAATATACTTTCTAATTTTATGTTTAAAAATAGCCAAAGCTGCCAATGAACCAAACAAAGATTATGTTGGAATTGGAAAAGGCACTTTTCATGAGGCTTTGCTTATATCTGTCAGAATATTGTCCTAATATATCAATTTTGTTAAGGCAACACATTTTCTGCCATATGTCTGAAAAGTGTCATAATAAAAATACAAATCTGTGACATCTGCAGTGTGACTCATACCCTCCCATCCCCCCACTCATCACAGCAGCCCTGCTGATACAGCCTTCCTTTTTTGTCCTTTGACCCTTCCAGGAAGTGGTGGAAGGAGACTGCACAAGGAAGAATCAGGAGACTCTTCAGTCAATGTGTAACTTTGAACACATTTCACACTTTCCTCAATCTTTTTCCTCATCTTCAAATTCCATGAACACCTACCTTGCAAAGAAGCTAAGGATTAAATGAGATCACTTATGCTAACCTTGATGTATAGTAGGCTCGAAGTAAAGTTTAGGTGAATCAAAATGTTTAAGAATGTCTAATTAGTAAAATTTCAGGCTAATTGGAGAAGATATTCAGGGTCACATTGTCCCCTTTGAGGGGTCCACGTCCCCTCTGAGATCAGCCCCAGAAGTAAAAGAGAGAAGGGGAAGGTTTGAGCTACAGAAAGAAACATTTGGTTTTTCTCATGATTTCCTTTCTCGGCTTTTCTTCCTCCTCTTCTCTTCCCCTGAAAGGAGGATTCAGTCACTCTCAAGCTTAAACCTCTTTTCTTACCTTTACTACATTCAGCTGTATGTCTGGACCATCCTTTTTAGTTTTTGGCCCACTTTGAAAGGGACAATTTTCCTTCAGAGAAGAAAATTCATTGTCTTGCCCTCAATTCCAAAGTCTATCCTGTGGCTGTGCCCCAACCAGAAAATTTAGAGTCCCAACTGTCTGGATTCCAGTTGGTTAATAACCTATTATCTACTGAAATTTCTGCTCAGACTAAGTTCACATTTCCTCTATCCCCAACTGACCCCCCAAACGCCTGATTTGCCTTCATTAAATATAAGTATGGTTATCTGTGTCACCTGCTTACTACCCATTTGCCTAAATTACTATGTAGCTCAATGATTATGTATGTTATTAGATATCCATGAGATTAATGCTGTGGTGCATCTTGTTTGTTTCTTAAAACACTGACCCCTATTCCAGCACAGTCAGTCTTTACAGTTTGTTTCTCATATAGCACAGAAAACTGCTCACTCCTTTGAAATAATAGAAGAAACATTATTCATAAAACTGCTATTGGGATTAATGCAGCAATAAATCTTTTCTAGTAGGGTTAAAATATATTTGCAGAAAAAATGCAAAAGAAAAAAAGAATGATGGGAGTATCATAAAGGGCCTCTGAGATGATGGGGGAAGCAATCAACTATGAAAGCAAAAGAAAAATGACATATTTTCCTGTGCATAGTACAATTAGTTCACATTGTAGTAAAATGAAATGGGCAACAAAAGCTAAACAAACACTTTCTTTAACCAACACACCAAGGATAACAGTGTAAAGGTCATTGTTGATCTGCAGGCAGAATTTAGGTCTTCCTCATTTACCATGAGGAAGAACATTCATGGGGCACCTGGGTGGCTTAGTCAGTTAAATGTTTGCCTTCGGCTCGGGTCATGATCCCAGGGTGCTGGAATCGAGCCCCACATCGGGCTCCCTGCTCAGTGGGGAGCCTGCTTCTCCCTCTGCCTGCCGCTACCCCTGCTTGTGTTCTCTCTCTCTGTCAAATAAACAAATAAAATCTTTAAGAAAAAATATTTTATATAAAAAAAGGAAGACCATTCTTCGTATGACAAGCAGTAGAATATTTCAAAACTGTAAAGGTAAATCTAATCTGTTTACATATAGCTTATTTTATTTAAAATACAAATTATACAATGACCTAAAATAATGGTCTATTAATGTAGTTATTATATAGTTGATATAATAGGAAAATAGTATTTCTTATTTACACCATCTAAATTCAGAAAAAAAAAAGATTCCATTGCTTGGCAATTATAGATTAAGTTCTGGGGCTGAAGATATACTTTTCCAAACACTTGAAAAAACAAAATAAATTTGTTTTTAAGATCTGCAAAAGGATAAATACACTCATGACTGTCACTGTGTTTGTAAATTTGTTATTTCTAGCCCCAGAAACATATAAAATAAAATTTAAACCTCATGGTTTTATGCTTATCATAACTATGGACTTCCATTACTGAAAAAAAGAGATAGACCATGGACTACTCTAGAATCATTGGCAGAAATTTAAAATCTATAGTACATATAGATATGTACTTGCATATTACCTTGCATAACTGTGGTATTATCTTCAATTAATTTAGAGATTTCTGTAATAACCTGTGCTCACTTTGATGAGTTGAGATCATAAATTAGAGAACTTAAAGGCATTTGAAATATTCCGGGTCAGAGCTGTTGTATGAGATCATCTTTCACCTAGACTGCTGTTTTTTTCACATCTCTGTGCCTCGGCTTTCTCATCTATAAAATGCAGACAATAGAATGATGCATACCTCATAAGGTTGTTCTGAGGATTAAGTGACTTAATAGCTGTCAAGTGCTTCGACCAGTTCCTGGCACAGAAAATGAATTAATAAATATTGGCTAGCATCAGCATCAGTCTCACTGGTTCTGTTTTGCCTCCCAGAGTCCATTCTCAGCCAGTGATTGTTTAAAGATATAACCCAATTTATACATCCTTCTGTTTGTTTTTAAAATATGCCCACAAATTCTGTAATACCCCTCCCATTAAGAAATGGGCCTTCGTTCCCCTCCCTTTGAGTGTGGACTGGGCTTACTGACTTGTTTTTAGCAAATAGAATGATGCAGAAATGATGGTGTACAACTTCAGAATAGGTCATAACTAGGTACTGTGGCTTTCACCTTAATCAGTTGCTCTCTCGCTCTCTCTCTCTTATCACTTTCCAACTGGCTATGTTGAGAGCCACCCTATGGAGAAACCAAGGCACTGAGGCCTCTGACCAACAACCGTATGAAAGAGCTTGGAAGTAGACCCTGCTGCCGCAGCGTGGGCCAACACTTCCTACAGTGCTGAAGCCCCTGAGCCACACCCACCCAGCTTAGCCCCTCCTGATCCATAGAAACTGTGAGATAAATGCTTATTGTTTTAAGCCACTAAGTTTTGTGCAATATTTTGCATAGAATAGATAACTAATAACATTACCCGCTATGTGCTAGACAATGTTCTAGGCACTGGGGATACAATGTTGTACAGAGCAGACAAAATCCATGCCCTTATGTGGCATTTACAGTCTAGGGGAGCTGACAGAATTCACACACGTAAAGAAAGAAATAAAGTCAGGTAGCAGTAAATGCTCCAAAGAAAAATCAAGCAAGGGAAAGATAGAGAGAGTTCCTAGGGATTAGAACGGAGACATCATGATGGGGTGGGGGTAGGGAGGAGGCATTTTTAAATAGGATGTATGAGGAGAGACCTCAGTGATATGAATGAGGGAGCCACATCATTATGTGGAAGAATAGTGCTTTGGTTTGTTGCTATTGTTGTTGTTGTTTCTTTTTTTTTTTTTTAAAGATTTTTATTTATTTATTCATGAGAGACAGAGACAGAGAGAGAGAGAGAGAGGCAGAGGGAGAAGCAGGCTCCCAAGGAGCAGGGAGCCCGATGCGGGACTCAATCCCAGGACCCGGGGATCATGACCTGAGCCAAAGGCAGATGCTTAACCATCTGAGCCACCCAGGCGCCCGTTGTTGTTGTTTCTAGGCTGATCAAATAAGAAATGTAAAGACCCGGGACACCTGGGTGGCTCAGTCCATTAAGCGTCAGCCTTTGGCTCAGGTCATGATTCCAGGGTTCTGGGATCGAGTTCTGCATCGGGCTCCTTGTTCAGCAGGGAGCCTGCTTCTCCCTCTGGTTCTCCCTCCCACTTGTGTGTGCTCTCTCTCTGACAAATAAATAAAATCTTAAAAAAAAAAGAGAAAGAAATGTAAAGACTCAGAAGCAGAAAGGAGCTTTACATATCCCAGGAAGAGTCAGAAATCCAGTGTGGCCAAGGAGGAAGGACCAGGGAGAGAGTGGTGTGAGAGGTGAGGCAGATGAGCAGCCAGGAATACCTTGAAGCTTTCCAGTCTGAGCCCTCCCAAAGCTCACCACTGAAATGCAAATAACACTCGTGCTTCCTTCCACGAGGCATACCTCTCTGACTTCATCCCCTCAATTACTGCATCCTAGTCACACTGGCCTTTGGCTAGCATTTATCATCCTCTAAAAAAATCTTGTCCACTTGCTTACATGCTTATTTTGTCTGTTCCTTTTAGACTGTAAGCTCCACTGAAGCAGTAGACTCTAATAAAACTCTGTTGCATGAATGAAAAGAATGTCTTCCTTGAAGACTCTGGCCATGGAATTGCAGCCTGACATACTCTACTATAACTCTTACAGGGGTTTGGATAAGTAACTGTGGTATAGCCATATAATGGAATACATGGCAGGATTAAAAAGCATAAAATCTTTAAAAAAAAAAGCATAAAAATTTTTTTTTTAATTCCAGTATCGTTTTTGTTTTGTTTTGTTTTTAAAGATTTATTTATTTATTTATTTGACAGAGAGAGAGAGAGAGAGAGAGAGAGAGAGAGCACAAGCAGGTGGAGTAGCAGGTAGAGGGAGAGGGAGAAGCAGGCTCCCAGCTGAGCAGGGAGCCCGATGCGGGGCTCCATCCCAGGACCCTGAGATCATGACCTGAGCCAAAGGCAGCTGCTTAACCAACTGAGCCACCCAGGTGCCCTAAAATTCCAGTATCGTTAACACACTGTTATATTAATTTCAGGCACACAATATAGTGATTCAACAATTCTATATATTACTCCGTGCTCATCATGATAAATGTACTCTTCAATCCCCTTCACCTATTTCACCCAAAATCTATTTTTATTTACAGGAAAAGATATCTAAGACATATTTTTAAATGTTAATATGATCTATTTCTGTAGAATAAAAATATATCAATGTTTATATATGCTCAAATATACATATATACCTAATTAGAATATATATATACCCACACACATAATTGTTAATTGTAAATATTACTGAGAAGTGTGAGATTATGGTAAACTTTAACTTTGTTTTGTTTGGATTCATAAAAATAAACATGTTTTACTCACATAATCAGTAAAATATATAAACAATCAGGAGAAAAAACATCCTTATGGTAAATCTTTGAATAAAGTTAATGATTATCCACTGACAAAATTTCATTTAAAGACTGTTCTTAAGCAAAAAAGTTAACTGTACCAAGAACAGTTCTAGATGTTTCCCATACATTCTCTCTAAAAACAACAACCAAAAAAACTGATTAACCACTTACCACAGATTTTATAAGGGAAATTTCTACATAAAATAGAATTTTTGAGCTAGATATATACAATTATTTTTAGTACATTTATATAAATGATGAGAGGCAACTATTAGTACCTAAAAGATTCTACTAATGTGTAACTCATCTTTAAAGACGATTTTAGGAAATACCATGCTCTAATAAAAATATACTTATTAATGAATCCTAACTCAAGGATTTAAAGATTAGAAAAATACTTATTAAGGGAAATAAGTTAATGAAATGTGTGTTTAGTCTCTTTGTTGGTCACAAATGTTCAAAAAATGAATTGACATTCATACTGATTTTCTAAAATCCTCTATCACATTACTAATACACATTCACACTACAGACACACATGGGCATTCACGTGTATGCGCACACATTCAACCTGTTAATTCCCCTATTACAATAGTACTTATCTGGAGCTGATATAATTTCAAATTATGTGGGCATGAATCTAAGCAAATTAGGAAGTGTTGCTTTTCCTGTATTGGCAAAACAAACCCAACATTTTAAAAAATGCAGCCTAACACTGCTTCAACTTTTGAAGTGAGGAAACAGATGACAAGCTTAAGGAAATCCTGGACTAGATATTTATAAGTTCCAAAGATATCACAGTTGTTGAGCTTCTCTTTAAAACAAGCCTTTTCTAAAGAAGAATTGTGACTAATTAAGTGTGAGTACATGAGCATATGCAAGCAATTTGACAAAAATCCCCCAAATTAAGGAAGAGTCCAGAAAATCTCTTGGGGTTTATGTTCCTTGCAAGTACATAAACATCTTTCTACAGGTTAGTGTTCTTTTAAAGAGTTCATCAAAACTGGCATCATAGGAAGATGGCACCACTTCATATGCTATTTCTTTCTTTTTTTTATTTTTTTTATTTTTTTAAAGATTTTATTTATTTATTTGAGAGAGAATGAGAGATAGAGAGCACGAGAGGGAAGAGGGTCAGAGGGAGAAGCAGACTCCCTGCTGAGCAGGGAGCCCAATGTGGGACTCGATCCCGGGACTCTAGGATCATGACCTGAGCCGAAGGCAGTCGCTTAACCAACTGAGCCACCCAGGCGCCCTATGCTATTTCTTTCTTGTCAAAATGAAAAATATTCTGAAAAGTAAAGGAAATCAGTTAATGAACAGTGAGTATAGAAGGGTTTAAAAAGTATCTTTGGAGAGGGGGGCCGCCTGGATGGCTGTTATTTTAGTGTCCGACTCCTGATTTTAGCTCAGCTCCTGATCTCGGCTCCATGCTGGGCGTAGAGCCTGCTTAAGATTCTCTCTCTCCCCTGCCCCTCCCCCCTCCATAGAAAATTTAATCCTGAGTCACAGGACCAAAAATAAACAAACTTGAAAAAGGAAAAATAAACATAAATTAACTCCTTGGACATTATTTCGTTTGGTATAACAAAAGTAGTTTTGTACAAAAGTTTGCCTTAAGATTTTGCAGATCACAACTGCTGAAAGCCAACAAACGTATCTATAGCTCAATAGGGTTTAACTTCATATCAGATGTTACAGAAGAGTTCTATTTGCTCCTGAAATACTCAGTTGTACTACAGCTTTGCATCTGTCCCTAGGAATTATGTTACAAAAGCCCAACTCTGCTTATGTTTCACTTTCTTAATATGTTTTCAAGTTCTCAATGTAACAGGCTGTTGAGACTGGCATTCAGGAAAATGACAAAGTGTCAAGTAGAAAAGAGGTTTGTTGCTATGATGGACAGATATTAAAAGAATTATTTATTTCATGGGATCATGACTATAACAAATGTACTATGTCCTTACAGATAATTCACTCTACTGTAAAGGAAAATATTCTATTAAATAAAGAAACTTCAACTGATAATCCTCACCTGAGATCTCCACAATTCCCTCTTTCCCTTATGTCATGTACATTCATAAGAAATTGAAAACTTAGTATTGAAAGATTCTAATCCACTTTTAACAGCTTCTACAAATCATTAAGAAAAAGACCAACTTGATACAAAAAAAGAAAAGACAAAGGCTTTTATCCTACAGATATGCTCATACATTTGTGAAAATTGTATATATATACATATATTCTTTGCACCATTGTTTATAATAGCAGAAGATTAGGAACAACCCAATGTCCATCAATAGGAACTCAGGTATATCATGACATATCCATACAATGGAATACTGTACAGCCATTAAAATTAAAATAAGGCAGATTTCTATGTGCTAATATGGCACAACCACTAAGCTATGTTGTGATAAAAGCAAGGTCTCAAACGATGTGACAAACATGCTCCCATTAGTGTGGCAGATAAAGATTTATGGATAAATGCATATATGCAAATACATAGAAAAGCTCTGAAAAAATAAACAAGAAACTAATACTTGTGCTCTCTCCAGAAAATGACCTGGGTAAGTTGGGACCAGGGGAGAAAGGGAAGCTTTCTTTTCACTGTATATTCTTCTCCATCTTTTGAAACAATTTTTAAGAAGGATATACCTTTGATTTCCCAAAGGTTTGGTGGCACTGATTTGAGGATTACGGGAACTGCCAGCCACAATTCCCAATCACATGAGAATTCCAGTTCCACCGAGTTACAAAGATGGGGTGTGGCAGCAGCTGATGGCTTGAAGATAACCAGAGAAGTCTTAAACTGCTCAGTGGAGCTCTCTTCTTTTATTTTTCAATATTTTTTATTTCCTAGAAAAGCTCCTACTCTCTATCCCACCCCAAGAAATGCATTCCTTTAATCTGTAGTGTAAGAGAGGGGTTCTCCAGGCCTACCTGGGTGGCTCAGTCAGTTAAGTGTCTGCCTTCAGCTTGGGTCATGATCCTGGGGTCCTGGGATCAAGCCCTGTGGTGGGCTCCCTGCTCAGCAGGGAGTCTGCTTGTCCCTTTCTCTGTGCCCCTTCCCCCACCCCTCACTCATGCACTCTCTCTCTCTAAAATAAATAAATAACATATTTTAAAAAACATAAAATTGAAAAATCCATTTTAAGTCAACATTGTTTGCAGAATAAATTTAATTTTGACATACATTTATTTTATAAGTTCTTATTTATATTTACTTTTATTACATCAATCAAAAGGAGCAATGAAGCCATTTTGATGAATGTGAAAAATAGAAATCAGAAGTTATGTATAATCATTTGTCTTAAATTTGCCTCTGCCTCCAATCCACTTTTATACTTTGTTTTGGTTGTATAGTATCTCAATACAATGTGATTATATTGTGACATCACACAAATATATAGTTACAAGGAGTTATAGTTGTTTTTTATTTTTTTTTTAAACATTGTGCCTTGGAACTTCAAGTTGCTCTTTAATTAAACTCATTCAGAAATACAAAGATTTGTGATAAGAAGTTTCTTCCAAAATTGCATCACTAATAACACCTAACAATTGCTTTATACTATAGAAGTTAGATGAGAAATGCCCAGAACTTACAATAATCATGGAATCTATCTATAATAAGATATTCTCATGAGATGGCAAATGATGCTCTGTGTTACAAATTAGTTTTTATCCAAAGCAAATGAAAACCCAGAACCAACTTCGGAAAGCATGAAGCAAGACATCTGAATCCAAGGGTAGTGTATTGGCTGATAAGTCACAGAGCTCTTGGCAAGAAAAATTGCAAATTTAGCAAAATAATATTAATGTCTTACTAGTCAAGGCAGAAAAAATTTGACTCAGAGAGAATTCTGTTTCCTTCATCATAAACGTGTTGAAGATATGCATGATAAAATGCATACTGTGTCACTGATGGAGTTGCATGGTTCATAGATCTTTTTTTTTTTAAGATTTTATTTATTTATTTGACAGAGAGAAACACAGCGAGAGAGGGAACACAAGCAGCGGGAGTGGGAGAGGGAGAAGCAGGCTTCCCATGGAGCAGGGAGCCTGATGCAGGGCTCGATCCCAGAACCCTGGGGTCATTGCCAGAACCCTGGGGTCATGACCTGAGCTGAAGGCACACGCTTAACAACTAAGCCACCCAGGCGCCCCGTCAGAGATCCTTTAAAGAGAGAACTTGCTGAAGAGTACAATCAGCTGGTACTCTTCAGCTGCAGTACATTTAGGACTTGTGGCAGCATCCGAACCCAGGGCACTCTCCCCCTAGGCAGCTCTAAGCCAATGAGTGAGCAGAGTTGGGGGCCTAGGGTCTGGGCCATTTCTGCCAACAGAGAGAACTCCTCTATTGGCAATCTGCATTGCCACTCTCTGTAGGGGGGCCCAAGACTTGCTCGGAGCCACAACTGAGCCCCAAGCTCTTCCTGTTCAATTCTCAGTTCTTCCCTTGCTCCTCCCACAGGTGCCAGACTTTCATCTCAGACTTCTGCTCTCTCTCACCTTTATCTTTCACAGACCTTATCACTAATAAATCTCTTGCACTTCTTCCATCTTGACGTCTGCTTCCCAGAGGACATGAAGTGACATATGTATATTAAAAATATATTCACCATCTTTATAATGCACTTTAATCCACTGATAGCAGACACAAAATGACCATTCATCTCTTTTTAATTTTTTTATTTTTTTATTTAAGATTTTATTTATTTATTCGAGAGAGAGAGAGGGAGCATGAGAGGGGGGAGGGTCAGAGGGAGAAGCAGACTCCCCGCTGAGCAGGGAGTCCGATGTGGGACTCGATCCCGGGACTCCAGGATCATGACCTGAGCCGAAGGCAGTCACTTAACCAACTGAGCCACCCAGGCACCCCACATTCATCTCTTTTTTACTTTCTTGTTTGGGCCTTGTAAAAATGCAACTTATACAGCCACAGTGATACCTTTGTTCTCCTTTCGCCACTTGATTTATCAAACAGATGCTACCTGTAAGCATTTGCAGTTTGAAGAATCATTTCCCAAACAGCCCATTCCAATCTTCACGTTACTCTATAGTTGTTTTCTTGGCAAAAGATACCTAAAATGCTATACCACTTTTCATCGTAAAAGTGATAAAGCCAAGACATCCAATTAGCAAAAAGCTTCTTCCCATTTGAGACAACAGCCCAATTTGTTGAAACAAGTGCTTTCTGTAAATTCAAAATGTTTATTACTGTTTTTTTTAAGTGTTAGGAAATTTGCAAAGATAGCTTTTTTATTTGTTGCTTGTGAATCCCACGTGCTAAAACTGTCAAATATTTAAGATTCAACTCAAAAGCAGAATGTGAGAATCAGCAGTAATTAAACCAATTTAGTAAACATATATCAGGACTGCTTACCAAGACTCCATTTAATTTTCAGACATTGAGGCATCTCCATGAGCTCTATCTGCCTGCCATGTTCATTATAATGAAAGGACATAACGCCCAGAAAATGTCCTCATCGAGCTTTAAAAGCCCAAGAAAGGAAAAGTGACACCATCTCTTCAGCTTTACCCTACCAAAAACTCAGAGATAAGTTTTATTTGAGTTTGTTTCCCGACTGTTGAAAATAGGCTGATTGCAACAGAGGTGTTGGGTTGCTTCTCTTTATGTCAACTTCAAGTTCAAATTTAGGAAGTCATTCTGTCATCAGAACATGTTGTGCAAATTAACAATAGATTTCTAAGCCACAAATACATTTTAACAAATCTAAATTTTGCTGAGGTTGTTCCTTTTTCCATCTCGTTATAGGTGCTTTATAAAAGTGATTGTTACTCCCATGATTCACTGGGGGTGAAATACCTTATCGGAGTCAACGTTTGGAAGAGCATTTCTCAAGAATAACAGTGTTCTTGGTTTTCAATGTTCTGAATACTCCTAGCAATAGACAGTCTTTTCAGTAAAATACTGAGGGGAGGCAGGGAGGCAACTGAGGATTCCCTAGTACAATAATTTTATTAAATTAAGTAACTGTTGTATAGCAAGACCCTAAAGGAATGGGACCAGGGTTTTTGTTGAGCTGAAAGTGTGAAGCATAGAACACAGCTTGGAGAGGGACAGTCAGAAGAGTGAGTGTACTCACAGTGGTAGAAAGGCTTAGTAATGGGATGGTTCTGGAAGCTGTATGAACTCACTGGGGAACTTAAATAGGGCAAAATGTGTTTTTAAAACCCTAGAGCTTTTTGACAGAGGTTGTGACAATATGCTTTCCCTGTTTCTCAACTTGCAATAGGCCTAATCCTAGGAATCACATTTGGAGACACATGTTATTTTCCCATTTCGTAGGCAACTTGGTGATTAAGAAGGCAACAACATCACATAGTACCCCAGAGGGGCCTGGAAGAATTAATGCACCTCCCTGATTACTTAGGTCTTTAGGAGAATCTGAATTAGTTTCCTAATTTAAACACAGAGAAGGGGTACCTGGCTGGCTCAGTTGGTGGAGCATGTGACTCTTGATCTCAGGGTTGTGAGTTTGAGCCCCATGTTGGGGGTAGAGATTCCTTAAAAAAAAATTTTTTTAATCTTAAAAAAAAAAATAGCACAGAAAAG
Source organism: Zalophus californianus (assembly GCF_009762305.2). Classification (NCBI taxonomy): domain Eukaryota; kingdom Metazoa; phylum Chordata; class Mammalia; order Carnivora; family Otariidae; genus Zalophus; species Zalophus californianus. The sequence goes on along the minus strand of NC_045605.1, from coordinate 85,768,358 downwards.
GCTAACATCAGCCTAAATGGTTATACAGGGTCTTTTTCAGCTTTGGGTTCCTACTTCTCTTCTTAAAATTATCATATGCCATGAAGGTTCATGGTATGTTACTGCCTACTGAATGCTAAACAGAATTCTCTAACAATATCTTCATGGATTGTGAACACTTGTAATTCCGATGTGAAGGCTGGTACTAACAATCAATTATACTTTGGTGTATAACAGAGCCACATTTTCCGTAAGGATGGATGAAGAAAGGCATATCCATGCTGAGAAGTTATTAGTAGCTAGCACATTAGTTTGTTCTTCAAATCTGAATGAACTGTAATTAAGTACTTACCATTTAATTGGGTTTTCTCTAATTAGATTTTAAGTGTTATTTATAAAGAAACTAAACATTTTAAACAAATATAAATATTTCACATAAACAAAATAATCAAAACAGTTATATATGAATGATTGCCAAGAAATTGTCAAATTAAAAAAAATGTTTGCTCAAAGTTGCTTCTATTTTACAAAAGATTCTAAGTCCTTATTATTTCTCATTCTTCAAAGCCCAGTGCGGATTCTACTCCCCGATAAAATCCCTCCAAAGACCTCAGTCACAAAAATTTCCCCCTACTCTGAATTCATTCTGAACATAGAGATGTTATCTCTTAGCTTAGCACGTAATTATCCCAATGCAAGTTGGTTTAATATTTCAAACTCTTAGGAATCTGGATCCATTTTCCCTTGCACCGTAGTCAAAGTTTACTACAATGTTGGGCACACATTTTCATAGGATTCATTTGTGTCAGGGATGCTGTGCTAAGCATTATATAATACGTTCCTCACAATCACTTCATAAGGATAGATTTAACTAGCACTCTTCTAGAAATAAGGAAACTGAGGCACAACTGAGGAAGTTGAAGCATAACAAGTGAACGAGTAGTGAAATGAAGCCCTCAAACAAGGCAGAGCCCAGTCTCCACCACCATGCTACAGAAATATAAATACTGGTGAAAATAATAATAAATGGCGCTTTGGTCTATTCTGAAGAAAAATGACATTTAACTCAATCCTTTAAAGAATCAGATCTTTGAATAATGAATATAAATAAAATATTCTCTAAATCAGTGCATGACTATTACATAGGATTTTATTGCAGAGAATATAGAAAATTATTCTTTAAAGTCTTTTGGGGGCACCTGGGTGGCACAGTCAGTTAAGCACCTGACCCTTGATCTCAGGTCTCTATCTCAGGGTCATGAGTTCAAACCCCGTGTCTTTTGAAAACTTGTATTTATTAATATTAGTAGGAGTTAAAGTCAAATCATGGACTCTATAGACTATTTTTGTGTGTGAGAAAGCCCTACTAACTGAGAGAGAAATAACTCTTACATTTCAATACTGTAAAACTAAGTGCCTACATGGATCTTTGTTTCCAGGATATTAGTAAAACTTAAATGAGGTGAAATTGCAATTCTGTGTGTGTAGTTGTACTGTGGTTATTGGTAGAAAGGGTAAAAAAGCATGACCCAGTACTGCATATTTCCAGAAGTTTGTTTCTGCAACACATTTTGGTCATGTTCTATTTTTACTCCTGCCTCAGGGAATCAAAATGGGGAAATAGGTCTCTAAGGACACATGTCAGAGTAAGTTTTTCTAAAGTCAACAAGTACTTTTGTGAGCCAAACGCTGTACTAGGTACTCTGGGCATTGCAAAAGAAGCCTAAAACCTAATTTTGTGTTTAAAAAAAAAAAGCCAGAAACTTAATGGTTCCCAAACCCCGAGTTCCCTTCTTCATCAGGTGCCTCCCATGTTGCAGAGTTTCCCTAAATGTATATATTTGTTGCTGTGTTTATTAATGTTAAATGTTATGTGGCAGTGACTTTAAGTCAGTGAAAAAACAGGGCCAGAAAAGAGGTCCCGAGATGGTTTAGAGTATTCTAACTAGTATGTTGATTCATCTAAAATTCACATATACGCAGCATGTGACTTTAACACACTTCTGAGAACAAATTTCTTTACATATGTTTCCAAGAACCTTGCCTACACACTCTCTTTGATTTCTTTAAAAAAAAGAAACAAAAAACAGGAGCGCCTGGGTGGCTTAGGTGGTTAAGCATCTGCTTTCGGCTCAGGTCTTGATCCCAGGGTACTCAGTAGGGAGTCTGCTTCTTTCTCTCCCGCCCTGCCCCTTCTCCTTGCTTGTGTGCACTCTCTCTTGCTCTCTTTCTCTATCGTGCTCTCTCTCTCTTTCTCTCAAATAATTAAATCTTAAAAAAAAACAAAACTAAAAACAAATGGTAATTGCACAACTTTGTGGTTTGATAGAAAACACTGTAGTATGGTTTTAAAATTCCCTCTTCCTCTTCCTTTTTTTTCTTTTTTTACTTTTATAGTGTCTACTTGGTAAAACTGAGGGCAACTTAAATTCTAGTCTAGCATTAATGTAAAGTTCAGTGTAAAACCCTCCCCTCATTAAATTCTGGTGAACTCATCAGGAGTTATGAAAAGAGTTCAGGCTTTTATTTATACTTGGTATATAAGCCCCTCCCAATAGTGTACTCATTCGTTTTGGGTTTTTTTTGTTAAATAGGTGCTGATTGCTTTACGTCTTTGGTCATTTGAACACAATACAAGCAAGTTCTGTTGAACCAAGTACTTAAAATTTCCCAAACATCTATGAAGGAATGGTTAGAAAAAGTAAACAAAAAACCAAATTGGCAGCTAAGCTTAGCTATGATAAGGCTGGCTGACTCTTTCAAAACAGACTCTAGACAGAAGCAAAAGTGCAATATAGTTGACCTTTGAACAATGCAGGAGTTATGGGCACTGACTCCCCACGTAGTCAAAAATCTACATATAAATTTTGACTCCCCCCAAATTTAATTACTAATAGACTACTACTGACCAGAATCCTTTGAGGTAACATAAACAATAGATTAACACATATTCTTCTCTGTTATGTGTATTACATACTGTATTCTTATAATAAAGTAAGCTAGAGAAAAGAAAATGTCATTAAGAAAATCATAAGAAGGAGAAAATAGATTTTACAGTACCATACTGTATTTTTATTTATTTATTTAGGTAATCTCTATACCCGATGTGGGGCTGGAACTCAGGACCCCGAAATCAAGAGTCACATGCTCTTCTGTCTGAGTGAGGTCCTTTTTCTTCAGAAGTATGGCTGGACTTTTTATTGTTGTTGGAAGTTACAAATACAGAAGATTATAGAGTAACATCCTAACGGTCCCTCTTCACTCCTCCTCTAATGCATAATTCCTTCCCAAAATTAACCACAGTTAATAGCTTAATGTGTAAATTTATAGTTCTTTCTCTACTTACAGATACACAATTATATAAACATTTTTACTTGTTTTTTTCCTTCAAGTAGATTATCTTATTTTTAGACAATGTGAAACTTAGAGTAAATTTGCAAGTACAGTACAAAGAATTTCCCCCCGGAATCATTAGAGAGTAAGATGCTAACATAATGCCCCATCACTGGCCCCCTAATACTTAGGTGTGTATTTCTTACAGACAAGGATATTCTACATAACCATAATTCAACTATCAAAATGAGGAAATTAAGGGCACCTGGGTGGCTCAGTTGGTTGAGCCTCTGCCTTCAGCTCAGGTCATGATCTCAGGGTCCTGAGATTGAGCCCCAAGTCAGGCTCCCTGCTCAATGGGGAGTCAGCTTCCCCCCTCCCTCTGTCCCCCTCTCTGCTCATGAATTCTCTCTCTGTTAAATAAATAAATGAAATCTTTAAAAAAGGGGGGGCTGTGACCCCTCTATTTGAAAAAAATGAGGAAATTACATTGATTCATTATCACCATCTAATCCTTAGACACCATTCATCAGTTGTCCTTTTTTTTTTTTAAGATTTTATTTATTTATTTGAGAGAGAGAGAATGAGAGATAGAGAGCACGAGAGGGAAGAGGGTCAGAGGGAGAAGCAGACTCTCTGCTGAGCAAGGAGCCCGATGTGGGACTCAGTCCCGGGACTCCAAGATCATGACCTGAGCCGAAGGCAGTCACTTAACCAACTGAGCCACCCAGGCGCCCTCATCAGTTGTCCTAATAATGGTCTTTATTGCCAAAGGATCCATTTCACAGTCCTGTGTTTTCATTTAGCTGTTGGGTCTCATTAGTCTCCTTTAGCCTGAAATGATTCCTTAGTCTCTCTTGGATTTTCATAATTGTGACACTTTTGAAAATTACAGGACAGTTATTTGGTAGAATTTCCCTAGAACCATGTTTTTCTGATGTTTCCTCACTAGTAGGTTTGATTATGAATCTTTGGCAGGAATGCATCTGAAATAATACTGTATTCTTGTGGCAGTTTTCTCATTACTAGATGCTATTTGCTTTGGTCACTTGACAGAAAGTGGTGCCCACCGATTTCTCCACTGTGAAGTTTTCTTTTCCCCCTTTGTAATAATCACTTTGTAGGAGTTTTTTGAAACTGTGTAAATTTCCCATTCCTTGTCAAATTCTCAATTTATTCATTTATTTATAATATGAACTCATGGTTCCCACTTTATTTAAAGGTTTCTAAACTATTGCTATTATTATTTTGTACAGATGCTTAATTTTTCCCATTTGGCCCGTTGGAGCCCATTTATACTGGTTTCTGTGTTTTTGACATGACTCCATCATTCTTTCAACATATCCTTGCTTTCTAACATAATATAAACCAGGCTCATCTTTTATTTCCTTTTCACCAACCATGCAGTCAGCCATTTCTTCAGGGAACTCTGGTTCTTTTAGTGGAGAATGGCATTTAGAACTCAATATCTGAGCACTAGGTGTGCTCATTGCTGGGGGATGTTGCTTCTAGGTCCTCTCAGCAAGACAGAGCAAGGGAATATACAGGTATATATACAGACCTACAAACTTAGACCTACACACATTTACATCTTTCTTTCTTTCTTTCTTTCTTTCTTTCTTTCTTTCTTTCTTTCTTTCTTTCTTTCTTTCTTTCTTTCAAGATTTTATTTATTTATTTGATAGAGAGAGAGCACAAGTAGGCAGAGCAGCAGGCAGAGGGAGAGGGAGAGGGAGAAGCAGGCTCCCCAGCAAGCAGGAAGCCCAATGTGGGGCTCGATCCCAGGACACCAGGATCATGACCCGAGCCAAAGGCAGACACTTAACCGACTGAGACCCCAGGTGCCCCTACATCCATATGTATTTAGATACCTGTCTATATTTATTGAAATCCGTGAATTTATACTGATACTGCCAATTCCAGAAATTTCATCTTAGCTTTCTCCCTTTCCATATTTGTATCTTCTTTTTCTTTTTTTTTTGATCTTTTTAAGAGAGAGCATGCAACATGTGGCAGGGGGAGGGGCACAGGACAGAGAGAATCTTAAGCAGGCTCCACACCCAGCACGGAGCCCGACACGGGGCTCCATTTCGTGACCCTGAGATCATGACCTGAATTCAAACTAAGAGTCCAGCGCTCAACTGACTAAGCCACACAGGCGCCCATGTAATTTCCTTTCTGACACCGAGAAACCTGGCTCACATTATCCTTAATATATTTACTTATCTGATAAAGTTTCCCTTTACACAGCCAATCTTCCATCACTGCTGCTAGCCCTTTACCCTCCATACCCTACTTTACCCCCCCAAAACCTCCTTCTGGGTCACCCACATGCATGGATGCCCTCTTCACTCAGCTTAACCTCTGACACCTGGGCAGATGTCCTGCTCCTCTTACCTTACTGTTTTCTACTTGTTGTATTTGTTTTTTTTTTCTTTTTCTGCTTTCTATGGTTCTAATGGAATCACATTTTATATGATTCCATTTTATCTTCTGTCATAATGTATCAATTTACTCTTCAAAAATAATGTTAGTGGTTGCCCTAAAGATTACAATACACATTTTTAACTAATATAAGTACATTTTCAAATCACACTACTCGGTTTCACATATAGTACAGACACCTTATAAAAGAATATTCCCAATTCTTCCCTCTTGTCCCTTGCAATATTTCTGTCATTCATTTCACTTGTCCATATGCTCTAACCACTCAATACATTGTTACTATCATTGCTTTGAACAAATAGTTATCTTTTAAAATCAATTAAGACTAGGGTTGCCTGGGTGCCTCTGCTTCGGCTCAGGTTATGATCCCAGGGTCCTGGGATCGAGCCCTGCATTGGGCTCCCTGCTCCTCGGGAAGCCTGCTTCTCCCTCTCCCGCTCCCCCTGCTTGTGTTCCCTCTCTGGCTGTGTGTCTCTCTCTGTCAAATAAATAAATTAAATCTTCTTAAAAAATGTAAAAAAAAAATTTTTTTTAAATCAGTTAAGACTAAGAAATATAGGGGTGCCTGGGTCACTCAGTCAGTTGAATGACCGACTCTTGATTTTGGCTCAGAGGTCATAATCTCAGAGTCGTGAGATCCAGCCCCAAGTCAAGCTCTGGGCTGGGCATGGAGCCTGCTTAGGATTCTCTCATTTTCCTTCTCCCTCTGCCCCTCCGCCCCTCCCCTTTTCTTAAAAAAATTTTTTTAAAAAGACTACAAAAAAGAAAAGATTTTATTTTACTGTCATTTATTCCTTCTCCGATGCTCTTCCCTTCTTTATGGAAATTAAATTTTTGACCAATATAATTTTCCTCTTGCCTAAAAATTTTCTTTTAACATTTCTTGTAGGGTAGTTCTGCTTGCAATGAATTTCCTCAGTTTTTGTTTGTTTGTGAAAAACTTTATGTCTCCATCACTTTTCAAGGATAATTTCACTGGAAATTATCACTGTATTATTCACCATATTCATTAGGTTGGTAGGGTTTGTTTTTTTTTTCTTTCAACATTTTAAATATTTCACTCCATTCTATTCTTGCTTACATGATTTCTGATGACACGAACCCTGTAATTTTTTGGTAAGGTGATATTTTTGCCCTCTGGCTCCTTCAAGATTTTCTCTCTTTGTCTTTGGTTTTCAGCAGTTTGTATACAAAATGCCTAGGCATAATTGTTGCTTCTCCTATTTAGCTCTGATGCCCTCCTCTCCTTGTAGAAACTTTGCTTAAGCTCTGACACCTCGGTCTACTCCCCTCCTAAACACAGAAGCTCTCCTCACCTGTTCAGGCCCTGCCTCTCCACACCCCCTGCATGGACAACCACCTCTGCCCACTTGGGCTCCAAAATCCCATTTTAGGCCAGTCCTCTCTACCTTTCTTGGGCTCTGATACCCCAAACCAGGCCACCCCCATAAGAGGATGCTCTCCTTACCCAGTTGGGGCATCAGGCCCTCCTCTGTGGAGATGAATTCTTCCCCACACTTGGATTTTGATACTCCCTACCAGGCCTACTTCCATTCATATGCCCCCCTCCCGTTTTGGCAGGAACATCACAGAGATGATGCTGTTTTTTTCCTACCTCGTCTTGTTCACTGGCACCTGACTTCAATTTGTCTCATTACCAAGGATGTGCACTTAATACTTGATTAAAGTGGTGTCTGCCAAGCTTCTCCACTATAAACTTTTCCATTTGTCCAAATAGTCAGTAAATATTTTGTGGATACTCTGTAAATGCCCTATTCCTCATCAAACTTTTAGTTTAATCAATGATTTATGTCAGTATAGATGTATGGTTTTGTATGTTATTTGAGAGACTGTAATCTGTTACTTTCATTTTATTTTGATGCGCAAATTCCTCCAGATTTGGTTAATGGGGGCCCCATCAAGTTGGTTCTGCATCTTTTTGTTGTTGTTGTTAGAGAGAGAGAGGCAGGCAGAGGGAGAAACAGGATCCCTGAGATCCTGAGACTGAGAAGGAGCCTGATGTGGGGCTCGATTCCAGGACCCCGGGATCATGACCCGAGCCAAAGGCAGACACTTAACCAACTGAGCCACCCAGGCGTCCCCGGTTCTGCATCTTTTGACTACTTCCAGCATTCTTTGACTACTTCCTTACTTTCTGACACAATAAGATATCCTGAGATCATCTTGTCCTTTTCTTGTGCCAGACCTAGAAACCACCATTCTTTGAAGCAGTCCTGATTCTTTTTAATAGAGAATATTTAAAAATCAGAATCTTGTCACTGGGCATGCTCACTACTATTGGGGTGTCACTGCTTTGGTTCTTTCAGTGGACAGAGCTGAAATGTGTATGTATGTATATAGGCACACACATTTACAACTATATTTCTTTCTCTCATTTGCCTAATTATATACACATGCATTTTTTATTGATATAATACATATAACATGAAATTCACCATTTTAAAGTATACAGTTCAGTGGCTTTTAGTATACTCATTATGTTGTGCAACCATTACTACCATCTCATCTAATTCTAGGATATGTATATAATAGTATTATTCCATAAAATATATATAACTGAATAGAATTCATTCCAGTATATATAATATATACAATATATTGAAAACCATGAGTTCAACCATGAGTTCATACTTCCCACTCCAATCCAGGAGCACAGGATTAATTCTAGTTTTCTTCCTTTCCATACTTGTGCCTCTTTTTTCCAATAGCAACAAGCCTTTCTCCCATTACCCTCAATATAATTATTTTATGAACCCCTCTGTATGTAGCCAATCCCCCATCTCTGCCACATCCCCCTCCCCCATGCAGATGTTCTCTGACCCTACTCAGGCTTTGACTCCTCAATGAGGCCACACCCCAAGCAGACACCTTCTTTACACCTTCTTTACTCCAGCACTCACCTTGGTCAGAGCCTGCTCTAGCTGCCATAGCTCCCCCCTCCTCCGCCAGACATAGATGTTACCTTGCTCAGCTCTACCTTATAGCTTCAGGACCAAATTATTCAGGGAAGGAAGAAAAGGGAAAATAAGAACAATGATTGAAGATTTAACCACCGAGTTTTGGTGTGGTTTGTGGCCCGAACAAAGTGATAATACTAGCTTTTACTGCTCCTGCCCTTACAGTGTTACCTTGAAGGCATAACCAACCCAGTCTGAACCAGCTTGCCTAGTTTTTACTTCAGTATTCCCCACCTGCTTCTCTTCACCCTTTAAGAGGAAGGGCATTAGCTATTCAGCTAATCACCAAGGCCAGTTAATTCTGCCTCTTAAAAGTCTCTGAATAGCTAACCTAAACCAGGGCAGTGGGGGTGGGGCCAGATTAAATCATTGATTATCCCCTGCTGCGTTAAAAGAGCTGGAGTCAGACATAAAACCAGAACATTTAAATAAGGGAGTAAGGATATAAAGAGGAAAATATGAGTCATTAATTATAAAATTATTTTTAAAGTCAATTCTCAGTATAAGTAACAAAAAGATTATAACAGAGCATTCACCATACCTAGCAGCAAGCAAGTCCTAACTCAGGCTGAAATTTAAGTGTAACATAGAGACCAAGGAGGCTAGAAAAATGAGCTAAGGTTGTGTAGGCTGGCTAAAAACATGTATGAGTAGACTTCTGTTAAAATGAAATAGGAAATCTGTTTTATAAATGACTAGTTTCATGTGTTTGATTTTAGTTTCTTTTTTCTTATGAAAAAATTCTAGCCTTTGCCATTTGTAAATTGGGTACAACTCTTTCACAATTTGGCATTATACATTGAGAGTTATAAAAATGTTCATACCCTTTGGCCAGGTAATTCTGCTCTTGGCAATATATCCTAGGAGGAAAAAAACTGTAAATGCATGAGATTGCAGGTCTAATTATAAAACTGCTAGATTAACAGTCTAATGAGCAATGATAGTGAAAGGGACAAGTAAACACGGATTCTTTTGTAACCACTAAAAATTATAAATACGGAAACTATGTAGCAACTTGAAAAATAACTTATGGGATAATGTTACCTGAAGTAACCAGGATACATATGTATATATACACTATGATTCAACTATTTTAAATTGTTTTCAAAAAGAGACAAAAGACATACACATGGAAAAATAACAACAGTGTACTTAGATATTGAGATTATGAGGCTTCTATTTCTTTTTTAAATTTTGTTCTAGTGTTGGAGTACTTTGTGCTATAAATAAAAATCAAGATGGAATAGTGGAAAACCCAACTTCATTTTAGCTGAATTAAAGGTATAAGGTGGCTAAGTTGGGAGTCAGAATGCCCTCAGAGGTGAGTGATGAAAATTATCATTATCATTGTTGTTAACATTATTGAGCATTTACCACTTTCCAGGCATTGAATTAAAGGCTTTGACATACGATGTATCCCAAGTCAAGACCTATCTATGAAACTATAGGATCAGGGCGCCTGAGTGGCTCAGTCTTTGTGTCTGCCTTTGGCTCAGGTCATGATCCCAGGAGCCTGGGATCGAGCCACGCATCGGGCTCCCTGCTCTGAGGGAAGCAGGGCTTCCTGGAGCCCCAGTCATTTACTTCCCATGCTGTCCTCCTTCTGAAGTTCTTGTTGAATCCAGTTGATTATAAAGATCATAGGGCGCCTGGTTGGCTCAGTCGGTTAAGCGTCTCAGTCGGTTAAGTGTCTGCCTTCGGCTCAGGTCATGATCCCAGGGTCCTGGGATCCAGTCCTGTATCGGGCTTCCCGCTCAGCGGGGAGTCTGCTTCTCCCTCTGCCTGCTGCTCCCCCTGCTTGTGCTCTCTCTGTGTCAAATAAACAAATATTAAAAAAAAAGAAAATATAAAGATCATAAAAAATGGGTGTGGAGCATGACAAAGTAAGGAATAAAAAGCACTAAGTCATTGGAACATTTGTCTTTTCCAGAACAAAATGCAGTACTATGCCTTCATTGGAATGTTCATCTTTTCTTGACTAGAAGACAATCTTTCACTTCAGTTAGATCTGTAGACATTAAAATACCAGTGCCATTCACTATGACCACCAAGGCTGCCCCCTTTAATAAAAGCTGCAGGTACCAGATATCACTCTCCCCTTCTCCTCTCTAGGTAGGGACAGCATAGGCAAGTACCCAATCCGGTTATGGGACTGGCTGGGAAATCAGAGGGATCTCTGATAAAGATTTATTCTCCTTTTAAAATGGGACCCATGAAAAAAATTGCCCTTTTCTTGCCTATGGACACAGCTGTTTAAGAGCATTATTAGTCCTGGAGCTGAGACAACCATTTCATTACCATGAGAAGCTAGCCTGAGGGTGAGAAATCAGCATATTGTAGACAGCAGAGTTCAAAAAGATGGAAAGATCCTGGATTCCTCATAACATCTTTGAGCTACTGCATCAACTTAGAACACCATGTCTCAAGCTTCTTGCTTAACGACAATAATAAGTGTCCTCACTATTGAAGCTAGTAGTCCTCAGTCAGAAGCTGTACTGCACAAGGATTTGGAAACGTGGGGGTGGGGGTGGGGTGGGCAATTTTGCTTTAGTCAATGACTGGGTGGAGGTAGTAGCATTTGGTGCCTAGAGATAAAGGATGCTAAACATCCTCCCATGGGTGGGACAGTCTTGCCCAAATGCCAATAGGGCACTTAGAAGCAGTGTTAAGCACTGTTTTAAGTAAACTTTAGTTAGGTTATTTGCAGCTAAAAGTATCCAAACTGATATAAATGCACACCATTAAAACTTTATCACATTTTTATAGAAGAACATGTATCTTAAGTACTAAATATTAGGTGGCTGATATTTAGTGCCATCAACTTCATGATCACTAAAAACTTTTGTATGTTGAAATGGCTGAGAAAACAATGTGGACTGATGAGAATTATAATAAGTGGATTATTATATTATCAGACTTTATCATCTTCAGAACTCTGACTTTAGAAATGATTATTGCTTTAGGGGTGCCTGGCTGGCTCCTTCGGAAGAGCATGCAGCTCTTGATCTCAGGGTCCTGAGTTCCCGCCCCACACTGGGTGTAGAGATTACTTAAATAAATAAATAAACTTAAAAAAAGATTAATTGATTTAAAAAAATCTAATCTTCCCTCCTAAAACCAATTGCTTTCTTCGATTTAAAAAACATCTTTATTACCTAAAATGTTTTTGTCTTTACTTATTGATAAAAATATCTTTCCACAAATATTACATGAACACATTCTCATTGTAAGTGCAAACAATAGAGAAATATACAGAACAAAATACAAAAATCACTCTTCATCTACCTTCAAATCCCTTTCCTCTCCAGAGAAAACCTCTTTAAATGGTTTGGTTTGAATGCTATATGTACTTGTATGCATATACACATTCAAACTTTTTTCTTTTTAAAGGTTTTTTTAAAAATTTGTTTATTTGAGAGAGAGCAAGAACAAGAGGGAGAGGCAGACTCCCTGCTGAGCAGGGAGCCTGCTGTGGGGCTTGATCCCAGGACCCTGGGATCATGACCTGAGCCATAGGAAGCTGCTTAACTGTCTGAGCCACTCAGGTGCCCCAAATATTTTTTTCTTTTATAATGATTTTCTTTCCCTTATGTTTTCAAGATTCTTTGCAGGTTAATACATAGAGACCTAATAGATTCATTTGTAACTACAGGATACTATTACACAGTACAAATTACCATAATTTATTAACTCATTTATAGACATTTAGATTATTTCTAGGTTTTTTTGTTATTCCAAAATGCTAAAGTAATGAGTATATACACACACACTTCTTTGTGAATATGAGAGCACTTCTTTGGAATGGATTCTTAGAAATAAAACTATTTGGTCAAAGTACAGGTGAATTTTAAAATTTGATACATAAATGCCTCTTTGATTTCCAAAAATGCTTGGCCATTGTGCAGGCCCACCAATAGAGTAGAACAGTATCCTTATTTTTGAATATTCACTAAGAGTTGATGTTACCCATTGTTTTAATTTTTGCCACTCAGATGGATTAAGATATTTTATTGCTATAGATTATATTCCCTTAGTTGCTAATGACAATAAGCTTCTATTCATGCACCATTTTTACATATTTTCTTCTGTGAATTGATTATTTATAGGCAAAAGACCTGTATTTCTTTCAGGAATTTTATTTTTTTATTGATTTGTCATAGCCTTTTATGTTTTGTGGATATTAATCCTGTCATGGATGTTTCTAACATATTTTCCTGATCTTTACTAGTCTTACCTGTTTAAAAAAGTTACCATGGGTTTTACCAAACAAGTGTTTAATTTTTTTAAATTTAATTTTATTATGTTATATTAATCACCATACGTTACATCATTAGTTTTTGCTGTAGTGTTCCATGATTCATTGTTTGCGTATAACACCCAGTGCTCCATGCAGTACATGCCCTCTTTAATACCCATCACCACGCTAAGCCATCTCCCCACCACCCTCCCCTCTAGAACCCTCAGTTTGTTTCTCAGAGTCCATAGTCTCTCATGGTTCGTCTCCCCCTCCGATTCCCCTCCCACAAGTGTTTAATTTTTAAGAGAACTATATCTGTTGGGTTTTTTGTTTGCTTGTTTTTTATTTTTTAAGTAGGCTCCATGTCCAGTGTGGAGCCCAATGTGGGGCTTGAACTCAGAACCCCAAGATCAAGACCTGAGCTGAGATCAAGAGTTGAACGCTTAACCGACTGATCACCCAGGTGATCAAGAGTACTATTTCTATTCTTAAATATTTTTCTGATTTAAAAGATATATTGGATATATTCATTGTAAGAAGTTGAAAAATACAGAGCAAGTGTGAGGGAAATAGGAATCGTTCTTATTTCAACTGACCCACAGAGAATCACAGCTAAAATTTGGGGTATTTATTTTCGTTTTTTTTCCTCTGTATCTCTCTATATAGTAATACATAATATATAATATACGTTCTCTCTCTATAGTCATATATTTGCTCATCTATATTTTCATATATTTTTAAAATGAAATAATTCCATATATATACAATTTATCTTTTTATTTTTTATGTTTAAATTTTCATTAAAAATTTAATCTGGGGCACCTGTGTGGCTCAGAAGGGTAAGCGTCTGCGTGCAGCTCAGGTCAAGATCCCAGAGTCCTGGGATTGAGTCCCGCATCGGGCTCCCTGCTCAGCGGGGAGTCGGATTCCCCCTCTGCCTCTCTTCTCCCCTGCTGCCCTCCCCCCCCACCGTGCTCTCTCTCTGTCACTCACTCTCTCTCAAACAAATAAATAAAATCTTTAAAAATTTTTATTTTAATTGTAGTAAAATGTTTTATATATATAAAATTTACCATCTTAATTATTTTTGAGTGTATAGTTCAGTAAAGACAAGTGTATTCACATTACTGTGCAACCAACCTCCAGAACTCTTTTCAAATTGCAAATCTGATTCATTAAACAATAACTTCCCATACTTCTCTCCCCTCAGGCCCTGGCAACCACCACTCTACTCTATGAATTTGACTATTCTGTGTACCTTTATACATGGAATCAGACAATATTTGTCCTTTTTGTGACTGACATAGCTCACTTATTATAATGTCCTAAAGAGTCATCCATGTTGTAGCATACGTCAGAATTGTCTTCCTTTTAAGGTTAATAATATTTCATTGTATGTATATACCACATTTTCTTTTTTTTTTTTTAAGATTTTATTTATTTATTTGAGAGAGACCAAGAGCATGGGGGGGGTAGCAGAGGGAGAAGCAGACTCCCCGCTGAGCAGGAAGCCCAATGAGGGGCTTGATCCCAGGACCTGAGATCATGACCTGAGCCGAAGGCAGCTAATTAACCAACTGAGCCACCCAGGTGCCCCCATCATATTGTTTTTTATAGCAGTTGCACCATTTTACATTTCCACCAGCCATGGACAAGTGTTCCAATTTGACCACATCCCACCAGCGCTTGTTTTTTTCTTTCTTTCTTTCTCTTTTCTTTCTTTCTCTCTCTCTCTTTCTTTCTTTCTTCTTTCTTTCTTTCTCTCTCTCTCTCTCTCTCTTTCTTTCTTTCATATACCCATCCCAGTACTTATGAGGTATTATCTCACTGGGGCATTGGTTTGCATTTCTCTAATGATCAATGGTATTCACATCTTTTCATGTGCTTGTTGGCTATTTGTATATCTTCTTTGGAGAAATGTCTATTGAAGTCCTTTGCCCATTTTTAAATTGAGTTATTTGTCTTTCTAGTTGTTGTTGAGTTTTAGGAGTTCTAAATATATACTGGATACTCTGTTGATCATGTCCTATGATGCATGGATGTTTTAAATTTTCATGTAATCCAACTTATCCATTGTCACTTTTGTTGACTGTGCTTTTGGTTTCATATCTGCCAAATCCAGTATCATGAGGCTTTCCCCCTGTGCTTTCTTCTAAGAGTTTATTAGTTTTAGCTCTTCATTGAGGTCTTTGGTCTATTTCGAGCTGATTTTTGTATATGGTGTGAGGTAGAGATCCAAGTTCATTCTTTGGCATGTGGATATTCAGTTTTCCTATCTCCATTTGTTGAAAAGATTGTCCTTTCCTCATTTAATAGTGTTGTCACCCTTGTTGAGAATCATATGACCATATATGATAGGGTTTATTTATAGGCTCTCTATTCTATTCCATTGGTCTACATGTCTGTCTTTGTGCTGTTACCACCCTGTTTTGATTAATGCTGCTTTGTAGTAAGTTTTGAAATCAGAAGTGTGAGACCTCCAACTTTGTTCTTTATTCAAATTGCTTTAGCTATTTGGTGTCCTTTGAGATTCTGTATGAATTGTAGGGTGATTTTTCTATTTCTGCAAAAAATGTCACTGACATTTTGATAGGGATTGTATTAAATCTCTATCAATTTTGGTAGTATTGACATTTTAACAATATTATATGTTCCAATCCATGAACACAAGATGTTTTCCTATTCATTTGTGCCTTTTAAATTTTCTTTCAGCAATGTTTTGTAGCTACTACATTTTTCATACATTATGGAATCTTTTCCTATGTCATTAAATGTTCTTTGAACATATTATTTTACAATTCTATAATAACCCATTGTGTGGATGTGCTATAATTAATTTAACCAGCACCATATTTTATATACTTGTTTCCAAGTTTTCTCATTATAAATAATGATACCATTAACACATTTTTTAACATTTATCTAATCATTTCTCTAGGATAAGTTATTGACTCATGAGCATGAAAACATTATTGGTACATGTTGCCAAACTGCCCCTCAGCAGTGCAGTACAAATGTAGTCTTACTATGAATATCAGCCTGCTGTTCTTTCTCTCAGCCCGGGGCTGCTGAGTGCTGTAGAGTGCCTACAGAGTACTTTACCTGGGACACCTGCTTCTACCATACTAATACTGTATTTTTTTTAAGATTTTATTTATTTATTTGACAGAGAGAGACACAGTGAGAGAGGGAACACAAACAGAGGGAGAGGGAGAGGCAGAGGGAGAAGCAGGCTTCCCACCAAGCAGGGAGCCCGACACAGGGCTCCATCCCAGGACTTCGGGATCATGTCCTGCACCGAAGGCAGACGCTTAAGGACTGAGCCACCCAGATGCCCCACCAATACTGTATTTTATCCTCTCAAAATTATTTGCCAAACAAAATGGTGGTAGTAGGTATCCCTTATTTTAATTTGTGTTTAATGAATGGTAAGGTAGAACTTTCCATTTCGGACCTCAAAAGAGTGAGAATTTCATTTATTCATTCATTCATACATTTGTTTACCTAATATTTATTGAGCACTTACTAAGTGCCAGCACTGTATTTGACACCAGTATAATATAAATATGAAATAAGGTCAGACCCCATCCTGAGGTTCAGAGCAAGTCACACTAGAATGAGTGGCAAAGCAAGGCATTGTCTGAGAACACGTTTGGGGTGGGAATGAGGGGGGAGATCAGTGGATTGTTACCATCAACACCTGATTAACATCTAGAAGATGTGCTGCTCTAGCTTTTATCCCTGAAACAGGGAAGTGAATGTACAGTTCTGATAGTCTGAGGATGGGATGGAGAAGGCGAGAGGAAGGGGAAAGGAGAGAGAACATACAGAATACCCAGGAGCTAGGAATCCCTCTAAGTCATGAGCTTTATCCCAAATATTCATGAATATTTTGTATTCTATTCTACATGAGGTTAATATTAGGAAACCATTGCTGAGGTCCCCCCAAGGAGCTGCTGAAAAATGCTCCCTTTTTAAGTTCCCATACAAACAACTGAAACAAGGGCTCACTTGGAAAGGAAAGCATGGTTGGTATAGGGATGGGAAGGACATTATTAAGTGAGCGGTGGCAGAGAGCCTTCCAGGCCAGCCCCAGGTGCCCACATCAGACTCCCAGGGAGAGTGGCCTGGAATAAAGACCAAATCAAATCAGTTACTGCCCCCTTGAAACTCTTCAGGAAACTAGAACTAGGCTTTCTGACCTAGTAACAGAAGGTGGGAAAGGGGAGGACCCTTCTGCCCTCTCAGCCAGGCTACCCTGGGGAAGACCTGAAGAGCAGCTAGTGGCCGTGGAAATGAGGCAGGGAGGGTGGTGGCAGGGGCAGATGCCTTCAGAGAGGGTCTGAGGAAAGGCAAATAGCACCAGCAAGGCGGCTCAGTAGAGTCCCTAGAACCAGAACTTAGGGGGTTTCCAGGAGATGGAGGTGAGCAATTTCACT
Organism: Zalophus californianus; assembly: GCF_009762305.2. Lineage (NCBI taxonomy): Eukaryota > Metazoa > Chordata > Mammalia > Carnivora > Otariidae > Zalophus > Zalophus californianus. The sequence continues at coordinate 85,750,947 of NC_045605.1, read as the reverse complement.
GTTGAGCCCTGGGCCAGAGACCCTTCGGTTTCCCAGTGGTAGTGAGCAGGGTTGGGTAAGGCCAACCAGGGACGAGTGACTTAATCTCTATGAGCTTGTTTCCTCATTTGTAAAATGGTGATAGATGGTGTAAAATAATTATTATATTGAAGAAAAAATTTCTGGGAAGTTTTGAGTGCCAGTGCCCTGGTATAATAAAACCATACATAATAATGACATTTTCTTTGAGGCTGTGGTTCTCAAAGCAAGTGGAACTTCCCTGGGGGCATTTGGCTTCTGAGGGAGAATCTTCACATGTGAGAATGATTAGAAGCACTGCTGGGATTTAAGGGACAGTTGCCAAGGATGCTGTCCACTCCAAAGAGTTATTCTGGTCCCTCACAACTTTTGATGTCTTTCCAGATACATCAGTGAACAACCTGTTCATAAGTATCTGTGCCTACAACCTACCTTCATTTTTCATATAAATACAGTCTCCCCCCAATTCTAATACACACTGAATTTTCTAGAAACACACCTTGCCGATAAAGGAAAAGAAGGCTGTATTTTGGTTTGTTTGCAATTTGGAGCAAATTTTTCATCATTTCAGAAAAAATAAATCACTGATAGTCAGTTTTCTCAACATTCAAATCACCATTTCAACACAACTCTAGCAGTCTGCATTTATAGCTACTAATGACATGCATGTTTCTAGGCACAGTTGCAAACATCCAACTGCCTCTTTGCCCTACAATGTAGTCATGCCTGAGCACTGGTATAGTGAAATATATATATTGTTAAAGATTTTATTTATTCATTTGAGAGACAGAGAGTGGAGGAAGAGCAGAGGGAGAGGGATAAGTAGACTGTGCTGAGCGCAGAACCTGACACGGGGCTTGAGCCCACGACCCTGAGATCATGACCTGAGCTAAAATCAAGAGTCAGCTGCTCAACCGACTGAACCACCCAGGTGCCCCTGAAATACACATTTTATTATAAAGTACATTCCCTTCATTTCTCTTTTATGTTGAAGTTGGGGCCTTCATTGTTTATTATCTGTGTAAATGATTTATTGTACTAATGAATTTTATCTCAGAATAATAAAGGACATGTTATAAAGTATCTGTATTTGTAGGGCGCCTGGGTGGCTCAGTCGTTAAGCGTCTGCCTTCGGCTCAGGTCATGATCCCAGAGTCCTGGGATCGAGTCCCGCATCGGGCTCCCTGCTCCTTGGGAGCCTGCTTCTCCCTCTGCCTCTCTCTCTCTCTCTCTCTCTCTCTCTGTCTCTCATGAATAAATAAATAAAATCTTAAAAAAAAAAAAGTATTTGTATTTGTAAAAGAGGGATAACCCTATTAGAACTACTGCCTTCAAAGAAAAACTGTCGTGCTTGCTTCGGCAGCACATATACTAAAATTGGAACGATACAGAGAAGATTAGCGTGGCCCCTGCGCAAGGATGACACACAAATTCGTGAAGCGTTCCATATTTTTAATAAACCACGAATTAAAAAAAAAAAACAGGGGCGCCTGGGTGGCTCAGTCGTTAAGCGTCTGCCTTCGGCTCAGGTCATGGTCCCAGGGTCCTGGGATCGAGCCCCACATCGGGCTCCCTGCTCGGCGGGAAGCCTGCTTCTCCCTCTCCCACTCCCCCTGCTTGTGTTCCCTCTCTTGCTGTCTCTCTCTCTCTGTCAAATAAATAAATAAAATCTTTTAAAAAATGATAAGGCCACTTAACATTATTGAAGCTTATGTCCTAGGGTTTTATCTTACATATTAAATATTACGTCATTTAATCTTTACATAAATTCCATGAAACAGGTACTATTGTTATTATTCTTAGTTACATGTGAAGAAACCAAAACTCAAAGAATGTGAATGATCTCTTCAATGACACACTGCTGAGAAGTGGCAGAGACTCAGGTCTGTCTGATACCATAACGTAAGCTCTTAACTACGACATCAGGTGGAGAACACAGCCTTAACTGGAGAATAGGAAAACCTTTACCCACAACTGGAAAAATGGAGAGAAGGTGAACGAAAAGAGCACTGACTTGGCATTCAGGAAACCCAAGATCAGGCTCAGTTTTTGCCACTGACTTGACCTTGGATATAGAGAGGCAATATTACATAATGATTTAAGAGTATGAGTTCTGGAACCAGAATGTCAGGGTTCAAAGCCCAGCTCTGTCACTCGCTGGGTAACGTCAGACAGGTTATTAACCATTCTGTACCTTAGTGTCCCCCTTTGTGTTATAGGGGTTACAGAAAAAGGGTTACAAAAACGTAAGCATTCAATGAATATTACCTACAATGTTAGTTAGGGTTGACTGACCTGCCACAAGAGGCCCCATATCATTTTTCGGGTCCCTTGGATTCAGATTCTGGAGTGGAGGCTTGTCTTTTACTCTGGAGGGGTTGTTCCAGCATAATCAAATAGCAAGGCTACTTGGACCCAGATCATTTTATGTGGCAAGACCTTGAATCTTTGTAGGGTTTTTTTCCTGCACTCTGGAGTGCACGTGTCTTATCAAAGCCCCAATGTACTTGCCACTTCTTCCTCTTCCAGCTGAATTAACATGACGTCATCAGTAAAATGGACTAATGCAATGTTCTAAGGAATGTCCACGTGGCCCAGGCCCCTTCAGAATATATTGTGATAGACCACGGAAAAGAGTTAACATAACCCTGGGGAAAGGTTAAAAATATATGCAAGCTTATTCTGATAGGCTTGGAAAAGAAATTATTCTTCAGACCAATAGCTGTACCATGTATCCGAAGCCGTTTAATTTGCTCTAGAAAAGATACCATATCTTGCACAGTGACTGTAGTTGAGACCACTATTTGTTTGCATTTGTGGTAGTCTAGTGTTCTCCAGAATATATCTGGCTTTTGAAAAGACTAGACTGAAAAATTAAATTGTTATATGCAAACAATGTATCATGGAACACTACATCAAAAACTAATGAGGTACTGTATGGTGACTAACATAACATAATAAAAAAATTAAAGAAATTGAATAGAGATATGGTCAACATTGTATTGGAAGTAGTAGCTAGTACATTAAGAAAGGGAAACAAAATAAAAGGTATACAGATTGGGAAAGAAGAAATAAAACAGTCTTTGTTCACAAATGACATGATCATCTGTATAGAATACCCCAAAGAATCAACCCCAAAAAGGCTGCAAACAAGTAAATCAAGTTCATAAGACTTGAAATTAGTATACAAAAGTCAATTGCTTTCTTATATACAAACAATGCACATGGGTATTTGAAATTCAAAAAACAATATCATCAATAATAACATGAAAATTGAAATATTTAGGTATAAATCTAACAAAATATATACAGCGTCTATATGCCAAAAGCTATAAAACTCTAATGAAAGAAATAAAAATGACCTAAAATATGTGGAGAAGTATTCTCTGTATGGGATTGAAAGATGTAATATTGTTAAGATTCAAATCTTCCTAACCTGATCCATAGATTCAATATGATCCCAATCAAAATCCCAGTAAGCTATTTCATAGATATTGACAAAGTGATTCTAAAGTTTGTATGGAAAGGTAAAAGAGGCTTGCCTGGCTGGCTCAGTTGGCAGAGCATGTGACTCTTGTTCTTGGGGTTTTGAGTACGAGCCCCATGTTGGATGTAGAGATTACTAAAAAATAAAAAAATAAAAAAAGAAAGACAAAAGACCTAAAATAGCCAACACAATACTGAAGAAGAAAAACAAAGTTGGAGGACTCCCATTATGTAATATCAAGATCTACTATAAAGCTATGGTAATCACAACAGTATGGTATTGGTGCAAGAATAGACACATAGATCAATAGAACCAAATAGAGAGCCATGAAATAGACTTACACAAATGTAGACAATTGATCATTGGCAAAAGAGTAAAAGCAATTTGATAGAGAAAGAATAGTCTTTTCAACAAATTGTGTTAAGACAATTATGTGTTCCTATGTTTAAAAAATGAATGTAGACACAGACCTTACATTTTCCATAAAAATTAACTCAAAATGAATCATAGTACTAAATGTAAAATGCAAAAATATAAAACACCTGGAAGAAAACATTTCTGTTTTCTAGGTGGCAATGTGTCTTTAGATACAACACCAAAAACATGATACAGAAAAGAAAAATTTTTTAAATTGGATTTTATTCAGATTAAAAAATTCTGCTTCTGCAGAAGACACTGTTAAAGAATGAAAAGACAGGCCATAGATCTGGAGAAAATAGTCGCTAAACACCTATCTGATAAAAGACTTGTATCCAAAAATACACAAAGGACTCTTAAAACTTAACAATAAGAAAGCAAACAATCCAATTTAAAGACAAGCAGAAGAGTTGAACAGACACTTTACCAAAGAAGATAAACAGATGGAAAATAAGTATCCAGGGCTAGACGGCTACACAGGCAAATTCTACCGAACATTTAAAGTTTATTTATTTTTTTAGTAATCTCTACACCCACTGTGGGGCTTAAATCTACAACCCTGAGATCAAGAATCACAGGCTTTTCTGAATGAGCCAGCTAGGCACCCCAAATTCTACCAAATGTTTAAAGAAGAGTTAATACCAATTCTTCTCAAACTATTCCAAAAAAATAGAAAAGGAAGGCAAACTTCCAAATTTATTCTAGAGGCCAGCATTACTCTGACAACCAGAACCAGACAAAAACTCCACTGAAAAAGAGAACTACAGCCAGTATCCCTGATGAACATGGATGCAAAAATTATCAATAAAGTAATAGCAGACCGAATCCAACAATACATTAAAAGAATCATTCACCATGATCAAGTGGGATTTATTCTTGGGTTGCAAAGGTGGTTCAATATTTGCAAATCAACCAATGTGATACACCAATCTTCTCCCAAAGAAGCCGGGAGGAGAACCATCCACACCCACACCTGAGCAACGGTGGCGCTCAGCAGCTGGGGACCAACAACCCACATGCATCCCAAACAAGGGTGAGGATTGGGACTACAAACATCTGAGAAAAGGCTACATAGGGCTCCTTCACAGGCATAAGAGGGGGACAGCCAGGCAACAAGTCGGGAGGGCCGAGGCAACCTGGGGGGCCAGGGCTCTAGGACTCTTCGGCCATCTGGAGCAGGGAGTTGATGGCTGCGTCCCTGTCTCCTCTCTGGGCTTCCAGCACTGAGCAGACCACCTCCCATGGGATATATACGTATATTCCACATCTTCTTTATCCATTCATCAGTCAATGGACACTTGGGCTGTTTCCCCATAGTTTGGTTATTGTAAATAATGCTGCTATAAACACTAGAGTACATGTGTGTATCCCTTTGAATTAGTGTTTTTGTATCCTTTGGGTAAATACCTAGCAGTAAAATTGCTGGGTCATAGGTAGTTCTATTTTTAACTTTTTTTAGGAAATGCCATACTGTTTTCCATAATGGCTGTACCAATAGTGCAGGAGGGCTCCCCTTTCTCCACATCCTCGCCAACATCTGTTGTTTCCTGTGTTGTTAATTTTAGCCATTCTGACAGGTGTGAGGTGATAGCTCATAGTAGTTTTGATTTGTATTCCCCTGATGGTGAGTGATGTTGAGCATCTTTTCATGTGTCTGTTGGCCATCTGGATGTCTTCTTTGGAAAAATGTCTATTCATGTCTTCTGATGAATTTCTTACCTGGATTATTTGTTTTTAGGGTGTTGAGTTTGATAAGTTTTTTATAGATTTTGGATACTAACCCTTTATCAGATATGTCATTTGCAAATATCTTCTATTCTGTAGGCCGCCTTTTAGTTTTGTTGATTGTTTCCTTTGCTGTGCAGAAGCTTTTTATTTTGATGCAGTCCCAATACTTCATAATTGTTTTTGTTCCCTCGCCTCCAGAGACATGTCTAGTAAGAAGTTGCTATGGTCAAAGTCAAAGAGGTTATTGCCTGTGTTCTCCGCTAGGATTTTGATGGTTTCCTGTCTCACATTTAGGTCTTTAACCCATTTTGAATTTATTTTTGTGTATGGTATAAGAAAGTGATCCAGTTTCACTCTTCTGCATGTTGCCATCCAGTTTTCTTAACACCATTTGTTGAAGAGACTCCCTTTTTTCCACTGGATATTCTTTCCTGCTTTATTGAAGATGAGTTGACCATATAGTTGTGGGTCCATTTCTGGGTTTTCTATTCTATTCCATTGATCTATGTGTCTGTTTTTGTGTGAGTACAATACTGTCTTGATGACTGCACTTTGTAATATAGCTTGAAGTCTGAAATTGTGATGCTTCCAGCTTTGCTTTTCCTTTTCAAGGTTGCTTTGGCTATTTGGGGTCTTTTGTGATTCCATAAAATTTTAGGATTGTTTGTTTTAACTCTGTGAAAAATGCTGGTGGTTTTTTGATAGGGATTGCATTAAATGTATAGATTGTTTTGGTTATTATAAACATTTTAACAGTATTTGTTCTTCCAATCTCATGAGCATGGAATGTTTTTCCATTTTTTTGTGCCCTCTTCAACTTCTTCACCAATTTTGTTCTAGTTTTCAGAGTACCGGTCTTTTATTTCTTTGGTTAGGTGTATTCCTAGGTATCTTATGGTTTTTGGTGCAATTGTAAATAGGATTGATTCCTTAATTTCTCTTACTGCTTCTTTGTTATTGGTGTATAGAAATGCAACAGATTTCTGTACATTGATTTTGTATCCTGTGACTTCGCAGGATTCGTCTATCAGTTGTAGCAATTCTTTGGAGTCTTTCAGGTTTTCTATATAAAGTATCATGTCATCTGCAAGCTGAAAGTTTCACTACTTCTTTGTCAATTTGGATGTCTCTTATTTCTTTTTGTCGTCTGGTTGCTGAGGCTAGGACTTCCAGTACTATGTTAAATAACAGTGGTGAGAGTGGATAACCCTGTCTTGTTCTTGACCATAGAGGAAAAGTTCTCAGCTTTTCCCCACTGAGGATATTAGCTTTGAGTATTTTGTATCTAGCCATTATGGTGCTGAGGTGTGTTCCTTCTATCCCTATTTTGTTGAAGGTTTTTATCAAGAATGGTTGTATTTTGTCAAATGCTTTTTCTGCATCTATTGAGAGAATCATATGGTTCTTATCCTTTCTTTTATTAATGTGGTGTACCACGTTGATTGATTTGGGAATATTGAGCTACCGCTCAGCCCAGGAATAAATCCCATTTGATCATGGTGAATAATTCTTTTAATGTACTGTTGGATTCAATTTGCTAGTATCTGGTTGAGAATTTTTCCATCCATGTCCATCAGGGATATTGGCCTGTAATTCTCCTTTTTAGTGGGGTCCTTCTAGTTTGGAAATCAAGGTAATGCTGGCCTTATAGAATGAGTTTGGAAGTTTTCCTGCCACTTCTATTTTTTGGAACAGTTTAAGAAGAATAAGTATTAACTCTTCTTTAAATGTCTGGTAGAATTCCCCTGGGAAACCATCTGGCCCTGGACTTGCGTTTGTTGGGAGATTTTTTATCACTGATTCAATTTCTTTGCTATTTATGGGTCTGTTCAAATTTTCTATTTCTTCCTGTTTTGGTTTTGGTAGTTTATATGTTTCTAAGAATTTGTCCATTTCTTCCAGATTGCCCAATTTGTTGGCATATAATTTTTCATAATATTCTCTTATAATTGTTTGTATTTCTGTGGTGTTGGTTGTGATCTCACCTCTTTCATTGTGATTTTATATATTTGGGTCCTTTCTCTTTTCTTTTTCATAAGTCTGGCTAGGGGTTTATCAATTTTATTAATTCTTTCAAAGAACCAGCTCTTAGTTTTATTAGTGTATTCTACTGTTGTTTTGTTGTTGTTGTTGTTGTTTGTTTCTATATCATTTATTTCCACTCTAATCTTTATTATTTCCCTTCTTCCACTGGCTTTAGACTTTATTTGCTGCTTCTTTTCTAACTCCTTTAGGAGTAACATTAGGTTGTATATTTGAGACTTTTCTTGCTTCTTAAGGTTGGCCTGTATTGCTATATACTTTCCTCTGCATCCCAAAGTTTCTGGACCATTGTGTTTTCATTTTCATTTGCTTCCATGTAATTTTTATTTCTTCTTTAAATTATTTCTTCTTTAATTAACCCACTCATTCTTTAGTAGGATGTTCTTTAACCTCCACGTATTTGTGGTCTTTCCAAATTTTTTCTTGTGGTTTACTTCATAGTGTTGCGGTCTGAAAATATGCACGGTATGATCTCAATCTTTTTGTACTTGTTGAGGCCTGATTTGTGACCCAGTTTGTGATCTATTCTGGAGAATGTTCCATGTGCACTCGAAAAGAATGTGTATTTTCTGCTTTAGGATGAAATGTTCTGAATATATCTATTAAGTCCATCTGGTCCAGTGTGTCATTCAAAGCCATTGTTTCCTTGTTGATTTTCTGCTTAGATGACCTGTCCTTTGCTAGAAGTGGGTGTTGAAGTCCCCTACCATTATTGTATTATTATCAGTGAGTTTCTTTATGTTTATTATTAATTGATTTATATATTTGGGTGCTCCCAAGTTGGGGGCATAAAAATTTACAATTTTTAGATTTTCTTGTTGGATAGACATCTTTGTTATGACATAGCGCCTTTTTTTATCTTTCGTTACAGTCTTTGTTTTAAAATTTGGTTTGTCTGATATAAGTATGGCTACTCTGGCTTTCTTTTGACATCCATTAGCATAGATAAATGGTTCTCCAGCCCTTCATTTTCTTTCTTTTTTTTTTTAAGATTTTATTTATTTATTTGACAGAGAGAGACAGCGAGAGCAGGAACACAAGCAGGGGGAATGGAAGAGGGAGAAGCAGGCTTCCTGCTGAGCAGGGAGCCCGATGTGGGACTCAATCCCAGGACCCCGGGATCATGACCTGAACTGAAGGCAGACGCTTAACGACTGACCCACCCAGGTGCACTCCATCCCTTCATTTTCAATCTACAGGTGAGTTTAGGTCTAAAATGAATCTCTTGTATGCAGCATATAGATGGGTCTTGTTTTTTAATCCATTCTGATACACTATGTCTTTTGATTGGAGCATTTAGTCCATTTACATTCAGAGTGATTATTGTTAGATATGAATTTAGTGATATTGTATTACCTGTAAAGTTGTTATTTTTGGAGATTTTCTCTGTTCCTTTCTAGTCTTTGTTGCTTTTGGCCTTTCTTTCCCACTCAAAGAGCCCCCTTTAATATTTCTTGCAGGCCTGGTTTAGTGGTCATGAGCTCTTTTAGTTTTTGTTTGTCTGGGAAACTCTTTATCTCTCCTATTCTGAATGACAGCCTTGCTCGATAAAGTACCCTTGGCTGCATATTTTTCCCACTGAATAGATATTTTTCCAAAGAATACATGCAGATAGCCAATAGATACATGAAAAGATAATCAACATCACTAATCATTAGGGAAATGCAAATCAAAACCACATGAAATATTACCTTATATATCCGAATAGCTAAAAATCAAAAACACAAGAAATAGCAAGTGTTGGTGAAGATGTGGAGGAAAAGGAATGCTAGTGCACTGGTTGGTGAGAATACAAGTTGGTGCAGCCACTGTAAAAAACAGTATGGAGGCTCCTCAAAAACTTAAAAATAGGGGTGCCTGGCTGGCTCAGTTGGAGGAGCATGCAACTCTTGATCTCGGGGTTCCTAATTCAAGCCCTATGTGGGGTAAGGAGATTGCCTAAATAAAAAAAAAAAAAAAACAGTTTTAAAAAATTAAAAATAAAGGGGCACCTGGGTGGCTCAGTCAGTTAAGCATCCAACTCTCGGTTTTGGCTCAGGTCGTGATCTCATAGGTCGTGAGATGGAGCCCCAGGTCAGGCTCCATGCTCAGCAGGGAGTCTGCTTGAAGATTCTCTCCCTCTGCTCCTTCCCCGACTCTTGTGCTCTCTCTCCCTCTCTCAAATAAATAAATAAATATTTTTTAAAAGATTTTATTTATTCATTTGAAAGAAAGAGAGACAGAGAGAGCACAAGCAGAAGGAGAGGCAGAGGGAGAGGGAGAAGCAGACTCCCCGCTGAGCTGGGAGCCTGACATTGGGTTCGATCCCAGGACCCTGAGCTCATGACCTGAGCTGAAGGTAGACGCTTAACTGACTGAGCCACCCTGGCACCCCATAAATAAATCTTTAAAAAAATTAAAAATAAAAATACCATATGATCCAGTAATTCCGCTACTGGGTATTTACCCAAAGAAAATGAAGACGCTAATTCAAATGCAGCATTTTTACAATAGCCGAGATATGGAAGTGATGCAGACTGGCTGGTTCCAAGGACCCAGAGGGAGGCCTGCAGGACAAGCTAAGAGGGTTCTTGGCTTTGGGCAAGATAGAAATCAAATGCAAACTGAGAGGAAGTGAGAGCAGAATCTATTCAAGACATAGGGAGAGTAAAGATACCGATGGAGCATCAGGAGACATGGAAAGGAAAAGAAGAGTGAGTCTTCTTTTTGGTTGGAGTCTGGGGTTTTTACTGAAGATTGTGGTCCAGTGCAAGCATCTTCTCAGGCACCCAGGAACAAAGACTAGTCTTTAGCTGTCCTTCATAAGTCACTCATGCCCTGAAGCCAGGGGTCTTGGTGAGTCAGTGGTCTTGGAAAATGTTCATGATGACCCTGCCTGGTCACTGCTTAGGTATTACCTATTGTGCTGAAAGAATCCACAGAAATCATTAACTCCAAGGAAATATACATTATCTGTTCTATTAGGCATGTGTAAGGTGAAGGTGTAGGTCCTAGCAAGAATAGAAGGTTCTAGCAATAAGAGAAGGAAAAAAAGCAGTTTTTCATGGAGTCCCTTTAGTTTTCTTGTATCAGAAGCAAATATTCACCATAGATCAGTGGATAAAGAAGATGTGGTATATATACACAATGGAATATTACCTAACATAAAAAAGAATGAAATCTTGCCATTTGCAATAACATGGATGGATCTAGAAAGTATAATGCTAAGTGAGATTAAGTCAATCAGAGAAAGACAAATATCATATGACTTTACTCATATGTGGAATTTAAGAAACAAAACAAATGAGTAAAGGAAAAAGAGACAAACAAAAAATCCAGACTTCTAAATACAGAAAATAAACAGGTGGTTGCCAGAGGGGAGTTGGGTGGGGGGATGGGTGAAATAGATAAAGAAGATTAAGAGTAGTACATTTATCTTGATGAGCACTAAGTGAAGTATAGAATTGTTGAATCATTATATTGTACACCTGAAATAATATACCACTGTATATTAATTATACTTCAATTTTTTTAAAGGGAAAAATAAGGGGCCTTGTAAGGCCAACAATCTCTATCATTAACCCTAGAATGTGATATTTTTTTATTTACTATTTTGGCTGGTAGTTTAAGAGGCATGGCCTTCCCTATTATGATAGTTCTTATCTTTAGGCCAAGGATACCAAATGAGGACATATTGGGGAGTATTCATGAGATCAATCCTGGGGGGGAGTAGAGGAAGCAGAATTAGGCAGAGGAAAAAGTATAACTGTGATACAGTCACAATAACCCCAGGGAAGCTTTGTAGTTGGAATGACTTTTCTGAGTTGTCTCAAATTGGGGCAAGGGGGCTGGTACTCGCCTTGACTCCTGGATTCATTGATTATAAAATGGCTGACCCTAGAAAGACTTTGGTTTAGTTATCTCACCCAAATTCTCACCCAGAATTGCCAAGGGCAATTTCTGGAGAGGGGCTGATCTAAGGCTGATGTATGCAAATACTGTTAGCAGCTGAGGAAATGAGTGTTTTAGTCCTACATGAGGGGAATCTGAGCAGTATGCCCCAAAACACAGTGGCTTAAATAAATTAGGTTTTTTTCTCTCTCTCTCTTAACAGTCCACAAGTAGGTGGGTCTGGAAGAAAATGAAATGGTGGTTGCCAGGAGCTGGGGGAAGGAGGGAATGGGGAGGTGTTATTTAATGGGTACAGAGTTTCAGTTTTGCATGATCAAAAGGGTTCTGGGGATGGATGATGGTGATGGTTGCACAACAATACAAATGTACTTAATACCACTGCACTGTACACTCAAAAATAGTTACGATAGTAAATTTAATGTTGTGCATTTTTTTACCGCCCCCCCCAAAAAAAAGAGGCCAGTGGGTGGGGCAGAACATTGGTGGCTTTCAGGGTAGTTCAGTTCCTGACAATCAGGGACCCTGATTCCTTCCGTCTCATGGCTCCGCTATCTTCTAAGTAGTTCTTCCCAGACTTTAATATAAATGTAATCACTTGGGCATCTCATTAAACTGCAGACTCTGATGAAGTATATCTGGGGTGGGGCCTATTCCAACAAGTTCTCAGGCTGATGCTACTAGCGCATGGGCCACACTTAGAGTAGTATGATGCTAGGGCAGTGGTTTTGTTGAATGGTCTGAGTTGTGTCACTGTCAAGCCTGATTTCTAGCTCAACGGACAGGGAAAGAGAGGAAGGGAAGAAAAGCAAATTCCCTTTTTTTTTTTAAGATTTTATTCATTTATTTGAGAGAGAGAGTGAAAGAGAGAGAGAGAGAGCACAAGAGGGGGGAGGGTCAGAGGGAGAAGCAGACTCCCTGCTGAGCAGGGATCATGACCCCAGCCCAAGGCAGCCGCTTAACGAACTGAGCCACCCAGGCGCCCAGAACAAGCAAATTCCTTTTAAGCAAGTGGTTTGGAAGCTGCACAAGGCAACTCTGTTTCCATTCCATTGGTGACAGTTTAGTCACGAGGCCACGCCAAGCTATAAATCCATCACTATGGATAATGGGCAAACAGATTTTTGGAGGATAACTAACAGTCTTGCATGCATCTTGTTCTAGGTCAGTTTCTTCATCTTTTAAATTGAGGTCTTTATTCGTCTAATTGTCTGGGGTTCTTTGACACCAAATGTCCTCAGTGATATAAGTCCGGATTCAGTATTTACTTACGGCTGCTTTCCTGAATTGGAGAGGAAAAGAAATTGCTTTGAGACAAGATTTAAACATGTTATTTACTACTTGCTTGCTTCTAATGGAGTGCATTAGTAGCCGAACAGGATTTCAGGTGTGAAGATGCAAAAATGAAGAAACCAGAAACAAGTTGAATTGCTTTGTGGGAGAAAAAAGAGAGATTCAGGAGTTCAGATGGAAAATCCTGGGAGCTGTACAGCTGGTTGTAACCAGGCGCGGCCTGACAAGTCTGCCTGAAAACCAAGGGCTAGAAGGGAGAAAAGATAGCTGGTGTCTGGCAATGAACTTGGGGAGAGAACAGAGCTGGTTAATGGGGATTTTTATTAAATTTTATTGTGTGCTATATGATGTAATCCTCCAATCTATCTTCTCTACAAAATTTTCCCTCTAGTGCCTTGTAGAATGGATTTTCTTTTGAGATATAATGAGAAGTACTGAGTCCTACCCTAAGGAGAGCACGAGGCAGGAACAGTGGCTGGCACTGGGTTATAGAATGCAGTGATACTGTCATTTATCTTCAACAATTGCTTTAAAATAAAAAAGAAGAAAACAAAACACACACACGTGTGCATGCACGCGCTCACACCCGGCAAAGAACAGGTGCGTTCTTCAACGCATTCCAGAAGGTTAACTGGAATATGTGTTTGCCTTGATGACATACTATGAGGGACTCAGTGTCTTCATCCAACACCTGAGGAACAGTTGAATACTTTTTAAATTTCCTTCCAACTTGACTCTTCTGTGACTCAAAATCAAATGTGAAACAGAATTTAAGTAAAAACTGAATCAACCATAATTTATCAGGTCGGTGGTACCAAGAAGGCAGACAAAAGCAATCAAGAATTGAGATAATGTAATTTAGTCCAAACAAAACAAAACAAAACAAAACACAGAACTAAAATGCATGGAGGATTGAAGATAAAGTGCCTTTCTTGACTTGGAAATCTTTATAATTACAACAATTCTTCACTTGGTGCCTTGAGTTATACTTTTGCTTTTAAAAAAACAAACATCATTCTTCAGTGTGTTTTTGCTCTGACTTTACAAGAGGAAGCATCTTGGGATAAGATTATTACATATACAGAATAGGTAACACATGCACATGGTACAAAAGTTAAAAGGCAACAGGGGGGTATATAGGGAAATGTCTCCCTTCATATCTCTCTCCTTCCACCCCCTGGAGGCAAGCACCTGTTTCTTGGGTATCCCTGAAGAGATATTCTCCAGATACATAATAAATAGGAGGCTACAATGAGATCCTTTCTGTCTTAGTTTCAGCTGTATTCTCAAAGGTTAAGAGAAAACAGTAGCTATCACATACACTCACATTCCAAGGAGAGTGCCTACCTTCCAAACAGGAGTTACAAAGGCAAGAATCAAACTGGCTTTGCAAACCTTGGCCACTCTTCAGGGTGTAAAAGGCCTGAAGCTGAACTGGCCAGAGAGGGGGATTTCCTTGGAAAGGACTATGTTATTCTTGGGTGTTTTCCTTATGTCCATGGGGGTCAGGAGGATGGTATTTTCCCTTACCTTACACCAAAAAGAAGCCTTCAGGGGCACCAGGGTGAAGGGTGGCTCAGTCGGTTGAGTGTCTGCCTTTTGCTCAGGTCATGGTCTCGGGGTCCTGGGATTGAGCCCCACATCTGGCTCCCTGCTCAGCGGGGAGTCTGCTTCTCCCTCTGCACCCCCTCAACCCCCCCACCTCTGCCTCAAGCTTGCTCGCGCGCTCTCTCTCGCAAATAAATAAATAAAATCTTAAAAAAAAAAAGAAGCCTTCAAAGGGACGACTTCTAGGGCTGGGCTAGATAGCATCCCTCAGTTTGGGGGACATGATGGAATGGTATCTGATGTGTAGCTGGGAGATTTAATGTGAGAAGCTATGGCTGTAGGCCCAAAGAGGCAGAGAATGGAGAGGCTAAGCTTTCCTGGGAGTGAGCTGCATTGACATGAGGATTAAGTGGATTCAGGGGCAAAAACAGGTTGAAATTGGCTTAAAAACAACATTACCCAATTGGGCTGCCTAGAGGGATATGAGACCCCAAGAGAGAGAGACAGAGACAGAGAGAGTGTGTCATCCTCAGCCATCCACGGGCTGAGGGTTAGAGGTGTAAGTGGCGTGTCAGAGAAAAGCATGAACCACATCTCAGAAATTGCAGCTGGAGGTTGCTAGTTGGGGGATCTCTGAGAAAACCATAGAAGAGATCAAGAATCGGAACCAGAATCTGCTATTCCTAAAAGGCCCCAACTAGAATTACTTTTCCCATCTTTTACTTTTCCCTCTTCTTTCAAACCTGGAGGAGCTAGAGGAGTTTAGAGAAGCAGGGGAGAGGCAATGGAAGACCAAGGCTGAGAAGCTAAGAAGCTACCCAGCCTGCCTCTTTCCTCAGGCTCAAAGCAGAGCTGAACTCTAATTTACTGAGGCTTGGAATTTCAGTTATTTCACTGGAGTGGCCAACTTAATTACAGAAATGAAACTGTAATGGGAAATTAAAGTGCTCAGGGGACTTTTAATTTTTTTTCCTAAGGGTGATCAAAAAGGTTATGACCTTCCATAAGATTTCCTCCAAGTTTATTTTTTTATTTTTATTTTTTAAGATTTTATTTATTTATTTGAGAGAGAGGGAAAGAGAACACAAGCCGAGGGAAGAGGCAGAGGCAGAGGGAGAAGCAGGCTTCCCACTGAGCAGGGAGCCCGCCTTGGGGCTCCATCCCAGGACCTCGGGACCACGACCTGGACCTGAGCCGAAGGCAGATGCTTAAAGACTGAGCCACCCAGGAGCCCCAGATTTCCTCCAAGTTTAAAGGGATAGTGAAGGGAAAGAATGAAGTTGCTTTTTATTTATACCTTATTCTGAGTGTTACAAAACTATATATGTGCATACCATATGTTCTACGCTTTCCTTTTTTATCAAAATATAGCTGGGTGCCTGTTCCATATTAGTATATACAGATTTACTGCATTCTTCTAAACAGCTGCATAGTAGACCATTTAAAGGATGTACCACGATTTATTTTAAATCATTCCCTTTTCGGGTGTTGTCAATATATTAGTAAGTCTTAATCTATAAAGAAAAAATGTACAAAAAATTTTAAAACAAACACTTTGTTTCGACTATATTTAAATAAACACATTTTTAAAATATTTTATGTGAAAGATATTTCCATTTTAGAGAAACTTTTTTAAAAAGAAGAAAGACCCTCATTGCTAAGTTTTAGAGCAATACACATCACACTTAGTTATCCACTAGATGATTGTCATTAGTGATTGAAAGCTGAAACTGAAAACATTCAATATTAAGCAAAGCAATTACAATTAAATTCATTCTGGAACTTGGCTGAGCCACATAAAAACATTTTCCACCTGTTCCAACTGATAATATTTTAATACTACCTAGGAGGGTAGAAGTAGATCAATTATTTATTTAAAAAATCTCTTTTTGGGGCGCTTGCCTGGCTCAGTCGGTTAAGCGTCTGCCTTGCGCTCAAGTCATGATCCCATGGTCCTGGGATTGAGGCCTGCATTGGGCTCCCTGCTCAGGGGGAGCCTGCTTCTCCCTCTGCCTGCTCTGCTTGCCACTCCCCCTGCTTGTGCTCTCTCTCTCTCTCTTTGACGAATAAATAAATAAAATCTTTTTTAAAAATCTTTTTGTCTGATTAATAAATAATTTTGTGCTTGGAATGTGTTAGACACTGTTCTAAGTTCATTACTAGTGTTAACTCACTTAATCATCCTAACAACCCTAGGAAGTAAGTATTGTCATTATACCCAGGTTACAGGTGAGGAAACTGAGGCCTAGAGAAGCCAAGTAATTTGGCCAAGGTTGCATAGCTAGACAGTGACAGAACAAGGATTTGAACACAGGAAGTCTGGCTCCAGAGTTCTTGATCATGGACACTACACCATGCTGTCCTCCTGTAGGCTGATTGTAAGCCTAGCACATCACTGCAAGGATAAAGACTTATGAAGCGCTTTTTTATTTTTTCACTTTTTAAAAAAATTCAAGTATAATTAACATAGTGTTAGGTTGGTTCCAGGTGTACTATATAATGATCCAACAATTCCATACATTTCTCAGTGCTCATTATATGGAATGCTTTCGTGAAGCAGAACTAGTTATCAAAGCCATAATCTTCCACACTCTCATCATTAAAGAAAATTGATGATGAGTGCACACACTACCCAGAGGACACCATTCTGGCATTGTGGATAAGAGAGATACAACATGCCCCCTGCTCTTGAAGGGAGTTAATCTAATTCGCCTGTCGGGTCCAAGGAAATTGCCAGAGGCAGGATTCTATGGAGTTAGCAGGTCAGTTCCCAGGAAAAAATTAGGAAACCTGATCATTAAATCCAAATGCAGAAAGATAAGAGAAAGCCAGAAAGCAAATTCAATTAGCTTGGGACTGGAGGAAAGCTAATATGTGAGATGTGCAAAGCAGACTAAAGGAAAGAGATAATGAATCCTTACCTGAATGAAGAGTTCAGGTGGTGGCCACAGTTACCAGTGGTCTCTGGTGTGGGTGTGAGTGTGGTGAGAAGAGCCAAAGAGTTAAAAAGTTAAACCCGTGTGGAGAGGGTCATGTTTACCCATCTTATATTTGGGAAATCAAGGCTCCAACCTACTCCAGATAGTACTTTTTTTAATAGTACACTCTAGAAATTTATAGATATGACTGGCTGATCTTGATAAGCATGCAGCCAAGAAAAACCTAAGGCAGGAAGGGACGGCTCAGATGCCTAGAGAAGCCAGGCTGGTGACCCTAAATGACTGTAACAGGTCCTGGGTAGCCAAGTGAAGGGTGCTTCTTCCCTTCTGACGCCAGTCACAAGCCCCTCTGGGGGCAGCAGTCCAGGATTTTATCGTGGAACTATTTCATGCCAACAGTCCTTGCGTACTCAGAAAGCAGCCCCTGTAGGGAAAGCGGTACTCGCTGAAAGGCAAAAGAGCTGAAAAAGAAGTTACAGAAACACACTGGTTCTTTTCTTTATAGATTCTAAGGGGAAGTCGGCCACGTGAGGGTTGACGGGTCTCCCACAAAGGATGTGTTTATGACAAAGGCAGAGGCAGCTGGATTGTAGGTTCCTCCAAGTACTTTGTTCCCTTAGGGTGTAAACAGGCCTCATACTTATTTTCAGAGACAGAAAGGAAGGAGGGTAGCTAAAGAAAGTGGGTCAGACCACAACCAGTTTTAGGTGGGATGGGGTGGGGGAGGAAATAGAGCAGGCGGCAACAGCTGTGAGGAGTAGAGGAAGGAGAGCCGAATCCCTAGGGAGCCTGGTGAAAGCAAGAAAGAGGCTCTGAGGGAGGTGGCCTAGAAATGGGAATGGAGCCCTTTGACAGCCTTGCCCATGGGCTTCTGGGATAGGGCCCAATGATAACATTTTTAAAGCAACCACTTGGGAGAAAATATGAAACTCTGCCTGATTGAATAAAATTAGTTAAATAAAAATCATGATAATGTAGCTGGTGTGAGTGTTAAGGTTATTTGGTTTGATTTGCCCAAGTTGACTCTCCAAAGGCTGTTGCCATTTGGCATGAAATCATATTCCACTTTTCTTCAGCGGGTAATACTTGCAGCCAAGTAAGAAATTGCACTAGAATAGCTTCATTTATTTTCTCTATTTAAGAGGCAGTTTGTCCTAAATTGATTTTCTTCCTCTGCTATATATCTAAATTTTGGCCTTCATCTTATCATGCCCAAAATAAGCATCTAAAAATAAAGTAATGAAAAGTTCTAAAGAGGAAACGAAAGAAGGTGACAAAATGTGTTAGCTCTACAAGTAAGAGATCTTGAGACCTGTAATCTAAAAAGTTTAGACTTTTACATTCAATGCTTTATTCCTACTTCATTGGGTTTTGTCTGTTTCAAAACCTCTATACACCAGTTTCAGGAATATAAGAGTATACGCCCACCGTAGTGATTTTATCCATATCCATCAATTTGGAGAAATAACAGTTTTATTATTTCAGAGGCAGCCAAGAAAGAACTCTGGACAGTGAATGATGTCAGAAACATAGTTCTTGATTTTGGAAATGTATTAATTTCCTCTATCATTCATCTAACAAATGATAGAGGCCCAAACTAGACCAGAAATTTCTAGTAAGAAAGAAGGTATTTGCAGGTTTTATCAGTGAGAAGAATACACTGGACCTCTAGGTAATGATTAATTATATATAAGAGGTTTGCCTAGTAAATCCTCTGCCTCAGAATTATCCAGAAGGTTTTATCCAAACTCCTTGTTAGGTCACTTCAAGGCACAGTGCAGTTTATTAAGTAATGCTAGTTTTCTAAAAAGAAGTTGAATACGTTGTAATGGACTACCAAATTAATATATGTGGAGCTGTCTTTTAAAACTGATCCTGTTGAAAGGGGCCGTGCATTGTGACCAAAAGCCCCTCCAACTCTAATTAGAAATAAAACTTTAAAAGATCATTGTTGAAATAAATAATTTGGTAATTCCCTTCTGAAAATAAGTTTAATCAATGCCTTTTTAGTTGCTTAACAAAATCATTATTACGAATAAATTATGCTCCAAATAAGCATATCGAATTAAAATGTAGACTATTTCTTAAGGATCTTTTTTTTTTCTCGGATAAATTTACCCTCTCTGACAAAAAGATTCCAGAATGTGGCAGGTGGGTGGTGCATATAGTCTTACAGCCTAAGCAAAGCAAACTTAGGAACAGATTTTAAAAAATAGATTAAGTGTTTTCTAAGCTACTGCTTGCCTACACTAGCCAGCTGAAGGCTTTAAATAATTTAATCCCTACGACAACTGTGAGCTCCAACTGGAAGCCTTAAACAAGGACTGGATTCACTGAGGACTCCAACAGGTGCAGTCTAATAGTGCTTCCCTAAATCTGTATTGATCTGTGTCTGTGCACGTGAAGGACACTATATTCTTAAATTCTATAGGACACTCATTAAATTAATCCAAATGCCTCTTGTTTTGTCCCATCTTCCACTATCATATTACCTAAGACATTCATCTGTTTTTTTTCCAGAGAGATACTTAGCACATGAGTTTGTTTTCAACGTTGCTTTTCTAAGCAAAGACCTCTTAATACAGGGGAAGCAAATTAACTAATAAATTACTTTCTTCCTATTATTGTTCTTCCTATCCAACAAACTTTTCTATATTAGCATTTACTGAGTGCTGTTAGAATTACTCAGATTTTTTCCTTTTACACATTTATGAGATGTATAGTAATGTATTTGTTGCTTATATATTCAAATATATTTACAGAGAAAATTCACACATTCCTTTTCTATGATCAAACGGAGATAACTTTTCCTATCAAGTTAAACTGAGAAACCAAAAAGGAAAAGACCACTATCATACCCTCAGTAAGCAACATATTATGACATTATAATAAGATCTTTGCCAGGCATTCAGTAAAAAGAATTTTAAAAGCCAATAGTTATCTGGATATCCACGTGCAAAATAATGAAGTTAGATTCTATACTGATACCATATGTAAAAATTAACTCAAGATGGATTAAAGACCTAAATGTAAGACCTGAAACTACAAATCTTCCAGGAGAAAACATAGGGGAAAAACTTCAGGATATTGGATTTGGCAATGATTTCTTGGATATGACACCAAAAGCAGAGGCTACAAAGCAAATATAGACAAATGGGACTACATCAAACTGTACAACTTCTGTGCATCAAAGGAATCAATAAACAGAGTGAAAAGTCAACCTATAGAAAGGGAGAAAATATTTGCAAATCATGTATCTTATAAGAGGTTAATATTCAGAATATATAAGGAACTGTTACAACTCAACAACCAAAAAACCCCAGATAACCTGATTAAAAATGGGCAAAAGACTTGAATAGAGATTTCTCCAAAAAAGATATACAAATAGCCAACAAATATGAACAGATGCTTAACATTACTAATCCTAAGAGTCACGCAAATCAAAACCACAGTGGGATATGGCCACTATCAAAATAAAAAATAACAAGTGTTGGTGAGAATGTGGAGAAATTGGAAGCCTTGTGCACTGTTGATTGGAATGTGAAATGGTGTAGTCACTATGGAAATCAGTATGGAGATTCCTTAATAAATCAAAAATAGAATTCCTAAGGGGCGCCTGGGTGGCTCAGTTGCTTAAGCATCCGACTCTTGATCTCAGCTCAGTTCTTGATCTTGGGGTTGTGAGTTCAAGCGCTGCAGTGGACTCCACCCTCAGCAGGGCTTGAACTCTCTTAAAAAAAAAAAAAAAGAATTACCATATGACCCAGCAATACCACTTCTGGGAATTCACAAGAATCCAAAGCAGGATCTCAAGGTGATAACTTGCACACTCACCTTCAGTGAAGCATTATTTACAGTAGCCAAGGGATGGAAGCAACCCAAATGTCCATCAATGGATAAATGGATAAAGAAAATGTGATATATACACACAATAGAATATTACACAGCTTTAAAGAAGAAGAAGGAAATCCTGTTATATACTACAACATGGATGAACATCAAGGACATTATACCAGTGAAATAAGGCAGTCACAAAGGACAAATGTTTTATGATTCCACTTATAAGAGGTACCTAAGGTATTCAAAATCTAGCAGCCCGAAGTAGAACAGTGGTTATCAAGGGCCGGGGAAAAAGAAAGGGAGAAATTAGGGTTTAATGGGTGTGATGTTTCAGTTTTGCAAAATGAAAAGCTGTAGATCTGTTGCACAACAATGTGAATATATTTAACTGTACACTTAAAAATGGTTGAGGTAGGGGGGGCGCCTGGCTGGCTCAGTTGGTGGAGCGTGTGACTCTTGGTCTCGGGGTTGTAAGTTCAAGCCCCAATGCTGGGTGTAGAGATTAATTAAAATTAAATCTTAAAAACATGGTAGAGGAGGTACATTTAATTTACTATGTTTTTTGCCACAATAAAATAAATAAAAAACAAGGTAGGGAACCCAATAGCTCAAAATTCTTCCTCGGTGCAGTGTTGGTGGTATAGTGGTGAGCATAGCTGCCTTTCAAAATTCTTCCTCTAACACTTTTCTCCTCTCCCACTCCAAGGTTAATAGAATTATTTTTCCCAACTTTTTATTTTGTAAAATTTAAAAACCGGAGGGGTGCCTGGCTGGTTCAGTCAATAGAGTATGTGGCTGACTCTTGATCTTGGGGTTATAAGTTCGAAATCCATGTTGGGTGTAGAGATTACTTAAAATCTTTGAAAAAATTTAAAAACCAGAAAACTTATAAGAATTGTAAATATGAATACTCATCCTAGATTAATTTGTCGACATTTTGCCAAATATGCTCTCTCTCTCTCTGTATGTGTCTCTCTCTCCCCACATATACACATATATATAACATATATGCACACATATATATAGCACATACTCATACATCTATACATACACACATATGCAGATATAAGTATTTGCTAAATTATTTACAGGTTAGTGGCAGACTTCATGACGCTTCTAAATATTTCACCCTGTATCTCCTAAGAACAAGGATATCTTCTTCATAATCATAATATAATTATTACACTTGTTAAAGAAAAAAATTATTCATGGGGCACCTGGGTGGCTCAGTCAGTTAAGCGGCTGCCTTCAGCTCGGGTCATGATACCAGGGTCCTGGGATCGAACCCCGCATCAGGCTCCCTGCTCGGCGGGAAACCTACTTCTCCCTCTGCCTGCCACTTCCCCTGCTTGTGCTCTCAATCTCTCTGTCAAATAAATAAATAAAATATTAAAAAAAATTATTCATGACACCTGTTCAAGATGATAAGGCAGAACTACTACAGTGGGGTTTTGTGATATGGGAGAGGGATTGAGCTCAACTCCAACTCCAACAAAGACAAATGGGAATTTATAAGGAAGAATCAGGGTGATGGAAAATTGCTAAAAGGAAACAACAGAGAGATTGTGGCTAAACCCAATGATGGGGGTACCTGACTGGCTCAGTTGGTAGAAAATGGAACCCTTGATCTCAGGGTCATAAATCTAAGCCCCATGTTGGGTAGAGAGATTACTTAATAAAATATAAATAAAATAAATAAACTTAATAATGGGATTCTTGTTGAAGGCAGGCCAGGGTGATAAGATATGGAAGGTAAGGGATGACGAATTTAATCAGATATCAAGAGTGGCCAGACGGATGGGAGATTTTCCATATATTGACCCAGCAGGACTCTTGCTAAAACTATACTTGATGTGCCAAGGACAGAGCCTAAGGTCAGGGGCATAGTCAGAAAGAGGACTCAGAGGAGCCTGGCTCAAGTTCAGTCAAAAGAGAGAATCTTTGTCATATTTGGGAAATTAAAGGTGAATGCAATATTATTATCTACCATACAGTCCATATTCAAATGTCCCAAATTGTCCCAGTGATGTCTTATATTTTGTTTTGTTTTTATCAAGGACATCCTAATTAAGGATCACATATTGTATTTAGTTGTGACATCTCTTTGGTCTCTTTTTTTTTTTTTTTTTTAAGATTTTATCTGTTTATTTGAGTTGGGGGAGAGAGTGCATGCCTGAAGGAGAGCCCAAGTTGGGGAGGGGGAAGGAGAGGCAGAGGGAGAGGCCGACTCCCTGCTGAGCAGGGAGCCCACTGCTGGGCTCAATCCCAGGATCCCGAGATCATGACCTGAGCCAAAGTCAGACGCTTAACGGCTTAACCGATTGAGCCACCCAGGTGCCCCTCTTTGGTCTCTTTTAATCTAGAATAGCATCCCATCTTTTTCTTTTCTTTTCCTTTTTTTGTCTTTCATAACTTTGACATTTATTAAGAGTCAGGACAATTGTTTTGCCAAACATCAATCAATCTGGATTTCTCGATGGTTTTCTCACGGCCAGATCTAGGTTAAAAAATTGGCAAGATACTACAGTGTTGATTTGTGCCCTTTTCCTATCAGGTGGTATGCCATAAAGGGTTAACTCAGCAGGCTTGGTTGCTCAGACTCTGCACATTCCAAAGCAAGGATTGGACCTTGACCAGCTCTGAAGAGATAACCTCTGAGCCCTTGGAATATCCTGCCTGAAAAAAAGTGTTTTTGTATGCCTTGGGCCTTGGGCCATCCTGTAGCAGTTTGACCAGATAATTTATGCTAGTAATTTGATTTATGGTGAATACCTGTTTTCATATGCCTCAGGCCCTGGTCTATGCTGCATCAGTTTGACCTCTGGAATCTGGTGACTAGGTATCTAAGGTCAGTCACATGGTTATACATGCCTCTGTAACTGGCCCCCAACAAAACCTGGAACACCAAGGCTTGGGTCAGCTTCTTTGGTTACCAACATTTCATACATATGGTTACACGTGGTTGCTGGGAGAATTGCTATCCATGTGACCCCACGTCGAAAGGACAACTAGAAGCTTATTCCTAGTTTTTCCCAGACTTTGCCCCATGCTCCTTTTCACTTTGCTGTTGTTAATTATATCCTTTTGCTATCATAAACTCTACCTGTGAGAATAACAGCTTTTTAAAGTTTTCTGAGTCCTTCCAGTAAATCCTCAAATGTAAGGGGGGCGGTTTACAGTTCATTTGCTTCATCACTGGTGTTAACTTGGTTCATTTTGTTAAGGTCCTCCTGAATTTCTCTGATAGAAAGATGTCTTTTCCCTTTGTAATTAGGAAGTATTCTGTAGAGTGATACTTTGAGACTGTATGAATATCACGTTCCCCATCAGTCTTTCACATAATAGTCTTATTATTTATTGATGATTCTTTTATGAATCAATTATTACAGGGTCTATAAAATGGTGATTTTTTTTCTATAATAAAGGGGCTCATAGCTTCCCTTTTGTCAATCAATGAGTTATAACTCATTCCTATTATTATTTACTTTGTTGCTCAAACTCACCAGTATTTCACCTGTGGGATCCCTTTAAAGCTGGTTCCTATGTTCCCCTTAGTTTTTCAGCACTTCCTTACTTTCTGATACAATAAGATATTCCCAGCTCATCTTGTCTTTCCCTGCCCCAGCCTTGGAATTGACCATTTCTCCAAGTAGCCCTTGTTTCTTTTACTTTCCTGGTACATTAATTCCAGGAAGAGTCATCCATATTCTCCAGGAGTGACAAAGTGAAAACAGAATCAAATTGTTTAGTAGGACACTAGGAGAGAAATTCCAATCTACTTAAAACCTTAGGAGTCCCTGGTTGTAGATGAATCTTTGGGTACCTCTTCAAGAAAACCTCAAGCATGCATACTTTCCTCATTCTCTCTTTGGAAAAGTAAATGTGTTGTACGTTGATACAATCCCCTCTATATCCTGTTACCTAACACTCTGAGAAGGTGGTCTAATATATCACAGGATTCAAGAGAGGTCAAGCTGTACTTTTTCTAAGAAGCCAACATCTGACTTTGCAACTGTTACCAAATCTGGTCAGAGCACACTACCAGGTCAGACTGCCCCATATCTGTCCCAAACGTTTCACTTTAGAAGTTGAGGACCTATCGATCTCGCCTCTATGTAGTAGTAGGTGGCCCATGTTTGGAGTTTGGTTTAATTCTGAATTAAATGGGACGTGATTAAAAGGTTTTGGGCAGTAGAGTGAAATGATCCAGCTGTATTTTAGCAGGATCACTCTGACAACTGTATAGAGAATAGACTGAAGGGGATATGGTAGCGACTGGAAAACACTCTCAATGGCTTCCTGCATAATTGACTGAGGGCCACAGCTGTGGTGTTTTAAGGCCATGCTTTGCACTGACTGCTCTCAGCCAATGACTGAGCATAGCTGGGATACTAAGGCAGGCCTCCTCCCAAGAATCACAGGACTCCTCTGACAGATGACTTTGGCACAAGGACTTTTCTTAACTGCACAGCAGCCTAAGGCTGTTCCCCCCAGCCCCCACCTTCCTTCTCTCCATCTGGACCCAAACTTACATCACAGTCTGACAGTTCTTCTAGCCCCTCCTACCTCCCTCCTCATTTTCTTCCACATGGGTTTCCCATTTGTACATTTAATCATGTCTTGGCATCTGTTTCTCAGAGAACTAACATAGGGGTCAAGGGCAGAAGTGGGGGGGACCAGTTAGAAGGCAATCACAGTAGCCCAGGTGAGACATGATCATGGCCTACGGCAAAGTGGGGGCAGTAGAGGTGGAGAGAAGTGCTCAGATTTTATTTTTTTTCTGTTTTTGTTGTTGTTGTTTGGAAGATGGAATTTACTAGAATTGCTGCTAGGATAGGGGGCAAGAGAAAGAGAGAGGTCAAGGATGACTCAACTGTTTTTGGCCTAAACAATTGGACAGATGCAGCTGCCATTCTCTGACATGGTAAAGCCTAGGAGAAAACAGGGTTTGCAGAATAAAATCAGAAGCTCTGTTTGGACATGTTAAGTTTGAGGTACTATTAGATTCCCAAGTGGAAATGTCACATAAGCAGTTGATTTAATAAGTCTGGAGGGCAGGATAGAGGTATTGCCTGATTTGGGAGTTAGCATATAGCTGGTATTTGAAGCTATGGAACTGAATGTGATCACCAAAGAAAAGACTGTGATAGAAAAGTTCCAGGAACTGAGGCCCAGAGCATTCTAGATTTGGGAGATAAGGAGTATTCCGCAAAAGAGACAGAGAAGGAAGATCATACGATTTTGAATTTTCACAACAGCCTGGTGAAATTAACTGCCGATCACCAATCTGGTCTCCACCCATGTAGTTTTTCCTTTTCCAGAATGTCACCTAAATGCCGTCAGTCAGCATGTGGTCTTTTTGGGTCTGTCTGCTTTCACTAAGCATAATGTATTTGAGATTCTATTCTGTATATCAATCTTTGTTCCTTTTTAGTTGCTGAATAGCGTTTCTTTAATATAAATGCACTACAGTTCCTTTATTCAACACCAACTGATGGACATTTGGTCTGTTTCCAGACTTTTGAAATGATGAATAAAGTTGCTATAAACATTTATATGGTTTTTCCTGAGGATAATTGTTATTTACCTTGGGGAAAACTCTTCTGAGTGGGACTCAGTCATATGGTAAGTATACATATTTAGCTTTATAAAAGATTGCCAAACTATTTTCGGAAGTGTCTGGACCAGTTTACATTTCCACCAGCCATGTATTAGAGCGCCAGCGGCTTTGCATCCTCATCAGCACTTGGTTATTACCAGGTGTTGTTGTTTTGCTGTTCAGTAGGGTTCGCAGCCATAGCCAATCATGGTTTCAATTTGCCTTTCCTTAATGACTAATGAAATAAAACACATGGAGCATCTTTCCATGTGTTTATTTGCCATCTGTTTATGTTCTTTGGTCAAGTGGCTGTTCAAATCTCTAGCTCACTTTTTAAATTGCGGTGCTTCCTTATTGTTAAATTTCAAGAGTTCTTTATACATTCTGGATACAACTCTTCTGTTGGATATGTGATTTGTAAATATTTTCCCCCAGTTTGTGACTTGTCTTTTTATTCCCTTAATGGTGTCTTCCAAAAAGAAAATCTTTTTAATTTTGATGAAGTCCAATTTATCAATATTGTCCCCTATGGATTAAATATGCTTTGGGCACCGTATCTAAAAATTCTTTGCCTAATCCAAGGTAAAAAAAATTCTCCTTTGTTTTTTTGAAAAGTTTTATAGTTTTATTTAGAAGTCTGTGATCCATTCTGAGTTAATTTTGTATAAGGTGTAAAGTATCGGTTGAGATTTAGTTTTCTGCGCATGGATCTCCAATTGTTCTAATACCATCTGCTGAAAAGTCTATCCTTTCTCCATTGAATTCCCTTTGGTCCAAAATTGTATGAATTTATTTCTGGACTCTGTTTTGTTCCATTGATGTATATCTGTGCTTTTGTCAATATCAGACTGGCTTTTTTTTTAAAAGAATTTATTTATTTATTTGACAGAGAAAGACAGTGAGAGAAGGACCACAAGCAGGGGGAGCGGGAGAGGGAGAAGCAGGCCTCGCGCTGAGCAGGAAGCCCGCTGCTCAATTCCAGGACCCCGGGATCATGACCTGAGCCCAAGGCAGAAGCTTAACGATTGAGCCACCCATGCACCCCAATATCAGACTCTCTTAATAAGTCTTGAAAGTAGGTGGTGTAAGACCATCACCTTTGTTTTCTTTTTCCATATAAATTTTAGAATTAGCTCATCAATATCCTAAAAAGTTCTGCTTATATTTTGATTATAATTGTCTTGAAACTATAGATCAATTTGGGGATAGTTGACAGCTTCATATTTAATATGCCTAACATGGTCAGTGAGCTCCCTGCCATCATTCTCATAGTTGCGTTCTTTTTTTTTTAATTTGACAGAGAGAGCACAAGCAGGGGGAGTGGCAGGCAGAGCGAGAAGTAGGCTTCCTGCTGAGCAAGGAGCCTAATGCGGGACTCCATCCCAGGACCCTGGGATCATGACCCGAGCCAAAGGCAGATGTTTAACCAACTGAGCCACCCAGGCATCCCTCATAGTTGCATTCTAATGTTTAAGTACTTTTATTAAAGTGGAGTCTAGAATTTGTTTATACTTTAAGGGAATTTAGTAATTACGCGTTTAAATCAATATTGAGTTTCTGGAAGGCAGCGACTATACCCTACTTATCTGTGAATCACAGTATACAGAAGATTGAAAGTACAGAAAAAGACCTCAGTAAAGGTTTGTGGATTAAATACTTAAATATGAGACTTTTAAACAATTCTGATATCTTCAGACATGGTGAGGGATTGAGCATACGGAAATTCCATGACGCAAGAGGAAGAAAGAACCACTTCTCCTTTCTAAAAAGAGCCATAGGTGGGCGCCTGGGTGGCTCCGTTGGTTAAGCGACTGCCTTCGGCTCAGGTCATGATCCTGGAGTACCGAGATCGAGTCCCACCATCAAGCTCCCTGCTCAGCGGGGAGTCTGCTTCTCCCTCTGACCCTCTTCCCTCTCGTGTTCTCTATCTCTCATTCTCTCTCTCTTGAATAAATAAATAAAAATCTTTAAAAAAAATAAAATAAAAAAATAAAAATAAAAAGAGCCATAGGCTTGGTCCCTGATGCAAGCAGGAGTAAGAGGACAGAAGCAGCTGTCCCCAGAATGTTCATCCATCGTAAGACTTGGATTCCCAAAATGTCAAGGCCAGTTATTTTATAGGTGAGACCCATACAGTGACACGTTGTACCGAACTTCTTGTATGTCGATATACAATTCTAGGGGCGCCTGGGTGGCTCAGTCGTTAGGCGTCTGCCTTCGGCTCAGGTCATGGTCCCGGGGTCCTGGGATCGAGCCCCGCATCGGGCTCCCTGCTCGGCGGGGAGTCTGCCTCTCCCTCTCCCACTCCCCCCTGCTTGTGTTCCCTCTCTCGCTGTGTCTCTCGCTGTCAAAAATTTGATTCCAAAATGAGAAACTTCTGCTAGAACTGGTTGGGTTTGTTTGTCATTTGTAAAAATTGTGCACTTTTTAAATTAGCCCCCATAGTGGATTTTTTAAATTAATTAATTAATTTATTTAGAGGAGGGGGAGGGATAGAGGGAGAAAGACTCCTGAAGCAGACTCCCTGCTGAGTGGATGCTGAGACAGGCTTGATCATAGGACCCTGAAATCCTGACCTGAGCCAAAACCAAGTCCTATGAGCCACCCAGGGGCCCCAAGGCATTTCTTTTTAAGATTTCACTTTACTGGAGGGCGCCTGGGTGGCTCAGTTGGTTGGGCGACTGCCTTCGGCTCAGGTCGTGATCCTGGAGTCCCGGGATCGAGTCCCTCATTGGGCTCCCTGGTAGGCGGGGAGTCTGCTTCTCCCTCTGACCCTCCCCCTCATGTGCTCTCTCTCAAATAAATAAATAAAATCTTAAAAAAAAAGATTTCACTTTACTGGAAAAAATGTATTGGTATTTCAGGAATTCATACTTAATTCATGATCAAGTATCTTACTAAAAACCCCACACTTTGGCTTATTGTTGAATAATACTACAGCAATCATTATTTTTTTTAAAGATTTTGTTTATTTATTTGACAGAGAGAGACACAGCGAGAGAGGGAACACAAGCAGGGGGAGTGGGAGAGAGAGAAGCAGGTTTCCTGCCTAGCAGAGAGCCTGATGTGGGGCTCGATCCCAGGACCCTGGGACCATGACCTGAGCCGAAGGCAGACGCTTAACAACTGAGCCACCCAGGCGCCCTACAGCAATCATTACTAACCCAATTTTCACATAGCTGGAGTTCAACGATAGGTGTAAGGAATATGGCTTGTCCTTTCTGATATGCAGATAGTATCAAATTACTTTACCATTAATTATGTGACCAAGGTAGCCAAAGGAGTGATAATCATCACTTTTTTTTTCTGCTGCTGTTGATTTGGTGTGCTTCAAATGATTTTTTTCATAGGGTATAGGTTTTTTTTTACCTTATTTATTTATTTATTATTAATTTTTTAAAGTAATCTTTACACCCAATAT
Organism: Zalophus californianus; assembly: GCF_009762305.2. Classification (NCBI taxonomy): domain Eukaryota; kingdom Metazoa; phylum Chordata; class Mammalia; order Carnivora; family Otariidae; genus Zalophus; species Zalophus californianus. The sequence continues at coordinate 85,720,726 of NC_045605.1, read as the reverse complement.
GGGACTTGAATTCATGACCCCAAACTCACAACCCCAAGAGCAAGAGTCACGTGCTCTACCGACTGATCCAGACAGGTGCCCCTCAAACAAATGATTCTGATGTAAAACTAGAATGCTCAGATTTTTAATTTTTTAAAACACTTTGTTTTCTTCATTTTATTAAGACTCTATTGGCAACGAAAGCAAAAATAAGCAAATGGGACTACATCAAACTAAAAAGCTTCTAGACAGCAAAGGAAACCATCAGCAAAATGAAAAGGCAGCCTACAGAATGGGAGAAGATATTTGAAAATGATATATCTGATAAAGGGTTAATATCCAAAATATATAAAGAACTCATACAACTCGGGCACCTGGGTGGCTCAGTTGGTTAAGTGACTGCCTTCGGCTCAGGTCATGATCCTGGAGTCCCGGGATCGAGTCCTGCATCAGGCTCCCTGCTCGGCAGGGAATCTGCTTCTCCCTCTCACCCTCTTCCCTCTCGTGCTGTCTCTCATTCTCTCTCTCAAATAAATAAATAAAAATCTTTTAAAAAAAAGAACTCATACAACTCAATGGCCAAAAACAATCTGATTTTAAAATGGGCAAAATAGATAAATAAAATAAAATGGGCAGAGGATCTGAACAGACATTTTTCCAAAAAAGGCATACAGATGGCCAATAGGTACGTGAAAAGGTGTCCAAAATCACTCATTATGAGGAAAATGCAAATCAAAACCACAATGATATTATCACCTCACACCTGTTAGAATGGTTATTACCAAAAAGACAAGAAATAATAAGTTTTGGCAAGGATGTAGAGAAAAGGAAAGCTTTGTACACTATTGATGGGAATTAAATTGGTATAGCCACTATGGAAAACAGTATGGAGGTTCCAAAAAAATAAAAAATGGAACTACCATATGATGCAGCAATTCCACTTCTGGGTATTTATTTGAAGCAAACAAAAACACAAATTTGAAAAAATATCTGCAACCCCATGTACATTGTGGCATTATTTACAATAGCCAAGACATGAAAACAACCTAAGTGTCCAATGATGGATGAATGGATAAAAAAGATGTGATAGATATAAATATAAAAAACAGAATAGGAGCGCCTGGGTGGCTCGGTCATTAAGCGTCTGCCTTCGGCTCAGGTCATGATCCCGGGCTCCTGGGATCGAGCCCCGCGTCGGGCTCCCTGCTCCGCGGGAAGCCTGCCTCTCCCTCTCCTGCTCCCCCTGCTTGTGTTCCCTCTCCTGCTGTGTCTCTCTCTGTCAAATAAATAAATAAAATCTAAAAAAAATAGAATATATAAATGTATATATGTAACTGTAATATAGAAATGTTTTATATAAATATATTATAAAATATATGAAAATATGGCTAAATTTTATACATACATATAAGATATATAAGTATATATTGTGCATATATATTGTATATATAAGTATATATTGTATATATATATATTTATAAAATTCAGCCATAAAAAAGAAGGAAATCCTGCCATTTGTGACAATATGAATGGAACTTGAAGGCATATCCTAAATGAAATAAGTCAGACACAGAGACAAATGCCATATCTCAAGGGTCAGAAGTACAAACTTCCAATTATAAAATTTAAAAATACTCTATCTGTACACTGACACACAATGAAACACACTTGGGAAATCCCATCACTATTAAGATGGGATTGTACACTGTTGGTGGGAATGTAAACTGGTCACTATGGGAAACGGTATGGAGTTTCCGAAAAAATAAAAAATGGAACTACCATATGATGCAGCAATTCCACTTCTGGATATTGTGCAGAATTATATATATTACATTTATTTATATTTATAGTTTGAATATAAATATATAGAAACTTTTATATATTCTGTTGTGCAGAATCAATTAATTGTTCATCTAGATTATTTAGGAATTGTTCATGTATATATAGGCAGTGCCTGTCTATACAACTATTAAATGTCTCGATGAAAATGATCAACTGTTAATCCATTGTCAGTTGGACAAGAATTTTAAATTATTTCTTCAGTTATAGTGGTGGAGTTGCACAGATTATTTTATTCTCTTAACAGGCCCCCCCTTTGGACCAAGAAGAGACATTGTCAAGCAGTTGGCTGGGGCTACGGGTGCATGTCATGATTAAGGGTGCGAGGAAAGACAAATGAGCCACATTGGGATTAAAACCATGATCTCATTGACAAAGAGTTCCAACTAACCAGCACAGAGATAATAAATATATACTTCTTGGAACTTTGCTCTTTTCCACAAGTGTTTTCTCTGTAGTCACTGAAGTATGGAGACATTTTATTCTCTCTAAACTTCCAACAGAACTCTTCATGCCAGGGATAGCACATTCCATCCTTCTGTGTACTATTACCAGTAAACAATGAAATGACCATCATAGAGTTGAAAGTATGTGTTGCCTCATAAAAAGAATTTAGAAGAGTCTTTGGATGAAAAGCAGAGTATAGTGGTAGTATTGTACTATTGTGCAGAATATTATTTCACCAAAGATTATGAGGCATACATATTTTACTGAGAGTCTTTTGTGGGCTAAATTCATGTCCTGAAAACGTGGCATTTTAGATAACATAAATTTATGGAGATTGTGGATTTTTCTCCCAGAAAATGAATACATCTTTTATACAATTTTCAGGATCAAGGATAATAAAGAAACGATGGAAGCAAAGTTCTAAAATATTCTTTATTTTTATGCAATAGCAAGTTGTTTTCAGAGTTGGTAAAATCTGTTTTTAAAAATTATTTCTATTTCAAATGAATCATTTGCTGAACAAGTTCCCATGAAAGGCAAGGAAACAGAATAAGAAGGGGAAACAAGACACGAATCGATAATTTATCAAAATGTGGTTGGGTCACACTCTAGGTTACAAAGAACAGAAGTTCATTCAGTTTTAAGGGGAAAGGAGGTTAACTGTTAAGGGCATGTGTGGTGTAAAATTATTAAGCCATTTCATAACCGAGACAGTTCAAGGACTGGTTATACCAGAGTCCACATGGTCTTTCTCTCCTGGTATCTCTCTTCTTTCTCCAACCTTTCAAGTAGGGTACATGTGATTGGATTGCTTAATTCATTAGTGGAGAGTCAATCTACAGGGTAGATTCTGACTTCGATGCCCATCCCTGACAAAAGTGTTTATAGCTTCTCTTAAAAGGCAATTGGAGGGGCGCCTGGGTGGCTCAGTCATTTGAGCATTGCCTTCCGCTCAGGTCATGATCCCAGGGTCTTGGGATCCGGCCGGCGCTGGGCTCCCTGCTTGCCAGGAAACCTCCCTCTGCCCGCCGCGCCCCCTGCTTGTGCTCTCTCTCTCTCTGTCAAGTGAATAAATAAAATCTTAAGGAAAAAAAAGACAATTAGAGTCAGTATAAAGTCTATGCCATACTAGTTAGCATCAGCCCCCGATTTTTTTCTTAAAGATTTTATTTTTAAGTATTCTCCATACCCAACGTGGGGCTGGAACCCAAACCCCAAGACCCAGAGTCTCATGCTCCGCCAACTGAGCCAGCCAGGTGCCCTCTGGCCCCACATTTTTAAAAACAAAAAAACAGCTCTTTACAGACATCAAAATTGTATATATCAAATGTTTTCTACAATGGGAAAAATGTGTGCATATGACTGAATACAAAAAGGGACTATGTGAAATAAAAACTGTTTTTCGAAGTGGTGAGATTATAATTGGCTTCTTTTCCCCCTCTCGGTTTTTGCCAATATTGTGTTCTAGTTCTTGACTAATTTAAGAACGTTTTTTCAATATTTAGAACAATGAATATAATTTTAACAATGCCCAGATGGTTTTTAACTGATTATTTCTCTCCCCCCCTCTTTTTTTTTTTTTGCTTTTTAATCATTTTAAAAGCAAGCAGTAGAGTCAGATTAAGTTTAGGAAATATGTAAGAGATGTGTTTAATTAACAATTCAAGATGAGTCAATAGTCTTTCCAGTCTTTTTCATCATGTACATAGAGAATTCATTACTTGGTAGTGTTATTGATACTTTAAAAAATAAAATCGCCATTATATTTGTGTCCTTCTCACACAAGCCTTCAAACTATTTGCCCACCCCTCTGCCTATCTGTGGTCATGCTCCTTTCTTATAAAATGCATCAAAACATCAAAAGCAGACTCAAACATTAGAAAAACAGCTGTGAGTGTGAGGAGGTGGGGTACACTTAATGTATTTATAGCAAGTGGGTAAATTATATCAAGTATAACAGACACCCAGCCTTTTAGGACAATTTTGACGGACAAGAGTTTAAAATTAATAATAAAGGTAGAAATCTCTAAAGAAGTTATAAAGATTTAAAAACCCAGCTAGTTGGCTAACAGAGCTTTTGCTTTTTTTTTTTTAAAGATTTTATTTATTTATTCATGAGAGACAGAGGGAGAGAGAGAGAGAAGCAGAGGGAGAAGCAGGCTCCCAAGGAGCAGGGAGCCCAACGTGGGACTCGATCCCAGGACTCTGGGATCATGACCTGAGCCGAAGGCAGACGCTTAACCATCTGAGCCACCCAGGCGCCCCAGAGCTTTTGCTTTATTATCAGTGATGCTTAATTGATTTTTTTCAGGTACTTAAGGACCAATATTAACTTTCCTACCCAGCAGATACACTTGTAAGTGTTTAGGATGGTGGATCAGGTGGATATATATTTACCAAGGTGCCTGATTACAATGATTGCTCAGCAATTTAACAATTGCCATTTATGTTCCTAACAAACTTCTAATGCAAATTATAAGAAATTAGTTCCATAATCATATGGTAAGTATACTTGGCCTGTATTCTAGAATTCTGATGAGTATTTCTAATTTATAATCAATAAGAAAGTAACATTCTTACCATGTTAGTTTAATCAAGTGGAAATTGTATTTGTCTGCCACCTGGGGGATTCATGGAAACACTGCAAGTGGTGAAATTCATAGTAATAGTAATAAATATATTAAATATTAATATATTATAACATATCAAGCATATTAATATATTAATATACATTAGATATATTGAATAAGTATAGTAATAAAATATTACAATATATGTGTTAATAGCATTGGTCTTATGAACGATGTTGGCTGGATTCATATATATGAATAATATATAATATATATTATAGAGAGAGACACACATATATACGTGTGTGTATATATGTAATTTTGGCCAATGAGGTATTGGCAAAACCAAGGTATGAGTATATATGTATCTTGGAGGTAAAGTGATGAAAATGTTTCCAAAAGAAAGGAGTGATATACTTTGTCAAATATTACTGGTAGATCAAATAAGACTGACCACAGCCTTAGGTGATTGGGAGTTTATAGGTGGCCAGAAAAAGAGCTGTTTTGGGATGTTTTATGGTTTTTATTGCTATCATGAGTATATTTTATCATTTATAACATTTTTCTAATCCATTACTGAAGGAGTATAGGGAACTCTTAATTTCTGTAAGTTGATCTTCTATTTGACCACCTTACTGGATTTTATTGTTATTTCTAATAGTTTACCAATTGACTTACTTGTATCTTCTAGATAGAAAATCATATTGTTTGAAAATATTGACAGATCTGTCTCACTTTTCAACATTTATACTTCGTTTGGCATTAACTGGGACCTCCAGTGCAGCATTAAGCAGACGTGAAAGTGATCATTACTGTAATTTAAAATGACCTGCTGTGGATTTCTGGGAAATAGTCTTTATCAAGCAGGGAAGTTTTCCTCTGTTCCTAGTTTTTAAAGATTCCCTTTTCTTTTTTCTTTTCTCTCTCTCTCTTTTTCACTTTTTAAAAAAGTGAAAATCTTTAAAAAAAAAAAAGGATTTTATTTATTTATTTGCCAGAGAGGAAGAGAGAGAGAGAGCACAAGCAGGGGGAGCGGCAGGCAGAGGGACAAGCAGACTCCCTGTTGAGCAGGGAGCCCAACGTGGGGCTCAATTCCAGGACCCTGGGATCATGACCTGAGCCGAAGGCAGACACTTAACCAACTGAGCCACCCAGGTGCCCTTTTTTTTCCCACCTTTTTAAACTGCTTTATGAACTTCACAATATATAATGAGCATCTTGCCATACAATAGGGTAAAACTCCCCTGCTGACAGAATCTTACAGATTGGGTCAAATACAACATTCAATTAGAAGCTGGCCATCGGAAATCCACAAGAGACAACTACCACCGAAAAGGTTTACAACAAAGGTACATGGAGAACATGCAAGTTTAGGAAGCAGATGTGTCTTCCTATTAACTTGAGGGAAAATATCAGGATTCAAGGCATAAGGCAAAACACAACATGATGGTCATGGTAAGGAAGGTCAGTGCTAATCGCTTGCAGACTATGACTGAATTACTTTTCCCTCAGCTTTTCTATCCGCTGTCTCACCACCTCCCCAATCCTTTCCATATTCTCTTCTCTCATCCTTGCCTGCAGCTCTCCAAGTCTCTGAATCATGTCCCACCTATACTGCGGGATGGGCTGCCTAACACGCATCCACCTATGATTTACTCTAAGCACACAATATTCACCAGCTTCCAAAGGGAGGGCCAAGGACTCTCCTTTATTAGCAACTTGCTCCTATTCATCCTTTTTTCTGTTTTCCTGGCTGGCATCGTCCATGTTGAGTTTTTTTTACTGCTTGTTCCTCTTTGGACGCCATTGCACCTGCGCCTATCCTTGCAGGGTCCAACTCCGGATTCTAGCTAAGAGTGCTTAGTGGTGACACTTAGGCCCACCCCCCACCCCCCACGCCTCCTACTCTTTGGGGCCATCCCTGGCCCGCACACCCTCTGAGACTTCCCTGTTCCTAAATCCTAAATGGGTGTGGAATTTTATTAAATAATTTTTAACAAATATCAAATGATAATGATTTTCTTTTTTGTTATTATGACAATATATTTGTTAATAGATTTCCAAATGTTAATCCATCCTTATGCACATATCTAACTATCCTGTATTTTATATTTTCTTTTAAGCTCAGCAATGTTTTCAGTTTGCTAATTTTAACTTCAGATTCTTCCACTTTTGTTCATAAGTAAAATTGGCCTTGGAATTCGTTAGGAAGGGCCAACCTTGCATAATTTGAGTATTGGAATTATTTTCAGCTCTAAAATGTTGTTAGGAATTAATGAAAAGAATGAACTGAATAAATTCTAAAAAAGGTTGAATAAGAGAGTGTCTAAGATGGCGGAGGAATAGGAGACCTAAATTTCATCTGGTCCCAGGGATTCAGCTAGATAGTTATCAAACCATTCTGAACACCTGCGAACTCAACCGGAGATCAAAAAAAATCAAACTCTGAACGGAAAAGCGACCACTTTCTGGAAGGTAGGACGTGCGGAGAAGTGAATCCGAGGGGATATTCAGGAGGATAGATGGTGGGGGAGGGGGCCTCCGTCGGCCGCTACCAGCAAGTGATAGAGCCTCAGAGCACAAAATCGGAACTTTTAGAAGTCAGCTCCACTGAGGGACGTCACTCCAGTGGCTAAGCGGGGGATGGAGCCCTCGCTGGGACAGTGTGGTCTCAGGACCCTCAGGGTCACAGAAAGACCGGAGGTGCCTGAGTGCAGCAGAGCTCCCAGGTATCGGAGCAGGGAAGCCGGCTGCAGAGGCAGAGCCGAGGCGTGGGCTGTCAGCTCAAGGTTGCCATAAACCATGATCCGCGGCCCAATCGGGCCACTGCTCCTCCAGCAGGGACCCAACAAGCAGCAGATCCAGGGAGACTCCCCTTCCTCCCCCCGGAGGAGCAGCGCAGGAGTGCACCACAGGGATCCGCTGGGTTTGGAGACTCCACACGGGGCCAGGTGCCAGAGGTAGAAATGCTTGTTCACAGGCCAGGTGAGCACGGAGTGCAGCCGGAGACCGGGGAGATGAGAATGATTGACTGCTTTTCTCTGGGGGTGCACTGAGGAGCGGGGCCCCAAGTTCTCAGCACCTCCGGGGTGGAGATTGGGAGGCCGCCATTTTCACTCTTGTCCTCCAAAGCTGTAGGGAAAGCTTGCAGGGAACAAAAGCTCCCAAGAGCAAACCCGAGCAGATTACTTAGCCCTGACCCGGCCAGGGTGGGGCAATTCCGACTCGGGCAAAGACATTTGGGAACCACAGCAACAGGCCCCTCCCCCAGATGATCAGCAAGAACAGCCAGCCAAGACCAAGTTTACCGATCAATGAGAACGGCAGAATGCCAGCGCTAGGGGAATACTGCACATAGAATTCATGGCTTTTTCCTCCATGATTCTGTAGTCTTTCAACTTTAATTTTTTTAATTTTCTTTATTTTTTCTTTCTTAAAAAATTTTTCTTCTTTCCTTTTTCAACCAACTTCTTATCAATTCCTTTCTAAAAATCTTTTTTTTTTCATTTTTAGAGTCATATTTTAGCCCTTCATTGTATTTAAGCTTATTTTTGTATATATATGTTATTCTTTCTTTAAAATTTCGGGATGCAATTTCTTCTAACAGATCAAAATACACCCAAAATCTAGTGTATGGCTCTGTTCTATTCACCCACCTGATCATATTCTACCCCCCCCCCCCAAGTTTCCAGTCTCTTCTGAGTTGGTTTAGTGTTTATTTCTCTGGGGTCGTTGTTGCCTTTTGTTGTCTTATTCATCTATTCTTCTCTGGACAGAATGACAAAATGGAAAAACTCACCTCAGAAAAGAGAACAAGAGGCAGTACTGACTGCCAGGGACCTAATCAATATGGACATTAGTAAGATGTCGGAATTAGAGTTCAGAATAACAATTATAAAGATACTAGCTGGGCTTGAAAAAAGCATAGAAGAAACTAGAGAATCACTTTCTGGAAAAATAAAAGAACTAAGATTTAACCAAGTTGAAATCAAAAAGGCTATTAATGAGATGCAATAAAAAATGGAGGCTCTAACTGCTAGGATAAATGAGGCAGAAGAGAGAATTACTGATATAGAAGACCAGATCATGGACATAAAGAAGCTGAGAAAAAGAGAGACAAACAGCTACTGGATCACGAGGGGAGAACTCAAGAGATAAGTGATACTATAAAACAAAACAATATTAGAATAATTGGGATCCCAGATGAAGAAGAAGTGGGGGGCAGAAGGTATATTGGAGCAAATTATAGTGGAGAGCTTCCCTAATTTAGGGAAGGAAACAGGCATCAAAATCCAGGAGGCACAAAGAAACTCCTTCAAAATCCATAAAAATGGACAAACACCCTGACATCTAATAGTAAAACTTACAAGTCTCAGACACAAAGAGAAAATCCTGAAAGTAGCTCGGGACAAGAGGTCTGTAACCTACAGTGGTAGAAACATTAGATTGGCAGGAGACCTATCCACAGAGACCGAGCAGGCCAGAAAGGACTGGCATGATATATTCCGGGTACTAAATGAGAAAAATAGGCAGCCAAGAATACTTTAACCATCTAGGCTGTCATTGAAAATAGGAGTGATAAAAACAACTTCCAGGACAAACAGAAACTAAAAGAATTTGTGATCACCAAACCACCCCTGCAAGAAATATTGAAATGGGTCCTTTTAACAAAGGGAGAGCCCAAAAGTAACTAGATCAGAAAGGAACAGAGACAATATACAGTAACAGTCACCTTATAGGCAATACAATGGCCCTAAATTCATATCTTTCAGTAGTTATGCTGAATGTAAATGTGCTAAATGCCCCAATCAAAAGACACAGGGTATCAGATTGGATAAAAAAAGCAAGACCCATCAATATGCTATCTGCAAGAGACTCATTTTAGACCCAGAGACACCTCCAGATTTAAAATGAGGGGGTAGAAAACCATTTACCATGCTAATGGACATCAAAAGAAAGCTAGGGTGGCAATCCTTATATCAGACAAATTAGATTTTAAACCAAAGACTGTAATAAGAGATAAGAAAGGACACTATATTATAATTAAAGGATCTATCCAACAAGATCTAACAATTGCAATGAATCATGGAACACTACATCACAAACTAATGATGTAATGTATGGTGATTAACATAACAATAAAAAATTTTAAAGGGAAAATAAAAGATCTAACAATTGTAAATATCTATGCCCCTAACATGGGAGCAGCCAATTATGTAAACCAATTAATAACAAAATCAAAGAAATGCATCGACAATAATACAATAATAGTAGGGAACTTTAATAACCCCCTCACTGAAATGGACAGATCATCCAAGCAAAAGATCAACAAGGAAATAAAGGCTTTACATGACACACTGGACCACATGGACTTCACAGATATATTCGGAACATTCCATCCCAAAGCAACAGAATACACATTCTTCTCTAGTGCCCATGGAATATTCTCCAGAATAGATCACATCCTGGGTCACAAATCAGGTCTTAACTGGTACCAAAAGATTGGGATCATTCCCTGCATATTTTTGGACCACAGTGCTTTGAAACTGGAACTCAATCACAAGAGGAAAGTTGGAAAGAACTCGGATATATGGAGGCTAAAGAGCATCCTACTAAAGAATGAATGGGTCAACCAGGAAATTAAAGAAGAATTTAAAAATTCATGGAAACAAATGAAAATGAAAACACAACTGTTCAAAATCTTTGGGATGCAGCAAAGGCGGTCCTAATAGGAAAGTATGTAGCAATACAAGCCTTTCTCAAGAAACAAGAAAGGTCTCAAATACACAACCTAACCCTACACCTAAAGGAGCTGGAGAAAGAACAGCAAATAAAGCCTAAACCCAGCAGGAGAAGAGAAATAATAAAGATCAGAGCAGAAATCAATGAAATAGAAACCAAAGGAACAGTAGAACAGATCAATGAAACTAGGAGGTAGTTCTTTGAAAGAATTAATAAGATTGATAAACCCCTGGCCAGACTTATCAAAAAGGAAAGAGAAAGGACCCGAATAAATAAAATCATGAATGAAAGAGGAGAGACCACAACCAATACCAAAGAAATATATAAGAACATTTTATGAGTGGGCGCCTGGGTGGCTCAGTTGGTTGGGCGACTGCCTTCGGCTCGGGTCATGATCCTGGAGTCCCGGGATCGAGTCCCGCATCGGGCTCGCTGCTCAGCAGGGAGTCTGCTTCTCCCTCTGACCCTCTTCCCTCTCGTGCTCTCTCTCATTCTCTCTCTCTCAAATAAATAAATAAATAAGCCTTAAAAAAAAAAAAAGAACATTTTATGAGCAACTATATGCCAGCAAATTAGATAATCTGGAAGAAATGGATGCATTCCTAGAGACGTATAAACTACCAAAACCGAACCAGGAAGAAATAGAAAATCTAAACAGGCCCATAACCAGCAAAGAAATTGAAGCAGTAATCAAATCTCCCAACAAACAAGAGTCCAGGGCCAGATGGCTTCCCAGGGGAATTCTACCAAACATTTAAGAAGAATTAATACCTATTCTTCTGAAACTCTTCCAAAGAATAGAAATGGGAGGAAAACTTCCAAACTCTTTTTATGAGGCTAGCATTACCTTCATCCCAAAACCAGACAAGGACCCCACCAAAAAGAACTACAGACCAATATCCCTGATGACCATGGATGCAAAATTTCTCACCAAAATACTAGCCAATGGGATCTAACAGTACCTTAGAAGGATTATTCACCACGACCAAGTGGGATTTATTCCTGGGCTGCAAGTTTGGTTCAACATCTGCAAATCAATCAATGTGATACAATACATTAATAAAAGAGAGGACAAGAACCATATGATCCTCTCAATAGATGCAGAAAAAGCATTTGACACAGTGCAGCATCCTTTCTTGATTAAAACTCTTCACAGTGTTGGGATAGAGGATACATACCTCAATATAATAAAAGCCATGGGCGCCTGGGTGGCTCAGTTGGTTAAGCGACTGCCTTCGGCTCAGGTCATGATCCTGGAGTCCCGGGATCGAGTCCCACATTGGGCTTCCTGCTCAGCAGGGAGTCTGCTTCTCCATCTGACCCTCTTCCCTCTCATGCTTTCTATCTCTCATTCTCTCTCTCTCTCAAATAAATAAATAAAATCTTTTTTAAAAATACCATAAAAGCCATCTATGGAAAAATCCACAGCAAATATCATTCTCAATGGGGAAAAACTGAGAACTTTTCCCCTAAGGTCAGGAACACAGCAGGGATGTCCACTATCACCACTGCTATTCAACATAGTGCTAGAAGTCCTAGCCACAGCAATCAGACAACAAAAAGAAAGAAAAGGCATCCGAATCGGCAAAGAAGAAGTCAAACTCTCACTCTTTGCAGATTTGCAAAGATTATACTTTATGTGGAAAACCCAAAAGACTCCACCCCAAAACTGCTCGAGCTAATACAGGAATTCAGTAAAGTGGCAAGATATAAAATCAATGCACAGAAATAAGTTGCATTTCTATACACCAACAATGAGACAGAAAAAAGGGAAATTAATGATTGGATCCCATTTACAATTGCACCCAAAACCATAAGATACCTAGGAATAAATCTAACCAAAGGGGCAAAGGATCTGTACTCAGAAAACCATAGAATACATGAAAGAAATTGAGGAAGACACAAAGAGATGGAAAAATATTCCATGCTCATGGATTGGAAGAACAAATATTGTTAAAATGTCTATGCTACCTGGAGCAATCTACACATTCAATGCAATCCCTATCAAAATACCTTCAACTTTTTCACAGAACTGGAACAAATAATCCTAAAATTTGTAAGGAAGCAGAAAAAACCCCGAATAGCCATAGGAATGTTGAAAAAGAAAACCGAAACTGGTGGCATTACAATTCCGGACTTCAAGCTCTATTACAAAGTCATCATCAAGACAGTATGGTACTGGCACAAAAACAGACACATAGATCAATGGAACAGAACAGAGAACTCAAAAATGGACCCTCAACTCTATGTTCAACTAATCTTTGGCAAAGCAGGAAAGAATAATCAATGGAAAAAAGAGTCTCTTCAACAAATGGTGTTGGAAATTGGACAGCCACATGCAGAAGAATGGAACTGGGCTGATTTCTTACACCATAAACAAAAATAAACTCAAAATAGATGAAAGACCTAAATGTGAGACAGGAATCCATCAAAATCCTAGAGGAGAACACAGGCAGCAATCTCTTTGACCTTGGCCAGAGCAACCTCTTGCTCGACACATCTCCAAAGGTAAGAGAAACAAAAGCAAAAGTGAACTATTGGAACTTCATCAAGATAAAAAAACTTCTGCACAGTGAAAGAAAAAATCAATAAAACTAAAAGGCAACCTATGGAGTGGGAGATGTTTGCAAATGTCTTATCAGATAAAGGGTTAGTATCCAAAATCTATGAAGAACTTATCAAACTCAACACCCAAAAAACAAAAACCCCGGTCAAGAAATGGGCAGAAGACATGAACAGACATTTTTCCAAAGAAGATATCCAAATGGCCAACACACACATGAAAAAGTGCTCAACATTGCTCAGCATCAGGGAAATCCAAATCAAAACCTCAATGAGATACCACCTCACACCAGTCAGAATGGCTAAAATTAACAAGTCAGGAAATGACAGATGTTGGCGAGGATGCGGAGAAAGGGGAACCCTCCTACACTGTTGGTGGGAATGCAAGCTGGTGCAGCCACTCTGGAAAACAGTATGGGGGTTCCTCAAAAAGTTGAAGATAGAGCTACCCTATGACCCAGCAATTGCACCACTGGGTATTTACCCCAAAGGTACAAATGTAGTGATCCAAAGGGGCACCTGCACCCCAATGTTTATAGCAGCAATGTCCACAATGGCCAAACTATGGAAAGAGCCCAGATGTCCATCGACAGATGAATGGATAAAGATGTGGTATATATATACAATGGAATATTACATAGCCATCAAAAAAAGAAATCTTGCCATTTGCAATGATGTGGATGGAACTAGAGGGTATTATGCTAAGTGATATAAGTCAATTAGAGAAAGACAATTATCATATGATCTCACTGATATGTGGAATTTAAGAAACAAGGCAGAGGATCATAGGGGAAAAGAGGAAAAAATGAAACAAGACAAAAACCAAAGAGGGAAACAAACCATAAAAGACTCTTAATCTCAGGAAACAAACTGAGGGTTGCTGGAGGGGAGGGGGGTAGGGGGATGGGTGGCTGGGTGAGGGATAGTGGGGAGAGTATGTGTTGTGGTGAGCATTGTGTGTTGTGTAAGACTGATGAATCACAGACCTGTACCCTTGAAACAAATAATACATTGTATGTTAATAATAAAAAAATAAAAATGTTGAATGACGACTATAATACAGGACAAATTCCCAAGCTCTTGTTAATAATTTACACATTTCAAGCAATAGCTAAAACCGAATTTTGATCCACTCAAAAGTACTCTATGAGAGAATAAATATAATCTAGCAGAAGAGATAAAATATGAATACAACTAACACAAGTCAGTAGGTGAGAGTTGTTATAAGGACTTTAAAGGTGGAGATTAAGGACACCTGGGTGGCTCTGTCCATTAAGTGTCTGCCTTCGGCTCAGGACGTGATCCCAGGGTCCTGGAATCGAGTCCCACATCAGGCTCATTGCTCAGCAGGGAGCCTGCTTTGCCCTCTTCCTGCAGCTTCCCCTGCTTGTGTTTGCTCTCGCTCTCTCTCTCTGACAAATAAATAAAATCTTTAAGAATAAATAAATATTTGTATATTTAGAATTACCAAAACAAAAGTACTTTTACCTTTTATTTCTAACCCTATGTGTTAGAGCAGTTGCATGCTCTTCTGCTTTCTTTTTAAATTACATTTTTAAGCTGTGGATTTGTACTCAATAATGACTTAGGATAAACATTACTTTTATTCATCACATATTAGACATTTTTCTTTTCCTTGTAAGCAGATTCAAACTAGATAGTCAATAAAACATCTTTTAAATCCCACCAAAAAAAAAAAAGAATAAATAAATAAAGGTGGAGATTACTTCTGGCTTGATCTGACAAGGTATCACATAAGAACACCTGGCAGAGTGCAGATATGTGCAATTTATATCACAGAGGGCTGATCTCCCTTCTACATAAAGAGCTCCTAGACATTGAGAAGAAAGGAACTAACACCCAATAGAAGAATGGGCAAATGCCAGCAATAGAGAGTCCACAGGACAATACAAATGGTTTTTAACATATTAAAATTTTCTCAATTTCACTTAGGACAGAAGAAATGCAAAACGAATTTTTATTGTGCTACCACTTCTCACTTATCAGATTGGCAAATATCTGAAAGTTTGACAGCATACTCTATGGCAGGCCTGTGGGGAAATAAGCACTCTCAGACATTGGTGGTAAGAGGAAAATGACACAAGCTAACAAAATTAGAAATATCTAAAACCTACGAAAATAAGAAACGCATTCACCTTTTAACTCAACAATCCCATTTCTTAGAACCTATCCTGAGGATAGCTCCACAAATAGAAACAACATATGCATATTGTTATCCATGGTGGTATTATTTGTAATAGCAAAAGATTGGAACAACCTACCTATCAATAGGGAAGGAGTTGAAGAAACTATGGTATATCCCTACCATGGAGCCCTATGCAATTGTAAAAATGAATGAAGATCTCTGTGTATGAATGTGGAGAGATCTTTATCTGTGATAAAATTGATAAAACCAAAGTGCAGAACCATGAAATAAAGAAGGGAGGGATAAGAATATATGCACATATACACATTTATGCTACAATGCAATATACACTTTCCTTGAACTGCAAAATTGCATGCTTAAAGTAGGACTTGCATGGGAAAAAATGGGTTAAGAGCAGATCATTAAAAAAACCATGCCAGGGCATCTGGGTAGCTCATTCAGTTAAGCGTCATCTGACTCAGGTTTGGTTTTGGCTCAGGTCATGATCTCAGGGTTGTGAGATCGTGCCCCACATTGTCCGGCTTTGGGCTTGGCCTCAGCAAGGAGTCTGCTTGAGACACTCTCTCTCCTTTCCCTTTCCCCCTCACCCCGCTTGTGCTCTCTCTCTCTAAAATAAATAAATAAAATCTTTTTTAAAAAATAAAAATCTATGCCACTTTGTAATCAAGCACTTATAAAAGTAATAATTCATAATTTGAAAGATAACTTAGACCACTCAGACAGGCAGTCTGAAGTGTTTGGAGGGTGCCAGTATTGATACCTAAAATATGTAAAAATAGGGTGGGGGGATGGTATAACTGGCTGATGGGCATTAAGGAGGGCACTTGATGTAATGAGCACTGGGTGTTATACGCAACTGATGAATCACTAGATTCTACCCCCAAAACTAATAATACAGTATATGTTAACTAAATTGAGTTTATTTTTTTTAAAGATTTTATTTATTTATTTGACAGAGAGAGCACGAGCAGGTGAAGCAATAGAGGGAGAGGGAGAAGCAGACTCCCCACCGAGTGGGGAGCCCAATGTGGGGCTCAATCCCAGGATCCCGGGATCACAACCCAAGCTGAAGGCAGATGCCCAACCGACTGAGCCACCCAGGTGCCCCAACTAAGTTGAATTTAAAGAAAGAATTGTTTTAAATATGTAAAAACAGTATAGTAAAAATACCAGCAACATTTTAATTAAATCAGGGCTGGTGTATACTGAAACTATCCATGTTGGTGGGGAGGTCCAAGTGATTGGGACTTAAATTAAAATAGGCCTAGAAGATACTATGTCTTGCTATATGGGAGTGTGTAGATCTTTCGAGGTATCCATAAGATCAAAATATATCATAATAATGTTTGTCAGCTTTCACTCTCACTCTCTCATGGGTGTAGAGGAGAGTTTTCCAGAGGCTTCATGACATGGGAACATACTGGATGCCGAAGGAGTATGAGAATCCAGCTGTTTCTATTAAACCAGATATTAAAGAGGTTTGTAAAATGCCACTGTTCTCACTAATTATTTTTTGTTTGGGGAAATACAGTTATTTTGTATAAACATATATGTTAACTTGTAATATTACCATTATTTTTTATTTATTTAATAAATAAATATTTTAACATTTTCTCAGTTTTAATTTTGTATAGTCCCCAATAATGTTTAAGAGTTTACAATGATCTGAATAGACACTTTTCCAAAGAAGACATCCAGATGGCCAACAGACACATGAAAAGATGCTGAACATCACTTGGCATCAGGGAAATACAAATCAAAACCACCATGAGATACCACCTCACACCAGTCAGAATGGCTAAAATTAACAACACAAGAAACAACAGGTATTGACAAGGATGCAGAGAAAGGGGAACATTTTGGCACTGTTGGTGGGAAGGCAAACTGGTATAGCCGCTCTGGAGAACAGTTTGGAGTTTCCTCAAAAAGTTAAAAATGGAGCTACCCTACATACAATCCAGCAATTGCACTACTAAGTATTTACCCAAAGGTTACAAAAATACAGGTTTGAAGGGGTACATGCACCCCGATATTTATAGCAACATTATAAACAATAGCCAAACTATGGAGAGAGCCCAAATGTCCATTGACTAATGAGACAGATGAATGGATAAAAATGCTGTATATGTATACATAATGGAATGTTACTCATCCATCAGAAAGAATGAAATCTTGCCATTTGTAAAGTGATGGATGGAGCAGAGTGTATTATGCTAAGTGAATTAAGTCAGTCAGAGAAAGACAAATACCATATGATCTTGCTCATATGTGGAATTTAAGAAAGAAAAGAGATCAACATATGGGAAAGGGAAAAGAAAAAAAGGAGAGAGGAAAACAAGCCATAAGAGACTCTTAATGATAGGGAACAAACTGAGGGTTGATGGAGGGAAGTAGAGGGGGGATGGGCTAGATGGGGGATGGGTAGTAAAGAGCACACTTGTGATGAGCGCTGGATGTTGTGTGTAAGTGATGAATCACTGAATTCTACTCCAGAAACCAAAATTACACTGCATGTTAACTAAAATTTCAATTAAAAAAAGGGTTTATAATGATCTTGATCTAAAAGTCTAAGAACCTCTGCTACAGAGAAACCTTAGACTTCCTTCATCAGTGTGATTGATGGTAGATTATTGTTATTAATATTTGGAAATATTCTCCTTATCTTTCTCAAAGGTTTTAGTTCCTGGCTTGTGGTTTCTCCCATCAGTACTATTCTTCATTCTTGTTAATTTCAGTTTATACCTAGACAAACCCTCGAACACCCACATTGTTCAATTTCTTGAATTCACCTCCACTGGTCTTGTTCTCCAACCTACCTCAGCCACTCACCTCTATAGTCATAACCTTGATTTTGTCATTATCAGTGAGTACAGATCCTCTGTGATCTCATCTTTCTGCATTCCATTCTCTAATCTCTACCTCCTATCTTTTCAGCTTATTCCTTCTAGAGATCTTTAATGCCACAATAGGTCCTCAAATCTGGTGACACTACTGTCCCTCACCCTTTGGTGTCCTCATTTCCCCTTCTTACCCAGTTTCAATTCCATGGTCAGTCATTATAAACACTCCCTTCCATACATTTTTTTTTAAGATTTTATTTATTTATTTGACAGAGAGAGACAGCAAGAGAGGGAACACAAGCGGGGGAGTGGGAGAGGGAGAAGCAGGCTTCCTACCTGAGGAGGGAGCCCAACGTGGGGCTCCATCCCAGGACCCTGGGATCATGACCTGAGCCGAAGGCAGATGATTAACCAACTGAGCCACCCAGGCGCCTCCCTTCCATACATTTTGACTCATGTTTCTCCTTTTTGTTTCTTCATGGTCATTTGAGAAAGCCACACCTCTGGTTAAATGCAGCTGTCTTCGCCTAACCCACATATGTATTTGATTTGTGTGGCTGAACTGTGGCTGGAGCAAAACACAAAAGCAGTCTGGTCCATTTTAAATTCTTGGCCAGAATCTCTGGTGGACCCTATAGATTGCCAGGCAATCTTACTATATGTCCCTAGTCAGCTCACCCTCACCCCTCCCGTGTTATCTTTTCATGCCTTCTCCTTTCTTCTGAACCTCCAAATCCTCACTTCCAAAACCTCTTCTTAGGTGGTGATCATGCTTCCTACTTCACCAGAAAATGGAAGTAATCACAAGGGAACTTCCAAAGACTCTCACCAACACACCTAACCATGTCTCAGCATCCACACTCACATACTCAACTTTTCCATCTGTTGAGTTATTTATGCTTCTTCTATCTCAAACAGTCCTTCCTCCCATTTATGCACAACATTCAAATTCCCTTCACCTCTCTTACTCCAGGAACTCTCCCTTTTATCTCTTAGGTTTTACTTGCTGCTGTATCATTCTCACCAGTATACAGTTTTGCTGTTAACTCTCAGACTTTAACAACAGACAAATATTACTCTTGGTATAAACTTCCAGTTGTAAGATAAATCCCAGGGAAGGAATGTACAGTATGGCAACTATAGTTAACAATACTATATTGTATATTTGAAAGTTGCTGAGAGAGTAGATTTTAAAAGTTCTCATTGCGAGAAAAAAAAATTGTAATTATGTGTGTTGATGGATGTTAACTAGACTTATTGTGGTAATCATTTCACAATGTAGACACATAGCCATCATTATGTCTTATGCCTAAAACTAATACAATGTAATCTGTGAATTATATCTCAGTATGTTTTAAAAAAAGAAGAAATGCACTTTTGGCAGGGCTTTAAAAGAAGGGCAAGTGGTTACTAATGGAATGGCAGTGACGATAAAGAAAATAAGGTGGATAGAAGTAGTCTCTTGGGGGGGCAGCCTAATGAGACTGCTGACAAATTGATTTTTTAAAAAATTCTTATGGCCTTTTGGGGTGCCTGGGTAGCTTGGTCGTAAAGCGTCTGCCTTCCTCTCAGGTCATGATCCCGGGGTCTGGGATCGAGCCCTGCATCGGGCTCCCTGCTCGGGCAGAAAGCCTCCTTCTCCCCCTCCCACTCCCCCTGCTTGTGTTCCCTCTCTCGCTGTCTCTCTCTTTGTCAAATAAATAAATAAAATCTTTAAAAAAAATAAAAGCTATCATAGTAAACAAACAAAATAAATAAAAATTCCTCTCTCGACTCACTGTTCTAGTAGTTACTATTCTCCCCTCCCTTTTCTTGCTTTATTTGGCAGGAAAATCCCTTCAAAGACTGCTCTTTAATTCCTCTCTTCTCTTTCTTAAACCCATTTCATCAGGTACTTGCTCTCATAACTCCTTCAAAACTGCTGTGGTGAAGGTCATCCCTAATCTCTATATTGCTAAGTCCAATGGAGAATTCCTAATCTTAATTTTACTTGACCTAGCACCTGGCTCATGGTTTCACGGTTGATCACTTCCTTCTTGATAAACTTTCTTCATGTGACTTCTAGGACAACACACTCTCTAGGTTGTAGTTTATGGAAACACATTGAATTTATGAAAGTCCAAAAAAAGAAAAATGCAGGAAAAATTCACTTGTCCCCACTGGAGACACATATTATTAATTCACTCCCTTACTTAAAATTTGATAAGTAGAGGAGAAAAATTAAGTCTTTAACCTGCTTTCTAATAAACTATGTAGGCTCAGTTCATAAGGGAAAACTCTTCATTAGAATGCTAGTAAATTGGGGCAGCCGGGTGGCTCAGTTGTTAAGCGTCTGCTTTCGGCTCAGGTCATGATCCCAGGGTCCTGGAATCGAGCCCCGCATCGAGCCCCGCATCTAGCCCCGCATCGGGCTCCCTGCTCAGCGGGAAGCCTGCTTCTCCCTCTCCCACTCCCCCTGCTTGTGTTCCCTCTCTCTCTGTGTCTCTCTCTGTCAAATAAATAAATAAAATCTTTAAAAAAAAAAAACAACTGAGCCACCCATGTGCCCTCAAATAAATAAATCTTAAAAAAAAATAGAAGACAACTAACTGGCTCAGTCTCTTCAACAAATCAGTGTTGTGAAAAAAGGAACAGCCCTAGACTAAAAGAGATATAAGAAACCAGAAAAACCAGGGCACCTGGGTCGCTCAGTTGGTTAAGCATCTGCCTTTGGCTCAGGTCATGATCCCAGGGTCCTGGAATCGAGTCCCGCATCAGGTTCCCTGCTCAGCGTGGAGCTTGCTTCTCCCTCTGCCTGCCGCTCCCCCTCCTTGTGCTCTCTCTCTCATTATCTTTCTCTCCGTGTGTCAAATAAATAAATAAAATTTAAAAACAAACAAAAAAACAGAAAAACCAAACAATGTGTTGTTCTAAATTGGCTCTTGTTTTAAATAAACCCAATGCAAAGAAAATTTTGGGACAATTGGAAAATCTGAATGTGTACTAAATATTAAATGATATTAAGGAATTATTAATCTAATTAAATGTGATAGTATGTTAGCTAGGTAGGAAAATGTTCTTAATTCTTTTTTTTTAAGATTTTATTTATTTATTTGACAGAGAGAGAGGGAACACAAGCAGGGGGAGTGGGAGAGGGAGAAGCAGGCTTCCCGCTGAGCAGGGAGCCCGATGCGGGGCTCGATTCCAGGACCCTGGGACCATGACCTGAGCCCAAGGCGGACACTTAACGACTGAGCCACCCAGGTGCCCCAGGTGTTCTTAATTCTTAAAAGATGCAAAGCACAGCATTCAGGGGCAAAATGTCATATTGCCACTAATTTATTTAAGACTACTCCTTCATTAAAAATTACTTTTTGAAAGCGGAATTTGTATTTGGGAGAAGATAAGATTGGACTCGTGCTCCCTAATATACACCAGAATAAACACTAAATGGATCATAAATCCAAATGTAGGATTGCCAGTTAAAACAGTGTTGCCTACCTTTGCTCCTTGGTACATACTTACCTAAAACATTATTTGTGGTTTATATGAAATTCAAATTTAACTGATTATGCTCTATTTTTATTTGCCAATTCTTTTTTTTTAAAGATTTTTATTTATTTATTTGACAGAGAAAGAGAGATAGCGAGAGCAGGAACACAAGCAGGGGGAGTAGAAGAGGGAGAAGCAGGCCTCCTGCCGAGCAGGGAGTCCGATGAGGGACTCAGTCTCCAGACCCTGGGATCATGACCCCCCCCGAAGGCAGATGTTTAACGACCGAGCCACCCAGTCTCCCCTCATTTGCCAATTCTAACAACACTATCTAAATGGAAAAAATGAGGGGCACTTGGGTAGCTCAGATGGTTAAACGTTTGCCTTCAGCTTGGGTCATGATCCCAGGGTTCTGGGATGGAGCCCCACATCCGGCTCTCTGCTTGGTGGGGGGCCTGCTTCTCCCTCTCCCTCTACTGTTCCCCCTGCTTGTGCTCTCTTGCTCTCTCTGTCAAATAAATAAATAAAATCTTTAAATGGAAAAAATGAAATCATAGAAATACTAAAACCATGAATGAACTTATTACCTGGGAAGGGAGAAAACCCTTCTGTCTTGGTTTCCAAATCCAGAGCAACAGGATTGATAAATGCTAGTAAATAACAATTAAAAAAATTTTTTACATAAGCAAAAAAAACACTCCACCCAACCTCCTGTCACCCCACCAAAAAAAATCCATAAAAGCACAAGTAAAAGAAAAATGAGAAATAAGGATGAAATATTTACAACCTATATAACACTCAAAGAGTGAATCTCTATAATATAGAGAGCACTTTTTTTAAAGATTTTTATTTATTTATTTGACAGAGAGAGAGAGCAAAAGTAGGGGGAAAGGGAGAAGGAGAGGGAGAAGCAGACTCCCTGCTGAGCAGAGCAAGGACCCTGGGATCATGACCTGAGCCGAAGGCAGATGCTTAACCAACTGAGCCACCCAGGCATCCCTAGAGAGCACTTTAAAAAATCAAGACAATGAAGACCAAAAATAGAAAAATGAGCAAAAAACATGAACAGACAGTTCAGATAAAAGGAAATGACCCTTATGCATATGAAAAGATTATAGTCTCACTTGTTAAAAAAAAAAGAAATGTGAATAAAACTGTACTGAAATACCACTTCTTACCTATCGGATTGGCAAAAGTCCAAATTTGACAGCACACTGTTTTTTTGTTTTGTTTTTGTTTTTTAAAGATTTTATTTAGGGCACCTGGGTGGCTTGGTTGGTTAAGCGACTGCCTTCAGCTCGGGTCGTGGTCCTGGAGTCCTGGAATCGAGTCCCACATCGGGGTCCCAGCTCGGTGGGGAGCCTGCTTCTCCCTCTGACCCTCTCCCCTCTCATGCTGTTTCTCTCTCTCAAATAAATAAATAAATAAAATCTTCAAAAAAATTATTTTATTTATTTATTTGACAGAGAGAGGGAACACAAGCAGGGGGAGTGGGAGAGGGAGACGCATGTTTCCTGCTGAGCAGAGAGCCCGATGTGGGGCTCTATCCCAGGACCCTGGGATCATGACCTGAGCCAAAGGCAGACACTTAACAACTGAGCCACCCAGGCAACCCTTGACAACATGCTGTTGAAGGAACTATGGGAAAAATAAATACACAGACTTGGGGAGTGCAAAATGGCACAGTTCCCATGGAAGGGGTTTGGTAAGATCTAATAAAATTACATGTCTATTTACCCTTTGACTCAGCAATCTCACTTTAGGAATGTACCCCAAAGATATATATCCAGAAATATAGAAAATCATATGCACAAGATTATTTGCCGAAGCATTATTTGTAGAAGAAAGAGTGGGAACAACACAGATTCCCATCAATAAGGTTGGGTTAAAGCTTATGGTAATCCACACAGTTGAGTACTATCCAAATGTTAAATAAACAAAAAAGAATGATGAAAATCTTTACTGGTAAAGTAGGGAGTGACTTCCACAATACACTAAGTGAAAAAAAGCAAGTGTAGACTTGTGGACCTTTTGTGCAAGAAAAATGGCAAAATATATGCTTGCTTATGTTTGCAAAAAGAAACACTGGAAACTAATAAAAATGATTACCTATAGAGGATGGGAATGGGGTTGGGTGGGTGGAGGGTCTAGAGATTGAAGTGACACTCCTCTGAGAATAACTCTTTACATAGTTTTGATTCTTGAACCATGTAATGGAGTTTTTATGTTTAAAAATAAAATTGCAGGGCGCCTGGGTGGCTCAGTTGGTTAAGCGACTGCCTTCGGCTTGGGTCATGGTCCTGGAGTCCCAGGATCGAGTCCCACATCGGGCTCCCTGCTCAGCGGGGAGTCTGCTTCTCCCTCTGACCCTCTTCCCTCTCGTGCTCTCTCTCTCTCATTCTCTCTCTCTCAAATAAATAAATAAAATCTTTTAAAAAAATAAAAAATAAAATAAATAAAATTGCAGCTAAAAAGAGCAAACATTAAAGTTGAAAGCAAATGAAACAGTTGAACCTAACTATGTCAAATTGCTCCCATAAACTCAGAGAAACAAGAATTATTTCAAGTGACTTTTGTACTAGGCACCCTGACTGAACATCCTTACTATGACACACTCTAAGGACCAAAAGATTTTTATTTATTTTTTTATAAAGATTTTATTTATTTATTTGAGAGAGAGAGTATGAGAGGGAAGAGGGTCAGAGGGAGAAGCAGACTCCCCGCTGAGCAGGGAGCCCGATGCGGGACTCGATCCCGGGACTCCAGGATCATGACCTGAGCCGAAGGCAGTTGCTTAACCACCTGAGCCACCCAGGCACCCATAAGGACAAAAAGATTTTTAAAGAAGACTTAAACATCACTTGCTTAATGTATTGATACTGATATTTTAGTATTAGTATTTTAATCTAGAAACTTTTAATTTTTTGTGTTTTAGCGATCAACAATTTCATATATTACTCAGCGCTCATCAAGATAAGTACACTCTTAATTCCTTTCACTATTTCATTCATCCCACCATCCACCTCCCCTCTTGTAACCATGTGTTTGTTCTCTATAATTAAGAGTCTCTTTTTTAGGTTGTTTCTTTTTTTTTCCTTTGTTCATTTATTTTCTTTCTTAAATTCCACATATGAGTGAAATCATATGGTATTTGTCTTTCTCTGACTATTTTGTTTAACATTATACTCTCTAGATCCATCCATGGTGTTGCAAATGGCCAGATTTCATTCTTTTATAGGTTGAATACTATTCCATTTTGTGTGTGTGGGTGTGTACCACATCTTCTTTATCCATTCATCTATCAATAAATACTTGGGCTGCTTCCATAATTTGGCCATTGTAAATAATGCCGCAATAAATATGGGGATGCATATATCCTTTAGAATTAGTGTTTTCATAAATACCAAATAGTGGAATTACTAGATCTTACGGTAATTCTATTTTGAAAATTTCGAGGAACCTCCATACTGTTTTCACAGGTGTCTGCATCAGTTTGCATTCCCACTAACAGTGCATGAGGGTTCCTTTTTCTCTACATCCTCATCAACACTTGTTGTTTCCTGTGTTCTTGATTTTAGCCATTCTGACAGGTGTGAGGTGATATCTCATTGTGGTTTTCATAGGCATTTCTTTGATGAGGGATGTTGAGCACCTTTTTATGTGTCTGTCGGACATCTGTGTGTCTTTGGAGAAATGTCTGTTCATGTCTTCTGCCCATTTTTTAATTGGATTATTTGGTTTTTTGGTGTTGAGTTGTATAAGTTCTGTATATATTTTGGATACTAACCCTTTATCAGATATGTCATTTGCAAATATCTTCTATTCAGTAGGTTGTCTTTTAGTTTTGTGGATAGTTTGCTGCACAGAAGCTTTTTATTTTGATGTAATCTAAAAACTTTTTAATATATTTTGAAAGGACCAGAGTACGAGAAATGAGATACCAATGTAGAATCAATACAGAAAAAAAGACAATCTGTTAAATTTGAATTGGAAATCAATATATGAACTCATAATTTAAAAAATACATTTCCCATCTCTGAACACTGAAAAGGCCTAGAAACAATGGCACTCAGTAGCAAAGAACATCTATTGCCCACATTTTGTTTCTATAACTATTTCCAAACTGAAGGAACCAAGGTACCTTGGAGAAATGACTGAGTCTAGGTCTGTGACAGGGAGTGTACAATTCTGTACATAAGTGTGTCTAAGACATTGTGTGCAAGTAAGCCAGAAAGTTTTCCAAAACTAATGGCATCATGTCAAAAAGACATGGGACCCAGTCACCCACAATAAAGGGACTTATACTGGCCCCAAAAGAATAATGATTACAATTGATTGAAACAGCTTAAGTCTTAAAAAACTCATGAAACCACAATGATACTCAAAGAAAAAAAGCCAGAAAAAACTCATTTTCTTCTAATTGAAGATGTTAAATCAAAACCTTTACTTTGAAAATTTATCGTTAAAGGGAAAAAATTAAGCAGTTACCCTGCTTTTATGTATTAATGAGGAAGAGTTCTTTTTCACAGAAGAACTTTCTATTAATGCAGAAGGAATAATAGAATTGAAAAAATTTTATTTAATCACCAAGTATTTCACTATTAATTCAGGAAAGATTTACTGATGGGTGACCAAACTGTGGTGAAAATTTGTTGGGGAACAGGAAATTAGCACTGTGCCAATGCCTTACTCTGCAATTACCTGCTCATTAACTACAAAGGGTAAAATGTACCTAAAGGAGAGAATGGATAGTCACCACCCAAACACATTTGGGTGATCAAACGCAGCATCAAATTAGTAATTTGATGTATCTCCTGACATAATACAAAATGAAGTACATAGCTATACCTGTGACATATTCTTGCCAAAAAAAAAAATTTTTTTTTAAAGATTTTCTTTATTTATTAGAGAGAGAGCAGGGACAGAGGAGAGAGAGAAGCAGACTCCCTGGGGCTCCATCCCAGGATCCTGAGATCATGACCCAAGCCAAAGGCAGCCACTTAACCAACTGAGCCACCCAGGCGCCCCTTTTTGCCAAAATGTTTAACCTGAATCTTATCACTTCTTTAGAGCACACTTTTGGATATATCCAGAATATGGGACATTCCTAGAGAAAACCAGCCTGCTTCTCCCATTCCCTCTGCCTACCGCTCCTCCTGCTTGTGCTCTTGCTTTTTATCAAATGGATGAATAAAATCTTAAAAATATATATATACTAGGAAAAAACAGCATTTGAGTCCAACTTTGAAGAATAGAACGTGAATGCTATTCTTTTGTATGTGTGTGAATACTATTCTTAAAGATTTATTCTTACATTAATCATAGACAAAACAGATAAAAAGAAAAACTATGTGACATCCATATCTGGAGATAACTACTTTTAATCTTTTAAATGTGTGTGTATCTCCTATATAATGTGCACTATTTTTGCATTCTTTTTCAGGTAACAGTATCATGGATATCTGTCAGTCATTGTACATTAGCATCAGTTTACTGGCCCCATAACATTCCATTGTAGAGATGTTTTGTAATATATTTAATGTCTTCTATTGTTGGATGGTGCAATAAACATTTACATCTTTGTGTTACTATACATCTTTTGTTCATGTGTCTGATTACTTGGAAGGGTAAGAATTCAGGCTGTGGAAAGGGTGGTGGAAATACAAGCAGAGGCACGGAGACTGAAAAGAATAAGGTGTGTACGGGAAAAGTTGAAGTTTACTTTGGCATGTAAGCCGCCATCGGCAAGGAGGATAAAAGGAGACACGGTAAGATGATCTTTAACTGGAAATTAGTTTGAGAAAAGACCTGTTCTCACTTAATCTTGGGCTATGACAGACCTGCTCTGAGCACTTTTACAGGTACACCTTATTTAAATTGCGGGTACTACTGTTATGCCTATCTATAGGCAAGGAAACTGAGGCATGTTACCCATCAAGTGAGAGATGAAGCCAGGATTCAAACAAATGGAGTCTGGCTCCAGAGCTTGAGTGCTATTATCTCTCTACTTTGCATACGAGGAATCACGGTGAGATGCTGAGCTTAAACCCGGGCCTTACAGACGTGAAAACCTTAGACACACAGTAGGAGATAGTGGCGGTATAAATTAATATGGGCTCGATCTGTTCCTCTCATCTCTAAAAAGCATAGAAAACCTCGGTATATTCCTTATCTCCAAAGTATAGACGGCATTTCAACTTAGCATTGCTCCCTAAGATGGCCAGTTTGCCTGAACTAAACTGATTGGCAGTCAGGCTTCAACAGTGAAGAACCAGGTTCCACAGCTTGATAATTAAATTCCAAAAGGCGCGCGAGCCTCCAGGCTAAACAGTTTCCCGCCTCCCAGCCGGTTGTAGCCAGCTCAGCAGCAGCTCCCCTAGCCCAGGGTCGTGACGTAAGCACAGGCATTGGGCCCACCTCTGGGTTTTCTCTGCATCTGCGCGACTGAGTAACTGGCGAGTTGGGATCTTAGCTCCGCCCACTGCCCCGGAAGTTAAGGCAGAAGCCACACCTCTCTCCTCGTCCGGCAGGGGCGCAGCCATTTTAATTCATATCTGAGTGGGCGGTGGCGATCCGTGTTGGCGGTCTGGCTCCGCTGGGCAGGGGGTAACTTTACTGGTTGGGGTGGTTTTTAGTTTAATTTTTCTTTTCTAGCTTCGCATCGCGGGCCAGTTCTCCCTTTCTAATCAGCTGAGGCCATGTCAGGAGACGGCGCCCCGGAGCAGGTGAGGAAAGAGAGTGGTGGGGCCTCGTGGCGACCTCTTCTCTCCACGTCTGTGTTCGTCCGAGTAGTCCAGCCATGTTCGCCTGAGGAAGGAATCGGGGTCTAATGGATCCGGAGGACCGGGTATAGAAGAATGGTGGAATGGGCAGCAAGAGCTGACTGAGAGTTGAAATTTTTTGGCTTCTCTGTCTCAGGCGTTAATATGAACAAATATTTGACTTAGACAATAGTCAGGAAGCTGCTTCGTCCTGTTTAGGTTCATGGGACTATTCCTGTGGGATGCCTTGCTTTGATACCATTTTGTTTTGATATTAGGGTGCTTAGGAATTGATTAACGTGTAGTCGCTGTTTTCGAAAAACTTAACAGTGTTTCCTCTGCCCCCTCTCCAATAAACCCAGAAATAGGTTACCAGTTTGAGAAATAATCGGAGATGAAATTCATCTGGAGAAATAGTCTCTTGCCAGTGCGAATGAAGAAGGAAGTAGTGTAGGAGAAGAGCATGGTTATGCCGAGATTTGGCTTTTTCCTGCTTCCTTTTTCTCTTCTGTCCGCATTTCATTTTCGTCTTTCAAGCGACACAAATATTGCAGAATTTGATAAATCGGAAATGAGAAGTCTGTTTTGGCCACTAAATAAAAGCATCTGCTTTTAGTACTGGATGTAAGTGACCTATAAATATTTTAAAAATCAGATATTTAGTAAAATGATTTGCTTCTTTTGCTCTTTATTCAGAATCTTGGTAAATAATACCTTTTAGTTTGAAAGAGGAAACATACCTTATGAAAGATGTCATTCAGTTTGTTTTTCGATTTAAGTCCTGGTATGTTTAGGTAAATAGTTTTTTTTTAAATGGAGGCTAGCTAGCTTGCAGAGTCTCAATTTCCTGAAATTTCCCGTTGTCATGGTAACGAACTACACTTAGGTTTTTGTTTTTTAAGTCCCCAGCTTAGGAGGTAGAGGCTGTTCTTGGAGGTTGACAGAGATGAGGCAAAGTTGAAGTTCCTCTTGAATAGTCTGGGTGACTGTAAATGTCATTATGTCGGGAAAGCTTGCTAAATTAAATTTTGTGTTTGCTCGTTGAGTGATTTCAGTACCGAAATCTTCTGTTTACATTTTACATGCTGTCATAATGCCCAAGAATGCAAAGCCTCAAGTCTCAAAATCATATCAAATCTGTTTATGTATAACTACCGTTTTTCTGAGATAGGCTCATATTTTGTCACTTGAAAGCTGAGTAGTAATGTCCTAAGGTTTCATTGAAAGTTTCCAGAACCAGAACTTGTTGTTAATTATTAAATTTATCTAAAATTATACACACCAAAATGTCATGACCTTGAATATTTCAGAACTGTGATGTTTTAAATGGAAGAGATGGTGGTGAAAATTTACCAGAAAAGAAATTAACCTAAAAGTTTTACCCTGCAAAGTTTAGTGCATAGAAAAAAGTTGAAAGAAAAGTGCAATGAACACCTGCAATACAGTTCTTCACCTAGAATCAACAATTGTTAACTGTTTTTCCCCACTTGTTTCATCTCTGCATACGTATTTGTTTGAAAGTAAGTCGACGCATATTTCAGCCCCTTATATCTCATCATTCTTTTATATAAGGACATTGATGCAGTTATATAACAGATCCGTTTTCTCACCTCAGAAAATTAATAGTAATACCGTATCATTTTTGAAGCCCAGTTCCTATTCACATTTGGCCCAGTTGTCCCAAGAATATGATTCATAGGATTTCTTTCTCTCTTTTTTCTTTCTTTTCTCTTATTTTACTTTATCAGAATCGAATCTGGGTTTACATGCATCATTTAGTTACGTCTCTTGAATATCCACCCCCCCCCCCCTTCTTCCAGGGATACTGTTTGAAGAATCCAAGACAATTTTCTAGTAAAACTTCTTATTTTCTGGGTTGATTTGATGTTTGTGTGTGTGTGGTATCATTTAACTTGTCCCTTCATCTTTTGTTATTTCCTGAAAATTTTGTGGTTGGTTAGGTCTAAACTGAGAGCTTTGATAATATTTGGCTTAAATATTTTTGGGTAGAACAGTATATTGTTACATCAAAAGGCACTTCATGCCAGGTTGTTAGGTTCCACTATTAGTGATGGTTGTTTATTTGGGTGGGGTGATGACTGCTGGGTTTCTTCATTGTGAAGGATTATTTTCTCCTTTGCAGTTAGTAATTTTCAGGTTGATTTTGTGTTCCTCAGCCTTTTAACTAGTTATTTGTCAATTGATGTTAAATTTTTTTATGTTGTTTGTCAATTGATAATTCTTGAATAAATCAGTTATTATTGGAGGTGGCAAATGGTGGTGTTTTAGAAATTCTTTCTGACTGGCTCATTTTTCTGTAAAGAATTTTTTTCCTTTTTTTTTTTTTAAGATTTTATTTTGGAGAGAGCATGCAAGCCTGCAAGCATGCAAGTGGGGGTGGGGGAAGGAGCAGAGAGAGAGGGAGGGAGAAAGAATCTCAAGCCGACTCTGCCCTGAGTGTGGAGCCCCATGTGGGGCTCAATCTCAGGACACTGAGCTGAAACCAAGAGTCAGATGCCTGACTGGCGCCATCCAGGCGCCCCATTTTTCTTTCTCCTTTTTCAAGGAGATTACTGTGGATTCATGGGTTTCTCTGTATTTAGTGTTAAAAAAATAAGCGATATTTTTCTTTTGGATGCTCAATTTGTCCCAACCTTTATGGTGGCTCCTGTATTTTTCTTACATCAACCTAAAAGACAGTTCTTGACATCTGATTATCAGCGTCATCTTCATAAAATCTTTTCGTTAACTTTGTAATGATTTCAAACATGCAAAAAAAGAAAAAAAGTATAATGTATGAGGTTCCTATCATAGAGCTTTAACTGATGGCTAATCTTGTTTTTCCCATACTTTCACTTGCTCTCCCCATCATTACTTTCCAGCAAATCCCAGATACTGTATTATTCAGCTTTAACTGAAATGAAAAATTATACCTTCAAGAGTGACCTGGTTAAAAATATGAATCAACTAGTTTGCTTTGGAGAGGATGATGACTGCTGGGTTTCTTCACTGTGAAGGATTATTTTTTCCCTTTGCAGTTAGTATTCTGTCGGTTGATGATGTGTTCCTTGATGACCTTTTAACTAGTCGGTGAATATTTAGAGGAAAGAGCACCTAAAATGAACTGAAATGATAGACAAGAAAAAGAGGCTAAATAAAACTAAAGAATAGTAAAAAAAAACAAATCCACTCTGAAATGGTGTGTTTGCTTTGGAAAGATGCCAAGGGATGTGATGGACAAAGAATATGGCAAGATAGGTGTAGATTTCTTTTAGCCTTATAACATCGAAGCTCAAAAAGAAGTTGGTTGAATAAACCTGATAGTATCTTAAATTTGTTATTCAAAAATATGGATGGTCATTACTTTCTTGGTACTGAATCTTTAGATTTGTGCCCTTTGAAAGGGGGAAGTGATTGTAAACAAGCAGAATCACTTGCTAAGGTTTATTGTAGTCTTTTTTTTTAACTCTTGTGAGGAGGTTCCATTTTGCATAGAGAGCTATTTAAATTACCTTGGCATTTTTCATCGGTATTTTTGATTACTGTTTTTGCCAGTTCAGTGGTGACAAAACTGTGCTTGTAGGTTTCTCCCCACTTGCCTAATGAAAACACATCTGGTTAGTGTGTGGAATTATGGCTATATTTTGTCTGTGTGTACATATACATACATACATTAGTGCTTGGTTCAACTTTTGATCTCATTCTTTTTTAGCTCCATTTTATCTTGTGCAGTACTCCTACAGCATTTAGCTGTTGTCTAGAGTTCCTCCACTGGGTTTGGACCTGAGTTGAAGGGACTGCCTTATTTATTCATTCTTGCATCTAGGAATCTGGGAATCTGTTTTGATACTTAAAGGTGTTCAGTAAATGAATGGATGAATTTTGCATTTAGACTCTATGTGATACATTACAAATTCCTATAGAATTTAATTTGGGAGGACAGGTGCATAAATATGAAAAAATAAATTGGGCATAAGAGTGGGGGGGTTGCACCTTTAAATCCCTAAAATTCTGTTTCTGCATTCATCTTTTAGAAATAAGACTTCATTTTTTTTTTTTTAAAGATTTTATTTATTTGACAGAGAGAGAGAGCATAAGTAGGCAGGGAGGCAGGGAGAGGGAGAAGCAGGCTCCCCGCTGAGCAGGGAGCCTGACACAGGGCTTGATCCCAGGACCCTGGGATCATGACCCAAGCTGAAAGCAGCCGCTTAACCAACTGAGCCACCCAGGTGCCCCAATAAGACTTCATTTTTAAAAACAATCTATAACCTACCTAGGATTAGGAAGGCCTATAATATAAACAAAATGATCACTTTGGAAAATTTACATGACTTGAAGCAGCATAATTATTAGTAGTTCTTAAAGAGGGGAACTTGGGTCCATAAATCATTGTTGTCTTTTGGTGAAAATTAAGTTTGGGACAATATAGAAAATAATGAAAACTGTTCCCTGCTATATACTTATTAAGATGAAAGATGAAATACATACAGTGTTGAAACCAGAAACCTGGTTTAAGGTTTTGTTGGGTAACCATTAATACTTACTGTCAGTTAAAAGATAATGGTATTGTCAAAACAATTTTATTTTATTTATTTTTTTAAGATTTTATTTATTTGAGAGAGAGAGAGAGAGCGCGCGCAGATGAGAGGGGGGAGGGTCAGAGGGAGAAGCAGACTCCCTGCTGAGCAGGGAGACTGATGCGGACTCGATCCTGGGACTCCAGGATCATGACCTGAACCGAAGGCAGTTGCTTAACCAACTGAGCCACCCAGGCGCCCGTCAAAACAATTTTAAAGCCAAAGTGGAGGGGCGCCTGGGTGGCTCAGATGATTAAGTGTCTGCCTTCAGCTCAGGTCATGATCTCCAGGTCCTGGGATCCAGCCCCATGTCAGGAGGGGAGTCTGCTTCTCCCTCTCCCTCTGCCTCTCCTGCTTGTGCTCTCTCTCTCCTCTCTCAAATGAATAAATAAAATCTTAAAGAAAAATAATAAAGCCAAAGTGGATGGGGGGGTTAGGAATAGGGAGGGGAAAGGGCCAAGTGTGTATATTCGATGACGTGTTCTTTGGGCCCAGTTAGTTTTATCTGTTTTTAACAATCTTTTCTGTAATAGTCTTTCCTACTTTTCCTCCTCCTGTTGTGATACTTGGTATAACAGTTTGGGGCAGCCAAAATTGAGTTCATCTTTGTTAATATTTTGACCAGGTAGAATACTCCAGTTGGCAATAACTGTTCTAAGAGAGATTGATCTGTATTTATATATAAGTATTGGTTTTTCTTAGAAATACAATAGAAGGGTGCTGTGTTAAGAGATAATGCATTAAATTGCATTCCTCCAGCATTAAGAATATAGGAGTTCAGGAATACAACTTACATCCCAGATACACTTTCCAGAATTGCAAAATCTTTGTTGAGATGTTTGTACCTATTAAGTGGATAATTGCCGAAAACAGTTCCTAGTTTTGAGCTTTTCTGCCATTGTCTCTAAATCATTTTTTTCTCTTTAGACAAGACCTAGCTGTAAATTTGAGTCTTGTTTTGTTTTGCTGTGCAGTTGGTAATGGTGTGAGAATTGATGTAAAAAGTGAATTGAGTCAGCAAATTTTTAGATTCATGGATAGTTTATAATCAGTAAGTACTGAATAAAGCCAGGAGGACAAAATTATGTCCTAACTGATGATTTTTATGTTTTACTTAGTTTATCTAGTGAATTAATACCTTGGCTACTTTTGGTCTAAAGCCACATTTTTTGAATTCTAAAAGATTCAAATTTTTATTTGTAATTTGCAGCTATTTGTTTCCTAGGGAATGAATAAGCAGATTTAATAAGCAAATATGATAAGTATCATTATTTGGACCAAAAATCTTTAGCCTGTTTTTTCTTAAGTTTTGAATTGTTTACATATTTAGTAGATTTTTAGTCTCTGGAAGGGCTGAAGGGATTATATGCAGGATACATACTCAGATTCATTTACCAAAAAAAAATCTGGTAGAGTTCTGTTGCACTGGTAAAGGAACAAACACAGGACTAAGCTGGCATTCAGTCCTAATGTCACCTGGCACATAAACTGCTTTATTCTCTAGGCATATGAATCGTCTCAGTTACTACTTGCAGATAGTCTTGCAAAGTGCTACTCTAGTCTATTTTTAATTTTGACTAAAGGTTAACTACCAAGGGAGACTAAAGACTTCACATAGATAGTATAATTTATGCAGCTTTATTAATGTTTTAGGGAAAAAAATGGAATGACTTAGGTCTGATGCTACTTTATTTTTAAAGAAACAACGTTTGGAAAAATGTATTTTCAGAACAGATAGATTAGGTAGTGTTCCTCCAAATGTTGTCCATGGTCCATTGCGTCATAATCACTTTATGCTATACTTGCTTTATACAAGTATAGGTACATACACCTTAATTTCAGACTTAGAGCAGATTCTGTAAGTGAGACTTGAGAATCTTCATTTGAAACAAGTACCACGGGTGATTTTTATTTAAATGAAAGCTTGCAAACCACATAGGAGTTGAAGATAATCTGAACCTTAAAAGTTGTTTTTGAATACATTCTTGATACAATAAGTGGAGAAAAGACTGCAGATTATTTGAGGATGGTTAGGTTTCTGATAGTATTTTATGGTTTTCCTCCCTCTGGTATATTTAGTCAGTCATTACCCTTAATAGTGGAAAATACTCATTACAAAACCATGTTAGAGACTCATCCTGTAGTTCTGTTCACCATGGTAAAGAACTATTTATATAGGTTTAAATCTTTTTTTTTTTTTTTTTTTTTTTAAAGATTTTATTTGTCAGAGAGAGCGCAGAAGCAGGGTGAGTGGCAGGGAGAGGGAGAAGCAGGCTCCCTGCTGAGCAAGGAGCCCGATGTGGGACTCCATCCCAGGACCCTGGGATCATGACCTGCGCCGAAGGCAGGCCCTTAACTGACTGAGCCACCCAGGCATCCTTAGGTTTAAATCTTTTAACTTAACCATCTTCTCCTCTATACTTTAGATGTTTATCCCTTGGGTTAAATTTTCACTGATTTTATTTTAATTTAATTTCGGTATGACCTCTAGCATCACACCCTCACCATTTACCACA
This sequence comes from Zalophus californianus, assembly GCF_009762305.2. NCBI lineage: Eukaryota > Metazoa > Chordata > Mammalia > Carnivora > Otariidae > Zalophus > Zalophus californianus. The sequence goes on along the minus strand of NC_045605.1, from coordinate 85,685,255 downwards.
AAAACAGCTATTTGGAGGAGAATTACCTTTTTTTTTTTTTCTGTGAAAGTTGTACTTCCCTGGTGGGAATGGGAAAAATAGATTATTTTATTCTTTCAGTCATTGATCGTGTTTGTCATTTCCCCCCTCCCACCTCCAATTAACCAATCCCTTAATATTAGTTAAGCTGCCATATAGAAACTGGTTTGCAGTTTCAGTAGAGCTTAGAGTTTTTCAGAGGCGACATGAGCTATCTACAATTATATGAAAAGGTTATTAATAGTGCTTTTTCCCTTTCCCAACTACATATGTAGTCATATACTTCATAACCGTAGTTACATAGTCATACTTCATCCAAAACAATATATTGCAATAGATTGAAACCTGAAGCAGATAATGTCTTCTATTCAGCCGCACATTAAAGAATCACAAAAACATAAAACTGCCGTTGTTTTCACTAATTATTTTCTTGTTTTGGAAAATATTTTTAAATAAAATTATTTTAAAATGAACTAAAAACTTTCTCAATTTTAATTTCTAGTATGATAATGATAGATATAGCACACATTTTAAAAAAAAATTTGGTTCTTCAGTTTTTAAGAATGTAGAATGATTCTTTACAAAAAGTTTGAGAACCGTTGAAATAGTGCATAGTGCCTGTGAGGCCCTTGTCAAATTCTGTTTCTCTGGGTTGGCTTCACATAACAAAAGATTAAACATGGAAAGTGAAAAAACCCACCTAATGGGAGAAACTTTGTAAATCTGATACCTAATAAGGGACTTGTTATCTATAATACAAGACTCTTGCAATTCAGCAATAAAAAGATAACTCAATTAAAAATGGGCAAAGAATCTGAAAAGACATTTCTCCAAAGACAAATGGCCTCTAAGAACATCAAAAAATGCTGAACTTCATGAGCAGTCAGAGAAATGTAGATCAAAACCACAATGAGTTACCACTTTATACCCAGTAGGATGGTCATAATCATCAAAAGACAAGTGTTGGTGAGGATGTGGAGAAATTGGAACCTTCTTAACACTGTTGGTCGGAATGTAAACTGGTTCAGTCACTTTGGAAATCAGTCTGGCAGTTCTTCAAAATGTTAAAAATAGAATTACCATATGACCTAGCATTTTCACCTGTAGGGGTGGGTGGGTGGGTGTGTGTGTGTGAAAAAAACTCCACTCAAAAACTGGAAACAATCCAAATTGCCTTCAACAGATAAATAAAATGTGGGATTTGTGGGATTATCTATACAGTGGGACTTTACTTGGCATTAGAGAGGAAAATACTGATACGTGATGAAACATGAACCTTGGAAACATGCATAGTAAAAGCTAGAAACAACACATAAACACTATGATACCATTTACATGAAATACCTGCACATCTATGGAGACCAAAAGTAGTTTGGTGGTTTCCCAGGGCTAGGGGTTTGGGAAAGGTAATGGCTATTAGTATGGTTCTTGTTGGGTGATGAGGTTTTTTTGTTCTTTGTTTTTAAGATTTTATTTATTTATTTGACAGAGAGATACACAGCAAGAGAGAGAACACAAGCAGGGGGAGCTGGAGAGGGAGAAGCAGGCTTCCCGCTGAGCAGGAAGCCCAATGCGGGGTTCTATCCCAGGACCCTGGGATCATGACCTGAGCCAAAGGCAGATGCTTAAAGACTGAGCCACCCAGGCGCCCCATGTGATAAGATGTTTTTAAAAACTTTATTGGGAATTGTATACTTTAAATGAGTGACTTGTATATGATTATGCCTTTAAAAAAAAAGCCATTATTAAAAAGAACATTTAAAAAGGTCAACATGTAACGGATTTACCATTTACCATCCTTCATGCTTTTAGCCAGTTGTACACTTGTTGTTATTCACAGAAAAAAAATTAGTTGTCATGTTAGCAATACCCTACTACTAGAAAAACAATTCATAGAACAGATGCTAGAGATAGTTCCTGAGTAACATTTTGTCCCTACCAAAAAAAAAAAAGTACATCATCTAGTTCACAATTTTTCTTGGTTTTGTACCCATTTGAAATAGTGTATGTTGATGTGTATCTCTGTATATGCCATACAGTTGTGTTATTTTTCTGGTTTTTAAAATTATGCAAGTCAAAGACATTCCCGAAGTCCTACTGATATCATTGATAATGCATGCCTTGGGAACTAGTCCAGCTTTTGTTCTCATTTGATTTGGGGTTCCATCCTGCTCCCCATTAACATTCCCTAAAGAGTGATAATGGGATTATAATTTATTCCAAAGGCAAAAGCTGGATTTTTGATAGAATTTCTTATTGTAGGGGCGCCTGGGTGGCTCAGTTGTTAAGCACCTGCCTTCGGCTCAGGTCATGATCCCACATCCTGGGATCAAGCCCCGCATTGAGCTCGCTGCTCATTGGGAGTCCTGCTTCTCCCTCTCCCACTCCCCCTGCTTGTGTTTCCTCTCTCTCTCTCTCTCTTTCTGTCAAATAAATAAAATCTTAAAAAAAAAAAAAGAATTTCTTACTGTAGTAAAGTTTTGGGGACGTGTAACCATGGGACAGCTGTTCTTTCCCTCTACTAAGCAGAGTTCCAACCTCATTCCATTTCAAATGAGCACTGGAAACTTGTCCAGGATTTTCTTAAACTGACCTATTCCTCTGATCCAGCAGTAGATTTAGGAAATAGTAATACAATTCCCTTTCTTATGGGGGTCCAGTCCCCTTGTGTGGAATACTAGAAAACTGTTCAAATTTCCTTTGCCCTATAAAAATATGCCCAGGCAAGAGAACAAAAGTGTTATGCTGTTGGCTACCCAACTGGTTCATGATGATAGATGACTTTTTGTTGTAAGAATTAAATGTGGCCATAACTACCAGAGTGTATTCTTGGCCATTTTGGTTAGCTTCCTTGTTTATTAATGCACTTGATTGAGGATTATCTATGTAGATTATTTTATGAACATTTAACTACATCTTTGGCAAGAGGAAAATATTTAGGAATGTAAGGGATTCTGAAAAGAGCTGAGCCATGATTCTTTCAGATTCTAACTGGGCTTTGAATGGATTTATGTAATTTAATTATATTTCTTATTATGAAATGGGATTATTATTTAACAAGGAGTGATTAATGCGTTTTTTTAACATCTGCTGTCCAACATCCTTTGCATGGGTTCTTAGGTCCATTGTAACCCCATCCTCCAGGTGTCTGGTTAGAATTTTAGGGGTTCTGTGAAGTTGGATGGGGAACATAAGAGTCTTTATTTTTACTAATCTCTAAGTGAAATTGAGCCTTTCCTTCTATTATGAATGTAGGCAAGAAACCACACTAGTAGTGTTAGCAACAACTGTAACTGGACATAAATATTCCAAATATTATTGTCCTCATCACTAGATTCATTACTAGATCCTGTTATTTAATACATTATCTATTACTGTGTAAAACTTTGTTTAAAGATATTTCAATAATTATATTTCAATATAATTGGTTTCCTTTGAAGTCTCTTCATAGTTCATTTTGGGTATTTAAGAACATTATTCTGAGAGGGGTACCTGGCTGGCCCAGTCAATAGAGCATGTGACTTCTGATCTTGGGATTGTGAGTTCAAGCCCCACATTGGATGTAGAGCCTACTTAAAAAAAAAAAAAACATTATTCTGAGAAAGAGCCCACAGCCTTTAGTAGACTATTGGAAAGTTCTGGGGCACCAAAAAGGGTTAGGAAACTCTTGGAGAGCTATGGTTTTCACCTGAGGCTGCACATTAGAACCATCTGGGAGTTTAAAAAAATAAAAGTGGTGATGGTTCAGGCTTGTTCTCAGGGATTCTGATTTAATTGATCTATATAGTGGGGCTTGAGCATCTATTTTTTTTAATTTTACTTTTAAAAAATTTTATTTTTTTTTAAAGATTTTATTTATTTGACAGAGACACAGTGAGAGAGGGAACACAGCAGTGGGAGTGGGAGAGGGAGAAGCGGGCTTCCCGCCGAGCAGGGAGCCCGACGCTGGGCTCGATCCTAGGACCCTGGGATCATGACCCTGAGCCAAAGGCAGGCGCTTAACGACTGAGCCACCCAGGCGCCCCTTGAGCATCTTTTTTAAAATCCCTTTCCCCCCAAATGATTCTAATATGCTGCCAGGGTTGAGAATCACTAAAGGAATGGCTTATTCAGCAAGGAGACATTTATACTTCTTGCTGTGATTTTTGCTGGTTGAATATTAGACACTATCTTTAGAGTTTTCTCTGTTCTTTTAGATTATGGTATACGTTATCTAATTTGGTAGGTTAATTTTTCAGCAGGTGGATCTTGAGTGAATAGACCTCCCATTAGACTGCTTTGAAACACTAGTTGTTAGCATTGATTAACTAAAGCAATTCAAGTACAGCTTAGCTGTTTTTTAGTTCCTAATTTAAAGTTCCGGTATCGCACTTCTTATTTTATCATTAACATTTCATAGTTGGTGTCTTATAAACTAAGTTCCTAGTTTTATTTTAAAATATTTTCTTAAGTTTGTTTTTTCAAGAAGTAAGTAAACTCTGAATGGAGAAGTCTTTATTTTGTTGTATCCCGAAGTGTCCCTTCAACAATGTGTGGCACATACTAGGCACTGAGCAAATATTTCTCAGGTGAATAGTAAAAATTCAAACAGTAGAAGAGTATATAGATTATAAAGTGAGTGTTTCTGCGAGTCTGTCTCTGTCTCTCCCCAGCTCACCTCCCAATTTTTTTTTACACCCAGTATTACGGAGATAGTTCCATATTGCTGTCTATAGATCTGCACTGCTCTGTTTTTAGTGACTACAAATTCCTTAATTTATTTAATCAGTTCTTTTCTATGTGATTATTTTAATTATTTTTAGTTTTATGCAACAGCAAATAACTGAGTAGTTGACTGTTCTCAGTATACATCTTTGTGCATGTGTACAGTAGGAGAAGTTGCCAGAAGTGGAATTCAGGGTCAGACATTCATGTTCAGTTTTGATCACATTACTACTTGCCCCCTGCCAACAATGTGGGAATGTCTGTTTTTACATACCCTTGCCAGTACAATGCTGATTATAAAACACTTTGGATCTCTGTCTTATGGTTTACATTTGTATTTCTTTTTCTATGAACTGTTCAGATACATTGCCCATTTTCTTTGTGAGTTGCTGGTCTTTTATTGACTGTACATGAATAAATTTAGATATTTTTAGGTTTGTCTTTGACTTTGATTATAATACTTTTTCATGCACAATTTAAACGGAATTAAGCATGCTCTTTTTTTTTTTTTAAGATTTTTTATTTATTTATTAGAGAGAGAGAGAATGGTAGAGAGAGAGCATGAGAGGGAAGGAGGTCAGAGGGAGAGGCAGACTCCCTGAAGAGCAGGGAGCCCGATGCGGGACTCGATCCCGGGACTCCAGGATCATGACCTGAGCCAAAGGCAGTCGCCCAACCAACTGAGCCACCCAGGCACCCCAAGCATGCTCTTTTCAAAGGCTTCTGAAAAGCCTTTTCTATGCAAAGATCCATTTCAGTATGTTTTCCTCTAGTTCTTTTTTGTTGGTATTTAAATCTTTGATCTATCTGAAATTTACTTTGGTAGAAAGGGTTAAATAGGAATTCAGCTTTATTTTGATAAAGTTGACTGCAGTTATTCTAATAGATGATTATACAGTTATTCTAACATCATACATTGAAGAAGCCACTATTCTGATTTGAAATATCACCTTTATTTGTTCATTTTCCATATATCATTCTCTTTCTCAGCCATCATGAACCAGTGATGCATGAACCATTACCAAACCATTTTGCCATGTTTTGTGTTTTAATATGTGGTTGGGGCCAGTAGTCCTCCTTTATTAAACTTCCAGTTTTAGTTTCTTGAGCTAGCCTATTTATAGAGCTCTTATATATTAGTAAAATATGTTTCATACAAAATTACATAGGTCTTTTAAAACATGTTTTTCTTCTAAATAAAACGTACGCTTATCAGTGGTAGATAATAATTTATTCCAAAGAAGAGTATATTTCTTCCAGGTATATTTTTTTCCCTAAACCCATGACTAAAATTTTTTTCCCAGCTGGAGTTTTGACATTATTTTTCTATGAGATGTTAATTGCCACTGAAAAAAAGAAAGCTGTTGGGGTAGTGCTTCCCTCTCTATTGGTTGTTGAGTATTTTTGTGTATTGCCATATTATAGATTTCAAGAAGTCCTGCAAAAAAGACAAAACAACTTCTATAAGTTAATTTATCTGACTTGAGTATCACTTTCTTTTTGTGGCACATAGTGGAATTCTGAACAATTTGAGAAGTAGTATTTGTATTTTTGCCTCAGGTGCTGGCTATTTTAGGCATTACTTTTTTTAAGAGTCTATTTTTATAATAAAAATAAAACTACCACTGGGGCACCTGCGTGGCTCAGTCGTTAAGCGTCTGCCTTCAGCTCAGGTCATGATCCCAGGGTCCTGGGATCGAGCCCTGTATCAGGCTCCCTGCTTGGCGGGAGGCCTGCTTCTCCCTCTCTCACTCCCCCTGCTTGTGTTCCTGTTCTCCCTCTTTCTCTCTGTCAAGTAAATAAAATCTTTAAAAAAAATAAATAAATAAAACTACCACCCATTACCCACGGTGACCACTAAACATTTGTAGTACAATCTTGTATTCTCTTAATGCAGATTTCTTTTTAATAGTTTAAATGATGCTGTATATACAATTTGTGAATCATATTTTTAAAAGCTTTACATCAAAGTACAATTTCCATGTCATTTCATTCTTTCTCTTTTGTGGTTCAGAATGAATGCTCTATAGCAGTGTTTTTCAAAATTGGTCCAGGGACCCTGGAGGTTCCTAAGACTTTCAGAGGATCTGTGAGTTCATAGTTTCATAATAAATTTAAGACACTTTTTTTTTGCCGTTTCACTTTTTTTTTTAAGATTTTATTTATTCATTTGAGACAGAGATACAGAGAAAGGAGAGCATGAGTAGGGGAAGAGGGAGAGGGAGAAGCAGGCTCTCCCCCGCTGAGCAGGGAGCCCAATGCTGAGCAGGGAGCCCAATAGGGGGCTTGTTCCCAGGACCCTGGGATCATTGACCTGAGCCGAAGGCAGACGCTTAACCATCTGAGCCACCCAGGCGCCCCTGCCCTTTCACTCTTAATCTCTCATGAGATTACAGTGGAATTTTTACATGATGTGTTATCACAGTAGATTGAATGCAGAAGCAGATAGGAAAATCCAGCTACTTAAAAAAAAATCAGACACTAGACTGATTTGCAAATATATAAAATAAGGGTATTCTCACTGAATTTTTTAATTTGCATAAAAGTATTATGTTAACATAATTTTTTATTGTACATGGATAAATATTTAACATTTTTGTCAGTTTTAATTTCTAATGTAGTAAATATTGAAGTAATCACATAGACAAAAGTTCTTTGGCATACTCAGTAATTTTTAAGAATATAAAAGGGGTCCTGAGACCACAGAGTTTGAGAATGGCTGCTGTATAAAGTAAAAGATGGGTTTGTTTAAATTTAATAATGGCTTTTAAAAGTATGTGATCACTAAATTTTGTTTTTATGCAGGTGACGAATGATAGCATAGTATATATATAGATTGTAGAAAACGCAGGCCTCTTGTAAGAGGACATTTTTATGCTTTGTATTGGGGACGACAACTGTGCTTGGATTAAATTAAGTATGAAACTTTTAAAACAGTAACATCAGTTCCTTATTTTTCTTTCCCCCAGGCAGCTGAGTATGTCCCAGAGAAGGTGAAGAAAGCCGAAAAGAAATTAGAAGAGAATCCATATGACCTTGACGCTTGGAGCATTCTCATTCGAGAGGCACAGGTTTAGTGATATAGGATTACATTTCCTTCTCTATGGGTCCAATCACACTACTTGGTTCTGCAGTAAATAATATTTTCATAATCCTAACATTGTAAATGCTGTTTATTGGTTTTCAATTTTAGAATCAACCTATAGACAAAGCACGGAAGACTTATGAACGCCTTGTTGCCCAGTTCCCCAGTTCTGGCAGATTCTGGAAACTATACATTGAAGCAGAGGTTAATATTTTATTTTATTTTTTCTTATATAGCATCTGATGGGAATTGCAGCATACACTAGAGTGATAGAAAACAAGTTAGGAACATAGATAGCACAACTAGGACAAGGAGGATTTAAATGTCTCTTGCCTTTATTTTGTAAAATAGGTTTGAAGGAGTAATTAAAATGAATTTTTGCAATTTGGGTCTTTCCAAGCTGATGATTGTTGCATTTTGGAGTTGCAACAACATTAAAACAGTTTCAATGGTATTGGAGTGCTTTAGCCTTTTATTTACTTGTCATGTGTCAATTTATTGCCTCCTGTGTCATTTATTTAGAACTCATTTTCTGTTTATTCCTACTTACAAACTAATATGAATGGTATTATAAGAAAATACAGAAATGTTAACTTAGTTTCATAGGGTATATTGAGTGGTGAAATGAAACATGTTAGGTGAAAAATTATTTCAGGTTTTAATTTTGTGAAAATGCATGGTTTGTCAATAAATGTAAGCATTCCAATAATTTAAAGATAAGGTTTTTAATAGGATAAAGTTTACATTATTCAGGAATAAGCTAATGTGATTCAAATTTGTGTAATCCTAATTTACCCAATGATACTTTTTTCTTTTTCTTGCTTGCTAACTATCTTGAAATTTTAAGTCAGGCATGTTTATTTTAAAGAGTAAGGGCCTCATTCTTGATTATGATTAGAAGGTAAATGTTCATTTTTGACAACTGGAATTAGCAGTCAATATGATAATAAAGCGTTAATCTGTTGATACCAGTGGCACCAAATAATCATCTTTTAGGTTATAATTTAATGGAATAGAGGGGGTGAGATGGGAATAGTGTGCACATTACAGTGAAAATTCTATCCATTTCTTTTTATAACTTATACTATGAAGTAGTCTTACTTTGAATGTTAATTTTGTAATATCCATTCTCAACATAATCAAATACACTGCAGCCTCATCATAACATTTTCCATAATGACTAAAATTTAATAATATATGGGTCCGTTTTGGACCTATTCCGAGGGCTTTAGTCATCAGTAGTACTAAACAGACTTCACAACACAGTGCCACCTGTGGTGTGTTTCTCATAATGGATGCAGCCAACAGCCAGTTTAATTGAGGCTACAGTGTACTTACTGTATTTGTGCTATAATTTATAGTATATTTGGGAGTGGGAGGGAATTACTGGACAATAACAGGAACATTGTGCGTGTGTGTGTTAAATTTTTTGTGTGTGGTTGTGTATGTGGTGTGTGTGTTTGTATGTGTGAGAGATTGTACCTTACATGGAGTTTGGTTGTGGTTTTGGCCCAAGACCATATCCTTAAGGTTTCATCACTTATCCTTTGGGACCATTTCTTTCCTTAATATATTTAATCATCAGAGTAGACTGGCGTGGAATTCACCAGGTGAGTGAGTAGGCCTGTCTGAAGTATGCTGAACCCAGTGCTGCTTTGTTATTAAAGCAAGGAACCTGGATCACCTGTACTTGGTCTGCATTCCAGTTTGATTTCACAAACACATTAGCTTATATGCAAACTCATCAGAAATGAACATAAGTGATACATAATAGTTTTGTGTAATGAAGTAGTACTTTCTTTAGTTTTAGAAATTTCTCAAATATTCAGGTATTTATTCATGCATTTTATTATAGCATAAGTTGAACTGAAACTGGCAGTTAGATACTCCATTCTGTGAGTATGAACACAGTGAGTCTGTTTCTCCCATTTCCTAGCTATAAATTCCAACTGCATTCTAAAAAAGAATCCTAAGACCAGATGTTATTTCAAGGGGCTGAAAATTGTCTAAATAACAAGCTCGTTTCATTTAATATTTCAGAGCTGCTAGCAGTTGCCCAATTTAATTGGTAATATTTGCAGTTATTTCACACACAGACACAAATATGAATGTATGTATAAAACATCTTTTGAGAAAAAATGGTAAAGATTATATGTGTATTTTGTAAAATTGACATTTTTGGTTTAGGAATTAAAATGTTAAATTGCTGATTCAGAAATGCATATCCTGACCTGTGTTTTTCTCTTTCCTGATTTGCTCTTTATTTTTTTATTTTCACATTTTGTACTTTGTTTAGCCTATAAGAGGCTAAAGTTTTCTTTGGTCATATCACCCAGTGTGGCCTTTAATGTTTCTGGAGGAGACACATGACCTATTTATAATACATTAAAAAAATGTCTTCACATTAAAGATAATACTAACAGTGTTTACATAACATTTTGTATGCACTCTCAAGAAAATAAAGTTTTTTTAATACATTTGTTGTAACTCAGTACTTCGTGGCGGGAAAAATATGTTTCATTTATTTATGGTCAGCCAAACCAATGCGTGTGAGTCCAGATATATTTAGTTCTTTTCAAATGAAAATACATACATCATTGATAACAGATAATTTTGCTTCCCCAGAGAAATTTGTAAATCCTACTTCAGAACAAAGTAGCAAAAAAGTGGTTTTTGGGGTTTTTTTGCTTTTAAATTTGAAACATCAACATCAATTGCAAATGAGAATATAATATAAATAATTTTTATTAAAGAAGTTTATGACGCTAATCAGACATTTTTCGTATTTGCCAGTATATCAGCTTTTCTCATCAGTGGCATCTGCAGTACCAGCTAGGTAAAATTAAAAGGATAGCTTTATTAAACTATCATCCTTAATTCATTACCCACTTTTAGTTTTTTGCTAAACCATAGAAATTGTTGGAGATAAAATTCTCTGGTTCTAATGAAAAGGCATTTAGGACCAACATCTATGTATTTATTATAATTATACAAGTTCAGAATTAGACCAGATTACTTTCGTGTTGCATATGTTAATTATATAGAAACATCAGAGTTAAGTGACCCAGTCAGAGCCTCAGTGGTTTTTAAAGAACCACTTTATAGAGTGGTCAGAAGGGTTACTAAATATCACAAAATTGAGAACATTTATGGTTTTGCCATATTCTTTTTTAAGTTCTTTTTTTCCCTTATGGTTTCTGTAGCTTTGTATGTAGTTAGGTAATCAATGTGACAGCACGTAAGCTATAATATCTTACTGGTAGAAGTAATTTGTTTTGAATTGGGCCACATTCATAAGAAATTTTCCTACGAAAGGGTGATGATTTTTATTGGTAGCTGAAGGAGAAATGAAGAAGGTAATGCTGCTGGTAATAGCAACAATGTATTTTGCCATCTGTGAAAGCTGTAATTCTTTAATAAAAGTATGTAGAGAATTGATTGCTTTTTATTTAAAAAAATTTTAAAAACATGAATCCTTATAAAATGGGTTGTAAAGTATACATCTCAATTTTTCAAAATAACCTTTCTACTTGGGAAAAATGACTCTTAAAAAATACCTTTCTTCTTGGAAAATGGAAGTGAACTCAGGATGGAACATGAGTGACCTAAATTGAAATAAACTTCTCCACTGTCAATACTGTTTTAATTCCTCTAAGTAGCAGTTCAAACTACTGTTATAATGCTTTGTATATACTGAGCAATGTGATTTTTTAAAATGCAGATAAAATTATTGCATTATCATATAGATTATAATTTCTTTTCTATACTTCAGCTTGCAATCTCTTAAAAAATCTGTACTCTTTTCTTATAGATCTGCTCTTTTCCTGTTTGTAATAAATGTTGGTCCATGTCTGTGTGATTATTCAGATTGTACTCTAAAACACAACATGATCTTTAACCTGTAGTTTCTTAAATGCATGTATAAATGTAGTGTAGGGGTATAAAAGAAAACAGGAATGATTTGCAAACACAGAACTGAGTACTCATATATCCGAAAGTGCTTTGAATAATTACATACTATTTCTAAAAACAAAGGAGATATTTGTATGTTTACTATTAAAAGTAGCAAACTTTTACTTCAGATTTTATTGAAATATTTTATCCCGTCCATATTCCCTTCCATTGTTGTAGCATAGATGTTTAGGTTTTGTCACTGATACTAACTTGATCTATTCATTTTTTTTCCCTTGAGGCCTTTTTTCTTTACCCAGGCAATGTATAATAAAACTATTTTGCAAAAGGAGATAGTTAATTTAGATAACATTTTTTTTAAATCTTATTTTCTATTCTTTGTCTTCTAGATAATTTAGTATTTTATGTGAAATGTGATTTATTTTCAAGCAAAACCTTGTACTAATCAACCTAACTGCTTGTATATTTCTGTTTCTCCACTTTATAAAGCAAAATTATAATCTTTACAGTCACTGATAAATATTGAAAAAGGAATGCTCTTTTTTCCTCTGCAAAAGACTCGAATTTTTAACCCAGCTTCTTTATATTCTACTTTACTGTGTGTAATAAGATTTATGGTATATTCTGAAAATGTGGAAAAGGCATCTCTAACCAGATTTTAATAAAAAATACACATATTCTAAAATTTGTTATGGAACAAAAAGGGCTATTTGGTCACACAGTTGGTAGTTTCCCTGTGGGTAATGCTCTAGCCTAAATTTCTTGGGCATTTGTGGAATAACAATACTTAATATATAATACCTATAGTGTTTTTTGTTTTTTTTTTTTAAATTGTGGGGCATCATAATCAACAAGATCTTAGGGGACTATTTTGGTATACAACCCATTTCCCCTCTTCCAAGAGGTATTAATTAAAATGCTGCAGCATGGCATCCATGAATAAACACAAAACACATAAACTATAATATTGTGGAGTAGAACCTCCATAATTGGAAATACAACTAATCCTAACAGAAAAGCCTTTTGAGGGTGCTCTGCATTTTTGGTTCTAACAAGCATAAGGGAACCAGGTGGCAATTAATTGACTTCCTCTTAAAAAACAAGCAAAAAGACCTCTTAAAGGCTCAAATATTTTGTAATGGGTTCATTGTTTTTGTTTAGTGTGCTTTCAACTTGCAAAAACAGCTGTTCCTTTTTGAATGAGTCTGGTTCAAGGCACTTCCAAGAAATGAAGATGTCTAAAATATACTGGTGATGTCTATTAAAAAGCTGTATTTTGAAATGTGGACAAGAATGCATTTATCTGCTTGTAAATAATTTTACTTTTTAAACTTTAATTTTTATTAAACAGTTGTGCTCTTAGCAACTTTGGAACAGAAAACGGTTAATATAATGGCATAAATTGAAGTCTGTATAAATTCCCCCCCCCCCACATATTCAGAATCCACAGCAATTTCAACAAAATTGTGAATATTTGCTCTGAATACAACTTGTTGAGAAACTAAACGGCTTATCTAAGGCTCAGGGAAGCATAACCTGGGGTAAGTTTTACCATTTTGTATGCTAGGAGACAGACCCACCTGACCCCCATCACCCCCACAAGGAAAAATTTTCAGTTTGGTAATGTTAAGTGACAGTTCTAAAAGCAAAAATCTAATGTCAAAGACAGGGTTGAAATGTAGTTTTGAAATAATACTTTGAAATGTAATAAGGCCAATAAAATAGTCCCAAAGCTTTCTATAAGCTTTCTAATACTTTTATTTATGTGATAGAACGTGTTCAATTATGACCTTTTCTTTTGATACAAAATTTTGTAGCATATACAGATAACATTATTTTAAGTCTTTACATATTTCTATATGGGAAATAGTCTTTTTTTCTCTTCCAGTTGTGTGGAGATAAAATTGACATATAACTGCATAAGTTTAAGGTGTGCAACATAAATATTCAATACATACATATATTGTAAAATGATACCCACAATGTTAACATCCATCACCTCACATAGTGATACGGGAAAAGCTTTGTTAATGGTGACTTTCTGTAACTTTTTCATGTTGAATTTTAAAAAAGGAGTGTTGACCATTTTGTGATTATGATTTTTCTCAAGAAATTTTTATTCAACAAACCGAATATGCAAGTATTGTATATTTTAAACCCCAAGAGGACATTAAGTTTAAATCCAAAATTCAGAGCTGGAAGATAAGATGAATTAGTTTAGCCAACTCATATGTGAGTGAAATAAATCAAGATATTATCCCTTAGAATCAAAGTTTAGAAACTACAGTGCTATAGGATCGCCTGGCAATTAGCATACTATTAATGCTGACTCCATCTCCACAGGATGGGCAGGTGGAAACTCAGGTGTTTCTGGCATCTAGTTTGGGGAATTGAGGCTTAAAAAGGCAGTAATTCAATCTCATTTGCCGTGAGTGTATTTCCTACCTCACAGAATACTACCTGTATTTGGACTATAAAGTAATTAGTCTCCTGGCTTGCTCTTTTGACTGTGATCAATCACTCACTATGTAATCAATCTAGAAGTAATCTTAGAAGTGTCTATTGTATGCTTGGTAGTGTTCCTGACAGTGTGGTGACTTTTTTAGATCTGCAATCAGGGTTGTGGTTGTGTTACTGAACTTTGACAGTTTTGTAGTTTCTGACTTTATTCCTGGGTTTGAAACCCAATTTTCTAGCTCTGTAAACTTGTTTTTTTAAACAATGTAAGTGACAAATTCTAGGAGTCCCATGTGTTCAGGGAGGACCACTTAAGCTGAAGAGAGTGGCTTAAAAACTAGCTTTTTTTTGATAACCCTTAACCCTTGAGAGAGTCTTTAAACTTAGGAACACCACCATATATTCATATTTTCAGATTATTAGCCAATATCCATTCATTTAATTAGTACTTGAGTATATATGTACTAATTTCTTTTGGGGGTTGGGAAATGGACTGTTCTAACAAAGAACTGGTCATTATTTCTAGCTATTTTTGTAGTCAGGTTTCTGAATTCACCACACAGAGGAGTGCATTGTTTCTCAACCATTTTTAACTAATGTTTCCTTATATTAAAAAAATTTTTCCCTTAGTGGCTTTTGGTAACTTTTAAATCAAATAAGACTTATAAATAGTAATTTTATTATTTCCAGTCAATATCTGTCCTTAGGAGAGTTGGCTCTTTCCATCTTATAATTGAGAATTTTTGCATCAGTGATATTTGTAGGAGAACTGGAGTAATATCTAAATTTCATAAAACTTAAATGTCAAAATCTCATTACCTTAACGAAATATCTCATGAAAGTGTAGACAGTATTATTGTAGGAGGGAGCTTTAAAGTATTTGGGGGAAGATTGGCGGCAAAAAACATTTCCTGCACTATCTGTACATTTATTTTGACTCCCTCATCTACCATTTTTTAAATTATTATTCGTTTAACTTGTTTGATAGGTGATTTCTTGGGGTTTTGTGGTTCTCTTAATTAGGATATGTTAGTAGGTAAGAAAATGCGTAAAACACTATTTAGATTATCA
Organism: Zalophus californianus; assembly: GCF_009762305.2. Classification (NCBI taxonomy): domain Eukaryota; kingdom Metazoa; phylum Chordata; class Mammalia; order Carnivora; family Otariidae; genus Zalophus; species Zalophus californianus. Next base: position 85,670,008 of record NC_045605.1, on the reverse strand, counting down.
TTCTTTAGAGTGGAAGATTCAAATTGTATGCCAGTCACTGGGGATTACATGGTTTGTTATGGGTTGAATAGCAGGTTAGAGCTTTGCTTTTATCAGTTATAAACTGCCATTTTTGCTTTTTTAACTTGTTTTTTGAAAATATTTTAAACTTGCAGGAGAGTTGTAAGAACAATTCAAGAACTCTCATACACTTTGCCCTGACTGGCCAGTTTTTAACATTTGACATATGCTTTATCAATCTGTTTTTCTCTGAACCCTCGGAGATTGGGTTGCATACATCACAACCTTTAATACAGTGTATTTTCTTTTTTTTTTTCTTCTTTCTTTACCCCCTTCTCCCTCCACTTTTTTTTAAGAGGCAGGGAGGGACAGAAGGGGGGAGAGAATCTTTTTTTTTTTTTAAGATTATTTATTTGACGGAGTCACAGCGAGAGAGGGAACACAAGCAGGGGGAGTGGGAGAGGGAGAAGCAGGCTTCCCGCCAAGCAGGGAGCCCGATGCAGGGCTCAATCCCAGGACCCTGGGATCATGACCTGAGCCGAAGGCAGACGCTCAACGACTGAGCCACCCAGAGGCCCCTGGGGGAGAGAGAATCTTAAGGAGGCTCCATGCTGGGCCTGATGTGGAGCTTCATCTTAGGACCTTAAGATAATGACCTGAGCCAAAATCAAGAGTTGGATGCTAAACCCACTGAACCACCCAGGCGCCCCATTTCAGTGTATTTTCTAATAACAGATCTTCTCATATATAAACACTTAGGAAATTCTGGAAATGTATCATTAATAAAACTTGTATATAGTCCTTGTCTAGTCATGCCCTTTATAGCAATCTTCTAATAAAATTAGCATCTTATTCAAAGTTACTATATATAGTTGTCATTCCTCTTTAGTCTCTTTTGATGTTGAACTGTTCTTCAACTTTAGGTTTGGTATTTTCTTGTTAGATTCAGTTTATATACATTGTAGCTGAGAAGCTGCAGATAATTGTGTGTCCTCACTATCTCATCCAGAGGCACATGATATTCACTTACCCCTTATTGGTGATGTCCGTGCTGACCATCTTCTCCATTGTGTAGTCACTATTTCTCCTTTTGTAATTAATAAAATAATGGGGAGATACTTTACAACTGTAAAAATCCTATTTCTCATTCAGCAAACACCCACTTCATTTTGAAATTGTTAACAATTTTGTCAGAAATCGATGTTTTTCTTCTTGACAGATGATCTGATTTTTTTTCCTATGTTAATTGTTGGGTGTAAATATGTACTCTATTCATGACTCAAACATCAAGCTTATTTATATTTGAAAACTATTGGAAAATACTAGCTTTTCTTCCACATTTTTTTCTTTCCTTTTTAATAGTAACTCGGTTTTTTTTTTTTTTTAAGATTTTATTATTTATTTGAGAGAGACACACACATGAGCTGGCAGACGGAGAGGGAGAAACAGGCTCCCCACTGAGCAGGGAGCCTGAAGCGGGGCTGGATCCCAGGACCCTGGGATCTGAGCCAAAGGCAGACGTTTAACCGATTGAGTCACCCAGGCACCCCTCCACATTTTTTTCTTTTAAACAGTAGTGTAGTTAGAAAAGTGATGATTTACAGGATTTCAGTGGTTTATGATTGTAGCAAGTTTTCCAAATCATATACTCTACCAGTAATGCCTTTAAAGTTACCTAATAAATTTGTGTTTGCAAATGCTGTATTTTTAAAATACTTATTTAAATAATGGCTTGAGGCACAAATTAGCTAACACTTTAAAGGAAATAATTTCTTTGTTAGCAATTAAAGATTGCTTTAATTTTCCTAAAAGCTGGCTGTTTGTAAATTTCAATTTCCTGAGTTCGCAGAATAGTGAGATTTACATTTAAAGAACTGACATTCCAAGTCAAAAGAACTTATTTATATACAGGTGTCTGTAATATAGTCCTTTAATTGTGGAGGTGGTTATTTGCTTTGGGTCTCAACTACAGTAGTAGGATTATCCCTGATTGTCTGTTACTGCAACAGTGGCATCGTCAATTTTTGGTAGTGCAGAAAAGATGTTTGAAGAATTGGTAGTTTCTTGAAAGAAATGCGGGAAATTTGCAGGTTATAAAGGGTAGTATGGAGGAATAGAAAAGGCACAATTTGAAATCTGGTGACCTAGGATTTTGTATTTTAAGCTCCTCCATTGAATTAGGCAAGCCATTTATTTAGTAAGTAGGTTCCACGCCCAATGTGGGACTCGACCTCCTGACTCCAAGATCAAGAGTTGACTGAACCAGCCAGGCACCCATGCCTTTTCAAATTTTTATTATGAAAATTCTAAAATAGGAAAGTTGAAAGAATAGCATGAATAGTAAATACCTATACACCTTCTACCTTGACTGAATGTTATGTTTTGCCATACACTGTCTTTCTCTATATAAAGAATATTCTACTACATAACCACAATACCGTTATCAAACTGAAAATGAACAGTGGTGTTCTAATATGACTTAATGCAGCTCATGTTTAGATTTTTCAACCGTCTCAGATTTTTTTCCTAAAATTCCCTGTTTCTGTGATGGATGAGATTATTTGAATTTTATGCCCTTACATGTAGTGTTCCAGTTTTTAAACTTTTTTTTTTTTCTTAAGGAAGAGCATGTACCTGAGCAGGGGGTGTGGGGACAGAGAGAGAGAATCTCAAGCAGGCTCCATGCTCATCATGGAGTTGATGGGTTGGTTCTCACAACCCTTGAGATCATGACCTGAACTGAAATCAAGAGTCGGTTGCCTAACTGACTGAGCCACCCAGCCACCCCCATAATGGTCCTTTTTCTGCTGTGCCTTGTGTTTAAGTAAAATTTACCACACAGATTTTGTTTCTCACTTTAATTCCTTCCCTATCTGAATGGGAAAAACTAATGTGAATTTCAAGTGTTGTTTCCAATAATCTGTAAAAATGGAAAAGTCCCATTAACTATTCTAGGCAAGAGTTGTCTTTAGAACTGTTGTAATGCTAGGGAATGAGGTGGGAATTTTTTATATTTTTACCAAGAAGCAACTTATTTTCTGTTTCTTATTTTTTTTTTAAGATTTTGTTTATTTGACAGAGAGACACAGGGAGAGAGGGAACACAAGCAGGGGGAGTGGAGAGGGAGAAGCAGGCTTCTCGCCGAGCAGGGAGCCAGAGAGCAGGGAGCCAGACGCAGGGCCTGATCCCAGAACCCTGGACTATGACCTGAGCCGAAGGCACAGGCTTAATGATTGAGCCATCCAGGTGCCCTGAGGCAACTTATTTTCTAAATTTAAATACATTTGCAGTAACTTAAAGTTTTTGTAGTTCTTACCTAAAATATGCATGGAATTGAACTGGAGTTCTTAAATGTAAGCAAATGTTTTTCTATTATATTTTCATCTACAAAATACTGAATTTTATGGGAAACAAAAATCTATGTGGACATTACATAAGGGAAAAACGTATATGAGGAAGGTATTTTTGGAGGTGAAAGATTTTTCTAGAACAGATTCTTAGAAGTAAAGAGTTTGTTACATTTTAAAAATTAATAGTTGATTTTCACTTGTATCTTATTGTGATTTTTCCTTTATTCTGATTACTGGTCTCAACAGTAATAGCACAGATTTGTTGGTCCTTTAATATACTGGCACTGTCTTTAGTACTTTAGATGGAATATCTGATTAATCACAGTTTACCTTTTGAGGTAAAGTGTATTTTTTGAGGTAGGTATGTATTATCTTTTTTCAGATCAGCTTTTCTGAGATTGAGATTATTTAAACAACTTTTAGCATCAACAAAACTCCTAAATAAGTGGGAAAGAGGTTTATAGTCAAGTGTTCCAATTCCTGGGTCTGGGCATCTAGTCCTTTGAAAAAAATAGATTATGTATAGCCACTCACAACCACATACAATTGTTAAAAATGTTTTATGGGGCTTCTGGATGGCTCAGTCATTAAGTGTCTGCCTTCAGCTCAGGGGTCCTGGGATCGAGCCCCACATTGGGCTCCCTGCTTGGCGGGAAGCCTGCTTCTCCCTCTCACACTCCCCTTGCTTGTGTTCCCTCTCTGGCTGTCTCTCTGTCAAATAAATAAAATCTTAAAATAAAAATCTTAAAAGTTTTAGAAGTTGGCATGGTACAGTATCTTATGGTTTGTAAAATCTTCTAAAATTTTACTTTGTTATATTCTATGTATTTTTACACTTTACAGTTTTAAAAAATTTTAGCCTTATGTATTTTGATGTAATTTAAAATAACAAAGGAATTTTGAACACAAACACAAATCTTACTAATTCTGGACTTTTAATTTGTAAGAACCCATTCTTTAAAACTATATTCAACATTGATGTAAGAACAATACATTTTACCTTCTATTTCTTAATGAATAGTTGTGAGTTTTATTAGGATGGAATTTTCTTAAATCAAGGCCAGAATTTAGGATTTAGTGAAGAATATTAGCCTTTGAATATCTGCTTACTAAACAGTTACCTATTCTTTCCATAGAAGTGTGGAAGTCTTGCAAAATAAGTTTTTCTGATAGGATAGACTATGTAGCGTGTGTGTGTGTGTGTGTGTGTGTGTGTGTGTGTGTGTGTGGTTCTTTTTTTGGAGGGGAAACCTTTAAAATACTTGAAATTATGAAAAAAAACTTCATGAAAAAGTAAAAATGAAAAATTGAAGTCAGAGGGGCACAACAATATTTAGTGCTCTTTTTAAAAGTTGTGAAAGAGGATCTTAACTTCTACAGTAAATGGGATTAGTCATAGTTATTGAAACTGGACCGACATTTCCAGTTATTGGTAATTTATAGTTTATCAGACTTAGAAGTTTAAATGTTTTTGTTTTTTTTTTTTATAAAGATTTTATTTATTTGACAGAGCACAAGCAGAGGGAGAGAGGGAGAAGCAGGCTCCCTGCTGAGCAGGGGCCCTGATGTGGGACTCGATCCCAGGACCCTGGGATCATGACCCAGGCTGAAGGCAGATGCTTAACCAACTGAGCCACCCAGGCGTCCCAGAAATGTTTTTGAGTACATCTCCAGTCTATGTCACTGAATACTGAAATATCTTTATTCATCTTCCTGATACTGTTCAGTTGATCCGAAATAAACCTTGATGCAATGTAAAAATTCAAATTATTTGCCTCTAAAACAGTTTTGCAGTTTTAAGTTTCTTATAATTGAAGAACTGTAGAAATTCACTTCAGTGTATTCAGTGATGCTTATTCTAATCCTTTTTGAATAGGGAGAAAGGTATAACTGTAGCTTTTAGGAGATTCTGTGCAGATTAAATTATGCAGAATTTTATTAGCAAACACTTTTGGCAAGTATTTTTATATGTGCAGTCTTTAAAATACCCTAAAACAGTGGATGTTTACTGGAATGAAGACCTAACAGATGTCTCTTGATGTATTTGCATGGGTTACATTCATTAAAATTGCCCAAAGTGTTATATTTGACTGTTGAATTTATAGATTCTCAAAAAAGTCATTGGGTACCTTTTCAGGCCCTACACCATCTGTATATTTTCGTAGGTTTTTATGTGGCTACAGGCAAAATACATGAAAATGTGTTGTTTCAGGTCTTGCTTTCACTTCATATATCAGGAGGAGATGGGGGAATTAACTTTCAAGTATCTACTGAATAAATGCATGCTGGACACCAAGATGCTATGAACATATCAGGGAACAAGTTTACAGTTTGTTACAGTAGAGAAATTACAATATGGCTGATAGGTGCTATGAATAGAGAAAACAGTATGTGAGGTTGGTCCAGGGAATCTAGAACAGCAAGACTTCTAAACAGGCCTGAAATTTGTGAATCCCTTGCAAAGGGAACCGCCAGTGCTGAGGCCTCAACAGAGGCAAGAAAAAAGAACATAGCTTTATTTGAGCAGTTGAAACAGCTTGATAGTTGGTAAGCTGAATTTTGCTTCTAGTCCTTCCCACTATTTCAAATGGATGGTTTATGACTATTAAATGAAATATTTCTTAGTTACAAAAACATACGACCTCAATAGTTAATAATTGCACCCAAGTTGTTAGAAAATAGAACTGGAGAAAAAGCCTAAATATCTGAAACTTTATAATGACTAAAATAGTAAGGTGAATGTAATTTTGCTGTAGGAAAATAGCAAATTGAGAGAACATAATTCTGGGCTCTTGTTTTAAGTCATGCCTACATAAATCTAGATGTTAACTGAGTGGAAGTTTCCTTTTCACTTTTCAAAGAAAGATATGTGTTGGTTAGAAATTCTCTTTTGGTTTCATTAATTTTTACTTGGCATTTCAGTCTTAAGAAACTTAAGAGAATTAAGAAGCTATGAGACCTTTTATTTCCTGAAATAGTTTTCAAATAGTTTGAGGAAAATGTAACAATTGGCCAGAGTGTTGTTTTGGGGGAGAAAAAAGCCTTTCCAAAGGTAGAAACTAGTTATTTTTTTTATAGGTAGATAAAACCTGAGCAGTTGCTTTATTTATTTTTTTTCTCAAAGATTTTATTTATTTGACAGAGAGAGACACAGCGAGAGCAGGAACACAAGCAGGGGGAGTGGGAGAGGGAGAAGCAGGCTTCCCGCCAAGCAGGGAACCCGATGTGGGACTCGATCCCAGGACCCCGGGATCATGACCTGAGCCAAAGGCGGACGCTTAATGACTGAGCCACCCAGGTGCCCCGTGAGCTGTTGCTTTAAACAATTTGGTTCCTCGAAAAGTTTTCACCATAAGTAAAATCTGTTTTTACTAAATGCCAGTCCTAGGACACCACATACGAGTGTCTAGCTTATTTAGTAACAGAGTTTCCAGGTTGACTTATGCACAGAAACAAAAGATTGGTCATTTGTTGTATGAATTCTATTAATGAAAATAATTTATGAGACTACCTCAATTTGGTTAAACATAGAGGTTAATGTGCAAGTGTGCACCAAAAGAGACAGTTGTACCAAAGGGACAATTAACCAGAATTTTTTAAAGGTCATTTATACTTTTATTTATTATCAAAGATTGAAACTTAGTTTTGAGGAAAATCCTGGAACTCATGTCCTGATGTCTTGTGAATATTTTTGGAATACATAGACTGGCTAAAATTAAGATAAAAGCACAAGAGCTGGTTTTCAAAAATATCTTTGGTAAATCTATGCCAGTTAATAAGTTTTCAAATTTTTGTAAAGTCCAAAAATCTGTTAGGGTGGGAGTATTGTCTACTTACAGCAATATGTTAATAAGGAGAGAAGTATTAATAATTATATTGATGTGATAACGATTTATGTTTTTAGAAAGAATGGTATTACATGAAATAGTGTTTTTATAACTAAGTAATTGAGAATCATACTGGAACTTTGATCACTGAATTAGTGAGTTCTGGTTCTTGATTGGGTTTGGCTACTTTATGGAACCTTCAAAACTATTAAAATAACCAGGATTCTCTTCCAAGTGGACATTGGTATAGTTATAACAAAATTCAGACATTTTAACTGAGTTTATATCTGTAAATTTTATATGTTTAAGCATCAGTTATTAGTCAAATTCAGATAGGTTGATTAGTTTTTAATTAATCAGTTTGTGTGAGGCATAAATACTGGGATACCAGATTAAATATAAAAATTTGTGCTTGATATCTATATGGTAGATAATTCACATAGTAAAGTCTCTTCAGTCACACTGGCCTCCTTAAATGTTCTAGACATATTCCCACCTCCAGGCTTTTCTTTACAAATCAGCTCTTTGTCTGCTCTAAAGGTATTTATCTAGACAGCTGCTTAAGTAAATCTTTTGCTTTCTTCAAATCTTCAAGAAAAAGTGTTGTCTTCACCGTGAGATCGGCTATGGCTACTGAATTAAAACTTTGCCACCCCATTCCCAACTCGTCAAAACTCACTCTTTCCTCTATTTTTTCACCTGTAATACTTAGTCATCTCCTAATATACTGAATGGTTTACTTACTGTGTTTATAATTTGGTCTTTTGTACTCTTTTAGTTTTCAGGCACTGAGAACAATGCTTGACATAGTGGTACTAATATTTTTTGGATGAAAAATTGCAGTGGCAAGTAAAATTGAGATTATATTGTTCTACAACTTAAATTTCAGTTTTTTAAAAGATTTTATTTATTAGAGCGAGAACGAGTTTTGGGGGTAGGGACGAGAGAGGGAGAAGCAGACTCCTGAGCAGGGAGCCCAGCGTGGGTCCAATCCCAGGACTCCGGGATCATGACCTGAGCTGAAGGCAGACCCTTTAGCCAACTGAGCCACCCAGGCGCCCCTTGAATTTTAATTTCTGGGAATTAGAGTATGGTACCAATTTATGACAAAATGTATTTTTTTTTATAAAATTAAATGTCTAATAGCTTTAAAAAGAGTTTTTGTCTGATACCCCCAGATGTTTAGGTATCGTAGAATAAGCTTCATTGACATTTAGAATTATCTTGATGTATGACACAAAGTGTTTTTAAAGAATTACTCAATTTAAAGGGTATTACTAATTTACTTACCATTTTGAAGTAACTTTAAAAAAAATTGCTTGTGATTCTGAAATAGTTGCAGATAAAACTTTAAACTTGGTATAAGATAAATGCCTGGCTAGTTATAATAAAGTTTTAGCAGTATTATGTTGGAGTGAAATTTCTGAGACATTTGTGTATGTATATATGAGATTAAAACGAGTTTTCACATGTTGATTTATCAGATTTCACAGGGGGTTTTGTCAAATTAGTAAAGCATAGACATTCTAATTCTTACCCCACCCCCTTTCACAACTTTGACTAAAGTATATGTACACAGTGCCAACATCTGATTGATGGGTGGGAATTCTTTTGCAAATATTAAAATATTATGTTAAAATATTAAATATTGAAATATGCAAATGCCTATTTTAACCCATAAACTTAAGTTTATAGAGATTTATTTTTAAAAACAAATATAAAAGGTGAATTACTCTAGCTTTTGTCTTTTAAAAAAAAACTGTAGAATTCTGTGTTAAATATTATCATTTTACTTTTTGTTCTTGTGCTTTTCACCCTAGCTTCACTTACTTGGGCATAGCAAACATTAAACTCGAATTGCTGGGTTCGGAAAGTGTTTCAGAGAACTGAATTACACTTACTTGGGAATTCTATAATGTAGGAAATATATTTGGTTAGTTTAATTCTATATTTTAACCTTTGGGATTTAGTGTTTCAATGAACATTGGATTTTAAAGTTTTAAGTTACTTTTCAAAAGAGCTTGCATACAATTTTTTCCCAAGTTTTTTGAAAGCTAGATGGTAATAAAATATATTGGAGAAGATTTGGGTAGTATGGTGAGCTTGGTTACTCAGATCAGCTCTCTCACTGAAAGCAACCTAGACTGCTGGACTGAATTTGAAAAACCTCTTAAAAGCCTGATTGAAGAACTGATGGGAATTGCCCAGCCACAAACTAATTGGAAAACATACAGAAAAGCAAAAATAGGAACACTGGGAGATAAGCAGAGTACCTCAGTTGTTTTTACCTGGAGAGTCTTTGCCACACTGGGAGAACGCAAGCTGCAATTGTTAATGCTTCTAAGAGCTCAGGCAATAAATATCGAAGCCCAAGTCCTGCTCAACAAGACATTCTTCCTCTTTAAAACTGTGTAGGCAAAACTCAGAGTGAGAGTGAACCAGAAAAAATCTATGCTATCTTCCTAACCTTAGGAGACTAAGGACATTTGCTGTGATACTGAGCAGAGTGGAATTGGGAAGTCCTGATATGTTACAACATTGAGTTGGCCCTTGCATGGATTTGTGGTCAAAATAAATAGCACTTGGGTTGTTCAAAAACAACAAAAAACCATGAATGCAAGGTGGACTCAACCTGAGTTTAGGCTCTTAATAAACCTATAAGCTTACTCAAACTCTTTCTGGAAGAATGTACCTTCATCAAAAGCCTTAAAAAAAAACCAAAAACTCCCCAAATATTTTTCCAACAAGAAGGATTTCAATTATTAAAAACTAAGCATGTAAGGAAACCACATATAGCGAAACAGATCTGCAGAGACTTCAGTTAAGGTTGAATTGAGTTAAAACAGAGTAGACACAATGAAGAGAGAATTGAAGAAATCCAGGTTAGAGCTTAAAGAGAGCATGAGATAGAAAATATGAAAGAGGATTAAGAGCCACAAAGCATAGAGTGAAAATATGTCTAATTGAAGTTTCAGAAGTAGACGAGAGATTGGTAGAAGCACAATTTGAAGAGCATTAAATACTAATTTTCCAGAATTCAGGATGCTCAATGGATCCCAAATAAGATTTAAAAAAAAAAAATTCCCACCTAGATACATGAAAGTGCAACCATAGAAAACAAGACCAAAAAATCACAGAAGCAGCTATATACAAAAAGACAAATGACCAAAAGATTGGCAGGTTGATCAACAACTTCCCAACAGCAGCAGTGGAAGCCAGAAGACATTGGAATTGCCACTTCAATTTGCTGAGAGAAAATAGCTGTCAAAGTCTTATATCCAGAAAAGAAATCTTTATGGAGATGAAAGAAAAATTCTAGGCAAGATTAATAAAGCAACTTTGGCATCGTCAAAAATACACATATTTTTGGACATTTCCAATTATATAGTTTCCTCAAGCTTAAAAAAATATATGTGTTAAGGAATCTTAAGTATCCATTAGGTTACCCTGAATATTTGTTTTTGTAATAGGTTTTCTCACCCAAATTCATCCTGTTCTAATGAACGTTCTCATGAGTGGGCCTTTATTAGAATTGTAATTAATGGTATATTTTTAGTTTCATTTTTTAAGAAGAAAGTAATTATGAATTTTATTTTTGTTTATAAAATAAATTTGGTAAATCTTATTTGATTGCTTTAGTGCCAGAAGCTTATAAAGTTTATGTTGAACAGTTTCTTAAGTGTTGACTTTCAGTCATATTTTTACCCATGTATAATCATTTCAATAATAGTTAAGTGTTATTAATACCTTATAAAACACTTTAAATAATCTTGAGTTATACCAGTATTTTAATTTTATTTGAAAATTATCTGAGTTAAATATAAGGTAGTACTTCTATACTTTATCAGTTTGTGATAGATTTTTTTTTAAACGCTTACATTCTTTTAGGTGTTGGTTGCAAAAGTAATCTCACTTAGAGTATGTTGTTAGTTAAATAGTTTAACAATTTTATACATCTAAAACAAAATAAAATAAAATAAAATAAAAAACAATATTATACATCTAATTTCTGCCTGGCTGGCTCAGTTGGTAGAGCATCCGACTCATGTTCTCAGGTCATGAGTTCAAGCCCCATGTTGGGTGTAGAGCTTACTTAAAAAAAAAATAAATGAAATAGGGAGATTGTAATATCTTTGTGCATAATACATATCCCATGTCTTTTGTGCATTTTTAGAGTCTTTGGAGGGTTTGTTTAGAGTTTAAAATACATATTTTTTAAAAATATGGTTCAAAAATCAGATACCAAAGAGACCTACAGTGAAAAGTTTTTCATCTCCTTGTTCTTGAGCCACCCATCTTCTCAGTGACAAATGTTCAGCCTATGTCTTTTTCCTCTACTTTTACATGAATAATTGCCTCCTATGTTTTGCACTTTGCTTTTTTTTTCTTTATTACTTAAACAAATGAAATTTAAAAGTCATTTTTTCTTATAAGTACTTTATTGTTTAACCCATCTTCTACTGAGGGATATTTAGGTTCTTCCCAGACTTGTAATATGAACATTATTGCATTGAATGTTGAATGTCTTTCTACATGTCATTTCCATTTGTGTGACTATGTTGTAGATTAAGTTTCTAGATGAGGAGTTGCTGGATCAAAATGTATGTGGGATTTTTTGAATTTTCTATATCCAAATTCCCTTCCGCAGAGGTGGTAACAATTTAAAATCCCATTGATAATCCTTGAAAAACCTCACTTCCTCATATCCTCTTAATGCAATATGTTATTACACTTTAAAACTTTTGCCAGTATTTATAGGTAAATAATCTCTGTATGGGTTTAATTTACATTTCTCTTATGAATGAGATTGAGCATGTTTGCATGTTTAAAGACTCTTTGGATTTATTTTTCTGAGCCCTGATACCTTACCACATTTTTCTATTTTGCTTTTTCTTATTTGCAGAAACATTATATATTAGGGGAGTTAAGGAATGCTTCACAATTTGCTATTTAAAAGTTGAAGAAATTTTGACATAACATTTAAATAGTCTTTTCTCTTTATTACTTATGTTTTTCTCAGTGTCAGATTGGAAGAAATGCTCTGAGATGAAAAACCAATATTTTTCTTTGTTATTTTGGTGTTCTTGACTTGCTCTCAATACTTTTCTTTCAAATACATGTTTTGTGCCTAGTTTTTCATTTAGTTGATCAACCCTATAATTTCCCATTTAAATCTTATATTTGCAACTTATTTTCCTCACATATGTCCTGAAGTTTCTATATTCTTGCAACTCAACATTAGAAGACTCAAATATCCGTATGTAATACTAGTTTTAAGTGGATTTTGTTACGGGTATACTTCTTTTGCTAGTTACTTGCTTTTTTTTTCTCTTAAATTGATTTGACTATAAAATATTTGTAAAGAACAGTCTTGACTCACACTATAAATTTTCTTGAGCTTTTAATTAAAAATAGACATCAAAACCATGAAGGCACTTTTAAGAATTATAGAAATCCCTTTGAAGTGAATTTTATATGGGTTATATTTGTACTATTGAACATGAAACTTTTTTACTTTTATTTATTGATTGATTTAACGTTAAACATTTTTAAATTAGTTTTCCCAATTGTTGAGGTAATTAAACACTTATAAAATTTGGGTTTCCAGTATACATCCCCTCCCGTCCAACAGTGTATCTCAAATGTAGCAATTTGGAAGTCCGTTCCCTACATTATTTTATGCTTTGTTTTGTGTGCATATTGTTTAATGAGGAGATGGGAGTGGGGCAGCACTGGTCTTGTCCCTGGCTTCTGTCCTCTCTTAGGTTTAGGTAGTGGTTAGAGAAGGGTTGTCAGCTCAGCCTCTTAGAAAAACTGGGCAGTAGCAAACTTATTTTCCTATTACTTTTTACATGTCACAGATTTTGATAAATTGACAGTTACACTAACCTGTTACATAAAGCCTGGACAAAATTAGACCTGTATATTAGAATCCACTGGGAAAAATGGCCATCTGTTTATTAGAAGACAGAAGCCTCCAGACTTCATATATAAGCTAAAATATTATCTTGATCCAGAGCTTGCTCTTCAGCTTTTTTCCCCTTCAGCTTTCTTTACATTTAAGTGACAGCCCAGTTAGGGTCTGTTTTATATAGCAGGAATACCAGTATAATCCTTTGTTCTTGTCTACTGAAACCTTAATGTCAGTGTTCCATATAGAACTTGAGCTTAATTCTTTACTTTTGGTAGTATCACTTTGGAAAATGTCCTCTCAAACATATATTTGGAGGAGATAAAATGTAAAATACAAGCCAAACATTTCAAACTATATAAATTGCAGAGAAAATAGGGCATGCTTTTGTTAAGCCTTTATAGGCCTGCTTGGAGAAAGGCACTTAGGAACTTATGAAGTAAGGAAAAAAGTTTTTAAATTTAAGTACCTGTTATATTATTTCATAAACATTCTGGAGATAATAAATACTTAAAATTTTAAAGTAGGACCTAACTCATAAAAATAGAATCAGAATTTGAATTTGGAACATATCCATCATAGAGGAAGAAGATTCAGGTCTCATTCTTGTTTCTTGATAATTTGTCAGTTATGTCTACTTACTTAAGCCTCTCTTTGGAGCCCCAGTCACCTCTTTCAAATGGTTATTTGAAGCAGTGTTACATGGGAAATAAAAACTTTTAAGAGAATTAAAGAAAAAATTGATTTGGGTATTTGCATGGAATTGTCTAAGCCATGTGAAAATCTACTTTCAAAATCCATATTAGCATTTTAATCAGTCCTTAATCTATTTTATAAAATTATTCTTCTAAATTGACAGTATAATACTCTTTCTAAACCATCTTATGGAGGTGGGGTTTTTCAGTTCAAATTTTAACAAGAATTACAGAACTCATAGGTTTTTATATATAAAAGGTACACTTTTACATTTCCATAGATATTTAAGTTGGTGTAATATTAATTCCCCAAGTTAACTGATTTAGCAACTGTTTATTGGATGTTCTGTGTTCGGCACTATTTTAGGTGCTGTGAAATAAACTGATGAAAGTCAGTGCCTTTGTGGGATTTTTTTAAATAATATTGGCTCATTTGTTTTCATATGAGCCAATGGAATACTGAAAAAATACAGTTCGTATAGCAGGCTTTCCATACACAGCTGTCACAAAAGCTAAATATGTGGGTGAATAAAAATTTTGGAATTAAATGGTTCAATTTTAAAAGGCAAGCATAATGAATTGGCATCAAATGAATGGAAGTTAGGAGAAAAGAGATGAAAGGAAAAGTGAGTTTGTCATTATTTAAAAGGGAAAATAAAGCTTATATTTTTCTTTTTTAAAAGGGTAACACAATACATGTTTATTGCAGAAAAGCTAGAAAAGTTTAAAGGGGAAAATCATATTTTCACTACCTTCCACCACTGTTGGGTTCTCTAGGTGTAGCTATCTATAAAATCTTAAGACTTTTTGTAACTTAGGTTTTCCACATGTGTTACTTATACCAAATTGCTTTTAAGCCAAAGTAGTCCATTCTAGATAATGTGCTATTTAACCAGTCCTTTATTGTCGTACATTATATTGTTTCTAGTTTTTTGCTTTATAAGAAACTTAACAAATATGATTTTATGTAAATACCTTTACACATTTATAAATACTTCTTCAGATTGACTATTTAGAATCGGTATTTCACTATCAAAGGTTGCTGCCATGATCTTTCAAATGAGCCAGGTAAGGGCCTTTTAAATTGCTTCCAAATTTTAGTAAAAATGGCCATGGTATAGTTTGCCCAGGAATAGAGAGGAAGAGATTAAATAAATGTACAGACTTGGCGGAAAAGATGATTAGATTATTTGGTGACCATATTTTTAAATGCAACATGGAATTAGGTCATTTTAGTAACAATGCATGTAGGATTGAGAAAGCTAGAATTGAGTCATAATACAAATGATGATTCTGGGGTTTTTTTGGATAAAATGACAAGGGTATGAAGGGCATAGTTGCAGAATTAAAATTTCTGATCTAAAATTAAGAGTATTTGAATAGAAGCACTGATTTTAAAAGTGTAATATTTTAATCTGAGGCATGCAGTGTAAATTTTGTAGAATGAGAAAATGGATTTTTTTCCACATTCATAAATCTGTGTTGATAAGGAAATTGAAGAGTAGGCAAGTTGCTCCAAAAGTAGAAAAATGTAATCCACTAAATTTGTATCCACTTCATTATGGAAGCATAATCTTGTTTTTCCAGAAGTGATTTTAAGTCCAGATGAAGCGTTACTCATGATACTACATATCTAGTATCAATGTTATACTTGATTTAGCAATGTAAAAGCATATATAGAATTAGTGTCAAGGAAATGAATACAAAAAATTATGATGCCATTGAAAATTGGCAAGCGAAATGGTATTCTGATACGAGTTTATCAAAATGAGAAGGAAATTGATTAGTGAAAATAGAATGATTCACAGTAGAGGAGTGACTAAAATACGGCTTTTGTCCAATGATAATTATAATTAATTTTTAAAGTAGCAATTCTCAATTTGTGAAATTGCAAATGTACTGAGAAGTATAGTAAGAGAAGAAAGAATTGTAAAGAGTTTTAAGTAAATGATTTCCCACTTCAAAAATTTTCCCCTCCAGGGGCACCTGACTTGGTCGGAAGAGCATGTGATTTTTGATCTCAGGGTCCTGAGTTTGAGCCCTATGTTGGGTGTAGAGATTACTGGAAAAAAACTCCACACGTTTAAAAAAAAAAAGTTGTATGACTATACTCATGGAAGATTAACTCAGCAAATGAGTAGAATGAGATACTTTCTAAGGTGATACATAAAGTTCTTGTGATAATCTTAGAGAAATTATATACTGAATAGTATTTTAAGTTTGCCTGAAAGGGTTTTCATTTTTTTAAGAGGACAACTCATAAAAGCTGAAAATTAAGGTAGCATAGAAAACAGTATAAATGGATTGGAAAGAAACTGTTAGACCTTTGAGGGAAGGGAATCAATACATCTGCTTAAGCATTACTCAGGGTGCACATTTTGGAGTTGGTACTGTTTTTGAGATCAGTAGCTTATAAAGCTGTTTTTTTGACATTCCTACTAGCTCAAATATCTCAAATGATTGTACATATTTCTCATTCTCAATTTTAATGTATGGGGATTTTGGGGGGGATGGGAAGCAAGAGTGAGCAGGGGAGGGCCCGAGGGAAAGGGAGAGAAAGAATCTTAAGCAGGCTCCACACCCAGCATGGAGTCCAACACAGGGTTCAATCTCACAACCCTGAAATCATGACCTGAGCAGAAATCAAGAGTCAATGCTTAATCGACTGAGCCATGCAGGTGCCCCTAATGTAAGAATTTCAATGCCACAGGGCAATTTTGAAATGATGGGGAGGTGGCATAATAGTGCTAGAGTAGCAAAACCAATTGAGCCCATTGATGATTGGTGACTTTTGATACTTAAGACCAAATTACTTTTCTCAAGAAGGAAAATATTCTGCTCTATTTTCCTTATCAAAATTTGAAGGATATCCTCGAAAAATAACGTTTGGCATAATGTTGACAAAATATTTTTACTGGGAGCAAAGGATTTAGACATTAAGTAAAACAGGCTGTGTCTATAGATGTCAAGTGATGGTTGTTGACAGATGTCCTGTAAATTGGGGCAGAATCAAATTTAGATGAAAGTTTTACCTTTGATGGTTTTGGTTGAAATCAGTTTTGCCTGATTTACCTATCAATTATTTAACTTTTTTATTTAGCTTTGTAGGCCTGGCTGAGAATTTCAGAGCGTTTAAAAATGAATCTAAAATGGAGATGTTTATAACCAGAGAAAATACCAGTGAATTACTCAGAAGAATTTACTGCCCCAAATCAACTATGATTGTCTTTTTTAAAAAACCCATCTCTCTTCACTGCAATAAAATTTGTTACAGGAAATGTGTTATGGAAATATGTAACTGAGACAAATCTCAATTCTCCCAGTGATAATAGTTTTGGTAGCAGTTTTATGTGCATTTCTCCTTAGTTTATGTCTCTTGCACTCTAGATTGGGGAAGGTGAGGAGGATAGATGGGTAAACATACCAAATGTGTAGGTATTTTTATTTAGTATTATAAATCTACATCATTGCATTTGAAGTTTTATGTATATATGTATACTCTGTTCCATTGTTTAGACAAAGCATAATTTACTTAGTCATTCTGCCTTTGGTCATTTAAGTTTCCAAATTTCTGTATTAGAAGCAATCTTTCAGTGAACATCCTCATACATATATCTTGCTAAAGAGCAATATAGAGTGTAGTCGTTAAGAGCTCAGTTGTGCAATCATGGGCAAGTTTCTAAACTTCCTTTGCCTCAGTTTTCTCATCTTTAAGTAATAAAAACAATACTTTATTTATTTGAGTGGTGTTCTAGGATTAAATGAGTTAATACATATATATACTCTTATTAGAGTAGTGCTTAACATTAAGTAATAAATGCTGCTAGTATTAACAGTATTTTGTATTGATTTCAACTTAGAAGAAGTTGAATTGTTTCCAACTTTTAAATTTAAATTTGTAATAGATAAGCTGTAACTTTTATTACCAGACCCACTGATCTTTTTACTCCCACATTCCTTTTGACCTGTGGCATATCCTACCGTTCACCAATTCTCTTTCTTATAGTGTTCTTTAACTACCTAGATGTGATTTTTGTCCTTTTTCTCTCTTATGTACTCGTTAGGGTTCTGTTCTTTTTCTCTGCCTGGTAATGCATGTTTTTTTGAAATTAGTCTTTGTGTATATTCTCTGTTTTAGGGAATATACCTAATGTCTTAGGCATTATATACTCTGGTATATATATAAATTCTTTTAAAACAAATGACTAGAATACCCGTTCCTTATCCCCAGTCTAATTTGAAAACAAATACCTTATCTCCTAACTTTAAACTGTTTCTAGTCACGTACCATTGTATGGTCATCTCATATAAATCTAATAAAAAGTAAACTTTACAACAGCTACCATGACATTTTTAATTTTTGTTCTCATGAAAAAATATGTCTGTTGCTCTTCCCTCTATATTACTGGTTTTCTCTTCCTATTTCCTCTCCCCCAAGTTCAGGGTACTGTTATCCCACTTAAGGATGACAGCAACAGCCTCTTAGCTATTATTCTGTCAGCTAGTGCCTGCTTGCTTCATCCCATAGTACCAAGGCCACCTGTCTTCCTCACCTGCACCTCCCACCCTACTACTGATGAGCCACAGTTTCTGTACATTTGTTATTGGTGACATCCAATTTTTTGTGCATTAGATTTAAACTCTGCTTAGCTTTTTAGGCCCTTTGTAGTGGACCTCTACCACAATTAGCCAACCTGCTTTCCTAAAATACATGTTCTCATGTGGATGTCTTCACTATTCTACAGAAAATTCCAGAAGCTCATGTCATTGATTTACACAAACATTTTTTTCTCATTAATGGCCTGGATTCCACCTGCTCAGTGAAAATTTCCTTGGTAACTCCAATTTGCATAGAATTCATTTTCCTCCGAATTTTATAGGACATGGAACATACACAAAATAATTTAAAGTTAGTCCACAAGATTACAAGTTCTTTAACAGAGTTCAGTTTCATATTCTTCTATCCACTTGGTAGATCCTATGCACACACTGGGTACTTTTTTTTTTTTTTAAGATTTTATTTATTTACTTGAGAGAGAAAGCGAGAGAGCGCATGAGCAGGTGAGGGGGAGAGGGAGAAGCAGGCTCCCTGCTGAGCAGATCCCAGGATTCCGGGATCATGACCTGAGCTGAAGGCAGATGCTTAACTGACTGAGCTACCCAGGCACCCCAAGGATACTGTTCAGAAAAGTGGAGGTCAATTAATACTAATTTGGTTAGTATGAAGTATTGAAATAAATGTAAACTTAATCTAGAACTGAAGATAATCATATTTTTGCTTAGCATGTATTTTTTTTAAGATTTTATTCATTTATTTGACAGCACAAGCAGCAGAGCGGCAGGCAGAAGGAGAGGGAGAAGCAGGCTCCCCTCTGAGCAGAGAGCCCAATGTGAGGCTCGATCCCAGGACTCTGGGATCATGACCTGAGCCGAAGACAGACGTTTATCTGACTGAGCCACCCAGCTGCCCCTGCTTAGCACATTATAATTTCAATCCTAATGAGACTGTAACAGTGGTCTGTACTTTCCACTCATATTTAACAATATATTATTTCTGTGACACATTTTAAGTGCTTGGAGAACTGAAATTTATGGGACATAAACAGGTTTATCTAAATCTGTATATGTATATGTAGGCATACATTTGTAACTACATTTACAAGAAAAGTTTATTTACATAGAAAAGTTATGTTATAGAAATAATACCATATAATGTAGGAAAAAATAGGAAGTACAGATGAACAAAAATTTTAAAACTACCTAGTTTCTTTATTTACCTAACTCCCTCACTAAAATAGAACTCCATAAGTTATAAAACTTAGTTTAACCCACTACTCTCTCCAGTGCTAGAAAAGAGCCTACCACATAGGCACGCAATTATTTGTTAAATAAAAATGAATTTATTTGCAGACAGTCCTTCACTGATATTGGGCCTGGGTGGTGGAAAGGAGAATGTTCTGCAGCTACTCCAGCAACTTGAAAACTGTTGATCTGTCTTAAAGTGTCATTCTTCAGTATCTCCCAAATTCCTTAAAAACTACTTCCATTCTGTGATCTTCCAAGACTTTTTCTCAAGATAGAAGATCGGACAGCAGTGGGAAAAAATAAAGGAATGGAAGATAGGGTTTTTAATTAGGATACCATTTGCTTTCAGCTTTCAAGTTTGGGGCAAAACTTTTTGGATAATTAAGCAGGATGAGGCAACTTCTGTAGCTCAAACTCAATTTAAATTGTCTTAAGTTCCACAAAAGTGCATGTGCTTTAACTTTGGAAAAGATGTAGGGAACAAATTAGGAATGCAGGTTTACAACGAATTCATTTATTCATCACATTTACTGTAAGCAACCGCCGTGTCAATTCACTTGAGATGCCCCTGCTGGGTAGGTAGCCCCATAGTGTCTTCACACACAAGCACTGGGGCGCCTGGCTGGCTTAGGCGCTGGAGTGTGCGACTCCTGACCTCAGGGTTGTAAGTTTGAGCCCCATTTTGGGTGTGGAGATTACTTAAAAAAGTCAAATCTTAAAAAACAAAACCATAAGCACTGACTTATTAATTGGTTACTATATAAAAACCTAAACAAAGTATATAGAGATCTACTTTTTCTTTTAGATAGTTTTGCTTGTTCATAGTTACCCTGTCATTTGGGTTTATTTGTCCAGTATGTTTTTGAACCATTTAAAATTAATTTTACAATTATTAATGATTATTTTAATTGACAATTTTGCAAATAGTGTTTTTGTTAAAATTCTGATGTTATGGGATCTGTTTTCTTTTCCCAAGGTTTAAGAAAAATAATTGAATTTGAAGAAATAGGCCAAAATGCTGTTGACATATACAGGTTTATTTGATAGGAAAATTGTTAGTTTTATAGGCATTTACACCAAACTTATAAAATGTTCAGTGAAATATGAAAAATGTTCCAACATCAAAACTAACTTAATTTTGAACAGCTAAATATTGGGGCTCCTTTAGATTTCCATATAAAAATGTTCCAGGTAAGGGCATAGTTAATCTAAACTGTTAAAAATGGATGTTACCACCATTAGTCAAAGGTTTTTTAAAACTTTTTTCCTCTTCTGACCCAGTTTATATTTTACAAAATTAAATAATCTGCTGTAAGTCGTCATAACTTCCAATAATTACCCAGAGGATAGTTTTAGTTCCAGAAGTTGAACGTTCCAACGTTCAATGAATGCTTGGGAAATAACTGTGGGAATTAAGAAATGACTGGAAATAGGAAATATTCAAAAGTGTTAGGGATGGGGGCGCCTGAGTGGCTCAGTTGGTTGGGCGACGGCCTTCAGCTCAGGTCATGATCCTAGAGTCCCGGGATCAAGTCCCTCATCGGGCTCCCTGCTCAGCAGGGAGTCTGCTTCTCCCTCTGACCCTCCCTCCTCTTGTGTGCTCTCTCTCTCTCTCTCTCTCTCTCTCATGCTCTCTCTCAACTAATAAAATCTTAAAAAAAAAAAAAAGTGTTAGGGATAGATCTATGTTTATTCAGTGTTATACTTGTTTTACCCTGCCCCAAATAACCAGTAACCCAAATAACCCCAACTTCAATTAAATTTAAAGTTTAATGAATCTTGGGGCACCTGGGTGGCTCAGTTGTTAAGCGTCTGCCTTCGGCTCAGGTCCTGATGCTAGGGTTTTGGGATCGAGCCCCGCATCGGGCTCCCTGCTCGGCAGGAAGCCTGCTTCTCCCTCTCCCACTGCTGGTTGTGTTCCCTCTCTCGCTGTCTCTCTCTGTCAAATAAATAAAATCTTTAAAAAAAAAAAGGCAAAAATAAAGTTTAATGAATCTTGATAGTATTCCACTTATCTCCCCCCTTTATAAAATAAAAATAATTCCTAGGAAGTTGACAGAAAATTTTTATTCCTGGGACACCTGGGTGGCTCAGTTGATTAAGCGTCTGCCTTCTGCTCAGGTCATGATCCCAGAGTCCTGGGATCAAGTCTCACATCGGGCTGCTTGCTCAGCAGGGAGCCTGCTTTACCTGCCTGCCACTTCCCCTGCTTATGCTTTCTCTCTGTGTCTCTCTGACAAAATCTTAAAAAAAAAAAAAAAAAAATTTTATTCCTTTCCCTCCACAGCAACTTTTCATGTCTTGGTAAAATTCAAATGATTTATCAAAAAAGTAATATTGTAATTGTATGACAAATTCTTATGATAAACATATCAGAAGAATAAGTATTAAAAATTATCCTTAATTTTTTCTTATAATGATGTTTTAAATTATAAAAATAATATAACCACATTAGAAATTTTGAAAAAACAATCATTCCATCACACACAAGTTATTCATATTTTGGTATAAATCCATCCACTTTAAAAAATCTTTGCATTAGGATAACTTGGGATTCCTGTTAAAAAAACAGAAGTCCACACTTCCTTTTTTTTTTTTTCATTTGAGAGATCAAGAGCATAAGCAGGGGGAGGGTCAGAGGGAGAGGGAGAAGCAGATTACTGGGCAGGGATCCCAGTGAGGGGCTGGGTCCCAGGACCCCAGGATCATGATCTGAGTGGAAGGCAGACACTTAACCGACTGAGCCACCCAGGCGCCCACAGAAGTTCGCACTACTCTGGTGATTGCACATTAAAGTTTGAGAGCTGGAGGGGCACCTGAGTGGCTCAGTTGTTAAGCGTCTGCCTTTGGCTCAGGTCATGATCCCAGGGTCCTGGGATCAAGCCCCGCATCAGGCTCCCTGCTCAGTGGGAAGCCTGCTTCTCCCTCTCCCACTCGCCCTGCTCGTGTTCCATCTCTCGCTGTGTATCTCTCTGTCAAATAAATAAAATCTTAAAAAAAAAAGTTTGAGAGCTGGAGACGAAAGATAATTTTTTTAAAGAGCCCCTGTTATTTTCATTTCAAAATTACATAATGTACTTTTATTATTGATTTTTAAGTAAACTCTACACCCCCAATGTGGGGCTCAAACTCATGACCCCAAGATCAAGAGTTGCGTGCTCTACCAACTGAGCCAGCCAGGTTCCCCCATAACACTACTTTTAATAGATAAGTTATGAGCAAGTTCTAGTAAGCTTTGTAAAATTTATGTGTATGTATATAATGGGCTTATTAAATGGAGGCATTTTCCATTGGTTAATGACAGATCCAGGAATCTCTGATGTCAAAGTTCAAGTTAAATTATTTTAATTTCTTTTTTCTTTTTTTTAATTATTTAAAAAATTTAAACCAAGCTTTTGTTATCAGGTAGATTCCTGTACAAGCCTATAAAACTGCTAAATATTAAGAATATTTAACTTCTAGTAAGATGTTTTCATGTAAATACTAGTCAATAACACCTAGGATAATGTTTTAAAGAAGAAAAACGGACTAGTAGGGTAACCAAAAGCAGGATGTACATATGTTCTTGTGCTGGTTATTCACCAATGTGGAATTTTTCACCAAAATGGAATTTGAATATGATCTGCAGCATAACTTTTGCTTTTCTCCCAAATGGGGCCAATTATAACAACATTGCTTTTTTTGGTTATTTGGTTTATATAGCTCTGTTTAGAGACTATGTAATGAAAAGTTTATACTCCTTTAGTTCATAATTTTGTTCATTGGTATGATTTATACATCTGGAATGTCTAAATGCTTTATTTTCTTTTCAATCCTTGGAAACTGTTTATAGTACATGTTCTTATCATTCCTGTTTTATAAGTGGGAACACTGATGCTGAGAGAAATTCAGTATATGATACAAGGTGATCAAATTCTTTTCTTTTTTATCACAGTGCTTTACCAAAGCAGGTTGATATTTTAAAAATTTGAATGTTTAAAAAGTAATGAGATGATAGCTGCTATGTTAATGCTATCAGTATAGCCTCTAGAGAGGGGCTGTTGAATATTTATTAGTGAATTAATGAATAACAATCAGTGACTAGGTATTCAAGACCAGAGAATTCTGTAGTTCTTCTACATACATGTATTGAATGTAATACCAATTGAAGCAATAAATAATGCATCCAAGATAGAGGAACAATTCATGTAGAAAAAAACCCAGATTTTTTGGTTTATATTTCTTACACAAAAAATAGATTTTTTTCAACTTAAATGCATAAATGAAATCATATATGTAGTCTCTTTTTTCTTGTCTCTAGTCTTCTACCCTTAGAACTCTGCCTGCTGTAACCATATTATCAACTTTGTGTGTATACCATATTTTCTCCATGCTCATAAAATAATCTACAAACATAGATATGTACAAATAAGATTTATTTTTTTTGATCATTGTTTTATAAAAATGAATTCTATTATACACATTTTAATCTTTTTTTCATTCAGTAAAGTCGTGTGAAACTCTCCCAACTTACCCTTTATATATAGCTTTAATTCATTTTGTATGGGTATATAATATTCTATGATGTGGATGTACCATAATTTATTAAACCATTTCCTTGTTGGTGGACATTTACTTTGTTAACTGTTTTTGCTGCTACAAAGTTAGCAGTAAATAACTTTGTACAACACCTTTGTATCCTGATGCTTTTGTTTCTATGGGGTAGATCCAAGAGCAGAATTGCTAGGTCAAAAGGTATATTTTTTTATTTGAATAGATTTTGCCAATGGCTTTCCATAAAGGTCATAACAGTTCATATTTCCTTGAGCAGTATATGAACTCCCTTTCCTCAGACCACTTCAGTAGTTGTTAATACCTTTTTTAAGCTTTTACCATACTGATTGGTATAAAGTGATATCTATTATTTTGTTTTTCCCATTTTGGAAGTTTGTATGTGTTGCCACATTATTTTTAACCATTTGCATTTTCTCTTCTGGGAATGGCCTATTCATATTCTTTGCCAGTTTCCTCTTTGAGTATTGGTTTTCCTGGCCAGTTGTGAGAACTGTATATAATTTGTCCTCTGCATTTGGGAAGCTGGTGACTTGAACTTACTTCACTCCCACTTTCAGCTCAAGCTATTTACCTCTACTGACCAAGCAGGGGAATGCAAGGAAACCTCAGGTTTTATGGCAGCCTCAAAGAAGAGGGCTGGTGGAGAACTTAAGGCAAAAAGTAAGAAACTGACCCATAAAAATACTTGGAACGCCTCAACTGCCTTTCTACCCCTAGAGGAATGTTGACATCAGCGTGACTCCAGGAAACGAAAAAGGAGCAGAACCAGCAGGCCGAATCCTCCCTCTTCTTGAGCAAAGATTTCTTTCTGGTTCTTTGTCCAAGGACTGTGACCAACCTATTTGCTATCTACATCTGCTACATAGGTTTCATGGTAGAGAAAGGGTCAACTACCTAGGTCTGCCAACACTGTGCTTCGGTGAATAGACAGAAAAAACAGCTGCACCCTTAAGGATCCAGCAACAAGAAAGGACTGCTAACTAAAACTGTCAGGACAGGCCCCTAACAAAATAGGGGAGAGAGACAATAACAAAATAATATGAACACAGCAATATTGAAAGTACAGTATTTTTAAAAAGCCAAAACCCATTATAACTAACTATAGCAATAAGTCAAATGAAAGAGAATGGTAACATGGAGACCTAAGTTTTTGGCCTGGAAAATCTAGTGGAAGAAATAGTTTTAAACCTGGACCAAAAATTCAAACACAGGGTAAAAATAATAAATTTTGAGGATAGAGCAAGGAGATCTAATGTGCATAATTGGAGTTCTAAAAGGAAAAAAACAGATGGAAGAGAGGCAGTAATTTTTTAAAAAATTCTTGAGCTGAAAGACCCCTGTACCTGTAATTTCAAGGGGCATGCTGAATTCCAGGCAGAATTTGTGCTAATAGAATAATAAATGGCAATTACTCTGTGCTCACTTTGCCAGGCAGTGTTCTAGTGGCTTCGTATTAACTCACTAAGTCCTTATCAACAGCCTTAGAAAATAGGTACTATCATCCCCATTGTTCAGATAAGGAAAAAAGAGATTAAGTGGAAGTCCATGGAAACCCAAGAGGTCTGACGCCAGAGCCTGACTGAGCCGCCTCAAAGTGCAAAACTTAGATATATCCTCTTAAAATTTATGAACTCTGAAGAGCAAGAGGTAATCTTACAAGTTCCACAAAGAAAGAGCAAGTTATCAGCAAAAGAAAAAAAGTCTGTCAGCAAAATTCTCATCTGCATCACTTTAAGCCAGAAAATAGAAAATTTATATATACTACTGAGAGAAAAGGACCACAAGCCAAGATTTCTTGAACCAAATTAATCACCTACCATCTGATGAAGATACTCAGAGAAAGGGGTATCTAATAACATTTAACTCTGGTCTTTGCACATGTTATTCCTCCTGCTTGGAATACCTCCTCCCTTTCTTTACCAGCCTAACACCTCGTCCTTAACATCTTCACTTTTTCCAGGAAATTTTTTGCAAGTCCCCAAGTCTGAGTTTTATGCTCCCCCTAAGTGTACCCATAGCACCCTACATTTCCCCCATTTTGGCACAACTTTTCCCCATAAAATTTTAAGTCCTCTGAAGACACAGGCAGACATTATGCATGTTTTGTTCGCTGTGGTAGCTGCAGTTGCTGCCACAGTGCCTAGAATATAGTAGGTTGACTAGGTGACTAAAATGTAATTGTAGTCAAAGTTAGCAAATCTTTTTGCTACCATACTCAGATTGTTCTAGTATAGCTATTCAGGGAAAACAAAGCTTTAAGTAAAGTTTGTCTTCAGTAGATACATAAAGCTTTATTCAAGTATGCCTTGTATATATTTCTGTATCTACCTTGTGACTATAATTTTACAAAATTTGAAATTTATAAAATTTCAACATAAATGTATGAAAAGCTGTTATGTATAGAATCAGTTTACATAAAGCACATTTGTAATGCATAATTATCCATGTCATGCTCAAAATTCTGTTTGTTATTGTGTAAAGCAGAATTAGTTGGAAAGTATAGGGATGAATTTGCAAGATTAGTCAAAAAACTCTGGCATGGTGTTTTAATACTCTAAAAACAATAATGTTAATTCTGTATTTTTCTGTTTCTCTTTAGATAAAAGCTAAAAATTATGACAAGGTTGAAAAGGTGAGTCCTCATTAACATATTTTGAATTTTATGCTGAAGTTTAACTTAGGACTTAAACATAGGCAAATATAGTAAAATGGTAACAATTGTTGAATCTAGGTAGTGATTATATAGTTCACTGTACTTATTCAGTTTTTTTTGTATGCTTGAAAATGTTCATAATAAAAATTTTGGAAAAGAAAATATACTCCACTGACCAAAATCATCAGAATGATTTTGATTATCTAACCTGAAAATAGGAGGGATTTGTTAAATTTGCCATTTATCTGTAAGAAGATAAATTCATGAAAAGAGCTGACTTTGTTTTTTTTAATACTCCATTTTGCCCATGTACATGTGGAATTTATTTAACTGTGGGTTCTGATAATATTTTCTTGTATTTATAGCTATTTCAGAGATGCCTTATGAAGGTTTTGCACATTGATTTATGGAAGTGTTATCTTTCATATGTTCGAGAAACCAAGGGTAAACTGCCAAGTTACAAGTAAGTTAAAACAAGATCTTAAGAATACAAGTTATCTCCAGGCACACAGTCAATCCCACATAAACTCACACCTTCTCTTAACTCCGGGGAGAAGAGACTTAGGAATTTGGAAATTCAGGGTTACCTGAGGAGTCAGTAAAACTCACAACAAGGGCTTCAAAGAAAGTCTTATTCTGGAGAATTGAATCACCCAAGCCCTTCTATGTTGAAACACTACATTTGCAACACCAGATCACTTTATTGGTAGGCTTGTTGTCAAACTTCATAAAAAGTGTCTTATTACTTGTCATAGCACTACCCTTGGCAGCTTACAATGCAATGTGCTGCCTATGTATTCGAAGGCATCTTTGACAGTTCTCTCATAGTGTAACTCCCCACTATGACTTACACCCACCTATCCATCTTCACGGACACTCAATAGTGGACCTTCTCAGATAGCTATTCTTGTGTATAACAAACAAGCTATTCTATAACTAGAATTCTATCTTTATTTCCTTTTCCTCATTTTCTTTTATCTTATATTGAAGAGGAAGTTCTTTCTTCCTAAATTTTACTTCAGAGCTAATACATCTTCAGACATAACTTACCTCCTTAATCAGAGAACCAAATATTTCCACATTTGAATCTGCTACATGTAAGATTAGGCAATTTAAAGGATATAAGGATAAGTGAAACATGGGCTTTATCTTTGATGAGTTCACAAACAGTAGGTAAAAGAAAGTATATAAATTAATGACATTGACAAACTAAACACAAAAGAACTATTTTCTCTATGTACTTGGAAAGATATCTTTACATTTTTGCTTATTCAAAGGTTCAAATGCTGTCTTGATCATATGATCAGAAGTTATAATTGTTTTTTTTTTTAAAGGTTTTATTTTTAAGTGCTCTCTACATCCAATGTGGGTCTCAAACTCACAACCCCAAGATCAAGGGTCACATGCTCCACCAACTGAGCCAGCCAGGCACCCCATATGTTTTAGCTGTAGATATATTTTAATAAAAAAATACTTGTTTTTAAAAAATCATGCCTTTCAGGGTGCCTGGCTGGTTCAGTCAGCAGAACATATTACTCTTGATCTCGGGATTATAAGTTTGAGACCTGCGATGGGTGTAGAGATTACTTTAAAATAAAATATTTAAGAGGGTGGCTGGCTGGCTCAGTTGGTAGAGCACGTGACTTTTGATCTTGGGGTTGTGAGTTCATGCCCCACATTGAGTGTAGAAATTGCTTAAAAATAAAATCTTAAATAATAAAATCTTAAAAATAAGCAAACATGTCTTTCACATTTATTTCAGAGAAAAAATGGCTCAAGCATATGACTTTGCACTAGATAAAATTGGAATGGAAATTATGTCTTATCAGGTAGAGTTAAGTTTTCTCCATATATACACTTAATAAATTTGAAAATATAAAGAAAAGATACTGACATTTTATTTTATTTCTTAGATTTGGGTGGATTACATCAATTTCTTAAAAGGCGTGTAAGTATTTTTATAGTTTTTTTTTCCATGTGAACAGTTGCTTTAGCTATAATATAATTGATGGCATTTTTTTAATTCAACGCCAGGGAAGCTGTTGGATCTTATGCAGAAAATCAGAGAATAACAGCTGTCCGAAGAGTTTATCAACGAGGTTGTGTTAATCCAATGATCAACATTGAACAACTCTGGAGAGACTATAACAAGTATGAAGAGGTAAATTAGGCTAGAGTAGTTCATTATTATAACTAAGCCATTTTTAATTTTGTTTGTTTTTAATTTTTATGTACTTGGATTTATGGATTCTAACCTCTGTAGTAGCTGCTAGATTCTAGCCTGCTACACAGGTCTGTTTTTATATTGATTGTAATCAGAGAACTACTCCTAATGTTTTTGTAAGGTTTTGAGAGTCTCCTAGTATTACTGAGTTATTTTTTAGAGAATACCCTGGGAGAAATTAAAATTCTTACAAAACCATTTATATTCAGTGCTAAACCATATACATACACATTGTCATTCATCTCTTATGAAATGGGAATTAGAATGGGAAATTAGAATTGTTTCCAGTAGTATGATCAGTTGCATTGCAGGTCTTTCATGTAGTTACGGTGCTGTGACTTATTGGCTTGCAGTGGGGCTGCAGTCCAAGATCTTTGTCTCACTGGCATGTTTTTTAACCAGCTGAGCTAATCAGCTCATATATGTAAACATACAGCCACAGAAGCTGTATCGTTAAAAGAAAGTTTCTCATATATCCGTTGTGATGCAGAAGAACTACGTGGGCTATTCAAACTGTTCTCTCGGGATCCCTGGGTGGCTCAGTCCATTGGGCGTCTGCCTTCAGCTTAGGTCACGATTGTAGGGTCCTGGGATCGAGCCCCATATTGGGGTCCCTGCTCAATGGGGAGTCTACTTCTCCCTCTGCTTCTTGCCCTCACACATGCTCTCTCTCTCTCTCAAATAAATAAATAAAATCTTTTTCAAAAAAAAAGTACGGAGACCTAGTTAGAAAAGGGCTTTTAAGGCAAAGTGCTGGCAGGGCACCTGGGTGGCTCAGTCGTTAAGCGTCTGCCTTCGGCTCAGGTCATGATCCCAGGGTCCTGGGATTGAGCCCCACATCGGGCTCCCTGCTCAGCAGGAAGCCTGCTTCTCCCTCTCCCACTCCCTCTGCTTGTGTTCCCTCTCTCGGTGTCTCTCTCTCTCTCTCTCTCTCTCTCTCTCATAAATAAATAAATAAATAAAATCTTAAAAAAATAAATAAAGCAAAGTGCTGGCTATTCCACAGATTCCATGATGAATCTGTATAGCATTTTTTTATTAATAGAATTTTATATGAAATAATAGACCCTTTCCAAATCGTTCCTTATCTTTAGAAATTCCTGACATGGAGACTTACTACCAGCTCCTAATAGATATAAGCAGATCCTCCTTGGTCCCTGAAGCATGTAGTGTGATTGACCTTTATTAACAAAATCTTTTAAAATACAGAATTGAAAATGACTTAGTAAATGTACAAATTAACTGTATTGTGCTAATATTAAAACATACTATTAAAACATACTTAATTTTAAAATAATATACATTTCTCTTTGTTTTTTCCTAGGGTATCAATATTCATTTAGCTAAAAAAATGATTGAAGATCGGAGCCGAGATTACATGAATGCTAGGCGTGTAGCAAAGGTATGGAATTCCAGCAGGTCACTTCTTTTGATGAGTATGTTGTTTATACAAGAGCTTTTCCTGTTTGGTGTTTCTCTTGACATTTTCAGTTATTGGCAATCTTAACCAATGAGAGTTTCATCGTCTGAGCAGATATATTTGAAATGAAATGCCTCTTTACACACATTGAAGGACAAATATAGAATAAATCACGTTTGGAAGAAATTTTTTGAAATACTTAAAAAGGACATGGAGACAAGTCTCTACCTACGATTGATGAATTAGTTCTTATGCTTTCCTCATACATGCTTGAATACTGTACTACTTTGTGGTCTCATAGCTCTCAGGGCCAGATTTTTGTCTTATGTGCGTACCTTTCCATTCGTTGACACTGTTAGAATTAGGGAACAGCCTAGTAATACAAACTATTGAAATTTTAAAAGACAGTTTCTCCAAAGATGGCAATAATGATGCCACCAGATCATCAGTCATGTTGATCTGTCAGCTCCTCTGTCCTGGAGAGTGACCTCCTAGATCACCTACAGAGAGGGCCCAGGGGTGTTCTGTTCACTCAGGCCTGGTAACCTCTTTTTGGGTAAGTCATCCTCTGTTATCTTTCTCCCTGCTCTTCAATAGTTTTTAGATTATATTAACAAAGTTGTATTTGGGGAAAATAGGCATTTTGAACAAAGTATTCCAAACTGATCAACTCTGTTCCATATATCTGAGTTGTTTTTAGGCTTACCACGAATTCTAAATGCTTGTTATCTAGGAATATGAGACAGTAATGAAAGGTTTGGACCGCAATGCTCCCTCAGTGCCTCCTCAGAATACTCCCCAAGAAGCCCAGCAGGTGGATATGTGGAAGAAATACATACAGTGGGAAAAGAGCAACCCTCTTCGTACAGAAGATCAGACGCTTATCACAAAAAGAGGTAATAAGATTAACCCTCCTGGGACTCCAGTTACATATATGTTCAGCCACTTGATATTATCCCACAGGCTATTTTTTTTTAAAGATTTTATTTATTTATTTGAGAGAGAGCACATGAGAGTGGGGAGGGTCAGAGGGAGACTCCCTGCTGAGCAGGGAGCCTGATGCGGGACTCAATCCCCAGACTCCAGGATCATGACCTGAGCCGAAGGCAGTTGCTCAACCAACTGAGCCACCCAGGCGCCCTCATAGGCTATTTTTTACCTTCAGTCTTTTTTTTCTCTTATGTTCTTCAGATTCAGTAAGTTCTATAGCTCTATCTCCATCCATGTTCACTGACCTTTGTTTATCATATCCAATCTGCTGTTAAACCCATCCAGTGAATTCCAGATATTATACTTTTTAGTTCTATAAATTTCCATTCTAGAAATTTTGGGGAGCGCATGGGTGGCTCAGTAGGTTAAGTGTCCAACTTGATCTCAGTTCAGGTCTTAATCTCAGGGTCATGAGTTCAAACCCTGCATTGGGCTCCACAATGGGTGTAGTGCCTATTTAAGAAAAAAGGGGGTCCTGGATGGCTCAGTTGGTTAAGTGTCCAGGTCTTGATCTCAGGGTCATGAGTTCAAATCCCATGCTGGGCTCCACACCCAACATGGAGTCTACTTAAAAAAATATATTGTATTTTTTTATAGTTTCTTTTTTATAGTTTCCATTTCTCTGTTGAGATTCTGTGTTTATTACCATCTTTTTCTTTATATCCTTGAACATATTTATAAGAGTAGTTCCAAAGTCCTCATATGCTGATTTTCAACATGTGGGCCATCATGGAATTGGTTCCTTTTTCTCTTGACTGTGGGTCACATCTTCCTGTTTTGTCAGAGTCTAGACATTTAAAATTTTTCTTTTGGGGGCGACTGTGTAGCTCAGTCATTAAGCGTCTGCCTTTGGCTCAGGTCATGATCCCAGGGTCCTGGGATCGAGCCCTGCATCAGGCTCCCTGCTCTGTGGAAAGCCTGCTTTCCCTCTCTCACTCCCCCTGCTTGTGTTCCCTCTCTCGCTGTGTCTCTCTCTGTCAAATAAATAAATAAAAGAAAAAAAATAGTAAAATTTTCCTTTTGGACATTATACAGATGTCCAAATGCTACATTGTAAAGACTGGGTTCTGTCATCTTCCTCTGAAAAATGTTGAATTTTATTTTATCATGGGGTTAAATTACTGACAGATCACCTGGACCTTGTTAGGATGGATCTGTTTTAGTTTTGCCTTTAATTTCGCGGTAAATCTCTTTGTCTTGGGACAAAATCTTTACTCCTTAAACAGAATGGGAAGTTCAAGGTGTTTGCCCAGACCCTCTAACTTGATGAGACTCAAATTCTAAACTTGGTCTCCATTACAATGGGCAACTGCTGAGAAACCTATTCAGCTCTTTCAGCCTTCCTGCTTTGCTTTCCACTTGAGCTCTTTGTATTCTTCCCTGTGTAAGTATATTTTAGAGGCCAACTAAAGATTTGAGGGCATTTATGCTCAGATATTCAGGCTCCATCCTCCGTGGCTCTCCCTTTGGGGGGGATTTTCCCCCTTAATTTTCTGCCTATTCTCATAGCTCAGAATGCCATGTTACTTTCCTCAAGCCAGTAAGACTTCAGTATTTGACTTGAGATCTAGCTATCCCAGAACTGTACACAAAGGGATGTGTCCCTGAGGGGAAAAGTCATATTAAATATGGATCTTACCCTGTGTGGTTCTGATTTTTTAAGGGCTCAATGTTCTTTGGTTTCTGTCTTGGCCTTTGGTTTCTATTGCTCAGTCTCCCATGCCTTTAGGTTTTGTTTTTTTGTGGTTTTTCTTTTTTGGTTTATGATTTTTATTTTCAGGAGAGTTAATCTTACAGAAACAACTCTGCTACTGTCAGAACTAGAATTTGGAACTTGAAACAATTCCTCAGTCTTGTCACTCTTATCTATAAGCCTTTGCAGATAGTTTTCTTTGCCTACACCATGTTCCCTGCTCCACTTACTCTCTCATCTGACCAGATTCTATTCCTTCTTCAGGTTTTGCTTTAGATGTCAGTTCCTTAGGGAAGCCTTTCTTGAGTCCCTAAACTATGCTAAGTTCTGCTGCTGCAAGTTCAAGAGTACACTGTACTTTCCTCATCATAATAGTTAGTACTTTTTATAATTGCCTTTGTGATATCTTCCCAACACAGGGCAGACTCCTTAAGTATAGGAAGTCTTAGTCACTGATACATTCAGGATCTCTCACATTCCCTAGCATATAGTTTGTGCTAAATAAATACTAATTTGATAAATGATAGATGGATGGATGGGGCTTGGGTGGGTAATGGTGCCAGAAGTCACTACAGCTTTTATTTCTAATTATCATTCATTATTGACAGCCCTGTTTTAGCCTACTAAGTTTGTTGTGATGCTTGTACTGATAGTTTCATAAATATTTATTTTAATTGAATGTTGTGAATGTCTTCCCTAGTTATGTTTGCTTATGAACAGTGCCTGCTTGTACTGGGCCATCACCCTGATATTTGGTATGAAGCCGCCCAGTATCTTGAGCAGTCAAGTAAACTGCTTGCAGAAAAGGGGGTAAGTATTCCTCTCCCCACCTTTGGCCTTTTCATGGTTTTAATAGAGCAAAATTTGCTAAAAATATAACACTGAATTTTGGTAATGAACTATGGGTGTTGAAAATGTTAATCTTATGTCAATATAAAGCTTAGTGACACTGTTATATGTGGCTACCTTAGTCAGAATTAAAATATAGGGGCTGTTTTTTAATCTGTTAAAATGATGAACCATTTAGAATACTTGTATGATTCTTCTGTATGCTGTCTTTGGAATTTTTTTAGAATCCAGAAATGCATATGTGTCCATATGTATATATGTCTATTTCATTCTCTTACAGCTATATGAAAATTATTAAAGAGTGAATATTTTTTCTCCTAGGATATGAATAATGCCAAATTATTTAGTGATGAAGCTGCTAATATATATGAAAGAGCCATAAGCACTTTATTAAAGAAGAATATGCTTCTTTATTTTGCATATGCAGATTATGAAGAGGTCAGTAACAATATTTAGAACTTTCTTATAATTGGATTTTTTACAGTAGGACTAAATTTTTTTCTGGCTGCTTCTTTGCCAGGCATACTGCTTTTAGTAGAGATGATGCAAAATGAACAGTTATTAGTCCTCAGCTCATTATATATTTATGCTCAAAGCAGGTGCCATTGTGGGGTGCAGCCTCTGGATTCCTCAGAGCTCAAATCCTGCTTGTTTATGAATGTATATTTATATCCACTTCTTCTCTACCACCTTAGAGTCGCATGAAATATGAGAAAGTTCACAGTATATATAACAGACTTCTGGCAATTGAGGATATTGACCCCACCTTGGTGAGTAACATTATGTTTCCTTACCACCTTTGCGGTCAGCTTTAACAAAAATTTTTAATTTACGTACATTAAAATTCACTGGTTTTTTTGTTATAGTTCTGTGAATCTTGACCAGTAACATTGAGTCATGGGACCACCATCACAATTAAGATACAAAACACTTTAATCACCTCACAGAAATTCCCTCATGTGACCCCTTCATAGTCAATTACTGATCTGTTCTCTTCTTTCTTTGTTTTCTTACTATTTTATTTATTTTATTTTAAGTAGACTGCACACCCAGTGTGAGGCTTGAACTCACAACCCTGAGATCAAGAGTTGCATGCTCTAACAACTGAGCGAACCAGGCGCCCCCTCGATTTTTTTTTTTAAATGCAGCAGTATGGGGGCACCTGGGTGGCTCAGATGGTTAAGCGTCTGCCTTTGGCTCAAGTCATGATCTCAGTGTCCTGGGATTGAGCCCCGCATCGGGCTCCCTGCTCAGCGGAGAGCCTGCTTCTCCCTTTCCCTCTGCTGCCACTCTGCCTACTTGTGCTCTATCTCTCTGTCAGATAAATAAATAAAATCTTTAAAAATAAAAATAAAAATAAATAAATGCAGCAGTATGAAGCAGTGGTGCTTTCTTTTAACACCTTCCTTGTGATCATGGTTTAAAGCCATTTATGCCACATAATTGTTGCCTCATAAATATTTCCTTTTAAATAAATGGAAACAAGAGAAGCCAATATTCTGGGAAGGAATTGGACGGGCACTCACTTTATCCTGAATTCTGCTCCATAATAGTGGTTTTCAAAGCCCTGAGTTTCTGTGACAATGCAATGAAGCTCTCTCATCCAGAGGGGAA
This sequence comes from Zalophus californianus, assembly GCF_009762305.2. Taxonomy (NCBI): domain Eukaryota; kingdom Metazoa; phylum Chordata; class Mammalia; order Carnivora; family Otariidae; genus Zalophus; species Zalophus californianus. Next base: position 85,634,423 of record NC_045605.1, on the reverse strand, counting down.
GTGGACAGGCGAGTGTCTGCAGCTCTAGAGCCTCTGCTTCAAGTCAAATCTATACTGCTTTTTTGTTGGTTTGTGTTGGGATTCCACTGTTCTGATTGCTTGCATTTATTCATCATTTTAAAATTCATTTAGCGAACTGCTCTGTGCACCATGCTAGATTCCAGAAGTATAATGACAAATTAGAGAAAATCCCTTTCCTCAAGGAACTCATAGTTCATTCATCCATTCATCCATCCGTCAAAACTGGGTAACATAGTTTGACATCATCAAAACTGGGCAAATCAGGACTCTACTCTTAGTCCAGAAACATTTGTTTATTGAACTAATATTACATGCTTATCATGTATTGTGCACTCTGTGGTGCTGAGGATAAAATGGCTCATGAATAGTTTACCAGTAAAAGATATATTATATGGTCTTTGGAAAAACAGAGTTAGTAGGCTTTTAAAGCAATAAACCAAGCAAATGTAAAGTTAAACATATATTATTAAAGATGCTTGTATTAAATTAAATCTTGAGTTTCTAGGTGTTGGCATTTATTTATGGGATGTTTTCTAGTAGTTTTACTTTTACTCCCTCCTTAAAACTTAATTGCATATTCTGGAATTAGATAGTAGTAATGATTGTATAGCCTCATGCATATACTAAAAACCATTAAATTGTACACTTTAAAGGGTGAATATTGTGGCATTTGAATTATGTATCAATTTTTAAAAATTTATTTGCATTAAAAAAATTAATTTGCATGCATCTTTACTACCAGAAAAAATTTGCTTGTGGACTTAAATAGAGCACTATCTATAAGCTTACTTTCTGGTATCTTGGGTATTCAAAATTGTTTTCTTATACAGGAAACATACTACTGTAAGAATAAGGTGAGACTGTTTTGGATGCTACAGGAATCACATTCTACCTAATCTGTAGAAAAGAAATCCTTTTTTCTTTTTTTTGCATAGGTATATATCCAATATATGAAATTTGCAAGAAGAGCAGAAGGTATCAAATCTGGAAGAATGATATTTAAAAAAGCAAGAGAAGATACCAGAACCCGCCACCATGTCTATGTTACTGCAGCACTCATGGAGTATTACTGTAGTAAGGTAAGTGCTGAAATAAAATATAAAGGTAAAATAGCTTTTTTCATCTGAGATACATTCATTAAAAGAAAGGTAGTCCTAGTTTCTGTCCTTAAGTTTTAATTGTTCTGTATCATAAAGGAAGTCTAAGTGTATCTGTGTAAAATTATATGGAGCATCATCCAAATCCCCACTGCCTGCTAATTTATGCTTTATTAAACACCTTGGTTTTTAACTCAGCAGTTTTTACTTAATATGATTTTAATTTCCATTTTAATACTTAATGTAACTTGCTTAGGTGTCACAGTTTTAATATTGTTTTGAGTATCTTGTCTGACATTTCATAGAAACCAGTACATTCCTCTCTACTTCTAGGACAAATCTGTTGCCTTTAAGATTTTTGAGCTGGGTCTAAAGAAATATGGAGACATTCCAGAATATGTCTTGGCCTATATTGACTATCTTTCTCACCTCAATGGTAAGTCAGTTGTAGATCTATAATGGTTATGTAATTAATACTAAACCATCAGTATCAATCTCTGAAAATATGTTGCTGGGTTTCTTTCTTTCTCACATGTATTCTAATTCTGTCATCACACTGGAACCAGACACTTAATAGGCACTCAAGAAATATTGGCCTAACAACCATGAATTTGTATTTGAGTAATAGTAGATGCTTTTGACTCTGAAGGATGGTCTTTAATGCCTCATCAGTGAAGTCCCATCACTAGTAGGATAAAGCCACAAATTCAGACTTGGGGAAAAAGAGTTGTTCATGCTCATCTCTGACGCCTCTGGGCAAATCATCTCTTGTTTCCTGGGTGGGGGGTGGAGGAACAGACAACAAATATCTAGCCACCAAACTCAAAGATGCCCAAGTAGTAAAGTGAAATGCTTGGAGGCTGCTGGGGAAGATTTCCAAAAGAAACGTTCTGTTTATTACCATCTTTATTTCTCTATCCTGTTGTAATAATAATGGCCATCCTTTACTAAGATCCGACCTTACACTGGGCACGGAGCTGGGGGATTTATATAACATATATATATATGTGTGTCTCATTTAGTCTAGTTACCCACAGTCTAGTACATGTAATTTCTTGACTAGAAATGATCTGGTATAAAAGTTGGTTTAAGAAAGAAATGTACAATTACGTGCCATGTAAATGAGTTAGATATCACAGCTATATATCAATGCTTTGATATTTTTTATTTATTTATTTATTTTAAAGATTTTATTTATTTGACAGAGAGAGACACAGCAAGAGAGGGAACACAAGCAGGGGGAATGGGAGAGGGAGAAGCAGGCTTCCCGCCGAGCAGGGAGCCCGATGTAGGGCTCGATCCCAGGACCCTGGGATCATGACCCGAGCCGAAGGCAGACGCTTAATGACTGAGCCACCCAGGCGCCCCTGAATGATATTTTTTAAAAATACAGCATTCTTTATGCCTATATAGTAGAAACAACTTAAATACGATTTGGTATTTTAGCTTAATGAGTCTACACTCTGGAAGAGGACTTAACTCCAAAAAATGAGATAATGGAGCATTGAATTACAAAAAATTTTCTCTTATAGAATTAATGTTCCTTGGGCGCCTGGGTGGCTCAGTTGGTTAAGCGTCTGCCTTCGGCTCAGGTCATGATCCCAGGGTCCTTGGATCGAGCCCCATACCAGGCTCCCTGCTCCGTGGGGAGCCTCCTTCTCCCTCTGTCTCTCTTCCTGTCGCTCCCCCTGCTTGTGCTCTCTCTCGGTCAAATAAAATCTTTAAAAAAAAAAAAGAATGTTCCTTAAAAAAAAAATGTTCTCAACAATTGCAAATTATTTTGATTTTTTTTAGAATAGTTACTAGTGTATGTTTTTCCAAAAATGCAGATATCTGATATCAGCCTTATTATTGTCTTCCAAAAATCAGTGTTTACATAGTTCTTTCATTTGTTCATCCATCTACCCATCTTTTCATTTATTCAGTACCTTCGGTTACTAGAGTCTGGGAATATGAAGGCGAATAGGACTCCATTCCTATTCTCAGAGCATTCTTATGGGGGAATCAGATGTGTAAACGTAACTGCATCATCTTTTGGTGCTTAATTGTAGCATAAATTCTGGGGTTAGGTATATAATCTTGTTTCCCATTTCTCATCTGCAGTATGGTCATAAGAATGCCTCTCATAGGATTGTTGAGGATTAGATGAATTTTTGCATGGGTTTGACTTACACATGGAATGTGGTATGCATATTGTAAATGTTATTACTTAGGATGGTGGTGACAATCATGAAAAAAATGTGCTACTATAACAGAGCCTGAATGAGCTACTTTGGAAGCACAGAGAAGAGAGTACAATTTAAGTTCTAGAGCTGTGCTGTGCGGTTGTGATAGCCACTAGACCACTAAGAATTGAGCCCCTGAAATGGGGCTAGGCCAAAATGAGATGTGGTGTAAGTATAAAATACATACCAGATTTCAAAGAGTCAGTACAAAAAATAAAAAAGGTAAAAAAAAGTAAAATACCTTAATTTTCATCTAATTACATGCCAAAATAACTTAGATATCTTGGGTTAAATAAAATATATTAAAATTAATTTCACCTGTTTTTACTCTTAAATGTGGCTAGCAGAAAATTTAAATTATATATGTAGCTTGCATTGTATGTCTGTTGGACAGTGCTGTTCTAGAGGCAACATGAGATGGGTCTTGAAGGATGAACAGTAGTTAGCCAGGAAAAGATAGAGGAAAATGCATTATTCCAGGTAGAGAAGGTGGCATGTAAAGCAGTGGGAAAGTTATGTGGAATGGTAGAAAGTGTGTATGGAGCAAAGCCTGGGTTAAAACAAAAAGAATAAAATACAAGATTTACTTATTTTTTAAAGTATGGTATGTTAAGTTTAAGATGAAAGCCTTGAATATGGTGCCATCTTCTTAGGTTCAACACATTTAATCTCTTGGTTTTACTTTGTGTATGAACATGTAGTAAACACTGAATAACTACCCTGAGGCAATAAAAACCAAGACTCTGCTGGATTTTTTAAAAAACAACTTTATTAAGGTATAGTTTATATACCATAAATGCCCCCATTTAAAATATCCAGTTCAATGATTGTTAGTAAATGTATTGCAGGATTCTTGAATTTTAATAGATCCCTTAGGAAGAAGTGTTATTTTCCCACTTCCAGCTACAGAGGACCTCCCAATACTTAAATTTTAATTGTACCTATACAAGAATTTAAAGTAGTTATATAGAGAGTAGTCCTAGTGCTGCAAAATAAGAAAATCGCCTATATATAAATTTGAGCTTGCCATCCATCACATTCCAGATATCTAAAAAATATCAATCGTGACACAATGGAAGCAGATATATAATTTTTATTATATTTAAAAGGTCAGTGGGGGGCGCCTGGGTGGCTCAGTCGGTTAAGAGGCTGCCTTCAGCTCAGGCCATGATCCCGGGGTCCTGGGATTGAGCCTCACATTGGGCTCCCTGCTCAGCAGGAGCCTGCTTCTCCCTTTGCCTCTCACCCTGCTCACGCTCTCCTTCTCTCTCAAATAGATAAATAAAATCTTAAAAAAAAATCAAAAAGGCCAGTGGATACCTCGCTCAGATATCACAGTTATAAATGGCCTGACATAAATGCAGTATATGCAGGAGGAGGGCTGAACTACAGGTAAAAAGACCTGGCTTCTAGTTCCTGCTGTTACTCAGTAACAGTGAGCCAGATCAACTCAATAATTTTTTGTTTGGTTTTATTGTTGTTGTTGTTTTGGGTTATTTAAGATTTTGTCAGAGAGATCGAAAGAGCACAAGCAGGGGGAGCAGCAGAGGGAGAGGGAGAAGCAGGCTCTCCGTGGAGCAGGGAGCCCGATATGGGGCTTGATCCCAGGACCCTGGGATCATGACCTGAGCCCAAGGCAGACGCTTAATGGACTGGTCCACACAGGCATCCCCAACTCAATTGTTTTGAATCCCAGGTTAACTCATCTATAAAAACTAGGGAAATAGTTACCTTTTTGCAGAGGATTTTTCTGAGAATTAAACGAGATGATGCATGTGTAAATACACGGTTGATTGTAAAATGTAATTTTTCAATATTTAAAATCTTTTTATATATCCTAGAGGACAATAATACCCGAGTTTTGTTTGAACGAGTCTTAACCTCTGGAAGCCTTCCTCCTGAGAAGTCTGGGTAAGCTGTTGGGAAAACTTGTTGGTTGGGTTCCGATGGCAGCTTTAACACTTGAATTGTGATCTGTGGATGAACGTTTGTTTATAAGTTTCAGGAGAAATTTCCCTTCTCTCTTGAAGCTTAATTTACAAATACCTGCCTGTTTAAAATTTTTAAAAAGAATGTATACTGAGAATTGTTTTGAGAGATGTGTTAGCCATTTATTGTTAAATATTTCAATATATCTTCCTAGTTTACCATGCCCTAGAAATTGATATGAACAAATACAAGTTCTGAAAGGTTTACCTTACTCGAGGGCAAAAACTCTTAAATATTGAAAGTTTGTTTGACATATTATATCCCTGGTTTATGCTTTTGACTGTCAGTTTTATCAAACAAAGGAACATGGTATAGTGGTAGAGTGGAAATAGTAAGGCTTTGGAGTCTTGGGTTCAATTTCCAGCTCAGCTGATTAGATTATACCCTGGATACATTTCATAACCTTCCCAAACCTTATCTCATCGACTAATAGTAGTATCTGCCACTGTAGGCTTTTTGTGATAGTCCTATTCCTGGTATGCAGTAGGCATTCTGTGTGTTACTTTAATACAAAGGTGTTTAGTGACATTTAAGTAGAGTCTCAGAAAATTAATTTTGGCTGTTACAACAGTTCTTAGGCACAAATATGTCCCAAATAATCCATGTTAATAAGAAAAAAAAATCATTAGGTTTTAGAATATATTTTTATTCATACATTGAGTGAAGAATGTATTCTACATAATAATTCATGCCCCTAAACAAAATGGTGAAGCCACATTATTCAGGAGAAACTGGACGTCTGGGTATGTTCCTTTTCAGCTCTTCCACCTAGAGTTTACCTGTCTCTTAACACAAGGGGATAGGAAGATGTGCTAAATAAATAAAATCTCAAAAAGAGGCGTAAATACACAGGAGTGCAGGTTGAAGTATTAGATCTATAACTTACTTTCAAATACTTAAGCAAAAGCAAGATGAGGCAAATATGGCAAAATATTAACAATGATTAAATCTAGGTAATGATGATGATCTATAGGTATTTGTTACTGTCCTGTAGTCTGGAAATCTTAATTAAAAAAAGAGCTTTTTCTAACTAAAAAAGGGGAGGAGGGAACTTCAGGCTTTTTTTTTGTAAATGTACTCCCTCTTCCAAACCCAGAATAATTAAGTACTGATTGTATTTATTACAGAGAAATCTGGGCCCGATTTCTAGCTTTCGAAAGTAACATTGGTGATCTAGCTAGCATACTCAAAGTGGAGAAAAGACGGTTTACAGCATTCAAAGAAGAGTATGAAGGCAAAGAAACAGCTCTATTGGTGGACAGATATAAGTTCATGGACTTATATCCTTGCTCGGCAAGTGAACTAAAAGCGCTTGGTTATAAGGTATGTACTTAGGATCAAGAGGTGTGTAGTGTCCCTACTTTTCCTGTGTTTTAGAATAGTTTATGGATACACATCCCTCTAAAGCAAATTCTGAAACAGAAATTAGTTTTAGAATAGATTTTCAGAAAACAGGAAAAAAGTTCAGGGATTTTCCTTGTTTATGTAACATTGAGTATCAAAAGTACTGAACAAAATGAGAGAGATTTAACACTTTCAGCCTTCCCCTGAAATTGCCAATGCCCTGTATCTTGTCTGGTGGGCACATGAAGGAAGAAAAAATGTAATTTTAGGTATTACGTTTTTTTCTAATAGTTCTTAAAACTCATGAACGTGTTTTGACAGATCTTAAACCAAATGTAGCTCCTGTAGGTATAATGAAGAAACCTCACAGCTTGTTAAGCAGTCCATAAAGTTCCTGAAGGGATTTGTATCTTAACACAGTACTTCAGGGGGCTCTTGAGGAAATGAGCTTATCTGGGAATGGAACTCCTCTATATAGACAACTGTATCCTAAGAAATCTGGCCCCTGAACCTGTTCAGGCCAGGGGGAAAGATTAATGTTCATGCAGCTCCAGAAATAGCCCTTGCTGAGAAAAACATTGTTCTATCATTTCTTGATTTTTTTTTTCCTGTGTCATGAAAACAAAGACCAAGATAGAAATCCAAAGGGAAGCGAATACCCACAAGATCCTAGATTGGGTCCCTTTAAGCCAACCAGCATTAGGATGCTCTTGACCATCATTCTCTTCAGCAGTGTCTTTGGGCCTGCGTCTTGCTGGTCTGGTGTGTGAACCAAATTTACATGTTTGGAGAAAATGACCCATAATTGAGCTTCAGACCTTTTCGCTGATGGAAGCCCCAGTTCCATGCCAGTCCCATCTTCCTATTCTGTAACTAGGGGTGACTGCTCAGGGGTCAGAAAGGTCAGCTTCTAGTTTAACTTCTCAAGGAAAAGCAAAAGATCTTTAAGACCACTATGTGAAGTTAGCAAGGACTATTTCAACTTCGTCAAGATGAAAATGGAAATTAATGAAAATAGAGCTCTTACTATTTCCAAGTTGAACTATTTTTAAGATTTATTTATTTATTTGAGAGAGAGAGAGAGAGAGAGCACATGAGAGGGGGGAGGGTCAGAGGGAGAAGCAGACTCCCTGCTGAGTAGGGAGCCTGATGCGGGACTTGATCCCGGGACTCCAGGATCATGACCTGAGCCAAAGGCAGTCGCTTAACCAACTGAGCCACCCAGACACCCAAGTTGAACTAGTTCTTCAATATGAATTCTCCATCTTCTATTTCTATTTCAACTCTTTCATTTTGGGGGAGAAGGATTAAATATACTCCCATGTGTACATAATGTGATAAGGGAAGAGAAAAAAGCCATTCCCAATGGGCCTACTCACTGAGATTTGCCACCAACTGCATATGAGCAAATTTTGAGAAAGTGAAATGTTCTTCTATGTCGATGATGGCAAAGGGGGCTCTTTTGGTTCCGGACAGGCAGGCTGACACCAGCACCTGCAGCACAAGAACTTCTCTGGGGAGGGGCCCCATTAATAGGTGACCATATTGTCTCTTTTGACCGGTCTTGGAGAACTGTTCTCAGCCCTGGTGGGTCACTGCTGATAAACTAAAAAGAGAGTGGTGGGTGGGTTTGTGGTCAGAGGCTGGTGCTTCCAGTCCTTTCTCTACTTTTTAGCTCTATGACCTTGGAAATATTAGAACCTTTTCGAGCTTCAGTTCCTTCTATAAAATGGAGAGGTTACTATTTGCCTCATCAAAGAGGGAATAAATGGTGAAAACTGGACAAAGGGTGGCTGCTCAATATAGATCCTTTCTTCCCTGTAACTATGTTGGGGATAATTTTTTATTTCATTAACAAAATTGTATTAAAGTGATTATTTTAGTTTTCATGAAGTAGGGCTTCACTTAAATTGATATTGTTCTAGTGGAAGGGAAGGGTCAGAAAAATATCTAAAATTGTAGATTTTCTCACAAATTGCCCCACTCGCTACCTGGTGCCCAGTCAGGTGTTTATTCAAAAAAGCCTGCAAATGTCCTACCCAGCAGCACTGAGTCAAACAATTCCTGCAGGGTTAGGGTAAGGTTATGAAACACCACATCTCCAGAGCCTTGGTAGCTTTCCTTGTTGAGTGTTTAACAGTCTTTACCGTCACATTCTAACTTATCCCTCTCAGTTCTCTGTCTGTGGTTTTAACCCAGTTATTCAGTGTATCCTCAAGATTGTAGAATTGCACAATTATACTTCAAGTCCCTTTTTCAGGTTTAGGATTCTTCTGTTCTGCATTTTCAGGATGTCTCCCGTGCTAAGCTAGCAGCTATAATTCCAGACCCAGTTGTAGCTCCTTCTATAGTGCCTGTTCTGAAAGATGAAGTGGATAGAAAACCAGAATACCCTAAACCAGACACTCAGCAGATGATTCCATTTCAGCCACGACATTTAGCACGTAAGCCATGACTTTAGATCCAGTACTGAGACCTCTGTTTGTTGATTTAAATCCAGAGGTGGGGGGGAGTGATGTGACCTTTCCCTTGCAGGTTAATTATTAGACTCAGGGTCACTATGACAAGTGACTTGGCTGTAATCTTTGAAGCAAGAGGAGTTAAGAATGTCTTTAAAAACAAAAATACCCTTAACGATCCAGATTCTAGTAACCCGTTTGGGCAGAAATGCTGCTCCATACAAATTACCTGTACAACTGGACACTCACTTCGGTGACGCTGTTTGGTATTATTTACACTTACTAATGGGTAGCGGCCCTTCTAGATCCTATTTGAACAAGGCCCTTATGATTAAACATGCTGTTGAGTAACTGACTTTAAAAAGGATTGCCGAACACATGATTTATGAGGCTTAGAAATGGTGTTTGACAAAAACTGAAGTTCTGCCACTGGGTTGTTTACTTTTCTGCCTCCCAGCGGCCATGGGGGTGAGACGGGCCTGTCTCCTCCACTTTAGTTGGCCAAACATGTATAGCAGTAAAAGCAAGTTAAAATGTCCAGAACAAAGCAACACTTAGAACTCTCTATATAAACTACTTCTATTTTAGCTCTGTCTAGAAATTCTTCCATCCTGTCTGATCCCCCCTTCTCCTTGTGTCACAGCACCCGGCTTACACCCTGTTCCTGGGGGTGTGTTCCCAGTGCCACCTGCAGCCGTCGTTCTAATGAAACTCCTCCCTCCTCCCATCTGCTTCCAGGTTTGTTTACTCTTATTTTCTTGATAATACTTGCTCTATGGGTTATAATAATCATGCGCTTTTTCGTGTCTCACGGAAAATGTAAAGTAGTGCGATTTTAACTTGTCAGATTATTGGAGATTAAAATTTATTTGTGTCAAAATAGGGTCCTTTTGTACAAGTGGATGAACTGATGGAAATTTTCCGAAGATGCAAGATACCAAATAGTAAGTGACGAAAGCCCCGCTTTAGGGCCGAATTCACGTGGTCTCCTAGGCAGGTGATTGTTATTCTTTGCCACTGAAGTTCCCAAATCCAGCTAGCCATCTTGCAGTACAATGAAACCTCAGAGCAGTCAAACCCTCTTTGGTACAGAGAGGCTAGTTCACATTCTAATGCCACTGAGTGAAACATCACAAAAGCGGATCTTTTCTATCATGGGAACACGAACTAGGACACTGGGCTTCTGAAAGTCATTTTAAGAGCCACTTTGATCTTTTCCTTTAATTATGTAGTATCACTCGTGCCCTCCCTTGCTCTGCCAATAGTAGGCTCTGCAGTCAACCACAAAGTGTCCCTAGTAGCGCGTGCAGTCTCTCTCCCCGGGGCAGACCCTGCAGCCCCCCCCCCCCCGCCCCAGGCCTCCCCCCACCAACAGTCCTTCCTTTCTGTGTGGTTTGCGCAGCTGTTGAGGAAGCTGTGCGGATCATCACAGGCGGCGCCCCGGAGCTGGCCGTTGAGGGCAACGGCCCAGTGGAGAGCAACGCCGTACTCACCAAGGCGGTCAAGAGGCCCAACGAGGATTCCGATGATGATGAAGAAAAGGGAGCTGTCGTTCCCCCCGTTCATGACATCTACAGAGCGCGGCAGCAGAAGCGAATTCGGTGAAGCGGGCCTTGGCCGGCCTCTGGAAGAAAACTCCTCCAGGATTCCGTTCTTGCCTCTTAAGTCATATGTTTAAAAGAGACAATGCTTTGTTACAAGGTTCTTGGAAACAAAGTTGTATTGTCATTGGTGCCTCTATCATATGGTTCTTGAGAAAAAAACAACCAACCTGTGTGAATTTTAGAACATGGAACAGACCTGTGCTCTAAGCAAAACTAGGTTTTCAAAAATGTGAGAACAGCACAAAATGGCAGAACCACGTTTTGTTCCCTCTTCAAGGGGGTCTTGTATGTGCCGCTTGAAGATTTGTGAGTTTTCAACAGTTTTATTTTAAAAACTGGATGGCTTATGATTGTAAAGCATTTTATCACATTTTCTGAAAAAGTTCTCAGTTTGCTTATGTAGAGTCCTGCCTTATTGTTTGTTTTTATTTATGGCAGAATGTATGGAATCGGTTTTGTAGTTTAAAATTTTAAAACAATCCTTTAAAAAAATAAAAGGATCTCAAAAATGTCATGCCTCCTGCTGCTTCCATTCAGAATTTATTTAAAATAACTACTTACTTTATTCAGCCAATACCATTTAAAAATAAATGCCAATTCAAATAAGTCATTTCGTATTTACTCCATGTATACTTACCTACTTGCCCTCTCCTGCTCTCAGTACAAACTGAAAACATATATTGTTCTGAAGGCTATATAAACAGAAACCCACCTTGATGAAAAGTGCCACTGAGCAGCCACTGTGTATTATAAGTGTTCCTACTGCATTTATTTCTAAGATGTTTTTCCCCTGAATGTTATTTGATCTTTAAACACAAAAAGGATTGTTGGGAGAAACCATTTTCTAATGTTCTGCTATAGATATTATATGAATTTTTAGATTTTAACATGATTCTGAGTATTTGATCATTCCTTTTGTAGACACAGTTGATCAAGTAGCATGATGTTAGAAATCTGCACTTTTGGAACTCTAATGTGCAGACACTCACAGCCAGTCCCACTTGTCCAGGAACTCTCCTATATCCGTAGTGCCAGACTCAGAAATTTTCAAAAGGTATCCATATTTTTCCTTCTTATAAAAGCAATGACATTTTCTAGAGAATTCTAGAACCAGGTAAGATGTAAGGACTCTTAAGTCCTTCCTGAACAACATCAGTCAAACTCTAGCCTTTAGCACTGAATTTCAAGTAAGAGGTTTTATCTATGCTGCCACATCTCGTAAAGTAAAAGGTTGTAGCTACCTAGTAAATGCAAAACTCAACAACCAAATTTGTACATTAGAAAAGAATGAAAAATACTTTTGTCAGCATATTAATCTTGGTCAATAATTATGAATTTATTTGGTAATTTTATAACCCTCTACTGGCCTGTGCTTAGCATGTAAAACCAAGCGTTTATACGACAGTAAAAACGTATTTACCATGTTCATAAATTTTTTACATTTCAGTTCCCAAAGCAAACTTCATTAATGTCGGTAGTCCTCTTACCTGACACTCAGCAAATGAAGTTCTATTTATTATTTTTTTAAGTGAAGTTCTATTGAATAAAAAATTCAGAAGTCCTGACAGATCATTTATACGAAGTAACAAAACAGATACCATGTTCCTGGTCTAAGTAAAATCTTACATGTTCAACAAAAGGGTCAGCTTACCAAGCTTTGGGAATAAAAGTCAAGAAAAAATTCATCCATTTTCTAAATTTTCCTCCCTGAGCCCTGACCAGAGTTCTGCTTTTAGCATGACGAAGACAGCACTTCAGAAAGCAGAGGTGGCAGGAATGAAAACGGCAGAAATGAAGGAGCTTCTTCAACTTTGGGGCTGCTCTTGAAGTCAGAAGTTACTCTCACACCCTTCTCGGTGTTTAGTTCAGATAAAATGTAAAAATGGTGAACTGTGACTAGTGCTACTAATTCCAGACACATGTGATTTCAAACCTAAACCAGGCCTACACAAGTCCTGGTTCTTAGGTTCTGAAGGCAATATAAACAGAAACCCCCAGCAGGGCCAGGTGCAACTAAATCCTGCCCGTTTAGGTTCCAGACACTTACTTTCCAGGGCTCTAGCTATTTCGGAAAGGATCAGTGAGCATTTGACAGATTAAAAGAGCTTATTGAGCTTACAGAGTATCTCCTCCGTTCCATGAAGTTGTTTTGAGCACTAGGAACAAAACAGTTACAGAATACAAAATCCAATATAAAGACACAAGTGCAAACATCACTGTGGTTCTTTATTTAGATTATGTTTTCAATGAGATAAGTGCCTTTAAATAGGAGGTTCATAGCCCATCATCTGCTGTCCTTCATTTGTTCACTCATGCATTCAATTGGTTCAAATAATACCGAGGTGAGGTGGGGAGGAATCCGCGGGGTGGCGGTGGAAGCAGGGAGAGGAGCGAAGGGAAGTCCGCTGCTTTAGTACAGAAGAGATGACAGAAGAAGGTACGCGTCCCAGGACAGGAGGGAACCCTTCCGTGCAGCCTGTGGGATACGCTGGCTGAGGGAGGCTGGGCACAGACACAGGTCTACCTCTATGGGGAGAGGGTTATATGCGCTCCTCCTAGTTATAGTCCTTTCCCATGTACAAAGCATTCTAATACCCATTATCAAAGGTAATCCTCACGGCAAGTGTCAATGAGTCGTTTCCCCATTTTACAGATGAAAATGCTGGGGCCCAAGGGACAATGACTGGCCCAATATCGCACAACCAGTGAGAAGGCAAGAGAGGAAGGACTCCAACCCAGACCGTCCTCTAAGTTGGGAGCTCTGTGCATGATCCTACTGCAATGTACTTAAGTTACTCAAATGAGACACATCACAGAATGTCAGGGTTGGAAAGCAGTTCAAAGATCAAGTCAAGTCCTTTCATGTTACATGTGCTGGAAATAGGTCCTGATTTGCCCCAGTTAGTATGTAACAGAAATGGGGTCAGAACTCTGGTTTCCTGACAGCTCCCAGTCTTTCCACTCTACCACCTGGCCTCAAAATGAAAATTAATACAATCGATCTACACAGAAACCAGAGCATGCCAAAAGGCACTGGAAATCAAACAGCAAACACCTATTCATTCCCTTTGTAACTCAGCAGGAAAGGTGGTGCGGCAACACCTCTTTATTCCCAGGAATCTTAGGGTTTTAGAGAGATGAACAGAGGCACCTCCACAAAAACAGAACTGCTAAATACTCCATTAATTGTCAGCCAGTGTGTGCACATTATATCCCTGCTATGTCAGACTTATTCATAACTTTTCTTCAGAGAAAAACTCTTAAGCACCTGCCTACTGCACTTAGTCGGTAAGACATCCTTACCTGAAGTATATTTATAGTCGGGCTATATGGTTACATAAACAATCGCATGGTACACCTTTGCTTTAAACATAATGATATTTTCAAAAAAATTCTAGGCTGAGAATCCATCCACCCAACCAAGAGCTGACAAAGTAGCAGTTCCTGCTCTGGACATTCATTCATTCGTGAGGCCATCAGATAAATCGATCGAACACACCTGCTATGATGGACCAAACTCTCAAGGCGCTCAGTTCTAGCCACAGTAAAGTACTACCGCCAAATAAACCTAGCACTTCCCTAAAAGACGCTTGTTTCCACAAACCTGTTAGATGGAAAATCATGTCAAATCCAATCAGAATGCATTATATAAAACCAGGTCAATTCTGAAGGATAATTTCTGCTCCAAAGGATACATATCTTGGAGGGAGAGCTGGGGTGGGGGGGAGATTACAAGGAGATGCTCAACAAATATTTCCTGAGTGACTAAATGATTTTTCCTGGCCTTTAGTGATAATCCTATGAGATTCCAAGAAGAAAGTAGCTCACTTATCTTCAAAGAACAACAACACAATTCAGTATGAATATTATGATTCTGAACTTTGCCTCCTTCATTCTTGGCTTTGCCACTTGGAGAACTCCACCAGTGGACACTGGGGGGGGGGGGTACGGAGTGGGGGCATTAGAGTCTGTGTGGGTCCCTGTAAAACATGCATCAAGATTTCAGATGGTACAAACTTAACTCTGAATTTAGGAACCCACGAGGGGGGAAAAAAAAAAGTCAAATCTTGTAAAAAGCTAACCCTTAGAAAAGAAAGCAAAAAAAAGAATTAAAATTTAGGAAGAGTGACTACAGGAAGTGCTGATCCACCCTGTGTATTAGAGGGTAAAGCTCTTCCCCTTCATCCTTGGCAGAGGTGGCACTAAACCCCAAACACTCTCGGAGGCTGAGGCAGGCAAAAGAGTGCTGGGGGAGGGGGGGGGGGGCGGGGGCGGGTGGCTGGAGGCTGAGCCCGTAGAGCATGTGACTCCTGATCCCGGGGTTGTGAGTTCAAGGGCCGTGTTGGGAATGGAGCCAACTTAGAGTGCTCGAGCTTCTCAGCCTGGGGAGAGAGGGGTACCACATGACCAACAAGCACAGCTGCCACAGAGCAACCTTACCTCCAGAAACAATTCCAGAAGTGACCTCCTTTGAAGACACTATAAAAGATGTGATTTTGTGCTTTAAAAGTTCTACTTATTGAACTTTTATTCCCTTCCAATGAAACCAGGGAAGACCTGTCCTTGAGTATAAACTTTAATAATAGGACTTCGGACCACATAATGCAGCATACATTTCTGACTGCAAGTAGAAAATACCATTAGAACACAGTTCGTAGCATGTATTTGGAGAAATCACAGTCCCCCCAACATAAGCGTACCCTCTCCTGAAGTTTGGTACGACTCGATAGTCTACAGAGCGAACATTCCTCTGGTGGGCTGCCACCGTGCCTGCCATCACGCCTGCCTCCTGCCGCACCATAGCCCTCACCGCTTTAAGGGATTCCTTGCATTATTTTGCCTTGTGCTGTTCCCGCACTTTTGGAGTTCACTCCCAACTTCATGGCTCTGCTTCTAATATAATGTCCCTGTCTAAAACACACATGCATGCCTTTTACTTTTTTTTTTTTTTTTTTTAACAGAGTGGGTCATCTGTGAGACCCCAGCTACCCTTTCAGCCACAGGATATGTCAGGAATTCTGGTCACTGAAGTTCCTCAAAAAAATACTGCTCTAAAACCAGGGATTTTCTATGACTTCCTTATCCAAAAAATAAGTGAGCTTACACTATACTGTTTTATCTGAAAACACTTAAATCTATTTCTGAAATTCAAATCCAATCAATACATCTGTATATTGTATCAGTGAATTTTTCAGTAAAAACTCCAGACATCTGTCCTTTAAATTACACCAACATATATATTGTTTAAAAAAATATTTCCTCCTTAACTTTCAAAGCTTAAAAGTCAAAGAATTTCCTTTCTCTAGATCCCAGAAGTCGTAACTGCTATCATCCAGACTCAGGAATGATTCTGTATAAAAGAATAAGCTTTTTAAAATCAATTAACTCCCCTCTAGAACAAAAGGACTCTGGCGCTTGGGGGCTCTGGCTAGGCCAGGCAGGGAGAAAGCAATCACTGGGGTGGGGGGAGGCCGTAAGACTAGGGATAGCCCTTCTAACACAAAATAGCTGGAGGGAAGAGTGAGGGCCGGTGCCAGGGAGGGGCATGAGTCTCAACACACTCATGGCTTGGTCACTCTTTCTTGGGTGGCTGGCAGATCCTCTCGGGTGTCTCAAAGGAAAACTACCCAGATGGTGGAAGAGAGGCCCCAGCCCCCTGGGAAAGACAAGGCAGCTCGAATCAGGACAGAGTCGAGTGGAGACACACGGCAGTCAACCGTTTAAAAGCGGAGTGAGTGCTACCTCAAACTTAAGAGAACAAGAAGCTTCTTGATTTGTAAACTTGCACTCATAAATACAAACCTTCAAACTAGAATTCAGTGCCTTTGTCAACAACTCTTTTCAACAGTGATACACAGTGTTCTTCCTTTTGGAATCAGGGCTGTTACATAGAAATGTACTAAATAGCCATTTTCCAAAGCAACACTAGAGTTGAGAATAGGTATTCTGTATCAAGAGGCTAATACTGCTGCAGCCTAGAGCGCATACATGTTAGGATCGGACAAGGATCTTACTGAGGATGGCATCGTAGTAGGGACTGAAGACCATCTTGTTATAGTTGACCAGGCGGACAAATTTAATAGCAACTTCTTCCAGCTCTTTCTGAACTGGACCCAATCCCCCAGGGACCGTGGGCAATGGCTTCTGATGCCCTGAGGCAAGGTAGCCTTCTAAGAAGATCAGGATTCGGGAATCTGTGATAGAAAAGAAAGCAGTTGGTTGTTTCTTGTTCAGGGTGACTTTGCAAACTTCTGATTTGCTTCAGTTTTTAGCTTAAACATCCCTTTTCCGGGGAAGTCCTCCCTGCCCACCCCCTAGACCAGGTACCTACAGCACTGTGCACTTCGAACATTCAGCCCATTTAGAACACTTCCTCTCCCGCTCTAGATGGTTAGTTTCACGAGGGTAGAAGCACGCTTATCCTGTTCCTCATCCCCCCACCGCCCTGCCAGCACTCAGCCCATGGCCTGGCAGGAGACCTGGCCCCAGGAGAAGCTCAAAATACATTTGGAAAGGAAGAATAAATGCGTGAATCAATACAAGGAGACTGAAGTGTTGACAGGTTCTGCTCTGAGGAGAAAGACACACTGAGACCACCATGAACCATTGCTGAAGAGCACATAAAAAATGGGGCCCGGGGGGAGGGCAGGTGGGGGGTAAAGCAGGAATTATAAGTTCAGAAATGGAAAAAAAAAGATTCTAGCATTGTGGGTCTGTGAGCTTTTCCCACCAAGCCCACATGTAAGCAGTGTGAACGTCCTTCTTTAACGCTTCCACGGAGGTATGGCCACCTGCCAACTTGTACTACTCTGAGGAATAATTTACGTTGTTGCTTTTTAAGCCATTCCTCTCTAGGACGCTTCTGCATGGTCATCAACCCTCACAGATTTTCTTACAAAAGCAATAGGGGCATTTATAGTCACCAAGTTCTTTCAAACTGCACGCCTGTGGGACCCTCTCAGGAGCAAACGACCTACACCCTTCAGACCCCAATACACAGTGACAAAGCAACTGCTGACCAGATGGGTCCCATCACCCCTGTTGCCAAGTTAGTTTGGTTTTCTAAGGTTCTCAGAGCTGGAAGCCCCACACGGAACTGGAGATCCTTGGATCATTCCTACCCCAGGGCTGGTTTTTAGCTCCAGGTCTGTGACCACCTGTTACTCCGCACCCAACATGGCAGGACGCGGAGGAGCTTGTTAGCCGGTGGTTTATTTATGGCACATTCCTGCATCTCTACCAAAGTCACTAATATTAATCTTGATGGTCCTTCTATCTGCAAGAGGCTCCTCCTGAGTGACCCACAGACGACAGACATCATGACCGATGCAGGGCTGGGATGAAGTCATTTTGAAAAAACCGTCGATCCCTGTAACTTTTTCCATCAAATATTACTTAAGGATAAAAAGGAAGTCATAGTGTTAGAAACTGGCTCACATCACTGGTTCAGCCTCTACTCCAACCTGAAATCTGATAACCACAGGTCATTCAGCTTTTGCTTGAAGCCTGCTAACTATTCATTATTTCTATGTTGAACACCTATTTAGTTTCATAAAGAAACTAAAGAATGACTTCAAAATTAATTACACTAAAGAGAAATAGAGGAGTTTTAAAAATTAGATGAAAAAATGTTTTAAAGATTTGAGAGAGCAAGCGAGTGAGCAAGTCCAAGTTGCGGGGGAGACGCAGAGGGAGAGGAGAGACAGAATCTCAAGCAGACTCCCTGTTAAGCATGGGGCCCACCTCCGGGCTCAATCTCACAACCTTGAGATCATGGCCTGAGCTGAAATCAACAGTCGGACGCTTAACCAACTGAGCCACCCAGGAGCCCCTAGATGAAAAAAATTTTTTAAAGATTTTATTTTTAAGTAATCTCTATACTCAACATGGAGCTTGAACTTACAACCCTGAGATCAAGAGTCACGTGCTCTGACTGAGCCAGCCAGGTGCCCCCAAATTAGATGACCACTGTATTCCTCGATCAACCAGCAACAGCAAACAGAATGTTCCACAGTGCTATGGCTGGGATGAGGAAGAGTAACAGCTAACACAGTAATCTTTTTAATAACAGCTCCTCTCTAGCAAGTACTTGTGATGGGCTACGGATATTCTGGTAAGCACTTTATGGACCTCATGCCCTGTGGTCTTCCCAGCAACTGTATAGGGTTGTTGGTATTATCCCTTTTATGATTTTTTTAAGATTTTATTTATTTGACAGGGAGAGACATAGGGAGAGAGGGAACACAAGCAGGGGGAGTGGGAGAGGGAGAAGCTGGCTTCCCGCGGAGCAGGGAGCCCGATGCGGGGCTCGATCCCAGGACCCTGGGATCATGACCTGAGCCGAAGGCAGAGGCTTAACGACTGAGGCACCCAGGCGCCCCGGTTTATCCCTTTTAGAGATGAGGAACCTGGAGCATCCGGTCACCTGCTCAAGCCACACAGCAGGTGCTCGTGAAGAAAACCCCCGGCTCCTCCTTCATTCTCACCACACATCCCAAACATGCCAGCAACAGATGTGGGCGAGGGCAGGGGTTTCCCACACCAAGCGATTCTCTGCAACACCAGTGGGGTGTCCTACTATTGTACTCCATTCTGATACTACCTGGAGGGAGTTTCACATCCCACAGGCCAGGGGCTCAGTCCCACGAGGCTGCCCCCCCACCCCCATTTCAGACGCCAACTGCAAGCAGTAGGTCCCCAGGATGCCCCCAGCTTCCGTCTGACTTGGCTACAAACTGGAGGGTCCCATGACCTCCTCTCCCCTGGATTTTGATTATTGGCTAGAACAGCTCATAGAACTCAGGGAAACACGTATGTTTACTAGCTTATTACATAATAAAGGATTTAGATACAGATGAAAAACAGAACAAAAGACATATAGGGTGAGGTCTGGGAGAGTCCTGAGGGCAGGAGCTTTTGTGGAGTTGGGGTCCATCACCCTCCCATTACATGGATAACCCAGAAGCTCCTGGAACCCTGTACTTCTGGGATATTTATGGCAGCTTCATCATAGACATTTCCAGCCCCTCTCACCTTTCTTGGAGGATGGGGGCGGGGCGGGGGCAGCTGAAAATTCCAGGCTTCTAATCATGGCCTGGTCTTTCAGAGCCCACCCAGAGTTGCCTCATTAGAACAAAAGACACTCCTGTCACCCAGGAAATTCCAAAGGATTTAAGAGCTCTGTGTCAGGATCCAGGTCAAAGACCAATCTTAGAACAAAAGATGCGCTTAGTGCTCTTATCACTTAGGAAATAACAAGAATTTTAGGAGCCCTGTGCTAGAACGGGGGCAGAGACCAATACTTATATTTTCTATTACCTCACAGTGCTGGAGCAGGGCCCTGAACAAAGCCTCTGATTCCAAAGTCAGAGCCCTCAGAACAATGACAGCTGCCTGGTCACTTGTCCAGACCTTTGGGTCACGCTCATTGGTGGTGATTACTCACTCTTTCCTCACTCATCAGCACTCAGAACCTATCAGAGCCTTCTAGATTTCTTCAGAGGGGCCGGTCTGCCAGCCCCTCCAAGGGCACATCCCTGCTGCCCATCTTTTCCCCCCAAAACGTACCCATGATCCTGCGGATGGGGTCGTCAGGACTGGCCACAGACTGGATCTGGCCCTTGAGCACAGCCTCCTTTTCCGTGGTGAAGGCGGTGAGCCCACACAGGGCAAGGCAGCTGCTCACCTCCAGGCAGACTTTCTCCCCAATGGTAGTCAGGGCGTCCTTCAGATGGAAGGAGCTGGAGTACAGAAGGGAAAGGAGAAGGCAGGGAAGAGAGAGCCCGTAAGCAAAGTGCACATCCACCAAGCTCAAGCCAAGTTACGAGCCCAAGCCCTGATAAGGGTCACAATCTGAGTCAGTTCGTAGACTGACATGTTCAAAGAGAAAGTCTAGGACTCTCTTCCCTGCCCCCAACCTTCCAGGCTGTGGACACCTGACTCAGGAGTCTCTCTCTCTCTCTCTCTCTCTCTGCTAGAAAGGACAATGGGAAGGGAAGCGCTCTGACTATACCAGCGCTAACAACCCCAAACCCAACTTCTTGCTAGCATCTGTGTGCTGAAATAAGCCTGAAATCTTGAATGCCACTGAGTAATTCGCACGAACCCAGAATCAGGGAGCTGCGGGACGGGAGTGGGAGAGAAACTTCTCCCTGGATACCCTTCTGTCCCTTTCGATTTGTGAAACATGGGAACGTATTAACTACTTTAAAAGAATTAATAACACTGAACTCCCAAAGTTAAAAAAAATGAGCACCTTGATTTTCCAGAGCCCTCAGGCTCTCCTGGAGTATTAGTGAGGAGCCCTCCTGCTGGTGGGTTTCCTATAAGGCCTTTGTTCTGGGCCTAACCCCTTTGTACAGCAGGAGTCGTGAGAGCAAATGTGCAAGCCCTGGGACTCCCTGCTGGTACCAACTCTGTGCCAACCCGAGAGCCAGGGTGGGTACTGCAGCACAGGGTGGGACCCCCCCCTGCAAGGAAGCACAAGACGGGGCCCCTCACCGAGAGCTTTAAGCAGTAGACAACCAGGTCTGCTGGGGAGGGGGCGGGGGGGGGGACCTTGATGACAGTCCAGGGCTACCCCCGTGCCAGGGCCTCACCTCAGCAATCCCCTCCCGGCCTAACCCAGCATGTGCACACACCCCTCACCACACCAAGCACGGGCATGCTTTGTGCAAACTTGGCAGGAAAATGCCTCCGTTTCGTAAGAATGAGAATGTCTGGGGACATTCTCCTCCAGGAATCCTCTGACCTGGGCCTTGTCAGAGGCCATGTTTACTTCTAACCAGTAAAGAATATCCTGTAGGCTGGGAACCACATGGACCCGAGCGGACATCTCCGCAGGAGCAGACACAGCCGCCGCCCCGCACAGGGGTGGCTTTGTGCTGCCCGATGAACTGAGGCATTTACACGCAGGACAAGGGGCCGTGAGGAGCGGGCAAGGGCACAAAACTGCTCACAGCCCAGCGACTTGGGGGGACACCACCCACTTCTTAAGAGGACCTTTCCCAGGGCCGTGCCACCCAAACTGTTAGGGGGTTGTGAGAGCATTTCAGTGGGCAGCAACCAGTTTTGTTTTAATGTTATAAGAATTTGTGCTAAGCATGGTTCAGGTTAAGTTTCACTTTGTGAAGTTTTTATTTCAGTTACATGTGTGCTTGAAGTGTGTACTAGGTCACAGCAGAAAATGAATTTCTTATTGGGGGTCCTGGTCCTAAAAATGTGAAAGCCACTCTCCTAGAGCATTGCAGACCCTAGAATCGACTCTAACGCCGTTCGTATGAATCCGAATCAGTTCTGCTGGGGTGAAAAAACCAGGGAGCAAAGTTTCCTCTCAGGTCCTAGAGAGCAGCCCCGGAGCATCCCC
The DNA here is from genome assembly GCF_009762305.2 of Zalophus californianus. Classification (NCBI taxonomy): domain Eukaryota; kingdom Metazoa; phylum Chordata; class Mammalia; order Carnivora; family Otariidae; genus Zalophus; species Zalophus californianus. Next base: position 85,612,319 of record NC_045605.1, on the reverse strand, counting down.
ACACCGGGAGACCCCCCTGCAGGCGGCTCTCGGCCACCCGCTGCCTCCCATCCGTCCCACAGGGGCCACTTACGGCAGATGCGTATCTGTCAGCAGAACCTTCACGATCATCTTGAGTTTCTCAGCAAAGTCAGCCTGGCTGGAAATTCCTGGGGCTGCCATGCTGAACGTGACCAGCAACACGGCTCCCAGGATGGTGAGCTGCTCCAGCTGGAGCTGGAGCTCTTGGAAGCGAGCCTGGTCCATCAAAACGGTCTGTAATGGAGACAACAGAAATCATCCCTGAGCGGGAGATGCAGGCCGGCCAGCAGGAGGCAGTGGGGCCACAGGCCCACACGTGGCTCCACAGATGCCCTCAGAATCTTCTAGTCATTTCAGAGCTGAGGGAGTCATGCGTGAATCATCCTTGCCCCTCAGAGCCCCTTTCTCCTTAGGAAGACTGCCATAGAGCGCACTCACTAAGAACGGGAGGCAGGTGGCCACTGAAACACAGTATAACCTCACGCAAATTTCTTCAACCCTGAGCCCTGTGCAAAACGGATTCCTGCTTCACAGGGCTGGCCATGGATCTAAAGTGGGCCGGCAGAGCCAACACTCAATAACTGGGAGTTCTATCATGAGACAGGAAAAGAGTAATGAGATATGGAGCTAGAGTGACCAACTCATCTCAGTTTGTCCCGGGCTGTCCTGGCTTTAAAACTGGAACTCCCAAGTCCTGTGAACAGCAACCCCCCCGCCCAGTCCAGAGCAAACCAGGCAGCCAAGCACTCCAGCCAGAGCCCAGAGGGAAGGAGGGGAGAAGCTGCTTGAAGGGAGAGCCTACGTGATTCACCTTGTCGTCCCCCTCACTAGCACAAAGGAGGCCCTCAAGAATCGGTGAGTGAATAAAGAAAACAAAAAAGAAACAGTAAGTAGAAAAAAGGAGGAATGACAGAAAACAATCCAGAGCCACCCTGAAAGCAGTGAGTGGATTTCCCTGACTGCATCCCCCATGCTAGACACCCGTGCATCCTACTAGGCTAAAGTGCCCTGCGTGGGATGAGGGAAAGAACACTGGAAGGGCTGATGAATACACCTTCCGATAGGAGTTTTTACAGGTGAACCAAATAAATGTTAAGGACTAGTCTTGCTATAAGAGACTGACACACCAAATCAAGACATTAACAATTTAGGGTCTTAGCCTAGAATTCTTCTCAAGCAGTGAAAACTATCTTTGAAAATTCAGGATCCTCTGTTGTTAAACAGAAATGCTTCCACAGACCCAGCCTCTTCCTTGACTTCACTTGGTGACACAGCAGCATCCCAGCTTTGTGCAGGACTTGGGTTTAGGATACAAAAGATTTCCAACCATCAATCCTCAGGGTAGATATTGGTATCCAGTGAAAAACACCATCTTCCCCACAGCGGTATTTTTAAGAGAAATGTCAGGCTGCGACCTGCCCTCCGGAAGAGAACGTGCCACTATTCGGAATGGAGCCTCCCCTACCTGCTCAATACAACACCCTCTTTAGAGCCTCCTTTGGTGCGAAAGAGGGAACTCAGTGGCAAGAGTGAAGCCTTAGGCTTACAGCGTCTTGAAAGGAAAAATAGGAACTTAGAGGAGAAAGATTTAGAGAAGTAGCAGTTTCTGAGGCTAGAGATAAAAAGCCTGAGTGCCCTCAAAAATGAGGGAGTCTACACACTAAACCAGCAGGTTACAGACAAAATGGGGGAAATCCTTGCCAGTCTTCTTAAAGGACCACTGCAGTTAGAATTATTTATTGTGAAAAACTTTTATTTATTTATGCTCCACGTGGAACGGGAAGCAGTATTTTTTAGATAAAACTGAAAAGCAACATCACTGTTATGGTTGTAATCAGGTTGTGTAAAAACAGGAGAGCGGCTCAGCAGTACACACTGGGAGGCCCACACGCTGCTGGGGGACGGGAAAGGGAGGTGGCTGCTCAGGAAAACAGCCTGGCAGTTCCTCCAAGGGAAACTCCGAGTCACCGCGTAACCCAGCAATTCTTAGCCTAGGTATTCACCCAAGAGAACTGCAAACATGTGCCCCCATCAAAACCTGTACACAAACGTTCAGAGCAGCACAATTCACAATAGCCAAAAAGTAGAAGCAACCCAAATGTCTATCAACTGACGAAGGACTCAACAAAATGTGGGACAACCACTAGAATATCGTTCAGCCTTAAAAAGAAAACGCTGACACACACCACCACATGGATGAACCTTGAAGACAATCTGCCGAGTGAAATAAGCCAGACACAAAAGGACAAATACTGTTAAGATTCTATTCAGATGACTCACCTAGAGTCATCAGATCCAGACACACAAAGGAGAATGGTGGTTGCCAGGGGTAAGGGGGAGGGAGGCATGAATTGTGTTTAAAGGTATTTAAAGAGTTTGAATTTGTGAAGATGGAAAAGTTCTGGAGAAGGATGGTGGTGATGGTGGCCCAACCATGAGAAAGTCCTTAACGTCCTGAACTGCACACATAAAGATAGTGAATTTCGGGGCGCCTGGCTGGCTCAGTCAGTGGACTATGCAACTCCTGATCCGGGGGTTGGGAGTTTGAGCCCCACGCTGGGTGTAGCACTTACTTAAAAATTTTTTTAAAGATTTTTTTTTTGTATTTAATTTTGTACTATGCATATTCTAGAGTAAAAAAAATACAACTTAAAAAAAATGAAGTACTGGGGTGCCGGGTGGCTCAGTCGGTTAACTGTCTGCCTTCAGCTCAGGTCATGATCTCAGGGTCCTGGGATTGAGCCCGAGTTGGGCTCCCTACTCAGCAGGGAGTCTGCTTCTCCCTCTCTGCAACTCCCCCTGCTTGTGCTGTCAAATGAATAAAATCTTAAAAAAAAAAATGAAGTACTGATACATGCTACAACCTGGAGGAACGTTATGCTTAGTCAAAGAAGCCAGACACAAAAGGCCAATATTGCAGGATCCCATTTATAAGAATTGTCCAGAATAGGCAAATCCATGGAGACAGGAAGTACATTAGTGGCTGCCCAGGAGTATGGGAGGGGGGAAAGGGTAGTGACCGCTAATGGGCACAGGGTCTTTTTTGGGTGATGAAAATGTTTTGAGATTAAATCGTGGTAATGGTCCTCTAACTGTAAATAAACTAAAAACCACTGAATTGTTCAATTTAAAAGGGGAAATTTCCTGGTAAGAGAATTGTATCATCACAAAACTATTATTTTTTAAAAGTTCTGCAGCACAAAAAGAAATGAGCAGTTAGACTGCTCTGGAGCACCTACTTCTGGGAAAGGTCTCTGGAGGTGGTCCCATTTCAGAAGCTTCAGGTATGCATAATTCTGGACAGCCACAGGATTTGGCATGGGACCGTCCCCAGAACCAGCGGCCCCTCCCCCAGCTGGCAGAGCATTTTTATACTTCTGATTCATAAGGTCATCTGCAGCTTCTTCCAGCCACTGGGTGACAAAGTCCAGGGAATCTGTGAAACACAAGGCTGCAAACATTACTATGACACTCAGGAGGGACGCTTCTCGGAATGACTTTAGGGAAGATCATCCTGAAGATGTGATATATAGAGAGCACAGACTTTGGAATCAAATAAAACTCGGTTTAAATCACAGTATTGCAAATTACTAGCTAAGAATGATCAGATTCCTAATATAAAGAGATGGATAATACCCCACCTCATAGGCAGTTTCGAGGATTAAACAAGATCGCGAATACAAAGCACATGGCCAGCCTTGCCACCTACAGATGTTCAAAAAAACCACGGTCTTCACTCCCACCCCGACCACGGCAGGAGACAAGGCTGGGGGCTCCAAACACTTCAGCTCAGTGAGATGCAAAACTTCTTGCCCAGGGACAGGTGGAGACACTGGCGAGAGTTTCCCAGTGTAAAGTATCCTCCACACTGAAAAATGAGGCTTTTCCTTGTCTAGATCCGAGTCTCCCATCAAGCTCATTTGCTTTCAGTCTCATGGGAGGGGAGCTCTGCCACCCCCAGGACGTGGCTTCTGCGGCGTCTGGAACAGGAAGTCCCTCTGACAGCTCCTGGAACGTGCTGTGGCTCTGCCGGCGAAGGTCACCTTCAAGCCAAGTGGGCGGCCAAGGACATGGCGGGTGTCCACTCTTCACAGCCGCAGGATGCACCTGTGTCAACACACCAGTAACCTTCTGCAGGCGGCACACTCTGTAGCCCAGCAGCTTGTACACGTGAGGAGGAAGGAGGAGCCTGACCGGCTCAGCGACCGCAACAGCGGCTCCTTCACTGGACCTTGGCTGCTGGCACCCGACTCTCACACTAAGGCTCTTCGGCCTGGAAAATGGCCAGCCTGGATGCCTCCTGAGGGGCAGTACAACACTGGTTGAGAAAGTGAACTGGATGGTCAATCATTCTGGTCAAAAATCTCTCAAAATCGATGTCCACATTTGTAAAAAGGGGTTAAAAAAAAAATAGTGCGCCTCTCGTAGGCTTATGGTGCGAGGGTTATTCTGATCATGCACCCACCCTGGGCACACGCCCCGTGTGTGTGCTGGGAACAGCATCCAGTCTTCTCCTGGTACTGTTTCTTCTGCTCTTCTCTTTCTTGACCCCTCCTTCTCTGTCTGTGGCAGGACGGACACCTGCTCCGGGCGCTGCACGAACTATTCTGGGCAGGCGACACCATCTAGCCAGAGACTGCCATTTTCTTCTTTGATCACCCAAGTTAGGGGCTAAATGGAACTCAAAATAAATTGGATCCAGGGGCACCTGGGTGGCTCAGTCAGTTGGCTGACCATCTGCCTTTGGCTCAGGTCATGATCTCAGGGTCCTGGGATCGAGCCCCACATCGGGCTCCCGGCTCCACGGAGAGTCTGCTTCTCCCTCTCCCTCTGCCCTACCCCCTGCTTGTGCTCTCTCTTGCTCTCAAATAGGTAAATAAAATCTTAAATAAAAAAATTGGATCCGAAGGCTGTAATTTACCAGGAACATCAGTTGCCGATGCAGAAACTCCCCCGCAAAAAAGCACCCCAGAAATGCAACACAGTTTTGGATTCTATAGTCCTCTCTTCTCCTGCTATCACGGGAGAGGCTTATAAAAATGAGACCTTCTCTGGGTATAAAACCAGGAAGATTTTCTGCATATAGAATGGAGGCAAAGTAAAATTTCTTCATGTACCTCCAAGAGAGGGGAAAGTGAATTAAATAGTCACAAGAAGTCGGTCATGTTTCAAAGATCAAAGCCAAGCATATAATTTATCCCAAACTGTTCTCATTAAAAACCTATTTAATTTAGGACTTCTTTGTTCTTTTAAATTTATTTTCTTATATTCTACTTCTGTTTCTCTTGCTTGTCAGTTGTCAAGTCCAAAGTCTTGTGCTTTTTGGTCTTGAAATCAGAACACTCCCATACAAAATTTTAGTTTTATTTTGCAAACAGTATTGTTGTGCAACCAGCCATGGCCCTGAAATGGAAAAACAGAGCGCAGGACACCACAAAGCATTAGACGTACTTGGCTGCTTCTCCAAAAGCTGTTGAAACTTCTTCCTTTCATAGTCCACGGACTGCTGCATGAGGTGCGGCCTAATGCTAGTGACAGCAAAGTTTGCCATGTCTACTTTCATGAGGTCCAACACGGAAAAAATTGCCCTGAGAGAAAAGGGAGAAAAGCATTTAGAATTGGGCATGTGTCAAGGAAGCATGGTCTTAGAAGAAAGAGGGGAGCAGATTTGAGAGAGGCTTTTCATCTCAAAAAGGGCAGCAAGTTGGAAAATCAAGAGCGTGTAGATTACGAAAAACAAATTTAGGGGGGGCACCTGGCTGGCTCAGCCGGTAGAGCATGGGACTCTTGACCCTGGGGTTGTGAGTTTGAGTCCTATATTGGGCATAAAGATGACTTAATAAAAAACAAGTAACAACCATAAAAAAAAAAAAAGAAAAATTTAGAAAACACAAGAATTTAAATAACGGATTAAAAAGACTGCAAATTTTTAAGCTGCCTTCTGTCCCCGCTCCTCTACGCCCTACCTCTAAGCAAACACAGCTCTCCCACCGCCTGTCTAGGCTGGAACTCGTTCTTCGGATGGGGTTAGCACTCCTGGCAGCCACAGAGGAAGGACAACCTGGAGGGCGCGGAGCACCCGGTCCCACTCTCCCACAGGCTAATTCACTTTCCTCGGGAAGAAAGAATAAGAACTCTCTCGTCTCTCCCCTCTTCCCCCAGGCTCTTAGTTTCAGGACCCCGTTTTCTGTTCTAGTTTTGTGGCAGAACTGCAAGCTCACACTCTGAATGTGCCCGATGGGCAGACCTGACCCGATGCTCAGGATGCCTTCAGTCCTGCCCGTCACGTACCATCGCCTCGTCTCCAGAGGCTGGGAGCTGCTAAGTAACCTACTTGCAGGAGGTGGCTGAGAACCCAAGGTACAGGCGTGGGTGTGGCCCCACAGGGAAGGAAGAATGGAGTCAAATGTCCTGAGTCCCCTGACGCCCTCTGGGACAGGCTGAACGCTGTATGATACAATGACCTTATGTGTGGGTAAGTTTATTATGGAAAAGACACACTGGCCTCTCCGCTGACATCCTGTCCACCTCCCAAGTACCTGGGACAGCCCACTTCTCCAGGGGACATTCTGCCTCTCCTCTGAATGCTCCTTAGCAATTCCCCACATCCACCTACTGCAGACCAGTGACTGCTGGAAACTGCCCGCTGGCAGCCACTGACTGGAGTAGCCCACGAATGCGTTCATGCTCACAGTGTTTTTAAAGACCTCCATTTCCAGGCTCTCCTGATAAATCAGAGGGTCTGACAACGTGGGCCATATTCCTTCATGGTCCCAATCAGCTGTCTCCCCTTCAACAGTGTCTGCACTCCCACTTTGCTGGGCTCCCCAGGCCCGTCTCCTCCCAGTAGGAATTGAGTTTAGGTTGAGTTTGCTGCAAGCTCTCTCCCCAGGGGACTCACTTCCTAGGAACTCCTCACTTGGCCTTATTAGAAGCTCTTACTATTTCTAACATCTAGCACCATGCCCAGCACATAAGAGATGCTCAGTAAGAGCTTGTTTCATGAATGAACAAATCCATTTTTAAGAGGTTTGTTTTTGTTTTTTTTAAGATTTTATTTATTTGACAGAGAGAGACACAGCGAGAGAGGAAACACAAGCAGGGGGAGTGGGAGAGGGAGAAGCAGGCTTCCCGCGGAGCAGGGAGCCCGATGCGGGGCTCGATCCCAAGACCCCATGATCATGACCTGAGCCGAAGGCAGATGCTTAACGACTGAGCCACCCAGGCGCCCCTTTTAAGATTTTTAAGTAATCTCCACACCCAGCATGGGGTTTGAACTCATGACTCTAAGCTTAAAAGTAGCACACTCTACGGACTGAACCAGCCAGGTGCCCCTTTTTAGGAGGTCTTTTCAATGCTTTCTAAACCCAGAGGTTAACTTCACAATGCAGAGCATTTTTATATGTACCAAATACTTATATAATGATATCAAGAAAGCTGAAAATAGGGGTGCCTGGGTGGCTCAGTCGTTGGGCATCTGCCTTCGGCTCAGGTCACGATCCCAGGATCCTGGGATCAAGCCCCGCATTGGGCTCTCTGTTCAGCGGGAAGCCTGCTTCTCCCTCTCCCATTCCCCCTGCTTGTGTTCCCCCTCCCGCTGTGTCTCTCTGTCAAATAAATAAATAAAATCTTTTAAAAAAAGAAAAAAGCTGAAAATAAGAGGCACCTGGGTGGCTCAGTCGGTTAAGCATCTGCCTTCGGCTCAGGTCATGATCCCAGTGTCCTGGGATCCAGCCCCAAGTAGGGTTCCCTGCTCAGTAGGGAGCCTGCTTCTCCCTCTACCTCTGCCCCTCCCCCCAGAACTTGTGCCCGCTCTTTCTTGCTCTCAAATAAATAAAATCTTAAAAGAAAAGCTGAAAATGAAAGGAACTTTTGGAAAGCGACTTGGTAACATGCAATGAGAGTCTTAAAACTGTTCCTATCCTCTGACATAGTAATCCTATTTAAGAACTTATATTTAGGGGCGCCTGGGTGGCTCAGTCGTTAAGCATCTGCCTTTGGCTCAGGTCATGATCCCAGGGTTCTGGGATCGAGTCCCATATCAGGCTCCCTGCTCCGCGGGAAGCCTGCTTCTCCCTCTCCCACTCCCCCTGCTTGTGTTCCTGCTCTCGCTATCTCTCTCTCTGTGAAATAAATAAATAAAATTAAAAAAAAAAAACAACAACCTTATATTTAGGAAATAACCTAAAATATAGAAAAAAGTTTTATGCACAAGGATGTTTATGGCAGGATTAAATAGCAAATAATTATGCCTACTCTAATTGTCCATCTTAACAGAGTAATAGTTAACTATATCTATGCAAATGAATATCTTGCAGCCATTGCAAATGCTTATGGGGAGTTTTAAAAATAATCTAAGTTGGTCATAAAAGGGATCCTATGGGGTTGGAACTGCCCAGCACCTTGAATGTAGCGGTGAATACACAAATTTACACAGGGGGGCGCCTGGGTGGCTCAGTTGGTTAAGCGGCTGCCTTTGGCTCAGGTCATGATCCAGGGGTCCCGGGATCGAGTCCCGCATTGGGCTCCCTGCTCAGCGGGGAGCCTGCTTCTCCCTCTGACCCTCTTCCCTCTCGTGCTCTCTCTCATTCTCGCTCTCTCAAATAAATAAAATCTTAAAAAAAAAACAAAACAAATTTACACAGGGGATACAATTATATAAAAATTAACATACATACACATAAAACACATTCAAGTAAAAGTGGAAATCTAAGTGAGGTCACTGGATTGTATCAATTGTCAATATTCTAGTTGTGATATACTACAGGTTTGTGAAATGTTAGCTTTGGGGGAAACTGGATAAAGTGTACTGTGTTATTTCTTACAACTCCACATGAATATACAATTATATCAATGATATTTTCAATTAAAAAAAGTGAAATGATTAAGGGTATGATGTTTCTAGAAAAAGTCAGGCCTGCAATGCCCACCAGGAGGACTTCTTCGAGTCAACTGAACACTTGGGCTCATGAGACGACCGTAAGCCCCGGGTCTGGCATCATCTAGTCACACAGCTGGCCAACAAGGCAGCACCAACCATTCCTCTTCAGCAAGTTCCAGTAACAGCCAAGAGCAGACAGACCTATGGGAACCACCTGGCTTACAAGCCTCAGGTGCTAATATATTTTGTAATAATTCTATGGCTTGGCTTCCAGTGTCTCCACTAGGGGCATGACCTGTTATAAAAGCTACTACCCTAAAGGACATCCAACGTGTGGTGTCCCATCCAGTATTTATAGTTCATTATCATTTCTTTTAGTCCAGATGCAATTTACCAATCAGAGGTCACTTTCCCCATAAGCAATGTTGCATGGTAGCATTTTGATGCCTAACACCTTTATCTGTTTACAGGAAAAATAGAGCTAAGCAGTTAACCAAAAGTCAAATTATCAGGCAGCATCGTGTCAATCCCTTGTCAATAATATTATCATAAAAATTATATAAATTTGGGGCACCTGGCTGGCTCAGCTGGTAGAGCATGCAACTCTCTTTTTTTTTTTTTTGAGCACGAGAGGGAAGAGGGGCAGAGGGAGAAGCAGACTCCCTGCTGAGCAGAAAGTCCGATGTGGGACTCGATCCCGGGACTCCAGGATCATGACCTGAGCTGAAGGCAGTCACTTAACCAACTGAGACACCCAGGCGCCCCAGCATGCAACTCTTGATCTCGGGATCATGAGTACAAGCTCCACGTTAGGTGTGGAGCCTACTTTAAAAAAAACCGATATAAATTTGATTACGATTAGGTTTAAAAATAAACACACCCAAAAGACCAAAGGAAGTTAATATGAATTATATGTTAAAAGGATTATATTCATGTTATATTTCTTCAATGTGTTGGTTGTTTTTTATTTTTAAGATTTTTATTTTATTTTTTAAGATTTTATTTATTTATTTGACAGAGGACAAGCAGAGGGAGGGTCAGAGAGAGAGGGGGAAGGAGGCTTCCTGCTGGGCTGGGAGCCCGATGTGGGCCTTAATCCCAGGATCCTGAGATCCTGAACTGAGCCGAAAGCAGATGCTTAACCGAATGAGCCACCCAGGCGCCCCTTGCTTATTTTAAAGTAGTCTCTACACCCAATGTGGGGTTGGAACTCATAACCCCGAGATCAAGAATGGCACACTCTAGTGACTGAACTAGCCAGGTGCCCCTGTTTTTTGATTATATAGGAGAATGTTCACATTCTTGGGAGACACCTACTCAAACATTTAAGGCTAAAATATAATGTCTGGAAGCTCCTGGGTGGCTCAATTAGACGCCTGACTCTTGATTTTGGCTCAGGTCATGATCTCAGGGTCATGAGACTGAGTCCCGTGTTGGGCTCCGCACTCTCTCCCTCTCCACCACACTCCCTCTCTCTCTTTCAAATAAATAAATCTTTAAAACAAACAAACAAAAAACCTGGGAGATCTGTAAAAAGGATATGAGTGTTCACCGTACTTGTTTTTTGTTTTTTGGGTTTTCTTTTTTACAACTTTTTTGTAAGTTTGGAATTTTTCAAAATAAAATGTTGAGGGAGAAAAAATATCAACATGATTAACAGTGATTTTTGCCTTTAGATGGCAAAATTATGGGTGATTGTTTTTCCTTCTTTCTACTTTTCTATATTTTACAAAATGTTTGCATTTTAATTTTTTTTCTTAATTTATGAGTATCTACATTTGAAGTCCAAATCTGAAAATAGGCTCTGATTGAGCCCTGTGTCCACGCTCAGCAGGGAGTCTATTTGAGACTCTCTCCCTCTCCCTCTCCCCCAACTCTAAGATGAATAATCTAAAAAGAATGAGAGAAAAGGCTCTGTATTTTAAGCACACTGAAGGTGATTAACATGATTCCCATACCTGAAAAGGGGCACTATTTCCTTGATGTCCTTTAGTTTCCTGACTTCCTCATCTCGAGCAGGTGCACATAGGGTCCCCATCATACCAATAATGAATTCTGCCAGCTTGGAAATGTCTAAGGCTCCATTCTCTGCTTCTTGCTTTATCAGATCCAGATCCAAGACTTCTGTTATCTGGTTTCTCAGTCTAGTGTGACCAGGCAGCAAGAAAGATAAGAGAGTCTACAAGAGAGCACAGCCAAGTTTAATCAAAGTTTCTTAGTCAGACATCATTTTTTATTATATGCAAAGGAATTTACAATTACCCAAATAAGGGCTTATCCATCATTACTATAATACAGTTGCTACTGTGATACATATTTTTTTTGTGATACATATTTTAACCTCTTAACAGTCTATAGAAAACATGTTTACAAATCATTTATTTTTTATTTTTTTAAGATTTTATTTATTTGACAGAGAGAGAGTGAGAGCAGGAACGCAAACAGGGGGGAGTGGAAGAGGGAGAAGCAGGCTTCTCACTGAGCAGGGAGCCCGATATGGGGCTCGATCCCAGGACCCTGGGATCATGACCTGAGCCAAAGGCAGATGCTTAACGACTGAGCCACCCAGGCACCCCTCATTTATTTTTAAAGTAGGCTCTATGCCCAACACGGGGCTCGAACTCATAACCCTGAGATCAAGAGTTGCACACTCTACTGACTGAGCCAGCCAGCTGCCCGTTTGCAAATCATTTAGAGTAACTATTTAAGCTTCCATTTAAGGTTTATGTAGCAGTCAGCCAGATAAAAGATAAACTGTTAAAAGTGAGAAAAAACATAATTAACATGAGCCTCTGAGCCAACCACAGATGCCAATTTTCACGGATGCATTTCTTCTTCGATATGACTGCTAAAGGCGTTTGCAGAAAGAGTCTTAACTTCTACTTAATGCCTTCTCTATCCCACAGACTGAATCACTTTTTGTCCATTATAAACTGAACACATCCACACCTATTAAAATTTTTATAAATCACCTATATTGCAAAATAACTTTTGTTTTCTTTAAATGAGTCTGTTTCTAAAAATATAAACCTTCAGGAGCACCTGGGTGGCTCAGTCAGTTAGGTGTCCAACTCCTGGCTTCAGCTCAGGTCACGAATTCAGGGTCATTCGGGTTGGGAGATCGAGCCCCATGTCGGGCTCCGCACTCAGTGTGGTCTGTTTGAATTCTTTCTTCCCTCCCTCTGACCCTGCCCCTGCATGTGTGCTCTCTAAATAAATAAATAAATCTTTAAATATATACCTTCATTTACAAACATAAAACCTTCAGGTTATCATAGCTTGTTTCAAATTTTTAAAAGGGCATTGAGCCAAAAATAGTCTTAATCCACATTTCAGCAAGTACTTTCGCTTATCCTTCAATTTCTTTCCAGTCTTCTGGTGCAGTAACAGAGAGGTTGAATACTCCTAACACACCAGAAAAGCACCACAATTTGCTCTCTGCCTCACCTCTTTGATTTCTCCAACAAGTTTGATGGCATGGTCATATGTTGGGGGCTCTTCACTTAGCTGGACGCTCAAGCAATCCCAAAAAGCTTTATGTACAATCTCCTTTACTCTCTTCTCCAAGCTGGAAACAAATGAAAAAAGAAAAATAAAATATTTGAGCCTCAAATTACTCTCAAAAGCACAAATTCTATAGGTTTAGGGTGAGAAATTTTAAAAATAATTTGGATGAAGAAAAGACTTCCCAGATATACCTTATTTTAAGTTTAGTGATTTATTTCAATAAATACCTCATTGGACAGAATCATTTTCAACTCATTGGACAGATGACATTGGGCCAATTAATAGCATACAACAGTGCCATATGATTAAAAACATACTGAAAAGTTCAGAGCTGTTTTCTTAATTTTCTTAAGATATTAACTTTCTTAAGATATTTATGATTAAGTAGTTTAAGATAACAACTCAGCATGTATATAGGCTGAAGGACTTTTTTCCAGAAAATATCCTATTCCTACGTGATCTATGAGACACTTGCTTAATTAGGTACCAAACTGTAAAACTAACATATAACATCTCATTAAAACCAGCCTGGCTGGCTTGGTCAGTAGAGCATGATATCGGGGTTAAGAGTTTGAGCCCCAAACTGGGTGTAGAAATTATTTACAAATAAAATCTTAAAAAAAAAAAAGTATATTATGAGAGCAAAACAAGTAGTTCTTCACTATTAATGTGAAAGAGTTCTGTCTTTGCAGAACATAGAAGAAATGTCCGTAAAGTCACAGAAGGCCCATGTGGGCGACACTATAGCTTGGCAACCCAGCAGCCATTCCCCCTCCTTGGCTAACAGACTCTCAGTGTTTATCACGGCACTTTTACAATTACAACAGGCAATGATTTTTCTTTCTTATGACAATACATTTTAAAAGGTACACTTTACAATCAAGAGTTTTAGATTTAATAGGCTATGTGCCAGGTGCTACGGACATAGAAAATAACACAATCTTTGTTTTTGTAGAGTTTACACTCTGGTGAAGAACATAGTAAACCAACAACTATAGTACGATGTGATAGTTACAAGAAATGAATGAAACAATACAACGAAAACACAAGATAGGACAGCTAAGTCCTATGCAGTAGGGAGAAGCTGACATGAAAGATGTCCACAGGAGACTTCCTAGACCTTTTATTTATGATCAGTGGTCCTGAGATCCATTTTCAAACAATAGTGATTCCAAGTATAGACGTACTGTGGGGTTTTTTTGAGCACCGACATACAAAAGGAAAAATTACATTTGAATATACTGACATCAAGTGGAGAAGACCTTTCCAGAACTGGTAAATGGCAGAGTTCCACTAAACAAGGTAACTCAGTAACCGCCTTACCTGTCTTCTGGTAATTCAACCGGTTTAATCCGAAAGTCTCCATTTACTACAATTTCATGGGCTAGAGCCATGTTAGTGACTCCTTTCGCTGTCTCTAGAAGTTCTTCTACTGTCACAAATCGAGGAGGACTAGCTGTAACAAAACCCAGGGTAAGAGATTTGCTTCTCTAGATTAAAATTTCCATGAAAGTGAGGAGAAGGCAGTGGTTCTGGTACCAGCTAATGATTTTGGTTATGCCTCTACTTATGAAAATACTCCAGCAATTTCAAACAACAGAATTTTACTTGTTTCATTTTTATTTTAACCTAGAATCCTAAAAACAGAGACCACTTCCAACATTCAAAATATGTTTTTTTACTCAAGGCTGGTCAGTGGAAATGATTAAATTAAACTGAGACTTAGGCAAACTTTTTAAGTCACAGAGTATCAAATTTTCCAAAAAGTGGAAGGTTGTTTTCTAATCTCTTTGCTTTTTGTCTATCCTAAATTTAAGAAAGGAGACCCCAGATTTAGGATTTTCTCATTTGCTCCCATCAGCAGTTTACATTTTGCGCCACCACTAACACTGTGCCAGGAATGAATCTCCCCAAATTAAAATTTCATCAAGTAGTTTAGGGCACCAGGTGCTATTCAAAAAACTCTAAAGCTACTACATTGTGTTTGATACTAAAAATGTTTTGAAACCATAATTTGAAAAGCACTGATCTAGAAGATAATTAAGAAGATACATTAATTTTATGTGATGGGGATAAGATCTAGGCTTAAAATGAGATAAATAATATCACTGGTTTGCACGGGGTTCAACAGTTATAAAGATCTTCTTAAGTTAGTCAAAAATTATTTACCTTCCTCTTTTATTTTCTTCTTTTGCTCACCAAAAAAAGGAACCAAATCTAAGAGCTGGTCCTATCCTGTCTGGTAAAAATCTTCATTCAGTCACATAAGGGGAAGTCGGGAACACTCAACATAAATTCTTCTCAATGTTTCCACAGAATATTAATGAAAATACTAAATAAATAAATAAATCTTGCTTCATGGATATTAGTAAAATATAAAATGAATATCCAAAAATCAAAGCCCAGATAAAAATTTTCAATATAATTAAGATGTCAATTTCTGCCAAATTAATCTTTTTTTTTAAAGATTTTATTTATTTGAAAGAGAGAATGAAATAGAGAGAGAGAGCACGAGAGGGCGGGGAGGGTCCGAGGGAGAAGCAGACTCACTGCTGAGCAGGAAGCCCGATGCGGGACTCGATCCCGGGACTCCAGGATCATGACCTGAGCGGAAGACAGTCGCCCAACCAACTGAGCCACCCAGGCGCCCCTCTGCCAAATTAATCTATTGATAAAATGCAATCCCAGTAAAAATCCCAGCAATCTTTTTTGTTGAAAATGCCAAACTGGGGGCACCTGGGTGGCTTAGTCAGTTGAGTGTCTGCCTTTGGCTCAGGTCATGATCTCGGGGTCCTGGGATCGAGCCCCGCATCGGGCTCCCTGCTCAGCGGGGAGCCTGCTTCTCCCTCTCCCTGTGTTCTCTCTCTCAAATGAAGAAATAAAATATTAAAAAAAAAATGCCAAACTGATTCTAAAATTTACATGGAAATGCACAGGACCTACAGAAATTAAAACTATTGTGGAAAAGAATAAAGTTGAAAGACTTTAACTGATTTCAAGAGTTACTTTAAAGCTACAACAATCAAGACAGTGTATTTTTGGCATGAAGATCGATCTATAGATCAAGTGAACAGAAGAGAGGACCCAGAAACAGACTGATACAAACATACATACATATACATGTGGTCAATGAGGCAAGATTAGTTTAAATAGTGCTGCAACAATTGGTTCTCTGTATATAAAAGAACGATTCTCAACCCTTACCTCATATGATAAGTAAAAAGGAACTCAAAATGGACCACAGACCTAAATACAAGAGCTAAAACTATAGAACTCCTATGAGAAAAGACAGGTGAAATCTTTACCTTGAATTAGGTAAAATTTCTTAGAGTAAGATAAAAAAAACTCAACATATAAGAGAAAAAAATTGATAAATTGTGCTTTATCAAAATTTAAAACTTTTGGGTGCCTGGGTGGCTCAGTCGTTAAGCGTCTGCCTTCGGCTCAGGTCATGATCCCAGGGTCCTGGGATCAAGCCCCGCATCAGGCTCCCTGCTCAGTGGGGAGCCTGCTTCTCCCTCCCCCACTCTCCCTGCTTGTGTTCCCTGTCTCTCTCTGTCAAATAAAATAAAATCTTTCAAAAACAAAAAAATTAAAACTTTTATTCTGTGAAAGACTCCTATCAAGAAAATGAAAAGGCATGCCAGATAGGACAGAATATATGCAAAACACCTATGCGATAAAGGACTTATATCCGGAATTAGAAAGAACTCTCATAGAACTCAAAAATAGATGACAACCAGTAAAAAATGGGCAAAAGATTTGAACAGACATTTCTCCAAAGTAGATACACAAGTGGCCAGTAGGCCACGAACAGCTATTCAACATCATTAATCATCAGTGTGAGATAACAAAAAATACATATTTTGGTCTCTGCCCCTCTGTTCCTGGCACAAGACTCCTAAAATCCTTTTAATTTCCTAAGTGATAAGAACATTAGGAGCATCTAGTTTTAATAGTTGGTTTTGGACTGGGCTCATTGACACCAGGCTCCTAAAACCCTTGTTAATTCCTAAGTGATAAGCACAAGCATGTTTCGTTCTGTTGTGACTCTGAATGAGCTCCTGGATGGCTTCTGGATGGGGCTGGTCACCCGAAAGACCAAGCCATGATTAGAAGGCTGGACTTTTCAGTCCTATTCTCCAGAGAGGGTAGAAGGGCTGGAAATAGAGTTAATAATTAATCATGCCTACATGAGAAGCCTCCGTAAAGTCCCAATAGTAGGGGGTTCAGAGATCTCCCAGGTTGTCCAACACATCCATACTGGGAGCATGATACACCCCAACTCCATAGGGACAGAAGCTCCTGCACTTAGGACCCTCCCAGACTTCACCCTATGAAGCTCTTCATCTAGCTGTTCATCTGTATTTACCTTTTAATAAACCGGTGAATAGTGTTGCCCTGAGTTCTGTGAGCCACTCTAGCAAATTAATAGAATCCAAGGAGGGGTCACTAGAATCTCCAGTCTATAGCTGACCGGTCAGAAGCAGAGATGACAACCTAGACTTGTGACTGGTGTCCAAAGCAGAGGGATGGGGGGGGGGTGGGTATTCCTGTGGGACTAAGCCCTTCACCTGTAATATGTGATGTTATCTCTGGGTAAATAGTGTCAGAATTTAGTTGAAGTGTAAACAGTGTCAGAATTTAGTTGAAGTGTAAGACACCCAGCTGGTGTCACAGAAAATTGATTGGGGGTGGGGAGCCCCACACATTTGGTAACTAGAAGTGGTATACTCTGTGTGAGTAGTAAAAGACACTCAGGAGAAAAACAGAGGAGGAAGGACTGGGTTTTGCCCCACGCAGGTAAAAAACTATAGGTTTTTCCTTTTAGAATCAGGGAAATGCAAATTGAAACCACACTGAGATACCACTACACACCTACTGGAATGGCCAAAATGAAAGAGACTGATCATACCAGGTCTTGACACAGATGTGGAGCATCTGGAACTCTTGTACATAAACAATGGGAATGAAAAATGGTACCGTCACTTTGGAAAACCAGCTCTTGTAAAACAAACTTAACCACATGGCCCAGCAACCCCACTCCTAGGTCTTTACCCAAGAAAACTGAAAACTTATGGCCATGTGAAGACCTGTCTTCAAATGTTAATAGCAGCATTCTTCCTAACAATCAAAACCTAGAACTAATCCAAATGTGGATCATCTGCAGAATGTAGATGATTTGTAGAACAAATTGTAACCATACAACGGAATACTACCCAGCAATAACAAAGGAATAAACTGATACATGCAAAGACATAGATGAATCTTAAAAGCATTATCTCAAGTTGAAGAGTCAGATACAAAAGACTATATACAGTATGATTCCATTTATTTGAAATCATAAAAAGGACAAAATTATAGTGACAGAAAGCAAGTAAGTGGTTGCCAAAGACCGGAATTCATTATATGAGGCTATCATTACCTTGATACCAAAACCAGACACTACAGGGAAAGAAAAGTACAGGTCAACATCCCTGAAGAACACAGATGCAAAGATCCCCGACAAAATATAGCAAACCAAATTCAACAATACATTAAATGGATCATACACTATGATCAAATGGTGGGAAAGAGTCACTGTCCAGGGGCATGGGAGTTCAGGGAGGTGATGAAAATGTTCTAGCAGCTCATAAGTGTGGCAGTAGTGACACAACTGTAAATGCATTTGTCAAAATTCAAATACATACTTAAAATTCCATTTTATTATATATAAATTATACCTCAATAAAATTGATTAAAAATTCAAAGGCACTGAGCAGGAATTTGCTATATGCATACTGATTATTAAATTTATTCAAGCTAATATATATATACACATATATATTTTTTAAAGATTTGATTTATTTGACAGAGAAAGACACAGCGAGAGAGGGAACACAAGCAGGGGAAGTGGGAGAGGGAGAAGCAGGCTTCCCGCCGAGCAGGGAGCCCGATGCGGGGCTCGATCCCAGGACCCTGGGATCATGACCCGAGCCGAAGACAGACGCTTAATGACTGAGTCACCCAGCTAATATTTTCTGTTGCCATTTATCAGAAAATGGAACTTCCACTGTGCTATATCAATAGCAAGCATCAGAAGTTAAAGTTATTAAATTCCATAGAGCTCTTATCTTTTTTAAGATTTTTTTTTTTAAGTAATCTCGGGGCGCCTGGGTGGCTCAGTCGTTAAGTGTCTGCCTTCGGCTCAGGTCATGACCCCAGGGTCCTGGGATCGAGCCCCGCATCGGGCTCCCTGCTCGGCGGGAAGCCTGCTTCTCCCTCTCCCACTCCCCCTGCTTGTGTTCTTTCTCTCGCTTTGTCTCTCTCTGTCAAATAAACAAATTCTTTAACAAAAAAAGTAATCTCTACACCCAATGTGGGGCTCGAACTCACAACCCCAAGATCAAGAGCCACACGTTCTACTGACTAAGCCAGACAGGTACACCAAGTTTTTCTCTCTTAAAGAGATTCAGGATTGTCACCAGGGCTTCCGAGTTTTGTTTTAGCCTTGGTTTTGCAAAAATCCTCAAATGTCTAATCATCTTAAACTTTTGAAAATAACAGAAACATTTTTCACAATAAATTTACCATTTTTCAACAATTTGGGGCATTTTGGTGATGAGAAATAGACATTGTTCGTGTGCTACCTAGTCATGAAACAGAATGGAAAGAGCACATCAGGAAGAAATTCAGTTCCCTCTAACCAAGACTCTTGAATGTGACCTTCAACAAGTCATTTAAATCTTCCAGGGCCAGAGGCGCCTGGCTGGTTCAGTCAGTTAAGCATCTGACTCTTGGTTTCAGCTTAGGTTAAACTTCCAGGGCTATTATTTCCTAGTATGCAAAAAGAAGATAACCGAAGGAATGTTCTATGAAAGAGGAGACTTCCAAATTATAGATAAGTGTGTTCTCAGGGTTTTGGGTACACTTGGGACAAAACAGTTTGTATCAAGTGCTGAGAACATCAGACACCAGCTTACAGGAGCTGTCCAACTTAGAGACTACTTAAAATCAAACTTATTAATGAAGGGTACCTGATCAAAAGAGATAAAAGCTATAATTCTAAGATATGATCAGGATACGTTACAAATCTACACACACAGGAACTGTTCACTGCATACTAATTACAGGGTTGTGGGATGGGATTGTTTTGTATTTGAGAATTCTCAAATGGCAAATGTCACCCAAAACTACTCTAGAGTGAGTACAGTGATGCAAGAGTGAAGTTTATCCACAGAACTTACTGCAATGTGTAGAAATTGCTTGTTATTTTGTCTTCCTCACTAGACGGCAAGTTCCATGAACAAAGAGATTATGTGGGCTTGCTGGCTCACTACTGGATTCCTGATACACAGTATGCACTTAATAAATATGGACTGATTGAATGAACACAGAGACACCATAATTCAAAGTCTAGTCATGAGCTTTAAAAATGTAAGAACTTAGGGGTGCCTGGCTGGCTCAGTCAGAAGAGCTTGCGACTCGATCTCGGGGTTGTGAGTTCAAGCCCCACACTGGGTGTGGAGATTACTGTAATAAATAAACAAATCAAAATGTAAGAATTTAGTGCCATCCATTTATCTAAGGATGCCTGGGATGTACTAATTAAATTCACAGGGGTGCCTGGCTGGTTCAGTCAGTAGAGCGGGCAATTCTCATCAGGGTTGTAAATTTGAGCCCCATGTTGGGTGTAGGGATTACTTAAAAATAAAATCTTTTGGGGCACCTGGGTGGCTCAGTCGGTTGAGCGTCTGACTCTTGGTTTCGGCTCAGGTCATGATCTCAGGATTTTGAGATCAAGCCCTGCGTTGGGCTCTGTGCTCAGCATGGAGTCTACTTAAGTCTCTCTCTCTCTCTCTCCCCCCACTCCCCTTGCGCCCGCCCCCCGGCCCCTGCCCATGTGCACGTGTGCCCCCTCTCTCTCCAAAATAAATAAATCTTTAAAAAAATAAATAAAAATAAAATCTTTTTTTTTAAATGCGAGAACTTAGTGTCATCCATTTAGCTAAGGATGAATGGAATCTACTAATTAAACTCACAAAGACCTGCTTTAATAAATCAAAATGCTAAATGGAAAATATTAACTGGAGTAATAATTGATGTTTTTCATCTGAATACAGCATCTCTTACTGGTCAACAGGTGATTATAAACACCACAACAGAAGGTGCTTTGTGAGCAGAGAAGCATGTGGTAGTAGAGAATCTCAGAGGAAACATGAAGTTATAGCGGACTGATCCTTACTCTGAGGAGCTCTATGTTGAAAGAACAGATCATCGTTTAGAATCAAATCACCACCTCAGATTAGTGCCAACCAATTCTCACAAGCCAGCCATTTTTTCTTTTTCAATATTCAATATCACTAAAGGTTCTGCACCCAAATTCCAACGTGTGCTGGGACAAGCAGTTGTCACACACCAGCCATTCAATTTTGACACTACCTGCAGGTAGGTCAGATCCCATAAGTTAGGGGCTGGGTTCTACAAAACTGCCCCAGTCCCAAGTCCACATTGTCACCTGCGCTATAGATCAGAGGTTCCAAAGACTCCCTCCTCTTGTTTGATTAATTTGCTACAGCGGCTCACAGAACTCAGAGAAACATTTTACTTACCAGATCCCTGGTCTAGTATAAAAGGATGTAACTCCGGAGCAGCCAGATGAAGAGATGCGTGGGGCAAGGTACGGGAAAGGGGGCGGAGCTTCCATGCTTGGAGCACCCCACTCTCCCAACACCACCAGGTGTTCACCAACCCGGAAGCTCTCCCAAAACAGTCCTCTTGGGTTTTTATGGAGGCTTCATTATATAGGCATGATTGATTAAATCACTGGCCATTGGCCAGGCACCTGGGTCGCTCAGTCAGTTAAGAGGCCGACTCTCGATTTCAGCTCAGGTCATAATCTCAGGGTCCTAGGATAGAACCCTGGGTGCGGCTCCCTGCTGGCTCCATGTTTGGGGAGTCTGCTTGAAGATTCTCTCTCCGCCCCTCCCCCCACGTGCCTGTGCAAGCACGTGCTCTCTCCCTCTCTCAAATCTTTAAAAAAAAAGAAAAAAAGAAATCACTGGCCACTGGCAATTGATTCAACCTCCAGCCCCTCTTCCTACTCTGGAGGTTGGGGGATGGGACTGAAAGTTCCAACCCTCTAATCACATGACTGGATCCCCCCCACCACCACCCCCCCGCCCCCCGCCCCAACCAGCCCCCATCCTTAGGAGACCTAGGTGTTTTCCAGTTGCCTCATTAACATAACAAAAAACACCTTTCTAGGGCTCCTCACTTAGGAAATTCCAAAGGAGCTCTTTGCCAGGACTGGACAAAGACCAAATATATTTCTTATTTTATAAATCACAATATCACAGGTACCAATAGCAATTCTGCCTTTAAAATATTACTGTATAATTTGCAAGGCTAAAGGTTATTTTTTGCTGTTTACATTTTAATTTGTAGCATTCCAGAAGTGATTTTAGAGTTACTATAAACTCAAATGTCTGCAGTTAATTTCATATTTTATAAATTCTTATTTATGATCCATGTGATCAGTGATGCTTCCTGATGTGGTCCCCTGACTATGGGGTCTGAGCTTTACCACAGAGGCCCACAGCCCTGTGCCTACCTACTATTATAAGGAGCAAGGGCAAGGAAGCCAGAGGAATATTTTAGGGCACTGATTTTATACTTCATTTTGGTATAGACTTCTAAAAGAATTTAATGAAATATTCCATGACTTTCTTCCTAAAAAAAATGTTGATATACTTTTCTGGCTGTTCCTAGGACCCCCTAACACTTAATCATGGGTCCCAGGTAAGTACTCTTAAGGATATAACTACATACAATCTCAGATAATATAGTCTAGTGTTGGCTTGACATTAATTTGGAGTCATGCCAGTAGACTGACAGGATGCCAAAGGCAAGACCATCAATCAAAGAATGACTAAAGATCTCTACCACTGGTCCTCCTTATCAGAAACTGTAGGTGATAAAACCATCATTTGGCCATATACATCCAAATTACAGCAATCAGTCCTGGTATCTTTAAATGCAACAGATGACATGCCAGTAGTATTAACAATTAATATTTATTGAGCATTTATTAGGTGCCAAGCATTACTCTAAATGCTTTACATGAATTCATTTAATCTTTACAACCATCCTAAGAAATAATTGTATTTTCATTTATTTTTTTTGTTTTTTTTAAAGATTTTATTTATTTATTTGAGAGAGAGAATAAGATAGAGAGAGCATGAGAGGGGGGAGGGTCCGAGGGAGAAGCAGACTCACTGCTGAGTAGGGAGCCCGATGCGGGGCTCGATCCTGGGACTCCACGATCTTGACCTGAGCCAAAGGCAGTCGCTTAACCAACTGAGCCACCCAGGCGCCCTATTTTCCTCATTTTAAAAATGAGAAAACAGGAGTGCCTGTCTGGCTCAAGCCGGTAGAGCACATGACTCTCGATCTCAAGCTTGTGAGTTCAAGCCCCACACTCGGCATGGAGCCTTCTTTAAAAAAAATAAAAATAAAAAAATCGGGGTGGCTTTTTTTTTTTTTTTTTGGCCTTGTTGCATCCGAGAGAGCAAGATGGGTCACCAGCAGCTGTACTGGAGCCATCCGAGGAAATGGGGCCAGGGTTCTGCTCTTGCCGCGTCTGCTCAAACCGGCTCGGTCTGATCCGGAACTACGGCCTCAGTATGTGCCGCCAGGGTTTCCGTCAGTACGCAAATATAGGCTTCATTAAGTTGGGTTAAGTGAACTTCCTTGAATTGGTCATCCAAGATAACCTACCTTAACTGCAGATATCCAAGATACCTACTTTAATGCCAACTCATTGTACATAAAATAAAAATACTCCAATTAAAAAAAAAAAAAAACAGGGGTGCCTGGCTGTCTCAGTCAGTACAGCATGCGACTCAATCTCAGGGTTGTGAATTCGAGCCCCACATTGGGTACAGATTACATAAAAATAAAATCTTAAAAAATAAATAGAAACGAGAAAACAGAAGCTTTCTAACTATACATATTAGAGATCAATATAACCAAAGTCATATTTGCTTACAGTGAGCTCTTTGTACTCTGGCTGCTGGGAGAACCTGACTTTTTTCTGCAAGGCCTAACACATGCATGACAGACTTATCAACAGCATGTTTCCCTGAACTTATTGGTGTATCTATCAAAATCTATGTGATACTAAACCACAATAAAATGGGGCCCATAATGTTTGCTATAAGAATACTATGTTGAGGGGCACCTGGGTGGTTAAGCATCGGTTAGGCATCTGCCTTTGGCTCAGGTCCTGATCTTAGGGTCCTGGGATGGAGCCCCGCATTGGGCTCTCTGCTCATCAGGAAGTCTACTTCTCCCTCTTCCTTGGCAACTTCCCCACTCCACCCCATGCTCTCTCTCGCTCTCAAATAAATAAAATCTAAAAAGGAAAAAAAAAATACTATGTTGAAGGGCATCTGGCTGGCTCAGTCAGTAAAGCATGCAACTCTTCCTCTCAGAGTCCTGAGTTCAAGCCCCACACTGGGCATAAAGCTTCCTTAATTACAAAAAAAAAGGGGGGGGCGCCTGGGTGGCTCAGTCATTAAGCGTCTGCCTTCGGCTCAGGTCATGATCCCAGGGTCCTGGGATGGAGCCCCACATCGGGTTCCCTGCTTGGCGGGAAGCCTGCTTCTTCCTCCCCACTCCCCCTGCTTGTGTTCCCTCTCTCGCTGTCTCTGTCAAATAAATAAATAAAATCTTTAAAAAGAAAAGAATACTCTGTGGACTAATAAATTAGCCGGGAAGAGCTTTGATCATTTTAAAAGAAACACATCTGAAACCCCAAAAATGTTCATATTTCTTTCAAATATGAAGAACTACTGATCATCTACACTTTAAAGAGATAACATCAGCACTGACATTCTTAGACTATGACACTCCCTCTTATAACTTTCATTTTTGGACTCACTTCAAAAAGCTTAAGTATTCTTAATAAAAGACATGAGTTGGGGCGACTGCTGGGAATACTTGCGGAAATTACCACCCTTTCATCCTTGAGGCCCTGCTCCCTGCCAGGGATCTGAAATGACTTCACCACACATTCAGCAAACTGAATCCCCTCAACCTCGTGGGAACTAAGCCCCCAGGCAATGGAGTTAGGGTGTGGTGACCTCACTCACATTCAAAACCTATTTCTTTTTTAACCTGCACAAGCACAGTCCTGGCTGGAAACTGCCTCACAATTTTCAGATGCTTTTTAAATTAAAGCTACAATTTGCACTCCACCCTATTTCTCAGAGCACTTCAGAGAAAGTGGAATGCCACAGAGACTGCAGGAAAACAGGAATATTCTGGACATGATCCTAAAATTTTAATTTCTCAAGCAATTGAAAACCCACAAGTGGGGGCACCTGGGTGGCTCAGTCATTTAAGCGTCTGCCTTCCGCTCAGGTCAGGATCTCTGGGTCCTGGGATCAGCCCCGCAGGGCTTCCTGCTCAGCAGGGAGTCTCCTCTTTCCCTCTCTCTCTCTCTCTCTCTGCCACTCCCCACCATGCGCTTTCTTTCTCTCTCTCTCTCTCAAATAAATAAAATCTTTTTTTTTTTCAAATACCCTCAAAGAGGGTACTGTGGTTCTTTTTCTTTTTTTTTTTTTTAAGATTTTATTTATTTATTTGACACAGAGAGAGAGACAGTGAGAGAGAGAGATGACAAGCAGGGGGAGCCGCAGGCAGAGGGAGAGGGAGAAGCAGGCTCCCCACAGAGCAAGGAGCCTGATGTGGGGCTCGATCCCAGGACTCTGGAATCATGACCTGGGCTGAAGGCAGCGGCTTAACCAACTGAGCCACCCAGGCACCCCTCAAATAAATAAAATCTTAAAAACAACAAAAAAGAAACTCCACAAGTGACTAGGCTGCCAGTTGAGAAACTTGGCTTTTCTTAAATACTAGTTATCAGCAATGTTATCATATTAGAACCCAGCTCAGGGTCACAAGTACAAGGAAGCCTAATCAAAATATCATCTGAAAACAATGATAGTATGGCTTCTAACCAAAGTCAAATTTGCTTACAGTGAGGTCTTTGCACTCTTTGGGTGCTGGGAGAGACCGACTTTATTGTTTTCTGTACAGCTTCATCAGAACCTTCCACAGCATCTTCAAGGTCTTGCTCAGAATCATTCGATTTTGATTTTCCGGCTTCATTTATATTGGGCTTGCCAGGGTTTTCGGACATTCTCAACTAAGTTTATTTACTTTCCTAGGAAAGAAAAAACAAAAGTGAACCAAATGTTCTGACTCTGTCACTAACTAGCAGTAGGACTCGGCAAATCATTTCTCTTAGGGGTTTCAATTTTCTCACCTGTAAGAATGAATGAGCTTGGGAAGATCTTATCCAGCTAGCATATTCTACCTCAATGATTAAACAGATACGTGTAAAATGACATTTACGATTTATCAAATTTATGGGCCTATACCTCAGAGAGTGACAAGTTTGAATATTTTTGTCCCACTCCTAAGTGCCATGTCAAAAGAAAACAGGACCTTACATTGTTGGAAGATAATACTATCAACTGCCTGCTTCTGTTTTAATCAAAGATTCAATTCTTCAATTCTTTACTTTCATTCCTGAGAGTGGATATGAAAAGTCTTTGGAAATCATGCTTTTTTAACTTTGCTTCCAAATGAAGACACTGGGCTGAGGAGCTGGTTCTCTGATTCTGTTTTGTGAATAACTAGGGATGACACATAGAAGGTAGAATCTTACAAAGCATGTAAGAATATGTGGGGCAAATATTTTTATTAACTTCTGGCCAGTCAGCAGGAAAAGATGGTAAGGAGGACGTTGCAAACAACCACAATGTATGGGGTTGGGTGGGGTTTTAATTTTTTAAGTTGCTGGTTAGAACAGGAATAATATTTAACACATTGGTTTGGGCCAGTTAAAAAAAAAAGGGCCTGAAATTGTAGCCTCTTTTTACTGTAAAAGTTTTTCTCAAGTTTTTTACCGCTCCCCCCCCCCCCCCGGAGTTTTTTCCTAGAGTTCTCTTCCTAAGGTGTTTCTAACTAAGGGAGAAGACAGACACAATACTGCAAATAATTAGCATTTGTACCATCAGCACTTGGAGATCACAAAACATTGTCATAAACACTAATTAGTCTTTATTAGATACCTTGGAGGGTAATCCAGGGATGAAAAATGTTGACTGCTTCCAAAAGGTCTGGCAGACTCTCTTTTGCACATTAAAGAATCACTTGATATAATTATCTGAACTTTCAGATCCCTCCATTAAGTAGAATGAAGTTACTGGAATTGACATTTCCAGGCCTGTATTATTTTTTAAAGATTTTATTTATTTATTTGACAGAGAGAGGGACAGCGAGAGAGGGAACACAAGCAGGGGGAGCGGGAGAGGGAGAAGCAGGCTTCCCGGTTGAGCAGGGAGCCCAATGCGGGACTCGATCCCGGGATCATGACCTGAGCCAAAGGCAGACACTTAATGACTGAGCCACCCAGGCGCCCCTCACGGCCTGCATTATTAATACGAAGGTTGCTTTAATGCAGTTCCCCTTACCTTCCAATATCCCACTCCAGACACCCATCTCCTCTGTCCTAAATCCTATTAGGCTCTGGATATGCTCCAAGATCCAAAAGATAACACTACCAGCATATTCTATGAGAAAGGACAAACACATACTTCTAATTTTATCCTCTTCACATGCTGAGAATGAGCTCAGAAAGGATGAAGTAACTCTTAACTGCGCCGTGAGGAGGAAGGCATGCTTCTCTCTAACGCTCAGTTTAATAAACTAACCCCCGCTTTTAAGATTCAGCTTCACTCCTACTCCTCCCAGGACACTTCCCCCCCGCCGTGTCTGCCCCTTTCTCTGAACTCCTGTTGGGCTAGTTACTGCACATCTGGCACGCATCGTTGCCTTCGATCCAATTCAACATACACTTATTTAAATAGGTCTGGAGAGGGAAAGATGCTCATAAGGAAACGGAGTGAAGCTTAAGCTTTGGTGGCAGGATGAAACCACTAAGGGTACACAGTGGAGGGATTAAGGAATTCCGCCTAGAAGGAGCCTGGGATAACCTTCCCGGAAAGGGGGAGCTGTTCGTTTGAAAAGAGCAGTATTTCACCCAATTAAAAAAATGTCTAGAGTGGAAGAGGAGGTGGAAAGGGGGGCATTTCACTCAGAGGGCACATGTGAAGGCACATGGAAATGAGAAAACTAGTGGCAGGTGATGAAGAGGGAAAGGTGGGTTGGGGGAGCCTGTAAAATTGCTAGTTTTATTAAAAACAACTCTTCACCTGGATTTTTAACTTCTTCATGCCCAACACCAACCATATTTCCTACACACGCTCCATCCGTGTACGTCTATGTTCCAAACAGATGCCCACTAAGTGGTGACAGCGGTGTCATCTCTGTTGATGTCAGCGTGTGGGCGAAGGAGGGGCGTTGGTCTCAGGACGTACCTGGGTTCCAATTTTGGCTCTTTACTAGCTGGGGAACTTCAGTTTCCTCATCCGTAAAATGCAGCTACCTACTTCTTCGATTTGGGGGGAAGATGAGACGACAGAATGTGCAGCTGGCACACTCCAGGCTTTCCACAAAGGGGAGCTCTAATTACCAGAACTGGTAGCTACAGGAACCATGGACTGCTTACAGCGTGCTCATGCATTCAACAGTCACCAACTCCTCCGCCTGGAAGGGAACCGGGGGTAGGAGGATCCTCGCACTGGTCCTGAAGACCTTCTATCCGAGCTACACGCCGGGCCCTAAAGCCGCCACAAGAGACTGCCCAGCAGAAAGGGTCTCTCAGCAAAGGAAGGGCGCTCTGCCCACCGACGCCCGGAGCCGCTCCCTCCGGCACCCAGCGCCACTCCCGCTTAGCGCCCGGATTCCGTTGTAAACAACTGTTCCGGCCGGCGAGGGAGTGGCGGGCCGGCGGCAAGCGATGGCAGAGGGGCGCGCTAGGAGCACGGCCTCGAGGGCTGGGACAAAGGCCGCCCTACGCGCACCCCGCCGCCGTCCCTGCCTCCACCCGACAGCACGGGGCCCGACCTGCCCTGAGGAGGCGAAGAAATGCCTGTGATTTCCACCTGGCGCCTCCCGTGCGGGCCCCGCTGGGCTGCCAGCCTCTGCGTCCGCTTCCCTCACCTGCCACGGAGTTCCTCCTGCCGCTTGGGCGGGGAATGAGACGGGCAGCGGAGGCGCGGAGCGATGCGCGGCGAGCACGGGACACTTCAGCCTCTGCCCTTCCGAGGCCGCATCCCTCGCCGCGCTGTGGGCCGTCCTCCCAGCCCGGCTCCGGTGGGTAGCGGCCAGTGCGGCCGCTCCTCAAGCGTCGGGAAGGAGGAGGCAGCCCTTTAGCCGGGAGGGGCCCGCCCCTCGTAGGGCGGCGCCATGTTTCCGTACGGAAAGGCGGGAGGCGCGGTCCCGTACGGGCAGAGAATGCTCAATGGGCGCGAGCTCGAGCCGGGAGGCGCCATGTTTCTGTACGGAGATGCGAGAGGCAGGCTCCGAGTCGGCTAACGAGGCTTAGTGGGCGGTGGCTCGGAGCCAGGTGGTGCACGCCCCACTCAGGGCGGCGCCATGTTTCCGTACAGAAAGGTGGGCGCCGTTGGGAGAGTGTGAGGCGGGAGAGGAACACGTGGTAGAGCCGGCGCGGAGTCTGTCAAATGAAAGAAAGAGGCCGCTTATTCGCAACTTCATTCAAAACCTTCCCCGCCTGGGTTTTCAAACTTCAGTATTACCATCATGTTTCGTCACTGTACATAGTTTATTATTTTCCCTAATCTGGGGGGTTAAAAAAAAAAAAACATGCCTAGATAGCCAAGCCTCACTTTAATGGTACAGATTCATTTTGGTTTGGGGATCCTCTCTTACCTAAGTGGTTGCTACACTTTGTCGATAGAAAGAGCGAGACTTCAGCCCGGAAGAGACAAGAGGCAAGGGGACGAACGGTTCCCATGAGGGTTCAGCTGGGTGTAGGTATATAAACAACAGTAAGGACTTGGAGCATTTTATGACTGTGTTCTAGAAGGGGAAAATATGCTAAGCCAAGCCCGTTTTGGAGACTCATCTGCTGTGATTATCTCGGCACTGGACTAGAGGCTGCTCCAAAAAAACATGCTTTTCTCACCTTTCAGCAGTAGGATAGCAAACTACCTGAACAGAGTTTTTGTACCTAATCTTAAAAAGTAAAAGCTATCTGAGGCGCCTGGGTGGCTCAGTTGTTCAGTGTCTGCCTTCGGCTCAGGTCACGATCCCAGTGTCCCGGGAATGAGCCCCGCATCGGGCTCCCTGCTCGGCCGGAAGCCTGCTTCTCCCTCTCCCACTCCCCCTGCTTGTGTTCCCTCTCTCGCTGTCCCTCTCTCTGTCAAATAAATAAAATCTTTAGAAAAAAAATAAAAGCTATGTGATTCTTAACTGTTCATTTTGTAAAGATGCTATAAGACTTAGCATAAGTCATGTATAACTTAAAATGAAGGTAATCTAGTCTCCTACCCGTAGCCTATAAAACTTGTTAAATTTAAATAACTAGAAAAGCAAGATGAAGTTAAATGAGTGCTTTCAAACACTACTAAATAGATCACACGTGGGCAGTTATTCCTAAAGTACTGAAGGCTGAGTGCAACACAACAATTAACTAGCACACTAGATATTTTTTCTTAAATACACATGCACATCAAAGTCCTCAATGAGGATTCACTTCAGGAGAGAAAAAAACAAAACCCTTAAGATACTCAACTACCTGGAATAAAGACTCACCAAGAAAACATTAAGCTCTCACTGTGGAGTCCAGACTAGTATACCATAAAGTCTCTAGATTAGTGGTTCTCAAACCTGACTACACCCTAAAATTGTCTGGGGTGTGGGCATTCTAAAACGATCATCTGAAACTCTGGGGGTGATGCGGGGGAAAAACTGTTAAGCTTTCCAGGTGATTCAAATGTGCAACTAGGCAAGAACCACCTCCCCAGAGAGATTCACCCTTGCTCCTGCCACATCCACACTCCTAGTGAGAGTCCACTACCTTCCTTGAAGGATTAATATAAACAATTTTCACTTGTGGAGGGTACACTGTTACAATATTAAAACCATTGATTTGACTTGTAATGGTTACTTTTTATCTTCTCATATACTTGGAATTGTTTCAAATACTAAAAACATATGGACACCTTGATTTTTTTGTCTGCAAGCACTGGAAACTCAAACTACTTCAAAATAAAGGGAGTTCACAGCAATGCTACCTAGGGTTTGGAAGGAGAAAGCCAGCAGCTGTTCTAGAGAGCAGTACTGTTGTATCATCTCCCCAAGACACAGGATGGCTCTCATCACATCTCTACTCCTTGCTGCAATCTCCAGCGCTCCTCTGAATCACAGACTGGTTTCTCTATTTTCTTAGTTGTTGCTTCCTCCTAATTTGGATTTTTCTATATAGAATCTCCTTGACCAAGCTGATTTTGTGCAAAATCAGTCATTTGCCTACAGGTAAGCTGTCCTTGGATCAGTGCTCAGCCCTGGTCTACTCAGCTAGGGTGGTGGCAAGGCTCATAGTCACCTAGGCATCAGGTGTCTAAGTGGGGCCGGGTCCCCAGAGGGATATCATGGATGAGTGAATGAGCTGACAGTTTTGGTGATACAGGAGGGGTGCCCACAGCATTCATGGTAGCACAGGACCCGCACTTTAAAACTTTGACCATGCTTGCAGTAAACAGGACCAACTTTTCTTAAAACTTTATTCTTGCTTAGGAAGTTTGAGGTAAACTGTGATCTTGCTAGAATTTTCCATGAAATGAATGCCGCTGCTTCTAGGAACATGAATATAATAACTAGGCAGTTAGTTTTGCTTCCCCTGAAGAAGTGTTAGGTTTTGTTTGCCAAATAATCATTCAGTTATGTGCAAAGTAAAGGTCTCAAGTCGGATAGTACACACAGTTGCTCTATACTAATGTATAGTCTCTAGATTAGTGGTTCTCAACCCTGACTACATCTTGGAATCTCCAGGGGCGGGAGGGGGGGGCAGGAGTTCTAAAAGGATCATCTGAGACTCCAGGGGGTGATGCCAGGGAAGAGTTGTTAAGCTTCCCAGGTGTTTCGAGTTTACAGCCGGGCAAGAACCACCTCCACACCCCGAATATTGTCTCACCACACTTTCAGTTTTCGAAAACTTCCTCTCACATTTAAATCACGAACTATCTTCTCTTCTCTTTTTCACACAGTAAAGACAGCTGCCTTCCCTTGCCTATGAAAACAAAAACGGGGGCGCCTGGGTGGCTCAGTTGGTTAAGCGACTGCCTTCGGCTCAGGTCATGATCCTGCAGTCCCAGGATCGAGTCCCGCATCGGGCTCCCTGCTCAGCGGGGAGTCTGCTTCTCCCTCTGACCATCTTCCCTCTCGTGCTCTCTCTCTCAATAAATAAAAAATCTTTAAAAAAAATGAAAACAGAAACGGAAAACAAAAAACCTGACAAAGTTATTCCCTGCTTTATTAGAACTGGGATCACAGATACATTATAGAGTTCTCAACCTTCTCCCACTGAAAGGCTGTTGGTATCACATGTTAGAAAATAAAAGACTGACATGCTAGCATTTTGGTGCATCTAAGTTTTCTCTACTGCTCTTTTAGGTTTTTTTGTTTGTTTTAAGCAATCTCTATGCCCAAACGTGGAGCTCAAAATCACAGCCCCGAGATCAAGAGTCACATGCTCTACAGACTGAGTGAGCCAGGTGCCCCCTCCTAACCTCTCTTTAAAAGTTTAAGTAGAAAAATTGTTTCCTTTTAATCTTTTGATTATTATATGGATGAACAATTTCAAATTGTAATTGTATTGGGGCACCTGGGTGGCTCAGTCATTAAGCGTCTGCCTTTGGCTCAGGTCATGATCCCAGGATCCTGGGATCGAGCCCCGCATCGGGCTCCCTGCTCAGCGGGAAGCCTGCTATTCTCCCTCTCCCACTCCTCCTGCTTGGGTTCCCTCTCTCGCTTGTGCCTCTGTCATATAAATAAATAAAATCTTTAAAAAAATTGTAATTGTATTATATTGCTTGTCTATTTACCAAATATATCTTGACAGTGCAGTTCCAAAATGATCATGACCTTGGATGAAAAGTTGAAGATTTTAGTGGTAATGACCAGTTCACAAGATGTACAGGATACGAGAGAGGAACATGATAATAGATAGTACAGGCTTGCAATCAGCAAAATCCAGACTGGAAGAACTCAAGAACTAACTAGGTTTATTCAATGACAGAGGCAGAGCAAGAAAAGAAGTAAGGAGGAGGAGTTAAAAGAAGAACATATAGATTAGAAGAGACTTTAAAAAAAAATTTTTATTTATTTGACACAGAGAGAGACACAGCAAGAGAGGGAACACAAGCAGCGGGAGCAGGAGAGGGAGAAGCAGGTTCCTCGCTGAGCAGGGAGCCGGACACGGAGCTCGACCCCAGGACCCTGGGATCATGATGTGAGCTGAAGGCAGACGCTTTACAACTGAGCCACCCAGGCGCCCCAGATTAAAAGACTTCAGAAGCACATTAACCAATTGTAATTTATGGACCTTAATGGATCCCTATTTGAGTAAACTGTCAAAATCATTTGAGATCAGAAAATGTGACTACTGACTGCATATTTGATGGTATTAAGGAATTGTGGGTTTGTGTGTATGTAATGATGATATTGTGGTTTTTTAATGTCCTTATCTTTTAGCCATGCATTCTGCAATTTAATAGATTAAGTGATATGATGTCTGACGTTTACTGGGGTGGGAGCAAGGAATGCATGGGGTATAGATTAAATGAGATTGGCCATGAGTTGCCAGTTGTTCAAAGTGGATAATGGGTACATGGAAGTTATTCTATTATTCTGTTCTCCCCCATTTTTATATGTTTGAATTTTTCCCCAATAAACTTTAAAAGATGTTGAAGTTTTCAAAATTAGGACAGTTCCATTTCTGACTTGTCTACTGTTTATGGTAATTAGCAAATTCACTTTATCATAGCCTGAGTTTCTCTCTTGTACCTTTAAGGAGTACCTCTTAAGGTAAAAACCACACTCCTATTAACCTGTAATTATAGACTTCCTTACTATTTAATACTTTGTTATGTAAACACTGCAATGTCATATCATTAAATTCCTATGATGTTCTATAAAGTATTGGGCATAGTGCTTATAAATCAGCTCACCCTAAAGAGGTTAATATCTAACAGCAATACACCATCTAATACTCAGTTTCAGACACAGAAGGTTATACAAAAAATGTTTTATTAAGTACAATTTCATATTTAGAACATCTAAGATTACAAGTGTGATTAGATATTTAGGATACATAATTTATTATTAAAATACATAAGTTATATACAGACATTAAAAACTCAGTCTCCAAAATACTCAATAAAGATGTCTGGATGACACTTATAGAACTGACCTAGCAATTTTTTCTTCTCTTTGGCAGACAGTTTTGAATCCTCATCAATAGTCTTTAGTAAATTCATTAGTTCATCCTTAGTTGTCTTCTGTGTATGGTCAGAATAATCACTTTGATCAATTCTCTGGCAATATATATATCCTTTATGTTTAAAAGTAAAAAGTTCAGTTAATGAATCTATTCCTCAGATTTAACTAAAAAAAATAAGCAATATTTTTACATTTATATTCTTATTCCCCAGTTTATAAAATGCATTGAAGATGCTAAGCACTGCTGACTGTCTAAATCTGGTCAAGTTACTTTTTGACATAAGGAGGCTCTCTGCTAAGTCTGGATAACCCTGAGGAATTTAAAGTTTAGTTGAAATTCAAGTGCAACAAAACACTGTCAAATAACACTAAGAATTTATCTTTGGAAGATCATGAAAATTGTATCTCTCAGATTACCTGTATCTCTATTTGGATCTCTTCCTTTCTGAATGGCCATGAGCTTAACACTAACAATTTTATGTAGAGTTCCTGGAATCTTAAAAAAAAAAAAAAAGAGGGACACAGATTATTCAAATGCATTTTAATCCAGTGATCTATTACATAAGCTCAACTTAACTACTTTCAGAATTTTACCTTAAAAACATCTTTTTGATGATCCATTAAAAAGAGTACGAGAAGATCAGTTTTGCCTTTAGATAAATTTTTATTGTCAACAATCGCTTTTGAGAATATCCTTTTCACAACCATTCGGTTGTCGCTCTATAAAAATAAAACACACCCAATAGTGTATATTTAAAAGAATGAATTTAATATAAAAGGCAATGTTGAATATTAATAGTCATTACTCATTTCAGCATATTTGATGCTGATGTGAAATAATCTGACTTGTGGGTCCTGTAAGAACTAAGGCTGCTCGAATACAATTCACATTTAGACAAAAGACTTACTTCTTTCTGTAATTTAAATTCAGAAGGATGTGCTGCAACAGCCATGAAATACAGTAGTCTTCTAAATTCTTCTCTATTTTGGGAGTCCAGAAGCTTTAGAAAGAGCTGAGTGGCTTCTAATGCTATTTCAGTCTTCCCGTTCACTTCAGCCAAAAGAAAAAACTGCTTTTAATTTTGACCAAATATGACTATCAAAGGGAACAAAACTCAAGGTAAAGCTGAAGCTAAACACTAAACTTACTCAAAACTATTTTTTTTAAGATTTTATTTACTTATTTGACAGAGAGAGAGAGATTACAAGTAGGTAAGCAGGCAGAAGGAGAGGGAGAAGCAGGCTCCCACTGACGGAGCCCGATGTAGGGCTCCATCCCAGGATGCTGGGACCATGACCTGAGCAGAAGGCAGACGCTTAACTGACTGAGCCACTCAGGGGCCCCTCAAAACTATTTTCAAAAGCAAAACAAAACAACTAGGAATTACAATAAATGACCGATACCAACCATCAAGGCAGCCTATTCTCAAATTGGCAACTGATACCCTAAATCCTTGTCATAATCATCTTAGGATGTTAAATCAAACTCTTGGCTTTGTAAATAAATTCTCAGCCTGCTTTTCATTAATTCAACACATTTCAAGGGTACATTATGTGTAAAGTTCTGATGTATCCAACTCTACCTGAGAAAAATGGAAAGGATTCTCTGAAATCCACAATTTGTTTTCAACAAACCATGTTGAACAGTCTGGCTCATTGGTAGAGGGACTGTCTGCCATTTTGAAGACAATGAAGCGGGGGAGAGTGGTGGTGTTGGTAATGTTTTCTAAAGAGAACACTGCCACACGATACCTATTAAACTTCCAATGAATTAGGGCAGCATTCTCCTGTGCCAACCAGAAGTTCCTGCATAACTTTAGAGCTTAGTAAAGCCTCCTTCCAAATGAACCTTAGAAGTTTGGAAAAAACATACTTTCCATGGATTTATCCAGATCCACTTCGAGCCTGAAGCAGTTTGGTTCATTTTGAGGATAATTAACTTTTTCCTGTTTCCTCCAAAAGACAAATTCCAGTATCCAGTAAGATCTTACTTACCTAAGAGCTCTGCAATGCCATTATGAACATCAGATAAGTGATTTAACAGAGGTTCCCTACTACTGTAATATTTGCCAATGGCATCAAACAAAAGTTCTTTCACTAAGTCTATCCTATCTGGTTGCTCAGGAAAGTTTCTGCTTATGTCCACCACCATCTGGTCTGGAAGGTATTCTAAGCAATCAGTTGCTGCAGAGAGCCATTCATCTTCCCTATGGGGGAAAAAAGAATTATTTTTTAAAAAATTATTTTAATTATTTTAAAAAGCAACTAACAAATATACACACCATACCTAATTTACTACCTCTTTCAAGTTTGCCATGAGGATAAATTTCTATACACTTAGATATAGATGTGTGTAATTCTTTTTAAAATATAGCTAGATCATGTATCACAGACAAAAAGTTTGGCTTCATATGTTTTTCTTTTTTGAAGTGAAAACAGAAGCTATCCACTACAATGTAAACTGAAAAGGATATCAAAATTCAAACTCTAATCTTAAATTTACAACAGAGGCCCAGAAACTCTAAGTTACTTGCTCAGGGTCCCAGTTAGGACTAGATCCCAGATCTGACTCCTAGGCCAGTATTTTTCTAATACGATGTTGTGTATGTCAGAACTCTGTGATCTATCATCTCTCACTCTGGCCAGGAGAGAACAGAGGAAGATAAGGTAGGGTTTCAAAAATAAGTATTTAGTTTCCATTTTTAATAAAATGCCACCTGGGTAAATCAGAAAAATGTTACATTTCAAGAAATAGAATTCTAGAATAACTTTTAATATTCAACTTGCTAATATACATGATTTATTTTATATGTATTTTATATGTAGTTTAAAAAAGAAAAACCATGTGCTCTACTGCTATGAACTCAGGACAACTAATTCTGCCACCACCCAGGAGCATTATATTGGGCAGGTCATGTCACCTTTCTGTGCATCAGCTTCCTCAAGTTCATAGTAAGATGCAGCAAGATGATCTTCAAGGTCACTTCTAGCACAATTTCTAATTCTGTATTTAAAATGTAAGGTAATTATAAAATGTTTTTATATGTTACTTTAGATCGTAGAAATATGGGGTATCTGGCTGGCTCAGTCGGTGGAGCATGCAACTCTTGATATTGGAGTTGTGAGTTCAAAGCCCATGATAGGTGTAGAGATTACTTAAAAATAAAATCTTAAAAAAAAAAAACCTAGATTATAGAAATGGGATTTAAATTCTTTTTTTTTTTTTTTTTTAAAGAATTATAGGTGTGTGGGGCACCTGGGAGGTTCAGTCAGTTAAATGTCCAACTCTTGATTTCAGCTAAAGGTCATGATCTCAGGGCCTGAGATCGAGCCTCACCTTGGGCTCCATACTGGAGGTGGAGCCTGCTTAAGATTTTCTCTAGTCCTCTGCCCCTCCCCCACCTTAAAAAAAAGAATTATAGGTGTGATTTATTCAATTTTATTTATCTTTTTTTCCCTCAGTGCTCATCATAATGATTTAAATTCTTGTTGAATAATAATCCTCCTGCAGTCGGTTAAGCGTCTGCCTTCAGCTCAGGTCATGATCCCAGTGTCCTGGGATCGAGCCCCACATACGGCTCTCTGCTCAGCGGGAAGCCTGCTTCTCCCTTTCCCACTCCCCCTGCTTGTTTCTGCTCTCGCTAACTCTGTCAAATAAATAAAATCTTAAAAAAAAAAATAATCCTATTATACACACAGAGTTCAATAACTAGTATGTTAGGATTAACTTTATTTTTTTGCGTAATGTTTTATTTATTTAAGATTTTATTTATTTATTTGACATAGAAAGAGAGACAGCAAGAGAGGTAACAGAAGCAGGGGGAGTGGGAGGGAGAAGCAGGCTTCCCGCTGAGAAGGGAGCCCGATGTGTGGCTCTATCCCAGGACGCTGGGATCATGACCTGAAACGAAGGCAGACGCTTAACGACTGAGCCACCCAGGCACCCCCTGCATAAGGTTTTAAACTCCCTTTTGGTATTCAACTATTAATAGTTCATTGGACTGTAGAACTTGTGAAGAAGTACCGAAAAATATAAGTTGCATTCCTTTTAAACATTCCCATCTCCCTAACTACTGAACATGAGGCAAAGTAATTAAAAATTAAATAAGCTAGAAAATACAAGATTTTAACCTTTAATAATTTTACTTAAGAAAAGAGTTTCAGGGGCGCCTGGGTGGCTCAGTTGGTTGAGCGACTGCCTTCGGCTCAGGTCATGATCCTGGAGTCCCGGGATCGAGTCCTGCATCGGGCTCCCTGCTCAGCAGGGGGTCTGCTTCTCCCTCTGACCTTCCTCTCTCTCATGCTCTCTACCATTCTCTCTCTCTCAATAAATAAATAAAATCTTTAAAAAAAAAAAAAAAAAGAAAAGAGTTTCAAAGTTATAAGGAATACAGAACTCTTCCTTAAGGAAAAAAAAAAATCATACTTCCCTTGGCACCTGAAGTTAAGCCTTAGAGCAAGAGTTACTTTCATTCTATCTCTTCAATAAAACTAGTTAATTAAAAAATACATATTCAAGGGGCGCCTGGGTGGCTCAGTCGTTAAGCATCCGCCTTTGGCTCAGGTCATGATCCCGGGGTCCTGGGATCAAGCCCCGCATCGGGCTCCCTGCTCAACGGGAAGCTTGCTTTTCCCTCTCCCACTCCCCCTGCTTGTGTTCCCTCTCTGGTTGTCTCTCTGTCAAATAAATAAATAAAATCTTTAAAAAAAAATACATATTCAAGGTATTTTGGAGAAGCATAAAAGTATAGGTAGTCAAATGAGTCTAAGAATTTGCCAAATCTGTTAATTTTGTTCCAGGTCCCTTTGAAGACCGGAGAGCCCTAAATTTTAACAAAGATAAGAAGATGGAATAGAATCATTTTTTTCACTTGATGTTAAGTAGGTTATGTGAGAAGCAAAAATAAATATAAAAAAATAATGAAAATTATATCTCTTTCTAATTTTGACCAAGGTAATTTTGTTCTTCACTTTCCCAAGTCCTGATAATTATCAACTGACTAATGCATATCTGATCATGTGGACAGAAGAATTCAGAAGATTATCTTAAAACAATTATCCACGATTTTCCTACACACTCAATTTATTGAGACAGATGTATTTCCACATACTGAGAGTCACTGTAAGCCTTCAGAATCCCTCGATCCAGATAGTTACTGCTGTTGACCAAGTCAGGTTGCCTCTTAGGCTGAGGAACTTTAGATACAACCTCTTGCTGTTTGAGTAAGGAGTCAAGAAGTGGAAGGTCTACGAGCTGCAGTAGACGTCCAATTGTTTCTTCTTGCCATACTTCATTAATAACTACACAGGAAAAATGACAAAGTGAAAAGTAAAAATATTTACTAAATACCACGATATTTGTCTAGGCAAGTCTATGGTATAAATTTTGGCAAAAAAAAAGAAAAGAGAAAAAAAAGTCAACCTTATTTATGAAGTGGTTTCTTATGACAAAGTAAAACAATTCAAGATTTGTTAAAAGTGTAGGAGAACAGACTTTGGACAGCAGGAATTCTTTTCATTCTTTTACTGTAAAAGCAATATGGCAGAGATAAGAGATCAAGTCATATAACATGTTAATAAGGACTTTGGAAGAAAGAATGATTCATTATTCAATCTGAAAACTGGTCTGAAACTATTGGCTGCAGATTATTCCACTCGGTTTCCACAACTGGGATGGGGGAGGGAAGGTGGAAATCGGTCATTAATCTGCATTCCATTGCCATAGACAAGGAAGAATATAAGAGTTCTGTTAATGTTCTAATGTAATTTTCAAAATTTTATTTAACCTCATAAAATGTTAGAGAAAAAAGTATCTGAGAGTATATTTAAAATAAATAAAACTCTGCACGCAAACCACTGCAGCTTGAACCTCTGCCAGCTGATAGGACAAAAGTCAGTTTTCAAAAATTGCAACACTGATCTATTTGTTGAAGATAATAGACCTCTGTTAAAACTTAATATAAACAGCTTTAATACACAGTGTACTCTTTGTGCTCTGAATATTTAAATTCTAATAAAGGTTAAGATTGAAAAGTTTTAAATAACTAATTTTATCTGAAGTTGGTCTTCTAAATTTCTTACTTGCATCATCTTTACTTACCTTGTGGAGACAAGGTTGCAGAGATGTTTACAGGAGGGGAGTTAGTAGGCTTTAAACTCAGATTTTCCCACAGATCCTCTAAACTTGCTGATTTGATATCAGATGACTTAAATAATGGATCGGAATACCTAAAATGAATTTATTTATTTTGGTATTATTTATTATTAATTATTAATTTATTTTAGTAAGCCCAGAGAAATACTTTACCATCAGAGAACTGAGTTTCTACAAAGTTTATGTATTTCAGAGCAAAAACACAACAAATGCAAACTCTAAGAGTAGAATACAAAAACATCCACCTTCCCTCTTGAGCCGAAATATACATACTCTAAATTTTTCTTTGAATATTTAGATTTAAGCAATTCGATGACTAAAATTTTGATTTCCAATTTTAAAACATAACCAAACTTCATTATGCTTACTGTTTTTATCACATCTCTATTTCTGGGGCATTCTTTGGTGGATAGTGCTCATCATTTTCCAAATATAGACCTATAAATCTTTACCCACAATCCTGAAACCCCAAAGGCTGTGAGAAATCTAAAGTTTATTCAGAACTCATATGGTGACAAAACCTGTCCTCACTTTACCGGGGCCAGGGGAGAGTAAGCTGTCCTGCACAGTCTTTACTTATCCCAGTTAGTATGAGTATTTTGTTCACTGCAGAAATGTTAATGCATTTAGTTACCAGATGCTCTCCCAGATCCCTATAGGACTGTTATCTAATATATGTTCTATCTACAAAATTATCTTTTTAAAACCTCCAAAGTTCCAAATTTCTAAATGCATGTGGCCCCTTTATGTGTGTTTCACATAAAGAATGTGGACTTGCATTTGGAAAGCAATGATTTTGCCGATATGGCAAAATCCTTCCTATATAGTGAGGCAAATGTTATCATCTTTTAAATAGAGAGTCTTGAAAGTTAAGACATTAAGATATTTGATACAGGGGCGCCTGGGTGGCTCAGTTGTTAAGCGTCTGCCTTCGGCTCAGGTCATGATCCCAGGGTCCTGGGATCGAGCCCCGCATCAGGCTCCCTGCTCAGCGGGAGGCCTGCTTCTCCCTCTCCCATTCCCCCTGCTTGTGTTCCCTCTCTCGCTGTGTTTCTCTCTGTCAAATAAATAAATAAAAAATCTTTTAAAAAAAAGATATTTGATACACTAAATACACTAAAAATACACAATATTTGATACACTATACATTAAAAATAATTGAAAGGGGCGCCTGGGTGGCTCAGTTGGTTAAGCATCTGCCTTCAGGTCAGGTCATGATCTCAAGGTCCTGGGATCGAGCCCCACGTCGGGGCTCCCTGCTTGGTGGGGAGCCTGCTTCTCCTCTCCCTCCACCCACCCTTCCCCCTGCTTGTGCTTGCTCTCTCTCTCAAATAAATAAATAAAACTTAAAAAATAAATAAATAATTGAAAGCCGGTAACACTAAAACTCTTTGGGTCAGATCTGAATTATAAGAGCTTCAGTTACATGGTCACTTCTATACAGTTTAGCTGAAGGAAATAAAAGGGAAACATTTTATTTTATGACAAACAACCAAGTAAATTATGTACTCATCACATACATCTATTTCAAGCACTGGGTTCTACAATTCTGTCCCCCAGTCTCCCTTGACATGATTCCTTCTTCACCACTGCTGCTCACTTCACCCTCATCTGCAGACGGCAATACTGCAATAGATTCCTAACTGGCTCTCCCAGTTAGGCTGTCCGTATGGCTGCCAGGAAGACCTTTCTGAGATTCAGTGTCGTTTTCTGTGGCCTCCCCAACATCTGTATGATTGATTGCAAACTCATGTCATATGTCATATAAAATCCTCTGCATTCTGGGTCCCACATGCCTTTCATACTTCACATCTGCCATGTCCTGGATTCTAGTGATAACCCACCTGCTTTCCTTCACCTTTTCTGTTCTCATACCACTTTGTGTATAAACTCGCTAACATATTTTTATACTATAATTGTAAATTGATGCAGAAATAAAATCAAGGTTTGTTGATTATTTCTGCTAAATATAAAATATGAATAAATAGGAATTCCAGGAGATACCAAATAAATAGAAATTCACTGTATTTTATCAAATTTCCCCACAGACCCAGATGTTAGCCTAATTTACAATTTCCAAAATAACATAAAGCCAGTCAGCCTCTCGCTAAAAAGTTGATGAAATCCTGCCAATATCCCCAGGATAATCTAACATTATATACTAACCTGGAAGGTGAATATCGCTTATTCTCTTTGCCTAACTGACTGTCTTGATTAGGTATGGTTATGAATCTATAAAGGCTGCAACTACTATCTTCAAATGTAGGTTTTTTGTCTTTTCCAAAGACTTTGGTTGGAACTGCTTCAAATACTTTGTAGTCCATAAGTGCTTGACACACTCTCACCACTTTGGCCCGAGGAATATCCACATCACCAAAATATTTATTCTGAATTAGGTGAGAAAAAATGACATCCACAGCTTCTGAACCAACAAAGCAGTCATTGTGTCTTTTTAAATGGTGTCTTCGCTTTTTCACCTGCACCTGTGTTTGAAGCGTGTTTATAATGCTGCTCCAAACATATGTGGCTCCAAATGGTTTCTGGGCCACACTGAAACCTGCAACGGGAAAAACACAGAGTAATCTTATTCATTTATAATCAGGTCTAAGCAATCCTTGAGCAAAAAGTGGCAATTTCCAAAGTTATTAATGAGGAACAATTATGAGGTTAGCTTGTTATTGAACTTTTAATCAGTAACAACTCATCAAAAATGTAGTGCCTACTATATGCTGAACACTGTTTTATGGGCTTGGATACATCGGTGAGCAAAATAAAGTCCCTGTTCTCACAGACTTCTGCTTTGTATGTGTTAGATGAGTGCTTAGGAGAAAAATAAAGCCTGGTGAAGAGGAGAACACTATTTTAGAGGGGATGTCTGGAAAGATCTGACAAGGTGATATCTGAG
The DNA here is from genome assembly GCF_009762305.2 of Zalophus californianus. NCBI lineage: Eukaryota > Metazoa > Chordata > Mammalia > Carnivora > Otariidae > Zalophus > Zalophus californianus. The sequence continues at coordinate 85,569,434 of NC_045605.1, read as the reverse complement.
CAGAAGCCTGAGTAAAACCAGGAAAAAAGCTGTGCAGATATTTGGGGAAAGGGCAGAGAGAACAGAAAGAACAAAGGCCCGAGAAGCGAGTGTGCTTGGCCAGGAGAGGAGGAACAAGGCCAGCATGGCCTGAGCAGGTGACCAGGGAGGGAGGAAGGGAGACCAGAGGGGAGTGGAAACAGTCTTTGGGGTGGGGGAGTGCAGATCAAGCAGGCCCTTGTGGCAGCTACTAATTATGTGCACTGGAACTCTATTAAGTGCCTCACATTTAGGTCATTTGCAACCCTATGAGGTAGACATAATCTCTACTCGAGAAATGGAGAATAGATTCACAGAGGTTAAATGTAACTTCCAGACATTATGTTGTAAGAGGTGCTACTGGAATTTGGTTCATGGTCTGTATCATTTAGACACACACACACGCACGCACACAGGAGTTGGAATAAACTACTATTTTTAAAGCTTCCTATTATGCAGCTTATAAGTTAAGTACTTTGTAACAGGGAAAACTGGTTCCTGCCCAATAGGAGCTCACAGCCTACCAAAAGGTAGGAAAAGCATAGAAACTGAGCAAGATTTTAGCAAAACAGAAAAGAAAGAAAACATGCTTTCAAAGATTTATCACATTTTCCCTCATTGTAATAAGTGGATATTTGGCAAAACTACAAAGAAAAGGAGAAACAATTAAAAGGAAAAAAAGTGGACCTTAGTTTTAATAAGCTGATGGAACAGAGTCTAGCTAATCATCAGCTTGTTGGCTGGCTGGCTGGCTGGCTGGCTGGCTGGCTTTTTACATAAACAGAGTATGCCTTTTTATGTGTTACACTTTTCAATGATCCTCTGAATATTCAGTGGTTCTAGTTTTCAAGCCCCCGGTTTTGTTAGGTGTCTTACTTCCTTTATTTTTAGGATACTCTGACAGAGAAGTTGAAAACTTATTACTTCCCCTAAGGTTGTGTAAAAAGGAAAACTATGCATCAGTAAAACTGTAAGGAATAAGGGGAGATATAATTAAAGAAACTGCTACCTGAAATTACCTTCCTGCCTTATAGAATGTATGAGATGAAGGCAAAGATAAGTTCCTGAAGGACATTAAAACTCCACTTAATGTACTAAGGTCATAAATTTTAAGTGGGTCATTTGGAATTCATCTTTTGTATCATAATAAATAAAAGAATCATAGTGAACCATCATACTGTATTCACTTACAGTGTCATTTTGTGCTACTAGAAATTTTAACATCTTCACCAGGAAAATTACTAACATACACACATGCACACACATAAAGCCCTTTACTATTTATTTGTATACTTCCCAGACCAAAAATAGATGGGTAGTTTAACTATCTACCAATTATTATGTTAGTTTAAAATAATCAGCAAGACTGTTTTTATATTTTAAAATTCAAGATACTGGGCACCTGGGTGGCTCAGTCGGTTGGGTGTCTGCCTTCAGCTCAGGTCATGATCCCAGGTTCCTGGGATCAAGTCCCACATCGGGCTCCCTGCTCAGCGGGGAGTCTGCTTCTCCCTCTACCCTTCCCCCCTGCTCATGATCTCTCTCTCTCTCTCTAATAAATAAATAAAATCTTAAAAAAAATAAAAAAAATAAAATTGCTAGTATTCGTTTAAAAAAATAAAATTCAAGATACTTCATAATCCAGTACTAAACAAAGAAGGTAATTGATGCCAGTTTTCTAAATATCATGTGAGCAGTTTTAAGGACTGAATTATGGAGAATCAACTAGATAAACCAAGGTGGAAATAGATTTACTACTGGCACAGTATTTAATATCTACTGAATAGAGCCAGAATGGAGCATTTAAGGAAATCTCAAAATCTGTCCAGGTCATTCCTGGTGTCTAGAACCTAGGAGTAGCTGTGCTGTTTCCAGCCACAATAACTAATTAAAAGGAGTGTTCAAGGTTAATATTCTTAACTTCTTAAAATATTAGAGATTATAACCGGATTTAAATGAACTTAATGTCTGCTCTTTAGTCTTTTTTCAAATCTTCATATTATCACTAATAACAACGAATATTTGAGTACTTAAATATGACAAGCTCTGTCTTCTGATAAACTTCTCTGAAATACTTATTAATAATCTTACTTTGAGGAGATTGAGGTTCATGAGTTAAACAAACCCAGTTTCACAAGTAGTAAACATATACTTTTTCTAGGACTCAAATATAAATATATTAAGTCACCAGTTTTAGCATCAACTTTTCACTGAAGACTTGGATTAAGTGAAGGAGCTTTAAGTGTGCCAATAAGATTAGAAGAAACAAAACAACTTTAAGATCTGTGAGTCCTAAAAAAAAAAAACACATTGTGAACCCTTAGCAAAGCTATTTAAAAACAGCAGTCATGGGCGCCTGGGTGGCTCAGTCGGTTAAGCGTCTGCCTTTAGCTCGGGTCATGATCTCAGGGTCCTGGGATCGAGCCCCATGATGGCCTCCTTGCTCAGCAGGGAGTCTGCTTCTCCCTCTCCCTCTGCCCCTCTCCCCTGCTCATGCTCTCTCTCTAATATATAAATAAAACCTTAAAAAAAAAAATCAGTCATTAAATAAACCAATAAATAAATAAATAAAAACAGTAGCCATTAGTCCTAAAATAAAGTAGGTTATCATAAATTCTATAATATATACTAGTCACAACACACAGGAGTAGGAGAGAAGAGGAAAGTAAGATTCAAACTTGTAGAGATCAGAGGGACTTTTAAGTAGCAGTGAAATATACTTCTGGGCTGGTAATGGTATTAAATTTGATACACCTCAGTCATAAGAGTTGAGCTACAAGTCGGTAGGTATACAAATCCTAAAAATTAAGGCTGAGTCACTTACTGATTGGAGATCAGTAAGACAACAGAAGGGGGTGGGAGGGAAGGGATACACAGCTTCAGTGACACGGAAAAGGCTAATCTTCAGAGGGGAAGTAAGAAGAATAAATTTCCACATATTAACTTGCTGCTTAAATATGGGAAATCAGGAAGTTCTGCAGGTTGGATAACATGGTATAAAAGATTAAAGAACAGGTTACAGCAGGATGGTAGGCACCTGTGAGCTATGCAGTGTTTCCAGAGTCCTCCAGGCATGATACAATTCAGCCCTTTCAGGTCCCCTCTGTTCTCACTGACCATTAATTCCCAACACTGCATCCTGGGATATTTCCCCTTAAGCACCACCACCCACAGACCCAAACTAGCTCATGTTCATACAGATACTTTAATACATAATATAGCCTGCACTTGACAAGTACATGTGCCAAAACCCACACCAGGATAACCTGTTTTTTTAATGCTGACTTCACCAGTTGAACACAGATCCCCCACATGCTGGTTTGAAATTTATTTATCATCATCTAAGAGTTGAAATGAATATGGGTATAACAGACCATGGCACAGTGAGACAAATTACTGTGACTTCTAAACAGGATTCAAGAGACCAGAAGTAGACAAAGAGTGCTTTGTAAGTCTAGCATCAGAATTTCAGCTTCAGCTTGTCCTCAGCCCTCACTTGCATATGAGCTAGACATTTCTTTAAAATTCATCACTACCTAATTATTAGTGATGCTCACCTTATTAACCCAGGTGCCCCAGTCAGTTAAGTGTCCGACTCTTGATTTTGGCTCAGGTCATGATCTCAGGGTTGTGAGATGGAGCCATACATCGGGCTGGCTCTGTGCTGGGGGTGTGGAACCTGCCTGAGATTCTCTCTCTCCCTCTGCTCCTGCCCCAACCCCCTCCCACCCCTCTCTAAAATTAATTAATTAATTAAAATTCATCACTATTTGCATCTTGATGCTTCCTTATTTACATTTGGTCAAGAATGTTCTAAAAGCATCATGATGAAAGGATCAAAGACTCTAGAGATTAGCTGTGATAACCTGGGATAAGAGAATTAACCTCTACAGGCTGGTTTCTTCATTTACTGATACAAGAGCTGAACACTGTGTTTAAGGTTGGTTTCAGGTCTAAACATCTGATTATAGGATTTTAGAGACTGAAATTCTACCCATCTCCATTTAGATATGGACACTGAACACCACATAAAATATGGTAAGAAGTGAGGCATAGAAACAAATGTGACCTTATCAGATAAAAAGCTTTTTTGCAAGGTGACCTAACAAGAGGTTCAGAGATTGTTTTAAACTTAACATACTATACATGCTTGTAAGCACTATATAAACCTCGGCTAGTTAACATTCATTTTTCAAGCACTCATCTTTATTCGCTTGAAAGCAATAGTTATTTTTCAAAACCAAGACCTGTCCTCTGCATGTATTTGAAATCTACCCAAAATTTACCAACAATAAAAAAGTTAAATTTCTAATGTTGAACTCTGATATATATATGTGATGCTAATAATTATCTTCCCTTCTATAAATACACACTAAATAATCACATAATAATTCCTTAAAAATCAAGTCATAAGGCAGATGTGTCAAGAAATTACATTTATTCAAAAGTTACAAAAGGAGGGCGCCTGGGTGGCTCAATTGGTTAAGCGACTGCCTTCGGCTCAGGTCATGATCGTGGAGTCCTGGGATCGAGTCCCAAATCAGGCTCCCTGCTCAGCGGGGAGTCTGCTTCTCCCTCTGACCCTCCCCCCCCTCATGCTCTCTCTCTCTCTCTCTCATTCTCTCTCTCAAATAAATAAAATCTTAAAAAAAAAAAAGGTTACAAAAGGATAATCAGCTTTATCTATGATCTGTGTAACATATCTACTACGGCCCTGCTGGTGAAACCTACTTATGGGCAAAAACGATTCTATGATCACTTCAAATTAGTAGGATTATTCACCTCCTTAGAAGATCATATACACATTATAAAAGTGGATCCCAATGCAAGGTAAACACACAGAGAATTATGAAAAAAAATCCTACTTCTAAATGAACATGTAACAATCTCCTTTTCATTCTCGGGCATTAGACTGTCCCCACCCCACAGGAAAAAAAAAAAAAAAAAATTCAGCTAGCTCATGTTAGGCAATTTTCCACAAAACCTGAACAGTGAGCTAGTGCCTTCTTTTTTTTCAAATGTCCTTATAGTTTGCAAAAGTTTAAATTATTTAATTGCCTTATAGACCGCCTCACATAATACATTTGGTTATTCGATACTTGTGGGTTGTAGATGATTGCCAACTACTAAAAATTTTTAAAGGAGAGTTAATGCAGTGGTTCTTAGTGGATGATTTTACTCCCAACTAGATATTTGGCAGTGTCTGGAGACATTCCTCGTTGTCACAAGCTGAGGAAGGGGAAGTGCTCCTGGCATTTAGTGAGTAGAGGGGCTAGGGACACTCCTAAACACAGGCCAGCCCCCACGACAAAGAAAATGTCAACAGTGCCCAGAGTTCAGAAACTGTGGGTTAACTGAATAAATTAGGACACGAAAACTTGTGTTACTGCAGCAGGCACAGGGCTAGTTTCTGTGGATACAAAGAGTAAGACAAAAGCATGTGTTCTGGAGTCCCAGATCCCTGGGTTCTATTCTTGGCTCCATCATTTACTAGTAATGCAATCTTGGGCAAACAGCGTAACTTTTCTGTGGCAAAACAGAGCCGGGTCCACTTCTCTCAGTTACTGGGAGGATCATAGGAGACAATATACGTAAAGTGGCCACCATCAGTACCCAGCAATGAACAGATGTATAACTCAAAACAAAGTGGGAAACTGTCACAATCTAGGAGAGCCTAAGGACTCGATGTAATGTAATATCCTGAACGGGATCCTGGAACAGAAAAAGAACATTAGGCAAAAATTGAGGAAATCCTGGGGCGCCTGGGTGGCTCAGTTGGTTAAGCAACAGCCTTCAGCTCAGGTCATGATCCTGGAGTCCTGGGATGGAGTCCCGCATCGGCCTCCCTTCTCAGCAGGGAGTCTGCTTCTCCCTCTGACCCTCCACCCTCTCATGCTCTCTCTCTCTCAAATAAATAAATAAAAAATCTTTAAAAAAAATTAAGGAAATCTGAATAAAGTATGGACTTCAGTTAATAATTATGTGTTAACATTGGTTCATTAATTGTGACAAATGTACTATACTAACGTAAGATGTTAATAGTAAGGGAAAATGAGTGAAGGGCATGTGGGTGGTAACTCTATATACCAACTTCATGACTTTTTTGTAAATCTAAATCTATTCTAAAATTCTAAGTTTGGGGCACCTGAGTGGCTCAGTCATTAGGCGTCTGTCTTCAGCTCAGGTCATGATCCCAGGGTCCTGGGATCGAGCCCCACATCGGGCTCCCTGCTCAGCGGGAAGCCTGCTTCTCCCTCTCCCACTCCCCTTGCTTGTGTTCCCTCTCTCGCTGTGTCTCTCTCTGTCAAATAAATAAAATCTTAAAAACAAAAAGAAAATTCTAAGTTTATTTAAAAAGTAGAAAGGGGCGCCTGGGTGGCTGAGTCGGTTAAGCGTCTGCCTTTGGCTTAGGTCTTGATCCCGGAGTCTGGGGATTGAGTCGCACATCCGGCTCCCCGCTCAGTGGGGGTCTGCTTCTCCCTCTGCCCTTCACCCTGCTTGTGTTCTCTCTCACTTGCTCTCTCAAATATTTTTTTAAAAAGTAAAAATAAAAAAATAAAAAGTAAAAAGAAAAGGAAAGGTATTCTACTTCTTCCTTCCTCTGAACTAAGGGGACAGAGTCCCTACCTTCAAAGAGTTTATCCTTTAACTATTCATATCACCTGATGATGTCAAGCTTTGAAAAGAATTCAGTAAATAAAGACTGCTAGCAGATAAGACAAGGATGTGTCACATACCAGAGGATTTAACTCTTCATCAGAAAATAATATATAAATCCTAAGTCATTTAGGGGCGCGCCTGGGTGGCTCAGTTGTTAAGCGTCTGCCTTCAGCTCAGGTCATGATCCCAGGGTCCTGGGATCGAGCCCCGCATCAGGCTCCCTGCTGGGCGAGAAGCCTGCTTCTCCTTCTCACACTCCCCCTGCTTGTCTTCCCTCTCTGTGTCTCTCTCTGTCAAATAAATAAAATCTTAAAAAAAATAATAATCTATATAAAAAAAAATCCTAAGTCATTTAGTGGCTCAGTCAGTTGAGTGCCTGCCTTCAGCTCCAGTCATGATCTTGGGGTCCTGGGATTGGTCCTGCTCAGCGGGAGGCCTGCTTCTCCCACTCCCACTGCTCCTCCTCCCATTCATGTGTGCCCTCTCGCTCTCTCTGCTCTCTCTCAAATAAATAAAATCCTTTTTAAAAAGATTTTATTTATTTGACAGAGAGAGACACAGCTAAAGAGGGAACACAAGCAGGGGGAGCGGGAGAGGGAGAAGCAGGCTTCCACCGAGCAGGGAGCCCGATGCGGGGCTCGATCCCAGGACCCTGGGATCATGACCTGAGCTGAAGGCAGACGCTTAACAACTGAGCCACCCAGGCGCCCCAAATAAATAAATAAAATCTTAAAATATTTTTTAAAAAAATCTTAAATCATTTAGGATTAAAGAGAACTTTTTTTAAATTTTATTACGTTATGTTAATCACCATACATTACATCATTAGTTTTTGATGTAGTGTTCCATGATTCATTGTTTGCCTATAACACCCAGTGCTCCATTCAGTACATGCCCTCTTTAATACCCATCACCAGGCTAACCCATTCCCTCACCCACCTCCCCTCTAGAACCCTCAGTTTGTTTCTCAGAGTCCATAGTCTCTCATGGTTCATCTCCCTCTCCGATTCCCCCCCTTCATTTTTCCCTTCCTACTATCTTTTTTTTTTTTTAACACAATGTATTATTTGTTTCAGAATTTTAGAATTTTTTTTCCAAGAGGTTTTAAAATGTTACTCAGAATTGTCAAGACCAACGAAAAGAACTACATCTATTGGGGGCGCCTGGGTGGCCCAGTTGGTTAAGCGACTGCCTTCAGCTCAGGTCATGATCCTGGAGTCCTGGGATCAAGTCCCGCATTGGGCTCCCTGCTCAGCGGGGAGTCTGCTTCTCCCTCTGACCCTCTTCCCTCTCGTGCTTTCTATCTCTCATTCTCTAATAAATAAATTTAAAAAAATTAAAAAAAATAAATGTGCCTTAACTTCTTTAAAAAAAAAAAAAAGAACTACATCCACTGGACATTAACCAAAACCTTATGAAAATACATAAATGTAGAGAACTGAGTTTTATTTTTTTAAAGATTTTATTTATTTATTTGAGAGAGAGAATGAGAGATAGAGAGCACGAGAGGGAAGAGGGTCAGAGGGAGAAGCAGACTCCCCGCTGAGCAGGGAGCCTGATGCGGGACTCGATCCCAGGACTCCAGGATCATGACCTGAGCCGAAGGCAGTCGCTTAACCAACTGAGCCACCCAGGCGCCCTGAGTTTTTTTTTTTTTTTTAAGATTTATTTATTATTTATTTTGAGAGAGTGAGAAAGAGAGAGAGAGCACATGAGAGGGGGGAGGGTCAGAGGGAGAAGCAGACTCCCTGCTGAGCAGGGAGCCCGATGTGGGACTCGATCCCGGGACTCCAGGATCATGACACGAGCCAAAGGCAGTCGCTTAACCAACTGAGCCACCCAGGCGCCCCGAGAACTGAGTTTTGGGCATTCATATAGGCAGTTGTGACTGAGTGGGAAAAACTTGCTATACAATGATACCAATATGCAATGCTTTTACTGCATATTGGTTTTGGTAGTCCAAAGTTTGTTTTCCTCTTATGTGGTATTAGAGATGTCAGGCTGAAGCCTGAGACTGCCTCTAAAAAGAAGGCTGCAAGTAGGTAAAATATGTAAAAGAAATCTCTTCTAATAAGAACAACTTCAGGGGCGCCTGGGTGGCTCAGTCGTTAAACATCTGCCGTTGGCTCAGGTTGTGGTCTCAGGGTCCTGGGATCGAGCCCCGCATCGGGCTCCCTGCTCAGCGGGAAGCCTGCTTCTCCCTCTCCCCCTCCCCCTGCTTGTGTTCCCTCTCTCGCTGTGTCTCTATCAAATAAATAAATAAAATCTTAAAAAAACAAAACAAAACAACTTTAAAACAGATTAAGAGAAGTATCCACACAAGTAGGCATTGGCCCTTACTTTACTGCCTACAGATTAATGAGACAGCATATGGGAAGTACTTTGAGCTCTCTGGAAAAGTGATACCAGGTGAATTCAAAGAATTAGGTTACAGTATGAAGGGATAACAGGGTAACACACCACTTTCTCATTTGTCTATATTAAAAGGCAAATATCTTCGAAGTAAGTGCTGAAGGTTAGCTTATAGCACTCATTTCTTCTACATAAATCGGGTCCCTGGTCATTACAGCCCCTTTAGGGCACGGAAGAGTAACTATTCAGTAGAGAACCGAATACAGCTGCTTGCCAGAGCACAAAGAAAGCCAATAGCAAGGAACCAAGAAGCACAGGCTCCTATTACTGTGCTCCCTGGGGCTGTGACAGGGAACTAAAAGGTGGAAGAGGGACTGACAAATGCTAACAGGTAGGCTTCCAGCCCTAGCAAGCGAACAAATGAAAAAAGGCAGTGGGCCCTTCTCTGCCCACTGCACCTGCCGAGCAGGAAACTGGTCTTTTCCTTGGGTTCAAATCTGCTAACCAGCACTTCAGCTCTTCCCTCTGACAGTCACCTACTTAATTTTGAATACGTATTCCCTTATGCCATCTAAGAACCTGTTCACAGGGCGCCTGGGTGGCTCAGTTGGTTAAGCGGCTGCCTTCGGCTCAGGTCATGATCCTGGAGTCCCGGGATCGAGTCCCACATCGGGCTCCCTGCTCAGCAGGGAGTCTGCTTCTCCCTCTGACCCTCTTCCCTCTCGTGCTCTCTGTCTCTCATTCTCTCTCTCTCAAATAAATAAATAAAATCTTAAAAAAAAAAAAAAAAGAACCTGTTCACAAAGGCCCAAAGCTCAGAACTGGTATTTCAGCTGTTAGAGAAGGCAGGGTGCTATGGTTCTAATCACACAAAAGTTGGCAATTTCTTTCACTCAGTAAGCCTAAAGATTTCCCAAGACTGTTTCCAATTTTGAATTCTCAAACGATGAATGAATCCCTCCCCTTCAAAATGCAAAACAAAGAGAAATTCTGAATGTAGCCATCATATGCTTATCTGAATCCTTTAAATTGGGGCAGAAGAAGGTCAATATTATGATTGTTCCTAGAAAAGTAGTTCTCTATCACAATTTATCATTAGCAGTTTGAAGATTAAAAGGAGCATTAGTAATTATAAGTCAACACAAGACTGGAGCCATTGAGATGCACCCAAATGACCTAAGTCAATTCACTGACTACTGTCATTTTGAGGAAGGAGTCAGTTTCACTGGTTGGCATTTTCTAAAGGAAAATTTCTGTCAGACAGGGAACCTATAACACCGCACACAGTAGTTACAGAAAGGGGAAAGGTTTAACTTCTCTAGAAAGAAAAAGAAAAAAAAAAAGCTGTGTTGTCTGAATATCTTTATTTACTGAGTTGCAATATGCTAGGAACAGAATTTTAGAACCGATCATCCATTCCATTCGTTTGGATATTCAAAGAAAGCAAAGGCTAAGCAAACTACCCCCAAAGATATGATTAAGCTGGTGGCAGAATTCACCAACGTCTCTCCTAATGTCATATAACCATTAAAAAAAAAAACTCAAAACTTCTATTCACTGAAATACTGCTTATCCAGAAAACTTAACGAACAAATACTTTTTATGCCAAGTTCCTTCCCGTCGAACAAAAACCACTCATCACTCCCAGGATGTCTGGAGAACAGAGTGGGCAAGAGAGGCCTCAGTTCCTGGCCATATTGTGGAGTCGAGGTTTGTGGATAAGACAGAAGGCAAAGAGCCATCCAAGTCCAGATATGCTTGCTACGAGTAACGACGTGGAGCCTGTCTGGAGACCTAGTGAGAGCGCCTGGCACGCAGCGGGCCACTGACGAGCGCGCGGCGAAGTTCAAGTTGGGGAACTAAGTAAAAAGCTGGGCTGTTGAGGGCGGCGGGGTCTGACGGCCGAAGCGCACCCACAGGAGAGGGACCCAATTCGCCGACAGGACGAAGTGCTGGCCTGAGTGGCTACAGACGCGCGGAGCAAGCTGGACCCGGCGGAGTCCGGGTCCCGCGCGAGAACCGCAGCCTGAGCGCCACCCCACCCCCCCGCCCCCGGCCCGCCCCGGGACCCCCACACGCCCTGGACAGCGCTCCTCAGCACCTACCCGGAGGCCTCTGCGCCGGGCTGTGGAAAGCCGAGAGGTTCAGCGCCGCCGCCTTCTCCCGCACCGTGGCCATTGCCGTGCCTGCCAGGTCGCCCCCTCCACCGATCGCTGCACCGCGGAGCAGGAGCCCGCGCCTCGGCCGCCAGTTAACTGGCCCGGGACGGGGCGGGGCTCCCGTCAGGTCCCGCCCCCGGCCCGTCCGGGCCCGCCCAGGGCGCAGCGCGCCACACGCCACGGGTCACGTGCCTGCACACCCTCACGCGGGGCGGTGTGTAACCTGCCGCCCCGCGGGGCGACAGCCCCCGCCCTCCTGGACTGCGCTGTGCAGTCGTAACGTGGGCGATAGCTGAGTAGGGAGCGTTTCAGTGTGGGCCGCGTGACCCGCGCCGACATCTATGCGGCCCGCTTCCCACCGTTGCTTGGCGTCTCCCCGGCGCTGGTAGCAGTTAGCGCCCCGCAGGCTCAAGCCCAGCAGGGTGCATACCATGTCCCACCGTGGATTAGCTCTGGGACTCGGCAAGTGGCTTAATTGCTCTGTGCCTCAGTGCCTTCACCTGTGGCGAGGAGTTTGGTTTTGGTTTGTTTGTTCTTTGTTTTTAAGTAGGCTCCACACCCAGCGTGGACTGCAATGGGGCTTGAACTCAGGACCCTGCAATCAAGACCTGAGCTGAGATTATGTCCGAAGTGTAACCGACTCAGCCACCCCGGTCGCCCCTGGTGTGGAGTTTGTTGTTGTTGTTGGGGTTTTTGTTTTTGTTTTGGAAGATTTTATTTATTTGAGAGAGATAGCAGGGTTTGGAGCAGAGGGAGAGGGAGATAATCTCTAGCAGATTCTGGGCTGGTTGCAGAGCCCATCCCACGACCCCAAGATCATGACCTGAGCAGAAATGAAGAGTCCGAAACTTAACCAGTTGAACCACCGGGGTATCCCTGGTGTGGAGTTTTTTAATGAAGATTACACAAGCTAATTCATGTTCAGAATTTTAGTAGTTCTGAAAGGTTAGTACTTAAAATTATGTCATGATGACAAATGCACTGAGTTTTTCACGCATCCCTCCCTGTAAAAAAACAAATCTTTATCTGGCCCAGGAGAGCAATGTCTAGAGGTCATGGTTAGGAGGGCAGCTGGCTGGCCATGGGGCTGACTGCCAAGGAAATCGGTGTCGCCTCCAAAGTAACTCTGGGTCAGGAGGGTAGGGACAGAGTTTGCTTTGCAGAGGGAGTGAAGGCTAGGAAAGACGGAAGGGAGGGCTGTGAACGGGAATTTGAAGCTAGGGAATCCAGGGGTTCACTGCTGGGGTACTTCTGAAAGGCTGAATGATCTAAGGGACCAATAATTCAACTGCCGGATACTTGCCCAATTTTTTCAAATTTGGGAATTTTGTAATGATTTTAAACCTTTGGTACATAAAATGTTTGGTTAGAAGGAGGATGCCTGTGGAATCAGGTTGTAAATTAGAATGGTTTAAGGTGGGAATTCATTAGCTTATTGGAAGAAGCTCCTACATGTGGTTCAAAGAATACAACACTAAAAATACATACATGTGGTTGTTTCAAAGAATACAAACTTAAGAAGCTGTGACCCTAGAACCCCAGTTTAGTGCCTGGGACCCCGGCAATTGCTGTTCTGAAGATTCAGAAAAGGTTGCCAACTGGTTAGTCCTTTTTTATATGCTCTCTCCCCCTGGTGGTAGTAAAACCTGGCCTCACTTCTGTTCAAGGAATTTCCTCTCTAATTTCTCAGTTGGTTCCTGCTTGCAGGAATAAGATACAATTTAGGAACAGTTTCAGGCATTCAATAGACCAGATAGTTAACTTTAGTCATCCCCCGCTGCTGCGTAATTGAATAAAAACACATGTTCATCCTCACTGCTTGGGAGAGAAAAAAACTCATACCAAACTCTGAAAACAAGTCTTAACAAACACTAGTATTGAGTCTTTTGAAAAAGACAGGTGACCTTGGGGCGCCTGGGTGGCTCAGTTGGTTGAACAACTGCTTTTGGCTCAGGTCATGATCCTGGAGTCTCAGGATTGAGTCCTGCATCTGGCTCCCTGCTGTTTGCTTCTCCCTCTGACCCTCCCCCCTCGCATGCTCCCTCTCTATCTCATTCTCTCTCTCAAATAAATAAAATCTTAAAAAAAAAAGACAGGTGACCTTAATGACCATTTCGACAATTTATATACCATTTCAAATAATTTTTACCAGCTTGTGCTATATTTGTTTATCTCACCTGAAATGCTGTATTTCCTCTTCTCTACCTAACCACAGTCTATGCACCTTGGAGGCCTAACTCAAAACCCACCTTCCTCACTAGACAGGTTGTACTCTGATATATTCCCTCTCTGACCACCGAAGGCACTTACCAAGTACATTACTATTTAGTGCACCCTCCCCCAGCTTGTATAGATATTACCTAATGCTTTCAGCACACACATGTTGATTGCCTAACAAAATTGGAAAATTGTCCAGGGCAGAGAGCATATTTTAACTTTCCAGATTTTTTTTAGTAGCTAATGTTAGGCATATAATAGATATCTTAATTATTCTTATATCAAAATACAGAGTTTAAAAAAATAACAGCTTTACAACCTAAGTGTCCATCAATAGATGAATGGATAAAGAGGAAGTGGTATACATACATATATATATATGGTATATATGCTTACTTAAAAGAGAGAGACAGAAAATAATATCACAGTCTAAAATAAAATTTTCTAGGGGCGCCTGGGTGGTTCAGTTGTTAAGCATCTGCCTTCGGCTCGGGTCATGATCCCAGACTCCTGGGGAAGCAGGAAGCCTGCTTCTCCCTCTCCCCCTCCCTCTCTTGCTGTGTTCCCTCTCTTGCTGTGTCTCTCTCTGTCAAATAAATAAAAGTCTTTAAAAAAAAAAAAGAAAAGAAAATTTTCTACTCATAATGGTTTCTACCATTATACTTTTTTAAAAATGCGGATTCCTGCTCCCACCCCACTTTTTGATTTCCTGCTTCTAGTATGATGTTCCTGACAATCTCCATCATTTTTTAGATTATGGTAAAAATACACAGATCTTCATCATATTTAACATGCATCACTGATACTTATAATGCAAAATATCAGTGAACCACATTTTGAGAAATACTACTCTAAAATCTTAAAGTTTCCTTTTTCCTGTTAGAACTTTTTTCATAGAATGTAAATTCCAAGACCACAGAAATTTTTGTCTTTTCACTACTGTATCCTCAGCACTTAGTTCAGAAGCTAGTTTGTAGTTAGCTCTCAAAAATTTTTGTGAATGCCTGAAAAAAAATATTTCAGGGGTGCCTGGGTGGCTCAGATGGTTAAGTGTCTGCCTTTGGCTTGGGTCACGATCCCAGGTGGGATCGAGCCCCGCATCGGGCTCCCTGCTCAGCGGGAAGCTTGCTTCTCCCTCTCCCACTCCCCCTGCTTGTGTTCCCTCTCTCTCTGTGTCTCTCTCTGTCAAATAAATAAATAAAATTAAAAAAAATATTTCAGATGCAGTAACTATCAAACAAAAAAATCCATCTGAAATGTATAATTTTCTCTATACATAGGATACTTGATATAATGGTATTATCCTAAGTTTTTAAAATTTTTATTATTATTTTTTAAAGATTTAAGTAATCTCTACACCCAATGTGGGGCTTGAACTCACAACCCTAAAATCAAGAGTCACAAGCTCTACCCACTGAGCCAGCCAGGCAACCCCTAAGTTTTTTTGTTGTTTTTTTTTTAAGATTTTATTTATTTATTTGACAGAGAGAGACAGTGAGAGAGGGAACACAAGCGGGGGAGTGGGAGAGGGAGAAGCAGTCTTGCCACCTAGCAGGGAGGCCACTCGGAGCTTGATCCCAGGACCCTGGGATCATGACCCGAGCCAAAGGCTGATGCTTAAGGACCGAGCCACCCAGGCGCCCCAGTTTTTTTTTTTAAAGAAGCATAAAATTTTAATGTAAACTTCTGTACAATTTTACTTGGATATTTAAATTATAGAAAGTTGAGGAATAAATTAGTAGCCCTTCATGCGAATTCAAATACAGACAGGACTTTTTAAGTTTTCTTATTAGTTGAAAGCTATGGATGCTATGAAAGAATTATAATAAACTATATTTACTGTAAGTATTTTGTAGAAATATTCCAGTTATCCACAGTCCACCTCCTTTGTTCTTTATATAGACTATAAATCAACAATGACCCTTCTCATGGAACAGTGAAATACACTAAACAGTTGTTTTACTTTTTTGTTCTATACAAGTTTCAATTAATTAATTAATCAATTAATTAAAAGCTAATATATATCCTGACTAATATTTAGAACACAATAATGTCTCTAGCAAAGTCGTGTGACTACTTTGGGCCAGTAAACTAATAAATAGAGATAAACTATGACCATCATTGCCATGATTTTATTAAGGCCCCAGAATTTGGCTTAGATCAACCATTTTCTCTTTCACAAACAGTATTTCTCCCCCTCCCCCCTGCAAAGTGGATATAGCTTTATTTTTCTTCCAAAGCAATACGTGCAAAGTCTAAAAAATTACCACTGGCTATTTAAAGCTACAAAACTTTTTAGATTCATAAGCATTTAATTTCTCTAATTAAAAAGGAATTCAAGATACTGTTCATATATTACCCAAGGGTCAACATCAGTCAAGAATAGCCTTTGCGGGGCGCCTGGGTGGCTCAGGCGGTTAAGCGCCTGCCTTTGGCTCAGGTCATGATCCCAGGGTCCTGGGATCGAGGCCCACGTCAGGCTCCCTGCTCAGCGGAGAGCATGCTTCTTCCTCTCCCTCTCCCTGCTGTTCTGCCTACTTGTGCTCTCTCTCTCTCTGTCAAATAAATAAATAAAATCTTTAAAAAAAAAAAAAAAGAATAGCCTTTGCTGGGGCACCTGGGTGGCTCAGTCGGTTAAGCGTCTGTCTTCAGCTCAGGTCATGATCCCAGGGTCCTGGGATCGAGCCCCGTATCAGGCTCCCTGCTCAGCAGGAAGCCTGCTTCTCCCTCTCCCACTCCCCCTGCTTGTGTTCCTGCTCTCGTTATCTCTCTGTCAAAAAAAAAAAAAAGAATAGCCTTTGCTCCTCAAACTTCTCTTCAAACGATCTTTAACATCCTAAAACTAAAATGGTAAGAATAGCCTTTGCCGATAGCATGAACACAAAGCTGAGTACTCTGAATACTCCTCCTGTCTCACTGGTTGTTATTCTTCTGTCTCCTTTCCTCAGATAGCTCTTCTCCCTGCCTACTAATGTTCAAGTGTCCCAGGGCTTGGTCCTCTGTCCTTTCCTTTCCTTTTTTTTTAGTAAGTGATGGGAGCCAGGGAGTAGCGCCTATGACTTCTTTTTTTTTTTTTTAAAGGTTCCATTCATTTATTTGACAGAGAGAGAGAGAAAGAGCACAAGCAGGGGGAGCGGCAGAGACAGAGGGAGAGGGAGAAGCAGGCTTACTGAGGAGCAGGGAGCCCGATGCGGGGCTCGATCCCAGGACTCCGGGATCATGACCTGAGCCGAAGGCAGACGCTCAACCATCTGAGCCACCCAGGTGCCCCTTGTCTCCTGGTTTAAATGTCATTTTCTGGACCCCCTGGGTGGCTCAATCTTGTCTCATTCAACACTCCGCTTAGCAGAATTTTTTTTTAATTTGAAGCATTTGGATTATATCGACTTGTTGATGCAGCAGATTTTTTCCTTGTTTTTAAGTTCCTCTGGCCTTTTCAGTTGCAGTTTGTCAGGAGCCAAATATAAATTGGTGCTTGGAAGTCCAAAGAGTATATAATTTAATAATTACCAGTAGGGTGTGTACAAAATTTTCCATCTCTTTTGCACTTGGAAATAAGCTTGCTAAATGATTTCAGGATGCAGCCAGATTTGGGGACTGCTGGAACAGATGATCAGTGAGGCTTCTCTTCAGGATTTAGATGAAAGGCAAAATCTTGTGCTGATTATAAATGTACCTGAGAGCCCTTAAGCAGCACCCTCAACTGGTCACCACTTAGCTGCTTTTTTTTTGTTTCAGTTCATTTTTTTTTTTTCTCCAAAACCAAAAGGCAGGGGTGCCTGGGTGGCTCAGTAGTTTGAGTGTCTGCGTTCAGCTCAGGTCATGATCCCAGTGTCCTGGGATGGAGCCCTGCATCGGGCTCCCTGCTAAGTGGAGAGTCTGCTTCTCCTTCTCCTCCCCACTCGTGCTCTTTCTCACTATTTTTGTCTTTCTCTCTCTAATAAATATATAAAATATAAAAAAATTAAAAATAAAACAAAACAGAAAACAAAACCAAAAAGCATTAATAAGAATATTCAGTTAGCATCACCGCTTGAGGGGTGTTTCCAATTAGATTTTTTTTCTTGTAATTTTCCCATATTTGAGTGACACCATTCTTTGTAGGATTCAATGTTAAATACCATAATTATGGGATCAAATCATTTACCCATTTAAAAATATTTATTGTGGGGCACCTGGGTGGCTCAGTCGTTAAGCGTCTGCCTTCGTTTCAGGTCATGATCCCAGGGTCTTGGGATCAAGTCCCGCATCGGGCTCCCTGCTCAGTGGGGAGTCTGCTTCTCCCTCTCCCACTCCCCCTGCTTCTGTTCCCTCTCTCGCTGTGTCTCTCTCTGTCAAATAAATAAATAAAATCTTGGGGCGCCTGGGTGGCTCAGTTGTTAAGCGGCTGCCTTCAGCTCAGGTCATGATCCCAAGGTCCTGGGATCGAGCCCCGCAGCGGGCTCCCTGCTCCCTGGGAAGCCGGCTTCTCCCTCTCCCACTCCCCCTGCTTGTGTTCCCTCTCTCGCTCTGTCTCTGTCTGTCAAATAAATAAATAAAATCTTTAAAAATAAATAAATAAATAAAATCTTAAAAAATAAATAAAATAAAAATATTTATTGATTCCTTATCATGTGCCAATACCAGAGGTGGATCCAGTTTGGCTTGAAACTTACTGCAAATCTGTGGGCCCTCGTTTAAAAAATAAAAGGATAAGGAAGAGAAGGAGGAGAAAGAGGGGGAGGGGGAGGAGGAGGGAGGGGAGGTAGGAGAGGGGGAGGGGGGAGGAGGAGGGAGGGGGAGAGGGGGAGGAGGAGGGAGGGGGAGGAGGGGGAGGAGGAGGGGGAGGGGGAGGAGGAGAAAGGGGGAGGAGGGGGGAGGAGGGGTAGGAGGAGAGGGAGGAGGGGGGGAGGGGGAGAATAATACAAAATTATAAACTCCAGGAGGATGGACTAGAAGTACATTTCCCCATTCCTCCTAGTAAGTACAACCCAAACCCCTAGACACTATGTATAAAACCCTTTTCTGAAGGGTGTAGAAAAGAAGTCAGACTGGCTAGGGGCCTTGGGACCCAAGAATGGCACGGTGATGAGTTTTCTTTTTGCCTCAGATATTCCAGACTTAGAGATAAAGAAGCCAGGAACCTGGATAGGCCAATGAGCACAGACAAAAAAGCCCCTGGAAAAGCCTGCTCCCTCTAGCCAGAGAAGGACGAAGACTTGAAGGTAGGAGGACTTGTTTCTAGTCAAGGCTCTGCCGTTAACACTGTGTCTTGGTAAACACTCTCTCTCCTGCTCTCCATTGTTAGCCGGTAGCTAAGTCCAGCACTTTGATTCCAAGTTGGAAGAGGAAAGGAGTTGTGGTTTTTGTTTTTTTTTTTTAATTAAAGATTTTATTTATTTATTTGACACAGAGAGTGAGAGGGAACACAAGCACGGGGAGCAGCAGGCAGAGGGAGAAGCAGGCTTCCTGCTGAGCAAGGAGCCCCACGCGGGACTCGATCCCAGGACCCTGGGATCATGACCTGAGGTGAAGGCAGACGCTTAACCCACTGAGCCACCCAGGTACCCCAAGGAGTTGTGTTTTAAGCAAAGTTTACTTTTCACTGCTTAGAATAGAAGTAATTGCACACTGTAGAACATTTCCAGCTTGAGAAATGTATAAAAAAAAAATCTCACCATCCAGAAGAAATCACTATTAACATCTGAGGCATTTAAAAAAGTTGTAACAATGCATATATTTTATGTATTTGATATTTTACTGTATATAATATTTTGTATTTGCTTATCTATGAGCAATATCTGCTTTTAAAAATACATCTAAAGGGGAGCCTGTGTGGCTTAGTTGGTTGAGCAGCTGACTAGGTTTCAGCTCAGGTCGTGATTTCAGGGTCTTGGGATCCAGCCCTACCTCAGTTCCATGCTCAGCGGGGAGTCTGCTTATGGATTCTCTCTTTCTGCCCTGCCCCTGATCGTGTTCTCCCCTTTCTCTGAAATAAATAAATAAGTAAATCTATTTAAAAACAAAACAAAGGATGCCTGGGTGGCTCAGTCAGTTAAGCATCTGCCTTCGGCTCAGGTCAGGATCCCAGGGTCCTGAGATCAAGCCCCGCATCGGGCTCCCTGCTTAGCAGGAAGCCTGCTTCTCCCTCTGCCTCTCCCCCTGCTTGTACTCTCTCTTTCTCTCTCTGACAAATATATATATATATAAAAAAAAAAAAACAAAGAAAAAAATGACTCTGTGCATACTCTTGATCTCAGGGTTGAGAATTCGAGCCCCACATTGGGTGTAGAGATTACCTTAAAAAATCTTCAGGGGAGCCTGGGTGGCTCAGTCGGTAAGTATCTGCCTTTGGCTCAGGTCATGATCCCAGGGTCCTGGGATCGAGCCCGGCATCAGGCTCCCTGCTCAGCCGGGGAGCCTGCTTCTCCTTCTCCCTCTGCCTGCTGCTTCCCCTGATTGTACTCTCTCTCTCTCTCAAATAAATAAATAAATAAATAAATCTTTAAAAATAAATAAATAAATAAAGAAATCTTTAGGGGTGCCTGGGTAACTCAGATGGTTAAGCGTCTGCTTAAGCGTCTGCTCTCAGGGTCCTGGGATTGAGACCCATATCAGGCTCCCAGCTCTGCTTCTCCTTCTCCCTCTGTCTCTCCCCCTGCTTATGTGCTCTCTGTCTCTCTCTCTCTCTCAAATGAATAGATAAAATCTTTAAAAAAAAATCTTGGGGCGCCTGGGTGGCTCAGTCGTTAAGCGTCTGCCTTCGGCTCAGGTCATGATCCCAGGGTCCTGGGATCGAGCCCCGCATCGGGCTCCCCGCTCAGCGGGAAGCCTGCTTCTCCCTCTCCCACTCCCCCTGCTTGTGTTCCCTCTCTTGCTATGTCTCTATCTGTCAAATAAATAGAATAAAATCTTAAAAAAAAAAAAAAATCTTTAGGGGCACCTGGGTGGCTTCGTCGTTAAGCGTCTGCCTTCGGCTCAGGTCATGATCCCAGGGTCCAGGGATCGAGCTCCGCATCAGGCTCCCTGCTCAGAGGGAAGCCTGCTTCTCCCTCTCCCACTCCCCCTGCTTGTGTTCCCTCTCTCGCTGTGTCTCTCTCTGTCAAATAAATAAAATCTTTAAAAAAAAAATCTTTAAAAATAAAAAAAATAAAAGAACCAGAATGAATGGCCCAAATATCCAGAAGAAATAATTTCTATTTTCACTACTAGTTAATAAATCTTAGCTTATCTTCATCTTAATTTTTATTGCTGTGTAAATCTCAAAAGCAAAGTACCTCATGCAGAATGGGTGCTTAGTAAATTAGGTAATGAATTATAAATATTGTTTTCCAGTTAGCCAAAAAATGATGTTGTTTACAATGAATGGGATTTGAGAGCTAATGTCTTTATAGGCAGTGAATTAATAGTAAATTATACCCACTAAGCTAATTATCTACTTTCTTTAATAAAACACATATACACAGAGCACTTAGGGCATGGACCATAACAGCATACATAGCAAGATAAACAATGAGTGGGATGTCAGGTTGTGACTTCAAAGTTCAGAACAAGCAGTTCTAAATCCAATGACAAAACTTTCTTTTAAAGAACTGGATATAGTGTAGTTAGTAAATCATTCTCCTATAGTCACAATGTATAATAAAAACCTAATCATGGGGCGCCTGGGTGGCTCAGTTGGTTAAGCGACTGCCTTCGGCTCAGGTCATGATCCTGGAGTCCCGGGATCGAGTCCCACATCGGGCTCCCTGCTCAGCAGGGAGTCTGCTTCTCCCTCTGACCCTCTTCCCTCTCGTGCTCTCTCTCTCTCATTCTCTCTCTCAAATAAATAATAAAATCTTAAAAAAAAAAAAGCCTAATCATGACAACTAGTGTATTTGGAGTAATGCTTAATTCCCAATTGAAGGAAGGAGGTTTTGATGTTCTCTGATTTAGAAAAAAACAGACCCTGCTTCTATTAAGATTAATATTTATAAATACTACATATAATAATAAAAAAAGGAACACAAAGAAGAGGACTAAGGGACAACAAAAGGTAAAAGAAAATACATTCCCTACTATTTCATGCATATAATACCTTCAAAAAACCTAATATGAATTTTAAAAATCATTTTTATTACATATATATTTTATATTATTTACATATATATAATTTTTTAAAGATTTATTTTTTATTTTTTTATTTTTTTATTTTTTATTTTTTTTTAAAGATTTTATTTATTTATTTGAGAGAGAGAATGAGAGATAGAAAGCACGAGAAGGAAGAGGGTCAGAGGGAGAAGCAGACTCCCTGCTGAGCAGGGAGCCCGATCGGGACTCGATCCCAGGACTCCAGGATCATGACCTGAGCCGAAGGCAGTCGCTTAACCAACTGAGCCACCCAGGCGCCCTTAAAGATTTTTTTAAGATTTTATTTTTAGCAATCTCTACACCCAACATAGGGCTTGAACCCACAACACCGAGATCAAGAATCCCATGCTCTACCGACTGAGCCAGCTAGGCACCCCCTATTTTTTTTTTAAGATTTTATTTATTTATTCATGACAGACAGAGACAGAGAGAGAGAGAGAGGCAGAGGGAGAAGCAGGTTCCCAAGGAGCAGGGAGCCCGATGCGGGACCCGATCCCAGGACCCCGGGATTATGACCCGAGCCGAAGGCAGACGCCTAACCATCTGAGCCACCCAGGCGCCCTAGGCACCCCCTATTATTTTAAGTATATTACAATTATATATAATTATTATTTTTATCACATGCAAACATGATATAAAAACTACTATACCAAATATAGACCATTGACTTTTTTGTGTAATATCATATACTTAAAAAATTTTAACAGCTGGAGATTCACATCTGGCATGATAGTGCGAGGAGTTCCACTGACCCACTCACCAATGAATCTGTAAAAATTATTTTCAAAAACCAATCATTTAGAAGCGCCTGGCTGGCTCAGTCAGTGAACATGCTACTCCTGATCTCAGGGTTGTAGGTTTGAGCCATGTTGGGTGTAGAGATTACTTAAAAATAAGATCTTAAAAAAAAAAAAAAAAAGCATTTAAAGCCTCTAGAAATGGCCCTAAGTATAAACAAAACATGAAGAAACATCTAGTCAAGAAAATGTGTGAAAATTGGATAAGAAAGGCAAGAGTCTTTAGTACTGAATAAATCAAGACCACCCCCTCACTTTTCCCCAATTCAGCGAGGCAGAGACTGTAGGGTTTCTTATTCCCCCAGGTCCGAGTGGGAGGACTTTCTTTCTGGGAGTGCAGAACATCAGCTTTTCTCATCCTTCCCCCATCCACTTGTTTTGAGGCTAAGTCCTGGGTGAGTATGGTTGAGAAGTGGGGACTCCTTTCTTCTGCCCAGCTCCCACTCATGAAATGGAGGCTCTACTAAGGGTGTGACATGCTGAGAATATCGAGACTGTGATCATCCTTGCCCTGGCTCGTAAAGTAGTGGGTCCATGCCAAGAGAAGCAAGCCAAGAAGACCCCATAGGGCTGCACTGCGCACCGCCCACCCCAACAACAAGCACTCAGCTCCTAGAGTGGGCATGTTATTTAGAGAGAAGCTTGCCTTCCCTGGTTTTAGAACCCTTGCTCAGAGATTTTGCCTGGTAGGAGAAGCATATCATAAAAAAGATAACTTTACTAATCTCTTCCCAAAAGAACTGACTCCATTTGCAAAAGAGCATGGAGATGATCAAATCTAAGAGTACCCACAACCAAAGTGCAGGTTATAGTGAAAGGCAATCGGGAGGAGATCTCTTATTTATTTATTTATTTATTTATTTTTTAAAGATTTTATTTATTTATTTGACAGAGAGAGACAGTGAGAGCAGGAACACAAGCAGGGGGAGTGGGAGAGGGAGAAGCAGGCTTCCCGCTGAGCAGGGAGCCCGATGTGGGGCTCGATCCCAGGACCCTGGGATCATGACCCGAGCCGAAGGCAGACGCTTAACGACTGAGCCACCCAGGCGCCCGGGAGGAGATCTCTGACACAAGCTAAACTATAGGCTGGTTTTTACAAGAGAACTGGAAATGACAGCTGGGGTCAGAACAAATATCAAACATTGAACTCAGAAACTCTTCCTTCAAGTGAGCCTTGACTGGAGTAATTTGTAGACCAATTTATGCCCAGGCATAAACTATTAAAAATAGAGCAATCAGCTGGAAATTAGTGATGTTTAACAGCTGGGTGTGGTCTCAAGGAAAGCGAGGAAGACAGCTCTACCAAAACCACTGTCATTTCAGCGTAATTGTGGGCATAATCAAACCTGCACTTTTTCTGAGGAGCAACACCAGAGGCTTATCACCATGCAAGGGCGTAGTAAGGAGGGGAGATGTCACTGAAATAATCCAACCAGGCCCTAAATAAATAAGCATGTAACAAGTCCCAGAAAGCAGTGAGGACCAATACTCAGAGTTACTACAAGCTACAATATATTGTCTGAAACACCCAGTTTCCAACAAAAACTATGACAAATGCAAAGAAACAGAATAGTATGACCATACCCCAGGAAAAAGCAGGCAGAACTTGTCTAAGAGAGTGACCAGATATCAGATTTATCAGAAAAAGACATCAAAGAAGCTATTATGAACATGTTCACAGAAATAAAGGAAGCCATAATCAAGTAAAGGTAGGTATAATGACAATGTTCCTTCAAATATCAATACAGATGTAGAAATCATAAGAAAAAAGGAAACTATGAAGTTGAAAATTAAAATGAATGAAATTTTAAAACTCATGAGAGGGGCTCAACAGTACATTTGAACTGGCAGAAGAAGGAATAATATGTAAACTGGAAGATATGTCAATAGAGGTTATGCAAACTGAGGAACAAAGAGAACAAAAGGAGTGAAGAGAGATGAGCCTCAGAGAAATGTGGGACACATTTCATAAAAACATACATATTGGGAGTATCAGAAGAGAGGAGAGAAAAGAGCAAAGAAAAATATTTGAAGAAATAAGAAAAGTTCTCAAATTTACTGAAAAACAATGATGAAAGCTAGACAAAGACATGACAAGAAAAAACATACTGCAGGCTAATCTCTCTTAGGAGTATGGGTGCAAAAAATCTTCAACAATGTACTAACAAATTGAACCCAGTGACCTAAAAAAAGAATTAGAGGGGCACCTGGGTGGCTGAGTGGGTTGTGTCTGACTCTTGATCTCAGCTCAGGTCTTGATCTCAAGTCATGAGTTCAAGTCCAGTATTGGGCTCCACATTCAGTGTGGAGCCTACTTAAAAAAAGAATTATACACCATGATCAAGATTTACCTGAAAAATGCAAGGTTGGTTTAACATATGAAAACCAACTAAGAAATCATAACAACAGAGTAAAAAACAAAAATCAAATGTTCAATCTCAATATATGTAGAAAAAGCACTTGGTAAATTCCAATACTACACTTTCATGATAAAAACCCCTCAACAAGGGGCACCAGGGTAGCTCAGTCAGTTAAGCGGCTGCCTTCAGCTCAGGTCAGGATCCCGGAGTCCTGGGATGAAGCCCCGCATCAGGCTCCTGCTAAACTTATTCCTCTCCCTCTTCCCTTCCCCCCCAACTTGTGTGCTTTTTCTCTCTCCCCCCACCCCGTCTCAAATAAATAAAATCTTAAAAAAAAAAAAAAGCCCTTGGGGAGCCTGGGTGGCTCAGTCGGTTGAGTGGCTGCCTTTGGCTCAGGTCATGATCTCAGGGTCTTGGGATCGGGCCCCAAATTGGGCTCCTTGCTCAGCGGGAGCCTGCTTCTCTCTCTCCCTCTGCTTGTCACTCCCCCTGCTTGTTTTCTCTCTGTGTGTCAAATAAATAAATAAAATCTTTAAAAGAAAAAAAAAACCCTCAACAAGCTAGGAAAAGAGAAGATTTTTTCCAACCTGATAAAGAACATCTGCAGAAAACCCACAGCTAACATCATACTTAATGGTGAAAACTGGATGCTTTCCCCTAAGATTAAAAACAAGACAAGGAAGGGGGGTGGAAGGATGGGTTAGCCTGGTGATGGGTATTAAAGAGGGCATGTTCTGCATGGAGCACTGGGTGTTATGCACAAACAATGAGTCATGGAACACTACATCAAAAACTAATGATGGGGCACCTGGGTGGCTCAGATGTTAAGCATCTGCCTTCGGCTCAGGTCATGATCCCAAGGTCCTGGTATCGAGTCCCGCATTGGGTTCCCTGCTCAGCAGGGAGCCTGCTTCTTCCTCTGCCTCTGCCTCTCTCTCTCTCCCTGTCTGTCATGAATAAATAAATAAAATCTTTAAAAAAAAAACTAATGATGTAACATATGGTGATTAACATAACAATAAAAATCTAAAAAAAAAAGACAAGGAAGTCTGCTTCTTTTCAACATTGTGTTAGGTGTTCTAATCAGAGCAATTAGGCAACAAAATGGAATAAAAGCATCCCAATTATAAAGGAAGAAGCAAAACTATCTCTGTTTGTGCACGACATGTTCTTGTATATAGAATATCTCAAGGAATCCATGAAAAAGAAACTATTAGAACTAATAAGAAAGTTCATCAAGTTTACAGGGTACAAACCAATATACAAAACTGAATTCAGGTTATCAGGTTATCTAGCTCTGATAGTTTCTGTTCAAGGAATGTGTTCGTTTGCTCTAAGTTGAGCAAACTTATTGGTATGAAGTTATGATAATTTCCTTATTAACTTTTTAATGTCTATAGGATCTGTAGTATTACCTTCACTCTCATTCCTAATATTGGTAATCTCTCTCTCTTTTTCCTTTGATTATTCTAGTCCTCATTGTTACATCATTAGTTTTTTTTACTCTTAGAGCACCAGGCTGGCTCAGTTGGAAGAACATGTGACTCTTGATCTTGGGGTCATCAATTCAAGCCCCACATTGAGTGTAGAGCTTATTTAAAATTTTTTTGGGGGGTTCTTTTTTTCTGTTTCATTTTGAATAGTTTCTATTGCAGCATCTTCAAATTCAATAATAATTTCTTCTAAAATATCTAATCTGATATTAATCCCATCCAGTATCTTTTTCATGTCAGAAATTATAGTCCTGAGGGCGCCTGGGTGGCTCAGATGGTTAAGCGTCTGCCTTCGGCTCAGGTCATGATCCCAGAGTCGTGGGATCAAGTCCCGCATCAGGCTCCCTGCTCCTTGGGAGCCTGCTTTCTCCCTCTGCCTCTCTCTCTCTCTGTCTCTCATGAATAAATAAATAAAATCTTAAAAAAAAAGAAATTATAGTCTTGAGATGTAAAAGTTCAATATATGTTGTTTTTTTATATCTTATATGTCTCTCCTTCTTGAACAACTAGAGCCTATTTATAATAGCTGTTTTATAATCATTGTCTGCTAATTGTATCATTTTTCTCTTTTCTGGGTCAGTTTCTATAAATTGATTTTTCTTCTCATGAGTTGTATTTTTAATTTTAAACAATTTTTAATGGAAGTATAGTTGACATATATTAGTTTCAGGTGTACAACATAATTACTCAATAACTGTATACGTTATGAAATGCTCACCACAATGAGTGTAGTTACCTTCTGTCACCATACAAAGTTATTACAATATTATTGATTGTATTCCCTATGCTCTTCTTTTATCCCTGACTTTAAAACTGGAAGTTTGTATCTCTTAGTTCTCTTTATCTATTTCACCCATCCTCCCACCTACCTCTAGCAACCACTATGCATCCTCTGTATTTATTATTCTGTTTCTCTTTGTCATTGTTTGCTGGTTTGTTTTATTTTTTAGATTCACATATAAGTGAAATCATATGGTATTTGTTTTTCTCTGTCTGACTTATTTCACTTAGCATAATACCTTCTAGGACCATCCACGTGTCACAAATGGCAAGATTTCATTCTTTTTTATGTCAAAGTGATATTTCATTGTGTATAAATACCACATGTTCTTTATCCATTCATCTATTTTTTTAAATTTTTCTTTTTTTTTTAAGATTTTATGTATTTATGGGCGCCTGGGTGGCTCAGTTGGTTAAGATTTTATGTATTGACAGAGACACAGTGAGAGAGGGAACACAAGCAGGGGGAGTGGGAGAGGGAGAAGCAGGCTTCCCGCTGAGCACGGAGCCTGATGTGGGGCTCGATCCCAGGACCCTGGGATCACGGCCTGAGCTGAAGGCAGTGGTTTAACCAACTGAGCCACCCAGGCACCCCCGAAGGCGGACACTTAACGACTGAGCCACCCAGGTGCCCCTCATCTATTTTTTCTTAAGATTTTATTTATTTGACAGAGAGAGACACAGTGAGGGAGGGAACACAAGCAGGGGGAGTGGAAGAGGGAGAAGCAGGCTTCCCGTGGAGCAGGGAGCCCGAAGCAGGGCTCGATCCCCGGACCCTGGGATCAGGACCCAAGCTGAAGGCAGACGCTTAACAACCGAGCCACCCAATTTTAAAGTAAATTCCACATTGTTTTTCAGAGTGGCTGCACCAATTTACTTTCCTACCAACAGTGCACAAATCTTCACCAGAGCTGTATTTTCTTGCTTTTTGCATTCCTGGTTATTTTTGATTTGATGATGATGTGAATTTTACATTGTTGGGTGTTGGATTTTTTAAAAATTCCTTTATATATTTTTGGGCTTTATTCTGGGAATCAATTAAGTGACTTGGAAACAATTTAATCTTTTTCAAGCTAGCTTTTGAGCTTTGTTATTTGGGTCCAGAACAGCTTTTAGTCTAGGTCAATTCTGTTGCACTAGTGAGATAATTTTCTGAGAACTCTGCTGATGTTCTGTGTTAGGAAGTCTTTCCAATCTGACTGGTGGGAACATGAAGCCTGCTAGTCCCTGTGTGAGCTCAGAGGATTGTTCTACTTGACTTTCTGGTGGTCATTTTTTTTGGCTGTGGTAGCTTCCTCCTACATGTGAGCTGGTATTAGTTGGAATCAGTACTACTTGGAACCCTCTGCATATCTCCAGAATTCAGTCTTTGTCAACTCTCTTCTCTCAGGTCTACACTGCAAATTCCAGCCGCCTCGGCCTCCCTGAAGACTGAAGTTTGCTTCCTTAATTTAAGAAGACGTACAGGCTCCACTTGGATTCACTCTTCCTGTACTGTGGCCTAGAAACTCTCTCTAGGCAGTAGCCAGGACAATTGTAGAGCTCATCTCCCTGCTCTAGGGATTACTGTCCCGGGCTGCCTATTATTTAATGTTTGAAAACCATTTTCGCAATTTTGTCCTCCTTTTTAAGGCAGAAAGCTTTATCTAGTCCCTGTTACTGGGACTAGATGGAAGTTGCCATTCTGGCCCTTATTTTTTTTTTTTAATTTCAGTATAATTAACATACGGTGTTATATTAGTTTCAGGTGTAAATTTTGGTCTTTCTTCTAAGAGCAATAGACTGCATTGAAGGGTTTCCAATGGGGAGGCACATGACAAGTTGTTTAAAATAACTGAGTGCTGGGTGCCTGGGTGGCTCAACCGTTAAGTGTCTGCCTTTGGCTCAGGTCATGATCCCAGGGTCCTGGGATCGAGCCCCGCATCGGGCTCCCTGCTCGGCAGGGAGTCTGCTTCTCCCACTCCCCCTGCTTGTGTTCCCTCTCCCGCTGCGTCTCTCTCTGTCAAATAAATAAATAAAATCTTAAAAAAAATAAAATCAAATCACTGAGTGCTGTGTGGAGAATGGATGCAAGGAAAGCAAGACAGTAAGTGGGGAGAGAACAATTCAGAGGTTACCGTATCCTGACAATTGATGGTGGCTTGGACCAAGAAAATGACAGTGGAAGCGAGGGAAAGGTAAGGTTTATTTATGAACTGGCAGTATATTATTGCCTATGTGAAGTTCAAAGTGTCAAGTCTTTGACCTCTATGCTAAGGGAGTTTCATTGTGACCCTCTGAAGAGAGGGGTTGTTTAAGAACTACGTTCTTGCTTCTGGATTTTAAGCCAATCAGGGATGACTATTTGCACGTCAGGCTTTCAACTTGCCATAGTTGACACCTCAGTTACTCTTATGGACTGAATGATTTTGGCCCCTGCCCCCAATTCATATGTTGAAGCCCTAACCCTCAATGTGATGGCATTTGGAGATGAAGCCTTTGAAAGGTATTTAGGGTTAAATGAGATCATAAGTGTGGGGTGCTGATATTGGGATTAATGCCCTTATAAGACACCAGAGAACTTGCTCTCTGTCACATGAGGACACAGCAAGAAGGTAGCTATCTGCAAGCTAGGAAGAGAACCCTCAGCATGAACTGACTTCTGGACCTTGATCTGGGACTTAACAGCATCCAGAACTGTGGGGAATAAGTCTCTGTTGTTTAAACTACCCAAGTCTGGGTGCCTGGGTGGCTCAGTTGGTTAAGCGACTGCCTTCGGCTCAGGTCATGATCCTAGAGTCCCGGGATCGAGTCGCACATCAGGCTCCCTGCTCAGCGGGGAGTCTGCTTCTCCCTCTGACCCTCCCCCCTCTCATGCTCTCGATCTCATTCTCTCTCGCAAATAAATAAATAAAATCTTAAAAACAAACTACCTAAGTCTGGTATTTTGTGAAAGCAGCCCAAGAAAGGGAATATAGTGGTGCTCAGCTACCAGTCAGTGATGACTTCTTTCATTTGGATGGCACAGTGTCGTTCATGAACGTGGGCATTCTTTTTTTTTAAAAAAGCATGAGAGGGAGGAGGGTCAGAGGGAGAAGCAGACTCACTGCTGAGCAGGGAGGCTGATGCAGGACTCGATCCGGGACTCCAGGATCATGACCTAAGCCAAAGGCAGTTGCTTAACCAACTGAGCCACCCAGGTGCCCGTTAGCGTGGGCATTCTTTAAAATGGTAAATTTTTGCTTTGTAATGCTTTGTGAATGGTGCTTTAATACATAATCTTTTTGATAGTGAATTGTTTGCAAACTCCTGTGATAATGTTAATGCATTTGCATTAGCATCGCCTGTAAAAAACCTTGACTTCCTGACTTCTACTTAAGTCAAATAACGTTATCTTATAATTAGTTCAATGGAGAACTGGTATTGAAAAGACTTTCTACTGATTGGCCCATTAACAGTTTTTAAGTCATTGATAAAAGAGTAGGTAAACAAGGCTAATTTAAAACATTCAGTCTGAAACCTGGTTCTTTCAGTTAAGCTGTTGCTAGTGTTTTGAATTCTCTTGCTTCACTGCTTAAAGACAGCTATTCTCAGATGATAGCCCATTCACTTCCAAAGATTAGGTGGAAATTAAATATAAGAATTAAG
The DNA here is from genome assembly GCF_009762305.2 of Zalophus californianus. Classification (NCBI taxonomy): domain Eukaryota; kingdom Metazoa; phylum Chordata; class Mammalia; order Carnivora; family Otariidae; genus Zalophus; species Zalophus californianus. Next base: position 85,538,862 of record NC_045605.1, on the reverse strand, counting down.
AGAATGGACTTTGGTCTGTTGAGAAGCAAGCACAGTAAGAACAAAGAGCATGACTTGCAAAGGATGGGTATAATGAGACTTCACACTCAATGTGAGCTCGAACTCACAACCCTGAGATCTAGAGTTGCATTTTTCCAACTGAGCCAGCCAGGCGACCGAGAGATATTTTCTTTTGAAGATAGAAAGAGAAAGCAGGGAATGGACCACTGACAATCATGGCATTTTGAACTATTTACAGGCTGGCTTGAAAACACTAGACTGATTCCAAACGACCACTCGTGTATATACCACCCATCTGTTCAACACACACACACCTGTTAGGCGCCTATTGTGTAAAAGACTTCGTGCTATTGGAGCTACAAAGACAATGTAGATACGACCTTAAGTACTTCACAACGACTGCTGATAGCAGACATGTTTCTAATTAATCTTATACTATTGTCACAAGATAAACTAAGTGCTGCCATGGTGCATGTGTGTATAAATTACCTGCTTATTAATCATTTTTTTATTTTTTATTTTTTTTTTAAAGATTTTATTTATTTATTTGAGAGAGAGAGAATGAGAGATAGAGAGCACGAGAGGGAAGAGGGTCAGAGGGAGAAGCAGACTCCCTGCCGAGCAGGGAGCCCGATGTGGGACTCGATCCTGGGACTCCAGGATCATGACCTGAGCCGAAGGCAGTCGCTTAACCAACTGAGCCACCCAGGCGCCCTGCTTATTAATCATTTTGATCTAAGCCTTGCAAGTTAGTAAAAGCTTGGAAATAATGTAAAATCATTTTTCCTGTTCTGCCATACCTCCCTTTTGGTGCCGCCACTGAACAACTTTGCATTTCTCTCAACATTACAGTCTCCCTGGAATCAAAGAATATTAATAGCTTTAGAATCACTCTCAGGATGAGAAAACAGATCCAGATTAGGCTTCACATGACATGCCTGAGGACAGAGCTAGCTTAGTGGCAAACAGAAACCACTCTCCTGAATACAAACTAAGTATTATGCCTTTTTCTTCATCCAGCTATGTGGAAAATTCTTCCCAAACTTTGAGACTTGGCTTAATCATTACTACTTCCATGAAGCCCTGCCTGACACTCCCCAAGTAGATAAATTCTCCCTCTTCAGAGTATTTTGCTCACAGTGACTACTTTTAACAGAAACATTCACTTACTTTTACTAGGACTTTGTTCCCTAATTACTACAGCTGGAGCCTCGAGCCCAAACGACAGAGGAATGTGAGATCATGGTCCCTGGGTTCTCTGCAGATGAGGACAAAATATGAAAAATCATGGCCACTACATTTCACTTTTTCATAAAATACCAGTAATTTTTCTATTATACAAACTCTTGGTATTGTCACTTTCTTCCAATGTTGCAATTACTTACTGCTCACTAAGGTCATTAATGCCTTTATTGTAAAATCCAATGAATACTGTCCTGTTTTTAGCTTTTTAATATTCCCTGTGACTTTTCTTTCATATATCCAGTTATTTGTCAAATATTTAATGAGATCAGATATTGCACTAGATGCTGTTAATGCAATGGTGAGCAGAACAAACATAGGTCCCATCATATGATAACACTAGAAAGACCACCAATCAAGCAACCTTAAAAAAGTATAGCAGTAGTAGTAGTAAATGCTGCATTAGAGGAATCATAGGGCATATAATCTGATTCAGAGACTTAAAACCTACTCTGATCCAAAAGAAGTGATGTTAAAGTGAAATATGGAGAATTAGGAGATGAAGGAAGCCTAGTTCAGCAGAGGGAACATGAAGGACTGGAGGCAAGAAAAAACACACATTGGAGGAGTTCAAAGATGTTCCTTAAGCCTGGGTCACAAATGGGAAAAAAGGGCAGGAGAAGTAAGGAAGGACCGTTTCATTTCATAAAGTGCTTTTAAACTGTGATAAGAGTCTGGGTTAAAGGCAACGAAAAGCCCTGGAAAGACTGTGAAGAGCGGAAGGACAAGAGAAAGCTCTTTCTTGCTGCAATTTAGGAAAAACATTTCTACAATGTCCATTATTTTTTATTCTAGGTTTTAAGTGATTTTCACTGTTGCCTCATTCTAAATAATGTAAAAGGAGGTAAATTAAAAGAAAATATTTGATTTGGGTGAAAATATCTCCCCATGCATCACAGATAAATTATATGTAAAACAGAAGTTATTCTTGCAATTTCTTGACTCCTGATTATCATCAGAAAATAGATAAGGTTTAACAATAGACTAGTAGGTAATTGTATCTTCCTTTTATTTGAAACCAGTCAGCTCTAAATTATTCATGCTATCTGAAGAACAGATATATAACCTAAAATGATCAATAATCCAGATAGTTTGTTTCACTTTGCAATGTCTTTATCTTCATTTAAACACGAGTATCTCTGAAATCTAGGAATTTACTTAAAGCCACACCAGATTGCTGGAGGGGAGGTGGGTGAGGGGATGGGGTAACCAAGTGATGGGCATTAAGGAAGGCACCTGATGTAATGAGCCCTGGGTGTTATATGCAACTGATGAATAACTGAACTCTATCTACATCTGAAACGAATGATACACTGTATGTTAACTGAATTTAAATGACATTTAAAAAAGGAGCCACACCACAGAAAATGGCCAATCCATAATGCCTAATTTTGTGATCCATCCTAAATTGGGAATTGAAAGCACGTTTTAGGCTGATGTCAGAAGTTAAGAAAGTGGTTTATACCTTTTTCTTTACCCTTTCATATTTTTTGACTTTTTTTAAAACAGCAGACGTGTTTCGGGCGCCTGGGTGGCTCAGTTGGTTAAGCGACTGCCTTCGGCTCAGGTCATGATCCTGGAGTCCCGGGATCGAGTCCCGTATCGGGCTCCCTGCTCGGCAGGGAGTCAGCTTCTCCCTCTGACCCTCTTGCTCTCGTGCTTTCTCTCTGTCATTCTTTCTCAAATAAATAAATAAAATCTTAAAAAAAAAATGAACAGGGTGCCTGGGTGGCTCAGTTGGTTAAGCGACTGCCTTCGGCTCAGGTCATGATCCTGGAGTCCAGGGATCGAGTCCCGCATCGGGCTCCTTGCTCGGCGGGGAGTCTGCTTCTCCCTCTGACCCTCCCCCGTCTCATGTGCTCTCTCTATCTCTCATTCTCTCTCTCAAATAAATAAATAAAATCTTAAAAAAAAATAAAATAAAATCTTTAAATAAAAAAAAATAAAAATAAATAAACAGCAGACATGTTTCTAACTAATCTTATACTATTGTCACAAGATTATTTTTCTGGTAATAAAGACATTTCCGTATGGAAAACAGAGAGATATCCTCTTCCACATCTTCCTTGAGAAGGTCGGGTTAAATAATTGATTTTAGAGAGCTTCTCTGAGATACAAAATTCATTTTAAAAAACACTAATAAAAAGAACCAGAGGGCGCCTGGGTGGCTCAGTTGGTTAAGCGACTGCCTTCGGCTCAGGTCATGATCCTGGAGTCCCAGGATCGAGTCCCACATCCGGCTTCCTGCTCAGCGGGGAGTCTGCTTCTCCCTCTGACCCTCTTCCCTCTCGTGCTTTCTATCTCTCATTCTCTCTCTCTCTGAAATAAATAAATAAAATCTTAAAAAAAAAAAAAAAAGAACCAGAAAGTAACAGGACATGAACAAAGCAGGGTAGAAGTGCTATCATTTAGGTTTGCAATATGGATAATTTTAATAATGACTATTTCCTAAGATATTTGAATGACTAGTTTCTAAATGAACACAATTTTAGCAACCAATGGGGAATAAAACAGCAATGTTACAGAATTTTAAAACCTTTTTTGATAGAGATCATTGATTAGATTTAGTTTTGAACAACATAAGTCAAGGAATGAAAAGTGCTTTTACAATCAAAACTGGGGCGCCTGGCTGGCTCAGTCAGTGGAGTGTGCATCTCAGGTTGTGAGTTCGAGCCCCATGCTGGGTGTAGAGATTATTTTTTAAAGATTTTATTTATTTGAGAGAGAGAAAGCAGGAGCAGGAGGAGAGGCAGAGGGAGGGAAGAGACTCCGTGCCAAGCAGGGAGCCCGACGCGGGGCTTGATCCCAGGACCCCATGATCATGACCTGAGCCGAAGGCAGATGCTTAAGCGACTGAGCCACCCAGATACCCTTAGAGATTACTTAAAAAAAAAAAAAAATTAAGACACAGCAAATATGCTGAATATATATTTACTTGAAATACTGTTTTTAAAAAATCATATGAAGGTAAAGGCAGGATCTTATTATTCTGAAAATTAAGGAATCAGGATAAATTCGTTTTTACGTACTCAATAGCTTATATAGATTTGTTCCTAATAACTTTGTTTAGGACTTTACAACATACTATGTGTGGTGTGAAGAATTTATAACGTGATGATGCTTTTGGTTAATAGAATACCTCAGTTTTCGGTTCTTAAAAAAAAAACCACCTCAAAACATTCTGATTTTGTTGTTTAAAAAATTGTTTTCATTTTAATGATCTGAGTTAGTAACAAACAAATATACAAAATTGTCTTTCACATTTCCATACATTGTATTATGGACCACTTAAAACTCTGGGCTACAAATGCAGGTTTCTTTGTATCCTTAACTTCAATTATTGTCACTTATAAATAAAGGTGATTTTCGAAAACATGCATTTGTGAACATAGATGCCAAAAGTTGTACATGTAAGTTAATGTACAACCAATAGTGTACATTGTTCATTTGTGCAGTTATGTGTCAAATGCAATTGACACAGGTAGAAGCAGTTATCCTGGGACAGTTTACTCTATCTGAAAAGCATTTTTGAGAAGAAGATGGAACTACAGTTTAAAACAAAAATTGTATTCTACAAATACAGTAAAATTCACAACTTGCACATCTGAAGCAACTTTTGGGACCCAAAGCTGATTCAATAACCTTGCTGTTATATTGGTTTTATAGGTATATTTCCAAAATCATAGACTGGAAAAAAGCTGTTTTAACAAAAATAAATATATATATTAAAAGGGAAGTAAGACTTTAAAAAATGTGAGGAAAGCTCTGAAAAGAGTAATAAGGTATGAGTCACCTGTAATTTTCACTTTTAAAAGTTTTAGAAATTTAAAGAAATTTAGAAACTTAAAGGTAATCTGAACATTTTCTAAGCTGTTTTAAATTAGGATTTTTCCATCCCACCAATGTTTTCTATTTGATAGTATAATAAAAATATGGACGGTTTCTATTGTTGACTTACCATGATAATTCATAAGTCATGATAAATTTGTGACTTCATTAGAGGATCAAATAAGTGGAAAACGGGTTATCATGAAAATGGGAACAAGGAAGCCCATTCTATAACCACTAATCTGAACTACAAATAAACATCAACACAAAATGATTTTTTTATATTAAATTATTTCCAGGTATCTGTAGGGAGGAAAATCCAATCTTCCTTAAAAATGTTTTCCTGGGTGGTGGCAATATGTGCTTTACCTCTTAAACTCTATCTACAACCTAAAATTATTTCTATATTATAAATTTCAAACTCCCTGGCAAGGAATGTGAATGCTAACCAGCTAGGTATTTATTCAACTTCATACAAAGAAAGGACTCATGAATGGACATCGTAATAAGAGTCCCACTTTTTGCTAAGGCCCAAGTTTGATGTCCTTGCCTATAATATATAATATATGATCAAATGAGAGAAGATGGTGCAAAACAACTGGGTCTCCTTCAGGCAGTTATCAAAGACTTGGCCTCTGATATTATGAAAATACTTGTTCTACTACAATGAATACAATTACCAACATTTTGAGGGGCAACTGAAGTTGAAAAGGAAATGGGTTATTTTCTATAGGAAACATAAGATCAACTTTAAGAAAATGTCCCTGTTTTCCATGGGCCTTACGAAGGAGATGTGGCTAGTGATTTCGAACATGTACTTCAAGTGTTACCTAAATGCATGACAGCTCTTAAAAATGTTTAACCATCAATGATTCAGAAAAGTAAGCTGGGGGGAGTAAAGACATGTACGTATAACACTACATTAGGAGATGTAGTTACCTACTCTGCACTTCGTAAATGAAAGAAACCAATTCTGTCCAGAATCATATCAGAAAGAAATATGGCTGCTTCCTACTCTTCTCCAGTTAGCAAAATCAATTTTATGATGCTCTCACTGCTGAGAAGTCTCATTTGAGTTAGGCAAAATGAATCTAATAGGTTACTTTTGTTTTCAAAATAAACTGTTTAAACTGGTCTTTTTAAAAAAAGTTTTCAGAAATGGAATATTTAACCATTGAGAGAAACTTCTATTAGTACCTTGTCTAATGGCAGGTACAATGATTATTTGATTAAGGATTATTGCTTTTAATAAGATAACATCAGAAATAAATATGTAAGCTTAACTCAAATACTCATTTTCTACTCAATGCTACAATGTTTCATTCTCAAATCAAGTCACATGTTATCTTTAATTTTTTGCCAGTTTACCAAGGTTTTAAGTATAAGAAGTTGGCCTGTTAACTCAAAATCAAGACAACAGCAATGTCCACATAAGCACGTCTTATTTGGGCATTGAGCAGGAACACTGCTTTCTTGATAGGACTTAAGGCACTAAATGGTGGTAAAATAAACAAAAAGTATGATGATTAACAACTTCTTTAGAATCCTAAAAAAGGAGATCGTTTAGAAGGACACTAGTAAATCTTTTTCTCAAACAAATAAGGCATCCTGTTGGCAAACACAAATAAAACAAAAGGTCATGTTGAACCTAATACATTCACTGTCTCAGCTAAACTACTTGAAACACTAGCTATCAAACTAAAGAAAGCTACAACAGCATGTATAAAAGTTGGAAAGGCACCAAAAGGAGAGTTCTACCACTTCCAGTTCTAAGAGTTAGGTAAGCTGTGTTTAACACTGCATGTCGCCTATTTATAAATTTTATTCTTCCAAATGTATAATGGTGGTTAATTTTGATTTTGACAAATTGGTTAATCAAGTACTAGTAAGGAATCGATTTTCATGAATTAGAAAATGACTGCAGTGTCTAACACAACTCCACTTATAAAGCTACACTAATTCTAGTACTGAATGCATATTCTGGATAACACTGAAGCAAATCCATATAAACAAAAATGGTTACCTCAAGATAGAATTCACAATAGAAATTCAATATATAACTAAATAAGATTTACTGAAAATAATGAAAAGTGTAGTACAGATACATCAAACATAATTATAACCACATTTTCCTTGTGAAAAATACAACTATTAGTGAAATAAAATGTACAATTGAAAATTTTTCCAAAGGAAAAAACAGTATAAAGGAAAATACTTTTCTTTGAGATAGGGAAAATAGTATGTCATTGTTTTTTTTCATTACAATATAATTTGACACAAAAAGCAGTCCTAGAATTGCACCAATTCCACATCCAGTTTCCTGAACATGTTAAGAGTAAAAGGAGTTCGTAAAGCAGAATGCAGTTTCTGAATTTCATATTTTAAATTGAGGATATTCTCATACAAAATGTCACATCACACCAGATCTGTTTACATAATGTACAATACTTTCCATTTTGTGGCCAGACACAAATATAAACATAGGCGTTTGGTGCCACCTCTCTTTCGTTCTGGTGTTTAGTCAGAGTCAGGAAAAAAATAATCAAGTTACTGAAGTGTTATCTCTCAAGCAAAAAAGAAAAATTATATTTAGTGCATGCTTCATCATTTTGTCAAAAAACATTTCTGAAAATAAAACTCAGTTACCCAATGGTTTACAAAATAGAAAAATCATTCATTAGGATAAAAATGTGGTGGGATTTTAGGTCCATTTCCAAAGGACTGACTTCCTGGGCAGCACGACTGTCCTTCAGCAGAGGTCATCAGTAAGTTCTATGAGCAAAGCAGGTGTGCCTGCAGGAGACCACCGCTTCACATTCACTTATCTGAGGCCCTACACCCGCTTTGGCCCTCCATCTCTGCCAGTTCATTAGTGCTATAACACAGACGGAACTTTCGTGGAAATGTTAGGAACATTTCTGCTGTACATGATTTAGAAGTTCTCCGAATTTTTCAAATAGGTCTTCCACCCATTTTACATTTTTCATACAAAGTTGAACAATTTCTTCCTGTCCTAAGTCTTCATTTCTTTTCTGCACAGAAGAAATCTAAAATAAAGAGAATGACCATATTAGCTTATACTTATCACTTTATGAGCTCTTCATAAGGGTTTATGGTTTCTGTATCTTGAATGAAAAGGATTTTATGAATACACCTACAAATACTGATTTAAAAAAAAAATTCCATCCGTGGAGAATGATTATTTCGTATAAATTTGGGTGAAGTCTAATCCTATCATTTTTAGCTCCATGAGGGCAAAGAGGAAGGCTAGAAAAAAAAAAATGGTTCAAACTTCTGAATTCCTTCCTGTGTTAAAAGCTAAGTGACAAATTTTGGGGTGAATTCTGCAATTCAGAGCAATGTAAAAATAGTCACCATATTTTGCATGACAATCTTTATTTTCTCCTTTGCTAGGTTAGATTTATGAACATCTTTCCACCGATTATCACCAAATACATCAAGTGTAGCCTCAATCCAACTTAACTCTTAAACAGCTGGTAGTGCTGATAAAAAAGTCCAGTCCACAGCCATTTAAGCTTTGAGGAACTTGATCATTCTATCCCACCCACGGGGCGCCTGGGTGGCTCAGTCGTTAAGCGTCTGTCTTCAGCTCAGGTCATGATCCCAGGGTCCTGGGATAGAGCCCAACATCAGGCTCCCTGCTCGGCGGGAAGCCTGCTTCTCCCTCTCCCTCTCCCCCTGCTTGTGTTCCCTCTCTCGCTGTCTCTCTCTCTCTGTCAAATAAATAAAATCTATCCCACCCACAAAATGGTATTATTGTCATATATAACTTCTGAGCAACTTAAATTATGATACGTAAAAGTTACAATTAAATTTTAACTATCATTTCTTCCTGACCATGCACAAAAACCCCTTTCTCAGCAATTAAGTGGGAGAAGGCCATTTTAGTGATAAGGAAGACAGCAGGATATCAAAGCAGTGACTGAAGTGAATTAAAGCAGGATCATGATGGATTATGAGTGAAGAAAATGAAATCAAGTACCATTTATTATGGAAATGTAAAGCAAGCATAACAGCTTAAAAACATTACCACTTACAGCTCTGGAAGAGCCTCAGATTAATATGAGCAAAACACATAACAGACTCAGAATAACATTATTTACAAGACAATATAGACACATGTATTTTTTAACAATTCTCTTTAAGACATTAAAACATACTATAGCTATAGTCTCCTTAAAGTTCAGAAAAACACTTCTTTTTTAAATAAATGAAAAAAATTACCTCATCTTTACATATCAGATAAACATGATATTTATAATGATGGAGTGAATGATACAAAGAATACAGCTGTATTTTCTCTGGATCAACAGCAAACTCCTATAAAAAGAAGAGTTTATAGTCATATTTATTTCATGGAATTCTTGAACTGTGAATACTTTTACAAAAATACTAGACCAAAAGTCTTAATGGAAATTTTAAAAATAAATGACTAATATGGCTAGATATAGGCTTAAATATAGACAAGAGGCTTATTCAAAATAAGAATTTAAATTGTAGGGGCGCCTGGGTGGCTCAGTCGTTGAGTGTCTGTCTGCCTTTGGCTGAGGTCATGATCCCGGGGTCCTGGGACCGAGCCCCGCATCGGGCTCCCTGCTCAGCCGGAAGCCTGCTTCTCCCTCTCCCACTCCCCCTGCTGTGTTCCTTCTCTTGCTTTGTCTCTCTCTGTCAAATAAAATCTTTTTTTAAAAAAAGAATTTAAATTGTATTTTAGAATCTTCACTTTTTTTCTGAATATAAACACACAATATTTCAAAAAAATTTAAACAGAAAAATTTAAACAGTAAACATGTAAGATGACTTATAAAGTAAAAGAATCCTATAATCTCTTGCTTCAGACATAAATAAGGTTAAAAGCATGGTATATATATTCTTCCATATTTTTCCATGTATAACATGTATTAATGACACGAATTCTGTAATGGGAAGGAAATCCTACTACACATATTGTTCTGCAACTTTATTTTTTATAACTTGTTTTTAACCTAACTAAACCTTGCGTCTTTCTATTTATTACATATAACCCCCTCCTGCTAAAAATTACATGAGGGCAGGGCATTCTGACCATTTTTCACAGTTGTATTCCTAGTGCTTAGAACTGTATTCAGCACACAATAGGCACTCAAAACATTTTACTGAAAGAATGAATGAGTCTCTTTTTAAAAATTACATAGTATTGGGGCGCCTGGGTGGCTCAGTTGGTTAAGCGACTGCCTTCGGCTCAGGTCATGATCCTGGAGTCCCGGGATCGAGTCCCGCATCGGGCTCCCTGCTCAGCGGGGACTTCTCCCTCTGACCCTCTTCCCTCTCGTGCTCTCTATCTCTCATTCTCTCTCTCTCAAATAAATAAATAAAATCTTTAAAAAAAAAAAAATTACATAGTATTACATTATCTGGATGGCTCTTTATTTATCCAGTTTCCCACTGGTGATGCATAACTGGATTGCTCTTATAATTAGGCAATGAGCAAAAGCATACATTTTTATGCATTTGTGAATGTGTTTCTACAAAATATATTTTTGACGTGAAATTGATGTTGCTAAACTGATTTCTAAAAAGGCAGTAATTTAGACTATGTTTGAAAATGAGTGAATTCCAATTTCAATAATTTTGCAGATATGGAATATTGAATCTTATGGAACATGTGCATACTTACCTATATGCATTTGTATCCAATGACAAAAAAAATACAGAAAATATAAATATAGGCATCAGGTAATTCCTTGCCTATTCATCTATTTTAAAAATCTGCAAGCACTGGGTGCTTGGGTGTCTCAGTCAGTTAAGCATCTGCTTTTGGCTTAGGTCATGACCCCAGGGTCCTGGGATGGAGCCCCACATCCAGCTTGCTGCTCAGAGGGAGTCTGCTTTTCCCTCTGCCCCTCCTCCCACTCATTCTTTCAGTGTCTCTCTCAAATAAAATAAATAAAATCTTAAAAAAAAAACAACAAAAAAACAAAACTGCAGGCACTAACTACATGCAGATACTGTGCTGGGCAATGGAGAAAAACAAAGTAAGACCGAGTATCTGTTCTTTGAGCTGGAGCTGCTCATTCCTACCTGAAAAGACTTCACAGTTAATAACAATACAGTAAAGTATTTGCTCATTTCAATATTTTAAAGAGGAATTATATTAACTGGAAAAGGTGTAATTATATCAAACCATATATACTTACTTGTGCAGATTTGGTGGTTGTTTTAGAAGTCCTTAGAGTTTTCTTATTATAAGTTTTGCCATTCATTTTGATTTTAGAAATAGTAGAACCCCCACTTTTTGCTTTGGAGTCTCGAGTAATTATTGTTAGTTCGGGAAAGCTTTCTAAAGCATTCTTTAAAATAAAGCAAAAATAACTGACATCAGAAGAAAACTAATCCAAACTACTTCCAGCTATTTGAAAAATACAGAAATATATACATACATTTATATATAGTACACACATATATAGATGGGGTATGGTAAATATATACAATATAGAAATACACCTGGGTATTAAACAGAGCCACAAATTCTTTGTAGCTCCTCCATCATGATGTGGAATCTACTTCCTCATCCCTTGAATCTGGGTGAACCTTACTTTATGACCTGTTTTATGCCAATAGCACATGGCACTGTAGGGACTCCTTAACAAGCCAGAGAGTTCTAGAAATGCCTCTCTGTGGCTTCAAAGTAGGAGAAAGAGGGACACAGGTTTCTTCAAAGCTCTACCAATTCAACCACTGTCAACACCCTGACTCTTGGCCAAGCCCTGCTATAAAGAACGCATCTGATTAGATGAATGGGATCTCTCCCTGATGAGAACAGTGAAAACAAGTAGCATTATAATACTTCTCTGGCTTCACCACCTCTCTGCTTCTTTTGACCTCAGTTGTATGAATTCATGAGTCTAAAACAGACCCTGATGCATTTTCTGGCCACAATGACACAGTAGTTACTCACTGATAACTTAGTGGCCATGTGGCCAAACCAATTCTAGGCCACTCATTAAAAGTCACTGGCATATACATCAAAAACTAATGATGTGATGTATGGTGATTAACGTTAACAGTAAAAAATTAAAAAAAAAAAAGTCACTGGCATATTTTGCCCTTACCTACTTGGCAAATCATTTGGACATGAAAAACTACAAATAATAACTGAATGATATTTGTAGCTAAATTTAACTAGTTTAAGTACTGTTTTAAGGGGCACCCGGTTGGCTCAGTTGGCCATGGAGATTACTAAAAAAAAAAAAAAAAAAAAAAAAAAAAAGTTGTTTTAGAAGATTAAACTGAGTTAATACAATCATTTATTATTTTGACACTAAAAGGGTTCAAGTGCTCCCATTATATTTATTATTCAGAACAGAGTTCCCATTTGATAAGCTACACTGTTTTATAAACAGTTACAACCTTTAGAGCCAACTCTCTTCCAGACTCTTGAGTTCTCAAGCACTTTTCGTGTTAAGACGCTAGCTAAAGATGTTGGAAGCACATGGATTTCAGAGCAAAACAGAACATGATTAACTTCAAAAGGCTTTAGGATTCCCAAAATTACTGAGATCATGTTAATGGTGTTAATTATTTCTAATGAATAGAAAATCTTTTAATCTTTTATAATTTACTATTTGTAGTATTTTACTATTTTAAAATCATATAGTAATACTGTGCATGTATTTTGGCTTTGAAATGCAAGTTGCTAAAATGAAAATAATAAAAATAACTAATTCAAAATTAGAAATTTTGTGGTTTTTTTCTTTGAAAGTAAGAATATGAAAACTAATTTTTCAGTTGTTCATCATAAACTATTGCATAAGCCTTAAATACCTACTGAATCTATTAAATTCCTAGTGGTAGCTTTATTTTAATACAAGTTATTAGAGAACTGGTTTAACATTTCTAAATGGCTAGCCAATGGGTGGCTTGGCTGGCTTAGTTAGTGGAGCATGTGACTCTTGATCTTAGGGGTGTAAATTTCAGCCCCACACTGAGTGTAGAGATTACATAAAAAAATAAAATCTTGGGCGCCTGGGTGGCTCAGTTGGTTAAGCGACTGCCTTCGGCTCAGGTCATGATCCTGGAGTCCCGGGATCGAGTCCCACATCGGGCTCCCTGCTCAGCAGGGAGTCTGCTTCTCCCTCTGACCCTTCCCCCTCTCATGTGCTCTCTCTCTCTCTCATTCTCTCTCTCTCGAATAAATAAATAAATAAAATCTTTAAAAAAAAAGATAAGCTCTTTAAAAAAATAAAAAAATAAATAAAATAAAATCTTTAAAATAAAATGGGAAGCCCAAACTGGTCATTTTAAAGATTTAGTAAATTTTTAGAAAACACATATAACAGCATTCTCTTCTCTGCAGAAAATATGGCATTTTCCAAATTTCATTTGATGACAGCAGTTAAGCCGAAAATACTGGACTAGGAGTCAGTAGACCAGATTCTAAGTACTAAGTTTCATACTACCTTTTGACTTTTTTTTCTTTGCAAGTGCATGTCAGTGAAGAATATAGGACTATTAGTAGTTTGGTGTCATTTAAATTTGATTTTTTTTTTTTAAAGAAAACTCTGCACCCAATGCAGGGCTCAAGCTTACAACCCCCAGATCAAGAGTCACATGCTCTGTTGACTGAGCGAGCCAGGCACCTCTGGTGAGATTTAATTTTGAACTCAAATCTCAGAGCTTTAATTTTCACCTAGCTAAAATGAAGTCAGCTTTCACTTTTATGTGGAGTTTAGATAAAACAGGGATGTGAAAAAGCTATACAAATTACCCGAATGAGTTGAAAACTTATATCCACACAAAAACCTGCACACAAATGTTTACACAGTAGCTTTCTTGATAACTGCCAAGATAAGGAAGCAACCAGGATGTCCTTCAGTACATGAATAGATAAACTGTGGTATATTCAGACAATGGAATATTATTCACTGGTAAAAAGAAATGAACTGTCAAGCCATAAAAAGACATGTTAGAAAAAAAATCTTTTTTTTTTATTTTTAAAAAGCAAGCTCTATGCCTAATGTGGGGCTTGAACTCACAATCCTGAGATCAAGAGTCATATGCTCTACTGATTGAGTCAGCCAGGTGCCCCAGAACCTTAAATTCTTATTAGTATTTGAAAGAAGCCAATCTGAAAAGGTTACATATGATATGGTTTTCAACTATAGGACATTCTGGAAAAGGTAAAACTATAGAGGACAGTAAAAAGATCAGTGGTTGCCAGAGGTTAGGTGGGAAAGGAGGGAAGGATAAATAGAGCACAGAGTATTTTCAGGGCAATGAAACTACTCTGTATGACACCTTAATAGTAGGTAACATGTCATTATACTTTTCTTCTTCAAAGCAACAGAATGTACACCACCATGAGTGAGCCATGCAAACTATGGACTTCAGGTTAGAAGGATGAGTCAATGTAGGTTCAACAATTATGACAAATGTACCACTCTGGTGGGACATGCCGATGATGGGGAAAGTTGTTCATGTGTGGTAGATGGGAACTCTCTGTACTTTCTGCTCAATTTTGCTGTAAACCTAAAACTGCTATAAAAATAAAGTCTCTTGATAAAAATAAAAAGCTATACAAATGCATAAAAAAACTTCTCCCAAGGTAGATATGATCAAATGATTCTAAATGTTGTATGTTATACTTTCAATAAGAAAAGCTGGAAATTTTTGACTACGAAGTAGCTTCTATGATAAATTTTGTGTTTAGATTAGCTTTTTGTTGTTCTATATTTCTGATAACACCAAAACCAACTTAAGAGTTCCAAGCTGTATTAACAGATATAACTATATATATCTGCCATTATGTTAGGATCAGTTTTTCCTCAGATACTGAGTAAATCAGGCATGTAAGGGAATTTTGATAACTATGCTAAGAAAAGGCCAATTCTAATTATAGATGAAATATGAAAATTTTGAAAAGGTTTAAAAGAAAAGTGACTGAAATTTGGTAGTTTAAAGGAAGTACTTTTGAAAACATCTGGAAATTATGTAGAAGGAATTCTAGATGCATATAAAAGCCTAAAAAATGAATTTAAGCAGTGAAAAGCAAATGATTAACACTAAGAATGGGCTTAATAAAATAAAAAGACAAGCTGAACAGACTCATAATGAATAAAAATCAAATTTTCATTGGGTGAAAAATTGTATAAAACTGAGAATGACTTTCATAAATTTCCTGCCTATTACACTTAAGGCTATGATTGCCAGTGAGTTTGCTAATAAATCATCTGAAGGAAATACCTTGAATGACTGATCCAAATGAAGATTCAAAAGAAGTCTCTTTCGGTTATCGTTCAGCATGCTATCTATTTTTTTCATATGAGGCAAAAGTAGCTCGTCTAAAACAAGATAAAAATTTATTTTAACAGGATAAACTATCAACACAAAAACTTGTAAAAAATCCAACTTTTCCTCAAAGTTAAGACATTAAATTCATGGGTATATATAAATATTACTTTTAAAATACTGGACATGTAGCTTTCTGAACAAAAGCTAACTTGAAAAATAGGTCTGCAATAGCCAAGTGAGAAAAAAGCAGCATAGTAGAATGACAGGATCAGAAGTCCTGGGTTTTAACCTTGTCTCTGCTACTAGAACTGACTGATGACAGCTAAGTGACCAGTAAGCAAATTGCCTAATTTCTCTAGACCTCATTTATCATCCAAATAATATTACAAAATATAGATTTACCTGACATTATAAAATTCTGTAAAATACCAGACACGATTTTTTTTTTTTTTTTTTAGCTTTTATTTATTTGACAGAGAGAGAGAGAAAACGAGTGCACAAGCAGGGGGAACAGCAGAGGGAGATGGAGAAGCAGACTCCCTGCTGAGCAGGGAGCCTGATGAGGGGCTCGATCCCAGGACCCTGGGATCATGACCTGAGACAAAGGAAGACACTTAACTGACTGAGTCACCCAGGCGCCCTCCCAAGTATGATATTCTTAATTTAACTGTAGTTTGGGCCAGAGAAAACGTAAGGGAAGAAAAAATGATCAAAATCCAGTTTCAAAAACACAAGAGCCAAAGAGTTATTTCAGAAAAGGGGAGAGTAAAAGTAGATAAAGATTTCTAACTAAAACTTTTCACTTTCTTTTTCTAAGGAAACTTTAGAAAAACTTTAAGCTCCTTTAAGAAAAGCACTTTCGGGGCACCTGGGTGGCTTAGTCATTAAGCGTCTGCCTTTGGCTCAGGTCACAATCCCAGGGTCCTGGGATCGAGCCCCGCATCAGGCTCTCTGCTCAGCGGGAAGCGTGCTTCTCCCTCTCCACTCCCCCTGCTTGTGTTCCCTCTCTCACTGTGTCTCTCTCTGTCAAATAAATAAAATCTTAAAAAAAAAAGAAAAGCACTTTCATCAGACTATTAATTACTTTTGGTGCTGTATTAAATATTTTAGGTTACTAGATTATTTATTTATCAGCAAAATAATGTATTTCATAATACTAATCACCTTTAATAACCTTTCTGAAAATGTATATATAATCCTCAGAATCTGGCTACTAATTTTGTACCTGGATAAAATGATTCTTTATATTTGGAATACAAACATAAGCACAGTGACCAGCAAAAGAACACTTCTAATTGAAGAAAAAGTCCTTAGTGAGGAATGCGTTCTAAGGTCACTATACCACACCTTGATAGTTTTCTTTTACCTTTCTAGCAGTGATTAAATCATTTCAAAAACTGTAAGAATTTACATTTCACAAAACAATGTTGTAAACATTTGTGGATTATTTTTAAAATAGAACAATTAATGTCCTTCTCCCTTATAGCAAATGGAGAAAAATCATAAAACAATGATAAGCAATAGAAAAAAAATCAATTAAAATACAACTACCCAGGAATGACCAGTACTAAGAGATGTGTATTCTATGATGAAAAGAGTTTTGATTGGGTGAAAAAAACATTTAATGGCAAAAATGCCAACCTGGGGAATTAACTATTGGGTTTTAATTATGGTTATTCTACCATTAACTTGTTCTATAACTCTATGAAATACATTTAATCTCTTTGAACCTTAGTCTACAAAATAAGTGTTTTAGACTAGGTAATCCCTAACGTCTCTTCCAGCTCTACATGATTCTAAACTGACTGATGTACAGATTACTGCCTCTGATTTTATGGTCAAAAAAATGATGGACCAGAAATTAGACCTTGGATTTTAATCCTTTCTTGGTTACTTGGAAATTGTGGGTTTGTTTTTTTTTTTTTAATTGTGGGCTCTTAAGCAAGTCACTTCTATGAGCCTCACTGTCTTCATCTACAAAATGGCTGTGTGAATTGTTTTGGGATTAAAACAGAACAATGTGTATTAAAGTATGTGGAAATAAAATATGTATTATAAGGCACTGCTGTTGAAGTATATTGTTAGTGATTTTTCTTTGTTACTATCTTTTGATCATACATGCATACAATTCATTTTGATAGAAGGGTAATGGAAACTGGCTCATTAATCCTTCTGTTCCTTTTTTTCAGTTGTCCTTGGAGAATGCCATAGTAGCTGAGGGGTAAATATTAGTGAGCAACATTAAATAAATGAATCACCAGTTTATTTCAGATATTAATTTCATCTCTTTCACTATAAGAAAAAGTTATTAAAGGAAGAGTATAAAGGACTAATATTAATGAATATAACACAATGCATGCATTGTTTTACTATTAATTGATTAGAAAATAATTATTCTGTGATGTATCTTTTACTAGACACAAATATATGATTTTATAATCTTTATACCACTATTATCCAGTTCATCTTTCCAATTATCAGAAAGTATAATATATTGACATCTGGACCTTGCGTGTAATACAGACACTTAGTGAAGACTTGTGGGTAGTTATATAATTTTTCCATGTGTAGAAATCAATAAAAATACATTCAGTATAAAGTTGTTCAAGTATTGACAATTCATGAATTATAGGATTACTTTATAGAATAAATATCATGGATTTGTGAATTGACAATGTACAGATATCTGTTATAAAATCCATATATTAAACATGTAACTAACAGACAAGAATAAAGAAGATCCATGAAGTACTACCAAGAAAGTACTACTTAGCAGACTGTACCATTGCTCTTCTCTAAGGCTTGCATTGTGTCAGGATCCAAAGCAATGCTAACAAGCAATTCCATGTAGCTCTTAAAGGTTTCCTTCATTGCTCTTGTGTTCAAAAAACGAGTGACAAAGGGAGCTGGAGGATCAAATTCTGGGAGAGCAAAAAGATGAAATATTAAATATCCTTCCTGATAACTTCAAAAACACTTTTATTTATAACAAGAACCTAGAAGCAGATAAAAGGTTGTAGGTAAAATTTCTTCAAATTCAAGTTTTGCCCATTTGGCTTTTAAAAACACCCTGGGTTAGAGATTCTCAAAGCTGGTTTGTACATCACAATCAGTAGAGAGCTTTTAAAACAAAACAAAACAAAGAACCCAGATTGTTGGACTTACTAAAACAGAACTTTTGGTGGGGGTAGGCAGGTAGGGTGTGGTAGCAATAGTAATGAAGCTTAAATATTATACTTCTAAAGGTTCCCAGGTGACTCTGAAGCCCAATCTCAGCCCAGCATTTGTAAACGTCAGCACCATAGGAAACTGTTTCTTTTCCCCTGGCCCCACCACAGACATCTGCCATCAGCTTGTGCTACTCCAGAACTCATGGTTTCCCTAGATTAAAGAAACTATAAGACACCTAACATGTAAGTTAATATACAGTTATCTCTTCTTTTTTACTTCTACATTTAAATTATGCAAAATTCTGGTTTAGAGCCAAGGCTTATACAAAAAAAAATTTTTTTAAAGATTTTATTTATTTATTTGACAGAGAGAGAGACAGCAAGAGAGGGAACACAAGCAGGGGGAGTGGGAGAGGGAGCAGGCTTCCTGCTGGGCAGGGAGCCCGATGTGGGGCTTGATCCCAGGACCCTGGGATCATGACCTGGAGCCGAAGGCAGACACTTAATGACTGAGCCACCCACGTGCCCCGAAATTAAAAAAAAATATATAAAATAGCTCATGTAGAGAGAAAATTTCACTGAAATTCAATGGAAAAAAACTGCAAGATTAGAACTATCTCAATTTTTACTTTTTTCATTCAAGTACATAACTTGTAAAAAAAAAAAACAAAACCACAGGTTCAAAATGGTGTCACCTTAGGTAAAGGCCCCAAGTCAGTACACCACCAAGACTTAATACACCTAACTGTAGTTTCAAGCCCCCAGAAATGTAACCATTAACCAGTTAGCACTAGGAAATTTACTGGTCAGCACTAGGAAATTTACTGATAGACCCCTTTCATTTCACCTTAGGAGGGCCATCTTGCCTAAACAATGGATTTTTTGCTAATAATTTAATTTTTTCCACTCTCTACCTTTAAAAACCCTTCCTTTTCTGTAGCCTTTTTGAGGTCCCTCTCCTTGCTCGATGGGATGCTGCCTGATCCATGAATCGAATAATAAAGCCAATTAATCTTTAAAATTTACTCAGTTGCACTGGTTGTTATTAACAAACTATTACCATAGCCTGTAATAGCAGTTCTTAAAGTATGGTCCCAGGACCTTTTGGGGTTTCCCCCCAAGATCCTTCTTCTGACGTTAAAATTGTTTTCATAAAATGTTAAATGTTATTTATCTTTTTCACTCTGTTCACATTTATAAAAATGACGGGTAAAACTACTGGTGCCTTAGTTAGCACGAGTTGAGGCAGTGACACCAAACTATACTAGTGGCCATATACTTTGCCATCTCACTGCCATGCATTTTAAGGGGGGGGGGAAGCCAGTTTCACTTAAAAATAGTCCTGGGGGCGCCTGGCTGGCTCAATTTGATGGAGCATGCAACTCATGAGGTTGAGGTTGTGTGCTTAACCCCCATGTTGGGTAGAGATTACTTAAAAAGAAATTAAAAAATTATAAAAAAAGAATAGTCCTTGGTGAAGCAGTAAAAATTATTTGTATTAAATCTTTACTATTGAGTAAATGTCTTAACATTCTGTGTGATGAAATGAGAGGTACACAAGCACTTCTGTTATGAAGTATGATGGTTATCTCTCGGAAAAACATCTATGCAATTGTTTGAGTTACAAGATGAACTAGCCACTTTTCTCCCCATGGGACACCATTTTCATTTAAAAAGATGATTGACACACACATTATGCCTATTCAGACTTGGGTATTTGGCAGACTTGGTATTCTTAAAAATTAATGAAGTGAGCCTGCCATTCAACGAAAACAATTGACAGCATTTGCTGCCAATGATAAAATTTGAGGTTTCAAATGAAAATTAGAATTTTGGAAAATGTGTATCTACCACTACGAGCTTGACAACATCCCACTATTTAAGGAGTTCACTGATGAGATCAGTGGTAGTATTAATAAGTGTTATTTTTTTGATACTGTAAAAATGTATGACCTAAATGTAAGAGCTAAATCATGAATCTCTTAGAAGAAAATATAGGGGTAAATTTTCATGACCTTGTATTTGGCAATGGATTCTAAATATGACACCAAAAGTCTAAGCAATAGAAGAAAAAAGATAAATTTGGCTTCATAAGAATTTCAAATTTTTGTGCATCAATGGACACTATCAAAAGTGAAATGTCAACCTACAGAATAAGATAAAATATTTTCAAATCACGTATCTGATAAGGGTTTAATATCTAGTGTATATAAAGAACTCCCACAACTCAAGAACAAAAGGAGAAATGACCCAATTAAAATATGTGCAAAAGATCTGAATAGACATTTCTCCAAAGAAGATAAGGAAATGGCCCGTAAGCACTTGAAAAGATGCTCAACATCATTAGTTGTTAGGGAAATACAAATCAAAACTTCAATGAGATACCACTTTACACCTACTAGGATGGCTACAATAAACAACAACAACACACCAAAACCAAAATATAACAAGTATTGGTGAGGATGTGAAGAAATTGGAACCCCATGCATTGCTGGTGGGAATGTAAAATGGTGCAACCACTGTGGAAAAGTTTGGTGGTTCCTCAAAAAGCTAAACATATAATTACCATATGACTCAGAAATTCTACTCTAGATGTATTGAAAAAAAGATACAGATATTTGTATGCCAGTGTTCACTGCAGCATTATTTACAATAGTCAAAAGGTGGAAACAACCATGTCCATCAATAGATGAAAAGATAAACAAAATGAACATACAACGGATAAACTTATAATGGAATAGTATTCAGCCATAAACAGCAATAATTGTGAAAACATGCTGTAACATGGATGAACCTTGAAAACATGTTAAGTGAAATAAGACAGGCATATTTATATTAGATATTTAGAGTAGGCAAATTCATAAAACAGAAAGTAGATTAAAGATTACCAGCAACTGGGGGAAAGGGAATGGGGAGTTACTGCTTAATGGTTACAAAGTTTCTTTTTGGTGTGATGAAAATGTCCTGGGGATAGTTGTGATAGTTGCACAACAGTGTGAATATAATTAATGCTACTGAACTGTACACTTAAAAATGGCTGTAACAGCAAATTTTGTTATATTTTACCACAATTTTTTAAAATGTGGAAAAAAGTGAAACAGAATATGTACATTAATGAGCTAACATATTTTCACATGACCAATGGATAATGTTACAAAATCATTCATGGATTAAAGATACATTCGGGGGTAAGACAAACCAATAGATTTTTAACGTAACAAGCATGAAAAGTCGAAAAAACTACTACTTGTTAAGTTTATAAAATAAAAAACTTTTGAGTATCAAATAAAAATATTCATACTTGTCTGAAAATTAAAATATTTTAATTAAAATATTTCTCCCTTTCCCAACTACAAATCTATACAAAGCTGGGTTTTCCTTTTTCTTGCTTTTTTTTAAAAGACTTTATATTTATTTATTTGAGAGAGACAGTGTGAGAACACAAGCAGGGGGAGAGACAGAGAGAGAGGAAGAAGCAGACTCCCCAGTGAACAGGGAGTCTGATGTGGGGCTCAATCCCAGGAACCCAGGATCATGACCTGAGCTCAAGCAGATGCTTAACTGAGCTACCCAGGCGCCCCAAGGCTGGGTTTTCTTTATATACTTTAGCTGAAATAATAAATGTAGAAGCAAATATGAAAATGCTACTCTTCTAAAACTACTGTTTAGGAAAATACAGTTGTTAAAAAAATATTAATATGCAATGGGTTTATTTTATATTTTTAAAAAAATTTTATTTATTTATTCGACAGATAGAGCACAAGTAGGCAGAATGGCAGGCAGAGGGAGAGGGAGAATCAGGTTTTTGGCTGAGCAGGGAGCCGGACGTGGGGCTCGATCCCAGGACGCCAGGGTCATGACCTGAGCCGAAGGCAGCTGCTTAACCAACTGAGCCACCCAGGTGCCCCTGTAATGGGTTTATTTTATATATTTTTTAAAGATTTTATTTATTTGACAGAGAGAGACATGGCGAGAGAGAGAACACAAGCAGAGGGAGTGGGAGAGGGAGAGCAGGCTTCCCGCAGAGCAGGGAACCCAATGTGGGGCTCTATCCCAGGACCCTGGGATCATGACCTGAGCCGAAGGCAGATGCTTAACGACTGAGCCACCCAGGCACCCCATAGTGGGTTTATTTTAAATATATTTAAAAAATTTGTTTTAATTGATATTTGGTAAATATAAATACATAAAGCCCACAAAAACACAAGTGTTTTGGAATCTTCAATAAATCTGAAGATTATAAGGAAGTCTTCAGTTTTGAAAACCACCAGCCTATAAATCTGTTTATTATCAATATTTGCCTTTTTAAGAAGCACTAAAAATGCTTACCTATTAGTGACACCTAGTGGCCACAACTTGAGTTACCAATAAAGAAAAATTTTATCTTGATGTCCTTTGAGGAAGTGGTACAGTTGTGTGCACATTCAGAACCCAAAGCACTCTATTCTAAACAGTAAGCGGAATGCTAACTGCAAAGACTACATATATTGCCTTCCACACATACTCAAAGCACTGAGTTTCTTTATAAATTCTGATGTCCACACTTTCTAAGTAGCTTTTAAAAAACAACACACTTAAAGTAGACTTCTGCACTGAAGACTTTTTTTTTTTTTTAAAAGATTTTACTTATTTATTTGACAGAGAGAGACACAGCAAGAGAGGGAACACAAGCAGGGGGAGTGGGAGAGGGAGAAGCAGGCTCCCCACCAAGCAGGGAGCCAGATGCGGGGCTCAATCCCAGCACCCTGGGATCATGACCGGAGCCGAAGGCAGACGCTTAAGGACTGAGCCACCCAGGCGCCCCTTAAGAAGACTTTTTGTTACAATTCTATTTCTATTCAAATAAGCTTTAAGATGCGCTCCCAAGCAATGATACCTGTAATGTCAGAAGCCAACCTGGCCATCAACCTCAATAGCACCCCCAATCCCAATTCATCATTCATGTTCAGCCTGAATTTCTTATGTGTCCCCCTCTTCCACACCTACTGCTGCAACTTAGGTTCAGACTTTCAATTTATACCTGAACTATGACATCTTATAATTCAAATTCCAATTTCACCCTGTTTGCTCCCTACTTAAATCCCTCCAGGGACTCTCCTGGGCTTATAGGATCCCAGGCTTTTCAGCTTTAGCCTGGCATATGCAGCCTTCCATCAACCTTTCATCTTTTTCTGCCTACCTCCAACTTTATGCTCCAGAAGAAGGGTCACCAATTTTTTTCTGGAAAGGGCCAGGGGCAAATATTTAAGGCTTTAATGGTCATATGCTCTCTGTAGCAACGACTCAAATCTGCCACCATAATAGAAAAGCAACTATCTGAAAATATGTAAATGTATTCATGTTCCAATTAAAACTTTACAATAGGCTGTCAGTCAGATTTGGCCCACTGGCCACAGTTTGCCAACCCCTGCCCTAGACAGAACTTCTTGATGTTTCTTGCGTATATTACATACCAAGCTTGATGACTAATGGAACGTGTGCTGGTATATTCTTGTGTTTTACAACTAAGGTTTAGTTTCTAATAAAGTAAATACATCTATATCTACATCCAGCCTACAAAAATGCTTTGGTGTCTTCAACAGTTTTAAGAGTATAAAAAAGTGTTCTACAGTCAAAAAGTTTGGTAACTGCTGATCTATTTCAACCTTTTCATTTTATAAAAGAGAAAACTAAGGCACAGAGAGGTTACCTAGCTTAGTCAAGGGCAGCTGGTTGGCTAGGGGCAGATACCCAGCAGTATGCATGATATTATATAATAAATATATTCCATATATACATAAGTACAATTATTATATATATATTACTATATTAACTACAGTTTCAGAGTTGCTGCTTCCTAGACTCATTTTACTCTTTTCTTCTGGCATAAACATGGACTCAGATGTTTAGAACAGGACTCTTAGTATAAATTATCTGATCTAATCCCCATCCTATCCAAAGAGGTGAGATAACTGGCATTAGTATGCTTAGAACTAAAAACAGTCTTCTTTCAGTTCGCTGCTTTTTCTACAAGGTTGTATGTGTGGGCAAACTGTGCTTTCAATTAGTGTTCAGGGAATGTGAATTTGTGTTTGTATGTACATATATATCTATGTATGTATGTATTTTTTGAATTTATTTTTATAAAAGCCTAGGCTGAACCTAAATCCCCTGAAAAATAAAACAATTTTGAATTGTGAGCATTACTCCTTCTCTCTGTTCATGTAGATAATCTAAAGTTATCGAGGTATTCATTTCATGGAGAACTTACCCTCATCATCACTACTACTAGAATGGATCTCAGGAGAGGAGTCAGATTGGGATGATGAAAACTCTTCTTTCCATTTCTTCCGTTTCTTTGGTGGTGGCTCAGCCTTTACTTTCAGCTGTTTAACTTTGGGTTTCACGGAAGGGGCTTTTGTAGTTGTAGTTTTTGGTGTTGGAGGATCAGAAGTTTTACTGCTACTACTTGGCTTAGCCTGAACAGTTCTGCAATGTTACAGACAAACTTCATTAACACACTGAATTCTTGTCAAATTAAATGAATTAGACCAAAAATGAGTAACGCTAGTGAAGAAAAGTATATTACTTCACCAACACCTCCAAAATGAAGTCCAAGTTCTATATATCTCCAGTGATGATTCCCCCCTCCAAATTCTCCTGAAATACACTCTTAACCACTGACATTCAATATTCAGTTATTAAAGGAGTATTAATTCAATCTCTGTTTCTCTCTCTCCACTCCTTCTCTCCCTTTATGAACTCATTTTCCTGCAGATGAGGCTGTACAACCAGTGATCAAAGGCTTTGGGAAGTAATGCATGATACACCCTTGATAGCCACATCTATCTGACCATCTGAAACCCTCACAGGCTCTGGTGGAACCAGGTTTTGATGTGGAGATCCAACTATACCTGTCCTAGAGCCCCTCAAGATTTTCTGTGTTATTTCTGGAGATTCGAGTGGATAAAATTTCACCATAAAAATAAGGTGTGCTGCTTTCAGTAAGCTGGAATCTTAATCAAACTAGACCTTCTTAGCACTAGACTGAGAATATCTAGGGTCATACCCCCTTGTCCCATACAGATTACAGGAATGTGGCTAGGTCATTTGTCTTCCAGATTCATGTTCCAGATAACCCAGAATCACGATAATTAATATATGATGGTAATTCTATTGTATACTTGCTTAGTAATGTATAGGTTTTACAATTTTTTCTGAAAATTCATTTCAGCTAAAATTTGACACTTCATTATAATTTTCATTTTATGGATTTAAAAAAAGGGGCTTCAAAAATGTTGTGTTACTCTAGGTCACAAAACGCTGGACTCAAAGCTTTTGACTCACCCATTTCCCCCCCCACTACATGAGGGTAACACCAAAAGGACTCTGGGAAAGAAAAAAGTACCCATCCTACCATAGACAATCATGAACTTTATAGCCCCTATCTCATTACTTCAAAAGGAATCACTTATTACAGCGGGCACTGAATTTTCAAACTTGTATATAAGGAAAAAACAAAACAAACCAGGCTCTTTAATTGATGTAATTATTTATATAAAACACTGCCAGGGTGCCTGGCTGGTTTGGTCAGAGGAATGTGTGACTCTTGATCTTGGGGTCGTGCATTCAAGCCCCACATTGGGTATAGAGATTACTAAAAAAAAAAAAAACCTTAAAAAATTACATTGCCAAAAGTAAGTCCTCCGATAATTGCTATATAAATATATTACATACAAAAATAAATACCTGATAGTTTGTGAAGGCTTATTTCTTGGCTTTTTGGAACACACTCTGACATATTCCTTTTTGTTTGTGTTTTCAATGAACTTCACATATATCTTTTTGTATTTACTCTTTGCATCTCCAAAATACCCAAGGTACTAAGGAAAGAAATACTCTGAATTACATTACTTATACATTCTGTACATAACATATTTGTTGGCTTGACTATCACATTGCCATCCTTTAAGTTTTTCAAATGCAGCTCTGGCCAGGCTACTTTTCACCCTCAATAAAAATGACCTCAGGCTTATTCTTAACTGCAAGCCCATACATAGAAGCAATCTCATTTGGCTAATTACCAGATGCTTACTTACTCAATGCTATTAAGTAACTACATTAAGTACAAAAGAATCATTTCTGTAAGTCTTCTGGTAAATCAGGATGTTTGACTGGCAGAATAATTAATATAATAGCCTCTGAGTCCATATGAACTCTTCATAGACTAATAACAATTTTAAAAAAAGTTTACATATTAGTATAAAGTGATTTAATTTTAAAAAGCTGGTATTTACATACTGATTTTATTTTAAAATCAGACTATCAGAGTATCATATATCAAATTTTACGCTATTTTATACCAGAAATGTTCAATATAAATTACATATAAATTTAAATCATTCTGTATTTTCCCCAGGATCTCTATTTTGTCAAAAAAACCAGGAAGACTAACGGAAAGAAGCATTTTACTTACACTATTGGTAGCAGCAAATTCTCTTTGTCCATCTCGAATTTCAGGAACAAATTTCTGTAATAAAGCTTTCTGTACTTTCCAAATAGCTGGGGGTTCTTTTCCTGTTTTTAAAGCCTCCTGTAATATGTAGAATTAATTACATTTGTAAAAACTAACAACAAATTCTAGATTTATAGACTCTTAAGAGCTGAAAGGAAAATTAAAGACCTATCTAGCTAAACTTTTGCTTTTTACCTACCTGAACTTTTGCAACAATTCTTATAAGCTGGCTATTGAGTCTCTGCTAAAATTCTTCCAGAAATATGCATAGTAGCCCATTACCCTTCTGTGTAACTACTGGAAAGTTTTCCTCTAATAATACTGTCATACATTATTGATGCAATTTTATAAGGGTATGTATGTATTAAAAAAGACCAGAAACATACAAGCTAAAATATTAACAATAGTTAATTGTGAATGGAAGGCATATAGATAATTTGAAGGTTATGTTCGTTCCTCATTATACTTTTTAATGCCATTCCTCTCTGCCCCAATTAAAAAATCAAAAGCAAGCAAACAAAACCCCCCAAAATAGGTTTTCTTAAACCTATTTTTTAAAAACAGCTAAAATTTTCCAGTACGAAATTTGACATTCTATGTATGGTTCTACAATTTGCAATTATGAAAATAATTCTATGTTTACGTCATATTCCTGTTATTTTCTTTAAACTGTTAAATTAAAAAATCATTTTCTCCAAACTCCTAATGATACAATGAATGGGGAGCCTTGAAAAAAATTAACATTTCAAAACAGCTCTAATTACTAGTACCTAAATGCAACATAGTGACTAGTCAGAAATACGTAAAACTCAGATATAAGTCAAAATTATTTGACTGTTTTCTTTTTCAAAATATCTGACACCTGCTGGTTTGATTTTATTATTTAACAATTATAACTTAGAATAACTATCAAAATATAACCTTTTGCAATTCAAGCTAGATCATACTATTAAAGTCATTATGAAGGCTTATTACAGGGCACGCCCACTAAACTATGACCTTTAAAACCTAAGAACATTCAAATCACCTTAAAAGTCTCTATGTCTTCTATCTTGACCACAAATTCATCACGCTCTCTGTATTGGCCTTCTCCTCCACTTTCTGTGTTTTCCTCATCTGTAAAACCTTCTATGGCAACAGTGTCCTGTCCTTTTGCAAACTGGTCTGAAGGAAGACCATCAAGTTCGCAGGGTTTTGGGGGTTCTGTAGAATTTATATTTTCCAGGATATTTACTGTAGATGAAGCAGAGGGAGGTTCTTGCTTAACTGCACCCACAGTGGTAGAGGACGGAGTAGCAGTACCAGTAGTATTGGCAGTTGGGCTAGTAGTTGCCACCCGTACGGCTTCTGAAACTAGATCAAGCAAATGCAAATCAGTAAGACAAATATTATTTGCTCTGAGTAAAATCTGAACAGTTTAAAAAGAAAGACTTGATTATTTTTACCATCAAATTGTTTGAAACAATGAATACTACAGTAAGAAATTAAAGAATGGTTGTTAATTTCCAAGAATCAAAGTGATGGAATTACATCTGAGTGACAATCAGACTGAGCCTCCATCAACCTACACTTACCCCTAAGTCCATTCAGCAGCAACAAAAATATTTTAAGTAGAGACACAAAAGTGATGCAAGATAAGAAAGGGTCAGCTGACCAAAGCTGTGAAGAATTCCTAGAAGAAAAGCCGATTTGATGTGGGAAGGGAAAACAACACCCCCAAAATACTTTGAAAAAGCTTTAAGAGCTACAGAAATAAAAAGGATTATAAAATAATATAAAAAATTGTATGCTAACACACAACTTAGATGAAATGGACAAATTCCTAGGAAGATGAAAACCACTGAAAAGGACTCAAGAAGAAAAAGAACATCTGAATAGACCAAGTACAGAGAATAAAAAATTAAAAAGTATCCCACAGGGCGCCTGGGTGGCTCAGTTGTTAAGCGTCTGCCTTGGGCTCAGGTCATGGTCCTGGGGTCCTGGGGTCGAGCTCCACGTCGAGCCCCACATCGGGCTTCCTGCTCCACAGGAAGCCTGCTTCTCCCTCTCCCACTCCCCCTGCTTGTGTTCCCTCTCTTGCTGTGTCTCTGTGTCAAATAAATAAATAAAATCGTTAAAAAAAAAAAAAGTATCCCACAAAGATAAGCACAGGCCCAAATGAGTTCATGAGTAAGACTCTACCAACAGTTATAAATAAGAATGAATACCAATCCATCATAAACTTGAAAAATAGGAAGAAGCACTCACTTTATAGGACTAATATTATTCCAATACCTAAACCAGACAAAAACATCATGAAAAAAACATAGGACCATTATCCCTCATGAATATCTTCAAAAATATGAGCAAATCAACCAGCATATAAAAGGAACTATACATCATGACCAAGTGGGTTTTATCCTAGGAATGCATACCTAAACAGCAATCAATCACCATATTATGAACAAAGGACAAAAACCACAGGATCATCTCATTAGATGCAGAAAAAGCATTTGGCAAAATTCAACATCATGAATTTATTTATTTATTTCTTTTAAGATTTTATTTATTTATTAGAGAGAGAGAATGAGAGAGAGAGAGAGAGAGAGAGCATGAGAGGGGGGAGGGCCAGAGGGAGAAGCAGACTCCCTGCCGAGCAGGGAGCCCGATGTGGGACTCAATCCTGGGACTCCAGGATTATGACCTGAGCTGAAGGCAGTCGCTAAACCAACTGAGCCACCCAGGCGCCCCTCAACATCATGAATTTAAACACTTGTGATAAAAACACTCAACAAGCTAAAGACAGAAGGGAACTTCTTTAACCTGATAAAGGGCATCTACAAAACAACCTGATATCATACTTAATGGTAAAAAAACTAGATGCTTTCCCCTAAGAAAGATGTCTGAAGAAATAAAACAATCTTTATTCATAGATGACATGTCTTGTATACAGAAAAGCCTAAGGAATCTCCTAAAAAACTATTAGAATTAATAAGTAAATTCAGCAAGTTTTCAGGGCATAAGATCAATACATAAAAATCAATTGTATTTTTTTTTAAAGAAGCTCTACACCCAACCTGGCTTGAATTCACAACCCCAAGATCAAGAGTCGCATGTTCTACCTACTGAGCCAGCCAGATGCCCCCAACTGCATTTCTATATACTTGCCTGCAATGAACTATCCACAAATTAATTTAGGAACACAATTCCATTAATAATAGCATCAAAAGGAAGAAAATCTTTTAGAAAAGAAGTGCAAAGCTTACATTCTGAAAACTATACACATTGTTGAAAGAGTTCTAGTGTTCAAAAGCCTGGTTATCCAGGAGGAGAGTAAGATTATTAATAGATTTTGAGAGGCTGAAAACACTGTAATTCCTATTATAACCAGGAAAAGAACAGAAATATTTCATCAAAATAATCAGGGATTGGGAGAGTAGATGAAGATAGGAATGAAACAAGACTATGCATGTATCAATGATTATTAAAACTGAGTGATACATAAATTGGTTTTGTTCATATTTGAAATGTCCATAATAAAAAGCTAAGCAAATATATTTTTAAAAAGAATGTATAACTTTGGAATCAGTAGAGGAAAATTGTATCAATACTGTATAATGCCCTTTTTATGAAGCTTTAAAACAAGCCAAACAAAAGTACAGTGTTCAGGTATAGTATGGCATAGTATAGAATAATATAGTATCTAGATATAGAGGTTATTAGGAGGTACAAATTCCAGTTATAAAATAAGTAACAGAGACGAAAAGTACTGCA
Source organism: Zalophus californianus (assembly GCF_009762305.2). Lineage (NCBI taxonomy): Eukaryota > Metazoa > Chordata > Mammalia > Carnivora > Otariidae > Zalophus > Zalophus californianus. The sequence continues at coordinate 85,508,085 of NC_045605.1, read as the reverse complement.
GAGGGAATACAGTCAATAATATTGTAACAAAGTCATATGGTGACAGATTGAGAAGTATATGGAGTTGTTGAATCAGTAAGTTGTACCCCAGAAACTAATATAATATTGTATGTCAACTATGCTTAAAAAAAAAAAGTATAGATAGTGCTTAGGGATGTATACACGGGTGGTAAAATTACATAAGAAAAGCAGGGAAGTGATTACTATCTCCAACTCAGAGAGTGGTTAGTTCTAGAGGTTATAAACTGGATTTAATTTACTATTCAATTTATTTTCGTATTTTCTTGTTCTCTAGTGAGTAGCATTTAACGCTATAAACTTTCTTCTTTGTTCTACACTTTTGGCACATCCCATTGGTTTTGAAATGTAAATGTTCCACTGCCCTTTCTAAGTGGTTTATCATTTCAGTTTTGTTTTCCTTTTAAATCCTTGAGTTATTTAGGATAAGTTATTTAGAAGTTTTAAAAATAAAAACTTATTTTTATTTCTTTGTCCCTTTCTTTTATTCTTTCAACTATTATTTTATAAAATTGTTGTATTGTGATCAAGGAATATGGCTTAAGTAATGTCTGCATTTTCACATTTATAGGAATTTTATGTGTTTTTCTTGTATGTTTTGTATTTCCACATGTGAGTTATATTTCACAAGAAAAAATGTTCTGAGGGAAAGAAAACAGATATGGAAAAAGATACCAAAACAATAACAAAATTAGTATGGTAGTATTAAAAACAGAAATGGGAAATTAAATTGGAAAAAGAGATTTTATGAAAAGGAAATTTAACTTAGTAAAATTTTATGTACCTAATCATGTGGGTTCATAACATATCAAGTAAACCGTATTAGAAAAACAATCAAACATAGTTGGAAACTTTAACACACCTTTTTCAGGAATCAACAGATCAAGCAATCTAAAAACAAATAAGGATAGGGAGGATTTTAAAAACTGTTTATTATTAATAATTTCAAACATACATAAAAGTAGAGAATACAAATCCTCAAATACTATAACCCAGCTATAATAACTATGAACATTTGGTATACTTTCATCTGTCCATCAGCCCCTTTTATATTTGCTGGGATAGTTTAAGGCAAATTCTAGACAGGTCATTTACCTCCAACATATACATATACATTTTCTTATATAACCTAATGTCATTTATTACATTAAACAAAAAACACAAAGATACAAAAGGATATGAACAGCATTACCAAATAAAATCTATTAGCACTTGGTATTCATGGAATATCCGTAAAAACTGACCATTTACCAAGCCACTAAAAAAAAAAATTTTTTTTTTTAAAGATTTTATTTATTTATTTGACACACAGAGAGAGAGAGACAGCGAAAGAGGGAACACAAGCAGGGGGAGTGGGAGAGGGAGAAGGAGGCTTCCCACTGAGCGGGGAGCCCGACGCGGGGCTCGATCCCAGGACTTGGGATCATGACCTGAGCTGAAGGCAGAGGCTTAACGACTGAGGCGCCCAGGCGCCCCGCCACTAAAAAATTTTCATAAATTTCCAAAAGCAGGCATTATTTAAGCATTCCCTTGACCAAAATACAGTAGGGTCATAAATTATTAATAAAGGAATACCACTACCACCACCACCAAAAACAGAAACCTACTAGGAAATAGGCAAAATCCTACTTTTTCTTAATAACTCTTGGGCTAAAAAGGAAATCAAAACTGAAATGACAAACCATTTAGAAAGGACGGTGAGAGCATTACAAATTGAAATGAGAGGCATAGAGAAAGCCAGATACAATGAAGTAAACTTACGCTTTAATACTATTCATGAAAAAGTAGGATATATAAAAATAAACTTAAGTATTAAACTCAAGAAGCCTGAGAGAGAACATTAAATTGAACCCAGGGAAGATAGGGAAAAAGAACTGATTAAAGAAATTAAGAAAAATTGAGAAAAAAATGAAAATAGGAGTTAAAAAAGGAAAGTACACTGGTTCTTTAGTATATGTGCTGCCGAAGCGAGCACAGTACACTGGTTCTTTAAAAAGAACCACTAAGTAGACAAACTTTTCACAGAATGGTAAGGAAAAAGATTCAAACATTTGGAGCAAGAAAGAGAACATAACTACAGAAAAAGAGGAGACTAAAAACTTAGAATGCTATGTACAACTTTGTAACAATGGATTAAAAAATTTAAATGAAAGGGATGATTTTACTAGAAAATATACCTTTTTAAAAATTTATCCAGATAGATTAAACTACCTCAGGAAAAAACTGGAAAGTCCCAGATATATTCTTAGAAAGTTCTACTAAATCCCTATTATATGTGGTAAACTTTTTCATAGCTTAGACAAATATAAAAATTTTCCCAATTCAATGTATAAGACCAGCATATTCGTCAATATAAAAGTAAACAAGATTAAGACCAAAAAACAAAAAAACTACAACAAAAAGATTAAGATAAAAATCACTATAAACAATAATCTCATTTATGAATCTAGGTGTAAAAATCTCAAAACAGTAGCAACTTAAATCTTGCAATGGATTAAAATAATTAATCATGACCAAGCAGGGTTCATGGTAGAGTTTTCTTAAAAAGGTTCAACATTAAGAAATCGAATAATAGATTGGGGTGCGTGGGTGGTTCAATCGCTTAAGACAGACTCTTGGTTTTGGCTCAGGTCCTTATCTCTGGGTTGTGAGATCGCACCCCTCGTTGGGCCCTGTGCTCAACGTGGAGTCTGCTTGAGAGTCTCTCTCTCCCTCTCCTCCTGCCCCTCCCCCTGCTTGCACGCAGGTGCTCTCTCTCTTGAAAATAGGTAAATTACAAAATTCAATACCCACTGTTAATTTAGAAATATTTTTTAAGAACCTCAAAACAGGTTCAACATTAGGAAATCAAGTAACAGGATAATGTGGAGAAAAAAGGAGATTTATTAGAGGTTCAAAAAGGCACCTGACAAAATTCAATATCCACTGTTAATTTTTTTAAAAAGTAAAACCTCAAAACAGAAGGAAATTTTCTTAAAGAGTACATAGTACTAGAAACTGACAAGAAATAGATTTCATAGTCAAACACTACATACTCTGTTTAATACCAAGGAGGAGGTCAGAATGCTTGCTCTCATTGCTACTACTAAACAGAGGCTGAGCCAGTAAGTTAAATTACAAGAAAAGAAAAAAAAGAAGAAGAGAGAGAAAGATAAAACTCTCATTATTTTTACAAGCCCCCATAACTATCTACCTAAAAATGCAAGAAATGCAAGTGGAAACACTGTTAAAATAAAAACCCAACAAAAATGCCAAAGCCAAAATGGAGATACAAAAATCAGTAATTGCCATAGACCACCATCAGTAACCAATAAGAAGACAATATGGAGAAAACTGTAGTTAAAAAACTGCAGAAACTATAATATCTATGTAGAGAAAAACGACACAATATGAAATATATAAGATCTGAATAAGTAGAAAAACAATATATTCTATAAGTGAATGAGAAGACAGTACTGTAAAGATAGATTTTCCCTTAAAATTAATTTATGAATTAAATGTAACCACAATAAAAATACCAAAACATTGAAGAGACTCCTCCTTGCCCATTACAGGATAACTTGAGCATCAGAAATCATGACTGTAAATTGATAAAACAATGAATTTTTTTTTAAAGATTTTATTTATTTATTTGACAGAGAGAGACACAGCAAGAGAGGGAACACAAGCAGGGGGAGTGGGAGAGGGAGAAGCAGGCCTCCCGGCGAGCAGGGAGCCCGACGCGGGGCTCGATCCCAGGATTCTGGGATCATGACCTGAGCCGAAGGCAGACACTTAACGACTGAGGCACCCAAGCGCCCCAAAACAACGAATTTTTAAAAAAAGTCATGGCGGGCGCCTGGGTGGCTCAGTTGGTTAAACGACTGCCTTCGGCTCAGGTCATGATCCTGGAGTCCCGGGATCGAGTCCCGCATCGGGCTCCCTGCTCAGCGGGGAGTCTGCTTCTCCCTCTGACCCTCTTCCCTCTCATGCTCTCTATCTCTCATTCTCTCTCTCTCAAATAAATAAATAAAATCTTTAAAAAAATAAAAAATAAAAAAGTCATGGCTTCTGGTGCCAAGCAAGATGAAGTAAGCTCACTAGAGCCTATTATTACCCATGTATTACAAATAAACACTCTGAAGAAAATATAAAATGCAACTATCTGAAGACACTGAAAAGTTAAAAAAGCAGGTAGATTGGAGAGGTAAGTGCAAATTTAAATAACAATCTTTATATGGAGATGTTTCTTATTTCTTTCCTCTCTTATCACCTAGCACTGACCAGAAGGAGACCCCGATGCAGAACTGCACAGGGCACAGACAACAAAAACTCCAAGAAAATCTGTTTTTCTAGAAAGAAGAGTAAAGAGAAGAGCCCCATGCAAGGTGAAGAATGTGGGGGGCAAATGCCTTTTCTTTTTTCTCTTTTCTCTCTCCCAGCCCTGCCCCAAGGGCAACCCAAGCCACAAAGCTGCAATGCTGCGGTGGCGAACCAGACATCTTCAACTGTGACAGAATGCCTGTCTTTTGGGCATTCCACAGGAACCTGGCAACAGGGCCACTATGGCATGAAGAGTGCAGGGAATGTTACAGGACATATATAATTATATATATAGTTACATAGTCAACTATATCTCAGTAAAGCTGGGGGAGGAAGTCTAGGGGGATTCCCTATTTTCTGTCTTCTACTGCTATATTGCCTTAGGCCCCAGTTGCAGATAATTGTGTCAAAGCACCAGCAGCTAAAACTCCAAGAAAAATTCCAGCTTTCTAGCCAAATGCCTAAGGAAAGGGAACCCAGGGAGCTGGGTAGTATGGGAAATTCCCAGGGAGGAAACAGCTGGAGAATGGTATCCGCTAATTCTGTGTATGAACACATACAAATTCCAGTTTCATGCTTAAACTGCACTTAATGCAGAGTAGATCCAAACTAGCATAATGAAGCCTTCAAGATCTAAACTATAACAAAGGCTACCCTTCATCCAAGTTCTGGACTAAGCACTGAGATAAATCCAAAGCAGCAGACCAAAGACTGAAAACTGAACCAACAACGGAATCACCACTCAAAGATGAGACAGAATTTGTAGTCTGACTGCCTGCTAAAACAATACAAATCAACATTCTCCAGAGGATTTTAATAGAACCCAGAGTCTCACAGTATAGTACTCAAAATGTCCAAGATACAACCCAAAATTGCTAAATATATGAAGAACCAGAAAAATGTGACCAATTCTCAAAGGGAAACTAGATGCCACTCTTAACATGAGTCTGATGTTGGAATCACCAAAGTCTTGAAAGCAGCTATTATAACCATGTTCCATGAAGTAAGGTAGACATACTTTTATTTTTTTTATTTTTACTTTTTAAAAAGATTTTTATTTATTTATTTGACAGAGAGAGACAGTGAGAGAGGGAACACAAGCAGGGGGAATGGGAGAGGGAGAAGCAGGCCTCCCGCTGAGCAGGGAGCCTGATGCAGGGCTTGATCCCGGGACCCTGGGATCATGACCTGAGCCGAAGGCAGATGCCCCCCACCCAGGGGCCCCAGTAGACATACTTTTAAAATGAATGGAAGTATGTAAATTCTCAGTAGAGAAAGAGAAACTAGAAAAAAGAACCAAAGACAAATTTTATAATTGAAAACATATCTGAAATAAAAAATTCACTGGATGGGACCAGTAACAGAATTGAGAAGGCTGAAAAATCAATGAACTTTAACATAAGGCCAGTAAGAATTATACATCTGAAGAACAGGGGGGAAAAGATTGGAAAAAAAATGAACAGAGCCTCAGGAACAGTATCAAAAAGTTTACATTTGTGTCACTGGAGTCCCATAAGAAGAGAAAGATTGGTACAGAAAAAATAATGTCCCCCAACTTCTCAAATTTGATAAAAGACATACATTTTACAGATTCAAGAAACTCTGTGAACTCCAAACAGGATAAGCCCTATGCAGATAAACAATTACACTGCTGAAAACCAAAGAAAAAGAAAAAGCCTTGGACAAGGAAAAGTTTTTCAGGCTGATGGGAAATGATGTCAGAGGGACACCTGGAACTTCAGGAATAAAGGAACTGCAACAGAAATTACAGATACCTAGGTAAATATAATAGGCTTTTTTCCTTCTTGTAAATTACTGAGAGCATATTTGACTGTTTTTCTTTTTTTTTTTTTTTTTAAGATTTTATTTTTTGAGAGAGAGAGACAGCGAGAGAGGGAACACAAGCAGGGGGAGTGGGAGAGGGAGAAGCAGGCTTCCCGTTGAGCAGGGAGCCTGATGCGGGGCTCGATCCTAGGACCCCGGGATCATGACCTGAGCCAAAGGCAGACACGTTTAACGACTGAGCCACCCAGGTGGCCTGGAAAGTATATTTGACTGTTGAAAGCAAAAATTACGGGCGCCTGGGTGGCTCAGTTGGTTAAGCGACTGCCTTCGGCTTGGGTCATGATCCTGGGGTCCTGGGATCGAGTCCCACATCGGGCTCCCAGCTCAGCGGGGAGCCTGCTTCTCCCTCTGACCCTTTCTTCTCTCATGCTGTTTCTCTCCGCTCGCTCTCTAATAAATAAATAAAATCTTTAAAAAAAATTACTCCTTTATTAGGGGTTTCAATATATGTAGATAGATGTAATATATATAGGACAAAATATGTGTAACGTAAGGGCAAGGGTAACATAAAGGGACCTGTATGGTTGTTAGGCTATGACATTTTATTTAAAATCATAAAAATATTAATTCTAAGTGGATGGTAATCACTAGGCCAACCACTAGAAGCATAATACAAAAAGATACAGCCAGAAAAAGCAGAGATAAATTTAAAAATGAAATACTAAAAGTTCAAATAATGTGTTTTAGAAAGACAGGAAAGAGGAAACAAAAAAAGGAGAAAACCAGAAAACAATAAAATGGAAGATCTAGCTATATCAATAATTACATTAAATGTAGTCAACACCAGCAGAATATACATTCTTTTAAAGTACATATGGAACATTAATCAGTATCAAGCATATTCTGGGCCATAAGGCTAACCTTAACAAATTTAAGAGAACTGAAATTACACAAAGTAGAAATCAATAAAGGAAAGGTATCTCAAAAATACCCAACTATTTGAAAATTAAATAACTCATGGATCAAAGAGGAAGCATCAAAGAGTATTGAAAGAAAATAAAAATAATAATAAAAATAAAATTTGTGGGACACAGCTAATGCAGGGTTTAGAGAGAGGTTTATAACATTAAATGCTTATAGCAGAAAAGAGGGGTCTCAAATTAACAAGTTGGGCTTCTACCACAAGAAACCAGAAAAAATGAGCATAATAAACCTAAATCAAGCAGGAAAAAGGAAATAATGAGAACAGCAAAAATCAATGAAATTGCCAACAAAGGAGAAAAAGAATCAATAAAATCAATACACTTCTATCCCAGACCACAAGAAAGAGAGAAGACACAAATCACCAACATCAGGAAATGCTACCAACAACTCTATACCCATAAATTTGACAACTCAGATAAAATAGACCAATTCCTTCAAAGATACAAACTACCAAACACAGTCAAGAATAAACAGACAAGGTGAATAGTTCCATATCAAAGAAACTGAATTCATAGCAAAAAACTTTCTGACAAAGAAAACTCCAGGTCCAGATGGTTTCACTAACAAATTCAATCAAACATTTGTGGAAGAAATAGTACTACCCAATCTCTTGCAGAAAAGAGAAAAGAAGGGGGCAGTCCCCAATTCATTTATGAGGTCAGCAATAACCAGACACCAAAATCTGACAAAGCCATTACAAAAGGAAAACTACAGGCCAATATCCACTGCAAAGATGGATGCAAAAAATTTAGAGAACTGAATTCATCAACATATAAAAAAGAATAATATATCACAGTTGTTGGGGTTTATCCTGGGAATGCAAGGCCATGAATATATTTGAAAATCAGTCAATGTAATTCACCATATTGAAAGACTAACTAAGAAAACTACACAATCATTTCAACAGATGAAGAAAAATCATTTGGCAAAATTCAACCTCTATTCATTATAAAAACCGTTAGCAAATTAGGAAATGTAAAGAATTTCTTTAATGTGGTAAGAAATCTACAAAAACCCTACCACCAGTTAACATCATACTCAATGGCAAAAGGTTGATTTCTTTCCTCCAAAGATCAAGAACATGTTCAGGATGTCGACACCCAACACTTTCATTAAACACTGTATAGGAATGTTATTCCTGTGTGTTAAGGCAGGAATGAAAAAGATATAAGATTGGTAAAGAAAAAATAAAACTATCCTTATTTGCGGATGATATAATTTCCTACATTAAAAAATCCTAAGGAATCTTAAAAAAGCCCCCTGGAATAAATAAATTGCATACATTTAAAGGATTTAAGATCAACATATTTAAAAAATCGTCTGTATTTTTATAATCTACCAATAAATAATTGGAATTTGAAAACTCTCAAAAGTATCATTTAGAATAAATAGCGCCAAAAATATTTAGGATATATATCTCTAACTATAGATCATATGCAAGATCTATTTGCCCTAAACTATAAAAGACTAGTCAAAGTCATGAATTGTTAAAACTCAGTACATTGTTAACAGTTCAGATTTCCTCAAATTGCTTGCTATATATTCAAGGAAGTCAGTCATAATTCCAGTGGGATTTTTTTTCTTTTCTGGTAAATACTTAGCACTGATTTGAAAATTTATATGGAAAAGGAAATCAATTAGAATAGGCAAAACAATTTTGAAAAAGAACAAATTTGGAGGACTCACGACTACCCTTTTGTAAGACTTACTGTAAAGCTACAGCAATCAAAACAGTGTGGTATTTCTTAAAGCATAAACACACAGATCAATGTAAAGAATTGAGAGTCTAAAACCAGATTCATACAAATATGGTCAACTGATTTTTGACAAAGATGCAAAGGCAAAAAAGGAGAAAGGACTCTTTTCAACAAATGGTGCTGGAAAAGCTGGACTTCTTTATGCCAAAAAATTAACTTCAACCCATACCTCACCTTACACAAAAATAAAATCAAAATGGATCAGACCTGGGGGGCCTGGCTGGCTCAGTCAGTAGAGCATGCTACTCTTGATCTTGGGGTTGTGAGTTCGAGCCCCATGTTGGGTGCAGAGCTTACCTTAAAAAGTGGGGGGTGGAGATCATAGACCTAAATGTAAAATGCAAAAGTTAAAAACTTCTAGAGGAAAACAGAACATTTTTGTGACCATAGGTTAGGCAAAGATTTCTTAGGACACAAGCACAAATCATAAAAGGAAAAGGGATAAATTAGACCTCATTGCAAAGTAAATTTAAATTTGTCTTTCAGAGATATTTGAGGGCTGTGGGAATTCAGAGGCTGTAAGCACAAATTCTGCTGGAGTAACTTCCACAGAGTGATTCTGAAGATAGTCTTCATAGATAACAAAGTGTCTGCTGGGCTGAAAAAAATGGAGGGGCCATTCTAGCTAGAGAAAAACTTGTCCAAAGATGATTGTGAAAGGGGCTTACAGGTGCCAGGAACAATGAGAAATTCAGTCATTATAGAAGAGGAAAAGAGGAAAGAGTGGAACCAGAAAGTAAAATATGGAAAGGGAGAATTTTTACATACTATATTAATGTTTTTCCCCGGAAGCACTAAGAAGTATTTTACTGGTGTGAGGGATTCTTTTTTTTTTTTTTTAAAGATTTTATTTATTTATTTGAGAGAGAGAGAGAATGAGAGATAGAAAGCACGAGAGGGAAGAGGGTCAGAGGGAGAACAGACTCCCTGCTGAGCAGGGAGCCCGATGCGGGACTCGATCCCAGGACTCCAGGATCATGACCTGAGCCGAAGGCAGTCGCTTAACCAACTGAGCCACCCAGGTGCCCTGGTGTGAGGGATTCTAATGAGAAGCAAGAGACGAGTTCTTCCACAGAGGCAGTGGGGATGGTAGCAAGAGAACTTCGAAGACCTAATAGTAAGAACTGGGTTGACGGTGATGATTTGAACTACAAATGAAGCAGTAACACTTGTCTGGAAGAAACCAGTCTTAGATTCTTATTTTAGACAGAAATTACAAAAGCTTTGTTCTACAAATGGAAAGAGGGAATAATGATTGCAAAGCGCCTTGAATTGGGGAAAAAGGAGTATAAAACTTTACTAGGATTAGCCACATCCATAATGTCTTTGACTCTAACATTGACTTTCCATTATACTAATTTCCCTGTACAAGAAAATGAGAATTTTTTAGAAATGTATTAGCAAATATTTGGGGGATACCAAGTGTCTTGAGTCCAGAGAGAAGCTAGGAAGTACATCACAAAACAAGGTTTAACTTTGTAAGCACCACTTTACTTATACAAAAGAGGTAGGCAGGAATATAGGCTCTACAACCAGACAAACCTGAGTGCAGACTCCAGCTCTCTCACTTACTAGTTGTAGGGACCTGCACAATTTATTTACTCTTGGCTCTACCATCTATATATTGGAGATAACAGTGCATATCTCACAACATTGCTACTAGGTCCTAGTACAGAGGTGGTGGCTATTTTATTGTTATAAGTGTTTTCCCTTACCATGTTCCTTAAAACAGTTGACATGAGGCAGTGCTTCTTAAAACAGTTCCTCCAAATGTTCCCTTAACTACAGAGTAAAGTGAAACACACCCAAAGATTTGGAGACATAGTCTGGAGCCTACACAAAATTTTTAAATTTTATCTTAATTATATTCATGTGCATGCTACACATAATATAACCATGTTTAATAGTAAAATATTCATCTTCAGGTAAAACTGACATACCAAGAAAATATGTCAGTTTATACTACAACAGGGCCCCCAATACAATGCCTCATATCCATAAAGCCACCTCAAGATGTCTCAGTTTAGAGAAGTCTGGATAGAAACTATGTAAATTATGTGTCATGTGGTAGAAAGTAAAAAAAACCAGAAGTTTTCAACCTAAACCCCAAAACTTTCCTACAGGGAAGGAGCATTAAAAAAAAAATAGGTATCTAAAATACCCACTATACATTTGTCCTGAAAATTTATCCAGACCTGCTTCAAGTTAAGAAAGCTTCAAACCCAGTCTGTTAGCATAAAAATAGTGGAAAGCCCTAATTATGAATCTAAACTTGAAAACTTTACCTGTTTTCTTCTTTTTATCAGAAGTAGCATCCAATGTATTTAAGGTAGTAGAGGCGCTTTTATAAATATCATGACTGCACACTCCAGAATCTTCTTCATCAGAAGAAAATGAAGATAAATGGTCCAAGTTTTTAAGTTCATTATCGACTTTTTCTGATGGACTGTTGCTCCCAGTTTCAGACACTATTGGTGTGGGTGTCGTAGAAGAAGTCTTTGGAAGCGGTGGGGGACAAAGTGTACGAACAGTCTGGGTCCCTGGTCGTCTAGTCCTGTTGGGCATTCGGACGGCAAGAGTGGAAAATTGCTGCTTGGGACCGGATTTCAGAAAATCTAAGAAAGAGGCAATAAATCCTGTTTTGACTTCTGGCTGTTTTTCCTCTACTTCTTTGATCTTCTGTCTCATTTTTTCTTGGTGCTGATAACCATCGTGGCAGCTTTCTGAGGAAGGAGGGGTGTATGGCAAATACACATCTGTTCCCCTTGGATTCTGGCGTTTGCCCTGGGCAGTTCTTTTCGACTGTTTCTGATTACTGTTGTCTTCCTCTTTCATTTGCCCCTTCCCGGGTTTTTTCTTCTGCAGGTTAAAATGCATTAAATCTTGGTTTTCCTCTTCAATCTTGACACCAACGGCCTCCCCAGGTTGGGCCATGGCCAACAGTGCAAGTGCACTTCTAGATGGGTTCACCGACACACTGCTGTCATCACCCCCTAAGGTGAGCTCACTCTCCGATGCAGCACTCTCTCCACTTATACTTCTACTAGAAATAAACTCCTGGCTTCTGTTATTATTTAACGTATTATCAATAGGAACTTCACTATCCTCTTCCGATTCATGATTGGTAGCAGACTGTTTCTTGAATGAGCCAGAACTTTGCTCCTGGGCTTCATGACTTGGTCCAACCACTGGTGAAATTACTTTAGATGCTTTATTTTGACCAGTTTCAATATGCTGTTGATCAAGAGTTATTTTTGACTGGAGGGTAGGTACTGGTGAAAGGTTTACAGTGACTTGATTTCCATTTAAGGAAATATCATTTATATTCTGTGGCTTTCCTACTGCAGTTGTTATGGAGTTAAAATCTGAAGTCACATGCCCAACATCTAATGACTGTTGAAAATGAGATTTAGAATCACCATCTTCAACTGCTGTAATGGTTTCATTTGAAGTTGACTTGGAAAAATCAGAAGGAGTAACCCCACAAGCTGCTGCTGTAGCTGCTAAGATATCATCTACATTTGACAAAATATTTCTCTCATCACTGAGAAGCATTGCCTCTGGGAAACATATTGATCCAAGAGAAACAAAATGATTCTTTGAATCATGTTGATTTGTTTCACTAAAATGGCCCTTTGTTGTTAGATGTTGTTGTAATGGTTTTGAAGACTCAGAGAGGTCCATTTTTATGATTTCAGAAGTTTGAGGATGGAGTTGCTGCTGAGAATGATCACCATTGCTCTGAATAATATGACCATCCATTTGAAGGAAAGGATGTACTATTTGTTGAGGACTTTGAACACGCTGTACTTGTAAAGATGCCTTTACTTGTCCTAAACCTGCCTGCAGTATTGACTGCTGAAGAATTTGTAGATCACAGGTAGAATCTAAAAGAACCTGTGTATTAGGAAGAGATGCCTGATGGCCATGCCCTAAAGAATGATTTGGAATTTGAATCTGAGATGAAGCATTGATTATTTGATCATGCTGCTCCTGGACCTTGGCTTCATGTACCTTGTGTATAAGAGCATGCTGCTGGGTGAGGTCTTTAGCATTCAATCTTATTTGTGGTGTTTGCATTAAATTAGTTGCCTTCTTAATATCAAGGGCTGCTGCACTGACTTGGCCAATTTGTTGGGTAAGTTGTGTCACTGAACCAACCATGCTTTCTTCTTTTTTTGACCCTTGTAGGGCAATCCCAACAACCTGATCCTCAAGACGAGAATTACTTCTGATCACACTCTGAGAATATCTGTCCTCTGCCTTTGACACCTTATAAGCTGATTCTTGAACATTAATTTCTCCATCAGATAGCCTTTGGGTTGATGACTCAAGAGATACTTGTGGCTGTAATACCTGTAACTCCTGCATTGGAAAATCCTCTTCTTGCTTTGAAGATGTATACACATTTGAGTCAAGTTTTCTTTCAGCATAAGACTTTGGATCAGGGGAAGGTATGTTGTTCTGTAATGTCTGACAGTGGGTAGAGGATGCAAAAGATGATGACTGGACAGCAGGCAAAAACTTTTGGGACTGGGGAGATGATGACCCTTGAGTCTGAGCATTTTGGGAAGAATGCATAGAAATATAATTCTGGTTTGGACTAGAATCTGACAAATTCTGAGCCCGAGAGGCGGAAGAGTAAGAAAGAGAAGGGGCTGTTAATGTTAGGGACTGCCCTGAAGCATAGCTTTCTGAGGGACTAACAACTGACAATACTTGTGACTGAGATGAATAACTAACCTGTGTCTGGCTAACTGGTGATAAACCCTGAGAATGGCTAGATGAATAACTCTGAGACTGACTAACTGAAGATAGATCTCTCGTTTGAGCAGGGTAGTTCTCATTTGTAACTGAAGATAATACTTCCTGTTGATTAGAGGAATAATTAAGGGTCTGATTTTCAGAAGTTATAGTCTGAGATGATCCAGAAAAAGTCAATGTTTTATATAAGGATGGCAACTTCTCGACTTTGTTGGACCTATACACTTGTGAATGAACAATAGATGGCACATTATGTGGCTGTCCTAAACCGTAATTCTGGGACTGACTGACTGATAAAAGGCTTGGTAGCTGCGCTGTAGAATAAATCTGTGCTTGGCCCGATATTACAGAACTCGGATTATGTAAAGGTTTGGAATAGCTTAATGTTTGCACGGGAGGAATTATACTTTGAGGTTTGGGGGTCTTAGTTGACGTTAGTGGTTGTTTCGTAGAACAGCTTTTTACTTTTGTGGTAGAAGGAGGAAACCCTGATGATGGAATTGCAGATGAGTAAGACTGAGCAAGATCCACTGACACCTGGGAGGTCTTCTGTTGTAATCCTCCATTGCTCACCTGAGTAGAATCTCCGATTGGGCTACAGGATAAAGATGACTGCCTGCTTGTTTCCTGAAAATTAACTACACTTGCATTTGATAGATAGCTATGTAAGGAATGCTGTGAACCAGTCAGTTGTGCCTGAATAGACTGGGTACCTGAAGGCCGCTGATGGTGTTTAATAACACTACATTCTCGAAGAAGAGCTCTTTCAATGGAAGCAGTAGAACTAGTAAAGAGAGTTGAACTGTAGGCTTGAGGAGTTTGCTGGGCTCCCCCAAGTGCTGAAGGCAATAAACTAAATTGAGGTTGTAAAAGATGCGGTGCAGACTCTTGAGCTGAGCGGTATGTTGAAGACTGAGGTGGTATGCTGTTACTTAATGCAGAATTGCCCAGGCGCTCAAATGCCAAAGCAGTTGGAACAGTTCCCTGGGAAGTCTTGATTTGTAGCAAAGGGTCATGAGGATTTAAAATTCCATTTGATGTAGTGTTAAAAGATGAATCCTGAAGCACCAAAGGTGAGGTGGTAGCAAAGTTTCTATTGCTGAAGGTGGTGGGATGCTGATAAGCAGAGAGGGCAGAGGGTGGAAGTGTTCCAGTGGTTGGCAAAGGTCCAGTAACAAACAGCTCAGTTGCTGCTGAGGAATGCATACCTAGGAAGAGAAAACAAAAAAATTTATGCAATTACAGCACAAATACACACATGTCTTCACAGTAGACTTACATAACCTTTAACCCATTAAAATCTCTAAGACTGAAAAGACTGACAAATTAGTTCTGCATGTAAATTTCAAAAATTACATTTCAAAAACAGCTAGCTTTCTTTTTTTATTTTTACTTCTGAGAGAGAGAGTGTGTGTGTGTGGGTGAGGGGGGGCAGAGGGGAAGAATCTTTTTTTTTCTGATTTATTTATTTATTTTAGAGAGAGCAAGGGAGCACAGGGCGGAGGGGCAGAGGGAGAGAGGGAGTCCCAAGCAGACTCCACCTTAAGCATGGAATACAACGCAGAACTTGATCTCATGACCTAAGCTGACACCAAGAGTTGGTTGCTTAACTGACTGAGCCACCCAGGTGACTTAAAATAGTAGCTTTCTTAAAGCAAAAACAAAATTACAAAGGTATTAGCAATTCCTATCTATATAAATGAATTTATATATGTTAGATAAGGTCACCTGAAAATTAAAATCAAAATGTGGCTGGGTGATAGACATTGGGGAGGGTATGTGCTATGGTGAGCACTGTGAATTATGTTAAGACTGATGAATCACAGACCTGTACCTCTGAAACAAATAATACATTATAGGTTAAAAAAAAAAAAAGAGAGAGAGAGAAGATAGTAGGAAGGGAAAAATGAAGGGGGGGAATAGGAGGGGGAGATGAACCATGAGAGACTATGGACTCTGAGAAACAAACTGAAGGTTCTAGAGGGGAGGGGGGTGGGGGGATGGGTTAGCCCGGTGATGGGTATTAAAGAGGGCACGCTCTGCATGGAGCACTGGGTGTTATACGCAAACAATGAATCATGGAACACTACATCAAAAACTAATGATGTAATGTATGGTGATTAACATAACAAAATAAAATTTAAAAAAATGTACATAATCTCTTGTGATTAATTCATCCTAAAAATCTCAATGCAAAAGCATCAGACAAGCTAAAATATTCGTAACATTAAAATTAAACCCAAACTGCCTACATTGAACATGATAAATAAATCTAAAAATAAACAGGTTAATACTGCAAAGTTTCTTTTATCAAAATATATACATTTTGGGGGCACCTGGGTGGCTCAGTCAGTTAGGCGTCTGACTTGATTTTGGCTAAGGTCATGATCTCAGGGTCGTGGAATTGAGGCCCACAATGGGCTCCTCAGTCAGTGAAAGTCAGCTGGAGATTCTCTCTCTCCTTCTGCCTCCCCCTCCATGCACTCTCTCTCTCTAATAAGTAAATAAACCTTAAAATACAGGGCACCTGGGTGGCTCAGTTGGTTAAGTGACTGCCTTCGGCTCGGGTCATGATCCTGGAGTCCCGGGATTGAGTCCCGCATTGGGCTCCCTGCTCGGCGGGGAGTCTGCTTCTCCCTCTGACTCTCCCCCCTCTCATGTGCTCTCTCTCTCTCTCTCTCATTCTCGCTCTCTCAAATAAAGTCTTTAAAAAAAAAACACCTTAAAATACATACTTATATATGTGTGTGTATATATATATACACACTTAAAAATATCTTGGATTTCAACTTTTGGCTTCCTATGAACAAATTCCCAAGATAATAGACGTATGCTTATCCTAAAAGGCTGATCAGAAATTAGTATTGTCAAGGAGATTTATTACCATGTCAGGAAAGCATTCTAGCCACATATAGCAAAAGTTAACATATACTCTTATGATCTAAAAGTTCTACTTCTAGAAATTTATTTTATGGAAATAAGTGGACAAAAAGATATTTGTACAAGATACTCTTTATAGTTATTGTGTGTGCTAATAAGTAGAAACAACCCATATGTCCATCAACACAGGATTGATCAAATAATTATGGCATAACTGATTAATACTATTGTTATAAACACTGACTAAGTGGATATATGTTTTGATATACAAAGATATCAAAAAAGAGTAAATATCAAACTGTTAACTCTTCTCTACAAAAGTAGGACTGTAGGGCACCCAGGTGGCTCAGTTGGTTAAGCGACTGCCTTCGGCTCAGGTCATGATCCTGGAGTCCCAGGATCGAGTCACGTATCGGGCTCCCTGCTCAGCGGGGAGTCTGCTTCTCACTCTCCCTTCTTGTGCTCTCTCTCTCATTCTCTCTCTCAAATAAATAAAATTTATAAAAAACACAAAAAAACAAAAGTGGGACGGACTGTAGTAAGGAACTATCACTTTCCCTTTTGTAGACCTTGTTACTGTTTACATGTTTTTTAGTGAACTGCCATTAAAATTTTTTTAGTTAGGGCACCAGGATGACTCAGTTGTTAAGTGTCTGCCTTCGGCTCAGGTCATGATCCCAGGGTCCTGGGATCGAGTCCCACATTGGGCTCCCTGTTCTCCCTCTCCCACTCCCCCTGGTTGTGTTCCCTCTCTTGCTGTATCTTTCTCTGTCAAATAAAGTAAAAAAAACTTTAAATTAAAAAATAATTTTTTTATTTAGAAAATAGGGGAAAAAAGATTCTCTGGCCCTTTCAAAAACCTTCTCTCACTTCTTCCCATTAAATGTCAAAAAAGTATTAATACTATGAAGACAGAAAATAATATAGTTGCACTGAAAAGAATGAATAACACTTAAAATTTATGTTTAAAATAATACAATCATAGAAACTGGAACAGAAAATCTAAGGGGCACCTGGGTGGCTCAGTCATTAAGAGTCTGCCTTCGGCTCAGGTCACGGTCCCAGGGTGCTGGGATTGAGCCCCACATTGGGCTCCCTGCTCCGCAGGAAGCCTGCTTCTCCCTCTCCCACTCCCCCTGCCTGTGTTCCCTCTCTCGCTATTTATTTTTGTCAAATAAATAAATAAAATCTTAAAAAAAAATCTAAATATATATAATGTACAATTATTCCAGGAAGCAAAAAGTGAAACTACTTTGTTTTATAATATTCTCATTTTTTTTTTAAAGATTTTTTAATTTATTTTTTGACAGAGAGAGACACAGTGAGAGAGGGAACACAAGCAGGGGGAGTGGGAGAGGGAGAAGCAGGCTTCCCGCGGAGCGGGGAGCCCGATGCGGGGCTCAATCCCAGGACCCTGGGATCATGACCTGAGCCGAAGGCAGACACTTAACGACTGAGCCACCCAGGCGCCCCATAATATTCTCTTTTATGTCACACTAAAACATTAATTATTTCCTTGGAGCATATTGAAAAGCTCTATTAATGGAATTAATTCATGTAATGTAAATCCATGTAATGGAATTTAGAGCAGAATGATAAAATACTATTTCCTACCGTTACTACTTTAAAATATCTCCTCAAATATGCTATGACATTTCTTATTCTTTAAAATAAAACCTTAAAAAAACACCTAATTTCCTGTCACCCTGAAAAAGGTAAAAATATATACAAATAACTTTGGGGGAGAAATAGTTGAAAAATGGAATGTATATATAAATAAGAAAAATACAACAGTATCAGCCTATAATGGCCTTTACTAAACAGTGATGTAATCCTGTTCAATTCTGGATAATGTTAACATAACTCTAATGATGAAATCAGTCCCAAGATTTTTTTTTTTTAAAGATTTTATTTATTTATTTGACAGAGAGATAGAGAGCACAAGTAGGCAGAGTGGCAGGCAGAAGGAGAGGGAGAAGCAGGCTCTCTGCTGAGCAGGGAGCCGGACATGGGGCTCGATCCCAGGACCCTGGGATCATGACCTGAGCTGAAGGCAGTCGCTTAACCGACTGAGCCATTCAGGTGCCCCCCAAGATTGTTTTTTACTATACTACCTACTCAGCCTAAGTCACAAAGTTAAATGAATTTAATTGTTCACCAAAAAAAAAAAAAAAAAAAGATAAATATGGAGGTGATGGATTAACCAGATGGAGGGGGAATTTTCACAAGGTAATGCACAGCAAATCACCACAATGCACGCTTTAAACATCTGACAGTTTTATATGTCAATTAGATCTCAATAAAGCTGAAATGGAAAAATAAAAGAAACTGAATGTTTGCTTCTATTAAGTAGACAAGTAACCTTAACTTAAATTGCCAGATAAGAACTTTATATCTAGGGTTTATATTTAATAATTACCTTCTTCAACTTGTTAGTTTTCACCAGAGTGATAAATTTGAATTCTGTCCAATGTAAAATTATGGAAAAATTCCAGGTTTTAAAGTTCACTGAAAAGTCAGTTAATTATTCTCAGCCACACTACATAATGACAATGCCATAAAAAGTGTATTTTTATCAGTATTTTGTCTGGACTTAAAATTCTGAAAACAAAGAATCACCTGTTTGCCAGGATGGAGCCCTGAATTGTGGTAAAAGAGTAGTTCCTGAAGAAGCAGCCTGAGCAGTTCGGGATTCAACAGCAGACAGAAAGTTCATCACTGAAGATTCTTTAGTGTTAGTGCTGGCGCTGTTCACACTAGTATCAAATATTCCAGAAAGACCTACATTTGAAGATAAAATAGATCATAAAGTAAAAATATGTATTAATATAAAATTGTTATTTCTGTTATTTTAAAAAGGAATCTCTGAAATTTGAGGCCAAAAGCTCTATAACCCTAAACTGTTTTGAAATAGCAAACAAATATTAGTTTGACTAAGTATAGTTATAATTTAAAATCCCCAAAGATCTATGAAAAAAGATCTCCTAGAGGATAGATATCCTCTATCAGTAAAGGACAAAGCTTTTGATTTCATTTTCATTTTCACTTTTCCCACGGCTCCATTATGTCCTGCCCACATTCATAGCCCAATATATGAAAAACTGATTTTTCTTCTTAATCACTAAATGTAGCCAGATTCGTTTTACAAGAGCATTTTTACCAGTTGCCTGAGGTGTGGTAGCGTATCCAGGAAGCTGATGAGAGGCTGCAAAAGTCTGTCTCTGAAGGAGATCTGTTTCAGAGTGTGAGGGATGTCCTTCTTCATAGCTTAAACTAAAGGATAATAAAAAATAAGTGACCAAAAACACATAGCTCAAACAACAGGATCAAAACATCTCTCGGAGAGCAATTATCAAAAGTGGCAGAAGTCTTTGACTAAATTCCTGACCTACACATCAATAGATCAAACACAGTCTGACAACACTGTCAACATGGGGAAAATATACTGACGATATACTAGGAAGAAAAATTATGATGCATAGTATTTTCCTTAATTCAACTTGACTTCCTTTTACTGGGAGAGAAGCGACAAGGTACAGTAGGAAGAGCAATATCCTGAAAAACGGGACAGCTGAGTTCATTGTCCGAGTTCTACCTCTGGCTTACAGTGTGATTTCAGTAAGGGACTTAATTAATGTCAGACTAAATTTCTCATCTGTGTGAAGGAAGGACTAGACAAGATAATCTCTTAAGTCCCTCTAATTCTAACATTCTATGGAATATCAGATAACTCATATTAATTGATAATTAAAATAACTCACCTAGAAAATTTCAAGTTTGGACATTTTGAGAGTAATTCAGAACAACATATTTTTTCTCCTCTTGATTTTTACTTTGAATATTTTATTTATTTATTTTTTACTTTGAATATTTTAAACCCACAGAAAAATTGAAATAGTCCAATGAAAAACTTATACCCGTTACTTAAGACTCAATCATTGTTAACATTTTACCTTTGTTTTATTTTTCTTTATACACAGATATAAACACACACACACTTCTTTTATTAAACCACTTGAAAATAACTTGCAGACACGACACTACATCTTTAAAATACTTCAGCTGTATCTCCTAGGAATCAGGCATTCTTCTATACAGCCAATTATTATTAGGCTTGAATAAATTTAACCTTAAGTCAGTAATAGTATGTAATAGAGGTCATATTCCAATTTCCCAATTGTTGCCAAAATGTTTGGGATTTTTAAAGCTCTTTCTTTTTTTTAAGATTTTATTTATTATTTGACAGAGAGAGACACAGCGAGAGAGGGAACACAAGCAGGGGGAGTGGGAGAAGGAGAAGCAGGCTTCCTGCTGAGCAGGGAGCCCAATGCAGGGCTCAATCCCAGGACCCTGGGATCATGACCTGAGCCGAAGGCAGATGCTTAACGACTGAGCTACCCAGGCGCCCCTTAAGGCTCTTTCTATGTAGAATCCAATCAAGCCCAGAATTCCACTTGGTTATGTCTCTTTAAATTGAGAACAGTGCCTCTAATCTCAGATCCCTTTTGTCTTGATTTCATGGCACAGACGTTGTTGTTGAGGAATCCAAGTCGGTTGAATGTAGACTATCCCAAATTCTGGCTCTGTCTGATTGATTCCTCATGAGAAGTACGTTAAGTGATATTTTGTACTTCTTATTGCATCACATGAGGATGCACATGTCTGTCTGTCTCATTATTGGTGATGCCAAACTTGAAGTGGTTAAGGTACATGTGTCAGATCTCTCCATGTAGTTACTTTTTCTCCTTTGAAATGCAATTGTGAGGTGTTACTTTAAGACTGTAAATATCTTATGCCCAACAGCCAAAGGTTTCAGACATCATCCACTAATGATCTTTAATTCAATTATCACACTGGAGACTGGAATTGGTAGCTTTCTAATTACATCATTCTTTTAACATTTAAAAGGTAGTCGTCTTCTATAAAATAAAAATGAGCTTTCCCCCCTTTTCTCCCTCTCATGTACATGATATATATACTTATATTTTCATATTTTTCAAAAGTGCATATATCTTACACTTCAAAAATATATTACTGTAGACTTAAAAAAATTGAAGTATAGTTGACATATAATATTAGTTTCAGGTGTACAACACAGTGATTCAACAATTATATACATTATGAAATGCTTACCATGACACATGTAGTTACCATCTGTCACCATACGTTATTACAATATTATTGACTATATTCCCTGCTAGGAACATTTGTATACAAGTCTTTCATGGACATATGTTTTCATTTCTCTTAAGTTAAATATCTAGGAGTGGAATTACAGGGTCATAAAATAGGTGCATGTACCATTTTACATTACCATCAGTAATGAATCAACATTCCATTTTTGTTTTACATTCTTGTCATGACATGATGTTTTCAGTCTTCCTTTTTAAAAAAGATTTATTTGTTTTAGAAAGAGAGAGAGTATGAGTGGGAAGGGCTGAGAGAGGGGGAGAGTCTCAAGCTGACTGTGTGCTCAGCGTGGAGTCCGACGCAGGGCTCAATCCCACAACCGAGATCATGATCTGAGCCAAAACCAAGAGTCAGCCACTTAATCGACTGCACCACCCAGGCACCCCATCAGTTTTTTTAATTTTAGCCATCCTAGGTAGGTGTAGTAGTATTTCATGGTTTAATTTGCATGTTTTTATAGGCTGACAGGCTATTTTTTCAGCTCCTCTTGTCAAGTTTATTCCATTTTTTTGCCTTTAAAAAAAGCGGGTTTAGTTAGCTCTCCTATTGGGTTTTAAGAGTTTTTCTTATATTCTGGATTCACATTTTTGTCAGATATATGTACTGTGAATGTTTTCTTCCAATCTAATGACTTGCCTTTTTATTTTTTAGTGTCTTTAAATAAAAAGCTTTCATCAGTTAGTTTTATTGTGGTAATAAGAGCATTTAACATGAAATCTCTCCATTTAACAAAGCACGTGATACCTGCACTATGTCCTACAGCAGATCTCCCGATCTTATTCATCTTGAATAACTGAAACTTTATATCCTTTGAACAACTCCTCATTTCCCCCTTCCCCTAGGCTCTGGCAACCACCATCCCACTCTCTGCTTCTGAGTTTGACTAACAAGATTTTAATTTTTGATTAACCTGATTATATTTTTTTATAAAGTCAGTACTTATAGTGTCACTAATATATTCACCTACATTTTCTTCAAGTTTTAACGTTTATGTTTAGAACTCTCTCTCTATATATATATTTTTAGATTTTATTTATTTATTTGACAGAGAGAGACACAGCGAGAGAGGGAACACAAGCAGGGGGAGTGGGAGAGGGAGGAAGCAGGCTTCCTGCGGAGCAGGGAGCCGGATGCGGGGCTCGATCGCAGGACCTCGGGATCATGACCTGAGCCGAAGGCAGACGCTTAACGACTGAGCCACCCAGGCGCCCCAGATCTATAAATTTTTTGAGATAAGGGTAAAGATTCATTTTTTAAACTTCAAAAATTAAGGTATAATTTGCATACAATAAAATTCACCCCTTCCAGTGTACAGGTCAGTGAGTTTGGACAAGTACATAAATACTGCAAAAACTAAGGGAGAGAACAGTCCCATCCTTACACAAGATTCCCCCTGCCCCTCGGCAGTGAACTCCTCCCACCATCTCCCAAGGATCTGTTCTCTGTCCTTATAGTTTTGTCTTTTCCAAAATGTGGAATGAATAGTATCATTTAATATGTAGCCTTTTGTGTCTGGCTACTTTCAATTAGCTTAATGTCTTTGAGATTCATGGATGTTTTTATTTTATCAGTAATTCACTACATTTTATAGCTGAGCAGCATCCTGTTATATGGACGCATCAGAGGTTAGTGCTTTTTTGAAACCCATTAACAGTTTAAGGACCTTTGGGTTCTTTCCTGTTTTTAGCAATTCTGAATAAAGGTGCCATAAACCTATGCATAAGTTTCTGTGTGAAAATAAGGTTTCATTTCACTTGACTAAATACCTGGGGGGGGATGGCTTAGATACATGGTAATGTTGAACTTTAGAGAAACTGCCTATTTTCCAAAGTGGCTATCCTTTCTGCATTCCTCCAGTAATGTATGTGGTCTGACTCTGCATCCTCACTGGCACTAAGTATTATCAATTTGTAAGTTGTTTCTTTTCTGTTTAAAAATTTTAACCATTCTAATTGGTGTGCAATGGTACGTCATTGTGGTTTTTTTTTTTTTTAACACTTATTTGAGTGGGGAGGGACAGAGAGAGAGGGAGAGAGTCCTAAGCAGACTCCATGCTGAATGCAGGGCCCCATGTGGGGCTCAATCTCACAACCCTGAGATCATGACCTGAGCCAAAAACAAGAGTCAGCCGCTTAGCTGACTGTGCCACCCACGCGCCTCCTTCACTGTGGTTTTATTTATTTATTTTTAAAGATTTTATTTATTTATTTGACAGAGAGAGACAGCGAGAGGGAACACAAGTAGGCAGAGTGGGAGAGGGAGAAGCAGGCTTCCCACTGAGCAGGGAGCCTGATGCGGGGCTCGATCCCAGGGATCATGACCTGAGCCGAAGGCAGACAATGACTGAGCCACCCAGGCGCCCCTCCACTGTGGTATTAATCTGTATTTCCTTAATAACTACGAATGAGGAGCAACATTTGCTTGTCTATCATGCAGAAATCTTTGGTAAAATATCTACTCAAATCTTTTGCATATTTTTTATTGGGTTGTTTTCTTATTATTGAGTTTTAGGTTTTGCCTATATATTCTAGAATCAAATCCTTGGTGAGATATGTTTTCCAAATATTTTCTCCCACTCTGTGGCTTTCATCCTTATAACAATGTAGTCAGAACAGAACCATTTAAAAAAATTTTTTTTTAAGATTTCATTTCTTTATTTGACAGCGAGAGACACAGCGAGAGAGGGAACACAAGCAAGGGGAGTGGGAGAGGGAAAAGCAGGCTTCCTGTGGAGCAGGGAGCCCAATGCAGGGCTCAATCCCAGGACCCTGGGATCATGACCTGAGCGGAAGGCAGACGCTTAACAACTGAGCCACCAGGTGCCCCAGAACCATTTTTTTTTAAAAGATTTTATGTTTAAGTAATCTCTACACCCAACCTGGGGCTCGAACTTACAACCCCAAGATCAAGAGTTGCATGCTCCACTGACTGAGCCAACCAGGCGCCTCTATGAATTTTATTTTTGCTGTTGTTGCTGAGAGATCTTTGCCTACTCCAATAGCTCAAAGATTTTCTCTTCTGATTCCTTCTGGAAGTTTTATAGTATTACTTTTCCCATTTAGGTCTATGATTCACTTGGAATTAATTTTTTGTACATGGTGTGAGGTAAGTCTTGGGATTCATTTCTTAAAAATTTGGTTATGCAATTGTCTCAGTATTCTATATTGAAAAAAACTGTTTTTACCTATTGAATTGCCATGGCATCTCTTAAAAAAAAATCAACTAGCCATATATTTGTGGTTCTCTTCTTAACTATTTTGCTATATCAATATGTTTGTTCTTAGGCCAATAACACAAAGCCTGATAAATGATTCATTCAGGTTGTACAAAATTCCAATCTTGTTCTTCAAAATTACTTTGGCCATGCCAGGTATTCTCATACAAATTTTAGAGGTAGCTTGTCAATTTCTACAAAACATTTCACTGAATCTATATATACGTCAATTTGGGGAAAACTACCATTTTAAAAGTACTGAGTGTTCTAATCCATGAGTATATTTATTTAGGTCTTTAATTTCTCTCAGCAGTCTTTTGTAGTGTTTAGTGCAAAATTCTTGCAAGTATTTTGTTAAATTTATCCCTAAGTTTCTCATTTTTCTTATTTTGTTCTAAATTTTTTTAAAATTACAGCTTTATTGATATGTAATTCACATACCTTAAAGGTGATCCTTTTAAAGTGTACAAATCAGTGCATTTTTAGAATATTCAAATTATGCAACCAGAACCATAATCTAATTTTAGAACATTCTCATTGCCTCAAAAATAAACCTGTACCATTAGTATCACTCTGCATATCCCCCTCCACCCAACCCCAGGCAATCCCTAATCTACTTTGTCTCTATGTATTTGCCTACTCAAAACATTTCACAAAAATGGAATCATATTATGTAGGCCTTCTGTGACTTTGTCCACTTAGTATAATGTTTTCAAGGGTCATCCATGTTACAAAATGGATATAACAGTACTTCATTCCATTTTATGGCTGAACAATATCCCATTGTATAGATATACATTTTGTTTAGCCATTTATAAGTTGATGGACATTTGGGTTGTTTCCACTATTTGGCTATTATGAATTATGCTGCTATGAACAATCGTGAACAAGTTTTTGTGTGGATGTGTTTCCTCTTGGGTATATACCTAGGAGTGGAATTTTTTAATCATATGACAACTCAAACATGTTCAACATTTTGAAGAATGGCCAACCAAAATGGCTGTACCACTTTACATTCCCACCAGCAATGGTTAAGGATTACAATTTCTCAACATCTTTGCTGATACTTCTTACAGCCTGTGTTGTTATTATAATAGCCATCCTAGTAGGCATGAAATGGTACCTCATTGTGGCTTTGATTTGCATTTACCTAACGATGTTGAACATCTTTTTTCTTTTTTAAAGATTTATTTGTGGGGGCGCCTGGGTGGCTCAGTTGGTTAAGAATCTATCTTCGACTCAGGTCATGATCCCAGGGTCCTGGGATTGAGCCCCGCATCAGGCTCCTTGCTCAGTGGGGAGCCTGCTTCTCCCTCTCCCTCTGCCTGCCATTCCCTGCTTGTGCTCTATCAAATAAATAAATAAAATCTTTAGGATTTGAGAGAGAGAGAACATGCAAGGGATAGCAGGAGAGAATCCTCAAGCAGACCCCTGCTGAATGGGGAGCCAATGCAGGGCTCCATACCATGACCCTGAGATCATGACCTGAGTGAAATCAACAGTTGGATGTTTAATTGACTGAGCCACCCAGATAACCCCATTTTGAATTAATTTTTGTACATAGCGTAAGGTAGGAGTCTAACTTTATTCTTTTGCTACTCATTTTGAGTATAATTTGAAATTCTTTAATAATAAACAACTAAATAGCCAGCTGTTATTTTCAAAATATTACCATTTTATCTGCTTTTCAAATTATCATAGCAATCATGCTTTATATTAAAACAATCTAGGGGTGCCTGTTTGGCTCAGTTGGTTAAGCATTTACCTTTGGCTCAGGCTGTGATCCTGGGGTCCTGGGATTGAGCCCGGTGTTGGGGCTCCCTGCTCAGCAGGTAATCTACCTCTCCCTCTCCCTCTGCCCCTCCCCCCCGTTTGTGTGCTCTCTCTCTCAAATAAAATCTTTTTAAAAAATTAAAAAATAAAACAATCTACACACATCTATTTCCTTGTCCTGTCAGCTGACGGAGCCTAGAAATGAAGACTCCCTGGTTGCAAAGAGCATACTTCTTACCCAGATAATGGTTCCTAATACCATACACTTCAAGAAAAAGGAACCAATGTTCCTTGAAGAAATGGGTGGGTCATTCTAGTACTGGGGCAGGAAATACAAAAGATATGAATCTGGAGCATCTTATAATACCAGAAAGTAAGAAAGTGCTCAGGAAAAAAAAGGAAAGATGGGGGAAAACCCCTACATTTACAAGGGCATGTTAAGGGGTAAATAAATAAATAAATAAATAAAAACAACAATGGCATGTCAAGGGGACAGAGAAGCCAATTAGAAGAGCACCTAATGGCAAAACCTGGAAGATTTTAAGCCTTATAAAAATCTGATAGTCACTGGTTTGTTGACATTATTTTTAAAATTTTTTAAAAAGTTTACTTTATGGTTTTGGATTATGTTTTTTTTTTCCCCAATACTAATCTCTATACCCAACGTGGGGCTAGAACTCATGACCCCAAGATTAAGAGTCACATGCTCAGGGTACCTGAGTGGCTCAGTCAGTTGAGCATCCAAGTCTTGATTTCAGCTCAGGTCATGATCTCAGGGTCCAGGGATTGAGCCCAGTAGTGGGCTCTGCACCTTGGCAGGGAATCTGCTTGTGAATTCTCTCCCTCTGGCCCTCCCCCACTCATGTTCACACTATATCTCTCTAAAAAAATGAATAAATAATCTTAAAAATAATAAAAGTCACATGCTCTGCCAACTGAGCCAGCCAGGCGCCATGACATTGTTTATTTCTTTAAACAAAAGCCAGATTTTTTAAGTTTTTAAAAGATTTTTTTTTTTTGAGATTTTTAAGTAATCTCTATGCCCAATGTGGGGCTTGAATTCATGACTCCGAGATCAAGAGTCACATGCTCTACTGACTCAACCAGCCAGGAGTCCCACAAAAGACAAGTTTAAAAAAAAAAGATCATCCTGGAAAAAAAAAACATCTCAAAACATGGTCAACAAATTCTCATATTTGAGCCAATGTAAGATCTTTGAATAAATGTTCATTTATTTAATATAGGACGTAATCTGCTAGAGTCCTTCCTAGCCCCCCAGGCCTGGATGGGTGGTAGGGAGAAAGAGAGAACTTATACTATACATACATACTCCAAAAATTACAGGAGCTAAGGCCTAGAGAAGAGGAAGGAGCCAAGAGATAAGAATCACTATTGTTTCAATCTTCATATTCCTAGCCTAGCATGAAACTTCAATCTTCTATCCCCTCTCCACACACTCAAAGTAGGGGAGTTTCAGTGTTGAAGATAAGAAGGATCAGAATTTTGCAGGGGGTAGTATCACCTTCCTTCAGTTGCTGTCACTTAAATGCCAAATTAAAAACTGTTATTTTCCTAAAAATTAAAATGAACCAAAAGATTATTCAGTTACTACCCTCTATCTTAAATATGAACATTTTTTCCCTTAGCTTCTTAATTTTTTTATTTATATTTTTGAGAGGGGGAGAGAGATGGTTGGCGGGGGGGAAGAGGCAGAGGGAGAAAGAATCCCAAGTAGGCTCCACGCCCAGTGCCAAGCCTCCTTCTCACAACCCTGGGATCATGACCTGAGCCAAAATCAAGAGTCAGATGCTTAACTGACTAAGCCACCCACATGCCCCTATACTTCTTAATTTTAATTTAATATGTTTAGCAAGAAAATTAAGTCGTAAAGCAGATGAGAAACTGGAGACAAAAAATCTCATCTAAATGACAGTTTGTGCAGTGATGATATATGATCATAAGAAAAAAAAGTTTTTGAATGTGTTACTGAGAATAAGCTATCTTATGGTTTATATCCTGATAGTCATACATACAAATCTACTCCTTGGGTAGCATACTCTTATGTCCATAGTAATTAAGAAACACATTCCAAGTTTTAAAATCAATTAGCAAAAGTTCCATGAAATATGTTAAATCCCAGGGAAACAAGCCAGGACTTGCACACAAGTAATAAATTACTTAAGCACTGAATGAATGATTTTGCCTTATGCAGTCCTATTTAGTTGTTAAAGATTTATTTATTTATTTTAGAGAGAGAGAGCAAGGCAGGGAAGGGCAGAGGGAGAAGGGGAGAGAGTCTCAAGCAAACTCTGCACTGAGCATGGAGCCCAACACAGGGCTCGATCACATGACCCTGAGATCACGACCTGAGCCAAACCATGAGTCAGACACTCAACGGATTGTACCACCCAGGTACCCCACCTTAAGTAGCCCTATTACTCTCTTCTCAGTGTTAAAAGAATTTGGCCACTGAAGATATAGATATTCTGGTATAATAAGAACAAAATTCTCTTTAAGCTTTGAAAATATGGTTTTAAACTTTTCATAGTTGAGAAAGATAAAAACCCTGGATTGGAAGTTAGGAGGCCCCAATTTCAGTCCTGATTCTGCAAACAACACTAGAAGACTTTCAGCAAAACACGTAATCTTGTAGAGTCTTCATTTTTCTATTTATGAAACCTAATGCTCTTTGTATTAACTCATATTCTGAGTCAAGCTTAATATTTTTACTTAATCGATCATACTGTATTTATTCTTTAGTATAAAATATGTCTTCAAAATTGAGTACAGAGATAAATCACATGGAGTTCATGTAATTAACTTTCTTTGTGGAACTCTACCATGGCTGTCCCACTCATACCTAAATGTCAAGTATTTTATTTTAGCTAATCATAGTCTGAGAATTAAGAAAAAAAACCTGAAGTATAAGAATAATCAGCCCCTGGGTGGCTCAGTCAGTTAGGCATCTGACTCTTGATCTCAGCTTATGTCTTTTTCTTTGAAAGAGAGAACGTGTGCGGAGAGAGTAGACAAGGATGTGGAGAAACTAGAACCCTCATATGTTGCTGGTGGGAATGTAAATGGTGCAGTCACTTTGGAAAACAATTTAGTAGTTCTTCAAAACGTTAAACACAGAATTACCATAAAGACCCAACAATTCCATTAAGAGGTATCTACCCAAGGAAAATGAAACATATGTTCAAATATTTTTATGCAAATGTTCACTGCAGCATTATTTGCAAAAGCCAAAAACTGAAAACAACCAAATATAAATCAACTAGTGAATGGATAAACAAAATGAGCTACATCTATGCAATGGAATATTATTCTGCTATTAAGTACTTATAGTACTGATACATGTTACAACATGGATGAATCTCTAAAATATTATGCTTAGTCACAAAATCCAGACACAAAAGAACATGTATTTTATTATTCCATTTATATGAAATGCCCAGAAAAGGCAAATCTAAAGACACAGAAAATGGACTAATGCCTAGGGCTAGAGGTGAGAATGAGGAGTGATTATAAATGGGCACAAGGTTTCTTTTTGGGGTAATGAAAAGGTTGGAAGATTAGACTGTGATGATGTAAATATACTAAAAATCACTGTACACAATATAGGAGAATTTTATGGTGCGTAAATTAAATCTCAAAAAAGCTGTTAATTAAAAAAAAGAGCTGGAAAAATCTGGCTTAGATTCACTATCTCTAAGGAAATGGGCAATGTATAGCTTGAGACTTCATTTGCTCATTTGTAAATGAGCACAGGTAACTCCTATTCACTGTATCATGTAGGCTCTTTAGGGCCATTAGAAGTGGGTTCTGTAGAACATCAGAAGGCAGAAGAGAGGAGTCTGAGTATTATTTGTCCAATCTCTCCATCACAACCATGATTCCAGCCAAGCTGCATCCATCTACGACTATAGCTCCTTCTGGGCTCCAATAACTTGTAGCCCCCTGCCCCCCTTCATGGGCCTAGATGTGGCTTCACACAGCTACAACTCATTCAAAGTCTCATTAAGCTTTTTTGGTTCCCTTAACCCTGGCCCCCAGCTATAAAACTGAGCCCCTCATTAACATGAATCAAAGGAATAAAATTATGTTTCAGGCAGGGCCTTTAACTGATAATTAGTGTAAAGGAAGTGCAATTGGTACTTTGTACCAATAAATTATTGTTTGTTTTTTAAAAAGATTTTATTTATTTGTCAGAGACACAGTGAGAGAAGGAACACAAGCAGGGGGAGTGGTAGAGGGAGAAGTAGGCTTCATGCTGAGCAGGGAGCGTGATGCGGGGCTTGATCCCAGGACCCTGGGATCACGACCTGATCTGAAGGCAGACGCTTAACGACTAAGCCACCCAGGTGCCCCACCAACGAGTTATTGTTAAAACAAGTATGATTTGTTGAGATAAGTAAATTTAACTGTTCCATAAATCTTTAATGATCTTTACCAAAACAATCCTATTTCATTTTATACAAAAGATACACTAAAGTTGGTTAAACAGGTGTTTTTCTTTTCACTAAGGTGAAATGAAGACTAGTATGGTATTTCCTGCCTAGTGGTGTGGTAGAGCATATTCAAAAATCAGTCTATCAGTTCCAAACATCATTCACACAAAGAGAGACAGATTTTGGCATTTGTAACAGATGCCCAAGAAAAACGATGCCAAAGTCAAGGATATGAAGAGTTTCCGTCTGTTGTTCTGTCAGGAAATAAATGAAATGTGATGGTGATGTGGCATATGCTTGGCTGTGTTCATAACAAGAGACACCACAGCCTGGGCTGGACACAATTCCAAAATTCCATTTCATCATCTTCCTTTTTTATTTCTGTCATCACCTGCATTACTGACCTTTCCTTTGAACAAAGACAAAATTTTCAGATCCAACTTTTCCCATTTCCAGTATTTTTCTGGAAAACTTTTCTTTTAGAAGAAATACATCTGTATGGCTACATGCAAAAGAATGAAACTGGACCAGTTTCTTAGGCCATACATAAAAATAAACTCAAATATATTGAAGACCTAAATATTAAGACACGAAACCATAAAACTCCTGAAAGAAAACATAGGCAGTAAACTTCTAGACATCAGCCTTAGCAATATTTTTCTGGATCGGTCTCCTTAGGCCAGGGAAACAAAAGCAAAAATAAACAACTGGGACTATATCAAACTAGTAAGCTTTTGCACAGCAAAGGACACCATCAACAAAACAAAAAGGCAAACTTCCAGGGCCACCTGGGTGGCTCAGTTGGTTAGCCATCCGACTCTTGATTTTGGCTCAGGTCATGGTCTCCGGGTCCTGGGATTGAGCCCTGGGATTGAGCCCTGGGATGGGTTTGTGCTGGGTGTGGAGCCTGCTTGGGATTCTCTCTCCCACTCCCTCTGCCCTTCCCCCCACACACGCTCTTTCTTTCTCTTTCTCTCTAAAAATAAAATACATAAATAAATAAGTCACAGGAATGACTAGAACAGCATAGGGAATACAGCCAGTAATAATACTGCAATAACTTTGTATAGGGACAGATGGTAACTACACTTATCATGGTAAACGTTTCATAATGTACATAAATGTCAAATCACTATGTTGTACACCTGAAACTCATATAATACTATATGTCAACTATACTTGAATTAAAAAAAATTTAAAAAGAAAACCAGGGGGAAAAAACCCCAAATACATCTGTCAAAGCAAATTATTTTGTGATTCAAATTGTTGCAATGTATTAACTACTACTAATGTCCAGACATTAACATATTCATTTAAGAGGTAGACAAAAATGGTCATGTGGGCCCTGGATGATTATATCTCATTTCAGGCTCTGAAGAAATTACTAGAAATGAACAAGCATGCAGCTGGTTTTCTCACAACACGTAACACAGTTCAAATTTCCAGGATTCAAATGTATAGGTGCCATGAAATGTTTTTTATTTTATTTTATTTATTTTTAAAGCTTTTATTTATTTACTTGACAGAGAGAGACACAGCAAGAGAGGGAACACAAGACGGGGGAGTGGGAGAGGGAGCAGGGAGCCGGATGCGGGGGTCGATCCCAGGACCCTGGGATCATGACCTGAGCCAAAGGCAGACGCTTAATGACTAAGCCACCAGGCGCCCGAAATGTTTTTTATTTTAGCTTCTTCATTGTATTTTATTGTTTGTGGCCTAGTTCCCTTACCAAATTAAATTTCTTCCTTTTATGAGAAACTAGTACAGCTGAACTTTTACTGTATCACAATTTTGTTCATTATTAACACGGTCTAGGATTTCTGGCATTAGGTAAGTCAAGTCTGTCTAAAGATACACATTTATCATAACAATTCACATTTATGCACTAGATTTCTAGACAAATATTTATATACCTTTGATTTAATATAAAAACCTAATAATATTTTATAGAGTAGAGAAAAAGATTTTCAGGTGAATCAAAATCCAAAGTTATAATATTCACTTTGACACTCAATATACTATTTTTTCTTCTCTACAAATTTTAATAAAAATTAACTGGAAATTTTCTATAAACTCAAAAGTTTTGCCACTTCTTTTTCCTTAAGGATATTTCCAGAAATTTGTAAGCCCATTAACCAAAGACTTATAAAACCACTACTATTTTCTATCATTGTAATTGCATTATATTATTTATACTATCTTAAGACTGATTTAGATACTAAAGCAGGTAGAATGCTTAGGCTGCCTTAAAATATCCTACATATTATAGTTATGTTAAAAAAAATTTTTAAGTGTATCTTTCAGAGACATACTATGGTTGAAAGAGATACACACATGGCCTGAAATTTGCTTTGAAATAATACAAAATAAATACAAAGTAGGGAGAGAAAGTACGTGGGGGTATATATGAAACAAGACTGACCATGTGTTGAAGTTTTTAAAGCTGGCTAATGAATAAGTAGGGGTCATTGTATCATTCTCTCTAAATGTGTTTGGTTGGAAATTTTCCTTAATAAAACTGTTATTCTCTGTAGTAGAAAAAATAAACTTCCAAGTGGCTAATTCACATTCTGGACTACTGGTTCACAAAAATGATTAATGCAAAGGAAGAAATTATAATAAACATTAAAGGAAAGGCATACACCATATTTTGAAACAATAGGTTAAAAACAATTTTATAATTTATAAGATTACTATCTTAAAAATTTTTATAAACATGTCTGTTAAGTGTGAATAACATTCATACTCACTCCAAAGCATACTTTATGAGGATGATGCTAAAATGACCATAAGGTGCACAACAGATCAAGGTTAATTAGCTGATATACCAGATTACCTTTTAATAGCACATTTGAAACCATCATCTCCTATGCTATATTAAAACATAATTTTTAAGTCTTAGAAGCAATTAATCATTGCATGTTACAAAGGATCAGATTGAGCCCAAACTTGCTCTTGTTAAAAAAAAAAAAAAGGTAATACAGAGATATTAAACAATGACAAAACACCATCTCTGGTTTTGTTTTCTGTGTAGTCACAGTTCTACTTATATCCTATCCTTCCAAATTGTTCATACTTTTATTTTTGGCATTTTTCTACTAGACCCTTTGTGGCTCTGGGCAAATCAAACTTTGACTTAGTCTAATGTCTATTTAAGTGAAAATACTACCAGTTGCTTTACCAGAGTAATATTCATTTTCCAGTTTGCTCGATATGAGAAATGTTTTAAAATGTTAAGCCATTTAATTTAAGCAGATCCAAGCAAAAGTATTTTAGCTTATCCACATTTCTTTGTTTGTCATGCTTCATTGGGTTAGATAAATCTGGTCTCAAGTTATTTAAATAGGATCAGTCATCACACAGTAATGAGAATGATGAAGTCATATGAAAATTTCATTATTTTATGCTTAGTTATACCCCATAAATGCCTACAGGCCTACCAACATAGGACAAGCTACATGGTCAGAATTCCTAAAGAACCTTAAACTTATGGAAGCCAAGTTTAAATCTGAATATGAGATAACAAATCAAAGCAGAATATATGCCAGCATTAAATATATTCTTTTTAAAAAAGATTTATTTATTTTAGAGAGAGGGAGAGTATGCGTGTGCATAAGTGGGGGAAGGGGCAGAGGGAGAGAATCTTCAAGCCGACTCCCTGCTGAGCGCGGAGCCCAAAGCAGGGCCGGATCTCACGACCCATGAGATCATGACCTGAGCCGAGACTTATTGAAGTACCCTGCTTCTCACTGTAAAATATTTCTTCTCTTTTCAAAAGATTATTGCCTTCAAGAGTTGGATGCTTAAGCGACTGAGCCACCCATGGTGTCCCAGAATTAATTATTCTTTAGTAAATCATTATTTATGGAGTTATTATATGATGGATACATGGCAGAAAAAACCCCAACTGCTCAAGGTAGACAGTCAAGAAACACCCAAGTTAGTGAAGATGGACCAACAATAAAAAAGCACAGAGAAATATTTAATATCAAGGATTGATGAGTGCTATGGAGAAACTTAAAGCAGAGTATAGGCTACACAGTGATGGGGAGGTGTATACCTTAACAATGTGACATTTTGAACTGAATGAGTGATGGGAGAAAGCCATGCCGATTATCAGAGGGAAGAGTGCTCCTAGCTGAGGAAACAGCTCAAAGACCCCAAGATAAGAGCGTTCCTACTGTAGCTGTCCAAGGAACAACGAAAAATGTGTGTTTCATTCAGAGATAAAAGAGACTGAGGGCAAGGGAGAATCTGTGGTCATGTTCTACAAAAAATGAAAGGAAAACAAGCCCGTGTCCTCCCATTTACCCCTTCATATTATGCAATATGTCCACACATATTAGCATACAGCTAGCACACTGGTTAACAAATGCTTACTATTGACCAAACAAAAAGAGAACTGACTGCAATTGCAAAGGCCTAGACTGGAAAGGCCGAGCTAGACGGGCCTGAGTAAAAATTAGGAAACGGATCGCGGCAGCCCGGTCACACGAAGTCATCTAGCACACTGCTAAAATTGAAAACAGCAGTAGCAGCAACAAAGGATAAATATGTAACAAAGAATTAAGATTTTTTTGTAAGCAAATTTAGCAAAGGAGTAGGCAATTTTTTAAAACAAAACTTGTAGTCTCATTTGAATTGGTGGCCAAAAAAACAAAACCAAAACACCCTTATTGAAATACCCTGCTTCTCACTGTAAAATATTTCTTCTTTTTTCAGATTACTGCCTTCAAGTCCTTGTTCACATATCACTATTGCAATTAGCCTGCCCAGTCCAAACTATTTAATCTGCACTGCCCCCAACCCACCTTCCATTCCTCCTTACCCTGTTTTCTTTTTCTTCTCTCACCTCCAAACATACTAGATAATTTACAGTTATATTTATTTATCATCTGTCTCATACTCCACATACCCCAGTGAAATTACAAGACAGGGATCTTGGTTTTGTTCACTGATGTATCCCAAGCTCCCAAGTATTTAGACGTGCTTGGTAAACATCTTGGAAATTCCCTCATCTTATGGCAACCATTCAATCTGAGATAAACTCATATATCCAAATTTCTTCCAAAGCTTCATGAAAGTATGTAGGAAAATAAGTCTAATTTTTGAAGTAACGGAGAAAGTATAACCTTCCAGCATACATGTTAACTCCCAAGAGAGTTAACATTCTTCTTAAAAGTCTCCCATCACTAATGGCTCTGACTTCTTTTCCATTTGCCAACTCTACTTCATCCTAAATTCCCACCCCTCAAAAGTTTTCTCTGAGGGCGCCTGGGTGGCTCAGTTGGTTAAGCCACTGCCTTCGGCTCAGGTCATGATCCTGGAGTCCCGGGATCGAGTCCCGCATCGGGCTCCCTGCTCAGCAGGGAGTCTGCTTCTCCCTCTGACCCTCCCCCCACTCATGTGCTTTCTCTCTCTCATTCTTTCTCTCAAATAAATAAATAAAATCTTTAAAAAAAAAAAAGTTTTCTCTGAGAGTCAGAACACCCCGTGATTAACAGACGTCTCCGAAGTCACACTTCATGGTTTAAATCCTGCCTCTGCCACTGACTAGCAGTGTGATTCTGAACAAGTTAATTAACAGCTCTTTGCTTAGTTTCTGTAAAATGGGCTAACAATAGTACCTATCTCACAGACTTGTGAGAATTAAATGAGGCAACATAAGTATCAGAACAGTGCCAGGCACATGGTAGGTATTCAATAAATGCTAGTTATCACCAACAGCTAACTTCAGTTCTCAGTTACCTACTCTTCATCCTCAGAAACCTTAACCTCTGAGTTTCTACTATTGTCTTCTATACAAATGTCTATTCAGATTCCCATATTCACTTTTCTGGTCTTGTCAAATGAGGACAAATACTTTAAGCAGAGATTAAGAATGTCAAGAAGGCAAGGATGATAAGATGACAAACAGCATTAGCATCGCAGAGAAAATTACTGGGCTTCACCCCAAATCTATAAATTCAGAAATTCTGGGTCTAGGCCCAGCAACCTGTGTTTCAACAAGCCCTACGGGTGATCTGAAGAACTCTTAAATTGGACAACACTGATCATGTCAGGGAAGGGAATTACCAGACCTGTTTCTGCCTTAGGACATTTGTACATGCTCTTTCCTCAGATCTCAGGGAAATGCTAATTCCACAAGCAGAAAATTTTCTTGTTTATTTGCTTGCCTGATCTCCCATCCCACCCCAAGAATGTAAACTCTACAGGAACAGATTTTGTCTTTTAAGATTTTATTTCTTTATTTGAGAGAGAGAGACAGAGATAGCGAGAGAGAGCAAGAGCCAGGAGGAAAGGGAGTAGCAGACTCCCTGCTGAGCAGAGAACCGATCCCAAAACCCTAGGATCATAACTCAAGTCAAAGGCACATGCTTAACTGACTGAGCCACCCAGGTGCCACCAGATTTTGTCTTAATTGCCACTGAATTTCCAATGCCTAGAAGAGGTGCATGGCATATCTGTTGACCAAAATGAATTAACATTTCTACTTCTCTTTACTATACCATTCTTTTTCTAGTCACCAGAAAAAGGTCAGTATTTCCCTTTTTCTTACCTTTTAACATGTACCCTTTCAACAACCTCAACCAATTTTATCTTTAAGGTCTCTTACATCCATCTCATCCTTTCTATACCAATTATTACTACCAATCTCCTATCCCCTCTGTGAGGGTTAATTTTATATGTCAACTGGCCTGGCCATAGGGTACCCAAATTAAACATTATTTCTGGGGGTGTTTGTAAGACTATTTCTGGGTGAGATCAGCATTTGAATCAGTGGACTCAGTAAAAGCAGATGACCCTTCCCAATGTGGGTGGGCATCATCCAACCCACTGAGAGCCTAAATACTACAAAAGGTGGACGAAGGAGGAATTTGGCCTTTTTCCCTGCCTCACGTACTTGAGCTGGGACATCTCATTTCCTCCTGCACTTGAAATGGGATTGACACCATGGGCTCCCCTGGTTCCCAGGCCTCATGACTCAGACTGAATTATACCACCAGCTCTCCTGGTTATCCAGACTGCAAACAGCAGATCATAAGACTTTTCAGCCTCCATAAGTGCATGAATCAATTCCTCACGATAAAATTCCATTATATTTATATAAATTTCCATTTATATGTGTGTTTGTGTACATGTATATATCCATTCTATTGGTTCTGTTTCTCTGGAAAACACTAACCAATACAGATTCTGGTATCAAGAGTGGTTCTAGAGGAACAGAATTTTAAGGATGAGTTTTCTGAAATGGTTCTGGGGTTTCTGCAATTGGCTCTGTAATCTGATTAGATTTAACGATGTGAATGATTATTTCCAGAAGTAAAGAGCACTGATGGTCCATGGCATGAACTTAGAGGTCTCCAAAATACCTGCACTGGATACTCCCCTTATAAGCAGCAAGGAGCTAAATGACTCGGTATATACTTTCAAACATTTTTGGAAAACTAATGAATATAATGACATTGGTTGGTTATTCCTAATGTCATTGGACAAAGTGGTGAAAAAAAGGGATGAGCTCAGGGATTTGAATTCCCAGCTCTAGGGCAGCATAAATGACCTAAGAGCTTCTAGGTGTTCCTGAAGGAGAGAGAGCCTTACCTCCTGTAGCCGCTGGGCTGAAAGTGCTGAAAATCAGTGCAGAACCTCATCCTGTGACTGGCTGAATGACAACGCGAGTTGAACTCTCAGCCTCACACCGTGCCTACTGTTAAAGGGAGGGCACTGATTGGGAAAAGATGAGATCCTAGAAGTTGAGATGAGGAGGGATGGGAAGAGAGATGAAGCTGGGGACACTGGGCCTCTAAATTCTTACCAGTCTTCTTTACCAATGGAAGAGGTTTTCCCACCCCCAGGGGAGGCATCCTTTCTCCCTCCATCTGAAGGGATGAACCATGCACTGCCTGATGACTGTAATGACCACGCCCTGAGGCACGAGCTATGTAAGATAATGCTGATTCTCCTCAGGACCCACCCCTACCCACCTCTCTTTGCTTTTAGACCTATAACTAGACTCAAGTCTTAGCAGGTCCCTAAAGGTGAAGTACAGTATGTTAGGTTCATGACAAAGTGTGTTACAGTCTAAAAGACCTACTTGGATTTCTATTTTATAGACAGAAATCTGAGGACCATGTGTGGGAATGGGTATGTGTGTGGATCTAGCGGTGGAAGAAACATCGTTTGATTTATGACATTTTTTTTAAAGATTTATTTATTTATTTTGAGAGAGTGAGAATGAGAGAGAGTGAGTGAGTACATGAGAGCGGGGAGGGTTAGAGGGAGAAGCAGGCCCCTCGCAGAGCAGGGAGCCCGATGCGGGACTCAATCCAGGGACTCCAGGATCATGACCTGAGCCGAAGGCAGTTGCTTAACCGAGTCACCCAGGCGCCCGATTTATGACGTTTTTGACATAGTCAAATTTATTGACATGAGCTCACTAAGCAGAGATTCTGCATTTAATGCAGCTTAGGGAGTCAGAAAAGGCTCTAGCAGTTTGGTTGGTTAGCTGAAGAATGGACTAAAAGGTGGCCACCATGAGTGAACTGCAAGTGCCAACATGCCTTGGTTTAATGTAGAGGAAGGGATTCAAAGGCTTATGGAGATTGCAATGTTCCAGTAGATTTGTCAAGACCCACTTCCCCACATTGGGAAGGTCCAGAAGACATACCTTCCACCAATACTGTGAAGAATAAATTTGCGAGGGGAGTCCTGGCATCCTTGAAGAGCTCTATGACCACCTGTCTCTGTCTCTGTGGGCCAAATCTTACCATAGAAACTGCAGTCAATTAATTGGGAAACCTAAACACAATGTGAGTCATTAGACTCCAGGATGGCTGGGCCAAAAGTCACTCAACCACCAAAAGCAAGGCAGACATGATTACCATAATGGAGAGCAGAATCCATTACTGAAAACATATACTGTTAATCTTTCTCCCAGCCTTCCCCAAAGGGACCTACATATGGCCTTTTACCAAGGTAACTGTATATCAGAGAAAAGGAAATAATGTCAGACCTTTCAGGAACTACTGGATATGGGCTATAACCTGACACTAATTTCAGGTGACCCAAAATATCACTGTAGCCCACTAGTCAAGAGTAGAGGCTTATGGAGATCAGGTTCAAGTCCATCTCACAGTAGGTCTAGTGGGTCCTTGAACCTGTTCTATGGTTATTTTCCCTAGTTTAAGAATGCATAATTGGAATGACAAACTTAATAGCTCAGAGAATTCCTACATTGATTCCCTGACCTGTGGAGTGAGGGTAATTATGGAGGGTAAGGCCAAGTGGATGCCATTAGAACTCCCTCTACCTCAAAAAATATTAAACCCAAAACAATTCCAAATTCCTAGAGGGACTGCAGAGATTGGTGCCACCATCAAGGACTTGAAAGATGCAGGGGTGGTGATTTCCACCATATCCCCATTCATCTCTATTTGGCCTATGCAGAAGAAAACAAACAGCAAATTACTGTTATGTTCAACCAGGTGGTGAATCCCATTGCAGCTTCTGTATCAGATGTGGTTTCACTGCTCGAACAAATTAGAACACATTCCCTAGTATCTGGTATGCAGCTATGGATCTGGCAAATTCCTTTTTCTCCATACCTGCCCATAAGCAGTTTGCTTTCAGCTGGCAAAGCCAGCAATACACTTTTACTGTCTTACCTCAGGTTTTTCACTCTCTACCTCCAAGTCATAATTTAGTTCACACAGATCCTGATCACCTTTCCCTTCCACAAGATATCACAGAGGCCTACTACATTGATAATATTAATGCTGATTGGACATAA
Source organism: Zalophus californianus (assembly GCF_009762305.2). Classification (NCBI taxonomy): domain Eukaryota; kingdom Metazoa; phylum Chordata; class Mammalia; order Carnivora; family Otariidae; genus Zalophus; species Zalophus californianus. The sequence continues at coordinate 85,467,177 of NC_045605.1, read as the reverse complement.
TGAGCAAGAAGTAGCAACTACTCTAGACTTATTGGTAGGACATTTGCATATCACAGGGTGGGAAATAAATCAGACTAAAATTCAGGGGCATTCTACTTCAGTGAAATTCTAGGGGTCCAGTGGTACGAGATATGTTGAGATACCCTTACTAAGGTGAAGGATAGATAAATTGTTGTCTCTGGCCTTCGTACAACCAAGAAAGATGCAGAAGATGCACCTAGTGGGACTTTTTGGAGTTTGGAGGCAATATATTCCCCACTTGGGTGTGTTACTCTGGCCCATCTACCAAATGACCCAAAAAGCTGTTAGTTTTGAGTGACAAGAAAGGCTGTTTAACAGGTCCAGGCTGCTGTGCCAACTCTTCTGCCACTTGGGCCATATGGTCCAACAGATCCATTGGTCTTTCAGGTGTCAGCAACAGACAGGGATGATGTTTAGAGCTTTTGGCAGGCCCCTATAGGTGGATCACAACCACAGACCTTTAGGATTTGGAGTAGGACCCTGCCACCATCTATAGATAACTACTTTTTTTGAAAAACCTCTCTTGACCTGTTACTGGGCCTCAATAGAAACTGAACATTTAATCATGGGCCCCCAAGTTACCATTGGACCCAAGATACCAATCATGAACTGGGTGTTATCTGACCCAACAAGCCATAAAGATGGGCATGCACAGCAATACTCCATCATCAAATGGAATTGGTATATACATGACTGGGCCCAAGCAGGCCCTGAAGACACAAGTTATATTAAGATGGGGCCCAGGGGCACCAGGCTGGCTCAGTCAGTACAGCATGCTACTCTTGATCTCAGGGTTGCAGGTTCGAGCCCCACATTGTATGTAGAGATTACTTAAAAATAAAATCTTAAACAACAACAAAAAAAGTGGCCCAAATGCCCATGGTCCCTGTTCCTGCTACACTGCCTTCTTTCTTCCAGCCTGTATCCTTACAAGTACCCTTACAATCAGTTGATAGAGGAAGAAAAGACTTGGGCCCAGTTTATAAGTAGTCTTGCAAGATATGTTAAGTACCACCTAACATAGACAGCTGCAGCACCACAGCCCCTTTCTGGGATATCTTTGAAGAACAGTGGTAAAGGGAAATCCTCCCAGTGGGCAGAACATCAGGCAGTGTACCTGGATGTCCATTTTGCTTGAAAAGAGAAATGACCAGATGAGCAATTATATACTGATTCATGTGCTGCAGCCAATAGTTTGGCTGGATGGCCAGGCTTGGAAGGAACATAATTGGAAAACTGGTGACAAAGAAAGGTATATGGATACATGTCTGAATGGGTAAAAAATATTGAAGATATTTGTTTTCTATGTGAATGCTTACCAAAGAGTGACCTCAGCAGAGAAAAATTTTAATCAAGTGGATAGAATGACCTGGTCTGTGGATACCAGAGAGCCTCCTTCCTCAGCCAACCCTGGGCTAATGAACAAAGTGGCCATGGTGGCAGGGATAGATGTTATGCAGGGGCTCCGCAACATGCACTTCCCCACGCTAAGGCTGATGTGCTTATGGCCACTGCTGAGTACCCAATCTGCCAGCAACAGGTACCAACACTGAGCCCCTGATATGGCACCATTTCCCAGGTTGATTAAACAGCTACCTGGTGACAGGATGACTACACTGAACAGCTTCCCTCATGGAAGGGGCAAGATTTTGTTCTTACTTGAATAGATACTCTGGATACGGATTTCCCTTCCCTGTTTTCAGTGATTCTGCCAAAACTAACATCTGTGGACTTATGGAATGCCAACACCTGCTCCATTATGGTATTCCAACACAGCATTGTTTCTGATCAAGGAATTCACTTCACAGCAAAAGAAGTACAACTGTGGGCCCATTCTTATGGAATTCACTGGTTTCACCATGTTCCTCATCAACCTGAAGCAGCTGGCTTGACATAATGGTGGAATGGCCTTCTGAAGACTTTTTTTAGTACCAGCTAGGTGGCAATACCTTGAGTACGAGGGCAAGGTTTTCTAGAAAGCTATATATGCTCTGAATCAGCATCCCGTTGCCTAGTACTGTTTCTCTGATACCTAGGCTTCATGGGCCTGAGAATCAAGGGGTAGTTTGGGACTGTCACCACTCGTTAACATCGCTAGTGAACCACTAGCCAAATTTTTACTTCCTGTTCCAGTGGCTTAATGCTCTGCTGGCCTAGAGGTCTAATGTCCAGCAGGAAGACTGCTTGATCAGAAGATCCAATGATGATTCTATTGGACTGGAAGTTAAGATTGCCATCTGGCTACTCTGAGTTCCTCATGCTACTGAACCAACAGGCAAAGAAGGGAGTCATAGTGTTGGATGGGCTGAATGATCTGGACTATCAAGGGGAAACTGAAATACTCCACAGTGGAAATAAGGATGAGTATGTCTGGAATATAGGAGGTCCCTTAAGGTGACTCTCAAGTATTACCATGCCCTGTGACTAAAGTCAATGGAAAACTACAACAACTAAATCCAAGCAGGACTAATAATTGTAAAGACCCTTTAGAAATGAAGGTTGGGTCACCCCACCATGTAAAGAACCACAACCAGCTGAGACAGATACTGGCTGAAGGCAAACAGAATGGGCAGTAGAAGAGCTTGTTATTAATAGCAGCTATGAGCATGTAACCAGTTAAAGAAATAAGGACTATAATTGTCTTGAGTATTTCCTCCTTATTTTTCTCATGTTTTGGTATGTCTGTGTGTAAATTTTTTTCTTTCCTCTTATTTCCTTATCGTGTGACATAAGATGTACTGATTCTCTATCACAGTACTTAAAGTATTGTTAATTTTACATCCTAGTATTTAAGTTATGGGATATCAAGGAGAAGAGTGAACATTACCAAAGGACTTCATCTGCTCTCCTGAGGAAGGGATTGGCATGTTTTCAGTTGTACACAAGATAGTTGTATCATGTTAGAAGAAATTATGATCTTATCTTTATTTGGAGATTAAGAAAAGTTTAAAGAGATGGCTATAGGCGTAGGGGCACCTGGGTGGTGCAGTCGGTTGAGCATCCGACTCTTGGTTTCAGCTCAGGTCGTGATATTAGGGCTGTGAGATTGAGCCCCGCGTGGAGTCTGCTTAAGAGTCTCTTTCCCTCTGCCCTTCCCCCTGCCCTCTCCCTAAAATAAATTAATAAATCTTTAAAAAAAATAAAGAGATGCCGATAGGTGTAAAGTTGGTAAGGGTGGATGTCTGATGGTTCACTTTATTTGTCACCTTCGCTGGCCACAGGATACCCAGATTAAGCATTGTTTTTGCCTCCTTTTCCCCAGAACAAATCTGCCCTCTGTGACCTGCCTCACTGTTTGAGCTGGGACATCTCAGCTCATTTTCTCCTGCCCTCAGAAATACATCATGGGCTCCGCTGTTTCTCAAACCTTAGGACTCAGACTGAATTACACAACAGGCTTTCCTGGTCTCCAGACTGCAAAGAGCAGAGCATGGAATTTCTCAGACTCCATAACCGTGTGAGCCAATTCCTCATAATAAATCATAAATAGATAGATATCACAGTTATCATATATATCCCCCATCCATATCCATAACAAATCATGTATTTCTCTGGAGAACCTTGACTAATACAACCTCCCTCCTGTATGGTCTGATGAATTGCCTCTCATTTGGTATCCTGTTTTCTCCCTCTGCCAATTCTAATGCGTTATGTACTTAACTGCCAAAATAATCTTTTTTTTTTAAAGATTTATTTATTTATTTATTCGAGAGAGAGAGAGAAAGAAAGCATGAGAGGGGGGAGGTTCAGAGGGAGAAGCAGACTCCCCGTTGAGCAGGGAGCCTGATGTGGGACTCAATCCCGGGACTCCAGGATCATGACCTGAGCCGAAGGCAGATGCTCAACCGACTGAGCCACCCAGGCGCCCCTGCCAAAATAATCTTATTACAACACTTTATTTTTTGCTCTTATCATCATCATCCTTCCCAAAAACCTTTCAAAGCTTCCTATTGAGATGTAGAAGTTACACTCCATGGCCTGTCATCAAAGCCCTCTCAAATCTAGCACTAACACTCTGTGGTGGTAGTATCCTGATGACCTCCCCAATGAAACACACCTTTGTACAGTCTCTCCCCCTTTACTCTGCACTGGGCCCAGGACTGCTTTGACCAGTAGACTGTGGAAGAAGTAAGGCTATGCCAGTTCAAAGATCAGTCCTTAACTGCTCTAGCAGATTCCACTTCCTCCCTCTTTGTAACACTTGCTCTTGGAAGCTCCCTCTTCATGTTAATCCCTACACTCATGCAGCATTAACAATAATTCAGATCAGCTGTATGCAATATACCTGACAAATGCTTCTACGAGCTCCCTGAACTTTATATAATTCTTCCTTCTAAGTTTCCAAAGCATTTCTGTAACTCTCTCTCTCTTTTTTAAAGATTTTATTTATTTGACAGAGAGAGAGAGCACAAGCAGGGGGAGTGGCAGGCAGAGGGAGAAGCAGGCTCCCTGCTGAGCAAGGAGCCCAATGTGGGGCTGGAACCCAGGACCCTGGGATCATGACCTGAGCTGAAGGCAGATGCTTAACGACTGAGCCACCCAGGCACCCCAAAATTTTTGCAACTCTTATAAAGAAACAAATATTCTGCCTAGTAGTACAGTTATTTAATTCATTTGCTGAATGTTTACTAGGCACTTACAATGTGCCAGACACTGTTCTAAGTGCTAACAATAAAGCTAATATCCTACATGCTATTCTATATACTACAGAATGTGGATACCATTCTAAACACTTTTCTGAGTTATCTCATTTAATTTTCAAGAACTCTACAAAGTATCCTCATTTAATACAAGGAACCTCAGGCACAGAGAGAACAAGAAACTTATTTAAGATCATACTGCAAGTGGAGTCAAAATATAATCCCCAAAATTCCGACTTCAGAGTTTATGCTATCAACCCCTACTCTGTACTGCCTTCTACAGATGTGAACAAGACAGACAGGATCCCTGTTCTCATGGAACATGCATTCTATTCATGGCAGTGGGATGAGGAAAGGGTAGTAATAAAGAATACATATAAATCTACAAAATTACTTCAGAAAGTGATAATGCTACCAAAAAAATAATGTTCTATGACATGATGCAGTGAGAGAAGTTACTTTAGATAGGGCAGTCAGAGAAGGCCTTTGTTGAGGCAGTACCATCTGGGAAAAGACCTGGAAGTCCAGAAGAAGAGGCAAAGCGAAGACCTGTGAAGACAATACCTAATAAAGAGAACAGCAAGTGCAAAAGTCCTAGGACACAAATAATCTTAACCTTAGCATGTTTCAGGAACATACATAAAGCCAGTGAGGCTGAAAGATGGTAGAGAGAATAGAATGATGAGGTTGGAGAATAAGCTAAGGCTCAGATCACATAGGGCCTTGTAGGCCATGATAAAGACTCTGGATTTTCCTCTGAGTAACACTGGAAGGTTTTAAGCAGGGTGACATCATCTGATTTATATTTTGCAATGTTAAATGGATGTTGCACGTTTAAGGGCTAAAAAGGCTAAACTGGAGGCAAGGAAAACAACAGGAAGCAACTGCAATAGTCCGTGTGGGAAATTATGGATATGGAGATCAAACCAGCAGGATTTACTGAGGGAATGAATATGGGACGAAAGAAACAAATCACAGATGGCTCCAATCTTTTGGGCCTGCCCTACTAAGCAAATGGTGGTATTATTTTACTGAGGTCAGGGAAGGTTAAAGGTGGACCAGGTTGGGGGGTTAAGGTGATAATCATGTTTTGGACATATTATGTTTGAAATATCTACTCAATATCCAAGTGGAGATGATAGGGAGGCAGCTAGCTAGATATGAATATAGAGGTATCAATTTGAAACTTATTTGATATAAGTGGCAATTTATCCAGGGTAAGTGAGGAGAGAAGGAAAAAGGATGGAACTCCAAGCCCCTGGGCACTTCCACATTTAAGAAGCCAAGTAGAGGGCGCCTGGGTGGCTCAGTTGGTTAAGCGACTGCCTTCGGCTCAGGTCATGATCCTGGACTCCCGGGATCGAGTCCCACATCGGGCTCCCTGCTCAGCAGGGAGTCTGCTTCTCCCTCAGACTCTCCTCCCTCTCATGCTGTCTCTCATTCTCTCTCTCTCAAATAAATAAATAAAAATCTTTAATAAAAAAAAAAAAAAAAAAAAAGAAGCCAAGTAGAGAGGCAGCAAGTGTTTACCCTGTCACCCCTCTGGATCACAAGTTCTTTGAAAGGCAGGATAGTGTCTTTTTCATTTTTTTTGGTACCCCACAGAACTTAGCTCAGTAACAGAAACTCAAAGATGCTCACTATATGCTAATGAATTAATGAATGTCATTTGATTTCTCAAGCTTTCACTACAGAAATATAATACTTGAGGATAAAGGCAACCACGTCTCACATATTGTGGGCACTCAAATATCTGTTTAATGAATGAAAAAAAAACTTGGACTAGGTTTTGCTAGATACATTTTAGTATTCATTGTTCCAGAGAGCACAGCAAGGAAAGATAGGAAGCAAGCAGCAGCCTACATCTTCACACTTTTTCTTTTAAGATTTTATTTATTTATTTGAGAAACAGAGAGTGAGCAAGTGAGCGAGAGAGAGAGCACAAGCTGGAGGAGGGGCAGAGGGAGTGGGAGAGGGAGAAGCAGGCTTCCCGCTGAGCAGAGAGCCTGATGCGGGGCTTGATCCCAGGACTCTGGGATCGTGACTTGAGCCGAAGGCAGATGCTTAACCGACTGAGCCACCCAGGCGCCCCCATCTTCACACTTCTAATCAATGATGATCATGAACGCCTTCACCTCTTCATCTTGGTTCCCATTACTGGGTGGACAGAGAGAAGATGGGGAATGGCAATAGAGGCTGCAGCAGCAAGAGAAGGGCTTCCAATTCCCACAGTAACCCAAGAGTTCGGGCCATCATGTCATAAACATGTATTAAGCACCCACTATATGCCAGGCACCAGAGTAAGTACCAGGTATGCAGCAGTAAGCAAAACAAACAGTGTCCCTCAAAGACCTTCCATTCTAAAGAGGAAGATATCTATTACGTAGATGGCATATAGGTATATAACTGTATTTCTAGGAATTATATGAAAGTACAGTAAAATGTACTGTGAAAACATCCATACCACTTCATAAAACAATACGGGATGGCGGTTGGAAGGCAGTGGGGTTCTGACATGAGATACCTTAAGAAGTCAGGTTATGAGGTGGGGAAAGGGTGAGTTATCTAGGTGGAGGTAACAGCATGAATGAAAGTTTTAAGGTAGGAAGGGATTTAGAATGGCCCAACTATGAGAAGAATTAGTTGAGGGAAGGAAAGAAAAGGTTCAAGATTATTTAGTTTGGAGGCTACTGCAGTTATGGTAAAAAATCATGGGGGCTTGGATCAGGTTGGAGCAGTGGAAAGAAGTAGACAATTTCAAGATATACTTAAGAGATAAAAAAGCAGTAGGGCTTAGTGACCGAGCACACACAACTCCCAGGTTCTGACCTGCGCGACTAGATGGACAAAGGTGTGACTTACTGAGATAGGCCTCCCTAGACAAGCAGATGTGGAACAGGTGTGGAGAGCATGAGTTCATCACTAAATGGCCATTATATACCCAAGTAAATGCTCAGAGAGGTTATGTGATTAGGTGATCAGAACATGTTTGGGCCTTAGACATATACATAGGCATCTCCAGAGATGATATTTAAAGTCATAGGCATGGATGTAATTATCCTCAGAAGAAAGCACAAGAAATTCTATCAATCCAAAGCACGGGAAAAAATGACAGTATGTAGAGATCAGAAGAGTAAGAGCTATTGAAGAACAGGGAAAAGCAATTACAGGAAGGTACAAGGAAAACTAGAAAAGTACACTGCTATGGAAGTGAAAGAAAGCACATTTCCATCGGGGAAAAAAATAGTCAACAGTGACATGAATATTGAAATATGGATACTAATGATACCCGGTTAACCATAAAAGCTCATTTAACCCATAACATAGTCAGATTGCATTATCTGACTATCTTACTATGAAGTAGTGCAGTATAGTAATTAAACATGCAGGCTCCAGATCCACAATGTCCAGGTTTAAATCCTGGCTTCCCTACTTACTAGCTAAATGACTGTAAGTATATTACACTTAATTATACTTTGACTTAGTATATACTTAATGTCTCTGTGCCTTAGTTTCCTCATTCATAAAAAGGAAGGTAAAAATAATACCTACCTCGGGGTGCCTGGGTGGCTCAGCCAGTTAAGCGTCTGCCTTCAGCTCAGGTCATGATCCCAGGGTCCTGGGATCAAGCCCTGTGTCAGGCTCCCTACTCCCCGGAGAGCCTGCTTCTCCCTCTCCCTCTCGCTCTGCCTATCTGTACTCTCTCTCTGTCAAATATATAAAATCTTTTAAAAAAGAAATACCTACCTCCAAAAATTGTTAATATTAAGTGTGTGTGTATGCATATGCTCATCACTTAAACAGCACCTAGCACAAATTAGTTCAGTAAATGATAGCTATTATTACTCACAACATTGTTTCTATGGGAAAATACTTTCTGAACAAAAGAAGTTTATTTGAAATAACCTTTCACTAATTTGGGACTGTCCCTACTCCCCATAAATTGTGATCTTACAAGGTCTTTTTCCAAAAGCCTTAAGGGAATCTCTAGATTTAAAACTTATGAGAGAGTCCTTAATATAGAAGCTGACCAGTTTTTGTTTTTGTTTTTGTTTTTGTTTTTAAGAAAGAGAATGCACCCGGGGCGGGGGATAGGCAAAGGGAGAGAATCTTAAGCAAGCTCCACACCGAGTTCGAGCCCAGCTCAGGGCTCCATCTCATGATCCTGAGATCATGACCTGAGCTGAAATCAAGAGTTAGATGCTTAACTGACTGAGCCAGCCAGTCACCCCAGTAGCTGACCAGTTTTAGAGAAGCTAATAATTTTTTTTGTTTTTTTGGAGTGGTACCTATCCCATTCATTACACATTCATACTATGATCAGAAAAAATTTATGTATTAGGAAATTTGAAAAACTGGTAGCAAAAAAATTGACAATTTCAAGTGACAAAGTTACAAAAACAGATATAAATCTACTTTAAACAAAGTATTTTTATTTAGTCACTTTCTGGTGCATATTCAAATACAAACACATCTATCATCACTACGATGAAACAGCCTCTCGATGTTCTGTGCAAGATATAAATAACAGGTAGAGAAAAGGAAACAGATCTGCAGCTTCCTGATAATCACCTTATTTCCAAAAGTATGCAAAGGTATTAATGGTATCTCAGACAGCCTCACCAAAAGTATTTCCAACTGCATTGTGATAGGCAATGATATGCTCATTCAGTCCCTAAAACTGAGAACACAAATAAATGGAGATTTACGAGACCAATTTTTATCCCTGAATTTCCCAGTGACCTAGCAAGTACTATTTCAGAAATATTCAGAAAGCTCTATACACCCTAAGGTAAAATGTTGAGAGTTTCCCCTTAGCTCTTTGCTTTTTAATTGTTAAAACAACAGAAATACCTAATATATGATGGAGCTGTTATACCAAAAAACTATTATTTCAAAGTAATGAGAAATTGTTTATCATGTTCTTTCCCCATCAACTGATGAAAACGCTCCATTTCAGGATCAAGCAAAGACACAAAGTAGGGACATGTCAGTAACAACTGAATGTCATTACCATCTGTTAGCTTCTGAATAGGTTACTGGAAACAAGGTGACAGACAGGCTAATTCTTTATGGATAAGTATCCATATCACATCATCACAACTAGTACTCATTTGCACCTTTAAGAAGAAACTGCCACAAAGGGGAACAAAAACATTCAACTTATATATGAATTATGAAAAAGCTTTCTAAAAGGTTATAAAAATATGAATAGGCTTCTGAAAATGCAGAATACTTAAAGATTTACAGGCCATATTTCAGATTCAGTATTTTCTATACAACTGAAATGAAAGAGGACATTACACAATTTGAAGAATAAAATGAGGTACAATTAAGAAGTGTGTGTAGCCCTGTACAGATGGCCTGATCCTAACACAAGATGTTAACAAAGCAAGTTGGTGGGGGAGGGGGAAAGCCTGCATTTTCTACGCTAAAATTTAGTTGACTCCACCCCCAAAATACATATTTTTAAAGGGGGGGGTGCTTAGCATTTAAAAATCAGTAACTTCCAAAAAACCAAAATAAACCTCTTTTAGATTATGTGTTCCAAATGAATCTACTTACTGTTTTCAAATGTGTTTGGGAAGTCATTCTTTGTTACTTTGATTAATAACATTTGGAAAATATGACAAGTAGATTTTAGTTTCTTGCCTCAGAAGTATTCTGCTAAAAGAAATAACAGAAATAACTGGGTAGAATTTGTTCCATTTACCTAATAAAATACTTTTCATTTAAAACATTAAAAATGCTGCACAAATACCTATCGTTATCATTCACTGAAAAGAAAGCAATTGTAATTTGTAGATTATTGCACTTGATGCAAAAGCTACTTGAAAAACGATAGTCGAATTAGCACCAAAAAAATATTAATGGGAAAAGTGCCAAACATCTTTCATAAAACTCCTTAAAATGTCTTAATAGTATATAATACAAAGTTATGACTATTTCTGAAAAGTTTCAGCAATTAATTAGCTCCAAACTGGCACATCCCATTATTATTCTTTTTTAAATCCCAGGTCTTTTAAACAAAGGACCTAAAATTTTCTGAGAAAGCTTATTTCTCTTTTCTTGAATCCAATTTTTCTCATTCTCTCTCAATCATCCCAAGGTATTATTTAAGACAAAGACCAACTACTCTTCACACATTATTTTCCCAATCATGAAGGTGGAACTTTCATAAAAACAAAGATAACCTACAACACTGTAATATATAAAGTAAAAAAAAAAAAGTTCACTTCTGTCGTGACAATAGTGAAGAAATCTGATGAGATCATAAAGCCACGAAGCTTCCTGTTGGTAGCTGAGGATGAAGTCATTAGCAACCCAGGATTCCCTGGTCCTTGTAATCAGAAGCTGCACCTACCAGATTCTGCATTGTTCGGCAGAGGTGGCTTTAAAACACCCCGCTCCCGAATCGTCCAAAGCAGACCACGCCTTCCAGTTATCATTCAAATGGACCATTTCACAGTGTGGCACTACTACACATTTCCCGCGAGCTTAAATATCTAGTAAAAGTCAACATTTTAGATTCCCTTGGTCATGATGGAGCAAAGATGAACTCTTGAACCCCGCGCTACATAATGAACCGGGGTTTCAGAAGCCGAGATGGAGAAGCATGCTTCTGTTCTTCAACCTTTATGGCCTTCACTGACCACCCCCAATTTCTTCCCAACTCTTAGTCACCCCAAGGCATCAGAAGGCAAAAAAGATTCCTTACTTCCTGCTGTTGTTAAAAGGGGAGGAAACCCAAGAGTAACTTTGAACGCGTGGAAGAGAAACAGCTTAATCTTGGCCACCACTGCAAACATATGTCACCCAGCCCCGTCGCAGCTTTCGCGCCCCTCCAGGCCCTCTCCCGGGCCCCACGCCCCAGGGGTTCTCCCGCAGCCCAGCCCTCCCCGGTCCCCCAGTGCCAGGGACGCTGCTCAGCGCCTCTTCCTCTCGCGCCTCCCCCACCCTCACATTGCCGGGGTCCCCAAGACCACATTGTCCGTTCCAATACAATGGAATGTCACTGCCCGGAACTCCTCGGGACCCCCTCGCCCCCCCGGAGCCAGTCCCGGGTCTCCCTGATCGCCCAGTTCAGGCACGAACCCAAAACTTCACCATGTGAGAGAGCCCAAGACCCGCGAGGTGACGGAGACCCACGACTCCCGCCCAGCCCTCCCTTTTACTCACAGTCCCCTACCAGCCCTAAGCGCGAATCCTGCACTGGGCGCCCCCACCCACCCCAAGACCACCTCATAGGAGTCATCAGCCGCCTCTCCCCGCGCGGGCAAGAGCGAGAAGAGTGGAGGGCTCCCCGCCCGGCCAGGACCCCTGGGCGGCGCTGCACAGGGGCGAAGGCCCCAAACGCATCCCCGGCCTTTCCTGGCCCACGACGACCCCGGCGCCCACCCTCCCTACCTGGCCTTGAGGCTGGGGCTGCTGCCGCTGCTGCAGCTGCTGTTGGCGGCGGCGGCGGCCGCCGCGGCTCTGGGTTCGTAGGCCCAGGCGGGGGCGGGGGTTGGTGCAGCGGCACTGGCGGTGGCGGGGGCGGCGGGGGGTGCGGGCGGCGGCGGCGGGTCCGCGAAGCCGGAGGTCGCGTAGTTCCTGTCCATCGTGGGGGTTGCGTAGGGAGGGCCAGCAGCAGTGGGGGCTCCTCTAGGGCCCTGTGTATGGGGGGCGGGAGGGGAGGGAGGGGGCGGGGGGAGGAAGAGGAGGAGGAGGCGGCGGCGGAGGGAGCTGCCCCCTCACATGGCCCCGGCGGGCGGACGGGCGGAGGGCGCGCTGGCCGGTCTCTGCCGGGGGAACCCAGGCCGCGGCGCGCGGCGAGGCCCCAGCCGGGCGTCAGGGAAACGGCGGCATCCGCGGCCGGGAGTCACCGCGGCGGCGGCGGCCGCTTCGCCCCATGTTGGTGGATTTCCCAGGATGCACCTCCCGCCCCCCTCCGCCCCGCGGCCTCGCCCCGCCTTCCCTCGGCGCCCCGCGCTCGTGGCTCCCGGGCCAGACGGGCGGCCCGCGAGGCCTCCGCCGCCACCGGCCGCCTCCCTCAGGCCAGCAGGGCCGAGAAGGCTCGAGGCCTACCGGCCCAGCCGGCCCCGGGCATCCGGAGAGGTGCACGCCAGCGGTAGCCAACGGGCCGCGGACTTCCCGCCCTCGGCTGCTCCAAGGGGAGCTGTCCACGCTTGCCGCGCCCCGCGTGGGAAGGGGCCGCGCCCGCAGGTCGCCCCGCGCGAGGGACGGGAAATTGAGAGGAAACCCAGCGTAGGTGCTGCAAAGGGGGAGGCTTGTCAACGCTTTGCCTGGAGTTCGTTATTTGACCCTTCGAGTTATTTTGAGTGTCTCAAATACCCAGTTCCCACATCGCGATTTCTTTCTCTGAGCCCAGTCCCAAACCAGAAACAGCTGAGCGGGCTGTTTTACAGTTCCGTTTACTCCCTTCCTGCACAAAGCTTGCTGGGCTAGAGGACCCTTTTCCTGCTGTTAGGGGAGATTTATATTCAAAGAGATTCAAATTCAAACGTATTATTTTCCAATCCTTGTTGAAAGGACCTTTCCCAGGGGCTCTTATTAACTGTCCCCACCCCCGCCTTGGGGATTTTCTCATTCTGGATTTCAGATCTTCTATCCCAAGGTAAATACTGCCTCTTCATTGATTAATCCAACTACCATCTGGATGACTTTAATTACAATACATTTAAACTCACTATGCACACTTTGTGCTGGAGATTTTTGTTTGGGACTTCAGCAGGACTTTACCCAAACATTTCCCCTGTGACCTCCACGCAGTTTGGCGGGGGTTAATTTAATGATTATTTTGAGGATCTTCTGTTGTATATCAGAGCTGTTTCTTCTATAATCATGAGTAGTGAAACTTAGGGTTCATGGAAATCATCGTTTGGCTCTTAAGGCATAAAGTAAAAGTTAAAAGAGTGAGGTTTATATTTATTGACCATCCCCCTTAAAAAAATCAATACTGGTTTAACACCTATTATGTGCTTAGCATAGAAATCTGCCCCTCAAGATAAGCTTAAAGGTTTAAACAAACCAGACAGGCATAGTAGAAGACCTAATAAAGTTGATACACTATCGCTGATCACTGTTTAAAAGCCAGTTTAAATTTCCGTAATACCTGATACTGAATCTGCTATTCCGTGTGAGATTATTTTTGTTCTGGGAGATTCTTTTTTCCTCCTGGCGCCAACGTCCTTTTGTTCCTATTCCTTGCTTTTTGTAAGTCTTTCGGCACCTGTGATGCTTAGAGTCTGGTCCCGGGGTGGGGAAGCAAGGAAGTGAGTAGTCGTTATTTACAAATGAATTCAAACGTGTAGACACAAGTGATCTTGCCAATTTTATGCTAATTTCAGTATGCATTTACCCAGGATATCTTTGAAAAAGTAGTTTTCCTTGGGGAAGGAATTTGCCAGATAATTTGAGATCCTGCAGAGAAGTAACATAAATCTTCCTTCAATCTTTCATTTTTCTTACTGCAGACTGGAAATATGCAATCTAAATAAAAGAAGTTCTCACTACCAACTATTACACTGACAAGTATTTTTGTGAGCACTAAAGTTTTGTCTTCCTACACAGAAAGTGTAGGAAGTGAAGTGGCAGGATATATTTTATGGCACTTAGTTTGAGATACCCACAACTGGTACTCAGAGTGAGTTACATAAGCAATACCAAACAAGTGGCAATAAGCCTTTATAGTCCCTCACACCATAATGTAGTTTATTTATGTCACATAAATCAGAGAAAAGATATTAAGGGAAATTTGGGGTGAGTATTTAAAAAATAATATTACTCTGTCACCATGTGCAATGTTCTTTTGCCCACTATTTCTATCTCAATTCTAAAATTCGGGGAAAAGTTTTGAAAATCGATGACATCAAAGGCAGTTTGGTTGCAAGATGAATTGAAATCTTACACTTAAGAAGGAGTCTTTCTTCGTCCCCCACTTCCATCTTCACTTCCTTCTGAGTTTATTATCCAGGAGTTAGTAATGCCTCAGAATATATCCATGAACCGTCTCCTCACATTTCCCGGCTTTCCTCCCATGCCATTAGAAAATCACCAAGTGTTTCAACTGGTAGGAAGCTTGGAGTTAGACTGAGTAGTTCATCACCCTTATTTTGTTGAGGAAATGGAGGCCTAGCATTCAGCAACTTGTTTAAGGTGATGGAGGCAATCATTTGGAGGAGGTAACAGTGGAACCTCATCTCTACTGAGGCAGCCTTGTTTGTTTGTTAGGAAAGGCAGAATTTGGGCTTGCCTGACCAGAAATGTAAATAATTTCATATATTCCAGTGTTACAAATAGACCACCTATTGATTGGAAAGATCCAAGAAGTTCAAGTTTGTGGTTTGTTTTTTTAAAAAAATATTTACTTATGATAGAGAGAGAGAGAGCACATGCACAAGCCCAGGGCACAGGGGTGGGGGGGGTGGGCAGAAGGAGAAGCAGACTTCCTGCGGAGTAGGGAGCCTGATGCACGGGCTCCCAGGACCCTGGGATCGTGACCTGAGCTGAAGTCAGACGCCTAACCGACGGAGCCACCCAGGTGCCCCCAAGTTTGTGGTTTTACCGAGAATATCAGAAGTATGTTTGTGGGAAGTGGGTTGATGAGGGGAGGGGGCTTAGTTAGTTTTCCATTTTTCCTTTCTCTTCTGGCATTGAGGAGAACTTATAAGCCCCGTCTTTGCAGGGCAGTCCTGATTTCTTTTTTTTTTTTTTTTTTAAAGATTTATTTATTTATTTGAGAGAGAGAGAATGAGAGAGAGAGAGAGAGTACATGAGAGGGGGGAGGGTCAGAGGGAGAAGCAGGCTCCCTTACTGAGCAGGGAGCCCGATGTGGGACTCGATCCCGGGACTCCGGGATCATGACCTGAGCCGAAGGCAGTCGCCCAACCAACTGAGCCACCCAGGCGCCCAGGGCAGTCCTGATTTCAATCCCTTAAGTCAGCATCAGAAATTAAAACATCAGAAATGCAATTAAGTCCCACTATCATTTTTCTCTGTCTCAGGGGCTTGACCCTATCACAGTCATCTTTTACTGCTCCCCATTGCCTGTCATATCCCCCAGGGAGATAGCTATGGAGTCAGAAGAGCCTGCTTTTTGGAAGCCACAGCCTTACTCAGGGGTGTCCCTGAAAGACAGTGATGAGGTACATTCTTCCCAGTGAACAGAACTTCAAGAAGCATACTTGATCATCAGTTTTGTATGTATAGGAAGTGGCCTGAGCTATGGATATGGATGGACTCAGGCTCTAGTTAATGGCTTAGCTGATCAAGGGTCTGGAAGAATGAAGGTTGAATGATTGGAGACCAAGAGACTGAGGACGAAGAAAGATAGTTGTGCCCCCTGATCATGAAAGTCTTTCTTTTTTAAAAGATTTTTATTTATTTATATTTATTTATTTATTTGAGAGAGCGAGAATGAGAGAGAGAGAGAGAGAGCACATGAGAGGGGGGAGGGTCAGAGGGAGAAGCAGACTCCCCGCTGAGCAGGGAGCCCGATGCGGGACTCGATCCCGGGACTCCAGGATCATGACCTGAGCCGAAGGCAGTCGCTTAACCAACTGAGCCACCCAGGCACCCTGATCATGAAGTCTTTCATTGAGTGTATCTTTTATCTCCTTGAGTAGATTACAGGAAATTTAAACCTCATTCTGTAGATGATAGTATTCTCATCAGAATAACCAATAAATAGGGGCACCTGCCTGACTGAGTCAGTAGAGCATGTGACTCTTGATTTCAGGGTTGTGAGTTTGAGCCCCACGTTGGGTGTAGAGATTACTTAAAAATAAAATCTTAGAGGTGCCTGGTGGCTCAGTTGATTAAGTGCCTCCCTTTGGCTCAGGTCATGATCTCAGGGTCCTAGGATTGAGCCCCATGTCATCAGGCTCCCTGATCAGCAGAGAGTCTGCTTCTCTCTCTCCCTCTGCCTCTCCCCCAGCTCATTCTCTTTCTCTCTCTCTCAAATAAATAAATAAAATCTTAAAAAAATTTTTTTAAATCTTAAAAAAAGAATAACCAATAAATATCAAATATATATGTCCTAAGTTCTGTGCTTTGGGCTTTAAATGGATTGTCTCATTTAATCCTCAAAATATGCATAACGTGCGGGTATTGGTTTTTATTATTTCCATTTTATAGGAAATTGAGGTGTAATGAAGTTAAGTAAGTCTCCAAACCATGCAAACTCCTACAAATTGATGATGGTGCAAGTGAAGGCCAGCTATGTTTGGTTCCAAAACTCAATAAGCTTGGTTCAAGAGCTCCTGTCAGGTTTCTCCACTGAAGAGTTAACTATATTTTCCTTTATAATTAATGCATATTTTGTGGGTACTTTAAGACTATGTAAATTCCTGAGGCATCATTCTTTCACCACTGGTTTTAGCATCTGTATTAGTTTCCTGTGGCTGCAAATTATCACAAGCTAAGCGGCTTAAAACAACAGAAATTTATTGCCTCACAATTCTGAAGTCTGAAATCAAGATGTCTGCAGGGCTGTGTGCTCCCTGGGAAGGTTCTAGGGGAGAATCCTTCCCTTCCCCTTCCAGCTTCTGGTGGCATTCCGTGATGTGTGACCACAACACTCCAATCTCTGCCTCAGTCTTTATAAGGCCTTCTCCTCTGTACATCTGTCTTCTTGTATGTTTTTGGTTTTTTTTCTTTTCTTTTCTTACTAATCTCTACATCCAATGTGGGTCTTGAACTCATGACCTGGAGATCAAGAGTCTCATGCTCTTCTGACTGAACCAGCCAGGTACCACTTCTCTTATGTCTTTTACAAAAGCACTTGTCGTTGGATTGGGGGCCCACTTGGGTAATCCAGGATGATCTCATTTCAAGATCCTTAATTTAATTACATCTGTAAAGACCCTTTTACCAAATAAGATCACATTCACATGTTCTGAGGATTAGGACATGGACACATCTTTTGGGGGGCTGACCATCAACTCACTGTGGCATCCACTAATGATTCTTGTGTGAAACAACTATTATAATGGTTACCAAATAGTAATTTTCCTAACTCCATCATTCATTCCTTAATCATTAATTTCCATTCTTCTACAGGAAGGAATTTTCCATCTATCTATCATCTGTCTATCTATCTATCTATTTATCTATCTATCTATCTATCTATCTATCATCATCTATCTATCTCAGTACAGACTCATGAATTCTTATTTTAGTCAATGGATTTGTGTAGTAAAGGATTAACTAAGCAGGTCCATGTTGTCCAAACACTGTACATTGCAAAGAAAGATTTGGCCCTTGCTAGGCTCCATAGTGATAACTTCTAAGCACTTGAAATATCCTGCCTAAGAGTATCTTTGTTTAGGGACGCCTGGGTGGTTCAGTTGATTAAATGTTTGCCTTTGGCTCAGGTCATGATCCCAGGGTCCTGGGATCTAGTCCCGCATTGAGCTCCTTGCTCAGGTGGGAGCCTGCTTCTCCCTCTGCCTGCTGCTTCCCCTGCTTGTGCTTTCTCTTCCTCTCTCTACAAATAAATAAAATCTTAAAAAAAAAAAAGCATCTTCGTTTACCTGAGGCCTTGGGCCATATAAGATATGCTAATGATGTGCTTTCTGGTGGGGTCTTTGGACCACACAGTATCAGCTTGACCTCTGGGGGGACTGGAAAATTAAGGTCGGCCACCAGGGCAGTCAGGTATGCTTATGTGACCTACTCTCAATAAAAACCCTGCACACCAAGGCTCAGATGAGCTTCCCTGTTTGGCTATAATTCACTGATTAAGGCCCACAGACCCCTACTGGGCAGGACACTGCAAGCTTGCACCTGGTCTCCCTTATAATCTGCACTATGTGCCTTTTGCCATTGCTGATTTTAATCTGTATCCTTTCACTATAATAGACTCTAACCATCAGTATAACAACTTCTCTGACTTTTGAGTTCTTGTAATAAATCATTGAACATGAGGGTGTTCTTGGGGAGGTCATAATCTGTTATCATATTTATTTATTTAAAACACAGGATTTTAATCGTGGATCAAAAAACTGATGATGTATTGTATGGTGACTAACATAACATAATAAAATTAAAAAGAGAAAAAACAGGATTTTTTTGGGGCACCTCGGTGGCTCAGTCATTAAGCATCTGCCTTCAGCTCAGGTCATGATCCCAGGGTCCTAGGATCAATCCCCGCATCAGGCTCCCTGCTCCGCAGGAAGCCTGCTTCTCCCTCTCCCACTCCCCCTGCTTGTGTTCTCTCTCTCACTGTGTCTCTCTGTCAAATAAAGAAAATCTTAAAAAATAAAAATAAAAATAAAAATAAAACACAGGGTTTATAATCTCTTACCATATACTTCTTTATTTTGCATGTGAGAGTGGTCTTGGGGGTCCTGGAACACAGGATTAGAATCTGATACCATACTTATTTTTATGTTCATTAATCCCATATTTGGTCCAATACCCAAACATTTAATTACCTTAGTATTCTTCCTCACATTAAGGACCCATGGGAACACTTTAAGCTGATTTCAAAACCATGGAAAATACTCCCTTGCCCTTCCTAATGTCCCACTCTGGTCTACATCTTCAGGCTAGATGGAACATTGGTGTACCAACACAAGAAGCACAGTCCCTTCATAGATTCACATGCATACACACAC
The DNA here is from genome assembly GCF_009762305.2 of Zalophus californianus. NCBI lineage: Eukaryota > Metazoa > Chordata > Mammalia > Carnivora > Otariidae > Zalophus > Zalophus californianus. The sequence continues at coordinate 85,447,895 of NC_045605.1, read as the reverse complement.
CACCACCACTACTACCAACAGCAACAACAAGAAAAGAAAAAACATGTCACTACTTAGGACAGTCCCACTAGCCTCCTGTTGTCCTAGTTATTTGCAAATACAACTTGAGGCACAAACTTTCTAGGGGTTTTGCTGCCTAAGGACTGAATTTCAACCAACAGTGGTAGAGCATGTGTTCTCGAGTCTCCAGATTCTTCAGCTAGAGCCTAAGCATAAGACACTAACGCACACTCTGCCTGAGCAGAAAGTCACCTGCAAAGCTGCTTTAAACCCACTCTCTTCTCTTGTTACTTCTCTGTTCCCTTTGTCTCAAAGCTCTAGATATGGTGATGGTAAAGGAATCTTATTGGGAGTGGTCTAGACTTCACCGAGTTATCATGCATGTTAATGTATATAGATACTAACAACTAATATCTCATTGCCTGGTATCAGGTTTAATTTTGTCATATGGAATTTCTCACTTAAGATTCAGATATGGTAGGCTCAAATATCTTGTGGAAGTCCAAAGCCTCTCCCAAATTTCTGCAAATTCTGGGGAAACTTATAGTCTCTTGCTCAACATGTCTTCAAGTGTCTTCTGCTTCTGTTGAGTGATTGCTCTGTTCAAGGTAGGAACTGAAATACAGTCTCTTCATAGTTACAGGAGCACATATGCGTGCATGCACATACACGAGTCCACTCATAGAGAACATTTATGAAAGTAACAAAGTAAGCACAGGACTATTCATTATACCAGTTTTATATTTCTGTTATTTGTGTGTATGTACTCATTTTTTTTGCTGCTCATGTAATATGACTGCTTGCTTACAACTTTAAAAACTCAGAGGAAGCATTGCTCATGACATGTTGTAGCAGACCCCTCTGCTGCCCACATCCCATCCCCTGGCTCACCTCTGAGACAATTCTGACCTACCTCATGCTCACAGCATCCTATCCCAAGACCCAGTCATCTGTCGTTCTGTATTCTGCTTTTTATGACACCACTGGAGCTCTCTGGAGGGTAGAGAAGTTTGCATCTCCCCATTAGGAGAAACCCTTAATCAATGGAGAACAGAAGTCAATGGATCAACCTCCTGGCTTCCAGGTGGGCTGCCATAGGAGGCATTCTGTGCCCTTCTCAGTGGTCCTCATGGAAGGGAGCTCTTGTTGCTAACAACGGCAACTTTGATAATAATGCCCTTTGGCTTGTCCTCCTGCCCAGTCTCACTCCCTGCTCTGTCATTCTTGCTGCCTCCCAATTAACTACCCGGCATTCAAATAATATCTCAGGTTCTGTTTTTGGGGAAACATGTCTTATACTATTATTTGATATAACTACTTAATGTTAGTGCTTTAAATTTTTATGTATGTCTTTAAATAAGTGTCCCTAAGTCAAAGTAGTTGTTGAATCTTCTCCTGTCAGGTAGGGATTGGCTTAGGGGACAAAGTGGAGTGAAGGAGTGTTGTGAAAAGGGCTAAAAGCTACATTCTAAAAGCATCTTTAGGGGCACCTGGGTGCCTCAGTTGGTTAAGCAACTGCCTTCAGTTCAGGTCATGATCCTGGAGTTGCAGGATCAAGTCCCCCATCGGGCTCGATAAATAATAATATTTATATATTATATATAAATAAATAAAATAAATAAAATAAATAAATCAATAAAATCTTAAAAATGAATGAATGAATGAATGAATGAATAAATAAAAGCATCTTCAGGAGGTCAGAACAGGGACAAACAATCCCAAAAAGGTTATTAATATAAAGTGTGAAACAAGTGAGCTTAGGTCTTTTTTTATTTTTATTTTTTTATTTTCTTTTTTTTTTAAAGATTTTATTTATTTGACAGAGAGAGAGAGACAGTGAGAGCAGGAACACAAGCAGGGGAGTGGGAGAGGAAGAAGCAGGCTTCCCGGGAGCAGGGAGCCCGATGCAGGGCTCAATTCCAGGACCCTGGGATCATGACCCAAGCTGAAGGCAGATGCCTCACGACTGAGCCACCCAGGTGCCCTTTAGGTCTTTTTAAAAAAAACACTATAGTTCTTCCAAACAAAAGCTTACATGCCCCCTTAGTATATAATACTGATAAGAAGGGAATCTTGAGTCTTGCTGGCCCTCTCCCTTGCTCCTCATGCCCAACTACCAACACACCTTATAAAACTCTGAGACCTCTAGGAAGATGGTTTCCAAACTCTGGGGCTACACAAGTAGTTAGAGCCCAGGTAGAAAGTAAAAACAGGACCCAAAAGGAAGAGTTGCTGATATTCAGGAAATGCAAAGGTGGCTGGTTAACTCTTGGTGCTAAAATTTTATCTATAATAGTTTTCTCATTTTGTTAAAATTCCAATAGCTACATCATGGTCTGCTCTATTGGAATGCCATAATTCAACTAAGTCTTCATCTGTTGTTGGACACTCATTTCCAGTTTTTTAGTTTTTACACTACAATGAGCAACTTTCTAAAAATATGTAATCCCTTTGGTGCTTTAACGGACATTCCTAGAAGCGAACTTTCTTTGTCATGGAACACAAATGCTCCTCAATGCTCCTTCAGGTCCTTGATGCATATTGTCAAATTATTTTCCAGAAAAAGTGTATCAATTTGTCTCTCACCCACAGTCCATGAGAACACTATGTTGTGTGTACCCACATCAGCATGAATGCATGGATCCTTTTACCTTGTTGAAACTAAGGTCACAGCAACCACACTTGTGCAATTTGCTTTATAATATTGAGGAGCTTAGAATCACAACTGGGCCCTTTTCTCTTTACAGTTAGTTTTAGACCTGAGTCCCTTTGCCCCAAGCCCTATCTGAGGCATCCTTGTGACCTGAGCATCCTCATTGTCTGTGCCATCTTGATTAGAGATGCCTACCAACTACCAAAAATTGCCTACCAATTTTTTCAGACACCTACCTGTCGAAATCAACAAAGTTCAGTGGTTCTTCTCCAGCAGTCCCGATTTGTAATGAATAAACAAACAAAACAAAAACCTGAGGTTAAGAGGAATTCCAGTTAAGAAACTTAACCTAATAGAAATGAAATAAGTCAGAGGGGCTGACATGATGAGAGTACCTATGAATGCCTTTGTAAACAAAACAAAAACTAAAGAGGTACTCTTTGGAGAGACAGAACAGCGGAGAGGGTAAGAGCATAGACTCTGGAGCCAGGCTTCTTTGATTTGAGCCCTGCTTCTGCTGCTTACTGTGTGATCTTGGGTAAGCTACTTAACCTTTCCGTGTCTCACTTTCCTCTTCCTTAAAACTGGGTAGTAATAGCTGCTTCACAGAAGTGTTGAGAGGATTAAATAATTTCATACATGCTTAGAACAGTGCTTGGCACATAGTTTTGGGGCTTTCCTTAAACTTTTTATTTTGACATAAAGAAGGTCAAGGAATAATATGAAGACTACCTTTATATCATTCATTAATATTTCATAAATGTTAACATTTGCCACATTTTCTTTCACTCTCTCTTTCTTCCATACACCATTTTATTTAGCCTTGCACTAGAGGTTTAGCCAGTGCAATAAGGTGAGGAAAACATAAATAAAAACGTAAAATTCTCTTTGGGAATGTCATGATTACGTCATAGAAAATCCTACAGAATTTACTTGTAAAAAGTAGAATAATTGAATTTAGCAAGATCACAGGTTACAAGGTCAATAAATTTTTAAAAATTATATTTCTATATAGTAACAATAAACAATTGGAAAATGAGATTTTTAAAAATTGAGACATAATTCTCAAACATAAAATTTACCATTTTAAAGTATACAGTTCAGTGGGTTTTAGTATATTCATAGGATTGTGCAGTCATCACCACTATCTCATTCTAGAACACTTACATCCCTCCCCAAAAATCCTTCGTATCCATCGGCAAACACTCCCCAGTCCCTCTTTCCTCTAGCCCCTGATAGCCGCTAATCTACTTTCTGTCTCTTTGGATTTGCCTATTCTGGACATTTCACATAAATGGAATCATATACTATGTGTGGCCTTTTTGCTTGTTTGTTTCAAGTTTTTATTTAAATTCTAATTAGTTAACATATAAGGTTTTATTGGCTCCAGGAGAAGAATTTAGTGATTCATCACTAAATAACACCAGTGTTCATCACAACAAGTGCCCTCCTTAATGCCCATCACCCATTAGCCCATCCTCCGCCCACCTCCCTCCATCAACTCTCAGTTCGTTCTCTATAGTTAAGAGACCCTTATGGTTTATTTTCCTCTCTTTTTTTCCCCTTCCCCTATGTTCATCTGTTTTCTTTCTTAAATTCCACATGAGTGGAATCATACAGTATTTGTCTTTCTCTGACTGACTTATTTCACTTAGCATAATGTACTGTAGCATCATCCATGTCGTTGCAAATAGCAAGACTTCATTCTTTTTGATGGCTGAGTGATATTCCATTGTTTATGTAAACCACATCTTCTTTATCCATTCATCAGTCAATGGACATTTGGACTCTTGCCATAATTTGGCTATTGTTGATAATGCTGCTATAAACATTGGGGTGTTTGTGCCCCTTTGAACCAGTATTTTTGTATCCTTTGGATAAATACCTACTAGTGCAATTGCTGGGTCATAGGGTAGTTCTATTTTTCATTTTTTTAGGAATCTCCATACTGTTTTCGAGAGTGGCTGCCCCTGCTACGTGCGGCCTTTTTGTGTCTAACTTCTTTCACTTAGCATAATGTTTTCAGGGTTAATCCTTGTTGGAGCATATATCCATATTTTGTGCCTTTTTACCACTGAATAATATTCCATGGCACGGACACACCACATTTGTGTATTCATTCATAAGTTGATGGACATTTGGGTGTTTCCACTTTTTGATTATTATGAATAATGCTGCTATGAATATTTGTACACAAGTTTTTGTGTGAGTGTATATTTTTAATTCTCTTGGGTATATACCCAGGAGTTGGAAATTAAATTTTTAAAATACCATTTGGAATAGTATAAAAATACATGAATTACTTAAAGATGAATTTAACAAAATATATGCAACACTTATACACTGGGACTTATGAACATTGCTAAGAGAAATTTAAAAGGCCTCAATATCTTGAAAAATATATTATGTACTGAAGGACTCACCATCGTTAAGAGGTTGATTCTCTTTAAATTTTTCTATAAATTAAATGCAATCCCAGTAAAATTCCCAGAAGTATTTTGATTTAGAAGTTGACAACCTGATTCTAAAATATATATGGAAATGCGAAGTACCTTGAATAGCCAAGGTAATTCAGGGAAAGAATAAAGTTGGAGGACTTATACTACTTATTTTTAAGACTTAATACAAAGCTACAGCAAGCAAAACAGTATGGTATTGGCATAAGGATAGACAGAGACCAATGGAACAGAACAGAGAACCCCAAATATATCATCAACTAATTTTCAACAAAGTCTCCGCGATAATTTAGATAATTTGGTGGGGGAAAAGATAACCTTTTAAATAAATCCTGCTAAAATAACTGCATAGTTCAATGCGGCGGGGGGGGGGGGGAGAGGGGGAGAAATCTTGACCCTAACTTCATATACACAAAAAATTAGACCTACATATAGAAGCTGAAACTATAAAATGTCTAGAAGAAAACATGGAAGGAAATCTTTACAACTGTGGTGCAGATAATAATTTCTTGGCAAGATACACACACACACACAAAACAATGAACATTAAAAGAAAAGCTGATAATTGGACTCTTCTACTCTTTGAAAGACAATGTTAAGAAAATGAAAAGGCAAGCCGTGACCTAAGAGAAAATATTTGCTAAGCACATACCTGATAAAGGACTTATATCTGGAATATATAAAGAACGCTTTAACTCAAAAGTAAAAAGATAAACAAGCCAATTTAAAAAATGGCCATAGATTTGAACAAATACTTAATAAAAGAAGTTACATGAATGGCTAATAAGCATATAACAAGATATTCAATATCATCAGTCATCAGGAAAATGCAAATTAAAACTCAATGAAATACCACTGCACACCTACCAGAGTGCCTAAAATTAAAAAACTGGTAATAGCAAGCATTAGGAAGGATGTGGAGCCATTGGACCCTTCATACATTCCTGCTGGGAGTGTAAAACCACTTTGAAAAACAATTTGGTAGTTTCTTATAAAGTTAAACATACACCCACCTATTACCAGCAATTCTTCTCCTAGGTATTTACCCCAAAGAACTGAAAGTGTAAGTCCACACCAAGACTCATATATGAATGTTCATAGTAGCTTTATTCACAAATGCTTATCAGCAAGTGAATAAATAAATATCAATGCAATAAAATACTATTCAGCAATAAATAGAAACAAACTACTAATATATGCAACAATATTCTGCCGAATGAAAGAAACCAGACGCTGGAGAATACATGTCATATGGTTTGATTTATGTAAAATACTAGTATGAAACTAATCTATAGTAATAGAAAGTAGATCAGAGGTAGCCTGAGGCTGGAGAGTCAGGAAACTGACAGTAAAGGGACAGATGGGAAATTTCTGCAGTTGGGATGATTGTTACATTGGTGTCTACCTTTGTTAAAATTTGTGGAACTGCTCACCGAAGATGGCTTCATTTTATGGCATGTAAATTATACACCAGTAAAGTTGTTATAAATGTAAAAAAAAAAATCAGAGAATAAAAGAATGCTCTTGGAAACTGAAAACATGACAATCTAAAAAAGTTAGAACTTGGGGTACCTGGCTGGCTCAGTCAGTACAGCATGTGACTCTTGAACTCAGGGTTGTGAGTTCAAGCCCCATATTGGGAATAGAGATTACCTAGAAAAATAAAATCTTAAAAAAGTTAGGTGCATCTGGGTGGCACAGTCAGTTAAGTGTCCAACTTTTGGCTTCAGCTAAGGTCCTGATCTCAGGGTTGTGGAATTGAGCCCCTTGTGGGGCTCTGCACTCAGCCAAAATCTGCTTGAGATTCTTTTTCCCTCTTCCTCAGCCTGCCCCGCTCCGCTCATGCACGCTCTCTCTCAAATAAATAAATGTCTTAAAAAAAATCTTTTAAAAGTTAAAATTTAATAGAGTTGAAAATTAAAGTATAAGAACTTATGCAGAAAGTAGAATAATTGGAGAAATAAATGGAAAAAAGTGGATCAATTCAGAAAGTCCAATATTCAACCATTAGGAATCACACAAAAAGTAGAAGAAGCAAGTAGAAGAAAGTTGCCAAAAATTACACATGAAGATTCTCTAGATTTGGGGGGTGGGGGGGAGACACAGATCTCTATAGCCAAACCACGAATACCACCCTCTTTAGATGCCATGAACAATAAATAAAAATATATCAAGGCTCAGGATTGTGAATTGGAGATCACCAGGGGTAAAAAAATTTGAAAAGTTTTCAGAGGATGGAAACTAGACTTTAGGAGACAAGAACAAAACAGGGAGACCAGTGTTATGGGCTGAATTGTATCTTCCCAAAATTCAGATGTTGAAGCCCTAGCCCTCAGTACCTAAGAATATGGCTAGATTTGAAGATAGGGTCTTTACAAAGGTAGTTAAGGAAACATGAGGGCAGGCTGGGATATGACTGGTGTTCTAAGAAGAGGGGATTAAGACCCAGACATATATATAAATGTGGTGAGAAGAGGGCCATCTACAGGCCAAGTAGAGAAGCCTCAGCAGAAATCAACTTGCTGATCTTGTTCTCAAGGCTTCTATCCTCAAGAATTTAAGAAAATAAATTTTCATTGTTTAAGGGGAAAAGAAAGTTCTATTGGAAATAAAAGGTCATATGTAAAAGAATTGAATCAGAATGCTATTAGAATTCTTTTTTTTTTTTTAATTTTATTTTTAAGTAATCTCTGCACCCAATGTGGGGCTCAAACTCATGACACTGAGATCATGAGTTGCATGCTCCACTGACTGAACTAGCCAGATAGGCCAAGAAAGCTGTTAGAATTCTTAATGGCAATCAGATCCTAGAATATATTAGAGCAATATCTGTATTATGCCAAGGAAAATTATTTTTAATCTAGAATACTACAGACAGCCAAATTATAAATCAAATATGAGAGTAAAGAAGACATTCAGAGGCATGCAAGGACTAGAGTTTAACCCACTCTTTTTTAGTTCCTTTTCCTTGGCTAAGGATGGGATAGGACCAATTTCCCAAAATTGTTCTCAATGTTATTGTCTTTGATATAAGCACTTTAACCTGTTCAAGACTATTTAATATTAGGAATTGTAGGAAAATGAACAAGATGAATGAAAATGGTAAATAATAAGACATTACAAAGTTTTCAAGAAACATAATATTAGTATTAGGTGTTAATTCGCATTTAATAACACTTTATAATTGAAAGACTTTTCTTTTTTCATGAATAGTTGGGTTTATTTCAACAGTGGGTTTGAAACCCTCACCTTAGGCAAGAGACTACAGTAATTATACCAGGAATAGACAATTTCCTATACTGTCAAATATATAAAAGTTCCTCTTGCACTTTCCTCAACACTGATCAACAAGCAGATTCAGTCCACATTTGCTTTGATCATTCTACTGAGTTAACCCAAGCTTCTTCTTCAGAGACTCTGGCATTTCAGGTGGAGGAGGGCGAGGGAGCCTGAAGTAGACCTTCACAGAGTCATAGATGAACCACTGTAGTGCAGAGTGCCAATCATGATGATACGGGCAAAGAGTCCCTTCCATACACCTTTAAATCCAAGTCTCTGAAGAACTTGAGAAGCACTGCTACCTTTCTCCTTATTCAACACAGATACCACTGAATCAGCAGGGTGAGAAACATTTGCACAGAAGACTCCAGCTATGTAACCTGCCACAAATGTTACAACCAGTTGCTCTGCCTTTGAACATTCACTTCGGGGCTTAGGAACCACAAACTTGTACAATGCTTCAACAGTACGTTCAAAGCAGGCAAATTTCATCATGGTGTAGGGTATCTGTCTCATCCAGAGAGGGGCAACTCCCTTGTAGAATGCTTTTAAGCCTTCTTCCTTATACATTTTGGGAGCTGCATCCCTCAAAGTGTTGGCATAACCTGGTTGGGTTTGAATTCGAACCTTAGCAGCTTCCATAGGAGCCAGGGCAATGTCAGCAAAGAATTCAGCACTGGCAGAAGCAGCCAAATACAGTGATGTGCGCCAGAGATAGGCATTCTCCTCCCCAAGCATGTTGCTATACAAGACTTTGAAAACTTCATAAAAGCCAAACTTGCAGAGCCGCTCCATAGAGTAGCCAATGAAAGTCGGAGCCCATCTTTTAGCCAAACCACGAACACTACCCTCTTTAAGTGTGATTGAGAATCCATTAAATATGCCCTTGTACTTCTGGGGGTCCACCTGCATGCGACATTTCCCTAAATCCAGAGGAACGACAGCAGTGTGTGTCAGACCACAACTTAAGACCCCACCAAAGCCACACAGTGCATAAAACTTCATGGAGCCATATTCGCAACTGTACTCTTCCACAGAGGCTGCTGCCAGATTGCGGGAACGGCGGGCGGGCCCGGGGGCCCCGCGGGGCTGCTGCGGGGGCCCGTGAGGCCATAGTGTACCAGCCGCAGGTGGGGCGCGTTGAATGGGTTCGCCCGCGCCAGATGCGCCATGGACGAGAACATCTTTTTCCTAAGATGGCGAACACACGACCACTCACTCGAAAAGGCTGCGGCTCACGGAAGCCGAACGTCCTCCCGACCCTTAGATCTGTCTATAATTGAAAGACTTTTTAACATGCTTATATGAACTGAAAGATCATAGAGAAAGTATTTGGCCTAGGAACTGACACATGATAGATACTAATGGCATACAGACCCTAAGGTGATCCTTTCTCCATATCAAGGGATATCCCTCACTTCTGGTATTCACACTTTTGTAACTCTCCTCCTCTTGCCTGCTGGTGGAACTTGTGACTTTGTTCTAACCAAAAGAAAATAGCAAAGGAAATGGGATATCACTGTTAGGATTGTGTTACATGACATAAGGCTTCGTTTTGCTAACAGACACCCTCCAGAGATCTCTTTGCCGGCTTGGTAAAGTGGCCATGTTGATGAATCCTGTGTGGAGGGAGCTGCATGCAGCCTCTAGAAACTGCAAGTAGACTCTGGAGCTGAGGTTGGTCTTTCGCTTCCAACCTATAAGGGCCTTCGGTCCTACAGAGGCAAGGAAATGAATTCTGTCAACAACCTGAGTGAGCCTGAAAGTGGATTCTTCTGCATTGAAGCCTGCAAAGGAGAACGCAGCCTGCACAACACCTTGACTGCATTCTTGTCAGACCCAGAGAAGAGGACCTTGGTAAGCTGTGCCTACGCTCTTGACTCATAGTTGCTGTGGGATAATAAATGTGTGTTGTTTGAAGGCACTGAATTCGTGGTAATTTGTTACACAGCAAAAGAAAACTACTACAGTGCTCAACAAGTGTTAATGGGTTTGAAATGTAAATGAGGTTAAGGCTACTGTCCACTGGCCTTCTTTCTGACCGTCCTCTTGGTTTTGGACTGGTTAGCCCCTGCCCCACCTCATCTGGTTTGGTACAAGAAATTGATTGGTCTTGCCACCTGTCTTAGGATGATTTTCAATGTGTGATGTAGAGAGCTGCTGGTTTTCCTGCTCAACATCTATTTGCCCCTGATTTAGTAACAGCATCAACGTCTTTTGGGGAACTGTCTCTCCCCAGCTTCCAGTCGTAATATGCTGCACTCTGGATCCAAAATGGGCACATGAACCAGGCCTGCTCATGAAATGGACCAGGTGAGGTCCTATGACCCAACCCCACTTGGCCAATTATTTAATATGTGGGTTCTGGGTGAGAGAGAATCTCTTCTCTGCCGTCACTGAGCAGGTATGATGTAAGCCTGTGGCTGTACCCTTTCCTTGATATGGAGAAAGTCTGTGTGCAGTAGGAAAGCATTAACACAGACAAACTTAGTTTATTTATTTATTTATTTATTTTTAAAGATTTTATTTATTTATTTGAGAGAGAGAGAGAGAGCATGAGGGGGGGAGGGCCAGAGGGAGAAGCAGACTCCCCGCTGAGCAGGGAGCCCGATGTGGGACTCGATCCCGGGACTCCAGGATCATGACCTGAGCCGAAGGCAGTCGCTCAACCAACTGAGCCACCCAGGTGCCCCAGACAAGCTTAGTTTAGAAGAACTTGAGATATCAAGTCCCCGAGGACTGTTCTTACCCCAGACTTCCCAGTTTTATAGGCCAATTTGAATCAAGTTTTTGTGACTTTCTTTTTCCTTTTTTTTTTCTTTTTTTTAAGTAAACTCTATGCCCAACATGGGGCTCAAACTCACAACCTCAAGATCAAGAGTCTACATGCTCTTAAGTCAGCCAGGCACTCCCAAGTTTTTGTGACTTTCTAGAGTTCAGCCAGGCACCTCAAGTTTTTGTGACTGAACTAGAGTTCAGGCTTCTATCTTTTAAAGATTTTATTTATTTGAGAGAGAGAGTGAGCTTGAGTGGGGTGGAGGCAGGACCAGAGGGAGAGGGAGAAGCAGACTCCCCGCTGAGCAGGGAGCCGGACACGGGGCTCGATCCCAGGACCCTGGGCTCATGACCTGAGCCGAAGTCAGACACTTAAACAACTAAAGCACCCAGGCGCCCCCAGGCTTCTGTCTTTTAGGCCTGACTCCTAACCAATTTAACAGTAACCCCTACATCATTTCTTCCAGTCCGTGAATGAGAAAAATATGCTTAGAGTCAGCAATGGATTCTAGATGATACTGTGCTAACTTTGTAAGTGTGTCTCTAATCAACCCTACCTCCTAAATCTTCATGGTTTTAGTCCCCCAAATTCTCCTTCTCCAAATTAGTGTCTCTGTTGGAAACATATTCACTGAACTGTTAGGACAGGTTCTTCCTTTAGATGATTGGCTATTCCAAGTAGTTTTTAAAAGTTTGCATCTGTGTTTCTTTCACAATCTTTTCACAGGAACCAAAATCTAGGATATATTTTTGAACCCCTTGAAATTTCACTTACAGGCTTTGCCTCGTAAAATATTACACAAAAATAATTACTAAACCAATTCATTCTTTTTTTGCTAATCTTCAAGAGCATATAAAAAAGTATTTAAAAAACTTTCAGTTGGCCCTAGGAAATCTTTTTGTCTTAAAATTATTTTTTTATATTAATAAACTTTACTTTTTAGAGCACTTTTAAGTTCAGAGCCAAATCAATTGGAAAGTAGAGAGAGTTCCCAATACCCTCTGTCCCCCCCCCCATGAACGTTATCCCCCACTATCAACATCCTGCACCACAGTGGTACATTTGTTTTAATAGATGAGCCTACGCTGACACATCATTGTCACCCAAAGTCCACAGTTTACCTTACAGTTCACTCTTGGTGTTGTGCAATTTATGGATTTGGACAAACATGGAATGAAATGTAGTCACCATTATAGTATCCTACAGAGTAGTTTAACTGTCCTAGAAATACCTTCTGCTCCAAATATTCACCCCCATCCCTGACAACCACTGATCTTTTTACTATTCCTATAGTTTTGCCTTTCCAGAATGTCATATAATTGGAATCATACAGTATGTAGACTTTTCAGATTGGCTTCTTTCACTTAGTAACATGCATTTAAGTTTCCATCATGTCTTTTCATGGCTTGATAGCTCATTGTTTTTTTTAGCATTGAATAATATTAAAGTACCATGGTTTATTTGCCTATTGAAGGACATCTTTGCTGTTTCCAAGTTTTGGCAATTATAAGTAAAGCTGCTATAAACATCTATGTGCAGGTTTTTGTGTGAATGTAAGGTACTCATTTGGGTAAAAACCTAGGAGCATCATTGCTGGATCAAATGGTAAGAATATTTAGTTTTCTAAGAAACTGCCGAACTGTCTTTGAAAGTGTACCACTTTGTATTTCAACCAGCAATAAATGAGAGTTCCTGCTGCTTCACATCCACACCAACATTTAGTATTTGTGCTATAGATTTTGACCATTTTAATAGTTATGTAATGGTAACTCTTTGTCTATTTCATTTGCAATTCTCTAATGACATACGATGTTGACCTCCTTACGTGTCATCCATACATCTTCTTTGGTGAGGTGTCTGTTCAGGTCTTTTTGCCAATTTTAAAAATTTGATTGTTAGTTTTCTTATTGTTGAATTTTAAGAGTCCTTTGTATAATTTGGACAACAGTCTTTTTTTTTTTAAAGATTTTATTTATTTATTTATTTGAGAGAAAGAGAGAGAGAGCGGGGGGAGGAGCAGAGGGAGACAGACAAGCAGATTCCGCACTGAGCACAGAGCCTGACGCAGGGCTCGATCCCATGACTCTGAGATCATGACTTGAGCCAAAATCAAAAAGTCAGACATTTAACTGACTGAGCCATCCAGGGGTCTCTGGACAGCAGTCCTTTATCAGATGTATCTTTTGCAAATATTTTCTCCTAGTAACTAGCTTGTCTTCTCATTCCCCTTAAGGAGTATAAATATTAACATTTGTGTATAACTCAATTGGATCTAAAAAAATTTAAGGTGGTTTAAATGTTTAACATGAAGTAATATTTAATAATAACCAGAGTTTATTTACGTGTATGATACTTAGTATTTTTAAAAATATTTTATTTTATTTAAAAAAAATTTTTTTTATTTATTTGTCAGAGAGAGAGTGAGCAAGTGAGCACAAGCAGGGGGAGGTGGTACGCAGAGGGAGAAGCAGGCGCCCCGCTGAGCAAGGAGCCCGATGTGAGACTCGATCCCAGGACCCTGTATGTATGTAAGAAGAATATTTAATTGAAACAAGCAACAGAGGGGCCTGGCTGGCTCAGTTGTTGTATCTGCCTTCAGCTCAGGTCATGATCCCAGGACCCTGGGATCGAGCTCCGTGTCGGGCTCCCTGCTCAATGGGGAGCTTGCTTCTCCCTCTGCCATTTTCCCTGCTCACACTCTCTCTCTCAAATAAATAAATAAAATTAAAAAAAAGAAAAGAAACAAGCAACAGATAGTTATTTAGTATAAAGTTCATTCACATGTATTAAAGTGTCTGTAATAGGAAATCCATTAAAACCAAAATATTATGGCTATAGGAAAATGTGCATTCAAAAAAAGTCGGTTGCTTTTTTCAGATAATGAAAATACTGATATATTGTATTGGATTGCCTTAAACTCTTAAACTGTTAGGTAAACATTTTTAAACAACAACAAAAATGTTGGTGGAAACACATAGTACAGAACATTGAAGGCATCAATATATGTCATACATGATCCTAAATCCCACATAGGCAGGATCTACAAAGACTCCAGTTTTTAAAAATTACAGAAATTCTAGATACTCCTCTAATAGATATAAATGCCATACATAATATTCCAAAGCAAACTAATAACTAATAAAAATGTAATTCACATTCAATTAGAACAAAAACAATATGAATAATATAAAATTGAACTTTTGAGCAACACTAACAAAACTTTTCTTATCAAAAAATTCTCTTGTGCATAGAGGAAAAGTATACACATGCATAAATTATCTGAGAAATAGAAAAAATCGGTTAAAATTTGACAGGTCAATGGGAAACCAAAGGTACAGAGGACACTGCTGGCTCTAGTTTTTAATGGTTCCAAGAATTTTTACCCCACTCTGTATTCACTCAGAGGGCATATTATTAACAGATGCAAAACTTTGACACCATTTGTGCTCTTTTTGATTTTTTTCCATTTTGTAAAAAAGAATATTCTGTGTAGAATTATATATCTTACTGAAGGTATTACCTTATAAATGCATATTTGTCCTTTTTTCCAGTTCAATTCCCTTTTTATACTCATATTCCATTATCTTCTGATTGTAATGGAGGGGTTGTAATGATCTAATTAAATACAAAGGTTATGTCAAAATAGATTTTTTTAAAGATTTTATTTATTTATTTGACAGAGAGAGACACAGCGAGAGAGGGAACACAAGCAGGGGGAGGGGGAGAGGGAGAAGCAGGCTTCCCGCGGAGCACAACGTAGGGCTTGATGCGGGGCTCGATCCCAGGACGTTGGGATCATGACCTGAGCTGAAGGCAGACGCTTAACGACTGAGTCACCCAGGCGCCCTTCAAAATAGATTTAATGGTTAACACTAATCAGTTGCTTGGGAAAGAAGCACAAACAAAACAGAGCAAACAAAAAAATCCACGACCAAAAGTACAACAGGAATGCAAAATGGTGAATGAGACAGAAATAAATACATGTCAATAACTTTATATTAAGATATTTTCCTTTCAGGGGCGCCTGGGTGGCTCAGTCGTTAGGTGTCTGCCTTCGGCTCAGGTCATGATCCCAGGGTCCTCGGATTGAGCCCTGCATCGGGCTCCCTGCTCCACGGGAAGCCTGCTTCTCCCTCTCCCACTCCCCCTGCTTGTGTTCCTGCTCTCGCTGTGTCTCTCTCTGTCAAATAAATAAAATCTTAAAAAAAAAAAAAAGGTATTTTCCTTTCAATCATTAAAAGCATTTACCAGTTATGGAATTAACATACAATGTTATATTAGTTTCAGGTGTACACCATATTGGTTCAACAATTCTATACATTACTCACTGCTCACTGTGATAACTGTAGTCACCATCTGTCACCAAACAACGTTATTAAATATTACTGACTCTTTCCTATGCTGTGCTTTTCATCCCCGTGACTTATTTATTTTATAACTAGAAGTTTCTCCTTTTAATCCTTTTTATCTAGTTTGCCCATTCCCCGCACCCACATCCCCTCTGGCAACCATCAATTTGTTCTCTGCATTTAAGAGTCTGTTTCTTAGATTCTACCTGTAAGTGAAATCACATGGTATTTGTCTTTCTCCTTCTGACTTATTTCACTGAGCATAATACCTTCTAGTCCATCCATGTTGTCATAAATGGTAAGATCTCAACCTTTTTTTTTGGTTGAGTGATACTCCATTATATATATACCACATCTTCTTTGTCCATCTGTCGATAGACACCTGTGTTGCTCCCATGTCTTGGCTATTATAAATGATGCTGCAATAAACATAGGGGTGCATATTTCCTTTTGAATTAGTGTTCTCATTTTCTTTGGGTAAATACGCAGTAGTGGAATTACTGGATCATTTGGTATTTCTATTTTTAATTTTTTGAGGAACCTCCGTACTCTTTTCCACAGTGACTACATTAATTTACATTCCCCACCAACAGTGCACAAAGTTCCTTTTACTCCACAGCCTTGTTAACACTTGTTATTTCTTGTCTTTTTGATACTAGCTGTTATGACAAGTATAAGGTGTTATCTCACTGTGGTTGTGATTTGAATTTCTCTGATGATGAGTGATGTTGAGCATCTTTTCATGTGTCTGTGGCCATCTGTATGTCCTTTGGAAAAATGTCTATTCAATTCCTCTCTCCATTTTTTTTAAAGATTTTATTTATTTATTTGACAGAGAGGGACACAGCGAGAGAGGGAACACAAGCAGGGGGAGTGGAGAGGGAGAAGCAGGCTTCCCGCGCAACAGGGAGCACGATGCGGGGCTCGATCCCAGGACGCTGGGATCATGACCTGAGCCAGAGGCAGACGCTTAACGACTGAGCCACCCAGGCGCCCCCCCCCTTTTTTTTTTTGACAGACGGAGAGACAGTGAGAGAGGGAACACAAGCAGGGGGAGTGGGAAAGGGAGAAGCAGGCTTCTGGCGGAGCAGGAAGCCCAGTGCGGGGCTTGATCCCAGGACCCCGGGATCATGACCTGAGCCGAAGGCAGACAGTTAACGACTGAAACACCCAGCGCTCCCCTTTGTCCATTTTTAAATTCGATTGTTCAGTGTTGAGTTGTATAAACTCTTTATGTATTTTGGATATTAACTCCTTATTGGAGTATCATTTGCAAACACCTCCCATTCAGTAGGTTGCCTTTTTGTTTTGTTCATGGTTTCCTTTGCTGTGCAGTGGCTTTTTATTTTGGTGTAGTCCCATATCAAATTTTCTTTTGTATAAAGTATTATGAGCTCGACATAGATGTTCTACAAACACCAGTGATTTCACAATCTTAATGATGAATTCCAGATGAATAATCAAGTTAGAGCAACAGTTTTATGCTAAGTGATGGCATATAAGAAATCTAGGCTACTGCTGGGAGAGGGGTTGTTATAGGTTTTAAGGCTAGCTTTGCAATTAGACTCTTATGAGTCAGTGGTAGTAAATAAGTTCAAGGAATATTTCAAATTATGATTCAATAAGAGATACAGCCTGTATTATATTTCTTTTTTTTTAAGTTTATTTATTTAAGTAACCTGTACACTCAGTGTGGGGCTTGAACTTAGGACGCCGAGATCAAGAGTCGCATACTCCTCCAACTGAGCCAGCCAAGTGTCCCTGTCTTATATTTCTATTCATCCTAAGAAATACATGTGTGTGAGAATACAGGTACATATATATGTAATATAAACCTATATATATTTATGTATATATGACAGATGGTCATAAATTTCTCATACAGCCTTGAATTAATAAGATCCCTGTTCTTCATAATTTGAGATAGCATAATTCTACAGGTATGAGATGGGCCTGGAAAAGTGTGCTTGCTCCTTCTAAACCTAGCTCTCAGCAGCATGTTAGATTTAGGGCAAGTTATGCTTTTATGCCTTAGTCTGATTGCTACAAAGTGAGGAAAGTAGAATTTGCCTCTGACCTTTTTTTTTTTTAAAGATTTTATTTATTTATTTGAGAGCGAGAGCAGAGCCAGAAAGACAGAACATGAGTCAGGGCAGGGGGCGGGGGCGGGTAGAGCTGAGGGAGAGGGAGTAGCAGGCTCCCCATTGAGCAGGGAGCCCGATGCAGGGCTCGATCCAGGACCCTGGGATCATGACCTGACCCGAAGGCAGATGCTTAACTGACTGAGCCACCCAGGCACCCACTGCCTCTGACCCCTTAAAGAGAATTAAAATAAGGGCAGAGTATAAAGTTACATGAGAAAATAGTCCTTATGTAAAGTCAAGGTATGATTAATGATAATTTTTTTTTTAAGTAATCTCTACACCCAAAGTGGGGCTTGAACTCATGACCTCAAGATTAAGAGTTGTATGCTCCATCGACTGAGTCAGCCAGGTGCCCCATAGTGGTAAAATTTTTAAAGGTAATGTAGATGGCTTTAAAAAGACTTTTCCTGGGGCGCCTGGCTGGCTCAGTCAGTGGAACATGTGACTCAGGGTTTTGAGTTCAAGCTCCACGCTTAAAAATCTTTAAAAAAAATAAAAAGACCACTTTCCTAATTATATCTAAATGCTGCTAGATGATTTCTTTGTGATAAGCAACTGAAGAGACCCCAAAATCTAGAAGGATAAAATGTTTGGCAGTCTGTAATGATTAAGGTCTTGCTTATATCTGCCTTAAGATCATGTTGTTTTAAAAGAGAGACATAAACACTCACACATTGTAATAATTTATACTGTCTAAACATTTAATTGGAAGGAACTACCAAATATATGTGGGTTTTAGTCTCACTTCTGTAAAAATTATAAAACAAAAGACAATTTTACAAATGGTCTTAAATAATAGGAAAATGCAATGCCTAGCAAAACAACAAGAACAGAATTTTTTCTTTTATTTCTCAGGAGTCTTTTATTTCTTGAGTTCCTGCAAAGAGAAAACAAATTCACACCTACATCCACACCCACTCACATAAATGTGTGCAAACACACTCCTCCAGAGGTTTATAGCTTATATTCTACTACATTCTTTTTTTTTTTAAAAGATTTTATTTATTTATTTGAGAGAAAGAATGAGAGAGAGCACATGAGAGGGGGGAGGGTCAGAGGGAGAAGCAGACTCCCTGCCGAGCAGGGAGCCCGATGTGGGACTTGATCCCGGGACTCCAGGATCATGACCTGACCCGAAGGCAGTCGCTTAACCAACTGAGCCACCCAGGCGCCCTATTCTACTACATTCTTAAGGAAGACTGGTCATATATACAATTAAAAGAAGAGACAAAGTATAGGTTAAAATGATTACTTATGGTGTTTTGGATCCAGACATTAAGAGATACGAGGGGTTGCTGGTAACTTTAGTTGGTATTATTTTAAGAGCAGGAAAGTAAATTAATTTTTCTAGGTTCTCGAACTATTATTTATAAACAACACATTTTCAAGATAAAAAATTACATGTAGATATATATAGATAATTTAGCAATGAAAATGGATGTGCCTACTCATCAGTAGCATGGGCAACTTTATCAAGTTCTAGTCACTCCTAGATTTGAAGCCTATATATTTGAGAGTATAACAACGCTTGCAAATCCTTGCCATTGCAACTCTGTACCCTCTGAAGAACTAACTCCCTAGCAAGTGACTTTTAAATTACTTACTCCACTCCCATAACAAAACATGACTGATAGCAATTGTTAACAACTAAAACCTATAAGATATGGTGAATGCTATGCAATAATTTAAAATGTAAAACGAAGTGATTATATTAAGGCCACCAGTTTATACTGAAGTGTCCAATTTTGTGACGGATTTCCAACAACAAAGAAATCCGAATAAAGAGTGGGTCTAATATTCTGATTTCGGATAATCTAATGATCAGAAACTCTTTTTTTGTAATATTCAACACAAGAAATCTACAAACTTTATCAGTACAAAAGACAGTTCACCGGTTCTAGCTATGACATCTATAACACAGATTTTCTGAACCATTAAAATAAACAAAAAAGTGCTCTCTTCTTTACTGCAAAGCTATGGAGTCCAAGTTTCTTATCAAAATGGTAATGATAAGTTTCTTACCAGGCTGATAATGATCGAGTTCAGGTCCAAGATGCCAACAGAACTGCTGTGGTGTCGTATACACATGCTTATTCTTTCTTTGCTCCTTGCGGTTTGTCATAAAGGGGCTGAAGTAACATGTCTCTTTGGTTCGGGGAAAAGGAACCATTCAAATAGCAGGAATCTCCGATACCACCATGGCGGGCTTAGTGAGATGGGAGTGACATAGACTTTTTAAATACTCGAAACCCTTTTGCTGGCCCAGGATATGGTGGTGGCGGGGAAACATTGTGCTTTCTGGTCAGTGCCACTGCCTGTTCATAAGAAGGTAATCCTGTGTCCTCCACTGCAGGGGGTGACGGGGTCAAGGCAGCCTCCTCAGGTCTTCTGAAAATGATGGAGGGAGTGTGCCTGCCCCTTCTTACGTAGGTGGCTGAAGAACTAAACAGAGAGACAGCATTTAGGTTTAGAAAGGCAGCATTTTTAGGTTAAAATGGCAATATTAGAAAACCCAACTGACGATTTTGATAAAAGTTGAGCCCAATTTATTTATGTTATTTATTTATTTTTTAAGATTTTATTTATTTGAGAGAGAGAGAGGGTGAGACAGAGAGCCCCGGCAGGGCAGAGGGAGAGGGAGAAGCAGACTCCCAGTGGAGCAGGGAGCCCGAAGCAGGGCTCCATCCCAGGATCCTGGGAACGTGACCTGAGCTGAAGTCAGACGCTTAACTGACTGAGCCACCCAGGAGCCCCTGAACCCAATTTGTTACTATAACCACAGTTTTATTTTACCCATATACTCTGAAAGAGTCTTGGTATAGGGGAAAGATCAAGAGCTTTGGAGGGCGCCTGGGTGGCTCAGTCGGTTAAGCGACTGTCTTCGGCTCAGGTCATGATCCTGGAGTCCCGGGATCGAGTCCTGCATCGGGCTCCCTGCTCAGCGGGGAGTCTGCTTCTCCCTCTGACCCTCCCCCCTCTCATGCTCTCTCTCTCTCATGCTCAAATAAATAAATAAAATCTTTAAAAAAGATCGAGAGCTTTGGAGTCAGTCATGGATCTGAAACTGGATCCTCTCATTTCATAGCTATGTGGCCAAAGCAAGTTATCTGTTCCCTTTGAAGTAAAATGGGGACAATAATAGCTACCTCAACAGAGTTGTTTTGTGTGGATTCAGAAAAAATGTTATATGTAAAGCATCTAAGCAGTGTCTGGAACACTATAATAAGGACTCAAAACATGCTAATTCCCCTTTTCTCCCACTCCTAAATGAGAACTTTCTCAAAATATGATGTGAAACCAAACCCTTTCTTGTTGAAAGGCAGCATTACTCCAAGCCAAGGATCCTGATGTCACAGAGATAATCACGACAGGTGATGCCTGTCTCTCTCCTCTGCAGTCCTGTTGCCTGGTCCATCCCTCCTAAATAGCACTTCTGTCATATCCCTCTTCTCTGCAAAAGTCTAACCCGCAGCCTACTTTCCCCTGAGTCAAGTTCAACTCCCATGCCTCCTTTCTAAAGCCTCCCTTATTCTGGCTTCACCTGATTTTTCACAACTCTCTGCTCTTGTAAGGTACCCTCTTTATAGTCCTCTGTATGTGCAATCAATTCTCTGTCCTGCTTCTGTGCTTTCACTGCTGTTGTTTGCTTTCTCAGGTTATTGTCTTTTCCCCACTCTGTTGACCTAAGGCCAATAATTAAAAAAAAATATGGCCTCCTGCAAGCCCCACCATTTCCACAAAACTCTGTCAGCTACCCCAGCCAGTGAAAATTGAAATGCAGTAGGGGTCTGGTGTTTTGAGCCTGTGTTTTCCCTTCTCACGACTGAATTATGAATTATAATTTAAACATTAGTAAATCGATCTGTTTAGACTGTAAAGTTGGCTGTCTATGAAGCACTTACACATAAATTAAGTTCCTAGAAATATGGCTAATTAAAGATAATTAAAATTCATAGGTAATCCCCAACTTCTCATCAATATTTACAATATTCTTCCCGGCAAGAGACAGTTAAGTAGACTCAAAATACTGTAAACTTTCCAAACTAAGGCAGTCAATTTGTACTTAGAACACCTCTTCCTTGGAGGTAATCATGAGATATGAAACTGGAGGAAAGGAGAGAGGATGATCGCAGAGAGAGAAGTGAAGAAGATCTATGTAAATCTAGGAACTGGAGAGTCAGCTCTTCAATAGTTGGGGGGTGACTGAGAGCATCCATCACAAGTTTACTTAGAGGGCTCAACACAATTCCTCCTCTGTCAGAAATCTGGAACAGATTCCTGGTAGGCTAGTCACTTGCCACATTCATTAACTTACGACGAAAAGTTCTATTTGTTTGCTTATAGGGAACAGGAGAGACAGATGTTTTAGTGGAACAAATAAACTCTTCCATGCAGACTTCCAAATATAAGATATAGAAACAATATCATAATTACATCAAAGTTATTAAATAATTTACATAGTGATTTCTTACACACATCTTAAATGATTGATATCAGGAAGTATACACAAATAACAACTCAAATAAACTAGCAACATCATAGTATGCCTATTTTCCTCCATAAACTGTAGGAACTAAGAAATGAAAAGATCTTGTTTCCCATTTCTTGACATGTTTTGACAGAGGAATGAGACAAACTTTTCTGACAATGACCTTATTTTTTACTCTTTTCTTTCTCAAATATTTCCTCACCCTTCCTCCACTTCCAGACTTGCAAAATACAGAAAGAGAATAACTCTGCTAGAAGAATTTCTTGGGATAATAGATGAAAAGTACTTTAGTAAGTTTTTAAAAGTCAGTCCCCAAATAAGAGAATGTCTTATAAACCTAGTGTTCAATGTACCCTCAAATCAAAGGGTGGCTCCGAGGATCAAAGTGAAACAATACATGTAAAAATATCTGTGAGCTGTATAGCATTATACTGTACTAACATTAAGTGTAACTAATCTTGCTTTTATTTATTTTTTAAAAAAGATTTTTATTTATTTGACAGAGAGAGACAGCGAGAGGGAACATAAGCAGAGGGAGTGGGAGAAGAAAAAGCAGGCTTCCCGCCGAGCGGGGATGTGAAAGGCAGCATTACTCCAAGGACCTGAGCCGAAGGCAGACTCTTAATCTTGCTTTTAAAATAAGAGCTATTCAGGGGCGCCTGGGTGGCTCAGTCAGTTAAGTGTCCCACTCTCGGTTTTGGCTCAGGTCATGATCTCAGGGTCGTGAGATCAACCCCTGCGTTGGGTTCTGTGCTCAGTGTGGAGTCTACTTAAGATTCTCTCTCTCCCTCTGCCTACCCCCCCAATAAATAAATAAAATCTTAAGACAAAATAACATAAGAGATATTCAGGGTTTTTAAATTTTATAATAACATACACAGAAAGCATGCGTAATAATGGCATTACTTTGCCATCTGAATTATGCATTTGAATTCTGCTTCTAACCTACAGCAGGAAGAAGCTAGAAGATTACACAGAAAAAAGGCCTAAGGTAAGAAGATGGAGTGGTGCAGAAAAGTAGGAAAATGAAGCAAAGCACAGAGAAGAGAGAAGAAAATACCATGCATGAGGACACTGACTAAATGGCTGTGCTATCCCAGGCCTTGAGCACAGTTATTAAGCATGAGGGTATACATGAACTTTTTTGGAGAGACATTATGAGTGGGGAGGAAAAGAGAGATAAAGCAAGAAGAGTCTCCAAAGACAAATTTTGCCTAGGTCTTCATTAGTCTGAGAGTTTCCAGGACTTCCTCCCCGACTTGTAGAGAAAGCCACACTGAATAAAATTTTATTCAAAAGTCCCAGAAAATGGAAAGGCCTTGCTTATTTCCTACCTGTTATATAAGGGAAGTTAATAAAAGTCTCTCAGCTTAAAAGATGGTGGCTTAAGAACAATTAGGCAAGTTCTTCCTCATTACTCTCATTTCTCAGATTTTTATAGGAGTTACAGAGGTCTCTGACAAACTCCTTTGTCCGTGCCCACAGGTCACGTTAATGCCTCAGGGAGCTGTTCAGGAATTCCAGCTTGGGGATCGAATTTCAACGTCTATACCCTGTCCTCTGCCCTCCTTCTGGCACGTCTTCTTCTTGCACCTTTGCTGTGAGGACCCTTTAAGGCTTGGTCCTTTTCTATCCGTCCTCCTTTCATTACACTCTGAGTACTGAGTACTGAGTACACACTGAGAGTACTTGCCTACTCTCATGGCTTCAGTTTTGTTTTGTTTTGTTTTTTTTTAAGTAATCTTTATATCCAACGTGGGGTTCGAACTCATGACCCTGAGATCAAGAGTCACCTGCTCTACTGACTGAGCCAACCAGGCACCCCATGGTTTTAGTTTTATCTCCCAATAGATGAATCTAATTCCACATCTGTTGCCCTAAACTCTTACCATAAAGAAAAAATTTTATAGTGCTAAAATATATATCACATAAAATTTGCCATTTTAACCATTTTCAAGTGTGTGACTCAGTGGTATAAATTAAATTCACAATGTTGTGCCACCATCACCACTGTTTCCATAACCCTTTCGTCACCTGGTCACAATCATGAGCTTTTCCCAGAATTTGAAAGTGTGACTAGGGATGTGTAAGCCTCAATTTCGAATAGCCTATTTAGCACCTGGCACTTTTTTTGAATAAGGTTATTTTTACACTTACTCATCTACACTTACTGAGAAGATAATAGAGAATAACTTTTTATTTTAATGAGGATGTTGAGATTCTATTGTCCAAACAATTATGGCTTTTATGAATTTTTATCAAGCTTTATTAATGTGTTATTCAAGCAGCAACCATTTTATTTCACTCATTTTTCTTTAATTGGAAGTATCAATAAACATGGTTGAATTTAAAAGCTAATTACACTGTTTCTATTTGAGTTGCCATATCGCTAAATCTGTTAATGATGTGACTTAGAGAAAGTGATGGGACTTCTTAACCTCTGGAAATAATGTGGGGACACTGGTATCTACTTCCTGCTTAAGAAGGAAATATTAAAAAATCAAGCTGACACTTGTGAATCCTTTTGTATTCTTTTGAAGAATCTCAGAAATTGCATCATTTCATTGTTTATGTAAGTGTTAAATTATGCAACCAAACAACGGTCACAGACCAGAGGAGACTGGAGAGAAAATGACAACTAAATGCAATGCGGCATCTTAACTGGGTCCTGGAGCAGAAGGAGGACATGAATGACAAAATTGGTGAAATCTGAATAAGGTCTGGAGTTTAGTTAATAGTGATGTACCAGTGTTGGCTGGTTTGTTTTACAAATGTACTATGGGAATGTGAGATGTTCACAGTGAGGGAAACTGGTTGAAGGATGGGAACTCTCTGTGTGATCTTTGCAACTTTCCTGTATATCTAAAATTATTCCAGAGTAAAATGTTTATTTAAAAAATAGACAGCCATTTTTATCCATTTTAAAATAACAATATAGAATGTATAATAGTGAATTCAATATTTTTACTTGGTACTTACCTGGGATATTGTCGCCTGTTACACTTGGTGATACAAAGATAGTAACCAAGTAATCCAAAAATAACCAAAAATACTCCAGCAGCAATTAATCCAGTCAGAAGGCCCATGACATCAACTTTTTCTCTGTTAGCATCTTAAGAGAAATCAATAAAATAATATAGATATAACAACTGAAAAGCACTGCCTATGATTTCAATAAATTTAACACTGGATCTAAGTATACTATTCAGAATCTAGTAATATTGACTTCTTTAAAAAGTGTTTGTGCTAGCAACAAAAATTTATAAAAGATACTTCCTAAAAGCCCTAGTTATGATTTCATTTATTTTATTATTTTTTAAAGATTTTATTTAGGGGCGCCTGGGTGGCTCAGTTGGTGAGGCATCTGTCTTCCACTCAGGTCATGATCCCAGGGTCCTGGGATTGAGCCCCACATCAGGCTCCCTGCTCAGAGGGAGTCTGCTTCTCTTTCTCCCTCTGCCTGCCACTCCCCCTGCTTGTGCTCTCTCTCACTCTCTGTCAAATAAATAAATAAATAAATAAATTTTTTTAAAGAAAGAGAGCAAGAGAGAGCATGAGCAGGCGGGGGAGGGGAGGGAGAAACAGACTCCCCTGCTGAGCAGGAAGCCTCATGTGGGGCTCGATCCCAGAGTCCTGGAATCATGACCTGAGCTGAAGGCAGATGCTTAACCGACTGAGCCCCCCAGGGACCCCCAAATTTCATTTACTTTAAATAGGTCATATTAAATGGATAGTATTCAAGACTAAACGTATTCTGGGGTGCCTGGGTTTGCTTAGTCAGAAGGGCATACAACTCGACCTCAGGGTCACGAGTTCGAGCCCCATGATGGGGGTAGAGATACTAAAAAAATAAATAAACTTAAAAAAAAAGACGAAACATAACATATTCTTTGTTCAACTAGGCACATTTTGGTATTAAATTACACAGATAACTGTACTAAGCAACACTAGCCTAGCAACGTAATAAAGTCTCCTTGTAGCTGGGGCTCTGCCTGATGAGAATGAAAGAAGATCTGACCAAAAAAGACCTGATAAAAAGCAGCTAGAGATGATAATACAGATAAAGTAAAGATCTCCCCTCTATAGACTGATTTAATTATAACACTCTTAATTTACCTAGTAGCAGAAGTATTCCATTTACTTGTAATGGTAAAAAAGAAAAAATAATTAAAATAGCTTACTACTTGGAACTAATGGAGTCCTACTTTTATTCTGTACAAGTCCTGACCTAGCTGAGTAGTTTAAAATACCTTTAAGCCTATTATCTCATTTCCCTAGTATCTCACCAGACTTGATTTTCAGTGTGTAAAGATGAATGTGGCTTCCTCCGTCTTAGATAGCCTAGTGTATAATTGAGAAATCATCCTGGATTTACAAGGCATGTATGTTGAGCAACAACCAAACTCAAACAATGAAACTAAAATGTATTTAGAATAGAGAGAGGGTGGGAAGAGCATTAAATTTCATCCATTCTTGCCTTACCTGATTTTTTTGTTGGTCCTTTGATGGAATATTCCTGCCAGAACGCCATCTAAGAGAAAGGTAAAATTTCCAAGTTTATTTCATTGTTTTGTTATCACTTCATGTGATCCCAATGACCCGGACTGGGGTGGTAAATTCTTGGCATGTGCCACAGAGGTTACTAGTTTATTCAAGCTGGAGGGCGTGACTCACTCTAATTCAAACACTGCTACCCACCACTGTTTCTCCTGACTCTGGAATTGGTCAGGGGATGACTGTCAGTGCCAGGTCTCTACTACTGTCCCCTGCCACTCTCCCTTCACCAGCTCAGAGTTACCGCTCAGACATACAGTGAAACCAACACATTAGTTGGTGACAGCACCAAAGGCAGAGGCTAAAGCAGTGGAACCCATTACCAAGTTTGAAAAGGAGTCCGAATTTTTCTACGCTTGGTGCGCCCTCAGTTTGCTAGGAGATTGTACTGAAAGGGATTGATCTGGGGAAAGACATCCCTGAGATTCTTTTGGTTCAGTGTTACTTGAGAGAATGAGGCAGATTTTAAGGAACCATGATAAAATCATAAAATGCATTTACAAAAAAACAATAAAATTTCAACAGGCACAGTTACAAGGTATAGACTTTGTTTTCCTTCTCTGGCAGATGTGGCAGGTATTAGCAGGGAGTGAGAGGCTGGGTGCAATTTTGGGAGAAAAAAGAAGTAAGTTCCATTAATGCCTGCGTTTGAAGGATACCTAGAGTTCCTTGGTCTTATTGACCGAAGACTAAAGTGGAACTCTTGAGGAAGGGGAAAAGGAGCTGTGCTTATTTAATTTACAAAAGTAAAGAATTTGAGTCACTCAATATTCTTTAAGAATATGCCAGATTATAACAGGGACCGTGTTGTCTGTTTGTTTTATACTGTTCCAAGATTAATGGACAGGATTTAATTACATTTCAAAGGAGAACTTCTAAAAGTTTCTCCCTTAAATTACACTGATATACCAAACAATAAGCTCTTGAATGCAGAGACTATATATTTTGTATCCTCAGTCTCTGGCAGAGCACTTGGCACATAATAGATTGTTAATAAATACAGTAATCAGAAAAGATAAGGTCACTCGTAGGAAAAGTTACTCTGAGTCTAGAATGATTGAAGCCTGAGTCAGAGAACTAACTCAAATAGTATCCTAAAATGTAATTCATTCCACTTCATGATTGTTTTTAAATATAATAAACATCACACACACAAAATCACAACACAATCGATAATTTGCCAATTACTGTAAGTCCATTTAATCAAGTATAAGGCCAAGTCTAAATAGGTTGGTTAGCATTTTAAGGAAGTAGAAAGGGATAACAGGTATAAAATCTTGATTCTATTTAAAGCATAAAATCTCTGATGACTTAATGTGCCATTTTCTTAAGTATGATTTAATAAATTTCCAGCCAATTAACATTGTCAACCAAATTACCGTTTTATCTTCATCCACAAAGATTTCTCTGGCTTCTTCATAATTACAAAGTTCTTCTCTACACTCTCTTTCTAGGTCACTGGGCGTGAAGAGCTCCAAATCAAATCTATTATATAGCAGGTGTCTATGTATGAAAAGGTTTGCTTCTTCTTTTGCTGTGAAGACTAATAAAGAAATAGATTTCAAAGGTTGATAAAAATAGGGCAGAACATTCCTGTTTTAACTGTGGAAGAACTGAATAATTCTCTTGATGTAAAATTATGCCAAACTTTTTTTGTATGGTTTTAAATTCTTTTTTTTTTTTAAGATTTTACTTATTTATTTGAGAGAGAGAGAGAAGGAGAGAGACAGAGCACAAGTGGGGGGAGGGGCACAGGGAGAAGCAGTCTCCTGGCTGAGCAGGGAGCAGGCTTCAGGACTCAATCCCAGAACCCTTGAAGGCAGCTGAAGGCACCCACTTATCTGACTGAGCCACCCAGGCATCCATGTATGATTTCAAATTCTGACAAAAAGAAATGTCATCAGTAAAAATAGTGCCTGTTAAATATGAAATACAAATATTAGCCTAAGCCCAGAAAATACTTGAGTTGGTTATATCCAAAGTTATTGGCATAAATGAAAATTATTTAAATATCACTTTTCCCTCTAGACAGTATTTCCAACAAGTGACAGGTCAGACTCTTCTACTTCTGAAGGGTTGGCTCTCTATTATCTTGATTGAGAAAAATTAGTCTGGTGTAAAGGACAGAGTATTGGTCTAAGAGAAGACAGAGATTCTTGGTTGTGATTTGGCTTGGCTATTGACAGTTTATCTGGGATAAATCACTTATATCTCTGTGTTGCCATTTCCTGATTTGTAAAATTGATAAATGAACTAAAGAATTACTAAGATCTCTTTATGTTTTAAAATTATTAATTGATTTATGTTAAAAATTTTAGAGCAAGTTAATACTAAAAACTTATAAAATTTTAAACTTCTAAGTTAATAAAATGATAAGGTAATTATAAGGTTAATTAACAGACATTCAGCCCCTCCTAAACAAGTAGGTGCCTCTCTCTCCCCATCCCCTAAAGATGTGTCTACAATGCTTCATAAGACTCCCTCTACCTTTTCTGGGAAGGTAAATGGTAAACACAATAGAGTTAAGCACAGGGTAACACAAAACCAAAATATCCCACCATGGCAGTATTTTCAAAACCCACAAACTTTAAACTCATTCTGGTATCACACAAAGAACGCTTAAGAAATCTTGCTCCAGATCACATTACCAAGACTGGAATTCAGAAACTCTCTGAAAACTACATCAAATGCTTAAAAGAATTTGGTGTTTTGCACTGTTAACCATCACTATAAAGGAAGAAATATATTAGAGTGGGCAATTGAAAGACAGTTCAGGACTGATGAGACAGCATGGCCTGAAAGACTAATTCTGATTTGTGAATGACCTCAGCTTGGCCATTTATTCTTAGCCCCACGATAACAGTCACACCTTGTCCAAGATATTTTTTTCCACTAGTCAATCACTTTTCCAAACAGGTCTGAATCTTATAGAGCTGTTTTGTTCAATATAGTAGCCACTAGGCACATATGGCTATTGAGCACTTGAACTATGGCTAGTCTGAATTGAGATGTGCTAGAAATGTAAAATATACACTGGACTTGAAGATTTAATTAAAAAGTAAAATATCTTAATGTTTCATATTGCTTGTATTTGGAAGTGATATTTTGGATATAATGGGTTAATTAAATATATATAAAATATATATAATTTTACCAATTCTTCTTACCTTTTTTAAAGGATTTATTTATTTTTAGAGGGAGAGAGAGAGAACGCGTGCGCACAGGGAGAGGGCAGAGGGCATTTTGTCACCAAAAGGAGACAAAATGAACAATTTTCCAAGTTACCTTCACCTCTCATTGGGATTCTCATCATGGCCCTCTGAGGGATTGCTTTGCTCCCCTACAGTCTGTTTTTAACATTGTGCTGTTAAAAAACACTTCCAATGCACCTGGTTCTCTCCTGCCTTTGTACTGGCTGTTTCCCCTGAATAGAACTTTCTTCTTTCACCTCCTTTAGGATTTTGCTCAATGTTACCTTGAAACCTCATCCCCACCCACCCACCTCTGGCGCTCCCTGTCCCTACTACACTTGGTTTCTCTTCATAGCGTGCACCACCATCTGGTGTGTTCTGCATGTGTTAACCACTTGTGACTACTCTGTTCCCCTCACTAGAAGAAAAATTCCACTAAAGTACAGACACACGTGGTGCCTGACACATATGAGGTGCTCAAAAAATGATTTACTAAATGAGTAAATGAACTCAATTTTTCTACATTGGGAAGAAATTCTTGGACCTAAATTCTACCAGTTAAAGCAATTCATAGGTATAGTCTGGTATTACTCATTTTGTTGTAGGTTTAAAATACTAAACCAGTGATGAAGTAACTCATGGCCTGCCTAACTTAGCTATATTTACTACATGGAATGGGATTTCAGAATGAAGAATTAGAAATCTGCTTCTGTATTGCTACTTCTCAGATATGGCCAGATCTTTACATTTTATTGGCTAAGAAAGTAGTGCCAAATTTCTCATTGTTGGTCTTCCCTTCAAGTAGGTTATCTGAGTTATAAAAATACTCTGTGCCCTCCAGATAGGACTCAATAGAACTACTTTCAACTTGAAAATAAGAATGAGAGAATCATAAACATTTTTATTGTTCCTGAAATGATACTTATGCCAGTAAAAGTCTTCACCCATGAATTAAATGTGCCCTCCAGGAGCTACTGTATATCACTTCCCTGAGTGTGAAAGTTCTGATTCAGTCAGGGGTTGACTTTAGGCCTTCGGTGCTTTATTAAATTTTTCCCTGCCTCCCTTTTGATCTTAGGAGAAATATTGTCCTTTGTTACTGGGATCCTAAGTAACTCTGAATTTGTTTGTTATCCAAAGAAGCAAACCTCCTTGTCCTGGGAGTATCCTGAACTTCCAGTGAGAAGTCTTATTTTCCCTCTCGCCCCTGATGGAGGATACACTGTCTTTAGTCCTTTTGTATGTGCCTCCTCAAGTCCTCTTCCCATTTCTATTTCTCCCATTTTAGGCCATCCTAAGAGGCTGTCTGTGCATCCCGCTATTTCAAACCCACCAACTGACCCTCCATTCTCTTCTACTCTCCTGACGCTCCATGTTTTCTTTTTTTTTTTTTAAAGATTTTATTTATTTATTTGAGAGAGAGAGAATGAGAGAGAGCACGAGAGGGAAGAGGGTCAGAGGGAGAAGCAGACTCCCCGCCGAGCAGGGAGCCCGATGCGGGACTCGATCCCGGGACTCCAGGATCGTGACCTGAGCCGAAGGCAGTTGCTTAACCAACTGAGCCACCCAGGCGCCCCGCTCCATGTTTTCTAAATAAATTCCTTTTGAGTCATTTGAACTTTGTCCTTGGCTTTATGAGAGTTCAGCTGAAGGTCCCTTATTTTCCTAGTTACTTTTCATAGCTCCACTTATTATTGGCTTCTGTGCCATATAACTCTCCAGAGGTAGAGTTACTGCTACTCACTCTTTCCCCTGCTCTTGAGCTCTCTGTTCCTACTTCTGTCACAGACCTTATGGAGATGATCTCTTTATATCTCGCCCTCTCATCAGATGAAGAGGTCCTCCAGGGCAGGGATTATAGACTTTCATTACTATATCCCCTCATCCTTAGATGAGGGCCTGGCATACAGTATGTGTTAATAAAGTGATTACTAACTGAGCAAATCAGCTTTTAAAATAGGATTCCTTATTTACATTTCCCACAGATATTTCCAGCCATCTGCACTCAGGTATGATCTCTGAATTCCTTCCATAATTTGTGATGTCCTTGGGAATGTCTTTTATGTCTGCATTATGTGAATCAATGAATATACTCACCAGCATACTGGGGATCAGCACCTGGTCCCACTGAGTATGGACCTTCAATTTTATATATGAGTGGACTTACATATGTGGTGGAACTTGGGAGGTAACAAGAAGGCTCTCCTTCCAAAATCTCTCCCTATTCTCATTAGCTAGCTTATCCAGTTGCCTAGAATTCTACCATCAGGGTTTGGTTCCTTTGGGTTAAGATTTCCTATCTTAAAACACACACATGCACAAACACCCACACACACCCTCCTGGAAGGTTTAATACACCAAGCTGTATTAATCATTAATAAGTTATCCAGGAGTATTAGTGTAACAGATCCTTCCTAAATGAAAATGAGCTGAGAGTAGATCTGATGAAAAGGATTAAGGGACAGGATTGTGTGGGGATAGGGAAGCACAATGACCAGGCAGGGAGAAGGATGCTGAAGCCAAAGCCATTTTTTTTTTTTTTCTTTTCTGGTTCTGATTTCTAGGTTAGACTTTTTGAAATGCGGACAGGAAGCAGTCTGTTTATGACCTGGAACCCACAAGGTATGAAATTCTAGGTTACCAAACCTAATCTTTCACAAGCATCTGACTTTATCCAGATAACCAGACAATTTGATGTCAAAAAGGACCTCAGGGACCGTTCTCCCTACCCCGATCATTTTACAGAGGAAGAAATTCAAGCAGAAAGGGGTTAAGTAACTTGCCCCGGGGTCTCATAACAAGTCGAGACTGGATCCTGGATCCTGGATTCGCTGTCCATCTTTCCAGGAAAAACAAGTAATTATGCTCATTATAATTACCACATAGCCTCATCTAGAAAAATGGCGCTCACTGCTTTTCAGAAGTTGAAATAGGTGTTCCATTCAGTGAACCACAAACCAGGTCTTAAATATATATTTATCAAAAGTAACTCACAGAAATAAATTTGTATAAACTGTACCTAACATAACCACAACATTGCCAAGCAGACCACAAATTAAACTAGAGGATACTGTAAGGCTTCTGTGATTGATGGGGGCATGTCATTTCAAAGACTACCCTTTCTCCTTTGAGATCTGTAATACCTGGCTCGGCTTTTCGGGGGCGGGGGTTTCTCGAGACGGGAGCCATGCTTACCTTCTTCTCGAGCATGCCTGGACTCCTTCGGACTCCTTGTGCAATGAGGAAACGCGAAGGTAACTATGGGCAGTTGGCTGAGTAGAACCAGAAGTGTAATCATAGTCTGGTAACTGTCAAACAAACTAAGACAAACAAAGTAACAACAAGAAAAAGTCAAAAAAGCCCCTGGCTCAGCTCTTTGAGTTCCTGGGGGTACTGAGTCACCGACCTGCCGCTCTCTTAACAACCACCCGACTGCGCCCGGCTCGCGGGTTTCGGTCGCCCGGCCCGACCCGCACCCGGAAAGCCCGAGAGTGCCTAGGGACAAATGCCGCGCCCCGGGACTCTGCCGACGGCTGAGCGGGCACCTGTCGTCGCGGGCGGCCCTCTGCCTTCCGTTCCAGTCCGGCCGGGTCCGCCGAGGTGGCCCCCTCCGAGGAACCCATTCCCCGCCCGAGCGAAACCTCCGGGCCCCGCACCTGCGGCTCCGGGCGCATGTTCCAGCAGCTCCCGGGCCGGAGCCCCGTCGTTGGGTAGTCCCTGCGGCCGCCAGACCCTCCGTCTCGGCGCCCCCCAACTCTCGGCGACAATCCCGGGAGGCCGGGGTGGCTCCCGCGTTGCGGCGGAGGAAGCGCCTGGGGTCCGCGGAGGGGCGCCTGGCCCACGCGAGGAGGCGCGCGGTAAGTTCCTGCGGTGACCCCGGGAGGCCGCGGCCCAGAGTTGGGCTAGAGGGCGGAGGCGGCTACCTGGGGAGCACCTAGCCGCGCTCCTCCCCGCGGGGGCCGGCCTACCTGCGGCGGGCGGGCGGTGGGCAGGTGCTTCCAGAGCCGCCGCAGCTTCGGCCCTGAGCCTCGGGGGAGTCCGGCCGCCTGCAGCCGGTTCTGGCCCCGCCTTGGCGCGCGGGTGGCAGGTTTTGGACTCATTTCTGCACCCGGCGCTGCTTGAGAATTCAGGGGGCATTTTCAGTTCTCAGTGCTAAGCGTAGCGCCCCGGGCGCAATCCCGCGGGCTTTTCGCTTTGGGTTTCACGGGGCAGGAGGTCTGTCTTGTGGTTACCTTAGGTCAGCGGTTCTCAAAGGGTGGTTCGGGAATGAGAACAAAATATTCATCAGAGGAAAGTGACTTTAGAATTAATCGATTACATTGGTTCTCAAATTGTGGCCCGCCAGGTCTTGGGACGTCTCCAAGATCCTGGGAAAGGGTCTCCTAGGTCAAAACTATTTCCATTAGGGTAATAAGACATGATTTGCCTTTTTCGCTTTCATTGTCTCATGACTGTCCAGTGGAAATTTCCAGAGGCCAATCTGACGTGAATGATGTCATCACTCTACTAATAGAATGGGTAGTCTTCTGTTTTCTAGTATGTTCTATGGTAGTAGGCTTAAAGTTTCAATATGTACATTTTTGTAGAGATTAATAAAATTTATATGTTCTCATTACTTCTGTAATTAGCTCTCTTTGATCATACCTGTCAGGATAGCTATAACCTCATTATTTTCAAATAAATAGTTATCTTGAAATCTTGAAATTTTCTTAGAATTTATGTGGAAACAACACAAAAGTACACTTTGCTGTCTTGATTTGAGATATTTTGAAAATATCTCTGTAATAATATGTGATATGATAAATACCATTAGATAGAATTCAAATAAGTGAAGACTCTTTAGGGCCCTTGGTAGCCCTAAAGAGTATAAGGAGGTCCCGAGATCCAAGAGTTTGGGAATTGTTGCCTCAATAATGAAGGCAGCAGGCGGACAGAGGACCTATGCCAGGTAACATTCACATCATTCTTTGTCCAAATAACACGGTAACATTCTTTGAAACATTATTTAAGATTCCATGCTTTGACCAAAGTGGCTTGGCACTTGCAGGAAATCAGAGGAAACATTTTCCCCCCTTTCTAGTGTTTAATTCAGTTTCCACCCAATTCTTTTTTCTCCCACAAAGGCTATTGCCTATTTTATTCTAACTATTTAGAATTAAGTGAATTCTTTCTAAGCTTTCTGCAGAAATTTTGTCTTCATTGATTCCTTAAAGATAGTGCTCTTTCTTTTCCCTTCTCCCAATCTCTTCCTCCTTGGTTTCCATTTGTCCACCTTGTCCTTAGCTTGTTTCTATGATAGATCCTTCTTCTCCCCTTCAATCCTTTTGTTGTTTTTAAGCAACTGGGATCAGAAGGAGAAAAGACTAGAAATGATTTCTTGTGTTTGACATCCTAGAACAGGAAACATCTTTATTAGAACACCCATTCTTCTGCTTATTCATTCATTTAGACAAACTACATCACTAAGCCCTGAGGACACAAAGATAAACACCACGGTCTCTGTTTTGGAAGAGAATTTAATCTAAATCTATATCTAAGAATGTGGGCCTATAAAGTCCTCATAAGGGCAAGAACTGATTTATTCATCTTTACATCTTCCATGGTACCTAGCAAAGCGCCTTTTATGTTGCTCATGCTCAATACATTTTTTTGGATGGAAGCAATTTATTTTCATGTAGGAAAAGTGCTTCACACTATATTGGGAGAGGCAAATGGTCAGATGCCTCATATTGTGGAATAAGCAGATGTGAACTGTGGTGACATTCCTTGGTAGAAGGCATCCACCCACATATCTGGCTATTTGGACCAAAACAAATGAGGCTTTGTGCTCTCATCAAATATCAGAGTTTATAGTCTGAGAGGGGAGTCAGATACAGAAATGAAAGTCTTTCTCAGTGGTGAATTCCATCCCTGTATGTTTCCCTGTAATATTGGATCCTAAAGAATATTATAGCATTTGGCAGTATGCACACAAACTTCAGCCACGATAGAATTACAAGATATTTTGAGATTAGATAACAAGAAAGAAAAGAATACTAGTAACAACATTGTCCACAACTGACAATTTCTTCTGTTATTTACTTGCTGTGTTCATTTTCTTATTTTTTGCCATTTGCTTTTTGAAGTCACAGTATTCTTATGCTTTTCTTCCAAAGAATTTTAAGTGCTTTTATTCTGGCCATCTGTGGAATTGGGCCAGATATTATCATTCTCATTTTGCGAAGAGGGATACTGAAGCATGAAGAAGTAAAAGGTCTTGAACAGTCATTGGCCAAGTTGTCGCCTGGCTCTTGACTCTTACCAGTGCTTTTCTGAGTTATTAACAAGCAATGGAGGGCAGTAGGTAAAGCATTTTTTGATTTCAAAAGAAATAAGAAAAAAAAAGTCAGAGCAATGAGATGAATGGACTCGGATTACTGTGATAATGCATCTCTGAATTTAAGCATATACCCACCCATTTACCTGTGTGAACTCAAGAATGAAATGGAAACTCACTTTACTGTGTGGGCTTGAGGACTGACTCAAGGACTGTGACAGGAAATGTGAAGGTTGCGGCCATGAAGCTTTGCAGTGTAAGGTCACATCCACATCCTTAAAGACACACTGATGATTGTGTCAGCCTACTCCGAGCAGCAGCTACAACTTTACTGAACTTTATGTTTCTGTGACATTTTAGCCTTGACATTTCAACAGCAATTGTTTGCTGTTTTAATTTGTCCCAGTAAAATCAGTAGGTGGAAAATGAAAGACTCCTCCTGTTCAAAGTTGATTATATATCCAAGTGCAGGTATGTTCAGATTCAACAAAGAGGCAAAAGGACTAAAGATTTAATTTTAAGCATTTACTTAAAACCCTCTAAAGGAACTTTTGACTACAGCTCACATTTAACTCTATCATTTAAGAACAATGATTAATAACAAAATTAAATAAAAATCAAGAGCAGCGTGAAAGGTAATCCAATTTCATGGTCATCTGGTTCTGCGTCATGCTGTGGGTAGTAATCAGAGCTGTATGTCATGCCAGTAATTCTTATAGTCCTAACAGGGCATAGCCAAACTGGAATCAGTGTGCTTCCAAGTTGCCCTCAGGTGCCTGTGACAGGGACCTGTGTCACAGTTGGTCACAAAACTCTCACTCTTTTTTGTTCAGACTTCAGCATTTTTACAATTATAATTCTTTCACTTATCAGACTCAGTTTATCATCATAATCTTACTTTCTGACTGATAAACAGTTTTTTTTGCCTCTTTTTTTGTAAACCCCTGTTCAGATAATCATGATGTTCTAACTAAACACAGATTGTTTCACACACAAGGTTTAATTTTTTAAAAGATTTTATTTATTTATTTATTTATTTATTTATTTATTTATTTGAGAGAGAGAGTGCACACAAGCAGGTGGAGTGGCAGGCAAAGGGAGAGGGAGAAGCAGACTCCCTGCTGAGCAGAGAGCCCGATGCAGGACTCGATCCCAGGACCCGGGGATCATGACCTGAGCCGAAGACAGATGCTTAACGACTGAGCCACCCAGGCGCCCCTCTTTTGTTATTTTATGTACCACCCCAGCTTGAAGCTTTCAAATGAGAGTTCTCAATAACTGAGTTTTGACATATAAAATGTGGATTTTAAAGTATTATTTCATTTACTGATGTGCACTAGGGGCTTTAATAACCACCCTGACCACTGCCACTCTGACAGGTCCTTGAGAGCCAGGAACAAAATACACTGCTCTCTGTACACCCCCCCCGACCCATAGCAGGCTTTCCTGACTGCTAAGTGGTTGAAAGAATGAACAAATTCATTCTTCTCCCGCTTGATAACTTTGAACAAATCTCCTCTCTGAACTTTCTGCCTCTTCTGAGACGTTGAGGGTTTGGCCTGAATGAACTCTAAGATTTCTTCTTACACTAAAATCCTATGGTTCTTTGAACATCTTTAATAATAGAAGGGTAGATGGGCTTTATTTAAGCAATTTTTAAAAAAATTTTATTTTTAAATAATCTCTACACCCAACATGGGGCTCAAATCCACAACCCTGAGAACAAGAGTTGCATGCTCCACTCACTGAGCCAGCTATGTGCCTCTATTTAAGTAATCTTCTAATTATTCTTTCCCATTCTAAATAGTCTTGCATGACTTGCTTTTATATAATTTATGATACTTAAAAATAAATTAATCACGTTAAACTGTAAATTTTAGAATTTGGCTGTAAACCCAAGTTAGGTATTTTATAATTTGTTCACCCGTAGTTATACAAAATGGGAAATTAATATAATTTTCTATGTGGCAAAAGAGATACTACACCATTTGATTTACTTTTATTGGCCTCTCTATTCTCATAACTTGATTTATACTTTTTATTTTTTTGTTATCAGGTGACATTGCTGCTGAATCTTTTTATTATTATCAGAACTCCTGTTTTATTTCTTTCCAACATTACTATCTTTTTCTCAGATTTGTACTGAATTTGTATATAGTTTTATATTTCTACTACGGTTTCCTCTGTTATAGCTCTCTTATCACCTCAATATTTTTTTCATTTTTTCCCCCCTCAGAATTTAGGATTTAAGAACATGGGGCACTTTGGTCTATCTTTCTTTTTTTTTTTCTGAGGCACATACTGTGCCTTTCATGAAATTATCTATACAGTATTGGATGCTCAATACACACTGGATGATTTAAATTAATTATTAAGAATGTATTCATTTTTCAAACAAACAAACCCCCCCGCCCCAAGCTCACAGATACAGAGAACAGACTGGTGGTTGCTAGAGGCAAGGCGTGAGAGGTGGTTGAATGGGTAAAGGGAGTCAAAAAGTACAAACATCCCCATTACATCACGGGGTGTTCTGTACAGCACAGTGACTATAGTGAATACTGTATTTCATATTTGACATTTGCTAAGAGAGTAGGGTTTAGGAGTTCTCATCAGAAGAAAAAAATTTTTTGTAACTATGTATCATGATGGATAGTAATTAGATTTACTGTGGTAGTTATTTTACAATGTATACAAATACTGAATCATTATGTGTAGTCTGAAACTAATATAATGTTGTATGTCAATTACACCTCAGTAAAAAAAATAGAAAAAGAATTTATATTAGTTTTTACTGTTGTACGTTTTTACCATTCTCTTCTATTTTATTTTATTTTATTCTATTTTATTTTATTTTATTTTATTTTATTTTATTTTATTTTATTTTATTTTATTTTATTTTATTTTATTTTATTGTTATGTTAGTCACCATACAATACATCATTAGTTTTTGATGTAGTGATCCACGATTCATTGTTTTCATATAACACCCAGTACTCCATGCAGTACATACCCTCCTTAATACCCATCACCGGGCTAACCCATTCCCCCACCCCCTCCCCTCTAAAACCCTCAGATTGTTTCTTAGAGTCCGTAGTCTGTCATGGTTCATCTCTCCCTCTGATTCCCCCCCCCTTCATTTTTCCCTTCCTTCTCCTAATGTCCTCCGTGCTATTCCTTATGTTCCACAAATAAGTGAAACCATATGGTAATTGACTTTCTCGGCTTGACTTATTTCACTTAGCATAATCTCCTCCAGTCCCATCCATGTTGATGTAAAAGTTGGGTATTCATCCTTTCTGATGGCTGAGTGATATTCCATTGTATATATGGACCACGTCTTCTTTATCCATTCATCTGTTGAACGGCATCTTGGCTCTTTCCACAGTTTGGATATTGCAAACATTGCTGCTATGAACATTGGGGTGCATATGGCCCTTCTTTTCACTATATCTGTGTCTTTGGAGTAAATAACGAGTAGTGCAATTGCTGGGTCATTAGGGTAGCTCTATTTTTAATTTTTTGAGGCACCTCACACTGTTTTCCAAAGTGGCTGTAGCAACTTGCATTCCCACCAACAGTGTAAGAGGGTTCCCCTTTCTCTACAACCTCTCCAACATTTGTTGCTTCTTGCCTTGTCAATTTTTGCCATTCTAACTGGCATAAGGTGGTATCTCAACGTGGTTTTGTTTAAATTTCCCTGATGGCTAATGATGATGAACATTTTTTCATGTGTCTGTTAGCCATTTGTGTGTCTTCTTTGGAGAAGTGTCTGTTCATGTCTTCTGCCCATTTTTTGACTTGATTATTTGTTTTTTGGGTGTTGAGTTTGAGAAGTTTTTTATAGATCTTGGATACCAGCCCTTTATCTGTAGTGTCATTTGCAAATATCTTCTCCCATTCTGTGGGTTGCCTCATTGTTTTGCTGACTGTTTCCTTTGCTGTGCAGAAGCTTTTTATCTTGATGAAGTCCTAAAAGTTCATTTTTGCTTTTGTTTCACTAGCCTTTGGAGCTGTATCTTGAAAGAAGTTGCTGTGGCCGATGTCAAAGAGGTTACTGCCAATGTTCTCCTCTAGGATTTTGATGGATTCCTGTCTCACATTGAGGTCTTTCATCCATTTTGAGTTTATCTTTGTGTATGGTGTTACCATTCACTTCTGTTTTTGTCTATATGTTCCCTTTTCCCATTCCCCAGTGATATCTTTTTTCTTTCATTCTCTCTTATTTCTTCTAAGTTGTTATTGTGGAAAAAATTTGTTTTTCTCATAATTTTCAACTCTCTTATTTTTTTCCCTCTTGAAGGAATTTCTGTAACTTTCTCAGGTTGAACCATATGAAATTACCATTGTTGTGAATAAAAAATATGCTTGAATATCAGCAATTTCATGTGGTTCAACCTAATAGTTTTCCTCAGTGCCTTGCATAGTGCCTGGCAGATGCTCAATTAATATTTGTTGAATGAAGTAATAAATAGATCCTCCTTTTCATTGGTTTTCTGGGGGCCTAGATAACATTAGGCAGAGAGCTCTTTACCAATTGTGGACTCAGGAGTCTCCAATCATCTTACCAGATTTGCTTAGTGCCGATTTTATTAGTTCTTTTCATCAACATGCTAAAAATAAACTTGAAGATATGCTTGTGAGCAAGCATGTGGTTACCTACATCCATATTATTATACACAAATTTGTGTGAATGTTAGTAAACCTAAATTTATGGTGTATACATCTGTTTATGAGCATTTGTGTATATATATATGATTGGCATCTCAAAAAGCTGAAATATGTTAAAAGAGAAGTAGAAGAAATTGAAAAGAAGGTTAGGTTTCTTTCTTTCTTTTTTTTTTTAAAGAAGGTTAGGTTTCTTAAAATACAATATTATTTCAGTCTCATCAGCAGTAACATGAAATGTCTGTTATTCCCAAAATGTTCACCTCTGATGATCCATCCCCTTCAATGGGCCTCTGAGAATTTATGCACACTGAAATCATAGCTGAGCCCTTGAGAGAAGACTTATTAATTAAGGAAACATTTTAGGTTTCCTGAGTTCCTGGGTGACTAGAATTGTTAACACTGTCCATGAAGATTTTTACTTCAAGTTCCCTTTAGTACTTTAATAAGCTCGTCTTTTTTGACAACTTAAGATCTTTGTTTAATGAGTTGGCAAACAGGTACAGAAATTTTAAGAAATTTGTCTAAAGAAATTTAGTAAGTGAATCCAGGGGAGCATTGAAACTAGGATTTCTGGTTTCTACCCAGTAGGATTTCCACTTCACCCCACTGGTATTAGAATTTCACTTAATCATCTAGCACTTATGATTCACGCCCTATGAATCATGAAGAGTTTCTTTTGTTCTTTTAGTCATAAAAAGGTGAAGTTCAAGATCTGACTCTGACATATGGCATCAAACTCTCATGCAATGAAGAAAATAAATTTCCATATATTTATTTGGAAATTTAACAGCAAAGCAATACATACCTTTTGTAAAACATCCAAGTAATATAGAAGTTAATTAGTAAAAAGACACCTTTTCCAAAAGAATACTGTTAAAATAAGTTTCTACAGAACCTAGTCCTTTTTAAATGAACTCTGAAGAACTGTTTAAATGCTTATGTCACGGGAAATTTTGTTGTATTAAAAATGTGTTTTTAAGAGTTAGTTGCCTCTCTCACATTTTACTCCCAAATAAACTCCGGATGGCTTTAAGAATAAAATGAAAAAAATTGCCCCATAAAAGAATTAGAAGAACATGTAGGTGGATAACACCTACTTCTAGAATTGAAAAGGACTCTCTCTTTTTAAAGATTTTATTTACTTATTTGAGAGAGAGAGAGAATAAGTACAAGTGGGGGAGGGGAGGGGCAGAGGGAGAAGCAGACATCCCTCTGAGCAGGGAACCCTGATGCGGGACTCAATCCCAGGACCAGAGAATCATGACCTGAGCGGAAGGCGGACACTTAACCAACTGAGCCACCCAGGCACCCTGAGAAGGACTCTTTAAGAATAAAAGCCAAGCAAAAATAAGAAAGAAAAAAATTAATATATTTGACCTCATAAAAATAAAATATTTTTACACATTATAAG
Source organism: Zalophus californianus (assembly GCF_009762305.2). Classification (NCBI taxonomy): domain Eukaryota; kingdom Metazoa; phylum Chordata; class Mammalia; order Carnivora; family Otariidae; genus Zalophus; species Zalophus californianus. The sequence continues at coordinate 85,405,609 of NC_045605.1, read as the reverse complement.
ACTGTTAAAGTTGAAAGGAAATGACAAACTGGGAAAAATATTTAAAACATATATGCCAGATAAAGAGTTAAGATCTTTACTTTTTAAAATATCATAACAAATGAACAAGGAAAAAGATTACTTAAAAAACATACAACACATGAATAGACAATATTCCAAAGAAGAAATATGAATAGCCAATAAATAAGCCTTAGAAAACATTCAGTTTCACTAATAATCAAAGAGGTGGGAAGTAAAATGAGACTTTTTTTTTTTTTTGCTGTTTACATCAGTACCGAGAAGGGTGTGGTAAGAAGGGTATTCTCTGCTCACTAGTGGAATAACCATTTTAGAAGGCAATTTAGCAATTCATTTTAATAAATGTAGAGATTCTGTCCTTAAACATTACGAGAGATTATTGAGTCATCCATTTTCATTGACCTAACTATTACACTTTTGCTTGCTTTTTTGTAAAGACAATATCTCATAAATCATTCTCTAATTGCAGATCTAATGTCTCCTCAGTGATTTCTATATTTTACCTATTTATCATTTTCTAGATATATCAGTAACAAGTTCATTAAAAATTTAGTTTATTCATAAAAGTTTTAAAAATATTAAGCTGGCTTCAACAAAGTAAACTGGTTAAGAAATACTTTTATTATTTTCTATTACAAAAGCAATACTTACATTTACTGTAGAAGAATGTAGGGGATAAGGGCAAGGGGGAGAATCCCTAATTTTACTTCCAAGTGTAATACTTGGGGTACATTATTCTAGACCTTTTTCTAGCTGTAAATATATGTCTGTATTATACATGTTGTCAAATTAATCTCTAGAAAAGTTTAAAAATGTATATGCTCATCTACATATACATATACATAATGGGAAATGACAAGCCAGACCATAATTTCCCATTGTGGGCGGTAGATATTAACATTTAGAAAATGGTTTAAAATAGCCTTTTGTTTTAATTAACCTTTTTTTTAAATATACTCAATTTTTTTTATAGTTCTTCTTTCTTGAGTTCCCTATTAATATTTTTTGTTAGATTGTATTTTAGCCAAGTGTAATGCCAAGATTGTTAGAACCGTTTTGTTTTAGTTTGACCTAGTCTACCGGAATTTCTACAGAGCAATAAGTTACCATTTACCTATGGTTTGTTCTGCATGCAAACTGCAGTCACTATAATTTATAGAAGTTACTCATATTGTTTCATCTTTGCATTTAAGGCCAGATTAAATATCTTTTCCTTTAAAAGAAAATAATTTTCTTTTTTTTAAAGAAAATAATTTTCTTAATGATATCTCCTTAGGCACTCTATGGGATACAAAGTTGAGTAGTAATATAACACTTTTTTAATGAGATAAAATTGACATAACATATAAAATTTAAAAATTTACACAAATTGAATCATTTTAACCATTTAAAAATGTACAATTCAATGAGTTTTAGTATATTTACAATATTGGGCAAACAAACCCTCACCATTACCTGGTTGTAGACCATTTTCATCATTCCAAAAAGCAGCCCCATACCCACTAGCCGTTATTCCCTCTTTCCCCTTCCCTCACCCCTGGCAACCACTAATTTACTTCTGTCTTCATAGATTTGCCTCTTCTGGACATTTAATATAAATGGAACCATACAGTATATGGTCTTTTTAAAAAAATTTATTGGAGAGAGAGGGAGAGAGTGCATACGCGCATAAGCTGGAGGCAGGGCAGAGGTAGTGGGAGAGGGAGAGAGAATCTCAAGCTGACTCCATGCTGAGTGTGAAGCCTGACTTGGGGCTCCATCTAATGACCCTGAGATCACAAACCTGAGCTGAAACCAACAGTCAGACGCCCCAATATGTGGTCTTTCATGACTGACTTTTCACTTAGCATTATGTTTTCATGTATCAGCACTTCACTCCTTTTCATGGCTGAGTAATATCCCAGTATGCAGATATACCACATTTTGTTTATTCATCAGTTGATGGAAATTTGGGTCGCTTCCATTTTTTGACTATTGTGAATAATGCTGCTATGAACATTCATGTATCTGTGTTCATGCGTGAACACGTTTCCAATTCTCTTGGGTCTACATCTGGGAGTAGAGTTGCTAAGTCATATGGTAACTCTATTTTAACTTTTTGAGAAGTATGTAACATTTCTGAAAGCTTAATATGGTGGGCCACTTAGCTAAGCACGTAACTTACAATATCTCCTTGAATTCTCACAGCTTTCTTTAGTAGGTTCAAATATTATGTCCATTTTACAGATGAGGGCACTGCAACTTGAAGATGTTAAACTTGCTAAAGTGTTCAAGCTGGTTGGGACAGATCCAGGATTTGAGCTCAGACATTCTGGCTCTAGAACCTGAACTCTTTATGTATTGTCTTAAGACACAGATGGTTCAAAATGGGTAGAAAACAGCACATGAGTAACAAAACAAGGTGGAATGAAGTAAGACATACAAGAGCCATGTAATGTGCCTAGAGAATTGGAGGTGGAGAGTGGAATCAAGAAAGGCTTTGTAGGAGAGGAGACATTTAAAGTGAACTTTAATATATGGCAACCAATTCAAGAAGAACTGGGGTGAAGGCCAACTAGGTGAAAGGACCATTAGAGGGATGGCGAGTTAGCTGTACCTCACGTGCCAATTCCGGTTCAAGGTAGTGGTTGTCTGCAGCACTGTATTGAGACATTGCGTCCCAGGTCAGTGGGAAAGAGTATGATGATTAATTAGCAGGATCTGCTGAAGGCAGGGGAGGGGAGATTTGAAGCACTCATGATAAGAGTTTTCATCACTGGACTATTATGACATGGAGATGAGGAATTATGGGTCATGTTCTGGAGAATAATGACTACTATATGATTTTAACTGGATTGTAGGGTAAGTGCAGGAGAGTGGAGGTTAGAATAAGATTGGAAATATGTGACGAGGCCATATTGCAGTGTGTCTTAAATGACAGACTGAAGAGTTTGTGTTTACTTCAGTAGATAGTGAGGAGTCATTGAAGATTTTTGAACAGGGAATAGTGTCATAGGAAGCCTAGTGTAAGAAGAATAATCTGGCAGAGACATAGAGAATAACTGATGTGGAAAAAAATTAGAAACAAGGAGACCACTTAGGGTCATATTAAAAAATTTAATGGGTCAAGATGGTGCCATATTAAAACAAGGAGCTACCACTTTTTCTGATTAATTTGAGAAAGATTAGGTGAGAGGAAATGAACACTCTAATATTATGTTGGTGATACATTAATTCAACTTCTCTGGAGGGTAGTCTGGCAACATGTACAAAAAAGCCTTAAAAAAAAAGCCTTAGGGGTGCCTGGGTGGCCAGTCATTAAGCATCTGCCTTCGGCTCCAGTCATGATCCCAGGATCCTGGGATCGAGCCCTGCATCAGACTCCCTGCTCCGTGGGAAGTCTGCTTGTCCCTCTCCCTCTCCCACTCCCCCTGCTTGTGTTCCCTCTCTTGCTGTCTCTCTCTCTCTCTGTCAAATAAATAAATAAAATCTTAAAAAAAAGCCTTAAAAAATGGTCCATTCTTTTTAATCCAGTATCTAGAATTATGCCAAAAAAATAATCCTGAGCATATGCAAAGATGTAGTTCTAAAAGTGTTCATTGCATTGCCATTTAAAAAACAAAAACAAATGTAGCCCAGATACTGGCTGTACAGTTGCTCCTCTTGAAACCATCCCACCTGAGGCAGGACTCAGCATTTAATTCACTGTAGAGAATTCAGTGCACTTAGTTAGCTATGTTGAAGTTTACTAAAGATTATGTAGGCAAGATGGAAGAGTGTTTATGTTTGTTTCTGTTAATTGAAAAATGCTCAGCAAACTTGGTAGATTACTCTTAGACATTTCTACCTCCTCTGCAGTGCTGACCAAGAATTCTCATCTCTCCAACTCTTGTCCACACAGCACTTAGCCTTGACACCCCCGCTCCCTTATTCCTTCTTTTACTGTTCAAATTTATTTCTTCTGCTTTGACTTTGGGTCACAAAACCTATTCCGAGTTAGGCTTTTTTTTTGAAAAGCTGGTTTCTATTAGAAAAAAATTATTGTAAATACTTGTGGAGGATATAAAAATTACTCATGAGTTACACAAAACATTGGGAACACATTAAAAAAAGAAAGAAAGGGGATTTGTTAAACAAATTATGGTACAACCTGTTCCTAACTAACACATATTGAGCACTCTTTGGAAATAGTTCCTCCCTAGGTGATTGTGTTCATTTCCAGGGTTTTAAATATTGTTTATGTGCCGACAACCCCCAGATTTATAACTCTGGCACAAATCTTTCCTTTGTGCTCCAGATACATATTATCTCACTCCAGACTAATATCTGTACTTGATATCTCCACTTGATGTCTCATAGCCCCAGTTTACCATGTTAAACTTGGTCTTCCCCCACACTGGTCTTTCCAAACTTGAAAAACAGCAGTGTCATCTGTTAAGTTATTAAAGTCAGACAGTAGGCATCCTTGATTCTTTTCTTCTTTGCTACTCCATATCGAATTCATTAACAAGTCTGTTTAGAACTGTCTTCAAGATATAGTCATCAATCCCTTTTCATATCCATTGCCAGCTCCACTCCAGAAGGAGTTTCCATGCAGAGAGCACATGATGTGTAAAAGTAGAGACCTAAGAGGGCTGGATTGTCCAAGGAAACTACAGATGTATCCGGGGGATGGGGGGGGCATGTAGGTCCATGTGTTTTTAAGAAGATGAGGCAGTGGAGAGGTGGGAGATGATGGGTTTCAGAGCAAAGGCAGTAAGTTCTGTAGGGAGCCCAACCAGGAACCAAAGGGAAACACACAGGCTATTTATTTATTTATAAGATTTTATTTATTTATTTGAGAGAGAGAGAGAGAGAACACAAGCAGGGGGAGCAGCAGAGGGAGAGGGAGAAGCAGGCTCCCCACTGAGCAGGGAGCCCGATGTGGGACTCGATCCAAGGACCCCAGGACCATGACCTGAGCTGAAGGCGGACACTTCACCGACTGAGCCACCCAGGCACCCTGGGCCATCTCCTTTTAGAAATACTAGTAAAGTGGGATGCCTGGGTGGCTCAGTCGTTAAGCGTCTGCCTTCAGATCAGGTTATGATCCCAGGGTCCTGGGATGGAGTCCCACATCGGGCTCCCTGCTCAACGGAGAGCCTGTTTCTCTCTCTGCCTGCCGCTCCCCCTGCTTGTGCTCCCTCTCTCTGGCAAATAAATAAAATCTAAAAAAAAAAAAAGAAATACAAGTAAAGAAAAAATAATCATACCAACACAGGGTAATAGCACAAGTCACAGTCTTTTAATAAACAAAGAGATGTTAGAAAACTTTTTCCATCCTATTGGAAGAATAGGTCTTGCTAAAGGTATGATATCAAAGGTGTTACTATTAAAAGCAGTGGTTAGGAAAGGGAAAATAATAGAAACACAAATGTTCGTGTTTAGCTATGGGTGAATTTATTTAATCTCAAAGTCAGAACTAGCTTTATGTTGGCAGATTATAACTTTGGAGGAAAGCCTAATATATACTTACTTTCCTTTCTCTCTCTCTCTCTCTTTTAAGTAGGCTCCATCTGGATGTGGAGCCCAACACAGGGCTTGAAGTCGTGACCCTGAGGCAAGACCTGAGCTGAGATCAAGGGTTGGACGCTTAACCAACTGAGCCACCCAGGTGCCCCCCTTTTCTTTCTTTCTTTCTTTCTTTCTGTTAAAATATTTGAAATGAAGATATAATTTATAAACCACAAAATTCATCTTTTTAATATGTGCAGTTCAATGTTCTTAGTATTTTCACAAGGTTAAAAAAACATCCCAACTATTTCATTCTGGAACATTTTTTACCACCCCCCAAATAAACCCCATACCATTAACAGTTACTCCCCAGTTTCCTTCTCTCCATCCCCTGGAAATTACTAATCTACTTTCTGTCTCTATGAGTTTACCTATTCTGGATATTTCATATAAATAAAATCATACAGTATGTAGCCCTCTGTGACTGGCTTCTTTCACTTAGAATAATGTTGTCAAGATTCGTCCATGTTGTAGCATATATCAGTACATACCTCATCTCTTTATATGGCCAAATAATATTCCCCTGTGTAGATATGCCATATTTTATTTATCCATTAATCATCTGATGGACGTTTGGGTTGTTTCCACTTTTTAAACTTTTGTGACTGATGTTGCAATAAACATTTGTTTACAAGTTTTTGTATGGACTGTGTTTCCACTTTTTCAGGGCATATATCTAGAAGTGGACTTTCTGGGTGATATGGTAACTCTGTGTTTAACTTTTCTCCCCTAGCTTTTTTTTTATTATTGAATTATGTTTGACATAAAACATTATGTAAATTTAAGGTGTACAACATTTAGATTTGATGCATTTATATATTGTAATAATATTCCCATTGGAGCAATAGTTAGCACCTCTACTGCATCACATAATTATCACTTCTTTTTTGAGGTAGGAATAACCAAGATCTGATGTCTTATCAAGTTTGATAATTACAATGCAATATTATTGTTCATACTTTATGTTTAACTTTTTGTGGAACTACCAAAGTGTATTCCAAAGCAGCTACACCACTTTACATTCCTACTAGCAATGGATTCCAATTTTTCTACTTTTTTGCTAACACTTGTTATTGTCTCTTTTTTAATTATAGCCACTATCATGGCTTGTTTTCCTTTCTGCTCTCACTTGCTGACTGAAACCTGATATGTCACTCATCGTTCTCTATTTTAAGTCACCTGAAGATGATTGAAGCTGGTAGCCCACACAATGTTTTAAAAATCAGGAAATTTCTAGCAAGCCTGGACTATTTGGAAGTTCTGGTAATATTGGGCAACAATAAGTCATAGTGGAGTAGGGACCCTATAATTTTCATCTTCTTCTAAAGTCTTATACTTTGGTCTGGTTTCCATATTGATTTTTTTTTTTTTTAACTTGGCTCCATAGATAATTGAATTTGCAGTTCCTGGTTAAAGCCATTTGGCATAACTTAATTTTGTATGTTGACTTTCAGAGCAAAATATAATGTATTCCATATAGAAGTAGATTCAGAAATAAATCTAACTAAGGAGGTACATAAACTTTATGGGGAAAATTATAAAATGTTATTGAGAAATCAAAGAAGGCCTAAATAAATGAAAAGAAATAATATATTCAAGGTTAGAAAGATTCAGTTCTTCCTAATAGAATCTAATTCAGTACAATACAATAAGAATTCCAACAGGATTATTTATGGATACTTGACAAAATAATTCTAAAATTGATTTGGAAAAGCAGAGATCCAAGAATAACCAAGATACATCTCAAGGAGAATATGGTAGAAGGACAGTTGTTCTACCAGATTATCACATGACCTATAAAGCTATAGTGATTAAGAGAGTGTGATATTAAACTAATAGATCAATGGAACAGAATCTAGAGGCCAGCAACAGAAACATGGGAACTTTATGACTTAATATATAAATAGATACATCATTGCAAATCATAAGGATAAAAAGGACTCTTCATTAAATGGTACTGGGACACTTTGTTATCCATATGAAGAAAAAATTCAGTCTCGTATGATGCCTGAAAATAAATGTTAAGCTGTTTGAAGATTTACACATAAAAACCAAAGTTTAAAACATTGAGAAATACATGTAGAAGAATATCAAGGAACATATCATGATCATCACATCAAGGAAGGGAAGGATTTCTTAAGCAAGACACAAAAAACACATCCTCAGAGAAGAATATTGATAAATGAAATAAAATAATGTTTTCAGCAAAAGACATAATGAAAAATTTTGAAAAGACAACTCACGAGGAGTATTTTCAAAATAGATAATTGACCAACAATTGGTATTTTAATAATTTTTTTCAAATCACTAAGACAAGGACAAACAACCCAATAAAAATGTTCAGAGGAAATCAGAATGGCCAATAAATCTCTGACAACATGCTCAATATTATTAATAAGAGAAATATAAATTAAAACTATTATCTGATTGGAAGCCATGAAAAAAAAAATCTTACACTTCCAAGTTCCAAGCAAGATCTATGGAAACTCATGATCACTGTTAGGAAGAGTAAAATCAGTAAAAATAAATCCAGAAGACAATTTGTCAATATCTCAAATTTGAAGATGCTTGTAACTTTCCCACTCAGTGGTTCCACTACTGGAGTACCTTTGTCCCCATGCAATAAGATAGAGGTACAAGAATATTCTTGGCAGTTTTGTTTGTAATAGTAAAAAAATTGAGTTGGTCATCAATAGAAGAATGGATAAATACATTTTGGTATGTTCACTTAATGCCGTACAATACAGCACTGAAAAGAGATACAATTGACCCTTGAATAACACAGAGTTGGGGTGACACCCCCCTCTCCCCTGTAGTCAAAAATCTACACATAACTTTGGACTCTCCAAAAACTTAACTCCTAATAGCCTACTGTTGACCAGAAGCCTTAACAATACGTAAACAGTCAATTAATACATATTTCGTATGTTCTATGTATTACATACCTAAAGTAAGCTAGAGAAAGGAAAAATGTTATTTAGAAAATCATAAGAGAAAATACATTTTACTGTACTGTATTTATAAAAAAAAGTGTGCATATAAGAGGACCTACACAGTTCAAACTCATGTTGTTTAAAGGTTAACTGTACATTAAGGTAACATAAAACAATTTTTAACAAATGAAATGTTGAATGAAAAAAAGTTATAGGAACATTATGTTTATGCAAATTGCATAAAGTTTAAAAGCATGTACAAACTAGACAATGTACTGAATAAGGGTACGGTCACATGTAAGAAAACTGTAAAGAAAACCAAAGAAATGATAGAAAAGGAAGAAATGGCGGGAGACTGGTAGGTTACTTCTGTGCATGGGTAAGAAGATGAATTAAAGGAAGGATACAGAAGAGGTGATACACCAATGGTGTGCTTTATTTCCTAAAATAAGTAGTGGGTGCACCCAGGTGGGTGCACGGGTGTGTATCAAACACACTGTTTATGTATGAAATAGTGTAGTAAAATTTCCGAGAGGTTTTCGTCAAGAAAGACAGTGGGGACGGGAAAGAGTTAATTGGGAACCCGGTTTGTGGAGGAGTATCAAATGGAGAAGAGAGGGATCAAAGAGAGACGGGACTTCAGAGTTTTGCCCAAGGTTGGCCTTTTCAAGATAGGGATTGTATTTCTTTCCATATGAATCTCACAAAAAGAAAATTGGGAAAAGGTACATATTTTCTTTGGATATTTTGCACAGGAGATTACTACTCCTTGGGGCATAGGAACTGAAAACATTACATACACTAACAATATGAAAAGGCATAATAAAGGAATTTTCTTTTCTTCTCCTTTAAGTGGCTTGATGAATTTGGAAGAGCACTGGATTAAGAGTCAGAGACCCAAGTTTCTAGTTTTGCTAGTTCCTTAATTAGTTGTGTGACCTTGGGTTACTAATTTAGTCTCACTGGATCTCAGTTTCCTTAACAAGATGATTTCTAAGGTTCAGCTTTAAGTTCAGTCATTCTATGAGTTAGAGAGCCTCTCAACCAAAAAGAAAGTGGGCATGTACATTCATCATTTTAATAAAGATATATTCTATTAATTTGGAAAGGCCAAAGTGAGTATTAATTTTCCTCCCACAGTCTTAATGAAGAAATAAAGAAACTAATTTTCCATTACCATTCAAGGGACAATCCACTCCTTCACAGATTGTGAAATTAATGTAACAGATCCAACCAACTGAACAGTCTATGCATCTTTCTTCCCCTCTCCAATCCCAAGCCCTAGAACTGTATTTTATATAAACAAAGTTTAAAAAGTTAACTAAAAATTAGTGCAGTTTTAAAACTTAGTTTATATATAGTAATGTAGTTAGGGCAAAATGCCTGCAGACACCTTCCAGTATCTTTGACTTTGTACCATTTATTGAGTGTTATCAATGTCTGAAACACAGCAGATATTATGAACTCTACTAATTATAGTTTTGCTAATTAAAATCGCTTGTATCTATAATGCATTCTTTTCCTAAGGTGTTCAGGGTAGTTAGCAGATATTAAATCATTTATCTTTACAACATATTAATGAAGCCAGTAGGAACAAATATTACTCTCATAATTTAGAGGAGAATATTAAAAGTCGAAGAGTAAGTCATGATCATATAGCCATTTTTTGTCATGAATTTTAAGACTAGATCTCTCTCTCTCTCTCTCTATATATATATATATATACACATGCAATATTTCATATTTTATGTATATATATTATATTCTCTTCCTCTCATATATTCCTCCCCCATCCACTTCTTATTGAGGGGCAATTCCCTATTGTGTGTAACCATAGTGGGATGCAAGGACCTGCCTTCCAAAAGAGGGATGATTTTCCCTTTCCCAAGCTTGGGGCAGCCAGGGTAAGGACACTTTATCTAAGATCCAGAATTTGGCACTTCAGCTCAGGGGTTTGAATCCTGAGGGAGTAACACACAGATGCAGAAACAATTTAGGAGGGGCGCCTGGGTGGCTCAGTCGTTAAGCGTCTGCCTTCGGCTCCGGTCATGATCCCAGGGTCCTGGGACAGAGCCCCGCATCAGTCTCCCTGCTCAGCGGAAAGCCTGCTTCTCCCTCTCCCACTCCCCCTGCTTGTGTTCCCTCTGTGTTTCTCTCTGTCAAATAAATAAACAAAAATCTTAAAAGAAAAAAAAAAGAAACAATTTAGGAATTACCTATAACAGCAAAGACAACAGGAATCTACAATGGTGTTAAGTGTCTGATGTCAGTTGTGTCTGTGGTGTGACTCTTCTCAGCGTCCTAAGTAACCTGCTCCTCTGGTTTTGTCTGGGTTGTGGCTCCTGCTGTTCAGGCTTCCTTGGCGTTTGTCCCTTTTTTGAATCTCCTCCAGGCTTCTCATCGATTTTGTGAGCTGCTCAATTCCCTTCCAACAAATTCTTTTTCTGCTTATGTTAGCCAGAGTTGATTTCAATAGCTTGCACACACGAGCATAGATTTCCTTAATCTTCCTTCTGTTCAAGACATCTTATTTTAATCACTGAGTTGTCCTATACACTTAAGATGTTTAAGTTTTGTATTAAGTTAAAAATTTTTTCTACCATATTAGTTGAAGCCTAGTTGCAAAATCCTAAGAATTCTGTGTGTATGGCCTTTAGAATAATGCCAAACACATATTTTCTACTGGACCTTTATTTAATCAATAAAATTAAAATGGAATCATAGATTGAAAATATTTCCATTATAGCAAGCAAGGAAAGGCAAGATATAAAGCAGTATGTATAAAATGATCTTAATTTTATAAACATAGATCTGGGTAGAAAAAAAGCACTAAAAGGATAGACAATGAAAATACTAATGGGGTAACATCTGGGTCATGGGATTATAGGTTCGATTTCTTCTTTGTGCTTTATTTTGACAATTAAGAAATCAACATGTATTTATCATAATTATTAAAAACTCATAATGACTTAAAATTCTGTTTCTTATTGAAATTTACAAAATTTACAAAAATGGAAAAAAATAGTTCTTATCCTACAAACATAGAATGAACAGTATTCAGGGCGCCTGGGTGGCTCAGTCGGTTGGGCATCTGCCTTGGCTGGGGTTATGATCTCAAGGTCCTAGGACCCTTACCGTCAGCAGGGAGCCTGCTTCTGCCTCTCCCCTACCCTCCCTCTAAAATCTTTAAAAAAAGAAAAAGAAGGAAAAGTAGTCATTACTCAGCTTCAACAATTTATCGGCACATATCTGGTTTCACCTGATATGTGCCCTACTCCCCACTAATGTTATATTATCAACTTAGAAAGATGTTTTTCATTTCATTGATTATTCCTTCTCTCCCATATGTTACCTTTCCTTTTAGGAATTTTTATTCAATATCTCTTTCTTCCATGCGTGTATTCCTTATTCTCATATTTTTCTTTCCTTTATCCTTTATCTCTTTTTTTTTGGTTAAATTTCTAAGTTCACTTCCTACTTTACGAATTCTGCTTCCAACTTTTGTTGTGTCCTGCTTTCAGTGCAGTTTTAAATTTGGTGATCATGTTTTAAATCCAATCTTTTCTATTCTCAAATTGTTTCATTTTTAAGAATGTCTATTTTGATCTCATAAATGCAGTGTAGTCTTGGACCTTATTGGGAATAAGAATCAGAAAATTTTCTAGACTTTTCTCTTGTTTTTGAGGCGAATTTAGAGTGAGCCATCTCTCTGACGATTCTAGGTCAAGGGTAGGCAAACTACAGCTCTCAGGGGCTGGTTTTTGTAAATAAAATGTTATTGTAACACAGCCACTTTGATTTCCATAGCATCTCTGGCTGCTTTTGCAGTGTAGAGGTTACAGTAGCTGCTTTCCTGCCACATACAATGCAGCACTCTCTTGTTGCCACAGACTATATGGCTTGGAAAACCAAAGATACTTGTGATTTGGCCCTTTATGGAAAATGTTGACCCCCTTTTCTATGGTCGTTTCTTACTTTTGAATTTCAGAATATTTTCATAGGTCCAGAGATTTTTCTTTATTTGCATATCCGGAAGTACTGGGAACAAAGGGTTAGTTCCAGAATCAAATGGGTGGGGAGGCGCTTTTCAAATTTTACCAGCTTTCAGCCCCACATTAGACCTACCAAATCAGAGCTCTCTGTTGTGCCTTCTTTCTTCCTCATGCTGCTCTGGCTCTACCATTCATATTGTCCTGAAGATGTCCCAACCATTCTGCTTCGATGTCCAGCTCTGTGATTCAAACCTGGGGAGTGGGGGTGGGTGAGGGCTTTTGCCTGGAAAAAGTCTACTCGGAAGACTAGCTTTTTTCCTCCATGCTTTTGCTGATTTCTCCTCTATTTTAATACAAACCAATAGGAATTCAAATGTTATCTTAAGCTCTTTTGGCTTAAATAAATAGCTACCATCAGTAAGGGAAATAAAGTTGAATTTTTAACCTGTAACTGGTTTTCGGTTCACAGCATAAATTATATACATATTAGGAAGTTCACATAGGGCAATGTGAATTAAACATTATCATTATCTTGGGCCAAAGTAGTTTACTATTTCATAAGAAGAAAAGATGATTTTCCAAAAATGAGTCAGACCCTGAGCAGGCCACAGAATGAACCACAGATTTGGAATTAATATTAGCTTAAGTGACCTTGGGAAAATTATTTGAATTTTCTGGCCTTACCATCAGAATTATAGTTAAAATTGAGGATTTTCTTTCCTTCTCGCCCTAAAATTCTTTAATGGTACTCTTGGGCAGTCTTAGGGCCTGTGTAATAGTGGTCAGCTCCAGTGAGTCTCCACAGAGCAGCCTGCGGTAGCTCAGGGCAGGGTGGGGGAAAGGTGAGGGGTAGAGGGGTAAAGGCCTAAAGATGTAGAAATTAACTGAAAAATAGTACAATTTTTTTCCCCCAGGACTGGTTCATGTCTCTCTTGCTAGGTCTTGTGAAATTGTTCCTACCTGACTTAACAAGGATGTTTCAAGCCACATTTGGCCAGAACACAAATTTCTATGTTAGATAAATTTTATGTGAAGAATTTTTTTCAGAAAATTACTTCAAGTTGGCCTTGTGCTTTATTTTGTTATTTAACTCAGATCCATGTTTTGGATGCAGTTTAGTACACTTGATTTGACTTACTGAACTCTATGACTAAAGGGGCCCAACAAGCATTTTAGTGTATTTTATAGCAGTATATGTTTTAAGAGCTCTTTCATCCTTTTCCTACTTACGTGGAATTCCTATAAATGTCATGAAGTTTTACTGCGATTGAAATGAAGGAAGTCTATGTCCTTGAAAAGTCTCTAAGCAGTCTATAGGTATATAAATGGTATTACCTATTTATGAACATCATATAAAAGTTTAAATAGCATTAACATGAGTGGAATAAAATAAGATGTTGAAAATATGTCTACATTAGCAACTGAAGAGAATTGGAGGGAAAATGGAATTAATTATCTGGGTAACTGCCTCACTGTTTCACTTTAAGCTTAGGACAGAGTATTGGGAGAAGGCTGCCGTTCAGGTTGGGTGATGGAAATGCCTTCTTTCAGAAAAAAGTTTCTTTAAGTTTGAGTTGGTATATCCAGGGTTGCAAGAACAGAACTATTTTTTCCTGATTAAAATTTTTTTTCTGTCCTCTTAAGATGGTTTGTTTCTGCATCTACTGCCTTATCTCCCAATTTGAGTGAGGGAAAAACAGGTAGATGTCTTATCTATATTCTATAATTAGTTCTGGAGGAAGAAGAGGGTGGGCAGTGATTAACATTCCACAGCATTATTTAGCAAAAGTGGGGATCTTTTTTTTTTTTTAATCTCAATGTAAAAACTCAGTGAAGAATATCCCTACTTCATGCATCAAAGGTATTCAACACAGATAGGGCTTAAGTAAACCCTTGTTTTGAAGTTATGGATTAAATCTTTAACCACAGTATGAAAGAAGAGGGAAGAAAGTGCAGTAGGCTCTGAGAAACTCATATACACCATTTCTGGGAAAATACTTGGCTTAGAGAAGAGACGAATAGTTTTAGAATTTGAAGCCCTAGGCAAAAGGTAACTCCATTCTGGGTCAATTGACTGTCAGTGTGAACATGAAGCTGATTCAAATCCCCTGCTCCTTTCTGGTGTTATAAGTAGCTCTAGTTAGTGAATTTGTGACCATGAAGAGAAGAGATACCAGAAATGATATCTTCAATTTGACAAGAATACCGTATCTAGTGATTTACCCATAAAATGGTCACATAATGGAATTTTAGGTCATACTTGAATTAAAGAGAGTCAGTCATAACTAGAAGCTAATCTACAAATATAAAGATAAATCTATAGCATTATGTCACATTATAATATCTAGTAGGATCAATTAATGGATACTATTTGGGTCATGGCAACACAGGATAGCCATAATCTAATGGCAAATTACAAAATTCAATGTCTAGTTCTTAAGTTAAATGTGTAAAAATTCAGTTTTATCTGTTTTCTCATGAAACTGATTTGATTAAAGAATCATATGAACCTAATTAAAAGTGATCATTAATATTCAATAGAAGGTTCATGTGATTTAGTGTATTAGTCTACTGGTGAAGACAAAGTAGGATCAGAATTTGTTATGGTAAATAAAGTTTCAGGAAAAAGGGATGATCTGAAGCTGTGATAGGCACAGAGTAGTTATTACAGCAGTAATTATTATAGAGTGGTTCAGAAACTTTAGCATACCAATCACTAGGAATTTTTTGTTAGAAAAACTTTATAAAGTAGAGTGAATTTTTGTTGGGAAGAATTCTGTATATATATAGGCCTATTAAATATTATTGATGTTTGTCACTTGTTTTTATATTTTGGTATAAAACGTTCTCCTTGATCTTCTATAACTTCTTCATAGTGATAACAACGTCATGTCACACTAACCAGTATCATCACAGTTACACCAATATCACAGGTGATATTAATGAAGACTGAGAGATATCAAGACGATGACAAATATTTTGACTCATTAAACAAGATTAAATTATGGTTGATGTGTCCTGTTATCAAGCACATTTTACCGTGCTTGAAAACTGGTTGTGCATTTATGATATTAGTAACTCTTTATAAACAGAATATTGGAATAGGTAGATATTCCATATAGCAATCATACCAGAGGAAGAGAGAACAATAAATGTTAGTATAGTAGGCAATTATCCATGAACTGTGATATTTGGGAGGCCTCCCTAATGGAAAATATCCTTCTATTGTGGCGTTACTGTGGTTCAAATGTGGTCATCAGAGATACCGGTTAACACATGTGATTAAAGATACTGGGTATTTGCTATGCATCCAGAGCTTTATGCTTATTGAGAAACCTCCAATTGACTCTCATAATCATCCAAAAAAGTAGGTAATATTATTATTTTTTGTTTGTTTGTTTTGTTTTTTTATGTTATGTTAATCACCATGCATTACATCATTAGTTTTTGATGTAGTGTTCCATGATTCATTGTTTGCGTATAACACCCAGTGCTCCATTCAATACGTGCCCTCTTTAATACCCATCACCAGGCTAACTCATCCCCCCACTCCCCTCCCCTCTAGACCCTCAGTTTTTTTCTGAGAGTCCACAGTCTCTCATGGTTTGTGTCCCCCTCCAATTTCCCCCTCTTTGGTTTTCCCTTCCTACTAACTTCTTTTTTTTTTTTTTAAACATATAATGTATTATTTGTTTCAGAGATACAGGTCTGTGATTCATCAGTCTTACACAATTCACAGCACTCACCATAGCACATACCCTCCCTAATGTCTATCACCCAGCCACCCCATCCCTCCCACCCCCCACCATTCCAGCAACCCTCAATTTGTTTCCAGAGATTAAGAATTCCTCATGTCAGTGAGATCATATGATACATGTCTTTCTCTGATTGACTTATTTCGCTTAGCAGAATGTCCTCTAGTTCCATCCACATCGTTGCAAATGGCAAGATTTCATTCTTTTTGTTGGCTGCATAATATTCCAGAGTGTGTGTGTGTGTGTGTGTGTGTGTGTGTGTGTGTGTGTGTGTGTGTGTGTGTGTGTATACATACCATATCTTCTTTGTCCATGGACATCTTGGCTCTTTCCATAGTTTGGCTATTGTGGACATTGCTGCTATAAACATTGGGGTGCAGGTGCCCCTTTGGATCACTACATTTGTACCTTTGGGGTAAATACCCAGTAGTGCAACTGCTGGGTCGTACGGTAGCTCTATTTTCAACTTTTTGAGAAACCTCCATACTGTTTTCCAGAATGGCTGCACCAGCTTGCATTCCCACCAACAGTGTAGGAGGGTTCCCCTTTCGCCACATCCCCGCCAACATCTCTTGTTTCCTGACTTGTTAATTTTAGCCATTCTGACTGGTGTGAGGTGGTATCTCACTGACGTTTTGATTTGGATTTCCCTGATGCCGAGTGACATTGAACACTTTTTCATGTGTCTGTTGGCCATTTGGATGTCTTCTTTGGAAAAATGTCTGTTCATGTCTTCTGCCCATTTCTTGATTGGATTATTTGTTCTTTGGGTGTTGAGTTTGGTAAGTTCTTTATAGATTTTTGGATACTAGCCCTTTATCTGATATGTCATTTGCTAATATCTTCTCCCATTCTGTCAGTTGTCTGGTTTTGTTGACTGTTTCTTCTGGTGTGCAAAAGCTTTTTATCTTTTTTTTTTAAGATTTTATTTATTTATTTGACAGAGAGAGAGACACAGTGAGAGAGGGAACAGAAGCAGGGAGAGTGGGAAAGGGAGAAGCAGGCTTCCTGCATAGCAGGGAACACGATGCAGGACTCGATTCCAGGACCCTGGGATCATGACCTGAGCCAAAGGCAGACGCTTAACTACTGAGTCACGCAGGTGCCCCGCAAACACTTTTTATGGAGTACCAATAGTTCATTTTTGCCCTTGCTTCCCTTGCCTTTGACGATGTTTCTAGGAAGAAGTTGCTGTGGCTGAGGTTGAAGAGGTTGCTGCTTGTGTTGTCTAGGATTTTGATGGACTCTTGTCTCACATTTAGGTCTTTCATCCATTTTGAGTTTATTTCTGGGTGTGGTGTAAGGAAATGGCCCAGTTTCATTCTCCTGCATGTGGCTGTCCAATTTTCCCAACACCATTTGTTGAAGAGACTGTCTTTTTTCCACTGGACATTCTTTCCTGCTTTGTCGAAGATTAGTTGACCATAGAGTTGAGGATCCATTCCTGGGCTCTCTATTCTGTTCCATTGATCTATGTGTCTGGTTTTGTGCCAGTACCATACTGTCCTGATGATTACAGCTTTGTAATAGAGCTTGAAGTTCGGAATTGTGCTGCAACCAGCTTTGCTTTTCTTTTTCAACATTCCTCTGGCTATTCGGGGTCTTTTCTGGTTCCATACAAATTTTAGGATTATTTGTTCCATTTCTTTGAAAAAAGTGGATGGTATTTTGATAGGGATTGCATTAAATTGTAGATTGCGCTAGGTAGCATTGACATCTTCACAATATTTGTTCTTCCAATCCATGAGCATGGAACGTTTTTCCATTTCTTTGTGACTTCCTCAATTTCTTTCATGAGTATTTTATAGTTTTCTGAGTACAGATTCTTTGCCTCTTTGGTTAGATTTATTCCTAGGTATCTTATGGTTTTGGGTGCAATTGTAAATGGGATCAACTCCTTAATTTCTCTTTCTTCTGTCTTGTTGTTTGTGTATAGGAATGCCACTGATTTCTGTGCATTGATTTTATATCCTGCCACTTTACTGAATTCCTGTATAAGTTCTAGCAATTTTGGGGTGAAGTCTTTTGGGTTTTCCACATAAAGTATCATATCATCTGCAAAGAGTGAGAGTTTGACTTCTTTGCTGATTCGGATGACTTTTCTTTCTTTTTGTTGTCTGATTGCTATGGCTAGGACTTCTAATACTATGTTAAATAGCAGTGGTGATAGTGGACATCCCTGCTGTGTTCCTGACCTTGGGGGGAAAGCTCTCGGTTTTTCCCCATTGAGAATGATATTCGCTGTGGGTTTTTCATAGATGGCCTTTATGATATTGAGGTGTGTACCCTCTATCCCTACACTGTGAAGAGTTTTAATCAAGAAAGGATACTGCACTTTGCCAAATGCTTTTTCTGCATCTATTGAGAGGATCATACGGTCTTGTTCTTTCTTTTATTAATGTATTATATCACACTGATTGATTTGCAGATGTTGAACCAACCTTGCAGCCCAGGGATGAATCGTACTTGGTCGTGGTGAATAATCCGTTTAATGTACTGTTGGATCCTATTGGCTAGTATTGTGGTGAGCATTTTTACATCCATGTTCATCAGGGATATTGGTCAGTAATTCTCCTTTTTGATGGGGTCTTTGTCTGATTTGGGGATCAAGGTAATGGTGGCCTCATAAAGTGAGTTTGGAAGTTTTCCTTCCATTTCTATTTTTTGGAACAGTTTCAGAAGAATAGGTATTAATTCTTCTTTAAATGTTTGGTAGAATTCCCCTGGGAAACTATCTGGCCCTGGGCTCTTGGTTGGGAGATTTTTGATGACTGCTTCAATTTCCTTAGTGGGTATGGGTCTGTTCAGGTTTTCTATTTCTTCCTGGTTCAGTTTTGGTAGTTTATGCATTTCTAGGAATGCATCCATTTCTTCCAGATTATCTAATTTGCTGGCATATATTTGCTCATAATATGTTCTTATAATTGTTTGTATTTCTTTGGTGTTGGTTGTGATCTCTCCTCTTTCATTCATGATTTTATTTATTTGGGTCATTTCTTTTTTTGATAAGTCTGGCCAGGGGTTTATCAGTCTTATTAATTCTTTCAAAGACCCACCTCCTAGTTTCATTGATCTGTTCTACTGTTCTTTTGGTTTCTATTTCATGGATTTCTGTGCTGATCTTTATTATTTCTCTTCTCCTGCTGGGTTTAGGCTTTATTTGCTGTTCTTTCTCCAGCTCCTTTAGGTGTAGGGTTAGGTTGTGTATTTGAGACCTTTCTTGTTTCTTGAGAAAGGCTTGTATTGCTATATACTTTCCTATTAGGACCGCTTTTACTGCATCCCAAAGATTTTGAACAGTTGTGTTTTCATTTTCATTTGTTTTCATGAATTTTTTAAGTTCTTCTTTAATTTCCTGGTTGACCCACTCATTCTTTAGTAGGATGCTCTTTAGCCTCCATGTATTTGAGTTCTTTCTGACTTTCCTCTTGTGATTGAGTTCTAGTTTCAAAGCACTGTGATCTGAAAATATGCAGGGAATAATCCCAATCTTTTGGTACTGGTTGAGACCTGATTTGTGACCTAGGATGTGATCTATTCTGGAGAATGTTCCATGGGCACTAGGGAAGAATGTGTATTCCGTTGCTTTGGGATGGAATGTTCTGAATATATCTGTGAAGTCCATTTGGTCCAGTGTTTCATTTAAAGTCTTTATTTCCTTGTTGATCTTTTGCTTAGATGATCTGTCCATTTCAGTAAGGGGGTATTAAAGTCCCCTACTATTATTGTATTGTTGTTGATGTGTTTCTTTGATTTTGTTATTAATTGGCTGCTCCCATGTTAGGGCATAGATATTTACAATTGTTAGATCTTCTTGTTGGATAGACCCTTTAAGTATGATATAGTGTCCTTCCTCATCTCTTATTATAGTCTTTTGTTTAAAATCTAATTTGTCTGGGGCGCCTGGGTGGCTCAGTTGGTTAAGCGACTGCCTTCGGCTCAGGTCATGATCCTGGAGTCCCGGGATCGAGTCCCGCATCGGGCTCCCTGCTCAGCAGGGAGTCTGCTTCTCCCTCTGACTCTCTTCCCTCTCGTGCTCTCTGTCTCTCATTCTCTCTCTCTCTCAAATAAACAAATCTTTAAAAAAAAAAAAAATCTAATTTGTCTGATATAAGGATTGCTACCCAGCTTTCTTTTGATGTCCGTTAGCATGGTAAATTGTTTCTCACCCCCTCACTTTCAATCTGGAGGTGTCTTTGGGTCTAAAATGAGTCTCTTGCAGACAGCATATCGATGGGTCTTGTTTTTTTATCCAATCTGATACCCCGTGTCTTTTGATTGGGGCATTTTCCCCATTTACATTCAGGGTAACTGTTGAAAGATATTAATTTAGGGCCATTGTATTGCCTGTAAGGTGACTGTTACTGTATATTGTCTCTGTTCCTTTCTGGTCTATGTTACTTTTGGGGTCTCTCTTTGCTTAGAGGACCCTTTTCAATATTTCTTGTAGGGCTGGTTTCGTGTTTGCAAATTCTTTAATGTTTGTTTGTCCTGGAAGCTTTCTGTCTCTCCTTCTATTTTCAATGACAGCCTAGCTGGATATCGTATTCTTGGCTGCATATTTTTCTTGTTTAGTGCTCTGAATATATCATGCCAGTCCTTTCTGGCCTGCCAGGTCTCTGTGGATAGGTCTGTTGTCAATCTAATGTTTCTACCATTGTAGGTTACAGACCTCTTGTCTCGAGCTGCTTTCATGATTTTCTCTTTGTCTCTGAGACTTGTATGTTTTACTATTAGATGTTAGGGTGTTGACCTATTTTTATTGATTTTGAGAGGGATTCTCTGTGCGTCCTGGATTTTGATGCCTGTTTCCTTCCTCAAATTAGGAAGTTCTCTGCTATAATTTACTCCAATATACCTTCTGCCACCCTCTCTCTTTCTTCTTCTTCTGGGATCCCAATTGTTCTAATATTGTTTCATCTTATGATATCACTTATCTCTCGAATTCTGCCCTCGTGATCCAGTAGTTGTTTGTCTCTCTTTTTCTCAGCTTCTTTATTCTCTATCATTTGGTCTTCTATATCATTAATTCTCTCTTCTGCCTCATTTAACCTAGCAGTTAGAGCCTCCATTTTTAATTGCACCTCATTAATAGCCTTTTTGATTTCAAATTGGTTAGATTTTAGTTCTTTTATTTCTCCAGAAAGGGTTTGTTAGTATCTTCCATGCTTTTTTCAAGCCCAGCTAGTATCTTTATAATCGTCATTCTGAACTCTAGTTCCAACATCTTACTAATGTCCATATTGATTAGGTCCCTGGCAGTCGGTACTGCCTCTTGTTCTTTTTTTTGAGGTAAGTTTTTCCATCTTGTCAATTTTGTCCAGAGGAAAATAGATGAATGAGAGAACAAAATGGTAACAGGGTAACAATGACCCCAGAAAAATATACAATAAACAAATCAGAAGAGACCTGAAACTAGGGGAAAAGAAAGGGAAAGAAAGAAAAGAGCAAAAAAAGAAAGAAAAAGTAAAAGAATAAAAAACAAAAAAGAATATGGTGCAATGTGATCAGGCTGGTGAATAGATCAGTGCCACACACTAGATTTTGGGTGTAATTTGGTCTGTTAAAAGAAACTGCCTCTCAAAATTTTAGAAGGAAAAACTTATATATGTACAAAAATAAGGGTAAATACGATGAAGTGATGGAGTATGACTATAAAGATGAAAATTATAAAAGATTTTATAAAAGGAATTGATAAGTTGGTTGAAAAAAGAAAGAAGAGAAATTTAAAAAAAAGGGGGGGAGAGAATGTGATCAGGCAGGAGACTAGAACAAAGCCATATGCTAGAGATTTGGGGTATATTTTGGTCTGTTAGAAGAAACTGTATTCCAAAATTTTAAGGAGTGAACAACTATATATACATACCAAAAATAAGTTTAACTACAGTGAAGGGATAGAATGTGACTCTAGAAATGAAAAATAAAAAAGATTTTTTTAAAAAGGGCTTGATAAGATGTTGGTTGAAAAGGGAAAAAGAAAAATTAAAAAAATAGAAAAAGAAAAAAATTAAAAAAATTAACTTTGAAAGACTAAAGAATCATGGGAAAAAAGCCATGAATTCTATGTGCAGTATTCCCCTAGTGCTGGAGTTCTGTTGTTCTCATTGATCGGTAACCTTGGTCTTGGGTGGCTGTTCTTGCTGATCTTCTGGGGAGGGGCCTGTTGCTGTGGTTCCCAAATGTCTTTGCCGGAGGCGGAATTGCCCTGCCCTGGCCGGCTGGGGTAAGTAATCTGCTTGGTTTTGCTCTCAGGAGCTTTTGTTCCCTGCAAGCTTTCCGTACAGCTTTGGAGGAGGAGAGTGAAAATGGCAGCCTCCTAATCTCTGCCCCGGAGGAGCTGAGAACTTGGGGCCCCGCCCCCAGAGAAAAGCAGTCAGTCACTCCCATCTCCCCAGTCCCTGGCCGCTCTCTGTGCTCACCCGGCCTGTGACCGAGTGTTTCTATCTCTGGTACACGACCCTGTGTGGAGTCTCCAAACCCAGCAGATCCCTGCGGTGCGCTCCCGCACCGCTCCTCCCGGGGGAGGAAGGGGAGTCTCCCCGGATCTGCCGCTTGTTGGGTCCCTGCTGGAGGAGCAGTGGCCCGACTGGGCCGCGGATCACAGTTTATGGCAACCCCGAGCTGAGAGCCCGCGCCTCGGCTCCGTCTCTGCAGCCAGCTTCCCCGCTCTGATACCTGGGAGCTCTGCCGCACTCAGGTACCCCCGGTCTTTCTGTGACCCCGAGGGTCCTGAGACCACACTGTCCCAGCGAAGTTTCCACCCCCCGCTTAGCCACTGGAGGACATCCCTCAGTGGAGCAGACTTCTAAAAGTTCCGATTTTGTGCTCCGCAGCTCTATCACTTGCCAGAAGCGGCCGACGGAGGCCCCCTCCCCCACCGTCTATCCTCCCGAATATGCCTCGGATTCACTTCTCCGCACGTCCTCCCTTCCAGTAAGTGGTCACTTCTCTGTTCAGAGAGTTCTTGCTATTCTTTTCTTCAATCTCCTGTTGAGTTTGTAGGTGTTCAGAATGGTTTGATAACTATCTAGCTAAATTCCTGGGACCAGACGAAATTTAGGTCTCCTACCAAGTATAATCAGTTTTTATAAATTTTCTGTTATCTTGATGTGGTTTTGGAATATAGATGACATTTGGTGGGGTGAAGTCTGGAGCCGACAACCAAGAAAGAATTCTTGAGAAGTCTTTGGTGCAAAATGGTGGTTTTATTAAGGCACAGGGGGACAGGCCCCATGGGCAGAAAGAGCTGCTGCCGGTCGGTAATATTATTATCTTTGTTTTAAAGATGACCAAACTGAGGCCCTCTTCTCTATACTCTGGGTGATCTAATCTATTCCCTAGGATTAAATACTTTATACTGTTGGTTCCCAAATTTATATCTCCAACCGAGATCCTTATCTGAGCATCTGATTCATATTTTCAGTTGCCTTCTTGATTTTTTCATGTGGATGTCTCACAGATATCTTAAACTTAATTTTTACAAAAACAGAATCATTGGTTGTAGCTGATGCTATTGGTTCCCTATTCAACTCCCTTTCCTCCTTTTTTCTTATTGTTAGAGTCTTGATTTTGTTGGGTCTTTTATACCCCTCCTCACCATGTGGCTCAGGGGAAGATGACCCTGTTCCCAGTTCTAGTAGATCTTAATTGATCTAAGCTAACATGATTATTTCATTTCTCAGATCAATGATAGGTTTAAGATAAGCATGTGAGTCTGAGCCATTGAGAGATGTCTGCTGGCAGGATTTTTCTCCCTTCCAAGTAGTTCCTAGGCAATCTGTCCTTTTTCTTCCTCCTTATATTGTTGTCTCTGGATATGATGCTCAGAACTGAAAGCTATCTTGCTACCACTGTGAGAATGAAGCCAACACCAGAGGAAGGCGAAACAAGGAGAACCACTGGAAAGGAGAGCAGAAAACTTAACAAATCAAATCTGGAGTCGTCCTTCTCTTGACTTCCTATTATCTGAGATTAACTTCCCGATATCTGTTGATTGGCTCAATTGGAGTTGAAGTTTTTTTTTTAATTATTATTTTTAAAAGATTTTATTTATTTATTTGACACACAGAGAGAGCACAAGCAGGGGGAGTGGCAGAGGGAGAGGGAGAATAGGGCTCTCAGCTGAGTAGGGAGCCAGCCGATGCGGGACTTAATCCCAGGACCCTGAGATCATGACTGGAGCTGAAGGCAGATGCTTAACCGACTGAGCCACCCAGGCACCCCAAAGTACTTTATTATTTATAGCCAGAGTTATCCTGATAACAATTTTCACCCCTAAAGTGTTGACCTCCTTTCTTCTCCATTTCACTAAATGGCCACAAGATCTACCTAGTAGCTCAAGTGGAAATTCTGGGATTCATTATTTTACTTCCCTTCACCTACTTCATCCAAAATCCATCAGTAAGTACTGCAACTTGGAGAAGAGGAGTAAGAGAGAGGGAAAGCACAGAATACTATTACTCTGAAATTTCTATCCTGTTTAACTGGGAGAATGGTGAAATGATAGCAGTGTGACATAAGGGGTCAGGAAGAGGATCTCGTTGAGGAGGCAGAGAAGATAAATTTCATAACTTGTTGAGTTTGTCTCATTGCTTTTCATTACGATTTGAATTAGAAGTTAAAAGAGGGGGCACCTGGGTGGCTCAGTCGTTAAGCGTCTGCCTTCGGCTCAGGTCATGATCCCAGGGTCCTGGGATCGAGCCCCACGTCGGGCTCTCTGCTCCGTGGGAAGCCTGCTTCTTCCTCTCCCATTCCCCCTGCTTGTGTTCCCTCTCTCGCTGTGTCTCTCTCTGTCAAATAAATAAATAAAATCTTAAAAAAAAAAAAGAAGTAAAAAGAAAAACCCAGTATATTAGGGGGGAAAAGTTAGTCTTGGGGAGAATATGTTTAATTAGAAAATGCAAATTTTCTAATATAAATAACTTGTAATTTTTTTCTCCTATGTAGTGTATATATAAAATAAAGTTAAATAAAATCAACAAATCATAAGCTTATAATAAACTTCTCCCACAGTGTATGTAATACATGTACTACATCTTTTTTTTTAAGATATTTATTTATTTATTTAACATACAGAGAGAGAGAGAGAGAGAGCGAGAGAGAGCGAGCACAAGTAGGCAGAGCGGCAGACAGAGGGAGAGGGAGAAGCAGGCTTTCCGCCGAGCAGGGAGCCCGATGTGGGGCTTGATTCCAGGACCCTCGATCATGACCTGAGCCGAAGGCAGCCGCTTAACCGACTGAGCCACCCAGGCGCCCCCATGTACTACATCTTGTGGTTGATTAATCCATCATCCTGATATTGACAACTAAAATTCAACAACTAATGGACATGTTACATTCTTATATATTGTCAAGTGAAAAGCCAGAGTGAAAACCCATATATCCAGCAAATTTTAGAGAGGTTTCTTTTTTTTAAGAGAGATTTCTATCACAATTTATGGCACTACCAACTATTATATGAAATTCTTTGAGCTATATGCAACTTTGACTTTAAATTTTAATATATATCCACAAACATTTATTACATGTATATCATGGGCCAAGCACTGTGCTGAGGTTGCAGATACAAAGATGAATAAGAGACAATCCCTTCCTACAAGCATGGAAACAAATAACTATAATGAAATGTGGTAAGTGCTGTAGCTGTAACAAGTTATAAGCACTTGTTTTCACTATAGCGTTTACTACCAAGGCTGTAGAAACCTGTTCATCTACTCTGTGCATATAACATTATTCTCTGATGCAGATATTACCTCCTGTTATTCTCCCAGGGAGTCATTGTGCTTATTCACGACAAATTCTAAGTAGCTCCAGGCCTATTAATATAAGATATGAAAACTCTGATTATAGAGAACCGAGTTTGGGAGACATGTAAATATGTTCACTCCCTTTGCTATATCAAGTAAAAATGACATATGTTCACTCTCTGACAATTACGGTTAGAGTTGGATTAGAGCCTTTAATCTATGTCAAGTGTAAAGATTATTCTACATTATAATAAAGATTCACATTCTATTCATAAAAAAGAACACGGATTTTGTAGTGAGGAAAGCTTTTACTTTTCGTAATATGTAAAGTTATATCAGATTGAATGAGAGGAGGAAATGAGGACCAAGAGCTAAAAGGCAAAAATGGGGGTGCCTGGGTGGCTCAGTCGCTTAAGTGGCCGACTTGAGTTTGGCTCAGGTCATGATCTCAGGGTTTTGAGATGGAGCCTGGTGTCGGGTTCTGCACTGGGCTCTGTGCTGGGTGTGGAGTCTGCTTAGGATTCTCTCTCTCCCTCTCCTTCTTTCCCTCTCCTCCATCCTCCCTCCTTGCTCACACACTCTCTCTCTCTCTCAAAAAAAAAAAATATATATATATATAAAATAAAATAAAAGACAAAAAGGGAAGAGTACAGAGGAAAGAGGAAGATCTTACCACCAACTGGGCTTGGATTTAGATGCTCGATAGCCGCCTAAAATACAGCTCACTCGTTCATTAGTTCATTCAATCAATATTTACTGAGTTCTCAGAAACAATAGTCATAATAATAATAGTAGTAATAATAAAAAAATAATAATAATGATAACAGTCAACACTTATTGAATGCTTACTACTTGCCAGAAATTGTATGATGCTCTTTATGCACCTTATCTATCATATTTACACCTCAGGGGTAGGTATTATCCTTTTTTTTTTTTTAAGATTTATTTATTTATTTTAGAGAGCACATGAGCAGGAGGGGCAGAGGGAGAGGGAGAGAGAATCTTAAGCAGACTCCACACTGAGCGTAGAGCACAACGTGGGCCTTGATCTCATGACCCCAAGATCACGACCTGAGCTGAAACCAGGAGCCAGACACTTAACTGATTGTGCCACTGAGGCGCCCCAGGAGGTATTATCCTTATCCCCATTTTACTGATGTGGATTTTGAGGCACAGAGAGATTGAGGGCTTTGCCCAAGGTCATGAGTAGTAAATGGCAGAGTCACAATTTGTATCAAGCCATTTGCTCTTAACTGCTATGTATGTGCCATTCACTGTGCTAGCCTTTAAGAGATTTAAAAGTAAATATGATCAGAGTCCCTGTCTTCAAGGAGTTCACAGTCTATTAGGAGAAAGAAAGTGCAAATAATTGCAGTGCAGTGTGATAAATACTACAATAAAGATATGTAGAATGCAGTGATTGTACCAAGGAAGGGATGATTAATTCTGCTTAGATGGGAGTGGAGGGTTGATGAAATTTCAAAGCGGAGACTTGTGAGCTAGGATTTAAAGAATAAGGTGTTTTTAGGCAGGCAGAGTGATTAAAAAGGTAGAGGGAGGAGCATGTGCAAACACTAAGAGAACTTCAGGGTGGGGTGAGGTAGTGGGGGGGTGAGAGCCAGGAGGAGGACTACAAGGATTTGCCAGGCAAGTGGCAGAAGTATGTGGAATTCTTTGAGGAACCACAGGGTGGTCATTTCATGGCTTCTCTTACTGTGTGTAAAAGAAAATTTCTATTACAGCTTAAAGCAAGTCTACATAGTTATAACTTGAAATAATAAGCCTTTAGAATTTATCAAGTTTTGTTAAGTACTTTAACAATTGAAAAAATAGGGCGCCTGGGTGGCTCAGTTGGTTAAGCGACTGCCTTCGGCTCAGGTCATGATCCTGGAGTCCCGGGATCGAGTCCTGCAACGGGCTCCCTGCTCGGCAGGGAGTCTGCTTCTCCCTCTGATCCTCCCCCGTCTCATGTGCTCGCTCTCTCTCATTCTCTCTCTCTCAAATATATAAATAAAATCTTTAAAAAAAAACAATTGAAAAAATAATTCCATGAATTTAAATGATGAGTTACATTGTGCTAAAATTTTCTCTGATCCTTCTCAGAATTCACAGATATATTTACAGCTTTAATCATTGTACCTACTGCTGGGTTCTGTCTTTTACACTTGAGTTCTCTTATATTTTTGTACATTGAAATCTAGTGTTTATAGGTTATGAAGGATTTGAATGTACTGATATACCATGTAGTTTTTAAAAATATCCAGCAATTTCAGAATTATTATTTCAAAGTTTTCAATACTATAAATAGCTCGGCTATAAACACCTTTGTAAAAATTGTTATTCTTCCTTCTCCTGTCTCTAGTTGATTATTCCCCTTGGAATGTGGATTACTGGGTCAAAAGATACACTTAGTATTATTGTTCTTGTAAACATAATGATGAGGTTATTTTTAAGTGATTAACCAAACTCTTATTTTAAAATAGGCACTTCAGTTGAAACCAGGGTATTTTCCATTGAACTAGACATATATATATAATGATATAATGAATATTTTAGTAAAAGAAATATAACAAAAAAATTCTAAAACTTATTTTAAATCACAAAAAGTACAATAATATAATAATATTATATATAATATGATAATAGGGTTGTTGTGGATACTAAAAGGAGATAATATATATAAAACACTTAGCTCCTTATCTGACACATTATATTTACTGGCATTTATATGCCAGGCATTGTGCTAGAATTTTGTATGCAAAGTTGAACAAAAGTAGTTTCTGTTTTCATGGAGCTTATGTTCTAGAATATAGACAATAAATAGATATACTGTGTTAGACGGTGATTGTGCTAAAGAGAACAAAGCAAGCGGGGGTGGTTCAAGTATGTTGTATGGGTGTTATTTCTTTATATAGAGTTTTTGGGGAAGTTCTCCTAATATGGTGACATGTGGATGAAGACCTGAAGGAAGGGAGTCAGGAAAAACAGTTCCAGACAGATTTGTATTTGGCTATATGGTTAAATTTTTGAGGACAGGGATCATTTCTTTCAGATTTTGATAGCACAGTAAAAACTGTGCAGGAGGCCTGAAATATACTCCATTCTGTATTAGGTGCTGGAGTAGGTGTAATCATCAAAAAATCATATGACTGTTTATTTATTTTGATCATCAGTTTTCCTCTTAATTATTTCACTAAAAAAATCAACATTTAATTTTTTGCATGCTAACACTTTCACATGATTCAACATAAAAAGGCATTCAGTGAGGTCTTCCAGTCTTCCCTGTGCCCATCCACACAGTTCCCATTGCTCCCAAAAGGTAACACATTAGATTTTTCATTATTCTTACAAAGATTTTTTAAAAAAATACGAAGAGATAAGCCAATACGTATTTTACTTAAAGTAAACAAAGAAAAACCTTGAACAATCAGAAACTTTCCAGAAACTTTTTTTTTTTTTTAAATCAATCACACTTTGCCCCAGGTGCATCTGCGACCAGCTTCTGGCCCGGAAACAGGAAGTTCCCCCCGGGTGGGAAAGGTGAACCGGAAGCTGGTGAGTGAGAGGCCGGGAGCAGTGAGAAGCAGACGGCTGAGGTAACACAGAGTGGCTTCTAGTTTGCAGGTGGGCTTTTCAGAAGCCGTTCTAATCTTTTCAAATAGCGCCCATTTAAGGGTTTAACCTGCATTTCTGGCCGCCTGACCTATCCTTATTTCTGGCCGCCCAGTGGTTGACTTCCCCGGAAGTCTCCTGACTTGTGTTGGTGGTGTCTAGAATCTTACACCCACTCGACCAGGGAGAGGCCTTCACCCTTGGACCCCGCTGTTTTGCTTGGGCTTCTCAGGGCTTTTCCCGAAGCGGTATCGAGGCTGCCGGTTAGTAAAGTGAGTCTTGTCTATTCATGATAGGGACGCGCGGGAGCATCCTGTACGTGTGTTTTAGGTTTTGTTTGTTTTGTTTTTAAACCTCATGTTTGCATTATGAATAAATGTAATAATGTTGATCATTCTTGTGAAAATTTTTCAAACAAGTCTGGTGCTTAAAATTTGCAACATTTTGAGCTGTTGGAAGTGAATCTCGATTTTGTTTGGTGGATGTCACTTTGCAGAATGTTTGAAGCATGGTGCAAAATTCTGCCGCAGAAAGCAGTTGCCGAAGTGTGTAAATCCCCAAGGAAAATTTCGCCAGTTTTCTTTATTCTTACAGTAATGTTATTCCTTCTGAAGTGCCTTGCACAAGCAAACTGAAATGGAATTTCCCTGGGAATAAAATGACTGGCCTGCCAATCCCCATAATGCTGAATTATAGATTTACATTATTCATGTTATTGTTTTATCTTCCATTTACCTTTGCTTTTGGAAATAATTAGTGATAACTCTCAAGGCATTTATGGGAACCTTTATAATCAGTACACTCATTTAGAAAGAAAACGTGAAGTTTCCATTAAGACTCTTCCACTTAGGGGCGCCTGAGTGGCTCAGTCGTTAAGCGTTTGCCTTGGCTCAGGTCATGATCCCGGGGTCCTGGGATCGAGCCCCGCGTCGGGCTCCCTGCTCAGTGGGAAGCCTGCTACTCCCTCTCCCACTCCCACTGCTTGTGTTCCCGCTCTCTCTCTGTCAGAGAAATAAATAAAATCTTAAAAAAAAAAAAAAGACTTCCACTTAGAATAATGAGATCCTTTTACTTTTGGTTATTTGCTGTTTTGCCTTGGTTGTGATAAATGCCTATGGCTGTGTTTGTTTTGTACCTTGAAGGAAAAACCCTTATGAGATATTCCAACCTGAAAATCAGCAAACATTATGTGGGTGGAATTTATTCTACAGTCCTTCATAATGATCTTTTCCAGCCATTTCTTAAGCCAATTTTTGTGTTCAAACCCTCCCTGGTTTCAGGGTTGACCTGAAGTAGTTCTTGAATTCCTCTTTTTTTTAAAGGATTTATTTGAGAGAGAGTGCGAGAGGGGGTAGGGGCAGAGGGACAGAATCTCAAGCCGTCTCCACACTGAGGCAGAGCCCTACCAGGGCTTGATTCCAGGACCCTGAGATCATGACCTGAGCCAAAATCAAGAGTTGGGTGCTCAACGGACTGAGCCACCTAGGCGTCCCAGTTCTTGAATTCTTAAGAATTATATTCCCCACTTGATTTATCAAGTGTGCTAATGTAAGTTGAGAGAGTTTTGGTTTTTTTTTTTTAAGATTATTTATTTATTTATTTATTTGAACAGAGAGAGACACAGCCAGAGAGGGAACACAAGCAGGGGGAGCGGGAGAGGGAGAAGCAGGCTTCCTGCTGAGCAGGGAGCCCGATGCGGGGCTTGATCCCAGGACCCTGGGATCATGACCTGAGCTGAAGGCAGTCGCTTAATGACTGAGCCACCCAGGCGCCCAGAGAGAGTATTTTTCTATGCTGCTTCATACCGTAGTATCAGGAAGGAACCTGGTTATCAGTTTTTATATTATAATGCCCACTGGGTGGCAGCATAGCGTTTTTAGTTACCTTAGCTTTGACTGTGGATTTCATAACTACTGGTGCTGTAATAGTGTTTTTCTGATAGTAATAGACATCTTTCATATGTTGAAAGTTTATTACATGCCAGGCACTGGACTAAATGCTTTATGAGCATTATCTTATTTAAAACTAAAAAAAAGAACCCATTCCCACACTCGGGGACCTAAGCCCGATGCAGGACTCGATCTAGGGGTTCCAGGATCATGACCTGAGCCAAAGGCAGTCGCTTAACCAACTGAGCCACCCAGGTGCCCCTGGAACTCATGGTATTCTTAAACTCTCTGATTATAGCCTATATTAAAAAATACATTTTACATGCAGGCCAGTATTAATGTGTATATACACCTGAAATACTGAATAAGACAGACGAAACACTTACGTTTAGTATGAGCAACTTACTTTTTTTCTGTTTTATTTCTTTCTAGTCTATTTTTAAATGAAATATCTTTGTTGAAGATAATATTCTTTTTTTTTTAATATTTTATTTATTTGACAGAGAGAGGCACAGCGAGAGAGGGAACACAAGCAGGGGGAGTGGGAGAGGGGGAAGCAGGCCTCCTGCCGAGCAGGGAGCCCGATGAGGGGCTCGATCCCAGGACCCTGGCATCATGACCTGAGCCGAAGGCAGATGCTTAACGACTGAGCCACCCAGGCACCCCGAAGATAATATTCTTTTATCAGTCCTGGCAACACATTTCTTATTGGGAAATTATCCTTTATAAATCAATCAAGCCACTAGCAAAGTAAGAACATAGAAAATTTCATGTGAGAATTTTTAGAATTTCCCAAAATACATTCTTTGGGACACATGTTCCCCAGAATATTAGTTTGCATTTTGAATTATCAAAAAAAAAAAAAAGTGTTCCGTGGTTAAGATAAACTTGGGAAGTTGGGGTTAAACAGGTTCTAACTATGCTAATGGTAATCTCTAAGATGGGGGGTTAGTAGGCAGTATTTCCCAGATTTATTTGATAGTGGAACCTATTTTTAGAGATGTATTTTGTGGACCTCGTGCCCTCTAGACTTTAGAAAATGATCATGTAGATGACTAAGGAAAGATGTTTTTGTTGTATGTATTTCGGGTGAGATTTTTACTGTAAGTTATTCATGTAATTTTCATAATTTATTTATTTTGTTTGCTAATATGGATATGACAGAAGTATGTCAGGAAGCTGTTCAGCTTTCTGTTTTCTTATGACCCATGGAAACTTTCTGTTAATAATAAGAAAAGCCTTTATGAAAAATCTCTGGCACTGATTAATATAAACTAAAACTTTTATTTTCAGTTTAAATTCAATAAGCAAATTTCCAGGTGTGTTAGAATCCCTCTTATTAGGATATTTTGGAAATTTACTCTTGTTTTTTCCTATTTGGAAAAATTTGCAGTTTAGTATAATTAAAGATTTTAAGTGGTTAAGAAATACTTAAAGGATTTTCTTATATTTTATGTGTAAAATGACCAAAATTAGTGTTTATGTATTTGATACAAAGATCTCTGTTGTATTGCTTTAGATTAGTTGAATTTATAGTACTTTTATTTTTTTAATTAAAAAAAGATTTTATTTATGAGAGAGAGCAAGCATGAGCACTTGAGCGTGAGAGAGCAGGAGCACAGTGGGGGGAGGGAGAAGAAGGCTCCTTACTGAGCAGGGAGCCTGACTTGGGGCTCCATCCCAGAACCCTGGGATCATAACCTGAACTGTGAATGCAGATGCTTAACCGACTGAGCCACTCAGGCACCCCGAATTTATAGTGCTTTTAATAATATATTTCATGTTGGTTTCATATAATCATCCTTATGGAGAGAATTTCCAATTCTCTCATTTCCTTCATACATTTCAGAGCATTCATTTTTAGAATTTAAATATTAAATGAAATCCCTCCTCCTTTTCTTAAAACAAGGAGAAATTTGCAAAGATTTTACTGCGAATAGAGAATATTTTACTCATAATAGTGTAAAATATTTTCTTTCAAGAAACTCAGAGTGTTTTAATAATTATACATGATTTATAGTAATATAAGAAATTATTTATCAGGTGTCCCCCAAGTGCATTTCCCTATGGAGCTTAATAAACCTTCTACAAACATCAAATGCTTAATGAAAAAATAACATTTATGGCAACATTGTAAGTTGACGTAACAAAGTGCAAAATTATCTGGAACAGACAATAAGAATGGGGCAGTAAATATAATAATCATATGATGTGGGCAACAAGTACAGTTCAGTAAAGGAGAGGTGGTGTAAACTGGATTCATG
Organism: Zalophus californianus; assembly: GCF_009762305.2. Taxonomy (NCBI): domain Eukaryota; kingdom Metazoa; phylum Chordata; class Mammalia; order Carnivora; family Otariidae; genus Zalophus; species Zalophus californianus. Next base: position 85,371,868 of record NC_045605.1, on the reverse strand, counting down.
AGAAAAGTTTCACAGAGGAGATGAAATTCAGTCTGATTTTTAAATTGCATTTAAACAGAAAAGATAGAGGAAGGGCGCCTGGGTGGCTCAGATGGTTAAGCGTCTGCCTTCGGCTCAGGTCAGGATCCCAGAGTCCTGGGATCGGGTCCCGCATCGGGCTCCCTGCTCCTTGGGAGCCTGCTTCTCCCTCTGCCTCTCTCTCTCTCTCTCTCTCTGTCTGTCTCTCATGAATAAATAAATAAAATCTTAAAAAAAAAAAGAAAAGATAGAGGAAGGCATTCTTTATGAGAGAGCAGAATGTGTGAAGGTATTAGTTCAAGCTCCTTAACATGGAACGAAAGACCTAAGACCTGTGTGCATCTCTTCTTCCAGCCTTACCTGGTAAATTCTATCCTTAACCTGTTTTTAGGTCTTCATTTAAAATGATGTTGTGTCCATCTGTGCCTTTGCTTATGCTGTTTTTCCCCTCTAAAACAGTTTTACCTCATTTTTCACTTTGCTAACTTTTAAGATTTTTAAGCCTCAGCCCAGAGGTCACTGCCCCCAGGAAGTCTTAGACCTTTTCCATTCTTCCTTGATTTTTCTCTTGCTGGATTAGAAGTCCCTTCTTTCTGCTGTTATAGCACTTTCTAAGGATCTCTACCATTGCACATGACCATATTATATTATAATTATTTTCATACATCTGTATGTCGCTACCAGAGTTTCTTCAGGACAAGGGCTCTGCATTATTTATTTTTAAAGATTTTATTTATTTATTTGACAGAGAGACACAGCGAGAGAGGGAACACAAGCAGGGGGAGTGGGAGAGGGAGAAGCAGACTTCCCGCGAAGCAGGGAGCCCAATGCGGGGCTTGATCCCAGGACCCTGGGATCATGACCTGAGCCGAAGGCAGGTGCTTAACGACTGAGCTACCCAGGCGCCCCTGCATTTTTTTTAATAATTACATTTTGAATATAGAAGGGGCTGAATAAATGTTGAATGAATGAATTTTTTTCCTTTTATTTGTTTACATTAGTATTTTCAGGCTTCAGGATTCTCTGTAGGTTCTGGCATTTTGAAATTCATTTAATAACATCAGGTTTATGCCTGATTTTATAATGTCCTGTTCCTTTCTGGAACCTCAGTAATTTTTGTATCTTGGCCTTTTCACTTTATTTTTCATTTTGCTTTCTAAGAAAGAAAGAAATGTTGTCCTTCACCCACCCAACCAAGGCTAATCATTCATCAGTGTATTTCACCTCTACTCAATACTCAACTCCTAGACGTCACTTCTTCAGTTATCCCCTCTCTTCTCATTTAATTCCTCAATCTTTACTGACTTCTTTCTGTAAAATGTAAAATGTTCCAATTTCTCTCCTTTCCCTGCCTTTCCTTGATTACTTATGACCTTAAACTCTCTTATATCTCACTTCCCACCTTAGTTTGTGAAAACTGTTCAATGACTTCTACTTTCTCAATCAGTTTGTGTCAGTAAGAACTACCCTCCTATCCTTCAGCCATATTTGATTTTCTTTGGTCAGGGTCTATATCAAAATCCTTTTTTGCGAACTATTTCTTGAATTCCTCAATAGCCTGAAATCCCTTCTCTATAGATTAATTAAATCAGATTTTTACTGCTAGAAGTGTTGCTAGACATCATGTACTCTAATTTGCTATTGTACTTATAACTATTTTGGTAATAAGACATATTTATAAATTAACAAATAAAAATTAAACTTAGTTTAGCATCTTTATAGGTGAAGTAATTGAGGCTTGGGCACTATGTGCTTTGAATTCTTTCAACACTTAGAGCACCCTTTTTTTCCTGTCATGTTTTATATCATGCCTAGTATTATCATGTCTGGGCTTACCCTTATTTGAATGAATGCTTTATCTACCTTTCTAGACTTTGAAGGTAAAGACCATTCACTCAAATTTGTATCATTTGCATTTTCTTAAACAGTTGTGTTAAATTATATCAGTCTTGGTTCTTTATTGTCTCTATATAATAAGTCTAATTTTAAAAAATCCAACTGTGGACACTTTTCCATCTTCCTCCATTACACAATTATTCTTCCATAGGTTTTTCTAGGATTGTGATATATTTCTTTTAAAGTTTATCACGGTTACAGGGCACACTGATTGTACATCCCACCTTGTTTGACTCATGGTTTCCAAATATTATCCTCACCTTTTCCAAAGGGTAGGAGTTATCTAGTCAATTCATTGCAACATGCAATGCAACAAATATTGAGTGCCTGACTTTTGTAAATTATTGTATTAGTCAGTGTGAGGACACAGAAATGAGAGAGACTTGGCCACTAGTCAAGGAACTTAAAATATAAGGGCTAACATAACTATTGCTAGTACAAGATAGAATATGAGTGCAAATGTACTCAGTTCCTATTTGGCACTGTCTTATACATAAAAGACTCTTTGGTCCTTCACTTCTAGAGGGGATACACTTTAGGAAATGTAATATTTATAATAGTATTGTATAATAAAGCATCTTGATGGAGTTAAGGTGGTTTCCCATTGAGTGTTCCCAATCCAAGATCAGATAATTAAATAACGTTTATATATTTTTAGATCATGTTATGGCATTTTTTTCTGAATCTTTTCCAATCTACACACACACCAGCATGTGTATAATTAATGAATACAGTTTTTCATGCAGACATTCACTTTTTGTGACTAATGTCATCCAAAATTTACATTTAAATATTAATAATTACTTATGAAGGAGATAGGCTTATGAGACTGATTTAGCATTCAGTTCAAGTCATAGGAGTGTTCCTAAGGATAAAAGGCAATATGATGAAACCAATTTAAGTGCTAGTTAGGGAAGAAACAGAAACTTGGAAGTACTAGCTCTTTAACAAAGAATTTGGGAGGGATTTCTTTCCATTTAGTTACTGAGAAATCAAATTGTTTTTTATATTTGTAAAGCTGTTGTTGATGATTTTGCTTATATTCTTTGAATGTTTTAGCTAATGTCAAATCCTACCAGTTGTTATTATGTGAAATGATAGTGTGAAATTGATGCTGTTATAGTATAACAATAAGGACGTGACTCATGTATTTTATGTACACATGCATTCAACTGTAGTGACAAATGGCTTCATGCTGTGTGATTAAATGCATATTAGCGTTTGCCCTAGGCATTTGATTATTACCATCTTTACTTCATTACATTACCACACTGTATGGCCATATAATTTATAAGATAATACACACATCACTTTGTTGCTGATAGGAATTATTCTGTTTTATGGATGGTGTCCTTTAATTTTGCCTTTCATGGATTATAAAATTGGTTAATATCTGCTGAAGTGAATCACTGGAGAAGCAAATAAAGATGTTGGCCTCAGGTCACAGTGTCATTTGTGATACTGGCAAAATCTTACAGGCTCATTTATCCCTGTACATGATTGATAACAGCATGGGTTAAATGGAGAAAGCTTTGCTTCTATTAAAGGATCATCATGAATGAAGACCTCCCACTTAAAAGTCAGGCATGATGAGAAGACAAGAGACTATCTACAGGTCAAATTAAATAACTTAAATAATTTAAGTAGAATGACAGTGTAATTTGTCCATTTTGTGTTATTACCCTGACCCCTATCAGGATTATAGGCTAACTTCCTTTCCCCTGTATTTAAGATGTAATTTTTAATAAATACTTTCAAAGATATGAAAGCCTTTAGAACGCCTAAGTTGTGGTAAAATATAGATTTTTATTATGTAGTTTTGAAAAAAACTCCTTTTAAAAAAATGGCAATACTTCCAAAATATAAAATCAGTGATGTGGTGAATGCTGAGGTAAAGTTTCAAACATTTTATGATAACTGGCTTTATTTTTTGACACTTTTAAATAATGAAATTATAACTATATTTATTATGCTATAAGCATATTATAAATATTTACAAATATGATAAATAATAAACTTATATAAAGTACTATGAATAAATGAACTAGTTGTAAGAGTTTGTTATTAACACTTTGGAGCCAAATGTTAAAAATAAAGATATAGTCAGCATCCTTTAATGATTTCTTTTCTATATAGAATCATTATTTGAGTTTATTCAAATTGTGTTTCGAAATAGGGAAAAGCATATGCATTTTTGGAGATTGCTGTAATAAAATCAGTATTGAAATGTGAGAGTATTTTGATCTATAGAGTGAAAAGTAAATGAGACCTCAAATTAAATATTTCGTATCTCCTTTAAATGACCAAATAGGCATGTTTCGTCCATACTAGCATCCTTATTTCTTGTTCACTAGCTATTGAACTGCTATATGCCAGGACTTTAATGCATTACCTTCTTTAATCCTCATACCCTGTAAAGTATCATTATCACTGTTGTATAAGTAAGGAAACTGAAATGCAACGAGGTCACACAGCTAGTAAGAGAAGGCAGAATTTGAATCCACATCTGTTGTGGATTCTTATAGGAGTCGACAAAAAGACATATGTCTTTTTCAAAAGCACACAATAAAAATCTGTATTTTTGCACAAAATTTCAAAACTTGTTTCTCATTTTATCAAGCTGTCTATAATAGTATCGTAAAAACTATTTTGGGGGGCACCTGAGTGGCACAGTTGGTTAAGCATCCAACTCTTGGTTTTGGCTCAGGTCATGATCTCCGGGTTGTGTGATCGAGCCCTGTGTCAGGTTCCACATTCAACGGAGAGTCTGCTTGGGATTGTCTCTCTCCTTGTGGTCTCCCACTTATGGTCTCTCTCTCTAAAATAAATAAATCATTAGAAAACAAAACTATTTTTGGATTCTGGCCCACAGTAAGAAATATATTTCACATTGTGATCCAGTACACATGCATGTATTTACATTTATATATAATTAATATGAAAGTTTAATGAAACTTACTATATGTGAAGATTGCAGATAGAATCTAATCTAGGGGAACCTGGGTGGCTCAGTTGGTCTTGGTTTCGGCTCAGATCATGATCTCAGGGGTTGTGGGACTGAGCCCACGTTGTTGGACTCTGCTCAGCGGGGAGTCTGAATGTCTCCCTCTGCCCCCTCCCACTCTCTAAAATAAATATTAAAAAAATCTAATCTATTCTGTTCTTTTTTCTTCTCTTTCATAAAAATGCTGCTTGCAACTAAACTGATTTCATATATCTCTCTGCGGGTTCTCAACTGAAGTAATTCTGTAACAACTTAAAACATAGTAATTTTTTTTCTCCATTATATATACTCTTTATAGAAAGCAGAATGGAGAAAATATCACTTGTGCTTTGATCACTGAAAGATAACTACAGTTATCATATTGATGTATTCCCTTTCAATATTTTTTTATGACATTTATATGGGTATGGTTTTAATCATGATGCTTATGTAATTTTGAATCCCATTTTTTTTTTTTTTTAAGTAGGCTCCAGACTGGGCGTGGAACTGGGGCTTGGAACTCACAACCCTGAGATCAAGGGTCAGACCCTTAACTGACAGAGCTACCCAGGCGCCCCTTGAATCTTAAAAAATTTAGTGTGTACTTCATCAGTTACATGTGTACATAATGTAAATAATTAAAATTTTTTACTGTTCAGGAAAAACAGTAATTTATCCTGGCATTTTCTCTTCTCCAGGGCAACTACTTTAAACTCTTTTAGCTTATTCTTTAGCCATTTACTTCCACATGTCTAAATATGTGGGATGCGGGACTCCATTCCAGGAGCCTGGGAGCACGACCTGAGCTAAAGGCAGACACTTAACCGACTGAGCCACCCAGGTGCCCAACAAGTTTGCCATGATTTATTCTCTAATTTCTCTATATGCTTTTTAGGAACTTCCAGGGTATAGTTATTGGACCTTCTGAATTAATCCTCTAATTTTTCTTCAATTCTGTATTTCTTTGGCTTTTTGCTCTTCTTTTTGTAAGTTTTCTTCAATTTTGTCTTTGTTTCTATTAAATTAAAAAAACTTTATTTCTGAGAATCTTCCTTTTATCATAGCATCTTTTTTCATAAATGCAATATATGGTCTTATCTTTTAATGAGAATATTAAAGATGTTTCTTTTGAAAGTGTTCCCTCTGCTTAATCTTTGCTTCCTCTAAATTGCACTTAAAATTTTTTCATTTGTTTTGGTCTCTGTGTTTGAAATTAGACACTTACCCTCAAAAGTCCATTGGTCTTTAGCTGTCTGCTGTTGTTTAAGGATGAGGCACCAGAAAAGTGGGTTGGAAGCTCTAAACGTATGGGTACAGCTTATGGACTGTGGTCTTTAAGGTAATCCAACTAAAACATTTTGTGCGAAAGCTCCCAGTGTCATATTATTTATGTCTTTTCTCTTGGCCCAAATTCCCTTGAAAACACACTTCCCATCTCCTGCTTTGAGAGCTGTCTGGCTCTCAGCCGCTGTGGGAGCCCTGTAGAGGAAGAAGGCTGGTCAGGCAGGGCTGTTTCAACATTTGGTGTGTACGCTTTTCAGTATAGTAGGTCCCCGCAACCCCTAAGCTGTTATCCCTTATTGTAGAGACTCTCTGCTTTTATCACCTTTAGAACAACTTCTGATCTGTCCAGATGAGGGAAGGGTAGTCATCTGGCTAACCAGAAAGAGAAAGGGAATCTGGGGTCTAACCTCTTCTTAAATAGACTTCCAAGAAATTGTCCTGTTTACGTTTGCCTTCACCTTTAGAGGTTCTGGTATCACTAGACCTTTGCAGGGGTGGTGAGGAGGGAGGGACCAGGGAAGGGGCATAGGGAAGGGGGCTGAGTGATGTAAGTCAGATTGCTTCCCAGTTTTCCGTATTACTGGCTTTGCTTTCTCAGGTCTTGTAAATACTACTCCTCCTCTATCTGCCTGCCAAAAAACAGTATTTTTGTTTTTGTCGCATTTCTCATTTGCTTTACCCAAGGTTTATGCCTTAAATTGCCTGCTGTTATTTTAGTGGGGCTGAACTAAGCACTTGTGTCAACCTATTATCTTATTTAAAAAGATTTTTGATTGATTTATTTGAGAGAGAGTACGCATGAGTGGGGGGAAGGTCAGAGGGAGAGGGAGATGTAGACTCCCTGCTGAGCAGGGAGCCTGATACGGGGCTTGATTGAAGGACCCTGGGATCATGACCTGAGCTGAAGGCAGATGCTTAACCAACTGAGGCATCCCCCCAACCCACTATCGTGAACTGGGTTCTGTTTTTGTTGTTGATTGTTTGCTTTTTATAAAACAAACATTTTGTTGTTATAAACTACACAAACACAATATTGAGAGGCAATATAATGTAGTGGTTAAGAATACAAGCCTGGAAGCAGATTATTTAGATCTTGGTTTAGATCTTGGTTCCATCCCTTATGTGTAACCTTGGGCAAATTACTTAATCTCTTTATGCCTCAGTTTTTTCATTTCTGAAATGGAAATAGTAACAGTAAATATCTCATAAAGTTGTTTGGAGAACTAAATATAGTGTTAAGAGTGTCTTGCATAGGGGCGCCTGGGTGGCTCAGTCGGTTAAGTGGCTGCCTTTGGCTCAGGTCATGATCCTGGGGTCCTGGGATTGAGCCCCGCATCGGGCTCCCTGCTCAGCAGGGGGCCTGCTTCTCCCTCTCTCTCTGCCTGCCTCTCCCTCTGCTTGTGCTCTCGCTCTCTGATAAATAAAATCTTAAAAAAAAAGAGTGTCTTGCATATATTAAGTGTTCAACAAATATTAGCTGTTTTCGTTTCAAGTGGCTGCGTATATTGCACCGGGTAGTGATAACGTAATTGATTATTTTCTTATTCCTAGACATTTAGGTTGTTTCCAATTATTTCTTGTTTTTATTAATAAGTCGTAGTAAATATGTTAGTGTGGAAATTTTTCTACATTTAGGATTTTTTCTTTTGAATAGATTTTCAGAAGTGAAGTGAGTATACATCTGTATAGTTTATGACTCTTGAGACATTGCTTTTCAAAGGATTGTTATATTTCTACCAGAATTGATTGAATGCCAGTTTCACCATCCCTTTACTAGTACTAGATAGTATTTTTTAAAGATTTATTTATTTATTTTTAGGGAGAGGGAAGGAGAGAGCATGTGCGTGAGAGGGTGGAGCAGGGGCAGAGGGAGAGGGAAAGGGAGAGAATCTCAAGCAGACTCCCCGCTGAACATGGAGCCCACTGTGGGGCTTGATCCCAGGACTCTGAGATCATGACCTGAGCTGAAATCAAGAGTCAGATGCTTAATTGACTGAGCCACCCAGGTGCCCTTGGATAGTAATTAAAAAAAAATCTGCTAATTTGATAAGTAAAAATGTTATTTTAATATAGTTTTTTTTTATTACGAATATGGCATTGCCTTTAACCCAAAGGAAAAAAGAAGTGGGTTTACTCTTGTATTTTAACCCACTTAGAGATGTGTGGTAAGCTATTTATTGACCCCCATACATTCTTCCTTTTTCCTGCTAACAGTACCTGACACTTTCCTAAAAAGTCCTTACTTTCTCAGGCATAGTGATGTTGGTGAGATTAACCTGGATTGGCTTCACCTGCAGCTCCAGAGGTTGAGCTCGTTGAGCTGTGCTTCCATCAGTCCTGAGTTCAGTAATTGATTCAGGGTTGGAGAGGTAACCTGTGCAGCCCCAAATAGGTAACTTTAGGACTTTTATCAGGTTGCAGACTCTCTTTTACTTGTGGGAAGAAGGACCAAGGAAGTATGTAGCTCTGGTAGCTGCCTGCAGCCATTTTGTCATTATAAAAATGATAGCCTATTGAGAATGTAGCCAGTATCAAGGTAACATAGGCAAAAATTAAAAGATTAACAGTTCAGGTGCTGGTTATATTGCTTGCCTGAAGTCAAGCTTAATTCAAGACTTGAAGTCAGACAAGCCATACGTTTCCTTTTCTTTTTAAAGCCAGTTTGAGTTGTATTGTCTGTAACTGCAACTCTTACACTGCTCACTGAGTTAGCAGAAATAGTTGGAAGAGGGCTCCCTACTTTTTTCAGCTCACATCATGGCACAGTTGGAACATGATAACACAGTATTGGTCGAGTGCAGAGGGGCATGCGGACAAAGTTAATCCTGGCCAATTGCAACCAGTTCTGGGTTGAAACCAAGAGTTGGATGTTTAACCGACTGCGCCACTTAGGTGCCCCAAAGTGTTTCCCAGGCTGTGCCCAGCCTTTTGTACAACTGAGAGGAATAATAATTACTCTCTAAACCAGTAACTTATTCATAGCACACTGTCCTCCCACACCAGTTGGAAATCTCTGGGTTAGGACAGAATATTTATAAACTTAAGACCCTGGGATTGATTCTCATATGCTTTGCTTATTTTGCTTCTTCTACAACACTCCTGACTCTGATCATAAATTTTAAGAGTGTACCGAATGGGGAAACAAATCTTCTTAATCATACACCCTGGTTTAGATTTTGGGAATACTTGCAAATTTGGGATATTTAGCATTAATTTTCTCTGATTCTTTATACAAAAGATTAGAGTTGTCACCAAGTTTCTGATTTTCATTTTTGAGGCCTGATTAGAGCACTCATCATTTTATATAGTCCTTTAAATCAGCATTTGGTAAATTAAAACAAGTAAGCAAAAAAATCTTTTCCTAGACAGGACTGAAATTTCCCATATATTTAGAAAATATTTAGTGACATGGGGCGCCTGGGTAGCTCAGTTGTTAAGCGTCTGCCTTCCACTCAGATCATGATCCCAGGGTCTTGGGATTGAGCCCCGCATCAGGCTCCCTGCTCTGCGGGAAGCCTGCTTCTCCCTCTCCCACTCCCCCTGCTTGTGTTCCCTCTCTCGCTGTGTCTCTCTCTGTCAAATAAATAAATAAAATCTTTAAAAAAAAAAGAAAAGAAAAAATATTTAGTGACCAAGTAATTATGGCATGCTCAGGTTAATTTGTATCAGCGGTTTTCACACTTCAGTGGACTTGTTGAATCAGAATTGTTGGGCCCCATCTGCAGTTCTTGATTCAGTAGACCTGAGGCCCTGGAATTTGTATTCCTTTTCTTTTTTTTTTTTAAAGATTTTATTTATTTATTTGACAGAGAGACACAGCGAGAGAGGGAACACAAGCAGGGGGAGTGGGAGAGGGAGAAGCAGGCTTCCCGAGGAGCAGGGAGCCCGATGCGGGGCTCGATCCCAGGACCCTGGGATCATGACCTGAGCCGAAGGCAGACGCTTAATGACTGAGCCACCCAGGCACCCCTGGAATTTGTATTTTTAAAAGTCCTTTAGGTGTTACTGATATTGTTGATCCAGGAACCACACTTTGAGAACCACTGATTTATTTCATTGCTCTTGTGGTTTAACACTGTTGATTATTAAACAGGTAATATAATTTTCTGCTTTTAACATAGGGATATTATTCCTAAATTTGTAAATATTTGGCTAATGATTTTGAACTTTTGAGTATTTAAGATAAGTAACATTATGGGGTGCATAGGTGGCTCAGTTGGTTAAGCATCCGACCCTTAATCTCAGCTCAGGTCATGATCTCTGGGTCATGGGATTGAGCCCCACATGGGGCTCCGCACTGGTCATGGAACCTGCTTGGGATTCTCTCTCTCCCTCTGCCCTTCCCCCAACCTGTCCCCCCCACATGTGCACTTGTGCGCTCGCTCTCTCTCGCTTTAAAAAAAAAAAGTAATGTTACATGTAGCAAGAAACAAATACTGAGTCACTAAATAAATGTACTTAAAGCATATTTTTTATTTTTTTTAAAGATTTATTTATTTGAGAGAGAGAGTGTGTGTGCATGAGCGGGAGGGGCAGAAAGAGAGGGAGAGAGAATCTTAGGCAAACTCAGCCCTGAGTACAGATCCCCACGGGGAGCTTGATCCCATGACCCTGAGATCATGACTTGAGCCAAAATCAAGAGTTGGATGCTAACAGACTGCGCCATTCAGGTGCCCCAAAGTGTATTTCTGATAAATGAATAACATTTTGACATTGACTCCCCATATAAAATAGAAAGAGCATTCTGATGGAAATAAATTAATAAAAATCACAAATGAAAATATAGCAAGCGTCTTAAATCAGTACCTTAAATCTCTTTTGAGATACGTTTGGATGTAAGTAATAGGTAAGATCTATTTAAAGAAGTACAGCTTTCTGGTAAAATAGTAATAATACTTAAAACATTTCTATTATTATATATAATATTTTTTAGTTTCAATAGTGTAGAAATTGAATTCAGACATAGTTATAGATTTTTCCTGCATTCTCTTCACATTTATTAATTTTACTGATTGGGGTTGTTAATCCACCTAAAAATATGTTTCAAGCTTTCAGCAGTGCTGATCTCTTAAGATATGAGCCTATCTTTTTGGGTTAAACTTGAAGTTTATTATCAGATTAGGAAATTGGGTCTCAGAAAAATTAGTCTTTTACCCCAAGGTTTCACAGTTGTCAGAGTAGTCAAGTTTTTTTTTTTTTAAGATTTTATTTATTTATTTATTCATTTATGCATTTATTTATTTTTAAAGATTTTATTTATTTGACAGAGAGAGACACAGCGAGAGAGGGAACACAAGCAGGGGGAGTGGGAGAGGGAGAAGTAGGCTTCCTGCAGAGCAGGGAGCGTGATGCAGGGCTCGATTCTGGGACCCTGGGATCATGACCTGAGCCAAAGGCAGACGCTTAAGTACTGAACCACCCAGGCGCCCCTAAGATTTTATTTATTTATTTGAGAGAGAGAGATAGAAAACATGAGGTGGGGGGAGGGGCAGAGAGACAAACTGATTCCCTGCTGAGTGGGGAACTGACTTGGGACTCGATCCCAGGACCCGAAGATCATGACCTGAGCTGAAGTCAGATACTTAACCTGACTGAGTCATCCTGGCACCCCAGAGCAGTCCAGTTTTTACGAAAGTGTGGGCCTGAACACATCAGAGAAGCAACTTAAGGATCAAGTGGAAAATATAGTTGAAATTCCTTTATAATATGTAAGAAGTTGCATAAAAATAAACTCTTCTAGGGCACCTGGCTGGCTCAGTTGATGGAGCGTCTCTTAGTCGTGGGTCATGAGTTTGAGCCCCATGTTGGGTGTGGAGTCTACTTAATAAACAAATAAACAAAAAAACCTCTTTTAATTGCCATTTTAATTCACTGAGTTCTTACTTTGTGCCTAGAACTGTATTACATGCTGCAGGATCGTAAATGAAATAAGTGTAGAATAGTTCTTGCACTTAAAAAACATCCCATTCAAAGAGGCAGATTGAACACAAATAGAAAAACTGGGGAATTATTATTAAATCTTGTGTTGAATTTAAACATACAAAATGAATTTAGAGAATGGAGGGGTCAGAATGGGATAAGGTGGTTAGGGAAGGGTTCTTGGAGGAAAGGGGCCTTGAATTGGGCATGAAACATGGATAAAATTTAGATAAGGGGGAGTTGAAAATTTATAATAGGTATAGAGTTGGGAATGAGCATGGATTAGGTAGGAGACAGGAAATTATAGTAGAGGACATCTTGGTCCTTTGTTGGGATCTCTACTGTGTACAGAAGATGAAAATTGAAAAGGAGGATGAAACTAGAAAGTGGGGGAGCCCTTAAAAGTCAGGCAGATGCATTTGGGCTTGGTTTGTAGATAAGAGGAACCCTCTTGAATTTGGAGATTGATGAGATTTAAGTGGTATTTTGAAAAATAATTTTGGAGAAATATGAAGATTAGATTGAAGTTGGGGAGAAGACTAAAGGGATAACAGGAAAAGGTGATTATAACTCATGTCTGAGGTAATGAGGGTCTGACTCGATTGATAGCAGTAGGAGTAGTGATGTAGAATGAATCTAAGGGCCGATTAGAAGGAAGAACAAACAGGTCTATTTAGATATTAGATTTAGGGGATGAAGGGGAGTAAAAGAGGGAGAGAGAGAAAGACAAAGATCAAAGATTTTGTGAGTGTTCATCTTGGAGATTTAAATAAAATATGTGATACTACTGACAGAATTGGAGTTTAAAAGATTTGAGGGTGAAAAAATGCAAATTTTGATTTTTTAAATTGGAGGTTAAGGGGCGCCTGGGTGGCTCAGTTGGTTAAGTGTCTGCCTTTGGCTCAGGTCATGATCCCAGGGTCCTGGGTTCCAGCCCTGCATCAGGCTCCAGGCTCAGCGGAGAGCCTGCTTCTCCCTCTCCCTCTGCCTGCTGCTCTGCCTACTTGTGCTCTCTCAAATAAATAAATAAAATCTTTAAAAAAAAATTGGAGGTCAAAAAAATGTGAGTACTTTTGAGGGGTGCCTGGGTGGTTCAGTCCTTAAGCATCTGCCTTCGGCTCAGGTCATGATCCCAGGACCCTGGGATCCAGCCCTTCATGGGGCTCCCTGCTCAGTGGGAAGCCTGCTTCTCCCTCTCCCACTCCCCTTGCTGGTGTTCCCGCTCTTGCTGTGTCTCTGTCAAATAAATAAAATCTTTAAAAAAAAGTGAGTACTTTTGAGATAGTCAACTGAAAATGCATTGGGAATTGTTCACATGGTAGTCACTAGATAGAACTTTTAGCTGGAAGTAGATTTAGAGCTAAAGTAAGAAAGTAGATCCAAAAAAGTCAAGCAATTTGCAATCATGTGACTACCTATTAATAGATTTGTTAGTATCAACTTATTCTAAATCTTCTGTTGCTCTTTGAATGATTACATGCCTATAGCAAGAGTTAATAACTACCTCTGAGGACTAGGGAGATGAAGTAAATTCATTCAATATTCAACAAATATTTATGTAATCTTGGATATTATTCTATGATCAGACCCTGTCCTAGGTGATGAAGACATAGCATGGCCAGTATAGATGAGATTGTACTCTCACAAAGCTTATTTTTAAAAGATTTTATTTATTTGAGAGAGAGGGAGGGAGAGAGAGGGAGATAGCGCTTGGGGGGTGTGTGTGTGGGGGGGGGAGGGGCAGAGGGAGAGGAAGAGGTAGAGTATCTCAAGCAGATTCTGCAGAGAGCATGGAGCCCACTGCAGGGCTCAATCCTATGCCCTTGAGATCATGACCTGAGCCAAAACCAAAAGTGGGATGCCCAACCAACTGAGCCACCCAGGCATCCCCTCAAAGCTTACTTTTTAAAGGAGGAGAAATAATGAAGTTAATAGATAATTTAACAGATAATTACTGAAGGGTGATGGGGTTTGGTGCATATTGAAGAGCTAACATTTTTTTAAAGATTTATCTATTAGAGAGAGAGTGTGCAAGTGGGATGAGGGGCAGAGGGAGAGAGAGGATCTCAAGCGGACTCTTCACTGAATGTGGAGCCCGATGCAGGACTTGATCTCATAACCCTGAGATCATGACCTGAGCGGAAACTGAGAGTTGGACTCTCACTGGCTGAGCCACCGAGGTGCCTTTGAAGAGGTAACATTTGACCCGAGGCCTGAAAAACATGAAGGAAATTCTGTGTAAATGTGGAGTTAGAGCATTCCTTGAAGAAGGAAGAGCAAGTACCTAGGCATTAAAGCTGGAATAAATTTGCTATGTTTTGAACTGATAGAAGATTTATTTAGTACCATGATGTGCCAGATGTAATGCTAGGTTCTGGGGGACAAGAATGAATAAAATAGCAATACTGGCTCTCACAACTGAGTGGCACATCATCTAGATTTGCAGTATCTGGTACACATTTCTATTGGTAAATTGATAAACAGTGTAAACATATAGTTATCATCTTGCTTGTTATTTTCCCCCTATCATCTTTGCCAGACTACTATTTAAGGTCTAGCACAGATGCTATCTTTTCTGTAACATTCCTTGTAAGTTCTGTTGATAGAATCAATTGCTTTCTTATCTGTATTTTCATAGGTATTTTGTATATGCTTCTGTTTTCACACTGTTAGTTTCTGTGTCTGTCTTTCCAGCCAGGTTGTGAGCTCATATCCTGAGAAACTTGCATAGTGCTCTACAGTATGCTAGGAACCTAACTATAAAGTTTCTTTAATCATCTACTCTGTGTAATTCATCATGTATTTTTTTTTTTAGGAATAACATTGTTCAATGTGTCGTTTTATGCACAGCAGAACTTATATAGTTATATTGGAGGTCGGCTTTGAAATCCTGTTTGAGACTTCTAAACATGATGGATTAACCACATACATTTGTTTTTCTCACTGTCATTAAAATGCATAAAAAGAGACAAGGAGAGACAAGGGATTGTGGGTGTCTGTCAGAAAGCAAATAGAGGAGTGGTGATTGACTTAAAAGTTTGGAAGTATGCTTAGCACTTGGAAATACCAAATAACCTGAAAGGCAGGAATAAGGTTTGGGCATAAAAAGGAAGGTTTGTTGAAAATCTGTGTGTAGAATACTTGAACCTCCCCAGGTGTGTCCTTCCCCACAGAAGATGGGAAATTTAAAAATTTCTGAAAAACATTGAACCATTGCAGTTCCAGTCAGGAGTATACAAGACATAGTGGACAAAAAAATATTGGGTAAAAATCTACCCACTGAACTGTGGAATCCTTACCTTTTATCTGTCATACTTCTATCAGAATGGATGTGCCAGATAAAACCCTCTGTCCACTTCTCTTGCACTCCAAGATAGGAGAATGGAGAGTTTCTCTCTGGAGAAAATGAAAGATCTGAGGGAAAAGATATCTACATATTGATGTTGGGGAGGCAGTCCCCTAATGATGAAAAGATTGTCTTGCCATTTGATCACCCAGTAGTGAAGGCTATTAGTTAGTAAGCCCTCCGCCAGAGCCTGCATTCAACTTTCTAGCATATTATTCCATTTTGAAAAGTAACAGCTTTATGAAGATGTAGTTCACATACCATACAATTCTTTCATTCAAAATGTATAATTCAGTGGTTTTTGGTGTATTCAGAATTGTGCAACCATCAACCCAATCAATTTTAGAATATTTTCATCACCTGAAAAAAGAACCCCACATTTATTAGCGGTCACTCCCCATTTCTCTCCAAATTTCCTAACCCACAGCCCTAAGCAACCACCAATCTGTTTTCTGTTTCTATGGATTTGCCTATTCTGGGCATTTCATATAAATGGAATAATACAATATGTGACCTTTTGTGACTGGCTTCTTTCACTTAATATAATGTTTTCAAGGTTCATCCATACTGTAGCATGTATCAATACTTCATTCTTTTTTATTGCTGACTGACATACATTTTATGGATATACCACATTTTGTTTATCCGTTCATCAGTTAATGGACATTTTGATTATTTCTACTTTTTGACTATTATGAATAATGCTCCTATGAACATTAATGTATCTCTTGAGTATCTAGGAGTGGAGTTGCTGGGTCATATGGTAACTGCTGGGGGTTATGTGCTAACCTTTTTTTTTTTTTTTTAAAGATTTTATTTATTTGACAGAGAGAGACACAGCGAGAGAGGGAACACAAGCAGGAGGAGTGGGAGAGGGAGAAGCAGGCTTCCCGAGGAGCAGGGAGCCCGATGCAGGGCTCAATCCCAGGACCCAGGGATCATGACCTGAGCCGAAGGCAGATGCTTAACGACTGAGCCACCCAGGTGCCCCTATGTGGTAACTTTTAAGGAACTGCCTGACTGTTTTTCAAAATGGGTGTACTGTTTTGTATTCCCACCAGGAGGGTTTATGAGAATTCCAGTTTCTCACATCCTTGCCAACACTTGTTATTATCTGTCTTTTTGATTAAAGAATCATTCTGTTTTCCCTAATATTTTATCTTGACAAATTTCAAACTTTAGAAGAGTTCAAATAGTAGAACACTCAACACTTTTATACCTTTTACCTAGATTCACCAGTTATTGAAAATTTGCTACAAAAGCTGTATCTTCATCTCTATATACTTCTCTTTTCTGAAGCAGTTGAAAGTAATTTTCAAGCATCATGCTACTTTGAAATGCTTAGCATATATTTCCTTAAAAACAAGAACAAGGACACTCTCTTTCACAGCTATCCAAGAAATCTGATGTTGACCTAGGAATGTTATCTGTTACGCTCAACATGCCAATTTCCCCAGTTGTCCTCCAGCTGTCCTTTTTACAGCTATTCTGTTTTTCACTTTAGGAACCAAAGTTCACACACTGCATTTGGCAGTCTTTTTGTTGTCCTTTAATCTAGAGCAGTCTCCATGTGTTTTTCTTTTATGATACTGACTAATGTAATACTTTTATCTTTATTAAACATTTTATTTATTTATTTATTTATTTATAAGTTGGCTCCACGCCCAGCATGGAGCTTAGTGTGGAGCTTGAACTCATGATCCTGAGATTAAGACCTGAGCTGAAATTAAGAGTTGGATGCTTAACCCACTGAGCCACCAGGTGCCCCCGAAATTTGCATTACTTTTAGATATGAACAGATAGCCAGGGATCAGCAGACATTTGAGAACAACATGGAAGAGATGAAAACCAAATAGAGAAAAGGAACTTGCAGAAAGAGACAATGCAGAATTAAAATGTTAAAACAAGAAATTTTGAATATATGGCTGCATAGCAAACTTAATGGCTTAAAACCGATTGATTATTTCTCATAATTTTGCAGGTTTGGTGGGATTTTTATTTTATTATTAATTAATTTTTTGCTGGTCTTGCCTAGACTTACTCTTACAGCTGCATTCAGCTTGTAGATTGGTGGAGGGCTGGGCCTCTCCCTCTCCATTTAGTTTTGTGCTTCTTCATGATACGATAAGGCAGGCAAGACAGGTTCAGAGCAGCATTCTGAGAGAGCAAAGAGTTCAAAGCCTATTGGTCAAAGGGAATCCTAAGGCAATCCCTTGTGGGGAAATAGATTCTGTCTCTGGAAGGGAGAAGTGACCGTATCACATTTAATGGCCATCATGGGAAGAATTTGTGGCCATTAAGCAATTTAACACAGTTTACCTGTTTTATATTTTTCATATAAGCAAAATATGCACAACCCCTTCCAAGACCTCCAAAATCTCACTCCAAAACAGTATCAGGCTCAATATCCAGAATCACTTGATCTTTACCAGGTATAAATGTGGTTGAGTCTCCTAGGCTGCAGCTTCTCTTGATCCAGGAACCTGCCAAGTAAAAAACAAATCATCTGCCTCCCAATCCAATATACAGTGATGAGACAGGGACAAGATAACCACAACAGACACTTTCATTTAAAAAGAGGATAAAGGGCATTTAGTAGTCATTAGTATGTAGTAACTCTGAAATGCAGGTGGGCACATGTTATCATGGGCATGACATGTTCCCCAATTAGGTCTTTGTGATATTGTGGTTTATAATAAGAATGTATTGATGAAATTTGGTCCTCATATTATTTCTGGCACAGAACTCCTAACACCTTTAAAATTTTCTAAGCAATAAGAACAGTGGGACCATCTTTTGTTGTTATTTGGTCTTTCGTCTTCTGTTCCTGAAACTAGCTCTAGAGCTATAAAGGTGAAAGAAATGTCATTATTCATAACAAGCCCTTTCACCCACATATGAGTTTATGTTAATGAAGTGACTCTTGGAAAGCTTCTAAGGATGGGGGCTGCTTGCCAGGGGAACCAACCATGTGATGAGAAGGTTGGAACTTTCAGGTTTCCCCTCCCCACCAGACCTAGTCTAGGAGGGGAGAGGGACTAGAGATAGACTTGGTCACTAATGGCCAATGATGTAATCAGTATGTCTGTGTAATGAAACCTCCATAAAAATCCCTGAACTGCAGGGGTTTGCAGAGCTTCTGAGCTGGTGAACAAGAATGCACCTCTGGAGGCACCTGGGTGGCTCAGTCAGTTTTAGGCGTCTGGCTGTTGATTTTGGCTCAGGTTCTGATCTCAGGGTTGTGAGATTGAGCCCTGTGATGGGCTCCACGTTGGGCGTGGAGCCTGCTTAAGATTCTCTCTCTCCCTCTGTAACCCCCCACCAAAAGAATGCATCTCCAAGCCAAGAGGATGGTGTACTCCAGACTGTATAAGAACAGAAGCTCCTGTGCTTAGAACCCTTCTAGGTTTCTCCCTATGTATGTCTTCATCTGGCTGTTTATTTGTAACTTTTAATATCCTTTGTAATAAACTGGTTATCTAATAAGTAAACTGTTTTTCTGAGTTTTGTGAGCTACTCTAGCAAATTAATTGAACCTGAGGAGGAGGGGGGTCATGGAAACCTCTAATTTGTAGCCAGTCGGTCAGAAGTATAGGTGGCAATCTGGATGTGGAATTGGCATTTGAGGTGGTGATAGGGGCAAGTCTTATAGGACTGAACCCTTAACCTCTGGGATCTGATCTGATGTTATCTCCAGGTAGATAGGGTCAGAATTGAGTTAAATTGTAGTTTACCCAACCGATGTCACAGAAGTGTTTGGGGTAGATTTACCCCCCATTTATTTGGTGACCAGAAGTATCAGAAATGAAGTATTGTGTATAGTGTAAAGGAAGACAGTAGAAGTGTTCTTTACAGTCTCCATTCTGTTCCCTGTGGGTGCTCCTTCCAGTCCAATAGTAAATCATAAGCAGGTGTGTATTTTCAGATGCTTTTTTCTTTCTGATCATGTAATTGTTTTTCTTTTAACATCATAATGTAGAGAATTACAGTAATTGGTTTTTAAATGTTAAACCTTAGATTTCTGTGATAAATCCAACTTGGTTATGATATATCATTTTTATCTATTGCCAGTTTCAGTATGCTATTATTTCGTTTAGAATTAGGATCTACTTTCATGAACTATATTGGCCTGTAATTTTTCATTCCCATATTTTGATTCTTTGTTTTGGTAATAGTATATGCTTTAAGTCCTTTGAGATTTAGTTGTGTTCTTTTAAGATTTTTTCATATTTTTCCTGTGATATCTGTAGATATGGATTTTTAAAATCTATTTTGGTTTCACTGCAGTTCTTTTTATTTTATTTATTTTAGAGGGAGGTAGAGAGAGCATGTGCATGCATGGGAAAGGGACAGAGGGAGAGGGAAACTCAAGCAGACTCTCCGCTGAGTGCAGAGCCTGAGGCAGGGCTCAATCTCACAACCCTGAGATCATGACTGAGCTGAAACCAAGAATCGGATACTTAACCAACTAAAACACCCAGGCACCCCTGCAATTCTTTTTTTTTTTTTCCTGTATAGCATAATAGAATTTTTGTGAATTAAATGTATACACACATAATACTATGTATGTTAAAAGGATAACTATAGATTCAAGAATGTATATCAAAAGTATTAGGGGTGGTCTGTCACGATTGGGAATGGAACTAGAAAACAAGTACTAAAAAGAATAAAACAGTATTAAAGGGTGGAGAGTGCATGGACCAAAGATATTTGTAAGCCATGAACTAAGTACAATTAATTCAACATGAGATTAAAACAAAAAATTAACTCCTTTCTCTTCAGTTTCTCAATGCAACCTACATGTTTCTTTTCATTCAGAACTAAATCAAATGCAGTATTTTTGGGTTCACTGGACTTCTTGATCTGAATCTTGGTGTTTTCTTCAGTTTTGGAAAATTCTCAGCTGTTATTTCTTCAGAATATAGTTTATGTCTCTTTATTTCTTTCTTCTTTCTGGAACTGGTATAGCCTCTCACTTTATATTCCATCTTTCTTAACCTTTCTTCTGTACTTTCCATTTTTATATTTCCTTGCTGCATTCTTGATATTGTACCTAATCTGTTTTCTAGTAGACTAAATCTCTCTTCAGCTATGTCTTGTCTTTGCCAAACATATTGAATTATCAGTTGATTATATACTCTTCCTATCTAGAAATTATACTGGGATCTTTTAAAAATCTCCTTTGCATATTGTTTCCATTATCTATTTTTTTTCTGCTTGTTCTCATAAGGCACTGTTGTGTTCCACACCTGATTATTTTTATGCTTTACTCATTGTCCTTGAAAAATAATTTGTGAAGATTTTTGAGTACCTACAATATAGTTACATTTCTCTGGAAAGAATTTTTATTTGGTTCTACCAGGTTCTTATGGGCACTACCAGTCTAGAAACATTTGAAATCCTATTCATAAGTTGAGGTTTCTTTCACTATCCTGTGAAACAATCTTTGTTAACAAACTCATCTGAAATTAAGTTGTTTAAAGCTTTCTGGGATGTGACATTTTTTATTTTCTCCCTCCTGTCTCTTGTTTCCTTTCCTCTTTATGTTTCATCTGCTTGGCACCTAGGCAGTTATCATATAGAAGGTAGGTTATTTTTGCTTCAACCTTTCCTGAGTTTAACTATTCTGAATTCTACTTAATAGGTCTCTTATTGGACTTCCTACTTTGGCAGGCCCTAGGTTTGCATTACCTATTTCTCAAACCAGAGGTCATCAATGCTGTTATTTAATTTTATTCAGTTTGGCAAGTGCCCACAGGGTAAAGATGGCTTTCTGTGTTCAGTTTATTTCTTGACTCATGGTCTTTTTGGAATTTAGAATTTGGCTTCATGATTTTTTTTTTCTTAGTATCTTGCTATGTCTTTGATACTTTTAAGAAAGTTTAAAAATATTTTATTCAAAATTATTAGTTGTTTTTAGTTGGAGGGTTCATCCAGATAACATAGCCCATCATTTTCAGGAATGGAAGTTTCCCTTTTAGAAAGTTTCTTGTATACACACCTGTGATGGTTAATTTTATGGGTCAAGGCTATGAAGGGTAAACTCACTTAAAAAAAAAAAAACAACAAACAAACATATTGACCAAATGTATTTGGCCAAATAGCTGTCTAGATACTGCTGTGAAGGTAGTTCTTAAATGAGAATAATGTTTAAATCAGTAGACTTTGAATAAAGCAGATTTCCCTCCATAATGTGGGTGGTCCTCATCCAAACAGTTGAAGGCCTTAAGAGGAAAAGACTCAGGTTCCCCAAGGAAGAAGGAATTCTGCTTCTGGATTGCCTTTGGTCAACCCTTCACTGAATGTCCAACCTGCTGGTCTGCCCTGAACATTTCAGGTTTGCCAGACTCCCAATCACATGAGCCAGTTCCTTAAAATAAATTTATCTCTCTCTGTACATATACATCCTATTGGCTCTGTTTCTCTGGGTAATGCTTACTAAAATAATGCCTATCAGAATGGCTAGAATAAAAAGTAGTGATAACATTGAATGCTGGTGGGGATTTGGAGAAGTTGGATCACTCATACGTTGCCAGTGAGAATGGAAAATGGTATTTCCATTCTGGAAAATAGTTTGGCAGTTTCTTTCACAACCAAAAGTGGACTCTACTCATTCAGCCCAGCAATTGTACTCTTGGACATTTATCTTTAAGAAATGAAAACTTACATCATGTAGAAACTTGTATATGAATGTTCATTCATGGCAGCTTTATTCATAAAAGCCAAAACTGAAAACAACTCAGATGTCCTTCAGTGCATGGTAAACAAACCATAGTATGTCCATACCGTGGACTACTACTCAGCAATAGAAGGGAATGAACTGTTGGTACAACAGCCTAGATGAACTTCAAGGTGATTATTATGTGTGAAAAAAAATCCAGTCTTTTTTTATTAGGGGAGATTAATTAATTAATTAAGTGATCTCAATACCCAGCATGGGGCTCGAGCTCACAACCCTGAGATCAAGAGTCATATGCCTTACCGACTGAGCCAGCCAGGCACCCCTGAAAAAAATCCAGTTAATAGGTTATATGATGTAGGATTCCATTTATATAACACTGTTGAAATAACAATTATAGAAATAGAGAATGAATTAGTGTAGTAGTCGGTATGGAAACAAAGAAGCTGGGAACCATGGTTGATGCTACAATTCTGTATTTTGATTGTAGTGGTAGTTACATGAAGCTATAGATATAATAAACTTCCAAAGAATTATACACACACCCACACACAAATAAGTGAATGTATAACTGGTAGAATTACTATAAATTCTGTGGATTGTACCAATGTCAGACATACAGTTTTTATATTGTACTATTATTCTGCAAGATATTAATGTTGGGAGAGGCTGAGTGAATGGTGTATAGGACTCCCTGTACATTTCTTTCCAACTGTCTATGAATTGATAATTATTATTATGAAAAGTTGAAAAGAGAAGTTTCTTGCAGCCTGAATCATACATTATCTCGGTTGAGAAAGATATATAAGTGCCTTGAGTTTTAATAAAAGGCAGTTACTCCACTTTTCTTCTTTCAACTTTGTAGGGATTAAAGATTGCATTACTGTTAGTATTCATACCATCCTTACAGAATGCTGTATATCAAAGCAAAGTTAGGAAGCACAGTGTCTGGCAGCTTTGGTACGAAGCAATTATTGAAGGGTCAAGCCTTGCCTGCAACTTTAAGAATTTAGCTTTTAGGACATGGTGTTTAGGGGCATGTCAAAAATTTAGTCCCTGCAGATACTAAAGTAACAGAAAAAGCCTCAGCCACAGAGAAACTGTGGCTGGATCATCATTGCTCAGTGTTTTGTGTATGAAGATCAGAATAGGAGTGATGACAAAACTGTTACTCAGTGTTAAACATAGAAGATTATGGGATGTAGGTTGTTATATTTCTATGGTAACTGCACTTATACTTTAAAAACTTAGATAAATGATTTTTTTCAGTTAAAACCTTTTTATATTACAGGAAATAAATGTTAATATGGAGAATGATTTTAAGACTGATTCATCATCCTCTACCTTTGCTCTTCAAAGTTCTTCGGAGACAATGTTTTCTATACAGCTATTAGATTTCAAAACAAGTTTACTGGAAGCATTAGAGGAGTTACGTATGAGAAGGGTAAGCTCATTTTTAAAATGCTTTTTTAAATCAAGGAACTTGATTTTATCCAGCCATTTGGTTTAAGGGGGGGAAAAAAAGACCTAACAAAATAACTTCTTATTTTGAAAGAAGAAATATGGTCCAGATAATGAAGTAAAAGAGAAAAAAGCAGATATCACAGAAGGAAAAAGAAGAATTTATAAAGCAAAAAGTAAAATGGATTTTCAGATTGTTAAATACTTGGTAAGTCAGCTAGTATTTACCTCCAAGTGCCTTGGAGTGCATAGGTAGCACATAGTTAGACACTATGGCTGATAAAAAAGAGCTGCTCTTCAGGAAATTACATTTTTGTTAAAGGCTATGAGATAGGTGCCTATGAATTATTAAGTAATGAAACAGCAATACATTTTTGAGTGACAAAATAAATGTGTAGTAAGTATTCTGATTCAAAGAATAAATATATCCTTATTTTTTAAAGTAATAACTCTTGAGGTATTTATTTAGAAAGGAAAATCTACTTAAAATTGGTTTTCTTAAATTTTTTTTATTTATTTGAGAGAGAGAGAGGAGGGAGAGAGAGCAAATGAGCAGGGGAGGAGCAGAGGGAGAGAGAGAGGGACAAGCAGGGAGGCTGACATGGGGCTTCATCCCACGATCCTGAGATCATGACCTGAGCTGAAATCAAGAGTCAGATGCTTAACCAACTAAGCCACCCAGGGGCTCCTATATAAAATTGTAAGAGTTGTTTGGTTTCAGCAGATCTGTATTGTTCAAAACCCCTTAAAAGCCTTTCATTTCTGAGACTCTGTGGGTCTAAATTTGAAGCGTGTGTTGTCAGTTTTCTTCCTTTCTTTCTCTTTCTTTCTTTCTTTCTTTCTTTTAAAGGTTTCATTTATTTATTTGACAGAGAGAGACACAGCGAGAGAGGGAACACAAGCAGGGGGGAGTGGGAGAGGGAGAAGCAGGCTTCCCGTGGAGCAGGGAGCCCAATTCGGGGATTGATCCCAGGGCCCTGGGATCATGACCTGAGCCGAAGGCAGACGCCGAACAACTGAGCCACCTGGGCACCTCTGTTGTCAGTTTTCTGTAAGATAGATAGGAGTTGGTACGATTATGGAGAGAAGAAAATAGACTATAAAACTACTGTAATAATGAACTGGGAATTGGGGTCATTTAGGATTTATATATAACTGTGAAAATAGAACAGAAGAGACAGGAAGGAGGGCACCTGGGTGGCTCAGGCATTAAGCATCTGCCTTTGGCTCAGGTCATGATTCCAGGGTCCTGGGGATCGAGCCTCGCTTCAGGCTCTCTGCTCAGCAGGGAGCCTGCTTCTCCCTCTCCCTCTGCTGCTCTGCCTGCTTGTGCTCTCTCTGTCAAATAAATGAATAAAAGCCTAAAAAAAAAAAAAATAGAGATAGGAAGGAGAATCAATAGAATTTGGTGATTTCCTGAAAATGAGCTGTGAGAAAAAAGATCTGAAACATTTTTTTATGTGATTCTTGTTCTAGGATTTAAAAATATTGAAACTTGTTATCATAATAAGAAAATTTAATTACCACAGTGTTCATCCTATATAAAGGTACTTATTATCTGTATAATTAAAGTCTATTTTAATAAAGAAGAAATCCTGCTAAAAAAGGATATGTTGGGTAAGCAGTAAAAAATTATTTTTGTAAGAATAGCTTAACATGGTATTTTTTATAAGTTAAAACAACTTTAGGTAACTGTTTAGAACTTCATATTCTGTTTTACTGTGTTTCAAGCATTATATATATATATATTTTTTTTTATAGGCTTTATTTTTTTTAAGATTTTATTTATTTATTTGACGGAGACACAGCGAGAGAGGGAACACAAGCAGGGGGAGTGGGAGAGGGAGAAGCAGGCTTCCTGCCGAGCAGGGAGCCTGATGCGGGGCTCGATCCCAGGACCCCGGGATCATGACCTGAGCCGGAGGCAGACGCTTAACGACCGAGCCACCCAGGCGCCCCTATATATATATTTTTAAAGATTTTATTTATTTATTTGAGAGAGAGAGAATGAGAGATAGAGAGCATGAGAGGGAAGAGGTTCAGAGGAGAAGCAGACTTCCTCCTCAGCAGGGAGCCTGATGCGGGACTCGATCCCGGTACTCCAGGATCATGACCTGAGCCGAAGGCAGTCGCTTAACCAACTGAGCCACCCAGGCGCCCTCAAGCATTATATTTCCAACTTAAAAAATAAGCTTCCTTTAAAAATCTTTTGAAAGTTTCAGGGTAGCAACAGGAACCGTGTTTTCAATAACTAAGTGCAGGAGTATATGCTACTTTAATAATAATCTTCATTGAAAGAAGAGCTTTATTCTTAAGAAGGGGAAAAATTCCTCCCTTTTATTGGAAAAAGAGATGTATTGATTTTCACATTTACCATGGTGGTAACACTTTATCCCTATTGTGGAATTTTAATTTTTCTCCCATATTTTATTAGGAAAATTTAAAAAATACACAATAGTTGAAAGAATTTCACAGTAAACACCCATATACCCACCGTGGTAGGTAGAATAAGGGCATCCCAATGCTGTCCACATCCTAATCCTCAGAAACCTTGAATATGTTACCTTCCATGACAAAAGGAATTTTGCAGGGGTGCCTGAGGACTCAGTTGGTTGAGCCTCCAACTCTTGGTTTCAGCTCAGGTCATGATTTCAGGGTCATGGAATCGAGCCCCACATCAGGCTCTACAATGGCCATGGAGCCTACTTGGGATTCTCTCCCTTTCCCTCTGTCTTTCCCCCATTCTCTTTCTCTCTCTCTCTCCCAAATAAACAAAACTTTAAAAAAAGGATTTTGCAGATGTGATAAAGTTACGAATTTTGAGATGGAGGGATTTTGCTGGATTATTCAGGTGGGCCCAGTGTCACAAGGGTTTAGAATCAAAAGGAAGCAGGATAATCAATATCAGAAAAAAAGATGTGATGACAGAAGTAGGGGGCATGGTCAGAGAGAGATTTGAAGATGTTGTGCTGCTGCCTTTGAAGATGGTGGAAGCAAATCATGACTCAAGGAATGCAGGTGGAAGCTGGAAGAGGCAAGGAATTTTTCTGTAGAGACTTCAGAAGGTATGTGGCCCAGACAACATTTTGATTTTAGTTAAGAACATAATCAGATTTCTGACCTCCCAAACTGTAGTGGAATAAATTTGAGTTCTTTTAAGCCAACAAATTTGTTGTAATTTGTTAGAGCAGCCACTGGGAATCTAATACACTTACCACCCAGATTCTACACCTGATCTCATATATATCCATCTATCATTGGTCTTATTTTTTTGATGCACTTCCATGGAAGTTTGAAATTAGTATACTTCAGTATGCATATCATTAACTAAAATTCAATATTTATGTATTTTTCTTTTAATATAAAATGTATATACAGTTGACCTTTGAGCAACATGGGCTTGAACGGCACAAGTACACTTATATGCAGATTTTTTTGATAAATATACTACTATACTGTAAAGATATTTTTTTTTTTAAAGATTTTATTTATTTATTTGACAGAGAGAGACACAACGAGAGCAGGAACACAAGCAGGGGGAGTGGGAGAGGGAGAAGCAGGCTTCCCGCGGAGCAGGGAGCCTGATGCGGGGCTTGATCCCAGGATCCTGGGACCATGACCTGAGCCGAAGGCAGATGCTTAACGACTGAGCCACCCAGGCGCTGCAAAGATATTTTCTCTTATGATTTTCTTAACATTTTCTTTTCTCTAGCTGATTTTATTGTAAGAATACAGTATATAATACATATAACATACAAAATATGTGTTAATCAACTGTTTATGTTACTGGTAAGGCTTCTGGTCAAGAGTAGGCTATTATTAGTACTTAAGTTTTTGAGGAATCAAAAGTTATATATACAGACTTTTGACTGTGCTGGGAGTTGGTGCCCCTAACCTCCAAGTTCAAAGGTCAACTGTACAATGAAATGTATAGTTCTTAAGTGAACCATTTCATGAGTTTTAACAGATGCGTATAACTGTGTCATCCAAATCCTTGTCAAGATACGGATCATTACTAACTTCCCCAGAGAGTTCCTTATGTCCTTTTTCACTTACTCCTCATCCTTATCCATCCAGAGGCAACCATTGTTCCATTTTTTTCCACCAGGGATTAGTTTACTGCTGTTCTAGAAATTCATATAAATGGAATCATTACAGCATATATTCTTTTATATAAATTTTCTTTTACTCAGCATGATATTTTTGAGATTAATTTGTTATTGTAAATATCAGTAGTTTTTTTCCTTTTTATAGTTGAGTACTATTATACAAATATATAGTTTGTTCATCTGTTGATGGACATCTGGTTGGTTTTCAGTTGGTGGCTCTTATGAATAAAGCTACATGAATATTTTTGTACAAAATGTTGCGCAGGCATGTATGACACAGCTAAGCAAGAAAAGACCTTATTTGGGAACTATTTATGAGATGTTGATTATCTCACATGCCCTCCCTGCTCTCCTGAATCTTCATTCAAAAATTTTAATATTTCCCCTTGGTAGTCTGTGAAGAGATATTTTTATTTAGCATTTTAAAAAGAAAGCAAAAAAGAATGAGATCTGATCAAAAGTGACAATTATATTTAATTTGTAAAGCTAAAAAATATAGAACTAAAATACTGAACTACAATTATTGACATGCTTGGGTGGAATTGATTCTTAGGTCCTTGTATTGTTCAGGAGGTAAGATATTGACCAACTAGAACTAAAATACTGAACTACAATTATTGACATGCTTGGGTGGAAGTGATTCTTAGGTCCTTGTATTGTTCAGGAGGTAAGATATTGACCAACTATAGACTTTAGTTATGAAGGGATATTAAAAATTTCAGGTTAATCAGCAAGTGAATAGGGTTTGTATCATCCCAAATAGTAGAGAGAAAATATGCAATCATGAATAGGTATCTTTGATTTGATGTTAGAAATAGCCATAATTTTAGGTTTTAGCTGTCTCCGAAGCTTTATCCTGGTTAAAAATACTGATGCTGTCTTCCATATATTCCAGAAACTGGCCCAGCTAATCTACATTTTTTCTAGTTAGTTTTAACACTGTAAGGTCTGTTAGTGGTAAAGGCTTTCTCTTCTCTTTTCTTTTTCCCCTCCTTTGCCTTGCCAGAAAATGTCTTTATTTTGCCATAGATTTTGTAGATTGCCATTTATGTTCTGTCAGTATTTTGAAGAGATTTTGTTGAATTCTTTTGTTGCATTTGAGAAGTTTGATGTTCATTTAATTGTCCTTCTATAGGTAATCCATCATTTCTTTCTATTTGTTCATTGGAGCTTCTTTTTATCTTTAATGGTCTGCAGTTTTAATGAGTCTGTGTGAGAATTTCTTTACATTTCTTGGGACTCATTTTGGTTCCTGAATCTTAGGAAAATTTTCAGCCATGATCTTTTTGAGTATTGCCTCTCCCTTATTTTTTCTGTTATCTTCTTCTAGAACTCCCATTAGATAACACATTGGACCATGTCATTTTATCTTCTATGATTCTTAACTCTTTTATATTTTTCATGTATTTGCCTCTCTACTGCATTCTGGGTGTTTCATTTTGTTGTTTCCTAATTGTCTCCAGATGTTTTTACTTGCTAGCTAACTTGCTTAGAGGTTTACATTTCAGTGATTATGTTTTTCATTTCTGTGTTCCTTCAAAGAATCTGCTATGGTCTGAATATTTGTGTCCCTCCAAAATTTAAATGTTGAAACCTAATGTCCAGTGTGATGGTATTAAGAGGTAGGGTCTTTGGGAGGTGATTAAGGTATGAGGGATAGAGCCCTCATAGATGGCATTGGTATTCTAACAGAGCTCCCTAGCCCCATATACAATGTGAGGTTATGAACTGGAGAGCATCTGTCACCAGAAATAGAATCTGATCTTAGACTTCCAGTCTCCAGAACTGTGAGAAATTAATTTCTGTTGCTTATACGCACCCAGTCTCTGGTATTTTGTTATAGAAGACTGAACAGATTAAGACAGCATCTAAAAATTTAATGTAATGTCAATCAAAACCCAGAGGGATGTTTTTCAGAATTTGGCAGGATGATTCTAAAGTTATGTCTATAAGAAAATATATGAATATATACATATATCAAATCATTATGTTGTACCTTAAGCTAATACATTATTATATATGTCAGTTTTATCTCAACAAAACTGGAAAAAAAGTATGAGTATAGACAAGTAAGAATGAAGTGCTACATGCTTTATCAGATATTAAAACATGCTCTAATCCTATAATAATTAAAAATGTGACACTGTTGTAGGAATAAGCAAATCAGTAAAAGAATAAATCAATCCTGTGAGGAAAATAATGACAGTCAGTCAATAAATGGCTTTGGATGATTCATAATACTTCATACACAAAAATAAATTTTAGGAGAAAAAAATAAAATGCAAAGAAAAGAAGTGTATGTATGTTAGAAAATATGAGACTTAATTTTTATAGTCTCAGGAATAGAGATTACCTACCTAAAAGAAAAGATGGCTAGGGGCGCCTGGGTGGCTCAGTTGTGAAGCATCTGCCTTTGGCTGAGGTCATGATCCCAGGGGTCCTGGGATTGAGCCCTGCATCAGACTACCTGCTCAGCAGGAAGCATGCTTCTCCCTCTCCCGCTCCCCTGCTTGTATTCCCTTTCTTGCTCTGTCTCTCTCTGTCAAATAAATAAATAAAATCTTAAAAAAAAGAAAAAAAAGATGGCTAGATATGATGACATACAAATTATTAGCTTATATGGGGTAAAAACTGCCATAGACAAAGTCTAAAAACCAGTGGCTGAGAGAAAATATTTGCCTCATGAAAAATGGAAGAAAGGATCAATATCTTATTTACAAAACATTTATACAAATCAAAAGACAACACAATAGAAAAAAGAAAAACTATTAATAATCATAAAATATACAAAAATATGCTTTACTACTAATTAAATAAATGCAAATTATTGAAAAAATAAATGCAGATTACTGAAAAAATATCAAAACCAGTGTTGGCAAGGTTTTTCAGGAATAAGTATTGTTATATCCTTTCCTTATTGATGTGAATTAGTACATATGATAAATAGAAATTGACTTCTGTGTCTCTAAATTTAAAATGTAGAATTTCCTGATCACTAAGTATGAACAATTTATGCTTTAAGATAATTTCTTGTGTGGGCTTAATTGAGTAAACAATTTTTACAGTGATATATCCTATAATGTTATAATGGGAAAAATTATAAACAATGTAAGTGTCTGTCAACAGAGAGTAAACAAGTGATACTGTTACATTAGTAGTTTTAAATAAACCATACTTCTTGGTATTCATACCCTTGAGTAGATTACTTCCTTATTAGCTTAGCCCTGGTTGTGTGACTTGCTTTGGCAAGGACACTGATACAAAGCAGGGGCTTGGAAGTCAGCTGCCATGCCATAAGCTTAAAATAGATTATTTAATTATTTAATGATGAGAAGTTACATGAGGAGAGACACTGGAGTGAGAGAACATTATGGTAATTGCAGCCTCAGCCAAGCTAGCAAGTGAATGCATCTGCATGAGTAACCTTATCCATAGCCTGTGAAGCAGAAGAACTGCCCAACTGAGCTTAGTCAATGTATAGAATTGTGAGGCTTAATAAGTTGTATTTTAAATCGCTAAGTTTAGGGTGGTTTCATATGCAGAATTAGTGACTTCATCAGATACGTAGAATATTTCATGTAGCTCTTAAAAAGAATAAGGTAGGTACATATGTACTAACATGGGAGATGTAGATGGTATATGGTGGTGTAGGACCATAAAAATGACCCTGCAAGCTGAAAACATGCAAAAGGATCTTAATAATAAATTATAAAAATTGTGATTGTTCTGTGACTTAAAAATATTTGTGAAAACATTGCATACTCTCTCACTTCCATTATAAATGTAAAGGAAAATGAAAAAATATTTAGTATACTATAATTTAAGGATTTTATTTACTTATTTATTTAGAGAGAGCACACGGGGGGGAGGGGCGGAGAGAGAGAATCTTTAGCAGGCTCCACACCCAGAGTGGAGCCCGACACAGGGCTTGATCTCATGATGCTGAGATCATGACCTGAGCCAAAATCAAGAGTTGGACACTTAACTGATTGAGCCACCCAGGGACCCCTTACTATATACTATAATTTAAAACGTTAGATACATTTCTTTGTGAAACACTCAGATGATTTGAACAGTGCTTCCCTTATTCTTGTCGTGTAACAATATGGAGTTAACATTATTTCTCTGCCTTTGCAAATTATAATACTCCTTTTTAAGTTTGGATTAGCTTCCCACCTTTTATCCTTTGCATTTTCAATGTTGTCAGATACCTCTGAGAACTTCTTCAGTGTGCAATTTTTGCTGGCATTACTAATTCTGGGACATCTTCATCCTTTTCATAACAATCACTTTTCTTCCACAGTCACTTTTGGTTTATGTTGATATGTTTATCTTCTCTCTGTTCTTCTGGCCGTATTTCTAGGGTCTCTCAAATGGCAGTAGTGTTAACATTCCTATGATCAGCTAATCTTCTTCTTCCTTTTTTTTTATAACAATCTGATTTTTATTCCAATATTTAGAAAATTGCTATATACTTTGAAAGGATGTATAATGATGTATGAAATAATTATAAAAAAAAGCTCTCTAGAGAAACACATTTAAGCTTAAGAAAAACTCCACAAATGGTTGACACTTTTTCTACATTTAAATGTGAAAATTTTTTCACATGAAATAAGTATAATTAATCATACAATGAAATATAAAAGCACAAAAATGGAAATCAGCTCAGATACCGGGTAGTCTTTATCAATAAGACTCAAGTCAAAATAAAAGATAGAGAGGTATATGATCATATTGAATTTTGTGTCTACTAAAATTAAAGGAGCATGAAAATATCTATTGCAAACTGGCCAATTGACCAGAGGAATTTTCTAAAGAAATCTCTCCATGGTGAACTAAAAGATAAATAGAATGTTAATTTTTAAAAGGTTTAAAACTGTTTTGTTTTGGAGAATAAATATGACATTAAGTTTTTATTTTATGAACTGGATTGACAGATCTAATTTTATTTTGAAAAATTATTGAGAAACAAACATCCACAGCCCAAATGAAAAGAAGAATAAACTATATGAAAAATAAGTAGTCCTACATAACCAAAGGCTTATACTTAATATATAAGTTATCACGGCAGTCAGAATTGACTTACATATATTTTCTGACTCCTGCTTCATCATTTTCTCTCAAAGTATTCTCTTTCTATTGGAAGTATTAAATGTGTACTTTACAGTATCTTTTAAAAATCTGAAGCACAGAGACAGTATTATATGTGTATTCAAACTATAAAAAAACTTAGAGGGTCATATAAATCACATTCATTTATTAAACATATAACTATATTGTAATTATTTCAGATTTCATTATCCCATTAATGGACTAACAGTATAGCTGTTTCTTCTATAACTCCATTTATATTTTATTTGAATTTCACTTCCAATGTTCTCTCTCTTTTTTCTTTTTCTGCACTTTCATCTTTGTTGGCCAGTTCCCTTTTTGGATTATCTGTTTTTGTAAAATGTTATGTGGATTTATCACTAGGAGACAAGAAAGGAAAACACGTTGCACGCTTTACTGTCTTGGAATAAACTGAATAACAGATACACATGACCTGTCATTGACAGACTGTGAAATAAGTGACATGATTGATACTGATCATGATCTGTTATTTAGAAATGATTTGTGGATTGAAGAGTTAGCAGTGAAGTTTGTGCAATTATCAGGATATTGTACCATGGTAACTGAAATTTGAACCATGTTGTTATGGAACTAAGGGTGTTTAACTAAAATGAGATAACTGAAGTTCATGTTTATTGGAATTGTGAGGGCTGCTTGTATATTGTTAAATGAAAAATGCAGATTGTTATTTAAAGAATTAAAATAAATGTCTAGCCAAAAAAAAAAAAAAACAGTTCTGGAAGGATATATATTAAATCATTAACTATGGTTATTTCAAAAGAGTAAAGTTCTTTGTAGTATTCTTGTACCTGTTCTGTAAATTTGAGGCTGTTTTACAATAAAAGATTTAACGATATAAAGTGTTCGGCATGCCAAGAAGTATTTACTATATGATCAACACCAATATAAAAACTAGAAAATAAAAACAGTATTTTTTGATTTGTATATCAAAAAGGGGAATTTTAAATAGAAAAGGAAATTTAATATTATAATTAATACATTGAAGAAATTAGAAAATTGAGAAAATAGGGGAAGAGATGGAGAATTTTATCTGAGACTTGAAATCTTAAAAAAAATAATCAAATGGAAATTCTGGAAGTAAAATATACAGTACCCCATATTCATAACTCCCTATATTTAACAGCTGCTTGGATAGCAGAAGACAGGATTAGAGATTCGAATCACAGTAGAAAATATCCAAATGATAAAGTGCCACCTACAGATTTAGGAAACTCTGCAAAACCCAAGTGTGATGAATACTAAGAAAATCACACTCAGATGCATCATAGAAGGACTATAACCAAATAGAAAAAAAATTTTTTAAAGATTTTATTTATTTATTAGAGAGAGAAGGATCACAAGCAGGGGGGAAGGGCAGAGGGAGAAGCAGACTCCCCACTGAGCAGGGAGCCTGACGTGGGGCTTGATCCCAGGACCCCAGGATCACTACCCGAGCCGAAGGGAGACGCCCAACCTACTGAGCCACCCAGGCGCCCCCCCCCACCAAGTGGAAAATCTTAAAAGCAGCCAGAAGTAGAAAAGACCCATTATTTTCAAAGGCACAGTAATACAATTGGTAGTGGACTTCTCGGTAATAATTACTCAGCTCCAAAGACAATGCAGTGACACTTTAAAGTACTGAAAGAGTAACTACCAACCTAGAATTCTGTTCTCCTAAAATATCCTCAAAAATGAAGGCATGAATCTTAATTAAATTTTATTTTATTTATTTATTTATTTTACAGATTTTATTTATTTGACAGAGAGAGACACAGCGAGAGAGGGAACACAAGCAGGGGGAGTGGGAGAGGGAGAAGCAGGCTTCCCGCCTAGCAGGGAGCCCAGTGCGGGGCTCGATCCCAGGGCCCTGGGATCATGACCTGAGTCAAAGGCAGACGCTTAACCGACTGAGCCACTGAGGCACCCCAAGTTAATTAAATTTTAAATGAATTTTTCTAAGTGAAAGAAGCCAGATCCAAGAGGCTGTGCAATATCCAGTGCATTTATATGACATTCTGGAGGAGACAAACCTACAGGGATGGAAAACAAATCAGTGATTGCCAGGTGTTGATAGGCATTGACTATAAATGGAATGCCTAGGAGAATTTTGGGGATTGATAGACCATTCTGTATGGTAAAGTAGTAGTGGAAGCATTACTCCACATGTCTGTCAAAACCCATAAAAGTACGCCACAAGCTGAACCATACAGTATGTGAAAAATCAGTCAGGATTCAGGAGAATTCCAAGATGGAATGCGGACTGTGAAAATATATATAACTGTTTCACTAACCAAATGAGGTCACTTTAGTGAAAGAAATGGGTGGGAAGAGAAGCTGACTTAAGTAACTTTGGAAAAGAGTATTTGACTAGATACTGTAAGTATAACACCAAAAAGGTGCATAAACACTCTCTTGGGAGTAAGACTGAAACTACAGGTATGCCAGGGTTGAACAAATAAGCAAAAATTGTAGATAATGAGGGTAGAATTTGTTTCTCTGTTGAAGGAAGAAGTTACAAATAAGCTAGACCGAGCTCTGTGGTGCTAGATTAGAGTTGGAGATATCAGTATGAGCTCATGACTTCATTATATG
Source organism: Zalophus californianus (assembly GCF_009762305.2). NCBI lineage: Eukaryota > Metazoa > Chordata > Mammalia > Carnivora > Otariidae > Zalophus > Zalophus californianus. The sequence continues at coordinate 85,336,469 of NC_045605.1, read as the reverse complement.
CATATAAAAAGATACAGATATGTATGTACATGAATTAGTATATTCTAGCTCTGCTGAAAAGGCCTAGAAATAGTGACACCCCAGTATCAGCAGCCATATATAGGGCCCAGATCTTGGTTCTAAATATCATTATCTAATAAAAGAAACCAGGACTTCTTGGAGAAATGGCTTATTCCAGCGATGGACATCTTGTAATGCTGGAAGAAAGAAACAACATGTCAAAAGGATATAGAAGCCAACCGGAAAGAGCTCCTCATGGACAAAGCTGGAACAATTTGAGCAACAAAATAAGTAATGATAATGTTGAATAATAATCCAAAGAATAAAGTAAATATTCATTATTTCCTACTGATAGAAATAAATGATTGAATAAATAAATGGGGGAGACAGAACAAATCTTCTTTACAGGAGATTCCAGTTAATAAATGTAGAAGGAAGGAGAGAAATAGAAAATTTCCCTTAGAACATTATAGTAATAATTGCCATAGGCAAGATCCACTGATGAATGCTAAAATTAGTGGATGAAACTTATAGGTGAAGCAGAATAGTTGCATAGCAGTATCTTCTCCAAATTATTGGTAAGTTCCTGTGATTTTTTTTTAACTGAAGTATAATTAACATACAGTGTTATGTTAGTTTCAAGTATACAACATATTGATTCAACAATCTTATGTATTACTCAGTGCTCACCACAATCAATGTAGTCCCCATTTGTCGCCATACTATGTTATTATAATATTATTGACTATCTTCCTCATGTTGTAATTTTCATGTACATGACTTATTTTGTAATTGGAAGTTTAATACTTCTTAATTCCCTTCATCTATTTCACCCATCCCTCCACCCACTTCCCCTCTGGCAAACAGCAGTTTGTTCTGTGTATTTAAGAGTCTGTTCATTTGTTTCTTCGTTCATTTGTTTTCAGATCCCACATGTAAGTGAAATTCTATGGTATTTGTCTTTTTGTTTCTGAATTATTTAACTTAGCATAATACCCTCAAGTCCATCCACATTGTCCCAAATCTCATTTTTTTAAAAGATTTTATTTATTTGTTTACCAGAGAGAGAGAGGGAGAGAGAGGGAGAGAGAGAACACAAGAGTACAAGCAAGGGAGGTGGCAGGCAGAGGGAGAAGCAGGCTCCTTGCTAAGCAAGGAGCCTGATGTGGGACTCCATCCCAGGACCCTGGGATCATGACCTGAGCCAAAGGCAGATGCTTAACCAACTGAGCCACCCAGGTGTCCCAAGATCTCATTCTTTTTTATGGCTGAGTAATATTCCATGGTAAACACATACCACACCTTCATTATCCACCTATTAGTGGAGACTTGGGTTGCTTCTATATCTTGGCTATTGTGAATAATGCTGCAATAAACATAGTGGTGCATCTATCTTTTTGAATTAGTGTTTTTGTTTTCTTTGGGTAAATACCCAGTAGTGGAATTACTGGATCTTACAGTACCACGATTTTTAATTTTTTGAGGAATCTCCTTACTGTTTCCTGTAGTGTCTGCACCAGTTTACATTCCCACCAACAGTGCACAAGAATTCCTTTTTCTCCACATCCTCACCAACACTTGTCATTTCTTGTCTTTTTGATTCTAGGCATTCTGACAAGTGTAAGGTGATATCTCATTGTGGTTTTGGTTTGCATTTCTCTGATGATTAATGATGTTGAGCATCTTTTCATGTGTCTGTTGGTCATATCCATGTCTTCTTTGGAAAAATGTCTGTTCACGTCTTCTGTCCATCTTCAATTTAATTATTTTTTTGGCATTGAGTTGTATACATTCTTTTTTTTTTTTTTTTTTAGATTGAAGCATAGTTGACACACAATGTTTCATTAGTTTCAGGTGTACCACATAGTGATTTGACAAGTTTACTTTATGCTGTGCTCACCACAAGTGTAGCTCCCATCTGTCACCATATAACACTGTGTAAGTTCTTTATATATTTTGGATATTAACCCTTTTTCAGATATATCATTTGCAGATATCTTCTCTCATTCAGTAGTTTGCCTTTTAGTATTGTTGATGGTTTCATTCACTATGCAAAAACTTTTTATTTTATTGTAGTCCCAATAGTTTATTTTACTTTTTTCCCTTGCCTGAGGAGACAAATCTAGAAAATGTTGCTAAGGCCAAAATCAAAGGCCAATTACTGCCTGTGTTTTCTTCTAGGACCTTTGTGGTTTCAAGTCTCAGGTTTAGGTCTTTAATCCATTTTAAGTTTATTTTTGTGTATGGTGTTAGAAAGTGGTCCAGTTTCATTCTTTTGCATATAGCTGTCCAGTTTTGCCAACACCGTTTGTTGAAGAGACTGTCTTTTCTCCGTTGTATATTCTTGCCTCCCTTGTTGTAGATTAATTGACCATATATCCATGGGTTTATTTCTAGGCTCTCTTTTCTTTCTTTCTTTCTTTTTGTGAGAGAGAGAAATCATGAGCAGGGGGGAAGGGTACAGGGAGAAGCAGACTCCCCGCTGAGTGGGGAGCCTGATCTGGGACTCAATCTCAGGACCCTGGGGTCATGACCTGAGCTGAAGGCAGACGCTTAACTGACTGAGCCATCCAGGCGCCCTAGGCTTTCTATTCTATTCTATTGGACTATGTATCTGTTTTTGTGCCAGTACCAAACTATTTTGATATTTGATTTGATACTTTGATTTTGATATTTGACTATTTGATTCTTACAGCTCTGTAGTGTATCTTGAAATCTGGGATTGTGATACCTCCAGCTTTGTTCTTTCTCAAGATTGCTTTGGCTATTCAGGGTCTTTTGTGGTTCCATAAAAATTTTAGCATTTTTTGTTCTAGTTCTGTGAAAAATGCTGTTGGTATTTTGATAGGGATTGCATTGGATCTGTAGATTCCTTTGAGTAGTATGGACATTTTAACAATTTTAATTCTTCCAATCCATGAGCACTGAGTATCTTCCCATTTGTTTTTGTTGTCTTCAATTTTTTCATTAATGTTTTGTAGTTTTATGGTTAAATTTATTTTAAGGTATTTTATGATTTTTGGTGCAATTGTAAATGGGATTGTTTTCTTAATTTCTCTTTCTGCTGTTCCATTATTAGTATACAGAAATGCAATGGATTTCTGTAGATTGATTTTGTATCTTTCAACTTTACTGAATTCATGTAACAGTTCTAGTAGTTTTTTTGGTGGAGTCTTTCAGGTTTTCTGTATATAGTATCATGTCATCTGCAAATAATGAGGGTTTTGCTTCTTCTTTACCAATTTGGATGCCTTTTATTCCTTTTTCTTGTCTGATTGCTGTGGCTAGGACTTCCAGTACTATATAGAATAAAAGTGGTGAGAGTGGACATCTTTGTCTTATTCCCTATCTTAGAGGAAAAGCTCTGTTTTTCACCATTGAGTATGATGTTAGCTGTGGGTTTTTCATATATGGCCTTTATTATGTTGAGGTATGTTCTTTCTAAATTCACTTTGTTGAGAATTTTTATTTTGAATGGATGTTGTATGTTGTCACATGCTTTGTATTTGTTGAGATGATTGTGTGGTTTTTATCCTTTCTCTTGTTAATATGATGTATCATGTTGATTGATTTGGAATATTGAACCACCTTTGCATCTCTGGAATAAATCCCACTTGATCATGGTGAATGATTTTTTTAATGTGTTGTTGGATTTGGTTTGTTAATATCTTGTTGAGGATTTTTTGCATCTATATTCATCAGAGGTATTAGCCTCTAGTTTTCTTTTCGTGTACTGTCTTTGTCTGGCTTTGGTATCAGGGTAATGCTGACCTCATAGCATGAATTTAGAAGTTTTCCCTCCTCTTCTATTTCTTGGAATAGTTAGAGAAAAATAGGTATTAGCTATTTTTTTAAAAGATTTATTTCTTTATTTTAGAGAGCACAAGTATGAGGGACAGAGAGAGGGAGAGAGAATCCCAAGCAGACTCCATGCTGAGCATGGAGCCTGACACAGGACTCAATCTTACAACCCCGAGATTAAGACCTGAGCCGAAATCAAGAGCCAGACGCTCACCTGACTGCACCACCCGGGTGCCCTGGTATTAACTTTTTTTCATACAATTGGTAGAATTCACTTGTCCTGTCCATGTGGTCCTAGACTTTTATTTGTTTGAAGTTTTTGATTACTGATTCAATTTTATTAGTAGTAATCAGTCTGTTCAAATTTTCTATTTCTTCTTGATTCAGTTTTGGAAGATTATATGCTTCTGGGGATTTATCCATTTCTTCTAGGTTGTCCAATTTGTTGGCATATAATTTTTCAAAATATTCTCCTATAATCTTTTGTATTTCTGTGTTGTTATTTCTCCCCCTTCATTTCTGATTTTATTTGCATCCCGTTTTTTTTCTTGATGTGTCTGGCTAAAGGTTTGTCAGTTTTATCTTTTCAAATCAACTCCTGGTTTCATTAATCTTTTCTATTTTTTCATTAATCTTTTCTATTTTTTTAATCTCTATTTCATTGTTTTCTGCTCTAATCTCTATTATTTACTTCCTTCCTTTTACTAGCTTTGGATTTTGTTCTTTTTCTAGCTCCTTTGGTAGTAAGGTTAGGTTGTTTATTTGAGATTTTAATTGTTTCTTGAGGTAGGCCTGTATTGCTATAAACTTTCCTCTTAGAACTGTTTGCTGCATCCCAAAGATATTGGACCATTGTGTTTTCATTTTCATTTGTCTCCATGTAGTTTTTGATTTTTTCTTTGGTTTCTTGGTGGACCCATTCATTATTTAGTAGCATGTTGTTTAGCTTCCATGTATTTGTGTTCTTTCAAGATCTTTTCTTATAATTGATTTCTAGTTTCATAGTATTGTACTCAGAAAAGATACTTGATAAGATTTCAGTCTCCTTAAAATTACTGAGACTTGTTTTGTGGCATAATATGTGACCTATCTTGGAGAATGTTCTTGTGCAATTGAAAAGAATGTGTATTCTGTTGTTTGCAGATGGAATGTTCTGTATATACCTGTTAGTTGCATCTGGTCTAATGTGTCATTCAAAGCTACTGTTTCCTTGTTGATTTTCTGTCTGGATGATCTATCCATTGATGTAAGTGAGATGTTAATGTCGCCTACTATTACTGTATTACTGTCAATTTCTTCCTTTCTGTCTGTTAATAATTGCTTTATATGGTTAAGTGTTCCTATGTTGGGTGCATAGATATTTACAATTGTTATATTTTTTTGTTGGATTGTTCCCTTCATCATTACATAGTGCCTTTCTTTGTCTCTTGCTACAGTCTTTGTTTTTAAAGTCTATTTTGGGTGCACCTGGGTGGTTCAGTTGGTTAAGCCTCTGACTCTTGGCTTCAGCTCAGGTCATGATCTCAAGGTTGTGAGATCAAGCCCTGTGTTGGGCTCCACCCTGGGCATGGACCCTGCTTGGGATTCTCTCCTTCCCTCTCTCCTTCTCTCAAAAAAAAAAACAAAAAAAAAACCCAAAAAAAGAAAGAAAAAAGAAAAAAATACTGAGAAACTATCATTGACAAGAGAAGCTTAAGGAGACATGATGACTAAATGTAACATGGTGTCCCAGATTGTATCCTGGAACTAATATTGGTGGAAAAACTAGTGAAATCTGAATAAACTCTGTAGTCTAATTAATGGTATTGTAACAATGTTATTTTCTTAACTTTTGTAAATGTGCTTATGTAAGATTTTAATGTTAGGGAAGCTGGATAAAGGGTATACATGAACTCTACTATATTTGCAAGTCTTCTGCAAACCTAAAATTATTTCAAAATAAAAAGTTTGTAAAAAAATTAGGACTTTGAAACAGTGAAAACTCAAGCAATAGTATAGTACAAATTGATTTTTTTTAATTTTTAGAGATATTAGGCATGCAAGAATGTATCTGGTCATTAACATTTAATGTGCATTTACTATGCCATGTTTTAGAGATTATAATACTTTATAACAAAGGAGTGTACAATATACTATGAGAGATGGATAAGGACATGGCTAGCTTTACTAGGGGGTTAGTGAGGGAGGCTTCATGGAAGGAATAACTCATGCAGAGACATTATGAATGAGTAGGAATTTTGGGTCAGTCTTTCTAAGGGTTTATCAATTGTCTTAGTCTTTTTAAGGAATTAAATTTTAGCATTGTTGATTCTTTTGATTGCATATTTGTTTTATATTAATACCTGCTCTTTATTTCCTTTTTTAATTTGCTGTTCTTTTTGTTTTGAACTTTTGGAGATGGATGTTTAGTTTATTAATTTAAACTTTTTTTCTAATATAAAACATTTAAGGCTATAAACTTTCTCTTGGCATGGCTTTAGCGAGATCCCACAATTTTTTATATATTTTATCTTCATTACCATTCAGCTCAAATTATTTTCTGATTTTCACTGTAATTTCTTTGATTCATGAGTTATTTAGAAGTATATTACTTTTAAAAATATTTTACTTTTTGTTAACTTTAAACAATTGATTTTAAGCGTAATTTCATTATATCAATAATATGTTCTTTATATAATTTCAGTACTTTAATACTTGTGGAGTTTTGCTTTGTAGTCAAGCATATAATCAATTTTGGTAAACATGCCAACATAAATGAACTTGAAATAATACATATTCTTTATTTCTTGCATGCAGTATTCTATGAATTTGAATTTGGTCAACTTTGTCAATCTTGTTCAAGTCTCCTATATCATTATTGAGCTTTTTGTCTATATTTTCCTTTTTCCTTTTCTGCCCATGTTTCAGTCTGGTTATTTTCTTCTGTCAGTTTACTAATCTCTTTAATTTATTTAATCTGCTGATAAAGTCCATCTATTGAGTTCTTAATTTCACATCTTGTGTTTTTCAGTTCTGAAATTTCCATTTGGTTTTTCTTTTATAATTTTCAGTCCTCTGCTGAAATTAATTTTGTCATATAATTTATTGAGCATATTAATTTTATATATTTTAAAGTCTGTGTATACTCCAATATCTGGACCTCTTATGGATCCATTTCTATTGTCTTTTTTTTTCCCTCTTGGTTTTGGTCATTTAACTTACCTCCCAGGATACAGGGTAAGTTTTGATTGATTGCATTTGTGCATGAAAAGTTGCAAAGCAAATTTGAGGCTTTAGATGATGTCATCTTCATCTAGAGAGTTTCATTTTTGCTTTTGGAAGTTAGGATGGGGCAGATCATCTTACCAATCAGAGATTGAGCTTATTGGAGGCTGAGTTTCCTTGTGAGGGCTAGTTTCCATCCTCTACTCTAAGAGTGTAGCTTCTTGGCCTTTCATCTAAAATCCTAAAGTGTTTTCCAGAATCCCTCCTTCTTTTTTTTTTTTTTCTTTAAAGATTATATTTATTTATTTGACAGAGAAAGAGACAGCGAGAGAAGGAACACAAGCAGGGGGAGTGGGAGAGGGAGAAGCAGGCTTCCCACTGAGCAGGGAGCCCCATGCGGGGCTCGATCCCAGGACCCGGGGATCATGACCTGAGCTGAAGGCAGATGCTAAGACTGAGCCACCCAGGCGCCCCTGGAATCCCTCCTTCTTGGTGTATCCTGAACACTAAGTCAATCCCCATGACTGCTGGTGGATCTGCCTCAATTTCTCAGCCCCTAGTGATCTGACAAATGGTGATTGTCAGGATCATCTTTCTGTACTTCCTTCTCTCTATGATCTTGGAGATGTATTTTTTTTTTTTTTTTTTTTTTTATATTTTATTTATTTGTTTGAGAGAGAATGAGAGATAGAGAGCACGAGAGGGAAGAGGGTCAGAGGGAGAAGCAGACTCCCTGCTGAGCAGGGAGCCCGATGCGGGACTCGATCCTGGGACTCCAGGATCATGACCTGAGCCGAAGGCAGTCGCTTAACCAACTGAGCCACCCAGGCGCCCTTGGAGATGTATTTTTTAAAAAGATTTTTATTTAAGAGAGAGAGAGAGAGAGAGAGAGAGAGAGCCTGAGTGGGGGGAGGGGCAGAGGGACAAGCAGATTCCCCATTGAGCGCAGACCCTGGTGCAGGGCTTGATCCCAGGACCCTGAGATCATGACATGAGCCAAAGTAAGACACTTAACAGACTGAGCCACCCAGGCGCCCCAGAGATGTATTCTTAATGATTAGTCTTTTTTTCAGGATCATGAAATTATTGAATTTTAGAGATGAAAGTAACTTGAGGTAACTTGGAGTCCAACCTAAAGCCCAGAGCTTTTAAGAGACTAGTGCTCTGATCTCTCTACTCCTTGTCTAAAGCTCTTCCATTAATACATATAATAAATTAACTGGACTCTGACTAATGCAGTCAACATAAAATTGGGCCATACTATAAAGGGTTAGATAGTAAAGTTTCTTTAAAGAAGCAAAAACACAATAGACAATAAAAGTCAAAGAAAGAGACTTTCTTACTCCACTAAACTGTATTTAAGTACCTAACTATGCTGTAATTAACAAAGTTACTCATTTTTTTTCATATTGGCCTAAATTGGTGATGATATTTTAACAAACTTGAATGTTTTAAATTAATGATCTTTAAATAAACAATCTGAGTCAACAGATAAGTTTACATTGAATCCATAATGTATGTTTTTTAGAAGTTAGACAACATTTCTGGTGATTCCCTTATCAGATTACATAATAACTGATGAGTGGGGATGAACCAATGGCAGAGGGGTCATGAATTCAGTTTCCTTCAGGATTCAGATAGTTGGTTGTCATGTGATATGAATAGGGTAGGAATTGTGTTGAACTGGAGAGCCTTTGTCTTCAGTTCAACTTATCTTTGCCATTCAGCTCCAAAAACTTGTTGCCATATAGAATAATGGGCTTTGTATCAGTTCTTCCAATTACTGAAGAGAAACTAGAAATCCAGACTTTAATATGAAATCATTAGACTGTAAAAATAGGAAGTGGGTTGAAAATTTTTACACAAACTGTATTTCTCAGCCAAATCATCTGTACAGTGGGGATAAAAGAGCTCTACCATATAACTTTCACTTTTAAAATATGCATTCATTTGATAACCTTTGAAAAACCATTACTCAATCTTGCTCTAAGAGAATTTGAAATTTAATCATCACCTAATACCATGCAAATTAATTACTATTTTCTCACATAGTATATATTATGTCTGATAATAGAATTATGAAGAAAGTAGTATGGGAATTTAGAGAAAGGACACATTAAATTTATTAAATATGTGAACAGAAGGAAATCTTAGAATTTCAAATTAGCAATAAATAAAAGCCAAAGGAAATTTGGGTATTCTAAAATAGCAATGATTTGCTAAGGAAATTGTGAAGGAAAACTGGGTATAATTAATGGTATAATATGTGGTAAATAACCTTAAGCAGCATTTCAGTGCCCCATAAAATTAGTTAGGCTCTGAGTAGAATCATACCCTTTTATAATTATAATGATTTATAGAATATACATCTCTGTACTACATGGAAAACTGATAAAATGGGTGTTATCTACAATGCTGAAAGGTAACATTATGATACACTTTTACTATATTAGGATTTTAATTTAGCTATATGCTTTATATTAAACATTATTTTCTTTTTATTGGAACTTTTAATTTTTATCTTTCATTAGTTCTTCGAGCAGCTTTCAAAAGTTATTAATAAAAATCCTTACTGTCAATGAGAAAAATCTATTAAATTTGTAAGAAAATCGCATCTGTGACTTCAATAAAGTATCCAAGAATATAGAACCTTAGAAGTGTTTATCTTTTATTATCTGCCTTAGGACTACAAGGATTTAAGTGTTTTTATAAAAACAATAAAAGAAGAGTAATTTGATGGCTTATTTACTCTTTATAACCTTTAGACAGTGTCATGCTTTTTTTTAAAATGCTTGCTTCAGGCTGTAGTTTTACAAGATGTGCTGTGTATTGGTCAGACCTCTTCAATTCTTGACCCTGAACAGATTTAGGGACATAGTACATACAGCAGGCACATGTCCAAGCAGCCAAAACTGTAACTGGTTACTTTTATTCTCCTTTTCAAACTCATAATCCACCTCCTACGAAATTGCCCAATTCAGTTTCTCATGTTGTCTAATAAAATACTAATAATTTTTTCAGATAGTTTCTTCGATTAACTACAAAGTATTCAAGATAAATATCACTAATATGCATGGAGTAGCCTAAAAGTTCATATTTTAAAGAACCTCTTTCCTAATTAGTATTTAAGCTACTGTTTTCATATTATTCAACTTAGTCTATTACAAAGATTTCTGAAATAGAAAATATTCTAAGAACATTTGTAGCAATTCTTTTTTATATATATATTTTTAAGATTTTATTTATTTATTTGACAGAGACACAGCGATTCTTAATGCTTTTGTTTTTCTATTCAACAAATATTTCTAATTGTTATTTTGAAATGTTCTACCAAATATCAGAATGTACTTCTATATTTAAAATAAGTAATATGATTTTGAATGTCTTTCTATCTTCTGTGGGATATGAAGATTAGATTCTGAGGTTTTTGAAGGAAAGGAGTGTGTCATAACAATCCATATTGTCCCACAGCACTCACAATTTCTTACAGGTAATAAAATGGCATGTTTAAGAGGCTCTGGAGACAGATCATCTAGGTTCAAATACTAGCTCTGCTGTTTAGCTGCTATGTGCATTTAGGGGAGTTACTTATTCTCTTGCTAACCTAGTTTCCTCATCTATAAAATGGTGATAATAAGAGTACTTACCTCGAAAAATTATACCTATGATTAAATTAATACATAAAAGGTGCTTAGAACAATATCTAAATCACAGTAAGATCTCAGAACCCATTTAAAAGAGATGTGTATAACGAGGCCCACATGAAGAAAGCAGTATCTTCCACATTTCCAATCCAACTTCTTTGGGATTTGGTAAGATGCATACATCTTACCAAGATATAAAATGTTTCTGTCTACCCAGGCCAGTTCTACTCCTACTCCTTCCCCAAGAAGCAACCACTTTTTTGATTATTTTCCACTGTCAATTAGTTTTATTTTTTCTGACACTTCATATAAATGGAATCATACATATGTACTCTTTTAGGTAAGGCTTCTTTCACTCAGCATGATGTTTTAAATTCATCCATATTGTTGTGTCTATCAGCATACAGATCCATGTTTGTTAAGTGTACACTTATGTATTTCATTTTCTCTGGAGTGATTATAAATTATGTTGTATTTTTTATTTTGTTTTCTATAGTGTATAGAAACATGATATTTTGGGTGTTGATCTTGTATCCTGAGACCCTGTTGAACTCAGTTATTAATTCTGGGAGATTTTTTATAGATTGCTTGGGGTTTTCCATGTATACAATCATGTCATGTACAAATAGAGACAGTTTACTTCTGTCTGATTTGTTTCCTTCCTTTTTTGCTCTCCTCTCTTTCTCTCTCTTTCCTTTTTTCCCTTTCCTTGTCTGTCTATCCATCCATCCAGTCTTTTATCATTAAATATGATGTTAAGTATAGTGTTTTTATGAATGCTCTTTATGAAATTGAGATAATTCTCTCTATTCCAAACTGGCTGAGAGTTTTTATTATAAATGAGTGTTGGGTTTTGTCAGTTGTCTTTTCTGTGTTAATTGTTATGGTCATGTGACTTTTTTTCTTTAGCATGTTGATATGGTGAGATATATCAACTTAATATTGTTGTTGAATCAGCCTAATATATCTGGAATAAATTCTACTTGGTGATGGTGTATACATTGTTGGATTCCATTAGCTAATATGTTGTTGAGGATTTTTCCATCAAAATTTGTGAGAGGTATTGGTTTTAGTTTTCTTTTTTTGTACTGTCTTTGTCTAGTTTTGGTGTCTCAGTACACAGGCCTTATAAAATGAGTTGGGATGTGTTCCTTCCTCTTTTATTTTTCTGGAAGAAACTGTGTAAAAATGGTGTTAATTTTTTATATGTTTGGTAGAATTCTCTAAAGATGAAACCATGTGGGCCTGGACATTTATTTTCTTGGGAGCTTTTAAACTAGTGGTTATAGGGCTATTTATTTATTTTATTTATTTTAATTTTTTATTGTTATGTTAATCACCATATGTTACATCATTAGTTTTTGATGTAGTGTTCCATGATTCATTGTTTGTGCATAACACCCAGTGCTCCACGCAGAACGTGCCCTCTTTAATACCCATCACCAGGCTAACCCATCCCCCCACCCCCCTCCCCTCTAGAACCCTCAGTTTGTTTTTCAGAGTCCATCGTCTCTCATGGTTCATCTATAGGGCTATTTAAATTGTCTGTATCACCTTGGATCAGGTTTAGTAGTTTGGGATTTTGAAGAATTGGTCCATTTCTGTAAGTTGTCAAATTTATGAGCATAAACTTGTTTGTAGCATTCCCTTATTAACTTTTTAATGGTTGCAGAATCTGTACATGGTTTCTTTTAGCTCTTAGAGCATATTTAAATTGTTGATGTAAAGTCTTTGTCTAGTAAGTCAATTGTCTGTACTTGCTCAGAGACAGTTCTTTTTAACTTTTTTTTTTTTTTTTTTTTTGCCTGTGTATGGATCACACTTTCTTGTTTCTTTGTATGCTTTGTATTTTTTGTTGAGAACTGGACATGGACATTTTGAATATGTGGAAACTCTGGAAATCAGATAATTTTCCTCCCCAGGGTTGCTGTTTGTTGTCATTGTTTAGTGGCTTTTCTGAAAAAATTTTGCGAAGTCTGCTGTTTTCTGTCATGTGTGGCCACTGAAGTCATTGTGCTCTTAATGATCAGCTAGTGCTTTGTTTGGCAGAGATTTCCTTAAATACCTGGAGCCAAAACAACAACAACAACAACAACAACAACCTCCCAGGTTTTGTAGAAGGGCTCTCTCTATGCGTGTTGGGGCATACCTTCAACACTGTATACAGGCACTTTATGGGGCGCCTGGGTGGCTCAGTCATTAAGCGTCTGCCTTCGGCTCAGGTCATGATCCCAGGGTCCTGGGATCGAGCCCCGCATTGGGCTCCCTGCTCAGCAGGGAGCTTGCTTCTCCCTCTCCCACTTCCTCTGCTTGTGTTCCCTCTCTGGCTGTCTCTCTCTCTGTCAAATAAATAAAATCTTAAAAAAAAAACAACACTGTATACAGGCACTTTTCAAGTCTACCTGTTGAATTTTTCAACAGAAGAATCAGATTTCTTTACTGATAACTTATGTTTATGGTGTAGGCTAATTCAGGAGTGTTACATGATTTTAAACAAAATCAGAGGATTTTTCTAAATAACCGCTTCCTGCTTGGCTTTGGGCCTTGTTCCTTGACTTTGGGACTTTTATGCTGCCTCCCAGAGAGAGTCTGTCTTTGCAGCCCTCCCCGCTGATCTCCCTGTTCTTTTTTATTTGTTGCTTCTTTGTCAGGTCGTGGCTGCAGGTGGGGGGAATACGGGCATTCTCTGACTTTTTTAAGCTTCAGTTTTTAGGTGAAACTGGGTCTCAGGGTGAGGTCTTCACAATAGTTCTGATCCTTCTTTTGTTTTTAATGCTGGGCCTACTGTATTCCTATATTCTTGCTGTTTTTCTGCTCCTCCTGCTGTGATAGAGCTGTTATTTTATTTTCCTAGCCTGCTTCTAGCTGCAGTGGCTTTTCACAGGAGCTCTCATGCTGTCATTTTGATTGCCCCTCCCCCTGTAGATTAGGCTCTTGTTCCTTAGGGGAGATGAGGAAGACTGGTCTGTTGAGGTGGAGTTTTCAGTGGTGGCCCTTGGTCCCCTTTCCCAGCTGTAGAGGGTTTCCACTAGTGTTCTTAAGTATAGTTTTTGTTGCCCTTTCCCTTACAGATTAAGATTCTTGGTCTGTAGGAGAAATAGGGAAGATGGGTTGTTACTGCTCTTCTCTTTCCCAGCCAGTACCACAGGGGAGAGCTTCTCAGATTGTTGGATTCTTCCCATCCTTCCCTGGAAGCACTTGGTGGGCTTCCTGAAGGAATAACCTTATAAAAAATATAAAACCTCCTTATTTCTGGGGCCCCTGGGAATTCATATTCTTACACTAGTCCACGTTCTGCCTTTACCAATTTATTAAGAACTTTCAGCTGAGTTTTCTTATCAGCACTCAGTGGTTTATGTCCCAGGTAAGCAAATGCTATGGTTCTCTTCTCCCTGCTGGAGAGAGTTATCCAGAGTTTGGGTTAATTGAATGATCTGGGACCTCAGTTCTCTGATGGGTTTGTCTATCTAATTTGCAATTTGTCCAGATTTTTTTCTTGTTGTAAGCATGAGAGGATGCTCTTTTTATCTTTCTACAAAGAGCTGAAATGTAAAATTTTAAAGTCCTAATTTTCCTAGCATTTTTCTTTTTGATTTAGGAAGCAGAAACTCAGTATGAAGAGCAGATTGGTAAAATTATTGTGGAGACACAAGAACTTAAATGGCAAAAGGTGAGTTTTTGTTGTTGTTGTTGTTGTTGTTTTAAGATTTACCCCAGAGAGAGTGAGCACGTACGTGAGTGGTGGGGGAGGGGTAGAGGGGAGAGAAACTCAAGCAGACTCCTCTGAGCATGGAGCTGATGTGGGGCTCAGTCTCACCATCCTGAGATCATGACCTAAGCCGAAATCAGGAGTTGGATGCTTAATGAACTGAGCTACCCAGGTACCCCAAAAGTGAGTATTTTAAATTTTTATTTCAGATTAATCTTTTTAGCATCTACTGAAAGAGGTATTCTAATCCTTAATTGCAGTTGGAATTTTTAAATTTCCTAAACATATTTGGAGATTGTGCATCATTTTAAACAAAGTCTCAAGAGAATTCTGACTAAAATTGTTTTTAATAACATCTGGGCCTCCAGAACACTGAGAATGAAATTTTTTTCCAGGCTTTCTGATAATCTGAAAACTACTATGATCTATTTAATGTGTGAGAAACACATTATGTATTATAAGGGAGTCAAAATATTTTTTAGGAAGTGAAACCTCTTCATTTTCCCAGGCTGTTATTACATACTATAAGCAAATATTAAAAAAAACCTGGTATCAGAGGGACACCTGGTTGGTTTTGTCGGTAGAGCCTGTGACTCTTGATTCCAGGGTCATGGTTCAAGCCCCAAGTTGTGTGTGGACCCTGCTTAAAACAAAAACAAAAACAAAAAACAACCGCCAGTATCAGATCTGATTTTCTCTCTAGACTTATTTATATGGAAGCATTTTGATAGTGCTTCTCATGCCTCTCCACCAAAGTAATCTTAATAGCTAAAAATTGAAATCTTAATTATGATGGCCCCCTTCTTTTTACTCTTTGGCAATATTGAAATAGGAAGTTGGAGGTAACATATTAGAATTCAAGTGACAGAGGATAGCTCAAACTAGAAATGATGGGAATTTTGAGACCAGACAGGCCCACAAGGTTGTGTAGAATATGGGAGTAAAACTAGAGTTGGGTTTTATGAGGTCCAAGGTATCGAACCTCTCTGCAGAAAGAAGAAACAGATAAACACTAAGTACAAACTGAAACTCCAAGCAGATTTCAAAATGTAAAGTCCTATCTTATTTTTGGATAGAGAGAGTCAACAGTATAAAGTTATCCAAATCCTTAAGTTAATCAGTATGTTTAATACAATCCAATACCAAGAGTGTGTTTGCTGTTCTTAAGCTGTTCTAAGGTTTATGTGGAAATAAACGTACAAGAGTGTCTGGGAAATTTTTGAAAAAGCACAGGACGAAATAATCACACTAGATTCTTAAATATATTATTATAAACTGTAGTAATTAAGGTAGCTTGGTGTAGCATACATGGATAGGTATTCCTCAGAACATAATAGAGTCTAGAAGTAGATTCAAATCATAAGATAAATTAGTGAATGATAAAGGTGGCATTTTTTATTCTGACAAAATTCTAAACTTTCTTTGGAATTTTCACGTCCTTTTTGAGCTAAAGCAGTAAGTAGTTAAATGGAGTCAGTGTTAGAGCTCTCCTCATCTTTAGAACAACAAAAACTTGCCCATGTATTGTAGAAGAGTGGAGTTACAGAGAAATTTAAGTTCCTTAAGGTTCCTCAGTAAACCCCTGAGGCATAGTTATCCAGGTAAATTGTTGACTTTCCCAGGACAAAACAAACAGGTCACACCATCTTGATCTAAAGGAACACTATAGAAAGCAGAACGTATATTTACAGTGGTAAAATATGTAGAGTCAGATAGCACTGAAGGTAAAATAGTATTTGGGCTCAGTACTACAAAGAATTGGGGCCACGGTTATTTTCTTTTTCTTGAACAGATCTTTATCATCCCCCATTGGGTTTCTTGACTGGGAAACAACAATGTTCAAAGACGGGTATAAAATGTGATTGATCCTTTCTCTATTAGGCTTTTAGACTATTGGCTTTAAATCTTAACTTCTGGTTTTAGAGATTATGTAAAGTTAAGTAGAGGTTTGCTGCTAATATCAGTACGACATTTTGCCCACAAAGAGTGCCACTTCAAAGAAATCTTAATTTGGTTTGATCATACACAGAGGTACCAGTAAGTCAGTATCTGAATGATTAGCTGTGATCTGATTACAATAGAAAAATCCTCAGGGATCTTAAAAAAAAAACAAAAAAACAGGGAAGAATTTAATTTTGCAGTTCTGTTTACATAGTAGATTCCTTTCTCTTATGCTAATGGGTGTGGTGTCAAAAAGGAGAAAATAATATGTCTCACTTGAGGATCCAAGGATAACAGTTGGAGGCTGAAACAGTAGGGAGTATCTCTGGATTATTAGAGATATTCACTATCTGAGTAGCTCATGGACTCTGAGAAAGAGTGATGATGGCAGGATTAATGGTATGACTAAAAATTTTGCAAAGTTTCTTTTAATATTTAGAGAAATTTCTCTTTGCAAGTTTGAGGATAAAATGGGAAGTTGGGTGCATGATTTGCCTTCAGAGCAGTATCATTGATTTGCCCACTTGATGTTTTTCCCCTTCATTTTCTTAGCTAGTTCAGGAAGGTTTTTCCCCAGTGCCCTTTCTGTTTATAATAAGTATCTACAAGTGTCTACCAAGAGGCTCACTCCTTCAGTGCTTGATGACTGGAGTGGGAACATTAAGTTGTTTTATCTGTAAGGCCTCCAGTTTATTCTGCTTTTGTTCAAAGGCTTTTTGAACATATGGATTTGAGATCTAGTAATGGGGCTATTTCCTATTCCAGTTTTTGTTGCATATTAAATCTCCTATTTCCAGGTTTAAGGCTGGTCACAAAAAGTAAGGAGAAGCTAGAGGTCACATTTACTTGAGAATGTACTCCTCAGGGAACCTATCCCTGAGGTCTTCAATGAATTCTTTCCTTGCTTGCAGGAGTGGATTAGAGTCTAATTTATTTTCATGGAAAACTGGATAATAGCCTCTGAAAGATTTTGTCCAACATCTACAGCTTTTCTAAATCTGTCTGGTTTCTTGTGCATTTTGTGATGTCCTGTCATTCTTGGGGTCTTCTCACTTTGCTTTTTCCATTCTTTTCTTTTTTTTTTCATTTGAGAGTATGAACCATTGGTACAGATCTGGGAACTGGTAGTACTATTTTTTAAAATTAGCTATAAGAATTGAAATATTTTTTAAAGTTTATTTTATTTTATTTTTTTAGTAATCTCTGTGCCCAGAACAGGGTTCAGACTCATGCCCCAGAGACCAAGAATCATATGCTCTTCAGACTGAGCCAGCCAGGTGCCCCAAGAAGTAAAATATTTTAAAGTAATTGCTAACTTCAGAAAAAACAAAAAGCTCTGTTAGATAGAATTGTAATTACGGTATATTATATGGCTGAGCATTGAGTAAAAATTTGCATAGTCATGATAGTATAAATACTGAAGATTGATTTAAGTCATAGTTTTTATTTAACTCTGTTGGAAGAATAGAGGGAGCAGATGTTAGGTAATGGTTGTACAAGAAGGCCAAACTCCCAACTATCATAATAGAAGTCAGATAAAAATTTTAAGTTGGTAGATCAACATATATTTAGAAACATAGAGTCAAATAACAAACACTGGAAGATCTAATTTTTTTTTAAGTGTGAGAATTATTCACTAAACATAGAAAAAAAGTTTGAAGTCATCTTGAATCTGAAGAATAGAACACACAGCTTCTATCAAAAAGGGCGGGAGAGAAGAAAAAAAAGAAATGGAATCATATCTGTGGATTTAAAAAAAATGCCCTATAGTGGTTTTGATTTTATAAAAAAAATTACTTCAGTGAATTTAAAGAATTGTGTCCTCATGTGAACATTTGTGCTTAGATAATAAAATGGGTTTCTTTGGGAACTCTAAAAGACTATAAGCGTCTTGTGTACTAAGACTACTAATTTTAATAACTTTTGATGAAATATTTTCGAGAAAGCTTTGGAGTGAGCCATGTTTAGAGTTGTGTGTGTGTGTGTTTAGAGATTTATTTATTTGAGAGAGAGAGAGAGAGAGATAGCAAGTGCATGCATGCGAGCAGCGTCAGGCGGAGAGGCAGAGAGAATCTCAGGCCAATGACCCTGAGATTATGACCTGAGCCTGTTATCAAGAGTTGGATGCTCAACCGACTGAGCCACCCAGGCACCCTGAGTCATGTTTAGAGTTTAAAATTTTATTTATTTGTTTATTTTAAGATTTTATTTATTTGAGAGCGAGAGAGAGAGCATGGGAAGGGGGAGTGTCAGAGGGAGAGGGAGAAGCAGACTCCCCAGCCAATCAGGGAGCCCGATGCGAACTTGATCCGGGACTCCAGGATCATGACCTGAGCTGAAGGCAGTCACTTAACCAACTGAGCCACCCAGGCATCCTAGAGTTTAAAATTTTAAAGAAATGCGTTTTATCATGAAGAAGCAACTGAAAGAATAATTATTGTATGCTGATGCATGACAGGTAAAAAAATCATAGAATTGGTTTAAAGTTGCGTTTCAAGAGCATACAATAATATGTGCAATAAATGTTTAACTTTTATTTAAATTATGAACCTAATTAAAAGTTAAAACTGAAAGTTGCTCAAATTTATGCTTTAACTTTTCGTAATTTTTAAAATAGGAAACACTTCAGAATCAAAAGGAAACATTAGCAAAGCAACACAGAGAAGCAATGGCAGCTTTTAAAAAGCAGGTAATTTTATAAGGATAGGCAAACACTACAGTTTCAAATATTTCACCTCCCTCCTGTCCCCATATGAATATTATGGCATACTCACTGAAGACAAAAAGAGTATTATTAATGGAAGCAGGAGATAAAGTTATTTTGAATCACAGCTGACATGTAGTAGAATGAGTTAGTTAAGGGGAGAAATTGGGAAAACTGTTTTCTTGGAGATGTATTTTCATCTGTCCTAAATAAATTAGGTTAGTGACGTGTGTGCTTTTGTTCTTTCTCTCCCTTTCCCCTTTATCCCTTGGGTTAGAGTATCCTAGGGTCTTACCTTTTCTGCTTTCTTCCTTTACCCAAGCCAGAAGGAGAATGCCGATAAAGAGCTGAGATGGAAGGAGGGAGATGTGAAGGATGAGGAGATGTGATTATCATGCACTGAGCCCTTCATAAATACTATCAGCAACTAAGAGCAGAGAAAAACATGTTTTAAAAAAAACATATATATATATGATTTAAAAAACTGAATAGCAACTCCTTCAGTTAAATTTTGAGTTCTATAGCTCTTCTTTACTACCTCAAATTATTCTTCAGTCCCTCATTAGAAAATATAAGTGTAAGAAATATGCTCATGAAAAATATTCTCAAGAAATTTTTTCCTTAGTCATTCCAGCATCGCCATTTTTTTCTTCCTTTTTCCTTCCCTCTTTTGTCTTTTTCTCCATACAAGTGTGTATGTTTAGAAAGAGAAATGCATAAAAAGAAATACACCTATATAAGGTAAATCACTAGTTGGTTGAGGTTATTTGTAGTTCACACTGTAGTGGGGATTTGTTTAAGCAGATGATAAACTTTCTTCCTTTTAGTCTGAGATTAGCCTCATCAAAGTTATGGGAGTTTTAATTGAAGACTAAGGAAGCAGAAGCCAAATATGCCACATAGTAATCTCTAGGAGAGGGCAAGTCTAGGTCTCTCTTGTCACAAGAGACTTTCGGCAAAATAAGAATATCTGGGTATCTGAAGGGTAATGGAGAAAGTGCTCTTGGGCTCTTTTTTTTTTTTTTTTTCTTGTTCTTGTTTGTTTCTTTTCCTCCCTTCCCCTCCCCTCCCCACTCCTCTCCTCTTCCTGATTCTTGAATGTAAATGAGGGATGTGGAAAATGAGATGGAGAAGTTCCAAAGAAAAATTTTATTTCTTGACAATTTTACCTAGAATCCTTGTGTTGCTTAGAATATTCTATTAGTTTTCTTTGGCATGTTGACCCTAGTTACTCTGTTTTAAAATATCACTATTTATTTATGAGACAGCTACATGCATCTTTTAAAAAAATTTCAGAAAATACTGTCAATGCTAATACAAATGATACGGATTTCATAAAAGTGTGCCTTCAGAAAACATTACATATTATTTAAGAGTAGATGGCAAAATATTGAAACATTGAAGAAAAAAACCCGTGGAAGGAAAAACTAAATTTTCAGGGACCATTGGTATCCCTAATCATGTGATTAAATTGTTCATTTCTTTTGGTGACTGGCTTTTTGCCACCTTCCATGCCTTTTATTATTTTATTTTCTCAGTGTAAAGGCAGCACATTCACATTGTATTACATGTAAAATATTTTTTAGTCTCACTGACCAGTGTAAATCACTGCTAACAGTTTACTTACCTGTATTTTAACTCTTAAAATTATTTATCAGTTGCAAATGAAGATGTGTGCCTTGGAAGAAGAAAAGGTATTTATTAATTTTTTAATAATTTAAGGCATAGTTAAGTGCATTTGATTAGCAGTTGTTTACCACAATGAAAAGAAGTATTAGCAATAGATTAATGGAGACTGTTAATTGCTTAAAATCTTAGAAATTGAAAAGAGCCAAGGAAATCATGTTACCTCTGTCATTTTACAGTTGGTAGTACTGAAGCCTAGCAAGATTAAATGACTTGCTGAAGCTGAAGCTCTCATTCTGAAGTGGCGAAGTTGGGACTAGAACTCAGATCTCTTCAGCCCCCAAATTAATGTTTTTTCTATTCTGCTGTAATGTTTTTATTAAGTATTTTTTTAGTGCTTTTTCAATGTAATTACCTGTTTAAATAAACTTTAAAATGATTTGCATCTGGATGCACACCAATTGGGAAAGAAGATACAACTCTGAACTAGAAATTCACCTAGCATTATTTTCTCTAATTATTTAATAGTTAATACATGTTTTTATTATGAATGAACATACTATTTACAAAGACCTTTTAAAAAATTCTCCCATATCTTTATAAGACAAATATACTTGTAACTTATTAATTAGAATATATTTATTCTAGCTGTGTGAATTAAATAATTATATAGTGTCCATAAATTCTTAGGAATGCTCTCCTGATAAAATGATTATCATGCACTGAAGCCTCCATAAATATTTGTTATAATATTACACTGATAAAATGATTTGTTATAATTTTCATTTGATGATATTTATAATCTTATGAAGGCCTTATTGTAAGTTCATATTTTGAAGTCATTAGGAATGTAAGTTGTGGTACAGATCCAAGTTTAAAGATGTGAAGTGTTAGTTTTAAAGTAGAGGTTTTGGTTCTTGAGCTTTTGTATTTTCCCCATTAATAATATCATTTACATAGGAAAGTACTGAATTATAGTTTTTTCCTTAAAGGGAAAATATCAACTTGCTACAGAAATAAAAGAAAAAGAAATAGAAGGATTGAAGGAAACATTAAAAGCATTACAGGTAAAGTAACTTAGTATTGCTTAAAAAAATAATTTGGTATTTTAGCATTGTATTACTAAAATGTCCACTAAACAAGTAAGTTAGCAAAACAAAGCTGACAAAAATTCATATATCATATAACTTAGTAATTTTTTCCTGAAAGCCTTGAATTTCAAATTAGTAGGATTTTCCTCATCTTTTATTTTAAAAAGAAGTATTAAAATAGCTTCATTATTTCTTACTGTAATATAATTAAATAAATATGTTATTTTTAACACTTTGTAAATAAAAAAACCAAGTCAGGCCTATGTATTATAACTGATTACCTGTGGTCATTAAAAGTGAAAATAGAATAGCATTAAGCAAGTCATGATTATTTGTTAAGTACTGTGCTTATTTTCTGCAAATACAGAGATGACAGAAACATCACATTTGCCTTTAGGCTGTTCAAAGTCTCATATAGAATACAGAGGCATACAGCTAATGATGATTCGTTAAGTATATTTATTGAGGTCTACAATGTGCCAAGCACTGTTCTAACCACTGGAGATATAGCAATGAATAAAAAGAACAAAAATCTTTACTTTTATGGAGCTTCCATTCAAGGTGGGGGAAAACAAGCAATAAAATGAGAAACAAAGTAAAATAAAGATTGTTAGGAGAGAAATACATGATTTTGAAGTTATGACCCTGTAGATAACATTAATTACAAAGACCAAAATATATTTTTACAATGGAAGGATCCTGACGGTCACTACCTTAATCAGGTAATTCACATCATAGTGTGGATTTGTTTAAGCATCTGATAAACTTTCTTTCTTTAGTTGATTAAGGTAGTAAGAAGATTCCCTCTTCTTCGTATCCTCACCAATCTTGTTATCTCTTGTCTTTTTGGTCATAGCCATTCTAAAAGGTGTTGGATGATACCTCTTTGGGTTTGATTTGCACTTCCCTGATGATTAGTGATGTTGGAACACCTTTTCATATACCTGTTGGCCATTTGTATGTCTTTCTAGAAAAGTCTATTCTGGTCCTCAGCCCATTTTTTATATTGGTTTTGTTTTGTTGCTGTGGAGTGTACGAGCTTCTGATATATTTTGGTTATTAACCCCCATCAGATACATGGTTTGCAAATGTTTCTCCTGTTATAGGTTGCCTTTTCACTCCATTGATTATTTCCTTTGCAGAAGCTTTTTAGTTTTATGTAGTTCTAGTAGACTATTTTTGCTTTTATTGCCTGTGCTTTTGGTGTCCTATCCAAAAAAATCACTGCTTGTGCTAATGTGAAGGAGCTTTTCCCCTGTGTTTTTTCTTCTGGTAGTTTTATGGTTTCAGGTCTTATGTTTAAGTCTTTAATTCATTTTGAGTTGATTTTTGTATATAGTATGAGATTTTGTATATGGTGTGAGATAAGGGTCTCATTTGTTTTCTGCATGAGGGTATCCACTTTCTCTAACACCCATTATTGAAGATTATCTTTTCCCCGTTGTGTATTCTTGGTACCCTTGTTAAAGATCAGTTAGCTGTAGTTGCACGGATTTCTGGTCTCTCTATTCTGATCCATTTAATCGGTATGTCTGTTTATACCAGTAACATACTGTTTTGATCACTGTAACTTTGAAATATATTTTGAAATCTGGAGGTATGGTGCCTCTAGCTTTGTTCATCTTGCTCAAGTTTGCTTTAGCTATTATTTTCTGATTTTAGGGGCTTTCGTGGTTCTGTATGAATTTTAGGATTTTTTTTTCTGTTTCTGTAGAGATTAACATTGTGATTTTGACAGATTGCATTGAATTGGTAGATCACTTTGGATAATAGGGACATTTTCACAATATCCTTCTATCCATGAACACAGGATGTCTTTCCACTTAATCTTTTAAAATTTCCTTCATCTATGTTTTATAATATTCAGTGTACAAATATTTTACCTCTTTGGTTAAATTTATTCCTAAATATTTTTTTAGTTGTGAATAGGATTGTTTTCTTAATTTCTTTTTGGATAGTTTGCTGTTTGTGTATAGAAATATGGCTGATTTCTGTATGTTGGTTTTGTATGCAATGTATGCATGTAATGCATACAATGTATGCATGTAATGCAGTAATGCAACATTACTGTATTCATTTATTAGTTCTAACATGCTTTTGTTGAGTCTTTAGGGTTTTCTACATAACTGATCACGTCATCTCCAAACAGAAAATTTTACGTCTTTTGGATTTCGATGCCTTTTATTTCTTTTTCTGTCTAATTGCTCTGGCTAGGACTTTCAGCACTGTGTTGAAGAAAGTGGTAAGAATGAGCATCTGTGCCTTCTACTGAGTTGATGGTGATGTTTACTGTGGGCTTTTTATATATGGCCTTTATTGTGTTGAGGTAAGTTACCTGTGTACTTATTTTTTTTAGAGTTTTTGTCATGGATGGATGTTAAATTTTGTCAGATGCATTCTCTACATCTATTGAGATAAACTTGTGGATTTTTAAAATTCTGATAATGTGATGTATGACATTTATTAATTTGCATATGCCGGACCATCTTGCAGCCCAGGGATAAATCCCATTTGGTCACATGTATGAACTTTTAACATGCTGTTGAATTTGGATTGCTAGACTTTTATTGAAGACTTTTGCATCTATGTTCATCAGGGATATTGGTCTGTAGTTTTCTTTTCTTGTATTATCTTTTCCTGACTTTGTTATCAGAGTGGTGCTGGCCTCATAAAATGAGTTTGGAGGTGTTTCTTCCTCTTCTGTATTTTGGAAGAATTTAAGGATTGGGATATTAATTCTTCAAATGTTTAGTAGAATTAATCCACGAAGCTATCTGGTTTGGGGTTTTTTCTTTCTTGGGAGGTTTTTAATTACTGATTCAATTTCCTTATTTGTGATGGGTATGTTCAGGCTTTCTCTTTCATCTTTTCTTCAGTTTTGAAAGGTGTGTTTCTAAGAATTTATCTATTTCTTCCAGGTTATCCAATTTGTTGGTGTATAGTTGTTTCTTTTTATTTCTGAGGCATCCACTGTAATGTCTCCTTCCATTTCTGACTTTATTGATTTGAGTCTTCTCTCCTTTTGGTAGTCTAGCTCAGGGTTAGTAGATTTCACTTATCCTTCCAAAAAAATAACTCTTAATTTTGTTGATTTTTTTTTCCTCTTGTTTTTCTGTTTATTAATTTATTTCTGTTCTAATCTTTATTATTTCCTTTTGCTGATTTTGGGGTTAGTTTGTTCTCTTTTTTCCTAGTTCTTTGAGATGTAAGATTAGATTGTTTATTTGATATATTTCTTTTTTTTAATATAAGCATTTATCATTATAAAATCACCCATTACTACTGCTTTTGTCACATCCCATAAGTTTTGTTATGTTGTGTTATTGTTTTTATGTGTCTCAAGATACTTTTTAGGGGTGCCTGGGTGGCTCAGTTGGTTAAGCGACTACCTTCAGCTCAGGTCATGATCTCAGGGTCCTGGGATTGAGCCCCGCATCGGGCTCCCTGCTTGGTGGGAAGCCTGCTTCTCCCTTTCCCACTCCCCCTTCTTGTGTTCCCTCTCTTGCTGTCTCTCTCTTTGTCAAATAAATAAATAAAATCTTAAAAAAAAAGATACTTTTAAAATTCCCCCTTTTTGGACACAGCGATTGTTCAAGAGTGTTGTTTAGTTTCCACATACTTGTGAATTTTCCCGTTTTCTTACTGTTATTGATTCTTGTTTCATTCCACTGTAGGTGGAAAAGATACTTGGAATGATTTTGATCTTCTTAAATTTGTTAAGACTTGTTTTGTGACCTAACATGATCTATCCTGGAGAATGTTTCATGTGTACTTGAGAAGAATGTGTATCCTTCTGCTGTAGGGTGAAAAGTTTTGTATATATCTGTTAGGTCCATTTGATCCATAGTGAGGTTTAAGTCAGCTGTTGCTTGATAGATTTTCTTTCTGGATGTTTTGTACATTATTGTAAGTGAGATATCAAAGTCTCCTACTATTACTGTATTTCTGTCAGTTTCTCCCTTCAGATGTGTTGATATTTACTTTATATACTTCAGTGCTCAGATGTTGGATGCATATACAGTTGTTATAGCTTCCTATTGAACTGACTCCTTTGCATTATATCATGACCTTTTTTTTTGTCTCCACAGACAGATTTTGACCTGAAGTCTGTTTTGTCTGATATAAATATAGGCACCCCTGTTTTATTTTTGGTTACTATCTGGTATATCTCTTTCATCTCTGTACTTTCAGACTATTTGTGTCCTTAAATCTAAAGTGAGTCTTTTGTAGAAAGCACAGTAGTCCCCTTTTATCAGTGGGGAGTATGTTTCAAGACCCCCAGTGGATGCCTGAAACCATGGATAGTACTGAACCCTAAATATACTGTTTTTTTATATACGTAAATACCTATGATAAAGTAAATTAAGCACAGTAAGAGATTAACAATAACTAATAATAAAATAAAATAATTATAAACAATATATGGTAATAAATGTTGTGTGAATGTGATCTCTCTTTTTCTCTTTTTTTCCCCTCTCTTTTTTAAAATATCTTATTATACTAAACTCACCCTTCATGGCACCTGGGTGGCTCAGTCGGTTAAGCATCTGACTCTTGATTTCAGCTCAGGTCATGATCTCAGGGTTGTGAGATCGAGCCCCACATCAGGCTCCACACTCAGCAGGGAGTCTTCTTGAAGATTCTCTCTCTCCCTCTCTCACTCTCTTTCTCTCTCAAATAAATAAATCTTTAAAAAAGTACATACTCACCCTTCTTCTCTTCTTTTGATGGTGTGAGATGATAAAATGCCTATGTGATGAGATGAAGTGAGGTGAATGATGTAGTGTTAGGCTCCTGTTAACCTTCTGATGATACATCAGGAGAATCATCTGCTTCTGAATTGCAGTTGACCATGGGTAATTGAAACCATGGAAAGTGAAACCACAGATAAGCGGGAACAGCTATCTATCATTTGATCTTGTTTTTTTTTTTCTTTTTTTATCCTGTCACTCTTTGCCTTTTGGTTGGAAAGGTTAATACATTTACATTTAAAGTAATTATTGATAGGTGTGGAATTACTGCTATCATTTTGTAAATTGTTTTCTGTTTTGTAGTAGTTTTGTACATCTCTTGTCTTCCTTTGTTCAGTTTGATGTTTTTGTAGTGCTTTTCTCTGATTTTTTTTTTATCTTTTGTGTATATTATAGGTTTTTATCTTTATGGTTATCTGAAGTCTACACTTTGCCCCCTCAACTTTCTGTTCTTATAGCCAAGGTTTGCATCTTTTTATATTGTGTATTCATTAATAAATTTTTATTTCTTAACTTTTATATAAGGGTTAAAAGTAATTTATGTACTACCAATTCAGTCTTGAATTACTCTGTATTTGTCTATATACTTACCTTTACAAATGAGAATTATACTTTCATGTGCTTTTGCATTGCTGTTTGGCATGTTTTTGTTTCAATTTGAAGAACTTCCTTATGTATTTTTTATAAAGCAAGTCAAGTGGTAACTGATTTCCTTAGTTTTTGTTTGGGAAAGACTTTCTCCTTCATTTTTTAAATGGTAGTTTTGCTAGGTATAGTATTCTTGGTTGGCAGATTTTTCTTTTGATACTTAGACTGTATCATCCCACTCTCTTGTGGCCTGCAAGGTTTCTGCTGAGAAGTCTACAGATAATCTTACTGGAGTTCCCTTATACTTGACAAATTGGATTTCTCTTGATACTGTCAGACTTCTCTTTTTCCTTGACTTGACAACTTGATTATAACTTGTCTCTGTGTATTCTTCTTTTGGTTCATTCTGTTTGTAGTGCTCTGAGTCTCATGAATCTGGATGTCCATTTCCCTCCCAAGATTTGGGAAGTTTTCAGCCATTATTTCTTTGAATAAGCTTTATTTTGCCCCTTTCTCTTTTCTCCTTCTGGGACTCCCATAGTGCTTATGTTGATTCCTTTGATGCTGTTTTATAAATCTTTTAGGCTTTCTTCACCCTCTTTCATTCATTTTTCTTCTCTGATTGAATAATTTCAAATGATCTGTCTTTGAGTTCACTAGGTCTTCAATTCACTGTGGCCTTAAAGCTCTCTCTTGCATTTTTTCATTTCATTCATTGCATTCTTCAGCTTTACATTTTTTTTTTTTTTGGTTCTTTTAAAAATGACTTCTATTTCTGTATTGAATTTATTTTTATACATGTATTTTCCTAATTTAAAATCTATGACTATCGTTTATTTTGTTGCTCAAATTATCCTTGATTTGGCTAGTGGAAGTCCATAAAACTGATTCCTGAATCCTTTAGATATGTCTTCATTCTTTGAGCATTTTCCTGCTTTTAGATAAAAGCAAAATGTGCCAGGATCATTTTGTAATTTACCTGACCTTGCACTGGAATGAATCCCATGTTGCCCTGGTTCCTTTTAGTGGAAAATGGTATGTAGAAGCAAAGATCTGGGCACTATTGTACTTATTACTATTGATACATCACTGCTCTCAGACTTTCTTGGTGGACAGAGATCTAGGTATGTATTTATATATACATAAATATAATTTATATTTATGTTTATTTATAATTTATAATGTTTATTTCCCTAACAACCTATGTATATCAAAAATCATGAATTCACATTACCTCCAATTTTAATACAAAACCACAAGGTTAATTTTAGTTTATTTCCTTTCTGTATTTATACATTTCTTTCCTCTTACAGTGAGAAATGTGCCATTCTTTATCCTTAATATATTTACCTCTTTGATAAACTACCCTGTATTCAACCAGTTTACCATTTTGCCATGCCTTCCTTCCTAATATGGATGCCCTCTTTTCCGTGCTTGGACTCTGACATCATGAACTGGGTTGCCCTTTTTCAGGGTTGCCCTCCTCACCTTACTCAGCTTCCTTTTAAATTTTATTTTAATTCCAGTATAGTTAACATACAGTGTTATATTAGTTTCGGGTGTACAACATGGTGATTCAGCAATTCCATACATCACTCAGTGCTCTTGATGACAGAGGCACCCCTTAATCACCATCACCTATTTCACTCATCCCCCCACCCACCTTCCCTCTGGTAACCATCAGTTTATTCGTTATAGTTAAGAGTCTTTTTCTTGGTTTGCCTCTCTCTTTCTCTTTAAACTTTGCTTGTTTGTTTTGTTTCTTAAATTTCACATGCAAGTGAGATGATATGGTATTTGTCTTTCCCTGACTGACTTATTCTGCGTAGCATTGTACACTCTAGCTCCAACTATGTCGTTGCAATGACAAGATTTCATTCTTTTTTTATAGCTGAATAATATTCCATTATATATATATATATATATATATATATATATATATATATATATATACCACATCTTCTTTACCCATTCATCAGTCAACGGACACTTGGGCTGCTTCCATAGTTTGGCTGTTGTAACACAGCTATAAACATAGGGGTGCATATATTCCTTTGAACTAGTGTTTTTGTATTTTTGGGGTAAATACCCAATAATGTGATTGCTGAATCATAGGGTAGTTCTCTTTTTAACTGTTGAGGAACCTCCATACTGTTTTCCACAGTGGCTGCACCAGTTTGTGTTCTCACCAACAGTGCATGAGTGTTCTCTTTTCTCCACATCCTCCCCAACACTTGTTGTTACTTGTGTTTCTGATTTTAGCCATTCTCACAGGTGTGAAGTGATATCTCATTGTAGTTTTGATTGGCCTTTCCTTGATAATAGTGATGTTGAGCATCTTTTCATGTGTCTCTTGGCCATCTGTATGACTTCTTTGGAAAAATGTCTTTCATGTCTTCTGCCCATTTTTAAATTGGATTATTTGTTTTGGGGGTGTTGAGTTTTATAAGTTCTTTTTTTTTTAAAGATTTTATTTATTTATTTGACAGAGACACAACGACAGAAGGAACACAAGCAGGGGGAGTGGGAGAGGGAGAAGCAGACCCCCTGCTGAGCAGGGAGCCTGATGAGGGACTTCATCCCAGGACCCTGGGATCATGACCTCAGCCGAAGGCAGACGCTT
Source organism: Zalophus californianus (assembly GCF_009762305.2). Classification (NCBI taxonomy): domain Eukaryota; kingdom Metazoa; phylum Chordata; class Mammalia; order Carnivora; family Otariidae; genus Zalophus; species Zalophus californianus. The sequence goes on along the minus strand of NC_045605.1, from coordinate 85,306,787 downwards.
AACGACTGAGCCACCCAGGTGCCCTAAATAAAGAAATTTTAATGGCCGTTCACTAAAAAACATATAAACAATAACAAGGTCTACAAAAGGGAAACTTAGTTCCTTACTACAGTCCCAAATAACATAAAGCCAGTTAATAGAAAATTAATGGGAAAATAAGGTTTGCTGTAAAGAAATGTATTTTATAGTTGGCTTTTTATAAAATTTTTCATAAAGTGAGGGATAACTATAATAGGAAGACATTTGCACTTTATCTTTGAAATTGTCTTCTGTACTTAATAAATTAATTAGTGTCAGTATAGTTTTGTTTCTGTATTGGAAAGATGCTTGTATCTTAATAGTATAATCCATTTCTATGTAATTTTAGAATGAAAAGTCATTATATATAATAGCCTCCATAAAAAGATTTCATGTGAGTCTAGTTATATTACTTTCAAATTCTATTTATGTTTCATAGGAATGTAACTATGTGGTAGCTTTTTAAGGTGGGAAGTGCACTAGAGACGTTGATAAAATGTAGCTGTGAATCATGATTCAGAAAGAATTACATGCAGAGGTGTTAATGTGTGAAGAACAAACAGTGACTTGAAAGAATTTTGTAAATATGCTCTAGATGTATGAGTTTTACCTTTGGCAAATGGTAGCTATGTCAGTGAAGGTTGTTCAGTGAAACAGAATCAGTAGTATATACCTATAGGAAGAGATTTATTATGAGGGATTGGGTTACCCAATTATGGAAGCAGAGAAGTACCACAGTCTGCTTTACTGATTTGACTGCTTCGGATGCTGATGTCACCCAGAAACACCCTCACAGACACACCCAGAAATAATGTTTAATCTGGGCACCTTTTGTTCCAGTCAAGTAGCCGCATAAAATTAAATATTACAGTAGCAAATAATAAATTCAGGATTAGAGTGAAAGTGTTCTGAAGTTTCTTTTCCTCTTTTTTTTCTAGATGACTTCTACCCTTTTACTTTTCTTTTGTCTGTATGCTTTAAAAAATACTCTGATCTAGGGACGCTTGAGTGGCTCAGTCATTTAAGTGTCTGCCTTCAGCTCAGGTCATGATCCCAGGGTCCCGGGATTGAGCCCCACATCGGGCTCCCTGCTGGGCGGGAAGCCTGCTTCTCCCTCTCCCCCTCCCCTTGCTTGTGTTCCTGCTCTTGCTATCTCTCTCTGTCAAATAAATAATAAATAAATAAATAAACTTAAAAAAATACTCTGATCTCATACCATCTCATGTCTTTCAGATGGGATTGATGTGCAAAGGACTTTCAAATATATATCTCCAGCCCCAAATCCCACCTGGATTGACATGAAATTTGATATATTCAAAACCATGAACATGATTTTTTTGTTTTAGAAAATATCCCCCTTCTGAAAGCTTCTTTGTCTTTTCTCATTAATTATGGTTCCCTTTTTTCCTGTTGCAAATTTTTTCAGCATTCCCCTCAGAGTATATCCAGAATCTGACCACTTCTCACTACATTCATTATTTAAACTCTAGTCCTCTTTCATTATCCTCTTTCATCTGGATTATGACAATAGCTTATTAAGTGGTTTTCCTGCTTCCACCTGTGTCCGCTGTTAGTGTCAACAGAGTGATTCTTTAAAAAAGTAAGTCAGGCTATGTTATACTTGTGCTTGGAACTTTTCAATGTCTTCCTGTCTCAGTCAGTGTGAAAACCTAAATCTATATCATGTATTGCAAGACCGACAATGAATTGCCCCCCTTGCCTCCTACTTTTCTCTGAACTCCTCTATTGCTGTTCTTCCCCTTGCTTGTTCCCTTCCAGCTACATTGGCTTTCTTGTTTTTCTTTTGTGTGTGTGTGTACACATTTAATTTTATTGTAACAGAGCAACTTGTACACTTTTAATGTTTAAAACTGAGCATCATCTTTCCTTTCCAGAGAAACAAAAAGAAATTTAAAAAGAAACAGGAACAAAATTATAGTAGAGAATGTCAATTCCAAATAAGATCCTATAGGTTCTTCTGATTCTCCCATTGAGTGGCAGGACTCAGGTCTTCATTAGGAGAGAATTTTATTTTAAAAGTGTCAACTTAACCTGCAGGGTGTCGTTAAACATCACAATTAAACATGCCAAAGGAGAAGACAATGTTGTCAAAATCCCCACTTAACCTACCTAAACATCTCAAACTTACCTTTTGCTGATGTTCTATAACCCCATTTTTAAAGTTTTTTTCCTTTTTTTTTTTTTAACAACAGAAAGTAGGCAGATACATGTTGGTAAGTGCTAACTGTCCATATTTACATAGAAACACAGTGTAATCTCTGAGCCCAATATACAGAGAAAGGAGGGAAAACTAGCATTCTGTGCACTACTACACAGGGCTAAGGGAGCAGAAGATTTTTCTTTTTTCCCACAGAGCACAGGGGTGTTGATTCCATAAAATTTTGTTGTGACAGGAAGGGATAAAAATGAATTTGGACAGAAGAAAGAGAAATTAAGGAGTCGATCCCATTTACAAATGCACCCAAACCCATAAGATACCTAGGAATAACTCTAACCAAAGAGGCAAAGAATCTGTACTCAGAAAACTATAAAATACTCATGAAAGAAATTGAGGAAGACACAAAGAAATGGAAAAATGTTCCATGCTCATGGATTGGAAGAACAAATATTGTGAAGATGTCAATGCTACCTAGAGCAGTCTACACATTCAATGCAATCCCTATCAAAATACCATCCACTTTTTTCAAAGAAATGGAACAAATAATCCTAAAATTTGTATGGAACCAGAAAAAACCCCGAATAGCCAGAGGAATGTTGAAAAAGAAAAGCAAAGCTGGTGGCATCACAATTACGGACTTGAAGCTCTATTACAAAGCTGTCATCATCAAGACAGTATGGTACTGGCACAAAACCAGACACATAGATCAATGGAACAGAATAAGGTGCCCAGAAACGGACCCTCAACTCTATGGTCAACTAATCTTCAACAAAGCAGGAAAGAATGTCCAATGGAAAAAAGACAGTCTCTTCAACAAATGGTGTTGGGAAAGTTGGACAGCCACATGCAGAAGAATGAAACTGGACCATTTCCTTACACCACACACAAAAATAGACTCAAAATGGATGAAAGACTAAATGTGAGACAGGAGTCCCATCAGAATCCTAGAGGAGAACACAGGCAGCAACCTCTTCAACCTCAGCCGCAGCAATTTCTTCCTAGAAACATTGCCAAAGGCAAGGGAAGCATGGGCAAAAATGAACTATTGGGACTTCATCAAGATAAAAAGCTTTTGCATAGCAGAAGAAACAGTCACCATAACCAAAAGACAACCGACAGATTGGGGGAAGACATTTGCAAATTACATAACAGATAAAGGGCTAGTATCCAAAATCTATAAAGAACTTATCAAACTCAACACCCAAAGAACAAATAATCCAGTCAAGAAATGGGCAGAAGACATGAACAGACATTTTTCCAAAGAAAACATCCAAATGGCCAACAGACATGTGAAAAAGTGCTCAACAACACTTGGCATCAGGGAAATCCAAATCAAAACATCAGTGAGATACCACCTCACACCAGTCAGAATGGCTAAAATTAACAAGTCAGGAATTGACAGATGCTGGCGGGAATGTGGCGAAAGGGGAACCCTCCTACACTGTTGGTGGGAATGCAAGCTGGTGCAGCCATTCTGGAAAACAGTATGGAGGTTCCTCAAAAAGTTGAAAATAGAGCTACCATATGACCCAGCAGTTGCACTACTGGGTATTTACCCCAAAGATACAAATGTAGTGATCCGAAGGGGTACATGCACCCCGATGTTTATAGCAGCAATGTCCACAATAGCCTAACTATGGAAAGAACCAAGATGTCCATCGACAGATGAATGGATAAAGAAGATGTGGTATATATATATACAATGGAATATCATGCAGCCATCAAAAGGAATGAAATCTTGCCATTTGCAATGACGTGGATGGAACAGGAGGGTATTATGCTGACCGAAATAAGTCAATCAGAGAAAGACATGTATCATATGACCTCACTGATATGAGGAATTCTTAATCTCAGGAAACAAACTGAGGGTTGCTGGGGTGGTGGGGGGTGGGAGGAATGGGGTGGCTGGGTGATAGACATCGGGGAGGGTATGTGCTATGGTGAGTGCTGTGAATTGTATAAGACTGATGAATCACAGACCTGTACCTCTGAAACATAATACATTATATGTTAAAATACAGAAGAAGATAGTAGGAAGGGAAAAATGAAGGGGGGAAGTCAGAGGGGGAGACGAACCGTTAGAAACTATGGACTCTGAGAAACAAACTGAGGGTTCTAGAGGGGAGGGGGGTGGGGGGATGGGTTAGCCTGGTGATGGGTATTAAAGAGGGCATGTATTGAATGGAGCACTGGGTGTTATACGCAAACAATGAATCATGGAACACTACATCAAAAACTAATGATGTAATATATGGTGATTAACATAACATAATAAAATAAAAAAATGAATGATAAAAAAATGAATTTGGAATAGAAAGGGGGAGAGATTCTTTTCCCAGTGTATTCTGCTCAAGGTATTTCCTTCCAAAATAAGTTGAGAACCATGGTATAAAGAGAGAGAAGAGGTTTCAAAAAACAGGGCAAATAAACACAAGAGGAGGGGGGGAAAAAGACTGCAGCTTGCTCCCAGGGACTAGAGAAAATTCAAAAAGGAAGGTTGGAATCCATCAGTGTTTCATTAGTCATCCTCTCCTTCATCTTCTTCTTCTCCCTCATCATCATCTTCATCTTCTTCACCTTCATCCTCATCTCCTTCATCAATATCTTCCAGTCCTTCATCATCATTGTCTTCTCCTCCTTCCCCTTCTTCATCATCCATATCAGGAACCAAGTAGTACTGTAATGGATTTGGCCAAATATCATCTTCAATGACCTCTCCTAACTCATCTGCACCTTCATCAGAATGGTCAGTAAAGCAGATGCACATGCTCTCTGGTTTCTCAGGCTGTCTCTTCCTGCTGGCTTTATTCTGTGTTTGACTTGAATGTCTCATCAAATCCTTTCCAGATTTCCATTTGATTTCAGTGGACTTTGAAGATGGATCACCACTCTCATGCAGATGAAATTCTTTGGAGAGAACTTTATTTTCAAAGTAAGAGTTTTCATCAAAATAAAAATCTATTCTGTAACCTGATTTAGTATCTTCAAATTGTGTCGCTTCAACTCTTGTCAAATAATGCAGTGCCTCTTCATCTTCCTTCCAAACAGTACAGATACTTGTGGATCATTGACAAATGTTGTTACCCCCAAATTTGGGATTTTGGCAATCAATTCCAGTCTCTTTGAAAAAATGGTTGGTGGAGTTTGTTATATTTCTGTTCTACTTTCAAAATCTCCTCACTGGCTTGTTCATTAAGTCTGTCTATTTCATCTTGTACTTCATCAATATGTTCAGTTGCTTCTTGCTATTCTGTTTCTCCCTTCAGCGAGTGATGAGAGATCGATATCTCCTCTGGCTTGGAGGCAGGAGGCAGTCTTAGTTTCTTTGTTTGAGGCAGGATCAAAGACTGGTGTTTGGGGGTCATGCTGTGTGGAAAGCCCGTGAAACAAGGGCAGACACATGTCTGCAAGAAGCTCCAATTACTCTTTCTTGTTGTTCTATGAACACTCCAAATGTTCTCCTACCCTTAGGGCCTTTGCAGTTGCTGAAATTCTCTTCCTCACTCCTGTCAAGTCTTGACTCAAGAGATGCCATCTCAGTATTTTCTTGGGCATCTTATGTAATCTCCTTCCTTGATTTATTTTTCTTTAGTGCTTAGCAATATTTAATAGACCATATATTTAAACTTATTTATATTGGTTATTTTCTACAATCCCCAGAATTTAATCTGGACAGGATTTTTTTTGGTTCAGTATTGTACCCCCAATGTGTATATTAATGCTTTACTTATAGTATGCATTCAATATTTGTTGAAGAAATTAATCACCTATGACCTATTTCACAAAAATGAAATAAAATTATCAGCTTATTCAAGGCAGAATGCTAGATTGAGTTCAGAATAGGAAATGTGAAGTAATTATTTTGGCTTAAAATTTAACAAATATAAACAGTTTAAGAAAATGAGCATTCATCCACAGCTTGTTGGAGTTTAACTTGGTCAGCCATTCTAGAGGACTATGTAAGAATTGTTAAAAGTCTATGAAAGGGAACAAATACTAAGAATTCTGCTTCTTGGAATTTATTCTGCTAAAATGAGTAACTATGGTTCTTGGTACATGCATGTTTATTTCACAATAGTTTCATAAAACTGCAAACTGGGTAAACCTACAAAAATGAGAGTGATTTGGTAAACTATGGTATTAGTTAAGTTAAACAGTGGAATACTATGTAACCATTAAAAAGTTGCATTGTAGATTAATTTGTCATAAAAAGGTGCTTATCATATATTAAGTAAAAATTTATATAGTATAAAAAAATTTTTATACTATAAAAAAATAGTATATATATTATTATTCCCTCCCCACTGGATCTCTTTTAAAGTATAAATGCATAGAAAAATAACGAAGTATCAAAGTATTAATGATTGTTATTTCTGGGTTGTGAGATGGTTTGTTTAAAACTTTTTACCCTATGCTTTTTCATTTTATCAAATTTTCTTCAATGAAGAGCTGATACTAAGTAGCAAACTCTCCTGGACTGCTCTTGCTATCCTGCTTGCTTTATTTTCCATCATAGTAGTTGTCACTCTCTAACCTTTGTACTTTTTACCTATATTTTATTGTCTGTCTACCAGTACCCCCACTAGACAGAAAGCTTCTAAAGGTCAGGGATTTGTTTAGTTCAGTGCCGTATCCCAGAGTCCTAAGGAAAGTGACTGGTATATAGTAGGTGCTCCATAAATATGTGTTGAATAATTAGTGAATATATTGTTTTTGTTATACAGAAGAAAGTTATGGTAAATAACACCTTGAAAAAAATGTCCCAAGGAAAAAATAGTGCATAGGAAATAAGCACCACATTTTATAGCATACAATTTTAATATCAGGAGGAATTTGTAACAGATAAGTGCAGAATTGTAATGAATTTTCTCTTTGTTTTTTCAAGGTTTCTAAATATTCTTTACAGAAGAAAGTAAGTGAAATGGTAAGATTACAAAATATACACCCACTCCCCAGATTAGCACATAATATTGTAGTATCTTTGTCAATGTAAATGTGGCATTTATATTAAAATAAGTTGAAACTGGGTATTAATATTTCCTTTAAAGGACTGAATTACCGTTTCAGGTATAGCTTAAATGAATTTACTTCACAAATTTATTTCTGGATTACATAGTGTTTACATATTACAAAATAATTTAACCCAGTTCCCAGATTATTGGTAGAGAGCTTATTTTAATATCAAAGAACAAGGAAATAAGAACAACAAAACCTATTATTTTATTATCTTTTCTAGGTATTTATGCAAACATGTAGTTATTAATGATTGCCTGAAAAATTAAAATAATATGAAGTTGCATTTGAATATGACACTTGGGATATGGTACTCATTCTTTATCATTCAACAAGTGTTTGTTGTGTCTTCCTCTTCTATAGTATATTAAAAATTAATATTTACATTTTTATAGCATAATATTTTATGGAATATTTACTTTGATATCCTCTCTTCCTATCCCTATTTGATTCAGAAGAATTTTTTTCTGTATTTTTGATCGAGCAGAATTCTCCCATATCCACTTAAATCTTCTGAGGGCTTTTTGGGTGGACTTATGCTATTTCAATCTTCCTTCTTTGGAGCAGACTATAAGACAAGTAAAAGTAATTTTTGAGTGAAGTTTATATATTGTATGTATGAGAAGTAAGAAATGAGAGATCACTTCTTATTAAATACAGAAAAATAAAGTAACTGTTTTGCTTCGTGAAATTGTTTTTGATGTATTAGAAAATAAAAGAGCCAGAGAAAGATTGCTAAGCTTGATTGAATAAAAGATGTGAAAATTCTGTCGCTGTTCAACTGGAAAGAATAAAGATAATATTGTCAGACTATTTTAAACTATGATTTTAATTAAGCTGAAAAACTAGATTCTGGTTTAGCTTTAAGTACCATGACATTTGTACTGAAAGTCATCTTCAACGCTACAGTGGTTTTACACAAAATATAGTGAAATTGAATAATGTGTCCTCTGACCTGGGAGATAAGGCTACAAGTTAAAGATCAAAGGCAACATAAAATGTGTTTTATTTTATTCCACTTTAAAATTTCATCAGATACTTACAGTCTTAGAAAAAATGAAAACAAGTTTTTAGTCACTGCTGAGTATTTTGTTAATGTGAATGACAACCTCTTAAAAACCTTCTAAAATGATATTTTATAGTGACAGTGTTTTTTCTGACAATTCAAAGCATTAAATTTTGCATTAAAATAATTGTATATATTGATATGTACAATTGATATTTTATGCCCATTCTGACAGAATATTAAATGTATTTTAGATAATTGATTTTAAAAATAATCTTTTTCCTAAACATTCTTATTTCTATGTATTTCAAATGACCTTTATTCAAAGTACTATATTCAGTAATTAAGTTAATCTTATTTTATTAAAATCATTTTTCTTTTGTGTAACTTAATTCTGTGGGCAAGACAGGAAACAAAATGGTCACTGTGTCAAGGCAGGATTTTGGGAAGCAAATGATTAAGTGTCCAGAAAGAAATAATTTTTAAAACAGTATTAAGAAAATTGTAAAGAAGTTCATGATCTCCTATAGGTGAGCCCTTAGTTACTAGTAAATTTCTGTGTTTTGGGAATTCAGTAAGCTGATTTTTGTGTAGAGGTGGTAATATGTTTCTAGATAAATTAATACAATTATGAACTGAAGGATTCACCTAGCTCTAAAAGTACCCTAACCTTCTATTGAACAAATGATCACATTGATCATTACCAGTAGAAAGAATGCAAAAAAGTAATAATAAAAATAAACTATAGAAGGGGCGCCTGGGTGGCTCAGTAGTTAAGCATCTGCCTTCGGCTCAGGTTATGATCTCAGGGTCCTGGGATCAAGCCCCGCATCAGGCTCCCTGCTCAGCGGGAAGCCTGCTTCTCCCTCTCCCACTCCCTCTGCTTGTGTTCCCTCTCTCACTATATATCTCTCTGTCAAATAAATAAATAAAATCTTTATTAAAAAAAACTAGAACATCAAATTAACTATTATTTTGATTTGGTGATTGATGAAAATCTTTCCTGTTGTGTTCTCATAATTACTGTATCAGGTGACTATGTTTTGTAATGAGTAGCTGATAAGACTTAATAAATGAAGTAAAAACATATCCAACCATTTCTTAGTTATGTTTTATTTTTTTGTATATCACTTTCCTCTAAAGCAAAGACTTACAGAAAGATTTATTTTTCTTTATTAAAGTTTGAATACTGAAGGTTTCATATGATTTAAAATTACCACATTTTTTCCTTTCATAGTAGAATGTTTTTAGAATGAAGACTTGTCTGGAAATAATCTTCATAATTATAAATATAATTTGTATCTGTACACACAAACTATTAGTGTAACTTTAAGTTAGTTTTTTAAGTATTATATACCTTATCTTTGTGACTAAAAAAGGTAAAAATATCTTAAGAAAGATGCCATAGGTTTTTTAAAAAGTGAGTTTTATAATCCCATTGATTTATTTTGGGGTCATAGTGAAGAAATTGAAAGGTAGGTTGCAAAATAGATTTGAAGAATGTATGAAGTTTCTTCTTGTTTTTATCTTTAAAATTTACTTTAATGAATTAATTATTTTAAGGGAAATTAACTTTATTCCCAAAGGTTTTCAAATTGGTCTCCATAAGGAAATAAGAGGGAAATGAGCAGCTATGCCTTTTATTAGTAAATGTAATTGTAAAAAGTTGTGTGTAAATACTATTTTTAAATTATTCCTATTTTAAATGCCTCGAAGTTTTAATGTAATCTTTTAGACCACACACATGTGCACACACATGCACCTGCACACTTCACTCTTAATTATGCAGATACTGTCTTCTTTTCCTCTAACCTTGTTTTTCATGGATTAAGTTTGTTAAAATTTAAGTTTGCATTTGGAAAGCAATGAATCCTAACATTTTCTTTGGATAGAGTTTTTGCATTTAGTAATAAAATTGTGTAAAAGAAGAAAATAGCTTGAACCAATTCACAGGGGTAAAAAGAACAAAAACATTATGTCCTTAACTGTTTCTTAGTCATCTTAATAAAATTATCTTTACCATGATATAGTATGTAATATTAAAGTTTTAATAACAATGCTATAAATTATTTATATTATTCTTTAAAATGTTCTTGGCTTTCTCAGGCAAGTGATACCAATCTGTTTTTGTTGTTGCTTCCCAAAGAATTGAAGCTATTTGCTGACATGTGATTAGCAGCAAACTTGACAACTGGCCTCTTCATCTCATTATTAAAACTAAATCAGAGCAGCCAAGTAGGTTCATATATGAACAGCCCTATATGGGCCTATATGGGCTAATGAGCTATGTGTGCCCATGTAATTTGAAAGTCTTTATAATATCATGGCCATTGAATTGGTTAATGTATTTGAAAATCAGAATTATGTCATGCAAACAAAACTTCATTTTAATTGAATTGGCTTTGGCTTTAAGCAAAGGATGTTGAAATAATAGAGTATATCATAAATTATTCTTTTTTTCTTTAAATTTTTTATTGTTATGTTAATCACCATACATTACATCATTAGTTTTTGATGTAGTGTTCCATGATTCATTGTTTGTGCATAACACCCAGTGCTCCACGCAGAATGTGCCCTCTTTAATACCCATCACCAGGCTAACCTATTCCCCCACCCCCCTCCCCTCTAGAACCCTCAGTTTGTTTCTCAGAGTCCATCATCTCTCATGGTTTGTCTCCCCCTCCTATTTACCCCCCTTCATTCTTCCCCTCCAGCTATCTTCTTTTTTTTTCTTAACATATATTGCATTATTTGTTTCAGAGGTACAGATCTGTGATTCAACAGTCTTGCACAATTCACAGCACTCACCATAGCACATACCCTCCCCAATGTCTATCATCTAGCTACCCCATCCCTCCCACCCCACCCTCACTCCCGCATCCCTGTTTGTTTCCTAAGATTAAGAATTCCTCATATTAGTGAGGTCATATGATACATGTCTTTCTCTGATTGACTTATTTCACTCAGCATAACACCCTCCAGTTCCATCCACGTCGTTGCAAATGGCAAGATCTCATTCCTTTTGATGGCTGCATAATATTCCACTGTGTATATATTATATATATATATATATATATATATATATATATATATATATCACATCTTCTTTATCCATTCATCTGTTGATGGACATCTTGGCTCTTTTATCACAAATTATTCTAATGTGTATAGAGCTCTATGTATGTAGAGAAAACCAATTAAATCACTTTAAACTTTACTGCAGTTTTAGTTATTAGGATTATTAATCTTTACAGGCATTAACAGCCTATTTACCGTTTTTTTAACGGGAGGTCAGAGAAACCTATATATATGTAGTGGACAATATTCTCATAAAGGCTACATAAAAATTGATCAAAGCTGAAAAATTGAAAAATTCCTTGACCACAATGCTATGAAACTAGAAGTCAACCACAAGAAAAAATCTGGAGACCACAAATATATGGAGGTTAAATACCATGGTACTAAACAATGAATGGGTCAACCAGGAAATAAAAGAAAAAAACGTACATGGGAACAAATGAAAATGAAAACACAACAGCCCAAAAGCTTTGGGTGCAGCAAAAGCAGTTCTAATAGGGAAGTGTTTAGCAATATAGGACTATCAAACAACCTAACCTTACACCTAAAGCAACTAGAAAAAGAACAACGACAAAACCTAAAACCAGCAGAATGAAGGAAAAAATAAAGATTAGAGCAGAAATAAATGATCTAGAGACTAAAAAACCATGGTAGAACAGATGAACGAAACCAGGAGCTGGTTCTGTTGATACACCTATAGCTAGACATATCAGGAAAAAAAGAGAAAAGACTAAAATCAAATCACAAATGACAGAGGAGAAATAACAACCAATACCACAGAAATACAAACAATTAGAATATTATGAAAAACTATATGCCAACAAATTGTACAACCTAGAAGAAATGGATACATTCCTAGAAACATATAACCTACCAAAACTAAAGCAGGAAGAAATAGAAAATTTGAACAGAGTGATCACCAGCAAAGAAATTGAATAAGTAATCAAAAGACTCCCAACAAAGTCCAGCACCAACTGGCTTTGCAGGCGAATTCCACCAAACTTTTAAAGAAGAGTTAATAGCTATTCTTCTCTATTCCAAAATATAGAAAAGGAAGGAGAACTTCCAAATTCATTCTATGGAGGCCAGCATTATCCTGATACCAAAACTAGATAAAGACACCACTAAAAAAGAGAACGACTGGCCAGTATCCCTGGTGAACATAGATGCAAAATATCCTCAATAAGTTACTAGCAAACCAAAGTCAACAATACATTAAAAAAATCATTCACCACGATCAAGTGGGATTTATTCCAGGGATACAAGGGTGGTTCAATATTTGCACATCAATCAACATGATACATCACATCAATAAGAAAGAATAAGGACCATATGATGATTTCAATAGATGCAGAAAAAGCATTTTACAAAGTACAATATCTTCATGATAAAAAACCCTCTTAACAAAGTAGGTTTAAAGGAAACATACCTCAACATAATAAAAGTCTTATATGAAAAATCCACAGCTAACATCATCCTCAATGGGGAAAAACTGAGAGCTTTTCCCCTGAGGTCAGGAACTAGACAAAGATGTCCACTCTCACCACTTTTATTCAACATAGTACTGGGAGTACTAGCCACAGCAATTAGACAACAAAACGAAATAAAAGGCATCCAAAATGGTAAGGAAGAAGTAAAACTTTCACTATTTGCAGATGACATGATACTCTATAATGAAAACCTGAAAGACTCAGCCAAGAACTACTAGAACTGATAAACTAATTCAGTAAAGTCACAGGATACAAAATCAATGTACAGGAATCTGTTGAATTTCTACACACCGGTAATGAAATAGCAGAAAGAGAAATTAAGAAAGCAATCCCATTTACAATTGCACAAAAAGTAATAAGATGCCTAGGAACAAACCTAACCAAAAAGGTGAAAGAACTATACTCTGAAAACTATAAAACACTGAGAATGAAATTGAAGATGACACAAGAAATAGAAAGACATGTCCTGTTCATGGATTGGAAGAACAAATATTGTTAAAATGTCTGTGCTACCCAAAGCAATCTACACATTTAATACAATCCCTATCAAAATACCAACAGCATTTTTCACAAAACTAGAACCAACAATTCTAAAATCTGTATGGAACCACAAAAGACCATGAATAGCCAAAGCAATTTTGAAAAAGAAAAGCAAATTGCTGGAGGCATCACAATTCTGGACTTCCAAGTTATATTACAAAGCTGTAGTAATGAAAGCAGTGTGGTACTGGCACAAAAATAGACACACAGATAAGTGGAACAGAATAGAAAACCCAGAAATAAACCCATGGCTATGTCAATTAATCTTCAACAAAGCAGGAAAGAATATCCAGCTGTTGGCAGTCTCTTCAACAAATGGTGTTGGGAAAACCGGACCACTTTCTTACACCATATACAAAGATAAACTTAAAATGGATTAAAGACCTAAATGTGAGACCTGAAACCATAAAAATCCTAGAAGAGACCACAGGCAGTAATGTCTCTGACATCAGCTGTAGCAATATTTTTCTGGATACGTCCTCCAAGGCAAGGGAAATAAAAGCAAAAATAAACTATTGAGACTACATCGAAATAAAAAGCTTCTGCACAGCAAAGGAAACAACAAAACTAAAAGACAACCTATGGAATAAGAGAAGATATTTGCAAATGACATATCCAATAAAGGGTTAGTTTCTAAAATATATAAAGAACTTATAAAACTCAACACCCCCAAAACAAATAATCCAATTTAAAAATGGCAGAAGACATGAAAGACATTTCTCCAAAGAAGTCATACAGATGGCCAACAGACATATGAAAAGATGCTCAACATCACTCATCATCAGGAAACGCCAGTCAAAACTACAATGAGATAGCGCCTCATACCTGTTAGAATGGCTAAAATCAAAAACACAAGAAACAACAAGTGTTGGGGAGGATGTGGAAAAAAGAGAACACTCATGCACTGTTGATGAGAATGCAAACTGGTACAGCCACTGTGGTAAACAGTATAGAGTTTCCTCAAAAATTAAAAAGAACTGTATGATCCAGCAATCACACTATTGGGTATTTGCCCCCAAAATATAAAAACATTAATTCAAAGGGATACATGCACCCCTGTGTTTATAGCAGCATTATTTATAGTAGTCAAGCTATGGAAGCAGCCTGTGTCCATTGATAGATGAATGGATAAAGAAGGTGTGAGATATAAAAATATTCCACATAATATGGAATATTATTCAACTATAAAAATGAAATCTTGCCATTTGCAATGACATGGAGGGAACTAGAAGGTATAATGCTAAGCAAAATAAGTCAGAGAAAGACAAATATTGTGTCATCTCACTCGTATGTGGTACTTAAGAAAACAAACGAGTAAAGTTAAAAAAGAGACAAACCAAGAAACAGACTTTTAAATATAGAGAACTGCTGGTTACCAGAGGGAAGGTGGGTAGGGGGATGAGTGAAATGGGTGCTGGGGATTAAGGAGTGCACTTGTCACGATGAGCATCAGCTGATGGGTGGAAGTGTTGAATCACTATATTGTACACCTTAAACTAATATTAGACTGTATGTTAGCTAACTGAAATTAAAATAAAATTAAAATAAAATAAAATAAAATAAAAACTTAAAAAAATTCCTTGGGGGGCGCCTGGGTGGCTCAGATGGTTAAGCGTCTGCCTTCAGCTCGGGTCGTGATCTCAGAGTGCTGGGATAGAGCTCCGCATGGGCCTCCCTGCTCGGTGGAGGCTGCTTCTCCCTCTCCCACTCCCCCTGCTTGTGTTCCCCCTCTCGCAGTGTCTCTCTTTGTCAAATAAATAAATAAAATCTTAAAAAAAAATTCCTTGGATTGGGGCGCCTGGGTGGCTCTGTCGTTAAGTGTCTGCCTTCTGCTCAGGTCATGATCCCAGGGTCCTGCTCAGCAGGGGGCCTGCTTCTCTCTCTCCCACTCCCCCTGCTTGTGTTCCCTTTCTCTGTGTCTCTCTAATAAATAAAATCTTTAAAAAAAATTCCTTGGATTGAAGTAATGTCTTTAGACTAATTTTAGTGAAATTGTGTTAGGTTTTTATACATCTGCTGAAAGCAAGTATAATTCTCTAGATTAAAGAATTAAGTAGTATTGTAGAGGAATGGAATATGGTTCATTATTTTTCATTATTTAGTTATTGAAAATAGTGACTACCCAGGTAGGCATAAGATCTTCAGGGTAAGTACACTTGTCAGCTTGTTTGTGTTTATAACTTACATGATTAATTCAAATGACTAAGTAGTGAATTTGAAAAGCCCATAGAAGTATATGGGAAACTTTGACTCATCCATCATGATCATTACTAACGATATTATCACTTTGCTTAAAATCATTAAAAAACTGTCTTTGAAAAAGTGAAGACTATTGGGGCGCCTGGGTGGCTCAGTCATTAAGCATCTGCCTTTGGCTTAGGTCATGATCCCAGCATCCTGGGATCGCGTGTTGGGCTCCTTGCCCAGTGGGGAGCCTGCTTCTCCCTCTCCGGCTCCCCCTGCTTGTGTTCCTCTCTCGCTGTCTCTCTCTGTCAAATAAATAAATAAAATCTTTTTAAAAAAAGAAAAAGGAAAAGTTAAGACTATCATCAAATTTGCCAAGAGAATATAGTTAGGTACAATTTAGGTTGTAATGTGTATTCTTTTTTTAATTTTTAAAAATTTTTAAAAAGATTTTATTTATTCATGAGAGAGGCAGAGAGAGAGAGAGAGAGAGGCAGAGAGAGAGAGAGTGAGAGGCAGAGGGAGAAGCAGGCTCCCAAGGAGCAGGGAGCCCGATGCGGGACTCGATCCCAGGACCCTGGGATCATGACCTGAGCCGAAGGCAGACACTTAACCATCTGAGCCACCCAGGCGCCCGTGTGTATTCTTTCTTAATATTAGGACTATTCTTACTCTAAATAAAATTAGTTAAAGCTATTGAAGGTACTTTTATCACTTAAGGAATAATAATAACAAAACATATTGTGCTTATTCTGTGGCAAGCATCTGTTCTTTGTGTTTTTTTAATTTTTTTTATTTTTAAGATTTTTTTATTTATTTTTGAGAGAGAGAGAAAGCACATGAGGTGGGGGGAGGGTCAGAGGGAGAAGCAGACTCCCTGCTCGGCAGGGAGCCTGATGCGGGACTCGGGGACTCCAGGATCATGACCTGAGCTGAAGGCAGTCGCCCAACCAACTGAGCCACTCAGGCGCCCTGTTCTTTGTGTTTATGTGTATTAATTCATTTTATCCTCAGAGCAACCTTATAAGGGAGATACTTTTAGAATCTTTGTTTTAAAGATAGGGTGGATAATTTTCCGAAAGTCACACTGCAACTAAATTACAAAGGGAGTATTTAAACACAGGCAGATTCGGTTTTGACTACTTTGCTATACTGCGTGTACTTTGGTTTTAAGCAGTAGGAACTGGCTCTGTTTAATTTATGCAAAAGGAAATTTAGTGGAGGCACTCAGAATCAGTTTGACTGAAGAATGGGTTTGAGAATGAACAGAGACCAGGCTAATTCCAGTTTGTGAAGCAGGTTGAAGGAACCCAGGACAGAAGTCTCATCAGTCTGGATAGGATCACTACTGAACTTACTGCGTTTCATAGTCATTTTGCTCAAGTTTCAAATTCCAAAAAGAAATCAGTTGGTTTACTTTGAGTACTATGCCCTTCATTTGACTAGGGGAGAATAGAGCATGTGAATTTCAATTCTACTAGATTGTCATGAGGAAGAAATACTAAAAGTAAATACTTGAAATTGTGATAATACTGGATAAGGGAAACATACACAGGCCAGGTAGATCTAACAAATTTACACTGTTGCAACTCCACAGGAAAACAATTCATTCAGAAAACAATTACTGAGTACCAGCCGATAGACTCACGCTGTTCTTTATCACTGATAGACGCACACTGTTCTTTATCACTGCTCATCACGGGTGCTGAAGCATGTGGCAAAAATGAATGAAATTTGTGAAACCAATCAGTGATTTTACCAATGCCAAGTCAAGGTCAAAACCTTTAAAAAAATGTTATTGATTTTATTAACATAAGATTTCTTTTTAAAATTGAAAGTCACATTTCTAAGTATGACAAAACAAGTTGTTTTAGCCAAAAGCAATGAAAGCCCATATTAAAAAATACATTGGGTCCAATTTTTAACAATTATGTTTCTCAGCCTAAGTAGACTTTCTACTATACTGTATTGCCTCCCTGTCTCTGATAGATATCCTCATAATTCAATTTTTAATGCAATGAGAAGGGGCTATACTCATTAAAATCAGAAAAATTACTTGAGTTTCAATACCACATTCATAATTGCACTCCCAAATTTAGAGAAAAGAATTCCTTTCCTAAATTATCAAGAGTATTGCTTTAATAGTCTCATGATTTTGCTTAGTGCTGGCTTGGACTAATTAACTTTTCTATAAATGAAGCTAGTTGATTTTTTTTTTTAAGATTTTATTTATTTATTTGCCAGAGAGAGAGAGAGAGCATGAGAGTACAAGCAGGGGGAGCGGCAGGCAGAGGGAGAAGCAGGCTCCCCGCTGAGCAAAGAGCCAGATATGATGAGGACTCTATCCTGACCTGAGCCGAAGGCAGATGCTTAACTCACTAAGCCACCCAGGAGCCTCTGAAACTAGTTGGTTTTTGAAAAAGAAATTCTAAATAAGGGCTGTATAAATTTAAATGACTATTTTGTTACAAGACAAAAAAGGCTTTAATTTTACATAGGTTTAGAAATATCTCTTTAACATTTCCTCCCTATGGTGTACTCAGCACTTTTTCATGGCCTATTTAGTAACAAAAGTTATTAAAAACAATTTATATGTATGTTTAAATATATGTGTGCATATATGTTGTATATGTGTGTTTTATATATTTATAACATTTTAAATAACTTCAAAATAGGAACAAAAAGTCCAGTTACATCTTCTGGCTAAAGAAGATCATCAGAAGCAACTGAATGAAATTGAGAAATATTATGGCATGATAACAGGTCAATTTGGATTGGTAAAAGAGAATCATGAAAAGTTAGAACAAAATGGTAGGTACGATCTTATTTAAACATATATTTAATAGGGAGTGATTAAATGAGCTTATTTATAATAAATAAATTGAACTTATCTGCTACTGGTAATATTAAGTAGCATTTTAATATTATTTAAATTCAATAATAATTACATACATTGCATTGAGGCTATTTTCCCTGTCCATTTTAGTGATACTTTCCTTAAATTGATTTTGAATATAATATTTTTCTAAATGTTTTTCATGTTGCAGTACAGGAAGCAATACAGCTAAACAAAAGACTTTCAGCTTTAAATAAAAAACAAGAATCTGAAATATGCAGTTTAAAGAAGGTATGATTGATACAGTTTTATAGTATTAGGTAAAATTATAGTCTAGTTTTATGAAATAGTATTAGAAAAAGTTGGGTAGATTTTTCTGGTATAAAGAAAAATACGTTTTAAATACAGATTCACAAACTGTGAGTTATGATTCCAGTAAATGTAATGAATGAATTTGTTCTAACCCATTCAAAATATTCTTTGTCACCATTGGCATGCCTTTTTATGGTGACCTGAATAGCCAGTATTTACTGTATGTCAATCTCAGCACCATTTATTCATTCACTCTTTTTTTTTTTTTTAAGATTTTATTTATTTGACAGAGAGAGACACAGCGAGAGAGGGAACACAAGCAGGGGGAGTGGGAGAGGGAGAAGCAGGCTTCCCGCGGAGCAGGGAGCCCGATGTGGGGCTCGATCCCAGGACCCTGGGATCATGACCTGAGCCGAAGGCAGACGCTTAACGACTGAGCCACCCAGGCGCCCCTATTCATTCATTCTTCATTCATTCAATACTTGAATAACTGTGTGTGTCAGATACTATGTGGCACTAAGGATACAGGTCTGAAAAAAATAAAACATTTCCCTCCTTTTTTGAAGTTTATAGTCCAATGGAGGAGTTAGACACAAAATACATAATCACACAGACCAAATAATTTAAAACTGTTATAAATGATACGAAGAAAAAGGTTGTGATGACGTTACAATAGGTGGATTTATTACATTGGAGGTGAACGGATAGGGACAGAGGAGAATAATGTTTCAGGCAATAGAGATGTCCCCATACTGGACCCCCAAAACAGCAAGAAGATAAGTTACTGGAACCCAGAAAGAGAGCATCACATAGAGTAGGTAATACTCTGGCAAGGAGAACAGCATGTGCAAAAACCTTGAGGTAGGAAAGAATTTTAGCAATCACTGCTCAGACCTTTGGCTAAGATTAAGTATAGGCGAGAGTTTGGTATATGTGAGGGACTGGAGAAAGTCTGGTATGGCTGGAGCATCATGAGTGAAGGACTCCATTGGACATTGAGATCTAAATTGGCAGAAGGCCAGGGCGCCTGGGTGGCTCAGATGGTTAAGTGTCTGCCTTCGGCTCAGGTCATGATCCCAGGGTCCTGGGATCAAGTGCCGCATCGGGCTCCCTGTTCCTTGGGAGCCTGCTTCTCCCTCTGCTTCTCTCTCTCTGTCTCTCATGAATAAATAAATAAAATCTTTAAAAATAAATAAATAAATAAATTGGCAGAAGACCATAAACATTTTATTCCTCATGTCACAGTCATTGGCTCAGAAGTAGAAAAATGGCCTTAGTGGTTATAAACCAGGAAGAATATAACCCCCACTGTGGTTGTCAGTCATTTACAAAAATTACACCCCAAACCTCAACAAGTCATTTTGGCAATACATATTTTGGATTCAATAAATAAATGAATATGGATGATATTGTTCATATATATCATAACTTTTGAGGAAAATTTAAATTTGGGATCAATGTTTTCATCTTGGTTTTAAATGGAGTCTGCTTTTAAAAGGAAAGAAAAAACACTCCAAGCACTTACAGCTATATGTATACGTTGAATTTCACTGTTTTTGTTTAATTTAAATTAATAAACTTTATTTTTTAGAGCATTTTTAGCTTTACAGCAAAACTGAATGGAAAGTATAGAGCGTTCCCATATACTACCTAACCCACACATGTGCAGTCTCTCCCACTATCAACATCCTGTACCAGAGTGATGCATTTGTTATAACTGATGAACCTACCGTGACACATCAGTATCATCCAAATTCCATTGTTTACATTATGATTCACTCTTGGTTTTGTACTTTATCTGAGTTTGGGCAAATGTTTAGTGACACGTGTCCACCGTTTTAGTATCATACAAAATAGTTTTACTGCTCTGAAAATCCTCTGTGCTCTGCCTTTTCATCTGTCCCTCCCCCAACCCTTGGAAACTACTTCTCTTTCTACTATTTCCACAGTTTGGGAACATTTTCCAAAAGGTTACAGAGTTGGAATCATATAGAATGTAGCCTTTTCAGATGGGCTTTTTCAGTAATATGCATTAAGTTTTGTCTAATGTCTTTTCATGGCTTGGTAGCTTTTTTTTTTTTTTTAAGTACTGAATAATATTCCATTGCCTGGATGTACCACAAACTATCCATTCTATGAAGGACATTTTGATTGCTTGCAAGTTTTGGCAGTTATGAATAAAGCTGCTATAAATATCTATGTACAAGTTTTTGTGTGCACCTAAGTTTTCAACTTTTTTGGATAAATACCAAGGAGCATGATTGTTTGGATTGTATGGTAAGAGTATGTTTCATTTTGTAGAAACTGCCAAACTGCTTTCCAAAGTGGCTATATCATTTTGCATGCCCACCAGCCATGAATGAGAGTTTTTGTTGCTCGATATCCTCACCAGCATTTGGGGTTGTCAGTGTTTTGGATTTTGCACATTCGTAATAGGTGTATATGGTATCTCTTGTGATTTGTAATTCCCTAATGACATATGAAGTTGAACACCCTTTCATATGTTTACTTGCGATCTGTGTATCTTCTTTGGTGAGATGTCTGTTCAGATCTCTTATCCATTTTTTAATTGAGTTATTTGTTTTATTATTGTTGACTTTTAAGAGTTCTGTGTATAATTTGGATAACAGTATCTTTATCGGATATAGCTTTTAAAAATATTTTCTCTCAGTCTGATTTGACTTCTCATTCTTTTGATATTGTCTTTTGCAGAGCAGAAGTTTTTAATTTTAATGAAGTGCAACTTATCAAATTTTTTTGTGTGTGGATTGTAACTTTGGCATTGTACCTAAAAGGTCATTGCCTTACACAGGGTCAACTAGATTTTCTCCTGTATTATCTTCTAGGAGTTTTATAGTTTTGTATTTCACATTTAGGTCTGTGATCCATTTGAGTTAATTTTTATGAAGAGTGTAAGGTTTCGGTCTAAATCCCCCCCACTTTTTTTTGCATGTGAATGTCCAGTTGTCCCATCACCATTTGTTGAAAAGATTAGTTTTGCTCCTCTGTCAACTATCAGTTGACTGTATTTATGTGGATCTGTTTCTCGGCTCTCCTATCTCTTCCATTGATCTAATTGTCCGTTCTTTCACCAATACCACACTGATTTGATTACGGTAGTTTTATAGTAAGTGCTAAAGTTGGGTAGTATCAGTCCTCTAACTTTGTTCTTCTTCTCCTTCAATATTAAGTTAGGTATTCTGGGCCTTTTCCCTCTCCATAGAATTAGTTTGCTAATATCCACAAAATAACTTGCTGAGATTTTGACTGGGATTGTAATGAATCTATAGATCAAGTTGGGAAGAACTGACATCTTGAAAATATTGGGTCTTCCTATTCATGAATACGGAATATCTCTCCATTTGTTTAGTTCTTTGGTATCTTTCATTAGAGTTTTATAGTTTTTCTCATGTAGATCTTATATATAGTTTGTTAGATTTTTTACCTAAGCATTTAATTTTTGCTTAAAAATTGTAGCAAAAATTAAAAGTATGAGATCATAGAAAATATCTGCCCTCATTTTCTATCACTTGTAATTTCCTAAGTGATAAAAGCACTAAGGATATCTCTTGTTCTAATATCTGGTCTTTCACCCTGACCCTGACACTGGGCTCCTAAAACCCTTATAAATTCCTGAGTGATAAGAGCACTAGGAGCATCTTTTGTTTTAATGATGTGACTCTGAGTGGGATCCTGGATGGCTCCTGGATGGGGGTTGGTCATCAGAAAGAGCAAGTCATGATTAGAAGCTTAACATTTTTAGCCCTGCTTCTCCCCTACCTCCCTCTACTCCACAGGAAAAGAGCCTGGAAATGGAGTTAATAATTGATCATGCCTACATGAGGAAGTCTCCATAAAATCCCAGTAGTATCATTTCCCAGATACTGCCCTTTGTATATCTTCATCAGGCTGTTGATCTGTATCCTTTACTGTATCTGTTAAAAAACTAATAAACTTGTGTTTTGCAGAGTTCTGTGAGCTGTTCTGGCAAATTAATGGAACCTAAGAGGGGGATCATAGGAACCTCTATTTATAGCCAATCAGTCAGAAACATCTGGACTTGTGATTGGCATCTGAAGTGGGATGGGAGCAGTCTTATGGGACTGAGCCTTTAACCTTTGGGATTTGGCCCTGCCTTCAAGTAGATAGTGTCAGAAGTGAGTTAAATTGTGGGGACATTCAACTGGTGTTGCAGAGAATTGCTTGGTGGGGGAAAACCTCCACATATTTGGTGACCAGAAGTGTCAGAAGTGTTCTGTGTAAAGGAGCCACACAGGAAAAAAAACACAGGAGGAAGAACTGGATTTTTCCTTATACAAGAGGGAAGAACTGTAGGTTTTTCTAGTACAGAAAGTGATTGACTTTTGTATATTAATATTATATTCTACAACCTTGGTATAATCACTTATTAGTTCCAGGAGGTCTTTGTTGATTTTTTTAGATTTTCTACATAGTCAATCATGTCATCTGTGAACAAAGCCAGTTTTATTTCTTCCTTCCCAAATCTGTACATCTTTTTGTTTTGTTTTGTTTTGTTTTATTTCCTATTCTTGTCTTGTTACATTAGCTGGGGCTTCCAGTATGGTGTTGAAAATTTGGTGAGAGGGGACATCCTTGGTTTGTTCCTGATTTTAGAGGGAAATTGTGAAGTTTCTCACCATTAAGTTTGATGTGAGCTGTATGTTTTCTTTCTAGATGCTCTTTATCAAGTTGAGGAAGTTTCTCTCTGTTCCTAGTTTGCTAAGAATTTTTATCATAAATAGGTGTTGGATTTTTGTCAGATGCTTTTTCTGCATCTTTTGATATGATTGTGTGATTTTTTTTTTTTTTTTTGCCTGTTGATGTAATGGATTACATTAATTAATTTTTGAATGTTGAACCAGCCTTGCATAAGTGGGATAAATCCCACTTGGTCATGGTGTATAATTATTTTTATACATTGTTAGATTCAATTTGCTGTTATTTTGTTGAGGATTTTTGTATCTACACTAGTGAAAAATACTGGTCTGTAGTTTTCTTGTAATGTCTTTGTCTTGTTTTGCTATTAGGATAATGTTGGCCTAATAGAATGAATTCAAAGTATTCCCTCCACATCTGTCTTCTGAAAGAGATTATACAGAATTGGTATCATTTCTTCTTTTAATGTTTCATAGAATTCACCAGTAAACCCATTTGGGCATGGTGCTTTCTGTTGTTAGATAGATTATTAGTTATTGATTCAATTTCTTTAATGGATATAGGTCTATTTAGATTGTCTATTTCTTCTTGTGTGCGTTTTGGCATATTATGTCAAGGAATTGGTCCATTTCATCTAGGCTATCAAACTTGTGGGCATAGAGTTGTTCATAGCATTTTTAAAATTTTCCATTTAATGTCCTTAGGATCTAAGGTTATATCCACTTTTTCATTTCTGATATTAGTAATCTGTGTCCCTTTTTTTTTTTTTCCTTAGCCCGGCTAGAGCCTTATCAATTTTATTGATTGTTTCAAAGAATCAGCTTTTTTGTTTTCTTGATTTTCTCTATTGATTTATTGTTTTCATTTTCATTGATTTATGCTCTAATTTTTATTATTTCTTTTCTTCTGCTTACTTTGAATTTACTTTGGTCTTCTTTTTCTAGTTTCCTAAGTTTGAAGTTTGGATATTTGATTTAAAATTTTTTTCTTTTTAATTTTTTTTAAAGATTTTATTTATTTATTATTAGAGAATGAGATAGAGCATGAGAGGGGGGAGGGTCAGAGGGAGAAGCAGACTCCCTGCTGAGCAGGGAGCCTGATGTGGGACTCAATCCCGGGACTCCAGGATCATGACCTGAGCCAAAGGCAGTCGCCCAACCAACTGAGCCACCTAGGTGCCCTCTTTTTAATTTTTTAATTGAAGTGTAGTTGACACAAAATGTTACATTAGTTTCGGGTATACAACATAGTGATTTGGTAAGTCTATGCATTATGCTAGGCTCACTGCGACTCTAACTACTGTCTGTCACCATACGATGCTACTACACTACTACTGCCTATATTCCCTATGCTGTATCTTTTATCCCTGTGACTTATTTGTTCTGTAACTGGAAACCTGTATCTCCTACTCCCCTTCATCTATTTTGCCCATATCCCCACCCCCCTGCCTCTCTGGTGACCATTAGTTCTCTGTATTTGTGGGTCTGTTTCTTCTTTCTGTTTGTTTTGTGTTTTAGATTCCACGTATAAGTGAAATCTTATGTATTTGTCTTTCTCTGACTTATTTCTCTTAGCACAATTCTCTAGGTCCATTGTGTTTTTGCACATGGCAAGATCTTATCCTTTTTTATGGCCGACTGATATTCCATTGTGTATATATACTACATCTTTCTTATCCATTCACCTATCATTGGATACTTGGGTTGCTTCTATATTTTGGCCTTTTTTCTTTTCTGACACCTACATTCAATGCTATATTTCCCCTGTAAGCATTTTTTTCACTGCAGCCTACAGATTTTGAAAAGTTGTATTTTTGGGGCACCTGGGTGGCTCAGATCATGATCCCACGGTCCTGGGATCGAGCCTCACATTGGGCTCCTGGCTTAGTGGGGAGCCTGCTTCTCCCTCTGCCTCTCTCCTTGCTCATTTTCTCTCTCTCTCTCTCAAATGAATAAATAAAATCTTTAAAACCTTCCATAGTATTTTTTTAAAAGAAAAGTTATATTTTCATTTAGCTCAAAATATTTTAAAATTTCTCCTGAGATTTCTTCTTTGACCCATGTGTTATTTAGAAGTGTGCTGTTTAATCTCTGAGTATTTTGGTTTTTTCAAGCTACCTTTTATTGATTTCTAGTTAATTTTATTGTGGTCTGAGAACAGAAATTGTGTCACTTTTTATTCTTTTAAATTTGTTAAGGTGTGTTTTATGGTCCAGAATGTGGTCTATCTTGGTGAATGTTCCATGTGAACTTGAGAAGAATTTGTAATCTGTTTTTGGATGAAGTAGTCTATACACCACTTGATTGATGGTGCTAAGTTCAACTTTGACCCTTCTGATTTTCTGCCTGCTGGATCTTTCGATTTCTGATGGAGGTATATTAAAGTCTCCAAATATAATAGTAGATTCTCTATTTCTTTTTGCAGTTGTTAGTTTTTGCCTCCTGTATTTTGGTCCTCTCTATGCATATACACATTAAGACATTGTTATGTCTTCTTGGAGTATTCACTCCTTTATTATTATGTATGCCCCCCTTTTGTCCTTAATAACTTTCCTTGCTCTGAAATCTACTCTGGTTGAAATTAATATATCGATTCCTACTTTATTTTGATTAGTGTTAGCATGGTATATCCTTCTCCATCCCTTTACTCTCAATCAATATGTGTTTTTATATTTAAAGTGGGTTTTTGGTAGACAACATATAATTGGGTCTTGTTTTTGGATCCACTTTGATAATCCATCTTTTAATTGTATTTTAGACTCCTGACATTTGAGGTGATTATTGATATAATTGGGATTAATATGTACCATATTTTTTTGCTGTTTTCTCTTTGTTGCCCTTGTTTGTTCCTCTTTTTTGTCTTCCACTCTTTTTCTGCTATTTGTGGTTTTAATTGAGCATTTTATGATTCCATTTTCTCTCCTTTCTTAGTGTTTCAATCATACTTTTTAAAAAACTTTTTTAGCGCTAGCCCTAGAGTTCACAGTGTATCTGCAATAAACCAAGTTTGCTTTCAAATAACATACCACTTCATGGGTAGTGCATGTACCTTATAACAATGAACCAGTCCTGATTCTTCTCTCCTGTCACTTGTATCATTGCTGTCATTCATTTTACTAATACCTAAGCATACATAATCAAATACATTGTTGCTATTTTTATTTTGAACAAATGGTTATTTTATCAGTTTAGAATAAGAAATAAAATATTTTATTTGCTATCACTTATTCCTTCTCTGATGCTCTTCCTTTTATTAGGTACTTCAGAGTTTCTGACCTATATCACTTTCCTTTTCTCTGAAAAACTTTTTTTAACATTTCTTGCAAGGCAGGCCTACTGGCAACAAATTTGCTCAATTTTTGTCTTAAAAAGTCTTTATTTCTCCTTCACTCTTTAAAAAACATTTTATTTATTCGTCAGAGAGAGAGAGCACAAGCGCACAAGCAGGGAGAGTGGCAGGCAGAGGGAGAAGCAGGCTCCCCACTGAGCAAGGAGCCTGATGCAGAACTCAATCCGAGGACCCCAGGATCATGACCTGAGCCAAAGGCAGACACTTAACCAACTGAGCCACCCAGGCATCTCTCTCCTTCACTTTTAAAGGATAATTTCAGAGGGTACAGAATTCTAGGTTAGTAGTTTTTTTCTCTCAACACTTTAAATATTTCATATCACTCTCGTTGCTTGTATGGTTTCTGAGAAGTCAGATGTAATCCTTTGCTCTTCTGTAGGTAAGGTGTTCTTTTCCTTCTGGCTTCTTTCAGTATTTTTTTTTTTATTACTGATTTTCTGAATTTTGAATATGATATGCCTAGGTATAAACTTTTTGCTCACTTATCCTTCTTGGTGTTCCCTGAGCTTTCTGGATCTGTGGTTTGGTGCCTGACATTGTTTTAGGGAAATTCTCAGTCATTGCTGCTTCAAATATTGCTTCTCTTCCTGTTCTCTTTCTTTTCCTTCTGGTATTTCCATTATGCATATGTTACATTTTGTGTAGCTGTCCCACAGTTGGTGGATGTTCTGTTCTGCTTTCCTTAGTTTTTTTTCTCTTTGTTTTCAGTTTTTGAATTTTTGCCATCATATCAAGTTCATTGATATTCCTCAATCTTGTCCATACTACTCTTGAGCCCCTCAGAGGCATTCTTCATTTCCATTGCAGTGTTTGTGATCTAAAGCATTTCTTTTTGATTCTTAGAATTTCCATCTCTCTACTTACATTATCTATTTGTTCTCCTATTTTTTGTCTACTTTTTCCATTAAAACATTTAGCATATTAGTTTTTTTTAAATTCCAGATTTGATAATTCTAATATTTCTGCCATATCTGACACAGGTTCTGATGCTTGTTCAGTTTCTTCAAATTGTGTTTCTTGCCTTTTAGTATGCCTTGTAATTTTTTGTTGAAAGATGGACATGATATGCATGTGAAAGTATCTGCAATAAATAGCCTTTAGTAATGTAATGGTAAAGTTTAGGGTGGGGGGTTGCGAAGTGTCCTATGATTAGATCTCAATCTCTTGGTGTGCCTGTATCACTGGACTGTGAACTTCACAGTACTTCTCAGTTTTTTCCCTCTCTTGGGTGGTACAGCACGGTTGAAGGGGGCTAGATTTGGGTATTACCCTTTCCCCAGGTAGTTTAGGCTCAGGTCCAATAATTTCTCCCGAGGTCAGGCCTTGTTAAGAAGAACAGAATGCCCTGGTGTATTTCCAAATGGTTCCTTTTCTTCTCCTCCTCCTGGAAGTAGGAGGGATTTTTTTCCTGATACTGTGAGAGGACTTGGAAGTGAAATTCACAAAAGTGTGTGTGTGAGGGTCCCCCCCCATGACTGTGTCCCCTGATTTTTTTTTTTTTTTTTTAACTGTCAGAGTTTTCTACACTGAGCCTCTGGCAATTAGTCAATCACAGTTCAGGCTTTCCTGGCACTATTTCCTGCAGAGGTTTCTGTTTGTGGGTTTCTGCTCTGGTAATTTATAATTCTGTATATTCGCCAGTCTCTCTCTCCAATTATTGAGGTAGCTATTTGCCTTATGACCTCATTTCTCTGACAGATCTAAGGGGAGTTGTTGATTTTCAGTTTGTTCAGCTTTTACTTGTTGTCAGGACAAAGTGCTGTCAGGACAAAGTTTAAGCTCCTTACTTGCTAGACTGGAAATAAGTCCCCCTGTTTTTATATTTAACTGTAATTTTACTGAAATTAAAATTTTATTGAAAATCTAGAGTAACAGATTTAAGTTTTGAACAGGAGTGTTTTGTGCTGTGAGATAAATAATATATACTTTTATGCATAATTCAAGAAACAAGGAAATTTTACTACTTTCTGTTTTAGCATCATTTTGAGGAAAGAGGGATTACTTTGGATAAAGATTTAAGTGGCTTCTAAATGCTAAGCCAGAGTCCAAAGGCCATTAATATTTGTAACACTATTCTATTTAGTTCTTTGGTCTTATAACTGCCAATAAGTTGGTTTTATATTCTGAAGGATCAGAAAGGAAGAGCATAGGAGTAGCTCAGTATTAAAACAGAAGGGGGTAATAAGCATATGTTCCTATCTCTTAAAAGTCTTAAGTCTGTCTAGCAAACTAGACAGTTTTTATGTAGAAAGCATTTGTTTTCAGTCACATCCTAGAATACTAAAGATGGCTTTTTTTTAATATTAAAAGAAAAGCTGTAATTTAAAATTTTGCCTGTAGTCTCATATCAGAGGATTGTTAAAAGGACCATTCATTTTTATCAATGTAAACTTCAAATGCAAATATAAATAAATACTGAGACTGAGTAGTTGTGAATAAGCACATTTTCAGTGATGTCTCTTTGATTTATTTTTTAATATTTTTATCCATGACTTAACTGATTAATCATATTAATTTAGTGGTTATATTAAAATTTTCATATGCTTTTATTCAGTTAGTTTTTGCATGATTTTTTTTAAAGACTTTATTTATTTGACAGAGAGAGACACAGTGAGAGAGGGAACACAAGCAGGGGGAGTGGGAGAGGGAGAAGCAGGTTTCCCGCGGAGCAGGGAGCCTGATGTGGGGCTTGATCCCAGGACCCTGGGATCATGACCTGAGCCGAAGGCAGACGCTTAACAACTGAGCCACCCAGTCTCCCCTAGTTTTTGCATTATTATAAAAGGATTATACCTCTTAAGTTTCTGTACTAAGTTATGTGGCTTTTTCATTAAATAAGGACAAATGTTTCATTATAATATTATATTTCTAATATATAGTTTAAGACTGACCTGTAGATGGAGACGAGGCTCATGTAAATCCATGGAGAGATAACATTAGTAGGTTAGGGTAAAAAGAATGTGTTTTTCTTTGCACAAGTGGAATAGTGTTGCTCAGGAGCACACTTACCCCTTTTTCCTCAGGTCTTGGAGCCCTGCCAGGGCTAACTACATGTTCTGATATGTCATGCAGTGGTGGCCTGTCTCTCTAGAGAGCATTACAGTCAGTGACTATGCTACCAAACAGTTCTTGGAAGAGTGAGTGTATGAAAGGGTAAAGCGAGAGAATCTTACTACTTTGAGATTTCCAAGTCCAAGTGGCTAAAAGAGTGAAAAATTTAAAATAAATTTTAACAGCCATTTTTAATATTTCCAACATTCTAGGTATAAGTATTTTGTATTTTGTATGTAGTCTTAATTTTCAACTTTAAGAAAGCTTTATCATTTTTTATTCTTTTTAGAAGCTAATCAAGTCTAGTAACATTGGTTATATCACTTATTTAAAACTTTAAATCATTAATTTTCCCAAAGATGATTTTTATTTTTCTCTTATTCTGTTTTATGATTTTGTTCAGAACAGTTAAGCTATTGGTTTGTGATAAGGTGGATTTTTTTTTTTTTTTTGAGCAAAGTTAAACAGACCAAACTTAGTTGTTAGATTAAACTAGATATTACAATTCTGAATGCTGGGTTCACCATTATGGCAATCATGAAGAATTCCTGATACTATCTGTGAGCAGCATTCATAACCTCTGCTATTTGTCTGAGTAAACGTCACAGCACTCAAGGAGATAGTGATATTTAACAGACTACCCTGTACCAGAAAAGGAGGGGTAAAGGAAAAAAGAGCACAATATTTATGACTCTAGGAACTATAAGTTGTAATTTAATGAGATCAAAGCATGTGCTGTTTACTTGCTCACTAACAGCTTTGAATAAAGTGGTTAGAAAACAGACAATGTACTAAAAGTTCAGGATATTTAAAAGCTATAAGGGCTATAAAATCAAAAGCATATTTTCAGTGGAAAATCATTTCATGGAGGTCTCTGATTTTAATTTATTATGCTCTTAAGATTAATTAATATATAAGAGAAAAAGAAAGACATAAGAAATGATTAGTTTTTACTTTTGTCAGCCATATACTGAGTTTTCACTCTTACCCTCCCCTTTCCCACTTCCTTGTTTCATTACAATTTTTGTAATAGGAATTGATGCATTTTAGAGTATCTCCTAGAAAACTTAGCTGATTACAACAGCTTCATATTTTCAGTTGTTGAAAAGTATAGAAAACTGTAGAAGTTTGTTGCACTTTGTTACCTTGACAGAAAAAATAACTTTTAGAAAAATGAATCCTCTTTTATTAATTCAGAGAATTATAAGCCATTTGATATAAATATGTTTTAGCAATATATGCTTCAGTTTAATTGTACTTTTATCAGAACATTGCATTTTAGGATTGAACTTAGAATAGTTCACAAGTATAAAACTAGTATAAAAAGCATCTAATAATTTCTAACTAGTCTGAATGTTTATTTCTTACAGGTGCATCTTGCTTTAGGAAAACCCAATATAAAAAAATTAAAAGTTCAAAGTGAAAATTTTAAAACTACCATTTTAGTACACAAAAAAGCAGCTTGAAAGCAAGGTTTTGGAAACACCATTGTGTAAAGAAAGTTGTACATTATTTTAAGCCCAGTATTATTGGTGGCTTTTTAAAAAAAGTGGAATCAATTGAGCACAAAAGATCTCTTTTTAATACTCAGATGATATTTGATTAAATACTGGATAACAATATAAAAATTAGCTAAAGATCCCATAAATCTGAGTTGAGATTAAAACTTTGAGGTCCTCTAACAGATATTTTTCTTTTGAATTAATCTCCTAAATTTTTAAGAAGTTAAATTAATCGCTGAAATTACTAGTTTTTTGTTGTTTTTTTTTTTAAATATCCTTCAGTATGCATAGTGAATTTGACTACCATCCCATGTTTTCAAATGTTTATCCAGGGTGGAAATAATAAGGTCAGTACATCCTTTTGTTCAATAAATTTAAGTCAAAGACCTTCTAGTTCTAGAGTAATGTTTTATTATACTATCTTATTTCTGTAATTGTTGTTTTCTAGCATATTCTTGGATCTGTACTTATAATGAAGAATTAACCTATTTTAAATTCACAAATTTCAGACTGTCGATTACAACAGTCAGGGTTATTTTCTAGCCAAAAAATATGCTGTTCTTTTAAAGTTAACATAATGCTAGTGACTCACTATCTACTAAGCTTTATTTTTCTATTATTGTACTGGTCTGTTCACATTTAAACCAGTAGTATCTGTCTATATAACATGGTGATCTGTAGGACTGTGGTTGTTACATTGAATGGAGTGAAACCAGTTGGTTCAATCAGTGATTAAACCCTCAGCACCATACTTAAACCTACCACTTTCTATTCATTCTTGCAAACTGACTGTGAATTATCGTGTCATTAATAATACTTTGTCTGGCTGACATCTACTGCTCTCACCAAATATTTTTATTGCCATTTTTTAAATCCTGAGTAAATCAACCTTTGCTTTCATCAGATCGTATTTTTAGGTAAAGACAATCACATTTTTTTCATAATCATGTTAATTACTTTTCTTCTTATAGTCGATATACTGTTTAGTTCCTTTTAAATTCCTTGAATGTATTAAGCTGCTATGGGATAAGTACAAAACACGGCACCTTTCCTTGAGGAGCACATGGTCTATAGGAAAATTCTTACTGTTGTTAGCTTTGAAAGAATGAATCTTAATTCTTTAAATAAATAAAAGGATATTTAATTATACCATTATTAAGACTTAGTCTATTTTTATTTTTTGTTTTTATTTTTTAAGATTTTATTTATTTATTTGAGAGAGAGAGAATGAGAGATAGAGAGCACGAGAGGGAGGAGGGTCAGAGGGAGAGGCAGACTCCCCGCCGAGCAGGGAGTCCGATGTGGGACTCGATCCCGGGACTGCAGGATCATGACCTGAGCCGAAGGCAGTCGCTTAACCGACTGAGCCACCCAGGCGCCCCAAGACTTAGTCTATTTTTAAAGTAGAAAAAAAAATCCTAGAATCCCTTGGATTCACCTTAGTAGTAGTAATAGGTAACAGTGCCTGACACATAGTAGATGCTCAGCAAATACTTGTTGCATGGAGTATTACACGCCACACGGTTTGTTTTTAAAAAATTGTATTTCTAATTTACAGATTAGGAACTTGAGACAGAAGGAAGTTAAATAAGTTACCTAAAGTTAAATAACAAGGAAAATAAAGCCAGGACTGGAACCTAGACAAATTTTGACTCCAGAACCTACAGTCTTAACCATTCTAATAGTGATAGCAACATAAGCAATTTATCCACATAAGTTTCTTCTCTTTCTTAGAGAAGAGAAGCATATATTTACCAGAAAGGGAAATTTTTAACTATTCACACTCCTGCAATATCAGCTCTTTATATGCCTTGAGTCTAAATATCTATAGACTACTTGACTCTAAAGATATAGAGTCAAGACATAGACTACTATGTCCCTACCTTGAAATTTTATCATTAAACACTGCTTCTTTTGGGCTCTTTCATTCGGCCCTCCTCTTTCTCCAGCCAGGGCATCTTTTTCTATCATCTGTACCACACATGATACTCTCACATCTGTTCTTTCTGCCTCTAGTCCTTCAGTTCCCACTACTTCTCCCAGCCCTTTAGTCTCTTCCTGCCAACATATAATTCCCTGCATAATATTTCTCATTTATTCTGTTTATCTTAATTCATCACTTTACCTTTTTCTTTAAAACTAAACCTTTCAATTATAGTCATCTCAAAGAGGTGCTTGACCCACACCTATATGGATGTTGCTTTTCTCTTTTCCCCCTTTTGTTTTCTTGTTTTTCATATGAGTAGAATGATCCCTGCCTTTCTTGTTTTACATATGTGTAATAAATATAAAACAATAAACGCATGGAAAAGCACTTCAGAAAGTTAAACATGCCATAGAAATTTATGGGATTATTGTTACTTGCAAATAAAATTAGGTTAAGATTAGGATTAAGGCAGTTTTGTTAGATTCAGCTTTTCGGCACCACAGACTGTAGGTGGTTTATAATGTATAGTCTTTCAAGACAACTGAAACAGACTCATTTGCCTTTAAATTCCTTTATCAGAGAGGAAAGTCTGAAACCCCTTCTGACTCATCAACTGCTCTTTCTCCCTTCATGCATGAACTGTTTTCTATTTCTACATCTGGTTCTCTCCAAACTATCTTCTTCAGATCATCTCTAAATTTCAAAGAATCATAGGGATCATCTAATCTTGTTTTTGTCTTTCTTTGAGCTGCAGAACCCTCAGTTCAAGATGTGGAAGCTCAATATTAAAATGAATAAGGTTTGCTGTTGCTTGAAGGGAGGCTTGGAGGAACACTGGAGCTATACCTAGGGGCTCTTTCTTCTCTATTAGCAGCTATGAATGGTCTCCATGGGGTGTCTAGGACTTTTCAGAGCACAATTTAAAAACCATTAACTGGATCCAGCCTCTCCTTTTTTTGTAAAGGGAACCAAAACCTAAAGAGAGTAGGTGAGGGGTGCCTGTGTGGCTCATTTGGTTAAGTGAGTCTTGGTTTCAGTTCAGTCTAATCTCTCAGTCATGGGATTAAGCCCCACTTTGGGCTCTGCGCTCAGTGCAGAGTCTGCTTCGGATTCTTTTCCCACTCTCCCTTTGCCCCTCCTTGCTTGCTTGCCTCTCTCAAATAAATAAATAAATAAATACCTTTAAAAAAAAAAAGAGTAGGTGAATTACTCATTGTCAGTCAGCTTGTAAAAAAATTCTCCATTTATCTTCTATTATACTATGTAATATTTGTAGTCAGTAATATCCTAAACAACCTATGTATTTTATAATGTTAGCTGAAATTTTTCTTGTAGTGGACATTGTGATAATTTCCCCAATATTCAGTCCACTTTATATGATCAGTCTGTCTCTAAGATAGTTAATATAATCTCCATTCTTCATGTCAGTGTTTGGTTCAGGAATGAGCCTGTGATCTGGTTCTGGCCAGCCGGAAATGGTTCAAAGAAAAATCTTCTTACTCTTTTAGAAGGAGTTCCAGGAAGAGACCAGTTGCTATGCAGTACCTAAATTGGCCTCTTGTTATAGTCCCAACAATGGAAGAAAGGACAGTCCCAAGAATGGAAAGTGGAGAAATGAAAATATCCTAGTCTTTGATAATACCTAATCTTTATTAAATATTCTCATCATTGAGTGCCTGAATCAACCAACACAAGAACCTGTCCAACTTTTTGTTTGTTTTTTTTAATTTTTTTATTGCTTTTTTTTTTGATGGTGGAAATCTATTTATTGAACAGATAACTTGGCAACATGTCTCATTGCTGCAAAAAAAGTTCATAGACTTTAACTCTTCCTCTCTCGGGAGTACTATCTTCAAACAATAACAAAACAAGTCCAGAATGTACAGCACAGCAATACTTACAAACACTGTTGTAATGTGAAGCTCTACTAATTGAGATTGGTTAAATACATTAGGAAGTGGCATATCATGCAGGTATTAAAATTATGCTCTCCATTGATCTTTGCCCCATAGAAAGCTAATGGTAATATTAAGTGGAAAAAACATTTCCAAAATAGTAATTATTGTGTAATTTCATCTTAGTAGAAGTAAAAATATCTATAGAAAAAAAGCGTGTGTGCCTGCATGCATGTGCACACACCTACCCACACACAGTCTTAAATGTGCAATAGTAGTTATTTCCAGGTTGGATGTTTAACAATCTTTTATCTATGTTTAATTTTTTTTCACTTTTTTTATTATGTTAATCACCATACATTACATCATTAGTTTTTGATGTAGTGTTCCATGATTCATTGTTTGCGTATAACACCCAGTGCTCCATGCAGTACGTGCCCTCTTTAATACCCATCACCAGGCTAACCCATCCCCCCACCCCCCTCCCATCTAGAACCCTCAGTTTGTTTCTCAGAGTCCATATAGTCTCTCATGGTTCGTCTTCCCCCACCCCGATTTCCACTCCCTTCATTATCCCCTTCCTGCTTTCTTTTTTTTTTTTAACATATAATGTATTATTTTTTTCAGAGGTACAGGTCTGTGATTCAACAGTCTTACACAATTCACAGCACTCACCATAGCACATACCCTCCCCAATGTGTCACCCAGCCACCCCACCCCTCCCACCCCCCCATCACTCCAGCAACCCTCAGTTTGTTTCCTGAGATTAAGAATTCCTCATATCAATGAGGTCATATGATACATGTCTTTCTCTGATTGACTTATTTCGCTCAGCATAATACCCTCCAGTTCCATCCACGTCGTTGCAAATGCCAAGATTTCATTCCTTTTGATGGCTGCATAATATTTTGTATTTTAATTGCAGTATAGTTAATATACAGTGTTATATTAGTTTCAGGTGTACAATATAGTGATTCAACAATTCTTTACATTACTCAGGGCTCATCATGATAAGTGTACTCATAATCCCCTTCACCTATTTCACCCATCCCCCTCACCCAGCTCCTTTCTGGTAATCATCAGTTACCTTGGTTTCTCTCTCTCTCTTTTTGCCTTAAAGTCCGCATATGAGTGAGATCATACGGTATTTGTCTTTCTGTGATTCATTTTGCTTAGCATTATATTCTCTAGCTCCATCCATGTTATTGCAAATGGCAAGATTTTATTCTTTTCTATGGCTGAATAATATCCCATTGTGTATATATGTACACACACACACACACACACACACACACACACACCACATCTTCCTTATCCATTCATCTATCAGTGGGCACTTGGGCTGCTTCCATATCTTGACTCTTGTAAATAATGCTACTTATAATGACAGGGGTGCATGTATCCCTTTTCCTTTGAATTGTTGTTTTTGTATTTTTTGGGTAAATACCCAGTAGTGCAATTACTGGATCATAGGGTAGTTCTCTTTTTAACTTTTGAGGAGCCTCCATACTGTTTTCCACAGTAGCTGCACCACTTTGCATTCCTACCAACAGTGCACGAATGTTCCATTTTCTTTACGTCCTCGCCAATACTTTGTTTTTCTTGAGTTTTTTGCTTTAGCCATTCTAACAGGTGTGAGGTGACAACAGCTCATTGTAGTTTTGATTGGCATTTCACTGATAATGAGTGATGTTGAGCATCTTTTCATGTGGCTGTTGGCCATCTGTATGTTGTCTTTGGAGAAATGTCTGTTCATGTCTTTGCCCATTTTTAATTGGATTATTTATTTTTGAGGTGTTGAGTTTTATAAGTTCTTTATATATTTTCGATACTAACCCTTTATTGGATATGTCATTTGCAAATATCTCCCATTCCATAGGTTGCTTTATAGTTTTGTTGATTGTTTCCTTTGCTCTGCAGAAGCTTTTAATTTTGATGTAGTTCCAAATTTTTGCTTTTATTTCCCTTGCCTTGGGAGACATATCTAGAAAAATGTTGTTATAGCTGATGTCAGAGACATTACTGCCTGTGGTCTCTTCTAGGATTTTTATGTTTTCAGGTCTCACATTTAGGTCTTTAATCCTTTTTGAGTTTATTTTTGTGTATGGTATAAGAAAGTGGTCCAGTTTCATTGTTATGCATGTAGTTGTTCTGATTTCCCAACACCATTTGTTGAAGAGACTGTCCTTTTCCCATTGCATATTCTTTCTTGCTTTGTCAAAGATTAATTGACCATATAATTATGGGTTCATTTCTGGGTTTTCTATTCTGTTCCATTGATCTGTGTCTATTTTTATACCAGTAGCATACTGTTTCGATTACACAGCATTATAATATAACTTGAAATCTGGAATTGTGACACTTCCAGTTTTGTTTTTCTTTTTCAAGATTGCTTTAGCTATTTGAGTCTTCGTGATTCCATATAAATTTTAGAATTGTTCTCATTCTGTGAAAAATGCTGTTGGTATTTTGATAGGGATTGCATTAAGTGTGTAGATTGCTTTGAGTAGTATAAACAGTTTAACAATATTTGTTCTTACTACCCATGAGCGTGGGATGTCTTTCCATTTCTTTGTGTCCTCTTCAGTTTCTTTCATCAGTGTTTTGTAGTTTTCAGAGTACAGGTCTTTCACCTCTTTGGTTAAGTTTATTCCTAGATATTTTACTGTTTTCTTAATTTCACTTTCTGCTGCTTCATTATTAGTGTATAGGAATGCAACAGATTTCTGTACATTGATTTTGTATCCTATGACTTTCTGAATTCATT
Source organism: Zalophus californianus (assembly GCF_009762305.2). Classification (NCBI taxonomy): domain Eukaryota; kingdom Metazoa; phylum Chordata; class Mammalia; order Carnivora; family Otariidae; genus Zalophus; species Zalophus californianus. The sequence goes on along the minus strand of NC_045605.1, from coordinate 85,268,964 downwards.
TATCAGTTCTAGTGGTTTTTTGGTAATGTCTTTCAGGTTTTCTATCTATAGTATCATGTCATCTGCAAATAGTGAAAGTTTTATTTCTTTCTTACTAATTTGGATGCCTTTTATTTCTTTTTGTTGTCTGATTGCTGGAGCTAGGTCTTCTAGTACTATGTTAAATAAAAGTGGAGAACCTACCCAACTTTGGACGTTCTCTTATGTGGAAGAATAAATGTCCTTATTATTTGTATGGTTTCCTAATACTAGTAACCAAAGCATCCTGATACTGACGCTTTGTGTTTTTAATTACAGAATAATGTGTTTTGTACAAAATAATAGATGTTTAAAATATAAAATGTGTTCATTTTATAACATCTGTATGATAGCTCACTTTTTGAGGGTCTTTTGGTACAAATTCCTTTGGCTCCCTGATTATCCTTTTTCTTCCATTCCTCCAAAGCTCTATCCTAAGGTCTCTCTCAGTGAGCTCTCATTTCTGTGATTCAGTCATTCACTTCGTGCAGATGACTTTATATTTCCAGCCTCAGATTTCCCTTAATCTCAGTTCTATTTTTTCAACTGCCTGCAGATCGTCTCCTTTTATGACTTACTGTAATTTCAGGGTCAGCCGGGCACACATTGGATTAATTCTTCATTCTCCATATACCTCCTTTCTCCCTCCACATCCCCCCAAATTCATGCAACTCTTCTTTCAAAGGAAATCCTCTTGCTGACTGTGAAGATGAACCATTGCTGGGACATTGAAACTTCATTTTGAGGGAATTCATCACATATAGCCTTTTATAATTTGAAAAAATATGAATGAAGGACTTTTTTTTTTTTAATAAAACAACAACGTATGGCTCAGGCATAATGATTTGGGATTTTTTGGCTTTCTTAACAGTCTCAGAACATTGTTCATCTCTTGTTTCTTGTTGTCTTAATACATTTTCATCTGTTTCATCAGCAAAGCAGACTTCCCATTTCCTTTCCATTGTCATGCTTTCTCTTCCACATTTCATGGTTTTTCTTTTCATTTCTTTTAGCTTCACCTAGACACTCTGGAATAATCTTTTTCCTTCATTCCCTTTGTCTATTCAATTATATCTTCCTTTAGAAGATCTCATATTTGCCATTCTTCATTTCTTAATAGTATAGACATTTGTCATCTCATGTCTGGATTAATAAAATAGTCCCTTAGCCAGTGTTCTTTTATCTGGTTTTTACTCATTCTTTAAAAAAAAGAAAGATGTTATTTATTTATTTGAGAGAGTGAGCAAGAGAGAGTGCACACGAGCATGAGCAGGGGGAGGGAGAGGAAAGGGAAAAGCAGACTCTCCGCTGAGCAGGGAGCCTGATGTGGGGCTGGATCCCAGGGCCCTGGGATCATGACCCGAGCTGAAGGCATACACTTAACTGACTGAAGCACCCAGGCGCCCTTGGTTTTTATTCATTCTTGTTGCTAGAATGACTTTACTGGGTTACTAGTTTGATGCATTGCTTCCATGTGCCTGACATGCTAGATACTTAGTATATATAGAAGGAATGGGGTAGATTGAATAGTTCTCTTTTGCCTACCAAATCAAGTCCCAAATTTTTTTCCAGCTTTATTGAGATATCATTGACATACAACATTGTGTAAGTTTAGGTGTACAACATATTGATTTAGTCCCATACTTCTTTAATTGGCTTTTCACAGCTTCCATGGTCTGGCCCCATTCTATATCTTCAACATCATTTCCTACTGCTTCTTAAGCATCTTCTGTTCTATTTAATGCAAAATCTTTGTTGCAATCATCATAATTCTTCATTATTCCTTCCTTTTTGCCTTTGCTCTCCTCCATATCCCCTCCCCACACTTTAATTCAATTTACTTGAATTAAACAGGATTGAGTCAGGAAATAGATGGCACCTTGGAATGGGTAAAAGAGAAAAGTTTGATGAAGAAGCTGTTTACAAAGTTAAGGGCAGCGTTCAGGGAAACCAGGAGGAGCATTGAAGCACCACAGGGATAGAAGCGGTGGGGGAATGATTATACCACATAAACCTGAGGGGGCAAGGGAAGGAAGCAGATACTGGGAACCTGGAGAGAGCTGTAGGTGCAATGACCTTTGGTAAAGGTAGAGAGCTATTGTCATTTTGTGGCCAGGTAGGGAGGAAACAGGGAAATACCTCAATCTGTCTTCCCAGCATACTGATTTGCTGGTGCCTTCCAGAGATTGAACCCAACCAGGAGCCGGAGGGCAAGAAAGATTGTTTGCTGTATCCACAGATATCAGCACACAGGGAACAGAGCAGTATGAAGAAAAGGTGGAGAGTGAGTCAGGACAGATAAATGGAGGATATCTAGTATACTATTCATTCTTCAAGGCATACCTCCTTTGTTCAGACTTCTTTCATGATTCAGTACATGTTGATTGTTCTCTTTGTACCGGCCATCAGTTTGTCTGCCTGCTTTTCTAAGAGTCAAATCCTATCTCTTGACCCATGTGCAGTTACTTTAGCAGTCGTTTTATGCAGTGCATATATCTGAAAGGGACATGTGAACTAAAACCATTAATCCTTTTTCCTGGATTTTGAACTAGGTATTGAGTTATAATTGGGTGAGTTTTTATGTGGCATCTGAAGGTATAACATGTAGAACTCTGGACGTATTGGCAGCCCTATTTTCGGCTGCTCCTTTTTCAGCTTCCTGAGTATTACACTTTTGATTTTCCACCCACCTCAGTTGACTGTACTTCTCAGCCTTCTATATTAGCTTCTTCTGTAATCCATGAATGTTGGAGTTCTTTAGGACCCAGTCATTTGCCATCTTCTTTCTTCTAACTAATAACTCTAAGTGATTGCCCATTTCCATAGCTTTATATACTATTATATACTACACTATATATATATATATGCATATATATATATATCTCCTATACACTGATACTTAAGAAATACGTGTTTACTTTAGAAGAAAGAGAAAATACCAATCAGTACAATGAAGAAAATAACAATTTCCTGTAATCTACCAACCTAATGAACTTTTTTCTACAAGAGTTTTTTGTTATTATTATTTATTCAGTTCTTACATACAATCTTTTAAAAACTAAAGTATATTAGTACACTGTAGGTTGTACTGTCACTGTTGACTGTAGTGGATGCCGCTCCTACAGTGGTACCATTGTTGCCCATGGACATGTGTTGTTACTAGCATTGCCCCTAAAGCCTACAACAGAAGGATTTGCAACAGTTTTTGTTCTTTGTGATACTGCTTCCTGATCCAATATCCGGGACAGGTGCATCTGATTAGCAGAATCTGGCCTCATGCTTATAAAGCTAGTATCTGGCATTTCTGGCTCCTCTATGGACAGTGGACTTTTATAATGTAGAATTCCTCCAAAATTCAAAGGGAGTTCAGATACTGTGTGGTTAAGAATGTGAAAATTGGATTCTTGAGTATTTAATATAGTCAGTATACACAGAACAGCAGAAAAATAAATTACACACCAATTCAGAAGTTGGTATTTTAGAATTATAATGTGTTTATAATCTGTTAAGCTAAGTGGACATGTAACTTCACAAATGAAGACTTCTTTTGTATCTTCTTCAATTCTAATAATCTGTAATGATGCTAGAGTTATTTTTCTGAATTACAAATTTTATGTCTTTCTCCTACTGAAAATCCTTCAATTATTAATTCCTCATTGCCTATAGGATAAAATTAAAGCTCTTTTCAGCTTGGCCTACAAATCCCTTTCAGTATTTGAATCCTGTCAGATTTCTAGCCACAACCATGAATACTCTACTCCTCCCCCTCATCCATTACATATTAGCTCCAGCCATAATCTATTCTGTTTCCCTGAAAAGTGCCATACTCTCGTGTTTCTGCACGTTTGTGCATGTACAGTCTTTTTGTCTAGAATGTCTACATTTTTGTCCTCTTTGCAAATTTATCTTTAAAGACTCAATTCAGAAACCACTTTTCCTAATAATGCCTTCTTGATGCCCTCTACCAATCTCTTTCTTTCTTTATGCTTCTATACATTTCTGTAATATAGCACTCATCACATTAGATTATGATTATTTCTCACACAAATTTTTCTTATTAGATGCTAATGAACTTGGAAATTGATACTCTTATTATTTTTTTAATCTCAGAAGATTTTTGCTAAATAAGTTGAAAACACCCTACTTCTGGTTGGTTAGTTCATTTGGTTAGTATCTTTTTAAGGGAAGTTAGCTCTTTTTAAGGGAAAGAAATCATGCATTCTATCCCCGTAGCATTCCCACCTTGGCTAATTATCTTGCAAGGGAACTAGGGGAAATAGACCTGGATGGACCAGTAGTATTATCTTGATATGTGAAATACAGTAAATTATAATGATAGGTTTAAAATGGACTTTAAAACTGTCAGAAATACCTTTCTTTGATGAAATGTTTATACTGAACTTACTGTTTATATTTCTTATGTTAAGGAACTAAAACAAGTTACGTCAGACTTGATAAAGTCCAAGGTCACATGTCAACATAAGATGGGAGAAGAAAACATCCATTTAACAATTAAAGAACAAAAATTTCAAGAACTTCAAGAAAGACTCACCATGGTATTTAATTAAATGTATTTATGTTTATATAATTGTTTTTGTGAAATGAGAATTTCAGGTTTATAATACAAAAATGTTCCTTCTTTGTAAAGTTAATATACATAGTAAAAAAAGATATTGTGAATAATTTTTTGTTATTAGGTAATTTTTGCCATTATCAGCAAGAATTTAAGACAATAAAATTTGTCTATAACCATTTTGTTTCCATTTTCATATAATGTCAGGTAATCTATGGTACAGAGGTGTCTCCAGAAAAGCTTTTGGAGATGAGGAATTTTGTAATTTTTTAACGCGAATATTTATAAAAAATTTGCACAGCAGCCTATGCTGGGTGTCTCGTACCACCTTTATTTCACTAGGAGCCACTGCTTCACCAGCAAATGAATGTTGGTACTCTGGGGTAGGAGAAGGGTTCCTGACTCTCCTAAACGTATTGAGCACTGAATGAAATGTAGAATTTGCTGAATTTTATATCATAACTTTAAAATTACTCAATTTTTTAAAGGAGTTGGAATTAAATAAGAAGATTAATGAAGAGATCACACATATTCAAGAAGAAAAAAAGGCAAGCAATCATAAGATATTTTGAGAGCCAGTAAATATTTTTAAAAGCAGGTATAATGTGGGAAATAAAGCAGTTAAGTTAAATAACAAATGGAATCATGTCTAGGTCAGTTTCCCGGCACATAGTAAGCACTCAGTTAGGGCCTATTGAGTGGATACAAGTGTACCTTTTTAACCGGGTCTCACATATGCTCCATTAAAAAATAGATCCAAGGAATGGGGAGATGTTCATCAAGGGTACAAACTTCAGGTGTAAGATGAGTAAGTTCCGGGAGTTTAATGTACAACATGATGGTTTTAGTTAACAAAACTGTGGTATATATTTGAAAGTTGTTAAGAGAGTAGATTATAAATAATCTCACCACACACACAAAAATGGTAATTATGTGAAGTGATAGAGATGTCAATTAATCTTATTAGGGTAATCATTTAGCACTATATATATATGTACCAAATCATCATGTTGTACAACTTGAGTTTACAGAATGTTATATGTCAATTATATCTTAATAAAGTTGGAAAATAATACATTAAAATATTTAACGAATAAATAGAATAAAAATAAATCAGTTTTTCCCTTGATAGTTTAGACTATTGGTACCCTAGCAGATAATTATTGAAATGTATGTATGCTTAGAGCATGCATTTATAGGATGTTATACCCTCATTTGAATTTATTTGATATTTATAATTCTTCTATTTAAAAAAGGTCTGTGAAAGAAAAGTTCTCGTTTCTTTTTTTTTCTGCTTTTCCTCCATTTCATTCTAATACATACTATGACATCCTAGCTCATTAGCAATATGACATTTCAGGAGTGACACATTTACTGTTTTTAAGACAAGCCAATGAAAGTTTTGGTTTTAAATTCTTTACATTTTCCAGTACTGTCTCATAATTTAAAAAAAACTGTTATTTGAAAAACTCTTGGATATAGTACTTTGTAAGAAATCATACAATGTAATCATTTTATATATTAAGTTAGTAAAATGTGGTACTAGTTTATTTCACTGTCTTACTATGGTGTTAAGATTAAACTATAAAGATAAGTTAAGAAATTAGAAAATGTAGTTTAAGAATTAATTTAGAAACATACCTACAATCTTACAGTTCCTCCAACTGATAGATCATATTTATACTTTTTTAAAGGATATCATCATTTCTTTCCAGCATATGCAGCAGTTACTTCAGCATCAAACTCAAGTTAGTACTGAACTGGAAGCAAAGCTGAAGGTGTTAAAAGAAAATAATCAGGTTGTATATAGTGATATAGATAGTATATTTCCATTTAATGAGTTTTACCTGTCTAGTTGCATTTATCTGCCCAACTTTATCTGAGATCATTTTGAATTTTAGGGATAAGATATGGCCTTCATCAACTTGGTATCAGTGTCTAAAGTAATGAACGTATTTTTTTTTAACATTTAAGTTACTATTTAAATGTTCAATTTTATCAAGTATCTGACTTAATTTTGTAAAAGATTGGATGGGATTTTTTTTTTTTTTTTGTCTTAGAATTGTGACCAAGACCAAAACTGAAAATAGAAGAGAGTAGTTAGTGAATTTCCAGAAATTAAGGGCAGGTCCAAAAAAATGATTGAAGGGGGGAAGAATTTATCGTCACTGATGTCTTGGGAGTGAGATTTCAATAAGAGAGGCTTTTCTATTACATCCCTAGTTGGGAGGGGGAGTACATTTTCCTTTATAAGCTAAGTGAAGGAGTCTATGTGAAAATCATGTAAAGACTGGGGTACAAAAAGGGGAAAGTGCCATCTTGTTTTGTAGATGGATGCTTGAGATGCTCTAGAAACTCAAAGGTCCACTCTAGTGTTGCCAATAGAGTAAAATGTGATAAGTTCATGTGGAAGAACTTGGCATATGTTTCTTGAAGTTTGGAATTATACCAAGAACATATAGACTAGTGCAGTTATGGTCCAGAGATTTTAAGGACAAAAGTTTTTGGAGTGATATGTACCAATGGGGCTTGAAGTGTAGTATCCTTGTTCTGATACTGTACGGCCCAGGAAAGGTGCAGAAGAGAGAACTTTGGTGGTTTCTTGGCTCCACATGAAGGAACATGGAGGTTAGTGGAAGGATAGAAATTGTCCTGTGTGCCACTGGCCAAGTAATGGGATGTCCAATTCAAGAGAAGGAACTGGGCACGTGTTCCACTGGGGTGACCAGTGGAAGATATTTGTGCTCCTCTGAAGGGATTCTTGGTAATGAAGGTGAAGCTGAACATTCCTCAAGAAAACTACAGTCGCCTCCCACGTAAAGACCACTATCAGCGGAGGCCAAGGCCAACTTCCTGGGTATGTAATCGGTGCAGTTGCATAGGGACCCATACTCAGAGGGGCTTTGTGCTTCAGGCTTAACATTCTGTGTTCACTCTCTTGAAATTTTTAACTTTTTTTTAAAGATTTTATTTGACAAAGAGAGACACAGCGAGAGAGGGAACACAAGCAGGGGAAGTGGGAGAGGGAGAAGCAGGCTTCCTGTGGAGCAGGGAGCCCGATGCAGGGCTCGATCCCAGGACCCTGGGATCATGACCTGAGCTGAAGGCAGACGCTTAACGGCTGAGCCACCCAGGTGCCCCGAAATTTTTATTAATTTTTATCTCTGAATTTATGTTTTGTAAATTAAGTCTGATGGGAAAATGGAGCATGCATTAGGGGCTTAGAGCCTAAGCTTTCTCTGTCTCCTGCTGCCTCGTAGGACCAGTTTTTGACTGCTGGCTCTTCCATGGTTTGTTATCCTGGGCCCTGCCTGGCCTCATCCTCTTTGCATCTGCCCCACCACTGATGTGGTCACATTGGTGGGGAAAGGTCTGTGTTCTACTGTTGTTCCTTACTTTTGGTGGAGGCCTAAATATAACAGAGAGGGTCTGGGTCCATTGCATGTGCCCTATAGCATCCTGTCTCAGGTTGGCAGTGTGTTGGCACTCCCTGACTTCGCAGGGAGTCAGTCCTCAATCCAGATACTGAGGTATATCCCTGCCTGGCAGGTGCTATCGGTTGGGGGTTACCCATCTGCCATGGATTGGGGCAGAGGTCCCATGGGACAGAAAGATTGACTTCCCCACCTCCAGCCAGGGCATAGTACATGGGTCTAGTAGCTTGCAGGAGGTGGAACCCCATAGCTGGTGGATCTTGCTTGTTCTGAGTTGTGTGGTGAGGCCCTTAGGCATCTGTGAGGATCTGCATTTGCTCTGTGAATATCCCCCTGCCCAGGGATACATGACATTAAATAGAAAATAAAAAACACCATGATAAGTTGACAGGGAGAGAGGGGGGGGGGTGCGGTAACCATGAAGGAAGGGAAAGGTTTTGTATTTTAGTACCTTTAATAGTGCATTTTCCCTGCTTTTTTCATTTTGCATTGGGTCGCACAAATTATGCTGACTTCATCATCGTTGAATGGAACCACACTTAACCTGAACAATGCAAGATTTGTCTCCTCACCATTGATGTTCTTTGACTAATCATGTAAAGAGAGTTTTGCCCTCTTCATTTCTCTTGCCTGGCCCCGATACTGTAAAACTTAGACCTGGGAGAGGGAAGAAGCATTCTGGCGTCAAACTCTTCCTTCCTCTTCCCCTTTTCACCTCCTCCAGTAAGACTAGTGAAAAAATTTCTCTGAAAGTCCAGTTATAAGCAAGTATCCCCCCACGTCCTTTACCCACCCTACCGATAGATGACTGGGACTTTCTCTAATACTTTGAACCTTCTCCCAAGAAATATAGAATAGAATTTACCCAAATTCTTTATGGAGTAGCAGTTATCAGGATTGTTTTCTTGTCCATTTAAAGGAGTTGAAACAGATTTTTTAGGATGAACAAAATGTTAGTGAACAGCCAATCCCATCATTTCATTTCATGGTGAACTAGAGATCCAAAAAGTGTAAGTGATACAGTTCAAGGCTTCCTAATTAGTGGCAAACCCAAAATTAATTTTTTTTTTTTAGGATTTTATTTATTTGAGAGAGAGAGAGAGCACACGAGAGAGGGAACACAAGCAGGAGGAGTGGGAGAGTTAGAAGCAGGCTTCCCACCGAGCAGGGAGCCTGATGTGCGGCTCGGTCCCAGGACTCTGGGATCATGACCTGAGCTGAAGGCAGATGCTCAATGACTGAGCCATCCAGGCGCCCCCCCAAAATTAAATTTTTGACCTGATTCTACTTTGGGCCATTTCTACAACACTACAATGTTATTGTATTCTTCCTAGATCAGTGAGACTGCCACCTTTGTTAGATCACTTATTCTAAAACCACGACTTTTAAATTACCCTTCACGAGCTCTAAATGCAATGTTTATGTGTTGTTGAATTCTGTGGAGTGTGCAGTAGTCACAGAGACATACAGGCACGTGTTTCTTTGAGTTAACAAAGACTCTAACTATGGTCCCAGGATCTTTTACCTCTAAGTGCCAATATCTTAGATAATCCATATGCCTCTTTAACTAGCACCATTATTATTTGAGCCTTGATAGTACATAGAGAAACTAGATTTCATATGGAAATTTCATGCAAAGTATTGACAAGAACAAGATAGAATGGTCAACTTTTTATTTTGATAAGTAAGGACATTAAAAATAAGCAACACCCTCTGTCATCGCTTTTATTTTATAAAAAAGAATATTTTAATGCCACATATTAAGGATATAATCTCAGAATAGATACAGTCCTTTACAAGAAAAGACATTTGGTGACTTGTATAGACTTTGTTTGCCATTAACTAGTGTAATTTTGTCATGGATTAGTACTTTATAGACTGATCTTGGAGAACCACTGATATATAGTATAACAAAATATTGGTGTTGAACTGTTGCTGAAGATTATGCTGCATAGATATCTCAAGTGTTTTTCTTGAGGAGCATTCTAATTCTACCTGTATTAAAAGGGATCATTACTCTTCATAATGGCCTACTTTTTTTTCAGTGCTCTGCAATCATGCTGTCATCTGTCTCGTTTTTTTAATGGTATAGTTTGGAGCATAGAGACCTGAATTCTCATGAGAGAGAATATTTTCTACTATGATTTAATTATAGTTTAGTCTAAACGTAGTGTATTTCTGCTGCTGTAGTCATAGTGTTTAACAAGAATAATTTACTTAGTTTGCTCCTATAGTCATAGTATTAGCCAGGGTTAAATTACTTAGGTTGTGGTATATTAAAACATTAACAGATGATTTTATTTTGACTTGCTGCAATATTCATTTTTTTTCAGAATGGCTTTTGGGTTTGTTAATCCAGATACAAATAATTTTCTGATAAAGTCTAAATTCCACGAGAACAGTAACAGTTTCATGCATGTAGCATTAAGAGCCTAAAAGAGTATCTGGCACACAGTAGGAGCTCATTAAATTTTATTAAATTAATGAATGATTAAAAATGAATAAATTCAGAATCTTTGTAAGTTCAGATATTGCCAGATCTGGGCTTCTGGTTAAACATGTTGAATTGAACCTACACATTAACTTCTATTTCCTTCTGAAACTGTAATAAAATGACATTAATAAATCCACAAGGACAAGTAAATAAAGAGAAGAAACAATAAAAATTAAGTTTTAAGTGGGAACCAAATGGAAAATTAGTAATTTACTTAGCAAATGAAAGAAAGTAGAAACTCAAGTCAAAGGTGCAGGAATGCTCAGGAATTGCATCATGTGCCTCTAGAAGCTGGATGTGCAACGGAAGCCAAGAGCTAGAAGGTCTATATAAAAAGCTAGAAGCTATCTTACCTCCCAATTCTCTTCCCTACCCTGCACAAAAAGGCACTGCCTGTCTTCTACTTGGCAGAAGATTGGCAATTCATGTTGGAGAGTCTGGGGGACAACTGAGGTTGGGAAATCCAGTAGTATTCTCGAGACAGCTTATACCAGGGAGAGCTGTTTGTTAAAGTTCTTGTCATTTTGTGAACTGGTTGTAAAACTAGTGGTGGCTTGAAATTGCCCCTGGTTGGAATGTTTAAAATTGACAAATGCTGTAAAAAAAATTTTTAGAGCCAATTTACCAATATGTTACTGAGAGAATTATATTGAAAACAGGGTGGAAATCTAAGTACTGAAATCTGAGACCTCCCTGCTCTGTTTCCCCATTTAGAGAACAGCTAGCTTTACCACTTCCAGACAGGAGAATGAAGTTTCCTCTCTGGGGGAACTAACTTGCTCAGGCTGTTCCAGTGAAGTGTTCCCAGTGAAATTGCTCAACCAGATCAACCTACAGTTGACAAAACTTTCAACCAGCTTTTTAATACTTCATTCTGAATATGAACATGCAGTTAAGGATCACTGGGCACTTGAAGACAGTCTCTACCATGCAAATCAGACAAAACGAACAGGGTAATGAAAAAAAAATTAGAGAAACTAAGAAAATACACACTATTACAAGAAATATATTTATTAATCCATAAAAACAAGAATTAGGAGTCTTTAGAAAAAGAAACTCAGAATTAAAGAGAAACTTTAAAATAAATATTTTAGCAGACATAAGTACAGTGAAAAGTTTGGAGAGTAATATTGAGATAGTCTTCTAGGAAGTAGAACCAAAAGACAAGAAGGTGGAAAACAGAAGGGAAAGAATATTAGGGTTTCAGTCCAAGAGGTCTAATGAGTTTCAGAGAGAACAGGGAAAATGGAAAGAGAGGAGATGACCAAAGAAATAATAGGAGAATGTAACCTAGAACTGAAGAATTTGAGTTTGTTTTGCTCAAAACCAATGTATATCATTATGAAATTTTATACTAAAAGAGAAGATTCTAAAACTCTGTGGAAAAAAGAATTAGGTCACATACAAAGGATTAAGAATAAGAACGGCAACATAATGACTTCAGGCTTCTCACTGGTAGTGCTGGAAGATAGACGATAATAGAACCATGCCTTCAGTGGTTGGAGAGAGATTGATTTTTTTTAACATTTTGTTTATTTGAGAGACAGAGAAGGGAGGGGGAGTAGACGGGGAGGGAGAGGAACAAGGATACTCCTCGCTGAGTGTGGAGCCCTACATGGGGCTCAGTCTCATGACCCTGAGATCATGACCTGAGCCAAAATCAAGTTTTGGAAGCTCAACTGACTAAGCCACCCAGACACCCCTAAGAAATTGATTTCTAAAGCAAAATTGTACTGTATTCAGCCAAATGAATTGTTACGTGTTGGTAGAAAAAAGATATTTTCAACATGGAGGGCCTCAAAAAATGTGCCATCTGTGCCTCCTTTATCGAGAAGTAATGGAAGGTTTGCTTTACCAAGACAAGGGAATAAACCAGGAAAGAGGAAACAGTAGGATCTAGGAGCCAAGAGACCAACCCCAGAAGAGAGAAGGAAATCCTCAGAGGTCACCTGATCAGTGTAGCAGACTGAAAGAGCAATAGGTCCAAATTATAATGGAAGGATGGAAAGTCTCCAAAATGTGGAAATGGAGAGTATCTGAGGGGTGCCTGGGTGGCTCAGTCATTAAGCGTCTGCCTTCGGCTCGGGTCATGATCCCGGGGTCCTGGGACTGAGCCCCGCATCGGGCTCCCTGGTCAGTGGGAAGCCTGCTTCTCCCTCTCCCACTACCCCCTGGTTGTGTTCCCTCTCTTGCTGTGTCTCTCTGTCAAATAAATAAATTAAATCTTTAAAAAAAAATGAGAGTATCTGATATAGGCAGTTTCTTTTAGATGAGGGTATGTATGGGTCAGGACAGGAAATGATTGACATATCTGATACACTGTTTTAAGAACATAATACTCTTGGTCATTTATTATCACTAAATAGATATGGTAGTATATTCTCTCACATCTCCTCCAAACTTTGATTTGTATATCTTCCAAAATATGGTGTTGTAAGTATAAATAGATACTGTATTAGTTAAAATGTTAAAACAGTAAGCATCTATTAAATAAACACGTAAATATTTAGAAACTGCTCTATTATTTGCCTATAAATTAAGAAGAACACATGACTTCTATAAAAATATTTACATTATCTTGAAGTAAAGGCAGGCAAAATAGGTATTCATTGCAGGCTATCGAAGTGCAATAATGTTCTTTATGTGCTAGAGGAGAATTTTAATGTTAAAACTGTAAAATGCTTTTTATTAGGTATTTCCATAATTTTACATAATTATGTCATTATGTATTGGTATTCTAGATATAATTGAGAACTCTTTAAATAGAATACTATGAAGCCTTTAAAATTAGATAGATCTGTACTTCATGGTATGGAAAGTAAGCAAGAACTACTTTTTTTTTTTTAAGAAAAAACAGATTGCAGAAGAACATGATATGTACGGTATGGTCTCATCTGTATTTAAAAAGATATATTTTATATACTTGTATGCTTAGAGACAGTTTCTGGAAGGCTACGCAAGAAACTGTTAGAGTGGTTACCTCTGGGGGAGGAGAACTGGAGAGCTGATAGAAGCTGTATCCTTTGTGTGGCTTGAAATGTTTACCCTGAATGTAAATAACTTTAATAATGATAAAAAGTGAACTTAATTCCAGATGTATTAGACATGTGGGTAGAGTTCTTAACTATCTATCTTTTTACAGAAGTTTACTTGGATTATCAGCAGACATTGAAGAAACCTAATAATATTGGTGACAGTAATTTAATAACTTTAAAACCCTTGTCTTAGAAAACAGTATTTTTACTCTTAAAGGTTTTTGAGGGGGGAGGGTGGTGTAGTGGTGATTATATTACGTTAATTTATGAAGTAATAAGTTAATATGGTAAATATTGAAGCTGTACTAAAAAAGTGTTAATTTGAAATTAAAAATTAAAATTGTATTTAAGGGTTTTCTAGCCAGTTAATTTCTAAAATAAAGATATGGAAAAATGTTCTGTGGTAGTTAAGATTTTGTAGTAGAGTTAGGCTGGATTATGCTACATTTCATATTTTTCAGTGCTGTACTTTATATTACTTTTTCAGGACATTAAAACTTATGCAGTGAAACTGAATAATGGCAATGTTTTTATACCCTTTTATAGCCATTTCTTTTTCATAACCTCCCCCTATTTCCTGTTAACTAAACTATAAGCACCTTTCTGTTAATTTATGAAAATTATTGTTGAGATAGCACATTATCACTGATCTGTATGGCACTTTCAGCATGTTAGAAGCAAAGGTCCAAGCAACATAAAACACATCAAAATTCATTAATGTGGTATTGATTATTTTTTGGATAATTAATTTTATTGCAGACCCTTGAAAGAGATAATGAGCTGCAAAGGGAGAAGGTAAAAGAAAATGAAGAAAAGTTCCTTAATCTTCAAAATGAGCATGAGAAAGCACTGGGAACTTGGAAAAAGCATGTAGGTTTATTAAATAGTAAAATATTAAAATAATTTAAGTAGTTGTAGACATTTAAAATAACTATTAATGCTAAGAAAATATTGCAAAAACAATATAGGAATAAAGTCAGACACATATTCTTCTTGAACTTGTGTTTCCAAGAAGTAAATGCTGTTGAAAAGCTAAATTTAATAAAACTGCCTATAATGCTTTCATGCATGAAAAATCACACATATGCATGTGTGTGTATTCCTAATAATATAAATATTGATATATATAATTTGAATGACTTCCCATATGTGACAAAAAAATTTTATCTTTTCATAAAACAGTATTTTAGAAAATGATTAAAATAACTATATAGGTACTATTAACTGATCTATTTGGCTTTCCTCAGCAGTTTTGTTGAGCTGTATTAAAGCCATGTTTAGAACATGTATATAATAGTTGAGTTCTGTAGTATTAACATTTTATCATAAAGAGTTGATATGTTATAAACATAGCTGTTTCCTTAAACCACATCCATTTATTTTACACTAAATTTTCATTTTAGTAAAGTAGACAATAAAAGTATGAAATGGTATAAATTAAAGTTGTAAAAAATAAAGGTTCACTTTAAAGATTGGTAGACCCCAAAATTGATTATTCTATTTTAATATGTATTTTCATTTCCTTTCAATTCTTTTAAAAGAATTAACACAGTAGCAAGTCACTATGAGTTTATGAAAAGTATATTTTGGGAAAGAAAGATGATATTTTGGACTATTATACTATAATTCTGCTGTATTTTTCCTAATACTATAATAATGTAATATATTTTATACTAATATATATCCAGATACCAGTTTGATAAACATTTTCTTGTAGACAATTTTGATATAAATTGTTATATAAGTAACTCGAGTTTTCACTTCATTCCCAGCTAACATGTTCCCTTAATTTGTATTTTGGAGAGATCAAGTCTTCACTGATGAATTTAGTAAGATTTGTCCAAATCTCAAAAAGTATTTTGTAGTTAGTTGCATCAGAATACTAAAAAATGCTTACTCTTTATAGTTTACTATTAAGCAACAAGCATAGTAATATTCATTTTAGCTTCAGCAAATTCACATTGCATCCTAACACTTCCTTCTCATTCCTGATGTTTAAAAACCATGGAAATGGTACTGTCAGGATAAGGAAAACTGTAAAGTGAAAAGAGAATATACTGAAATATGTCAACCATGCCAAAAAGAGATTAGTTGCACTCAGAAAATTAAAATTCATTTTTCCCTGAGACCATCACCATGCCCCTCCCACAAGGAAAAAAATCAATTGAATGAAGAAAAATATGCATTCAGTTTCACTGGTGAGGCTTCAGTCTATAAATTTGTATGAAATTGGTTTTGTCTTAGGATTATTTAGCTTCTACAGTCATTTCACTTCCATATGCTTTAGCACTAAATAGAACATAGTTAAGTAAGAAAAAGCTGAGGGTGCCTGGGTGGCTCAGTTGGTTAAGCATCTGCCTTCAGCTCAGGTCATGATCCCAGGGTCCTGGGATTGAGTCCATCAGGCTCCCTGCTCAGTGGGGAGTCGTCTTCTCCCTCTCCCCTTGCTCCTCCCCCCGCTCATGCTCTCTCTCTTACGCGTGCTCTCTCTCTCAAATAAATAAATAATCTTTTTTTTTTTTAAAGAAAAAGCTGCTATGATTATATGTGAGAGTTTTCTTGAATGGGAGGTCAGATCTACTCTTTAATTGTATTTCTATCTCTATGTAAGTTTTTCACCATTCTTGAGTGAAGAACAGTGAAAGTATTCCTACTGAGTTTGGATCAAGATGGGTTTTTAAAACTTAAAAAGATACAGACAAAAATAAGATGGAATCATACAAACAGCTATTTCCCCAAAAAACAAACAGTGAAAGAGATATTATACAAATAAAATTTTGTGAATATTTTTAGACAATATAGTTAAAATTCATAGAAATATTACAAAGAACAGTGTACGTGTATCTGTTTTCATTTGACTAGTTCTATAGTAATGGGTATATATAGACAAAAAGACAATAAATGAGAATGGTCAGAAATTATTTAGAGGAGAGGGCAGATCACAAAAGGAATTCAATTCACACCATTTATTGAGCATCTACTGTGTGTTTGGCATTATTCTAGGTACTGGATTTTCAGAGATGCCTAAAATACAAAGATCAATAAAGAGCTCACATTCAAATGGACAGATAACTGTGAAATTGAGTGCAATAGCATGGAGTGGTTTTAATAGTATTAACAAATTACTGTGAAAGAACAAAATAAATCCTATCATTTAGCTAAGTTGGAGAAAGTTTTAGGGAAAAGATGACGCTAGTTTAGCCTCGAAAGATAAATAAGGTTTCACCAACAATATGTGCCCATTTCCTATACTTCTCTTTCCATCTTGTTGGCATTCCATTTAGTAAAGAATGGGAAAAATCATGGAGGCATGAAACTGCATTTTCAAGGGTGATGAGCAGTCTGATTTGAATAAAGCATAGGATATGTGGAATGTGACATTGGAAAATAGGTTGAGATCATCTTCCAAAAGTCTCCTTACTAAGGAAGTTGAATTTTATTTTATAAGTAATGGAAAGCCACTGAGAATATTAAAGCAGAAGGGTGACATAGTCAGATCTGAGTTTTAGAAAAATAACTTACAACAGTATGGAGGATGGCTTTATGGAGAGAGACCAGCAAGAAGAATACTGTAAATAATCTAACCTTGAATGCATGAGGGTGTGAATTAGGGTAGTAGTAGTGAGAACAGAGAAGAGGGATAGATGTAAAAAACATTTAAAAGTAGAATTGGCAGGATAGTGATATTTTTTATATAATAAAGATTAGAAGGAGAAAGGAGTCAAACAGGACTCTGAGATTAGTATAACTCGTAGAATGATAATGTCATTAACTGACACAAGAAATGTGAAAGGAGAAGCAGATTTGGTAGATGAAAATAATGTGTTTAATTTGGAAGCTGTTGAATGTATATTGCCTGCAGGACATCTAGCCTGAAATACATACTATGCATTTGGAAATGTGAATCTAATCTTAGGAGAGAAGTTGGGAGATGAGATACAGATTTAAGGTTTATTAGCATAAAGATAAAATTTCAAGGTATAGTTATAATCATCTATCAAAGGAGTGGAGAACTATAGAAGAAGGCTAAAAAAGAAAGAGTAGGGTGTGTGTGTGTGTTGGGGCAGGGTGGGAGGGGGAGCCTGTAAGAACGGTGAGAAAGCTAGGAGGATAAAGGAAGAGTAATACCATGAAAACAAAGAAAAGAGGCTGTTCCAAGAACAAGTAGTCAACATAGTCATGCTACAGAGCTGTTAAATGACATGAAACTTGGGAAAAATCCTTTTGCTAATTTGCAGGTTATATCTGTGGGGTGGGGAAATCTGTAGAACAGTGAGGGCACGAGTCAGGTTGTTAAGGAGTGATGGGAAGTTAGAATTTGAAAGTAGCCAAGTGTGGACTTTTATATTAAGGAAGTGGGAGGGGCGCCTGGTGGCTCAGTTTGTTGTGTCCAACTCTTGGTATCAGCTCAGTTCATGATCTCAGGGTTTTGAGATTGAGCCCCGTGTCATGCAACACTCTCAGCGGGGATTCTGCTTGAAGATTCTCTACCTCTGCCCCTCCCCCAACCTATGCACACTCTCTCCTCTCTCTAAAATAAATCTTTAAATAAAAAGGAGAGAGAGAGTAATTGGGTCAAGGAGAAAAATGAGTTAAGGCTGTCAGAAGAGCATATTCTTTTTGTAAGGTTGGTTTGTTCTAGTTCTATTTGTAAGGCTGAAGAGAACATGCTGGTATAGTGAGAAGGATTGTGAATAAGCAACAGAGAAGAGATTAGTGCTAGACTAGGCCTTGAGGGGGATAGGAAAGGATGGGATAAAAAAACTCATTGAGAGTTGAGCCTTGGAAAAGAAGGACCTTGCACAGATCTTTAAAAGGTTAAAAATAGATGAGATGAAGGGAAAGTAATAGGTGAGTTCATGTCTGTTAGCCTCTACAGGGACTCAGTGGCACTTACTTTGTCTTATATTTGAGGTTCCCAAGAAAGAGTACTCCCCCAAGAAAAAGATTATGAGATTTTAAATAGCCAGTGAAAGCCCCGTTTATAGATGTAAATATTAGGCTGAAGTGTCAGTTATTTTTGCACTACTTAGTGCTCACTACTCGTCACTCAGTTGAGTTAAGATCTGTATGTCTGATTTGCAACAAGAAAATGAAACTTAAAGAAAGTGATGAAGGTGTAACTTTTAGAGAATTTTAAAAATAATTTTTCATTTGTAACAAGAGGTCGGTTAATGTAGTTAAGAATACAACCCATATATTTAGCTTTGGGTTTGGATCCCAACTATATCCACCTGATCTTGGCAAATTACTTAAACATATGTGAACCTCACCTTTCTCACCTGTAAATTGGGGATTTTTATGAGCATGAAATTGTATTTATTAAGTACTCAGCACAATTCAATAAATGGTAGCTCTCAATATTAGTAATTACTTTGGGATCATTTTTATTTTTTTTACTATTTCCAAAAGCTTGTGTTAATAAAATATCTTCATACAAAACATTTTTTTAAAGATAGATTTATTTATTTATTTGAGAGAGAGCACGAGAGTGGGGAGGAGGGGCAAAGGGAGAGGGAGAGAATCTCAAGCCGACTCCCTGCTGAGTGCAGAGGCTAACCCAGGGCTCAATCTCATGACCCTGAGATCATGACCTGAGCTGAAACCAAGAGTCTGACGCTCAACTGACTGAACCACCTAGGCGCCCCCATACAAAACACATTTACATAACTATTCATTTTGGTTAAATTTTATATTAGGTTGAAGAACTTAATGGAGAAATTAATGAAATTAAAAATGAGTTATCATCACTTAAAGAAACTCA
Source organism: Zalophus californianus (assembly GCF_009762305.2). Lineage (NCBI taxonomy): Eukaryota > Metazoa > Chordata > Mammalia > Carnivora > Otariidae > Zalophus > Zalophus californianus. The sequence goes on along the minus strand of NC_045605.1, from coordinate 85,249,646 downwards.
TATTAAGTTACAAGAACATTACAATGAATTATGTGATCAGAAGAAGTTTGAGGAAGACAAGAAGTTTCAGGTAAAGTTCAAGTGTCTGGAGGGTACAAAACTTAAAGAAATTAGGACTATTACTGATGATTTCTCTCTGCTTTGTATTTTCAGTGTCCCAACTTTTAAAAAATGAGTATAAGCATGTAGTCTGTGATACATTTTCAGTTAATTTTTGTGTACAGTATGATATAAAGATTGAGGGTCATTTTTTGGACATGGATTTCCAGTTGTTCCAATACACACATTTTTTTAAGAAGACTTTTTTTCTCTCATTGTACCTTGGTATGTTCTTTGAAAATTAGTTGATCTAATATATGTGTGGATCTATTTCTGAATTCTTCATTATGTTCCATTGATTATATGTTTATCATTAAGTCAATATACAACACTGTGTTTATTACTGTAGCTTTGTAAGAAGGCTTGAAATGTGGTAGTGCAAGTCCTTGAATTTTTTTTTTCTTTTTCAAAATTGTTTTGGTTATTCTAAGTCCTTTGCATTTCCAGATAGTTTTTAGAATCAGTTTGTCAATTTCTAAAAGACAAGTGTGGGATTTTGGGTTGTGTTGAATCTGTAGATTAATTTGTGAAGAATTGACATCTTAATATTGAGTCCTCCAATTCATGAACATGGTATATCTTTACATTTATTTAGACAGTCTTTAATATCTTTCTCAGAAATGTTTTGTAATTTTCATTGTGTAAGTCTTTAAAATGTTTTGTGAAATTTATCCCTGAATATTTCATGTTTTAGAATCCTATTATAAACAGTATTTTAAACGTTAATTTTTCTAATTGTTTCTTGCTAGTATATAGAAGTAAAATTTGATTTTTATACATTGACCTTGTATCCTGTTGCCTTTTAAAATCTATTGTAATGGTAGAGTTTTTTTTTCCCCTAATTTTTGGGTTTTCTGTGTACATTATCATGTCATTTGTGAATTTAAGGAAGTTTTATCTCCTTCTGCTTTGTATGAATTTAACTTTTTTCTCAATTTATTACAGTAACGAAGACCCTCTAGTACAATGTCGAATGAAAGTTGTGACAGTGGACTTGCTTGCCTTGTTCCTCCATTTCAGATGGAGAATTTTTAGTCTTTTACCATTTCATATGATGTTAGCTATAGGTTTTTTGTATATGTTTTCAGATTGAGGAAGTTTTCTTCTGTTCCTAGTTTGCTGAGTTTTTATCATGAATGGGTATTAAGTTTTGTGAAATGATTTTTCTGTATTAATTGAGATAATCATTTTTTCTTTATTCTGTTAATATGTTATTATTAACCAATTAATTACAGTAACTGATTTACAAATTTAAAATAACCTTGCATTCCTGGAATATGTATTTTCTTTTTTATAAATGGCTGGATGTAATTTGCTAATGCTATAAGGATTTTGCATTGATTAGGAATACTGATCTGTAGGTTTTGTTTGTTTTTTCTTTGTATTCTTTTGGTCTGGTTTTCATATCAGAGTAATACTTCATAAGATGAGTTAGAATGTGTTCCCTCCTCCTGAAAGAGTATTGTGTAGAATTGGTATTCTTTACTAAATATTAGAATTTGCCAGTGAAGCTATCTATGCTTTTTCTTTGTGGGAATATTTTTAATAACAAATTAAGTATTATTTATAGGGCAGTTCACTCTATTTCTTCCTGTGTTGGTGTGCAGAAGAAAATAATTAACAGAGAGGCCTGTGAATGCTATCCTTAGAAAGGCCTGCTTATAAAGTTGGCCCTTGACTGATACCTGGAAACTTGGATCTGGAGAAGGTTCCCCACCATTACCTAACTGCCAGGAGTGGCTCACTGTGCCTAAACTGTTAGTCAAACATTGTGGTTATCTGAACATCTGTTTTCTTACTGGGAGTCTGGAGTTCTGGTGCATGCTAGGCAGATAGCATGACCAGCACCCAAAAAATCCTTGAGCACTGAATCTCTGATGAGCTTACCTGGTGGAAGAAAATTCATGCTTGTTGTCACAATTCACTGCTGCAGGAATTAAGCATGTCCTGGGTGACTCCACTGGGATAGGACTCTTGAAAGTTGGTACCTGGTTTGCTCCAGACTCCACCCTGATATGCATTTTCCCTGTGCTGTTTTTGCTTTGTATTCTTTTGCTGTAATAAATCTTAGTCATTAGTACAACCGTATCCTGAGTCCTGTGAGCCTTCCTAGCAAATCACAGAACCAGGGAGTAGTCTTAGAGATTTACACCACAGTCGTTTTTGGTAATTTTTGTCTCTCTGGGGACTGTCCTTTTCATGTAAGTTGTCAGATTTGTTGGCAGAGAGTTACTCGTGATATTCTGTTATTTTTACATTCCTCTCTAGGATCTGTATTGATTTCTTCTCTTTCATTTGTATTGTCCTGCCTTTCTTCTTCCCACTCCTCCTCTTCCTCCTTTTCTTCCTCTCTCTCTCTCATCAATTTAGCTAGATTTTCAATTTTATTGGTCTTTTCAAAGAACCAGGTTTTGACTTCATTGATTTCCTTCTCATTTTTGTTCATTTACTATTTCATTGGCTTTTGCTATTAACTTAATTATTTCTTTCATCATACTTACTTTGGATTTGATATGCTTTTTTCTAGGTGCTTAACTTGGAAACTTAGATCATTGATTATTGGTCTTTCTTCTTTTCTAATATAAGCATATAAAGCTATACATTTTCCTCAAAGCATTGTTATAGCTTCATCCCACAAATTCCGATATGTAGTGTTTCCATGCTTATTCATATTTTAGAATTCCTTTTGTAAGGTCTTCCTTGATCCATTGGTATGGGCATAAACCATATGGGTATGACCTGTAACTGTTGTTTAATTTCCAAGTATCTGAGAATTTTCCAAATTTCTTTCTGTTAGTGATTTCCAATATAATTTAGTTGTGGTCAGAGAACATTTTCTATGAGACTTTTATCCTTTTAAATATAAATACATCCTTTTAAATATAAATATCCTTTTATTTATTTATTTTAAAGATTTTATTTATTTGAGAGAGAGAAACAGCATGAGAGGGGAGAGGGTCAGAGGGAGAAGCAGGCTCCCCGCTGAGCCGGGAGCCCGATGTGGGACTCGATCCCAGGACTCTGGGATCATGACCTGAGCCGAAGGCAGTCGCTTAACCAATTGAGCCGCCCAGGCGCCCTATAAATATCCTTTTAAAAAAGACTTGTTTTTTAGCCAAGCCTATTATCTATCTTGGTGAATATTTCTTTTTTTTTTTTTCTTTTTTAAAAAGATTTTATTTAAGAGAGAGAGAATGCACACAAGGGGGGGTGGGGAGCAGAGGAAGAGGGAGAAGCAGACTCCCTGCTAAGTGGGGAGCCTAAGAAAGACGCAGGACTCATCCCAGAGACACAGGACTCGATCCCTGAGATCATGACCTGAGCTGCAGGCAGACGTTTAGCTGACTGAGCCACCCAGGCGCCCCTATCTTGGTGACTATTTCATGTGCCCTTGAAAAGAATGTGTATTCTGTTATTGGTTGGTTGAATGTTTTATAAATGCCAGTTAGATCAGGCTGGTTGATAATGTTGTTCAAGTCTTTTCTATCCCTACTGAATCTTTTGTATACTTGTTCTATCAATTAGTGGGAGAAGACTATTGAAATCTTTAATTATAACTGTGAATTTATCTTGCTTTTTTCAGTTCTGTCAGTTTTTGCTTCATGTGTTTTTAAGCTCTGTTATTAGGTATATATACATTTATGATTGTTAAGACTTCCTGATTAGTTGATCGTTTTATCATTATGAAATATCCATCTTTTTCCTAGTAATATTTCTTGTCTTGAAATCTATTTTGTATAATATTAATACAGCTATTCCATCTTTTATGGTTAGTGCTTGCATTACGTGTCCTTTTCAATCCTGTGACTTTTTCTAATGGGAATATTCATGATTCCTTTATGTTGAGTAATGACATGAAGAAGTCTTTTATTTTCTCTTTGAGAACTGTTTCTTGCATATTTTTTATTCTGGTAAAATATACATAAAATTTACTACTTAAACTATTTTTATGTGTGCAGTTCAGTGGCATTAAGTTCATTCATAAATGGGCATGGTTGTGTACCAACAAAAGAGTATTTCCGAAAACAGTAGGCCCAAGTTGGCCCACTGGCCATAGTTTGCAAAGTGCTTTTCTAGAGTAATTGATCATAGTCTGCTTTTAAATAATATTATGCCAAATTCTCTGATTAGTAAGAAGCTTACAATACTATGTTCTCATTTTCTGCTTCCTGGTTTTTGTGATATTTTTGTAATACACTTTACTTTTACATATGTTATCAACTCCACCATATATTATTTATTTTATTTTAAATTGTTAATTACCTGGTTAAGAAAATGAAGAATTAGAGAAAACGTCTTTTACATTCACTCATATTTGCCATTTCAGGCACTCTATTCGTTTGTGTAGATCCAGGTTTCTAGCTGGTATCCTATTACTTCAACTTGAAGAGCTTCCTTTAATATTTGTGCATGTGTGTGTAAGCGTGCACATGTGTGTGGATATCTGGTGAGGAATTCTCTCAGCTTTTGTCTGGAAAAGTGTTTATTTCTCCTTAATTTTTAAAGGGTATTTTCACTGGATATAAAATTCTAGATGGACAGTTTTTTCTTTCATTCATTTGAAGATGCTGTTCCATTGTTGCTTGCATTGCATATTTTGCTTGGGATTTATTGAATGATTTGTGAATCTTTGTGTACTTGTGTGATTATTTCTTTAGGATAAATTTCCAGAAATAGTATTGCTGGATCAAAGATCTTGCTCACAGGGGCGCCTGGGTGGCTCAGTTGGTTAAGCGACTGCCTTCAGCTCAGGTCATGATCCTGGAGTCCCGGGATCGAGTCCTGCATCGGGCTCCCTGCTCAGCGGGGAGTCTGCTTCTCCCTCTGACCCTCCTCCCTCTCGTGCTCTCTCTCTCTCATTCTCTCTCAAATAAATAAAAATCTTTTTTTAAAAAAAAGAGCTTGCTCACTTATAATTTTGACACATATTGTGAGATTGCCTTCCAGAAAGATTGTTTATACTCCCACCAACCACATATAACAATACCTGTATACCCAAACTCTGAATATTTAATCAGTTTTAATTTTCATTTTTATTTTAAACATACTTTCTTATGTTTGTCAATTATATTTATTTTGTGAGTTACTAGTTTATATTTTCCCATTTACAATTAAACGTGCTCAGGTTTCTCTCATTTTACAAAGTACACAAAGACTTTTTTGATCCTGTGTCCATCTCTAAATACAAGTCTGTTCTCTCCCTGTAGCATCAGGTTCAAACTCATACTCTTTAAATCTGAAAAGAGTGGTCTAATACTCTTTACTTCCATACTCTTTACTTCCCTCCTTCCCATTTATCCTTCAACATAGGGCAATCTGGCTTCAACCCTCCCACTTCATCCAATGGACACTACTTCCAGAGGACATTTTTCAGTCCCTTTGATAGTGTACATTGATACTATCTCCTTCTTGAATACCTTTTCTCCTGTCATATTTCACTCATCTGTTTTCTATCTACCTCTCAAACTGCTCTTTAAAGTGGAAATAATGTTATTCTTATCATTAATTAGGCAACCATGAGTTATATGCATTAATACATAATTGAATTTAATCTTCACATTTTCATGTTATAGATGAGAAAATAGACTCACAGTGTTTTAAGTATTGTAGGCAGCCTCTAAGACAGCCCCAAGTGATTCCTACTCCATTTATTCATGTTCTTTTGTAATCCTCTCCCCGAGTCTGAGCTGAATTTAGTGACTTGTTCCTAATTAATAAAGTAACAGTAAAAGTGATATCACTTCTGAGATTAGGTTTTAAGATGACTGTGGTTTCTGTTTTAGGTGCACCACTTAGAGGCACCACTCAGTCTTTCTGTGCCTCTTTCTCTGAGCCCATGCAAGGCCCAGGCTATTTGCTAAGATGCCACATTGTGAAGAGAGGCCTTAGAGGAAGAAAGGCCACATAGAAGAAAACTTAGGCACCCCACCCAACAGCCAGCACCAACTGCCAGCCACTGAGTGAGCCTTCTTAGAAGCAGACCCTCCAGCCCCAGTTAAGACTTCTAGTAATGACAGCTTGCCTAGAACCTCATGAGGGACCCTGAGTCATCAAGCCAAGTCATTAATGAATTCCTGATTCATTGAAACTATGGCATAATAAATATTTGCTGTTTTATACCACTAAGTTTGGGTAATTTGTTACACAGCAATAGATAACTAATATCTTCTTCTAAGATTTCACACTTAGTAAGTACTGAAACCAGGATCTGAACCCATATTTATCCAAGACTACAAAGCTCCTGGTAACTACCATATTGTTTTTGTCATTCTCCTTTGCAGATTTTTCCTTTGCAAGTTTCTCTTCTTCTGCCTCATTTGTGGATTTCATTAGCATTTTATCCTTTACCCTTTTTTCCCTGCAAAATATACTCTCACTTAGTCTCATCAACTTGTCCATCTTCAGTTGCCATCTGTCTACCAATGATTTTCAAATTTACATTTCCAGGTAAATTTTCTCATAAGCTCCGGATTCATAAATCTGGATGTTCATTAGACATCTCCACCTTATTATCTTACTAACTTTTCACACTAAGCAGGTTCAAACAACCCATGACATTTTCATCCACACCTGCGACTACTGTTTTCTAGTTGAGTAAATAACATCCACCAGTCACCTACATACCTAACCTGAACTGTGATTCAATCTTGACTCTTTCATATCCTATCATTCATCAAGTCCTGTTTATTAGCTCATAAATAATTCGTGTTATCTATTCAGTTCTTCATCTCTAATGGTATCGCCTGGACTATGGCATTATGACACTCTTCTGATGCATCTCTCTGCCTCATGCTGTCTCCCTTTAATTCAGTATTTTTCAGACTTCTAAGTACAGCCTATTAGTGGTTCATGGAAATTAGTTTAGTGGTCTGTGACCAGCATTCTTTAAAAAATGAACTAAAGTAGCATAGAAAACAGAATGTAATCTCATTAAGAGTAGATATTTGGTGTGCTGTGTTGTAGAACATTTATTTCTCATTGCAGGTTTTAATCAATGAAGTTTAGAAAACATTAATCTATTCTTGATGCTGCAGCCAGAATGGTCTTTCCAATCAGATCATGTTTATTACCTTGTCTAAAACCCTTCAGTGACTTCTCATGGTATTCTTGGAACTCCTCCACATGCTGTATTTGGCCCTTAATGACCTGGGCGTAGCTTACCTCAAGCATCATCTCTCTCCATTCTCCCAGCAATATAAGCTCTAGCTGAAATAAATCCTGAGTAGTTCCACGAGAAGACTATAATCTTGCTTGCATTTAGCATCTGTATATGCCATTTGTTTTCCCTGGAGTGCCTCCTTATCCTCATCGAGATTATTCTTTTCCTATCTTCCTCCTGGATTGTTTTTTGACGCTAGGGTCTGTAGGTTGCTCATCATTGTATCCGAAAGCTTAGTGCAGTGTTTCCATGGAGTATGTGCTGAATATGTGTGGGGAATAAAAGGATGTTGAATTGATCCACTGTTTTTAAAGATGCATAAAACAATTCGCTAGCCACGACTACCTTGCTTTTAATAAAAGAGTGGTATTTTATTACATATAATGTGTGAGATTACATAATAATGTGTAATGCATGTTGAAAACCTCAAAGGGTCTCAATTTTGTTTAAATATGATAAACTATACAAAATGAGGTTAAAGTGATCTTGTTACAAAGAGTAGTATATTAAATTTAGCAAGTCATTTGGCTTTCAAATAGAAATTGCTGAATGGTTGACCTGAAACACAGATTCTTTCATCAACAGAATTTGTTCAGAAGTCTTATACTATTTAACAATATGTTTTTACATTAAAGATATTTTTTTCCATTTTACATTAGAATATTCCAGAAGTAAATACTAAAAACAGTGAAATGTCAATGGAAAAATCAGAAAACATCATCATACAGAAATACAATTCTGGGCAAGAAATAAAGAAAAATACTTTTTGTTCAGATACTAACTACAAAGAAAAGGAGAAGAAAGAAGGTCCATGTGTAGAAGTCATTATAGAAGGTAACCAGCATATTGCTATTTTCTAATTTTATATATTGAGCCCCTCCCCAAAATAAAGGATCTGTCAAAGTGCTGTGCTAGGCCATCTATGGAATTTAGGGGAATATCAGTTACAGTCTTTGCTTTGAGACTCCTGTACTGTATTTGAAGAAACACTTTTTCATTTGTATATGTCTTAAGACAGGCCTCTTTTGAGCTATTCTTTACAGTCAGTTATTTTTGGGGAAAATTCTGTTTTTGTCTTGTCATTTACTCCATGGCTTTTTGCATTGTTTTCTGCATTCACTGCTTTGTGGAGTGTGTTCTCTGGGATACGAATAACCTTCTGATATCAGACCTAGAGCACTTTTCTTAGTTCAAATGGCCTGTCTGTAACCATTGAAATAATTTACTAATTTGTCCGTCTTGAAAAAGAATTGTTTATAAAGACCATAAACTTAACTGTATGAAGGTGTTCAAACCTAGGCTGAACAACCACTTGGTGGAGACGTTGTAGAAAGAATGAATGGACTAAAGCCCTTCAAGTCCTGAATTTTGTATTCTAAATTTTAACTATATGGAAATATTGAAATCTATGGTTAAAACCCAGATGAATAAAATATATGTCGTAAGTATTCTATACATTTGCCCAAAAGTATCCCCAAACTTTAAAATACTTAGAAGGTAATGAATAAAAAGTGATGATTGTCAAGTCTTGAAGAAACAGCTAGCAATTCTGGATCCTAAGTAGTTTAAAAAGAAAACCACAGGCCTAAAATGGAGTCTCTCGTGTTAAGAACCCCATGTCAGCAAACCAAAACTTAATACCTAACCAAACTGCAGCTTCAGCCCCAGGAATGTAACCTTTAATCAGTCAACCTGGAATTTCCTGGTCAGCAATAAGAAACCCATTGATAGACCTCTTCCTTTCCCCTTAGGAGGGCAACCTTGCCTAAAACAATGTATTCTTTGCTAATAATTTTTTTCCACTCATTCACTACCTTTAAAAACCTTTCCTTTTTTTTCTGTAGCTCACTGGGGCTCTTTTCTCTTTGCTAGATAGGATGCTGATTCAATGAATCATTTAATAAAACCATTTAGATCTTCAGATTTCCTTGGTTAAATATTTGACAGTAGTAATAGAAATTAAGAGTCTAACTTGTTAGGATAAATTCATTTTTATTTACTCGGCTGTGTGTTTACATGGAATTGTACTGTATGCTCAAAAGGAAGTATAACAGACTAGAAAATTAAAAACCATTTCCTAATACCCTCAACTTACTTCCCTCTTTTTAAACCAAAAATACTTTTGCTGTTATGAAATAAAAATTTAATATGAGTAGAGCCAAATATTTAGCATGCTAAATATATATTATGACCAAGGGAACTCAATATTTAGTAAAATTGGTATCATAATGTTTGTGTAATGGCCAATGAGATATTTAAGGCTAAATATGTTTTTACATAAATAGGTAATACATTGTGTCTTATAAAAGCAGGTTTTAGTGTATAATATAAAAATACTGTGTTCTCATCATGACAGATTTACAGCTTTTTGAAAAAAGCTCAAAGAATGAAATTGACCCTGCTATATCTCAGGATGAAAATCAGAGTGAAATCTCCCTAAGCAAAGCCCTTGCCACAGAAAAAGAACTAATTAGTCAAGGACAAACCTTGAATGTTACTGACTTTAGAAAAGCAGTTACTTCAGAAATAAAAGACAAGGTGGATTCGGGAAAAGACAATGGATGTACAGAGTTTAAATCACCAAACAATTCTTTTTTAGTGGCAGATAGATCAATAGAAACAGAAAAGATACGCCTAGAAAGAACTGAAGGATTCGAGCTTCACCATGCAGATGTCCATCTGGAGGTTGAAAATAACAGATCATCTAACAATATCTTAAGTGAGATGATGGCTCACCATACAAATCAAAAGAAAGATGTTTCTGAAGATGAACCATTCAAACGATTCAGACTGCTTCCAGTGATTCAAGAAAATGTCACAGAGAAGGAACTTAAAAATAGTGACCAAACCAAAGCAGATCTGGATTCATCTCTAAATGTAAAAAAGAATGCTGTTCAGTGTCAGAAATACAGTTTACAGGAGTCAAGTAATGTTATGTTAGATGATAAACAATGTAAAATAAACCAGATGCAACTGTTAAATAAAAAAAGTGAGTGCAGTGTATTGCCATTTAAACAAACTTCAGTTTTTCAGCAGATCTGTAGTAATACTTCAGAGAAACCTGAACTAACTGTTCCCTCTGATACAGCAACTAACCACCCTTCATCGGCTGCTTTCAGTGAGAATTTGAAAGTACTTAAGAATTCAGATAAAAATGTTAATATTATGCCTATGTTGGTGAAACCCAACTCAAGCCCTAGTGAAAGAACTATATGGAAAAATCTGAATGAGATGCACACTAGTCAATTGAAGAACTGTTTGGGATATTTAGAAAGTGCAACCACTTCCCATCTTCAAGTTAAAAATGAGACTATACATACTTCACAAGCAAAAGACATGAAAACTGCTGTTCCTATGCAAACTTCCACAGAAATACAGTTTTCTAATAAAGAGAGTCAGATTGATGAGAATCAGATAACTGACGCCACAAAAAATGACCTCTTCCTTTTTGTGAATGTCAATGAAAGACAGCATTCATTGTTAGATAATACAGAGAAAACAGAGTCATTAAATGACATCGTTTCAGGAAAAATCTACAGTGAAGGACAGCTGGAAGAATCATGTTCATTTCACATAAAGCCATCTGGAGATTTAGTAAACAGAAGTGGAAGGTCAGCCTTTGATCTTTCAACTTCAGATAAAAAAACTGAGAAAATTCCAGTATATGTGAATTTTTTAGACCCTAGTCCTTGGTCAAAAGTAAATCAAACTAAAAGTCAAACACCGAGCACTTCAACTTCTAGCATTCCTTTGTTGAAGGAGAGACCAGTAGGCCCATCAGAAAACAAAAATATGGTTTCAATGACACTTTGTAAAAACGATGATGATGATATCAGGAAGGATATTGGACCAGGTAAGAAAACAATGTTTATGTTTTCTTTTAAAATTTGAATTTCTACTCCTTATTCCTGATAAAGGGGCTGTTTATGTTTAAAATGAAACCATTTAAAATGTTAGTATTTTTTTTTTTAACCTAAACCTAAGATACTCTATACATGTATATATGTAAAAGTAGGAAAGGTTTTATTTAAATGAGGGGATTTCTTTTCACTTAAATCTGAGCCGCTAATAGCAACATGTGCAAATGCATTCTGGAAATAAAAAAAATTTCACCAAGAAACTGGAAATAGCAGAAACAACCACAGGTCCAGGTCATTAATTTTAAATTAGCAACAACTATCTAATTGGAGTCTCACAGTTGTTAAGGCTTCTGCCGGTGGGCACATTTATTCCTTTTCATTCTATACTGAAAAAACTTCCCTTATTTTCTTCTCCCAATTTTCTCCCTCTTTCCTTGATTTGTCTACTTCTAGCTTCCCTTCACCAGCACTAGAATCCAGCTTTCTTCATTTTATAAGCACTGTTGAGGTGTAACATTAATACATTTCGTATCATTGGTATTTGTAACTCAAACACTTTAAACCGAATCCCTTAGTTATGTACCAACATTAAAACATTCAGATATTCAACATTTCAAAGAATAGTGTATTCTAACCACCACATGAAATAAGTGCCAAAGTTTTGCTTTATAAAAATATTCTAGAGTAAAAAATAGGGGGAGGTAAATGGATGAATACATAGGACTTAACATTGATGGGTGTTTAAGCTGGGTGATGGTCCTAAGTTCATACTCTATTTTTGTGTTTGAAATTTTTCCTAGCAAAAATATTTAAAAATACAAGTATACTACATATCATGTATAAATGCTGTACAGATGTAACTTGAACAATGAACAACAGTTTAAGATTATCATGAAAAAAGTTTGCTTTACTAATAGCAATCTCATAGTGAAAGTTATTGAGGTTGTTAAAGATATTCTTAGATTTTACCAGGAACTTTAACAGTGTGCTTTTAGACCCATTAAAGAAATGCAGATTACAAGAAAGCTTTGAATGGCCCTCAGAGCTACTGGATTCTTTAAAAAAAGGCAATTGATAGAACTTTGAAGAGAAAAATTGGGAATTAAAAGCAAAATAAGGGTATCAGCTTTACTAGCATAAATGGAGAGGTAATGCAGGGAAAAATAGAAACCACCAAAATACTCTAAAACCTCATTTTGCACACTAAACTTTCCTAATAAAATAAATGTATTAACTTCAGATTCCATTAATTTTGAACCTGTTGAATGCTGCAGTTAGGCAAGTGCTGTTAAGGTTCTGGTCTCGTGTTTACCGTTTTCTCACAAGGCCTTTCTTGTAAGTTAAATCTCAATGATATAAATAAGGATGGGAGGGGAGATCTAAAATTCTGTAGAAATTCAACTTGTAAAATATCTACTCATAAAAGATACAAGTATCTTTTAACCTTCAAAGCTGACATGTTTCTCTAAATCATTTTTATCTACTTATTAAATTCCAGTGACCCCTACTAGTCATCCCGTTTGTTGTGCGTCTTACTGTGGCTGGTTTCTTTATATTGTATAAATCTTTTAGTTGATTCAGACTTTTTCCCATCAATCTTAACTGTTAAGATGGCTCACTTAATATGTTTACATCTGTGGCAATGCAATAACCAGGGGAATTAGGGTAACATTTTATGGAAGTTATTCTGTTTTAGAAGATATTTATACCATTTCACTCATTTTAGCGTGAAACTGGGTTTTAGAAAGTAGCAATAAAATTGTTTTCTGAAATGAAATGCCTAATGTATATTAAGAGCAAAGTCAACGAAAACTACAAAATGTTCAAAGTAAAAACAAAATAGAAATTGCTGCTTTTTAAATAGAAAAGCATAGATAGGATCAGAGAAAAACAAGTTCAGTCACTAAAATGAGCGCCTGGAGAATAAAATTCAGTTGTTGCCATTTCCTCTTTGTCAACCAGATACTACCAGCATTAACAGAGTTGCTGACACTTTGAATAACTCGAGTATCCATCCAGATCCCAAGGGAGAGCCCAGTGAAGAGAGGAATGCAACTGCAAAGACTTTTTACGATTCTTCTTTTCCCACAGAACACGTAAGTCAATTAAAAATATTGCCGAGCAGACCTTAGTGAGCTAATTCTACAGATATGTGTAGAACTGTATGCATCTGGATGCTTTAAGACCTAACTGATCTCCAAAATAATATCAAGAGGGCAACATGGCACCATTTTTCACAATTAAGGTTGATGGAAAACAGCAGGAAAAAGTCACAGTGTATAAATCAAATAGATATAACCCAGCCTGTTTTGGGAAGGACAGCGTGAGGTAGTGTATTATGTATGTACTTCTATTTTTTTAGTCACCTAAATTTAGGAGTAGTGGCATTTGAGCATTTAAAATTTTATCTTAATAAAAGATGCCTCAAAATAATGCAATCAGTTAAGTTCCATTGTTCTTGATAGTGCTTAAGTAATTACATCATTTTGGGAAACTACTGCAAAGAAAGAAATTTAAATTATTTCCATAGTTAGAACACAGTATGCGAAGGGATCAAATATCCTTAATATATGTGATATCAGGTATGAATGTATATATATTTTAAGCAAAGTATTTGTAGAGATTACATGGCTCCACAAGTCCATTTGTCATATGACAAGCAACTAACTACAGCTGACCAGTTTTTTGGCAAAATTTACAAGTTATTTTTATCTCAGAGTGCAAAACTTGAGCATGAAAAAGACTGTATTGTTCAAAATCTTAAAAACAGGCAATTATAGGTGTTAACTGCTAAAAGGTATAACCTAAAAAGGTTAGGAAAGATTACAGAAAAAAACCAACTGCACAGTGACAAATTTTAAAGTCACTGTATATTTTTAAAATCTTAGAGGTACACATTAACTTTCCCTTAGGACCTATAAAACAAAAATTACAGCACTAACACAGCCTTAACAAATAACAGCTTTTAACAATGTATTTTATTTTCCTTTTTAAATTAAGTTCATTTAAATTTTAAAATGCAACCCCAGGCTGATACAAAGAAGACTGGTAACCTGGCTGGGGGAAATTTTACACCAAAGAGTAGATCTTTTAGGCAGAAAGAGGAGATACAGAGGTAATGAAGTGATTTTTAAAAGGAAGTGATAGGAAAGGAAGGAGCAAAGATATGTAGCAACATGTCTGGAACGAGAATTACTGCTGTAGGCTGCAAAACCTCAATTAAGCCAAATATGACAAGTTTTGTTACGTGTAAACTTTCATTGACACTACTACATCTTGTTTCTCCAGCCAATCCCTGCTCCTGCCCCTCCCACCAAGTAGGTAGTTAAGGGAAAAGAAAACTAAAGCAGGTATGTGTAAATGTCTCTTTTTTCTCCATCATCAAGATAAAAAGTCAAGGATTCTGGAAAATTAGTAATTTGAACTAGATATCAAATGCACCAAAATGCATCAAGCATTGTGAGATCCCATTCAGTCATAAGACCATCAGTCAGTTTACCTCAAAAATTGGCAACCTAAATTTAGATTTGATACATTTCTCTACATCTATTCTCCATATTGCATGGATGACTTATTTTCATTTTGGCCCTGTGAGCTAAATGGTATATGCTGGGTACTTAAATGCCATACATTATCAGAAATATACATTTATGCCCATTTTTATCCATTACCAGTTACTCTACAATAGCATTTTGCAACTAAACAGTGCTAGGAATGAAGCCACAAAACTTAAATGACTTGCCTATGGTCTCTGGGCAGTCCTGTGCTGATACTTTTGTTTTCATCTGTTACTTCATAAGAACATAGGTAATCAGCTATGAACACAGCATCACCACAAGGATCAGAGGCTTTCAAGGGGACTGTCACTGACTGTAGAATTCTCAGGAGCCAAGTAGACCCATCCAAAAGGAGCAACCCTTAGGGAACTGAGGTTAAATGTAAATATTTAAGCTCACTGAAATATTACTATATAATCTCACTTTGAAAACAATGTTATGCATGTGCCACCTTTTCCAGTCTAATGGGGAAATTTTAAAGTAAGATAATACTCGAAGATCTTCACAAAGATCTGTAAACAAATTATATTCATTATAGCCTAATTTACAACAGTAAGCATGTCCCAGCAACTTAAATGTTCAACATATTACATTATGGAATATGGAATATAACGGAGCCATGTTCTTACACTTTTAAGAACAGAGGAAAATGCTATAAATGTTCTAAACAGAATAGAAAATGATATAATTATGATCCAGATTTTAAAAGTACACACACACACACACACACACACACACACACACACACACACACACACACACACACACACACACACACACACACACACACACACACACACACACACACACACACAGAAGAGACCAGAATATTTACATCAAAATGTTTAATGGCAGTTCAGATTTTAGGTAATTTTAATGTAATTCTTACTAAAATATATAATAACCTTTTACCAGATTTTATCTGGAATCAAAGAAGACCATTGAAGATTTTTTTTTAAAGAAATTTTGTGCAGCCACTGACAATGGTTTATGAGAAATTTTAAAGAACTAGGAAACAGCCCACAGAGGGAAAAAACAAGACATAAAATTCTATAGAATGATCAAATATGCTAAAAATAGAAAAAAAGACTAGTAGCAAACAATACCAAAATGTTGACTGTTCTCTCTGGATAGGTTACTGGTGATTTTAGTTTCTTTATTGGAAGTTTAGATAATAGAGGAAAAAGCATAATTATTATCAGAAAAAAATCTTAAAATGAAAAACTTATAATACTGTGTTAAATAAGTATGACCCAATGCAGTGCCTTGGAAACATGCCAACTTCCAAATACCTCACTGCTCTTTCCTGTCTGTCCAATAATGGTGTTCTGAAGCAGGAGAGGAAACAAAGTAAAAAGGCAGTTTCTATATGGCAGTCTACCTCCATTAGCATTTTGTTTTTTAAAGATTTTTATTTATTTATTTGACAGAGCTAGACAGCACAAACAGGAGGGACAGTAGGGGGAGAGGGAGAAGCAGGCTCCCTGCCGAGCTGGGAACCTGATGCAGGGCTCGATCCCAGGCCCCGGGATCATGACCTGAGCCAAAGGCAGACGCTTAACGACTGAGCCACCCAGGCGCCCTCCTCCGTTAACATTTTTAATTTTCCCCGGCTTTGATAGAAGATACAAAACATAGACATGTTTGAGAGGGGAAGAGGAGTAGCAGACAAAACAGATTTTGATCTGCAATTGTTTTAAGTATCTTTTCTTTCAATGTAAGCTCAAGACCTTTTAGAAAATGTTCATGGTATCCCTGGACTTTACTAGGGATCTTAAGGATCTACTACATAGGCATGAGCCTCCAGATGCACATTTTATTGTTTTATGCCAAATTAAGGTAGTTGTTGAAAATTAGTCAAGAAAAATGATGGCTTTATCACATACTCATAATTGCAGGATTTTCTTTTAACTCTTATTGATGACTTTAAAAAAAAACGAGCAATTTCAATGGTAAGGAAAACAAGTTTGGTCTTTCCTAGGTGAAAATAAAGCCTCTGAAATTAGTTCCGCTCCAAAGCCATTTTCAGGCAACCAAGATTAAAGATCCTACCGATGTGGCTGCACCTTCTACTGTTGAAGATGACTGGCAGAGCCTGGTAACAAATCAAATTAACGAAATCGAAAACTTCCTAAGCTTAGAAAATGACAACCAACCTAAGAAAAGAAAAGTAGAAGAGATGTTGGAAAAAATGACAGATTAACAGAATGTTGATAAATGCTTTCAGTGGTGAACGGAGATTTAATTGAAATATCAGTAAGGTTTTGACTAGAACAAAATGTTGCACCTAAAGCTTTACAGTTATACTCACTTTTCCAATTTCTTTTGATGTGATGAAATAATGTTTTTGCAAATGTTTCATTTAAGATAGCTAAGATAGCTGTTAGCATCCAATTCCCCTAAATTAAATGTGCTTTCCTCCACATAGCCTTTCATCAAAGCTCTGGCTGCACCCTGAACCCCCTTCCTTGCTAACACAACTTATGAAATATACAAGATAGATAGTGACCCCCTTTGCAACTGATTACTTTGTATCCTCTGAAACGTGTGACTTTTTACATTTCTTTAAACTTAAGACAATAATGTCCAGACTGTAGTCAAATTTGTTTGTTTTACTATGATTTAGATTTTTTCCAAAATGAACAAAATTTTATATGTAGCATAAAAATTCATGTATCAGAAAGACTCAAAAGGCTGTTTTTCACTTTGTTCAAGTTTTGTTTCCAGGCATTTAGTGTGTCATATAGTTGTTGCCACTGCTGTTTTCCAAATGTCCGATGTGTACTATGACTAAAAATTGAAAAATTAAAAACAAAGTTATTAGTCAACTTTTTATCCTTTTGGCATTCTTTTACAATACTACACACTTATATCTAGTTAAAAAACAAGGTTAAATATACATGAAAGCTGCTAATTCTTAGCATTCTCAATTATTTTAAGAAAATCTTCATCATATCGATCCTAAACCTTCTATTTTCCTGAACTACATAAAACAGACACAAAAGTCATTAGTATTCTAGCCAATGCTGAGCCATTAAATGAAATGTGCTGGAAAATAGGACTCTTTCATTAAATAAGCTAATCACATTCAGTCTGAACTTTAATAAAATTATGATAAATAGCAACTATTTAACTACAGTCAACTGATAACACTACCTCGGTTCTCTAAACATTTAAGTGAAATAATCGGAACAAACTAAATTGTTATACAAAATGCTGCAGAGTCTTAAGTATCTTACCTGACAACTACTTTCCTCTGGGTCTGATCAATTTTGCAGTAGACCATTTTAGTTCTTACTGCTGAAAAAAGACATTTTACAGGATATGTTATATGGAAAATTCCCAAGAAAAACAGCTGATATAAAACTAAACCACAATAAACTTTACAATTTTCAAACATTATTTTATAAACCAGCTCTCTGATTCTATAACAAGCACAGCAGTGCAATGGAACCAAGAGGAAGGTCACGCATTTGCCTTATGGTTGCTAGGTGAATCTATACCAAATATCACATATAGTTTTTATTAAGCCTTTTTTTTTTTAAAGATTTTATTTATTCATTTGAGACACAGAGATCCAGAGAGAAAGAGAGAGAAAGAGAAAGAGAGAGAGAGAGAGAGAGAGAGAGAGAGCGAGCATGAGCAGGGAGAGAGGCAGAGGGAGAAGCAGGCTCCCCGCTGAGCCAGGAGCCCGATGTGGGGCTCGATCCCAGGACCCTGGGATCATGACCTGAGCTGAAGGCAGACACTTAACCATCTGAGCCAGCCAGGTGCCCCTTTATTAAGAATTCTAAGTGTTCTCCCCTACAATTGCATATGGGGGAAAACACTAATTTCCTAATAAGGTATTACACCTTTATAGGACAGTTTGAGACTTAAGAGCATTAAAAAGAAACCATATCAATAACTCTGTACATTTTATTAATCTTGACTGGGCAATTCCCCCAACTTTCAAACTTAAAATTAAGCCCAGAAAAAAGATCTGAGTAACAATTCTATTATAATGTAATTGTTGGGAAAGGTCCTGTTTCTAGCCAATGATAAAAAAATAATTATTAATATTTACAGATCATTTACTATGTGACAGGCCCTGGGCTAAATAAAGTGCTTTACCTGCATTACTTCATTTAATCCTCACAACCACGTATTAATTCCTACATTCCTGTTTCAGAGGAAGACCTGGCCCCTCAAATCCAGATCTGGTACTAAAATCAAGGTTCTTAACCACTATGGTATACTGCCTAAAGGCCATTATTCTGTATGATTTCGAGGAAAAGAACACCAAAAACCACAGAGCAATTTGTATTTCCACTGAATTTTCACTTTACTACAAATAAAATCTGCAAGTCGAAACATTCGTATCTGCTACAAGAGAACCTAGCTTTGTTAGAATACGACTCAGTTTCAAGATACAAAATCTTTTTTTATTGTTTTCTTAAGCAGGCTCCATGCTGAACATGGGGGTGGACCTCATGACCCCGAGGATCAGGAGTCGCATGCTCTACTGACTGAGCAAGCCACGCACCCCAAGATACAAAATCTTATATTCCAAAAGGTAAAAGAGAAACTCTAGGAAAAAAATGAAGATATTCTAATTGCCTTACCGTCAATAACAAATGCTTCAACATCATCGGCTCCAATCTGAAGTTCTTGCTGCATTGTGTCAAAAGAAATTTCTTTATTTTCCACTGCCATTCCCATAAAAGTAAGCAGTCTCATTTTTGCCATATTCTGTTCATGTAACAGACCTGAATAACACAGTGGTAAAGCCTGATGAACATCCATACTAGTTAAAGATCTGCACAATTACTCTTGTGTCCAAAATCACTGAGCATTTACAGGGTAGTTCTGACAAAGCTGCTTATATTTGCAAACCATAAACTGACCCCATAATTAAATTATGGAATATTACAATTACTCTTCTACAACTATATTTCTTTACTGCTACAGTGCCACGGGTCATAGGTTCAAAGTAAGAATGGGCTACAAAATGGTATTTTTTAAGACCTAGAACTTCTGCACATTTTACATTTTTTATAGTTACAGATTTTAGGAGATAAAATGTAAAGTTTATTTCATAAGAACATTTTTATTTACTAAAGCTTATTTTTACTATTTGCTCTCCATTTAAACACAAGATTCCTTATCTTTTTGTTGTATCAGTATTACTAGTAAACATGAAGCCTTAAAATATTTTCATATGCATTCTGTTATGAAAACATTCCATCTCCCAGGTCACTTTGGATTTAATACTTAAGTGAAAAGTGTGTTCATCACTTAATAATTACAGGCTACACTGATTAGTACTAGATAAAATTAAATAGTATCATTAACAGTGATATCTGAAGTAGAAAACTGTACAAATAATTAAAATTTTGCCTTATAACTTCTAGTGAAACATGCTGTTACAATTTTTAAGATCACAATTATTAGACGCAAAAGGAAACTTAACAAATTACCTAGTCCTGATCCTTTCATTTTAAAAAATAAGAAAACTGAAGAGCAGAGATTAAATGACTTAGTCAAAGTGGTTTAGTAGGCCTAAAAGATACATTTGCTTATAAAATAAATGACTAGTAATACATATAAATATTTACAAATCCTGAATATCTAAATTATTACCAGTTCCTAAGTGGAAACGGAATTATAACACAGTATCATATATACTTGATTTGATGCTAACTTATTATAAAAACAAGATTCTAAAATTAATCTAAAATTACATGTTTGTTTTCTCTAAAATTTCAAATTATGTAAACTGAGCAAATGATCATGTACCCTCTAATAATTAAGAGCCTCAAGTTTCCATTGTTAAAAAAGTTCTAAGCACTCCATAAATAAACTTGAAATATATAACATATATTAGCAGAAGACAAGGGAAGCCCATTAATACAGGACATAATCATCTGTTAATTAGCTGTAATTATGATGCAGGCTTTCTATTTGGCACAGATTCAACAAAAACATGATCATCATAACTCAAATGAATGAGGTATCCAAGTAAGTATTGCTAACCGGGTTTAATGGAAATCTACAAGCATCAAAAAATCAATTAGTGCACATTAACCCTAATTAACAAATGCAAATTAGATGCTGATTAACTTTCTGAAGCAAGAAGGTAGCAACTGTATAACACCAGATTACATGTAGACATGTTAGGGCAATTCAGTTGACACAGGATAATGCTTACTGTTGGCCCAAGTTGTCACTGTTAATAAAGTGTTTTTGATAAAGTGATGCCTGCCACCTGTAGAATCTAGACATTTGTAACCAGACTTTGAGTTGTAATAAATGTTAGCAATACATGTAAAACCAAAAATACACACTTTTAATAAGATATTTTGCTGAAAGCATCTTTTACAAATGTCTAATAAAAGATAGCTTATTTGCATACATGTTCAAGAAACTGAAGGCAAATCAGGGAACTGGACTTCCGGTTGGCACCATAAATTAGAAATGTTACGTTTTTCCTATCACAGAAAACAACTACTAAAGATTTTTCTCAGTATTTTCAAATACAAGAAAATTCCTTAACATCCCCAGTCCTCTGGGCATATACACTTCTCTTTCAGTATGATAAAATGATACTCCTACTAAAGTTTCTAAGATATAATTAAAATATTATTTTACTGCTACTCTTTGTGTAGTTACAAGCTTACCATAAATTTAAGAATTTATCAGAGAAATGAAGATTTCTAGAGTGAATTATGTAAAACCATTATCTATCTTACATGTGGAAACCCGTGTGTTAGAACTCATTCTCAAAACCAAAACTATTAAGCCAGTGAAGTATGAGTTAAAGACTTGTAGAAAGCTGTGCTTTGTTTCATGAAACTAGAACATTACCGTCAAAGAGGAAGTCACAGTGTTCTGTGTCATATTTCAATTTTAAAGTTATAAAAAAAAATCTAATTTTATGGAAACATTTATTCATTACTAATATGTCAAAACCTTAATGCAGTAATAAAAAAATGTGCATCATTGAGCAATTTCTGCATTGTCACTGACCCCTGTCTTAAAATGCTGCAATATAGAAAACGTAATTTTAATGCATGCAATAGCTTATGAACCAGTGCTCCTTTGAAACAGTCAATTACACATCAATGGGGGAGTGTCAAAGTGTTAATTACTACTCCTTTTTCCTTGGTGCGTAAATAAAGAGGTTGCTGACATTAACATTCCATCACATAGCTTCATGCCACAAAACAAATTAACTGGGACAGAATGTGGTTTTTCTGGGTCTAGTGCACCTGGCAAAGCATTCTACACAAACACACTTGCATCTACTTTATCTTGGTATATTTCAAATGCCTTATTATGTTCAGAATTCAATCTTCCCCAATTCCAATGGCTGCACAAAATATACATGTGATAGGAATTAATGATGGCCAAATTGAGGACTAATAATAGTATAATCAAAGAGACTATAAATGAGTTCCTCATCTATATCTCAAACCATGAGACTAACAACTTAATATTAACATGGGAAATATAACCAACCTCTAATGTGTTTTGATTACTGCCTAGTAGGAAAACAAAGCACCTCAGTTTCATAGTTGACTTCACTCTCAAAAAAACTGGGAGTTTTAGAACAATTTAAATCTGTTCAACTACAGATTTTCTAATTTTTCTCTTTGTAACTTTAGTATGTTCAAAACATGCTCCAGAAGGAAATTAAATACTGAATATATATGGAATTTGCTCAATGAGGATAAGATTAAATTCAGTTTGGCAAACAGAGCTCCGATGCTCTAGAAAGAAAATTAAAAGATTAAAATCATATAAAGCTAAGACTATGCTGTCTTCAACAAATTGTAGTAAAGAAAGTTTCTCCCATCATGTAATTCCATTTCTAATTCCATCTACGCTTCACTTAGATCTGCTTAACAATACATACACTTCTAGAATTTGTTAATTTTGGGGAGAGGGTGTGCACCAAGAATAAAATATATCACAGGGGGAAAAAACCCCATTTGTTTCAATTATGTAACTATGGCTTCTTTTTTAAAAATCACCAAAAATATAAGGAGTAAGGGTCTGTTACAAACAAATAATTGTATTTTAAATAATAAAGTAGCTTTTAGTCATCAAATTTTGTCGGCTGTTAAAATGAGTACTTCTAAAAGTCGCCATTATGATCAAAGTAATGGTGATCCTTTAAGTTGCTTTTCTGTTCTATCCTCCATTCCACAATTTAAAAACACATGTAACAATGGAATTATTTCTATCCGAATCTGCTCTAACACCTGCTTCTTGCTAGAACTGAACCTCAAAGAAGCATGGTCTAGCAGACCTGGTAGGAGGGCCTGAAGTCCAACAAACTCTTATAGAGAGAAAAAAAGGCTTAGGTTTTCTGACTCCTAGTTTCATTGCTCTTTCCACCACAAATGCTACCTCCTACATCTTCTTCTGATTCCCAATTCATTCTGAATCTTTTAAACTGTCCACCTGTTTATTGTTGTTCTATCATACAACATTGGTTAGGGTAATCTAAAAAGGCCACAGTCATATTTCCTGGATTTTACAGTACATGAGAGTTCTAGAAGAGCATGTTCCCATCTTTCTTTATACCCCAACAAAGAATAAACTCCAAAACTTACCAAGTGAATCAATGAAGTCTTTATTATTCTGATAAAACTTGACATATGATGCCAATTTAGCACTCACAAAAATGGTTAAAAGCTACAGATAGAAAATAAAGATATAATATTCAATTCAGAATCAAGATTTACACTCAAGATATTTTTAAGACATTAACTCTCAGCACTAAAACTTTCAATGCTTTTAGTGAAGAAATAGCAATCTGTTTGATCAAATTACTATCTAAGCCATTTGCTTTCATTAAGACTCATTTAGACGAAGAATCAGTAAATACAGCTCTAAGTGAGCTACCCTGAAAGACAGTGGGAATAGCATAATACAAATGGAAACTAATCCAAAATGTATTTACACTTATACTTGAAGAGTGTTCATGTGTTTTTAAATACCAGATTTATCTTCCTAATTGGGGCTACCTGACACTACATATAAAAAGAAATTCCTATTATTTATGTTCATAACAGCCAGGCAAGTATGGAGATGAAGGAAAGGGAGAAAGAACAGGAACAGGTATGTTCAGTGATTGGAAAAAAAGGCTGGTCCTAAATTTCATTCTGTTCTTGGTATAAAAAAACCAAACAGTTCTGTTTCCAGATCTAATAGTCATGTTCATGAATACAAAGAAAAAGAGTTCTGCTTCAGTATGTTACATTTAGGAAAAGAGAACATTTTCCACATTAAAGATAAAGTACTTACATCATGAATAAGCTCGCCTTCCAAAAATTTGACTGGTTTTAAAGTGAGAAGATGGTCAAAAAGAAATGCATTTGGATCTTTCAATGCTCGTACAATACACCTTTATTAAAAAAAACAAAAATACAAGCTCAGAGTCCTGAGATTCAGGAACTTTCCACCAATGTTTACAGATTGCAAAATATATTTAATTCAGTAAAATATCTAAGATTTCAATATACACAGCATAAAAAAAGCTACAGGACTGAGATTAAAACAGGCCAATAAATCTATTTATCAGGTATATCTGTTTTAACAACATAACAAAGTAGTTGTAGACAAAAACACAGGTGGAGCGAAAGCACGACCGAAATAAAGAAAAATTAAAACAGCAGCAGAATCTTCCCATATGCGAGACACTGATTTAAGTGCTTTACATGCATTACAACACCCTGACATACAGTATTATTGTGCCTGTTATCAAAGATGAAACAGGCTCAGAAGGAACTTGCCCAGTAAGTACTAATTAAGTGGTGGAGTATTTGAATGCAGGGAGCCTAACCTCAGAGTTAAAGATCTTTCGCACAAACAACATTTTCTAGCAACACCTAGGTCCCTATGAAGACATACCATATAGAGAAGTTATTATTTCCATTTCATAGATTTAAAAAACTGATTCCATTATTATTGCTACTGAGGAGACCAAGGATTGTTTGAAGCCCTTATTCTCATTAGCAATGGGCTTTTAGCATGCCACCAACTTTTCCTCATCTACATACCTTAACATTAAGATAAAAATTAACCCGATATTAGGCTCTACTTCTCAGTTTGGGATCATCACACCCAAACCAGCAATACTCTAAACAGAAAATATTATGTGACTATTCCACCTACAATCTATGGTTATTCCTATACCAAGCCCTGGATTTTAGTGTCTACACCAGAATCACCACAGAGCACATAGTATCAAATGGCTCTGGATCACTGGGCTGGGAGATGCAGACATAATTTCTGCTATAGCTCAACCTCAAAGCTGCAGGTAGCCCCCATTAGAAAGACAACGTGTTCAACATTACCTATGGGCATCAACTCGAGCCTGGGAAGCGTTGTCCTCTGTGTAACTTCCTAGCAATTCCACCATGACTTTTGAAGCGGCATCACTAAAAAGAAATATTGCTTTAGGAATTTCAGAATATCATTACTGCCATTCATTCACTCAAAAATACTTACTAAGTGCCAAGTACTATACTGATGACACATACAATGGTGACCAAGAGACACAGTCCTATTCTATGGTAAAAATCACGGAACTTTCCGGGGCGCCTGGGTGGCTCAGTCGTTAGGCGTCTGCCTTTAGCTTGGATCGTGGTCCCAGTGGGATCGAGCCCCGTGTTGGGCTCCCTGCTCAGCGGGAAGCCTGCCTTTCCCTCTCCCACTTCCCCTACTTGTGTTCCCTCTCTTGCTGTCTCTCTGTCAAATGAATAAATAAAAAAATCATGGAACTTTCCTTCTACTAGGAAAGACTGACGATGACAAGAAAAATAAGAACTAACAAGTGCCATGATGGTAGCCAGAAACAAAAAACCAGTAACAGATATGCAAAGAATAAAGAGAATGGAATCCAAGTATATCACTAAAAGCCAACCAACCATGAAAGGAAAATCTACAGAAACAACCACAAAATAAGTAACAAATTGGCAGTAAATACATATCTATCAATAATTACTCTGAATGTTAAATAGACTAAACATTCCAATCAAAAGACAGAGGGTGACTGAGTGTATTAGAAAAAAAAAGACCCAACTATATGCTGCCTACAAGAGACTCATTTCAGACCAGAAGATGCCTGCAGACTGAAAGTGAGGGGATGGAGAAACATTTAACATGGAAATGGGTGTCAAAAGAAAGCCTAGGTAGCAATACTTATATTGGACAAAAGAGACTTAAAAACTGTAACAAGAGACAAAGAGGAACACTATTTAATCATAAATGGGACAATCCAACAAGAGGATATAACAACTGTAAATATTTATGCACCTAACATGGGAGTTCCCAAATACACAAAACAGTCAACAACAAACATAAAAAAAAAAATCAATAGTAATATAATAGTAGGGGAAGTCAACATCCTACTTACATCGACGGATAGATCATCCAAACAGAAAATCAATAAGGAAACAGTGGCTTTGAATGACACACTGGAACACATGGATTTAACAGCTATATTCAGAACACTCTATCCTAAAACACAATACACATTCTTTTCAAGTGCACAAAAAACATTCTCCAGAATAGATCACAGAATAGGCGACAAAACAAGTCTCAGCAAATTAAAACAAAACAAAAAACCCAAAAACCAAAGTCATACCATGCATTTTTTGACTACAATGCTATGAAACTAGAAAATAACTGTAAGAAAAAATCTGAGAAACACACAAGTATATGGAGGTTAAATAACATGCTCCTAAGCAATGAATCAGTCAACCAAGAAACCAAAGAAGAAATAAAAAAGTACATGGAAACAAGTGAAAATGAAAACACAATGGTCCAAAATCTTTGCGATGCAGCAAAAGTGGTAATAAGAGGGAAGTTTATAGCCAATACACACCTATCGCTCAAGAAGCAAGTAATTGCAAATAAACAACCTAACCTTATACACAAAGGAGCTGGAAAAAGAATAAAACCCAAACCCAGCAAAAGGAAGGAAATAATACAGATTAGAGCAGAAATAAATGATATAAAAACTAAAAAAACAACAGAACAATGAAATCAGGAGCTTGTTCTCTGAAAAGATCAACAAAACTGATAAACCTTTAGCAAGATACATTATAAAAAAAAAAAAAGGACCCAAATAAAATCACTAAGGGGAAAAATAACAACCAACACCACAGAAATAAACAATTATAACAGATTATGAAAACCTATATCCAAACAAGTCGGACAACTCAGAAGAAATAGGTAAATTCCTAGAAACATATAACCTACCAAAGCTAAAGCAGGAAGAAATAGAAAATTTGAACAGACCAATTATCAGCAATGAAATTGAACAAGTAATTTAGAAACTCCCAAAAAACTAAGTCCAGGATCAGATGGCTTTGCAGGCGAATTCTACAGAACATTTAAAGAGTTGATACTTATTTTTCTGAAGCTATTCCAAAAAACAGAAAATGAAAACTTCCAAAATCACTCTATAAGGCCTGATACCAAAACCACATAAAGACATCACAAAAAAGGAGAACTACAGGCGAATATCTCTCACAAATATAGATGCAAAAATCCTCAACAAGATATGAGCAAACCAAATCCAACAATACATTAAAAAAATCATACTCTGTGATCAAATAGGATTTATTCCAGGGATGCAAGGTTGGTTCAATATTCACCCATCAGGGTGATACACTGCACCATTAAGAGAAAGGATTAGGACCATATGATCATTTTAATAGATGCAGAAAAAGCATTTGACAAAGTATAACATCCATTTGTGATAAAACCCTCTGCAAAGCAGATCTAGAGGGAACATACCTGAACATAAACAAGGCCTTATACAAAAAACCCACAGCCAACAAAATACTCAATGGTGAAAAACTGAGAGCTAAGGCCAGGAAAAAGATAAGGATGTCCACTTTCACGTTTATTCAACATAGTACTGGATGTCCTAGACAGAGCAATTAAGACAACATAAAACAATAAAAGACATCCAAATTGGTAAGGAAAAAGTAAAACTCTTTATCTGCAGATGACATGATACTACATACAGAAAACCCGACTCTACCAAAAAGCTACTAGAACTGATAATGAATTCAGTAAATCCACAGGATACAAAATTAATGTACAAAAATGTGCTGCATTCCTATGTGCTAATAATGATGTAACAGAAAGAGAAATTAAGAAAACAATTTCATTTGCAATCACACAAAAAACAGAATAACTAGGAATAAATTTAACCAAAGAGGTGTAAAACCTCTACTCTGAAAACTATAAAACACCGATAAAAGAAATTCAAGATGGGGGCGCCTGGGTGGCTCAGAGGGTTAAGCGTCTGCCTTCGGCTCGGGTCATGATCCCAGGTCCTGGGATCGAGTCCCACATCGGGCTCCCTGCTCTGCGGGAAGCCTGCTTCTCCCTCTGCCTCTCTCTCTCTCTGTCTCTCATGAATAAATAAATAAAATCTTTAAAAAAAAAAATTCAAGATGATGCAAAGAAATGGAAAGACACTATATGCTCATGGGTTGGAAGAACAAACACTGTTAAAATGTCTATGCTACCCAAAGGAATCTACACATTTAATGCAATCCCTATCAAAATACTAACAGCATTTTTCACAGAACTAGAACAAACAATTCTAAAACTTGTATGGAACCACAAAAAAACCTCAAAATAGCCAAAGCAATCTTGAAAAAGAAAAAACTGGAAGTGTCACAATTCCAGATTTCAAGTTATATTATGACGAGATAGTTAAAACAGTATGGTACTGAATAGATACATAGATCAATGGAACAGAACAGAAAGCCCAGAAATAAACCCACAATTACATGGTCAGTTAATTTTTGACAAAGGAGGAAAGAGTATCCAATGGGGAAAAACAAATGGTGCTGGAAAAACTGGACAGCTACATGCAAAAGAATGAAACTGGACCATAAACAAAAATAAATTCAAAATGGATTAAAGATCTGAATGTGAGACCTGAAACCATAAAAATCCTAGAAAGGTCCACAGGCAGTAATTTCTCTGACATCAGCTATAGCAACATTTTTTTAGATATGTCTCCCAAAGCAAGGGAAACAAAAACAAAAATGAACTAATGGAACCACCTCATAAAAAGTTTCTGCACAGCAAAGGAAACAATTAACAAAACTAAAGGCAATCTACAGAACGAGAGAAGATATTTGCAAATAAAGGACATATCCGATAAAGGGTTAGTATCCAAAATATATAAAGAACTGATACAACCTGAACACCCTAAAAACAAATAATCCAAATAATCCAATTAAAAAATGGGTGATGTCCAAAAGACACATGAAAAGATGCTCAACATCACTCATCATCACAGAAATGCAAATCAAAATTACAATGAGATGCTACCTCACACCTGTCAGAATGACTAAAATCAAAAACACAAGAAAACAAGTGTTGGCAAGGACATGGAGAAAAAGGAAACCTCATGCACTGCACTGTTGGTGGGAATGCAAACTGCTGCAGCCACTGTGGAAAACAGTATGGAGGTCCCTCAAAAATTTAAAAAGAACAACTCTACGATCCAGCAATCACAGTACTGGGGATTTACCCAAAGAATAAGAAAACACCAATTCAAAGGTATACATGCACTCCTATTTTACAGCAGTGTTATTTACAATAGCCAAACTATGGAAGCAGCTAAAATATCCATGAATAGATGAATGGATAAAGATGTGTGTGTGTACATACACACAAAGAATATTATTCAGCCATAAAAAAGAAAAAAAAAAAACACTTGCCATTTGCAACAACATGCATAGAGCTAGATAATACTAAAGTAAGTCAGTCAGAGAAAGATATACTGTATGATCTCACTCATATGTGGAATTTAAGAAACAAAGGTGGAAAAAAAAGAGAGAGGGAGACAAACCTAGAAACAGACTCTTAACCACAGAGAATAAACTGACGGTTACCAGAGGGAGGTGGGTGGTGGGATGGGTGAAATAGGGTATGGGGATTAAAGTACACTTATTATGATGAAAAAAAAAAATAAAGTGATAAAAAAAAAAAAAACCGCCACAAATAAGTGCCATGAAGGAAAAAAAAATGGTGATGTAAAAGAGTAACACAAGCAGAGACAGGGAAGTACATAGGGAAAGTCTCTCTTCGAAGGAATGACATATAAGATGAAATCTAAGGATGTAAAGTAACTGGCCATGAAAAGTGTTGGAGGTTAAGGCTGGATAACTTCCTGGGAGGAGGGAAGAACAAGTACAGAGGGCTTAGGTAGGAAAAAAGTTTTGTGTTCTAGAAATTATTAGAACAGCATGGCTGAGGTTGAGCCAACACCATATATTTAAATAACTCTACTAAATATATCCTTCCAATTAAATTATCCTTAAAATTATGCAGATGATTGATTTTAGTTGCAGTGAAAAGCACAAAATGTATTCAATTTGAAGTCTTAGAAAATTTTTATTTTCACCCTTTATTTCTTCCTTTAAACTGATGAATCGTTGGACAGTTATAGAAAACAGTGAATTATGAAAAATCATTTTTTTCTTTTTTTGTTTTCTAAAAACACTCCCCCCACCCAACATCTTGATTCAACTTGGGTAAAATGAGCAGGAGCTGTATCATTGATTTTAAAAAGTTAAATCATATTTTAAAACTTCCTACAAACCTAAGGTTTATTAAAATACACAAATGTAGGGGCGTCTTGGTGGCACAGTCAGTTGAGTGTCTGACTCTTGGTTTCAGTTCAGGGTGTGATCTCGGGATCATGGGATCAAGAAACCATGACAGGCTCCGTGCCAGTGAGGAGTCAGCCTGGGATTCTCTCTCCCTCTCTGCTCCCCCCACTCTCTCTCTAAAATAAATAAATCTTTAAAAATATATATATACAAATGTAAATATAGCAATGGTTAAGTGGTAACCAGCATCTTATATATAGTTATAGAACTGTAAGAATTTTTTTTTAAAGATTTTAATTTATTTGACAGAGAGAGACACAGCAAGAAAGGGAACACAAGCAGGGGGAGTGACAAAGGGAGAAGCAGGCTGAGCAGGGAGCCCGAATGCGGGGCTCGATCCCAGGACTCTGGGATCATGACCTGAGCCAAAAGCAGACGCTTAACGACTGAGCCACCCAGGCGCCCCAAACTGTAAGAATTTGAAGAAATTTTAATGAAAACCTGTTTTACTCATTGTTAATTATCTTATGATACTCTACAAGCACATGGGCATTTCATTTTCCAGTTTTAGCAGCCATAATATACTTCAACCTAATATATCTTATCAAGTAAAGAAATCTGAATTCACAAATACCAGATAAAATAATCCATTTCAAGTGCACAGTATCTGACATACAATCAGCTCAAAAAAATGTTACATGATTTGTACACATCAACCACCAATATCAGTAAAATAATGAAGGAGAGGACCCATAGATATAAGCATTCTTACTAAAAGGGCAAAGTGAACCTCAGAATTCTAATTCAGAAGCAGGAAAGAAAATTACATTTTATGTGTACTGAGCAAAAACCCAATCTTAAAATTTAAATCATTGTGACAGAAACTTGTATTTAAATAAAATAGCCATCCTCTTCTACTTTCCTTAGGGTGGGTAGCATTTATTCCAGGGCCCATAATGTGCCAAACACTCTGGGCATGCACAATGGTTGACAGATAAGGTTCCTAGACTTCATGAGTGTACAACCTCACAAACTTCTAAGGCTGTTACACACCATGATATAAGTAGAGGGTGCTGTAGAAGAGAGGCATTTAACCTAAACATAAGAGTAGTGCTTTAGGCAGAGAAATGAAGTTGAGCATAGGTCGTCTAGACCAAGGGTAGGCAAACTGTCTAAAGAGCCAGACAGTTAAGTATTTTAGGCTTTGTAGTCCATATGGTCTCCGCTGCAACTATTCTAGTCTTGGCAAAAGCAGCCATAGACAATACATAAATGAGTAAGTATAACTGTGTTCCAATAAAATTTTATTGGCACTGAAATTTGAATTTCATATAATGTTCATATGTCCTGAAATATTATTCTCACTTTTTCTTTCTTAACCATTTAAAATAGTAAAAACCATTTTTAGCTTGTGGACCATACAAAAAGGTGCCAGCCCCAGGTCTAGACTGGGAAAGAGCAGGGTGCTCTTACAGCTGACACAGGTTTAGTATGTCTCGGATGTGATAACCAAGAGGAAAGGCTTGTGTGTTGGGGGAAAATGGAGGGAGGGAATATCCATTAAGCAAAGCAAAGTTTTTGTAGTCTGTCAACGCACCATACAAAAATGGCATGATTATCATCACATTCACCAAGCCCAAGCCACCTCAGTAGGTAACCTAGAAGCCTGTGTCAGAAAGGTCTTACATGCTATGAATTTTGTAATATATCCTAAAGAAAAATTTGCTATTTTGTACTATATCCTAAAGAAAAACTTGTATTTCACAAAATCATTATGGTTGCAGACTGGAGAAAATAGATTGCACTTCAAGATGTCTCACTTAGAACAAAGAGACTAACAGAGGGAGAGAAAATGACAAATTCATTTTGGTCACACAGAGTCTGAGGCAGCTATGTGCCATATCTGAGTGGAAACATGCAGAAAAGGTAGAAAGCAGTTGAATACAAAGATCCAAGGCACAGGAGAGAAGCCTGTGTTAAAGACATGGATGTCAGGGCACCTGGGTGGCTCAGTCAGTTAACTGGCTGCTTTAGTTCAGGTCATGATCCCAGGGTCCTGGGATCAAGCCCCATGTCGGGCTTTTTGCTCAGTGGGGAGCCTGCTTCTCCCTCTGCCTGCTGCTCTGCCTGCCTCTGTGTGTGTGTGTGTGTGCGTGTGCGCGCGTGCGTGCACGCTGTTGAATAAATAAAACCTTTAAAAAAAAAACAAAAACATGGATGTCCATTCAGTAGATGACAGAAGCCATGGGAATAGATGAGATGACCCAGGCAGAGTGAAAAAAGGGTCCTCCGACAAAATCTTGAGTAATAGTAGTATTTAATGGGACAAAGAATAATTTACAAAGGTGTCTGAGAATGAACTGCCAAAGAGGTTGGACAAAAACAAGGAGAGGTGTCACCTAAGTCAAGAGAAGTTTCTATGAGGGAAGGAATATCACGGTCACATGGTGCTGAGAGGTGGAGGAAAACAGGGACTGTAGAGTGACCACTGCACTGCATATATTCTTAGAAATGAAGGAATCAACACTCAAATACTGGAAACTAATTACTGTAACATCAGAAATAGGGGAAACAGCCAGGATCTTATAGTTGCAAGGTGTTTTAACATTTTTTAATCTAAAAGGCCTCAGGAAGGGCATGTACTCTAGTTCCATAAACCACCACCTCATGTGCTTTTGTACATCTCTGCTTTTGCAGCCACTGCTTTGCAACATATTTCATAAAGTCATTCATTTAACAAATATAGAGTGCCTACTACGTGTCAGACACTGAGTAATGAATTAAAGTCCCTGCCCTCATGAACTTACATTCTAGCGGGGACAGATAATAAACATTATAATACGTCTGTTAGTAAGTGCAAGGGGGAAATAATGAAATAGGGATGAGAGAAACAAAAACAATGCAAGGGTGTAGGGGAGATATTGTTATACTCAGACAGCCAGAGAAGACCTTTCTGATGAAATAACAAGGGAACAGATTTGAAGAAGGGAGGGAGCCATGTGGCTACCTGGGAAAAAAGTGTTCCAGGCAGAAGGGCCAGTCCTAAGAATCTGGAGCTGGCTTGGCCTTTTACTCCCAAAGAAGCCAAGCCACTGGAGGGTTCTGAATAGAGGGGAAACATAATCTGATCCTCCATATTAAACAGAACTTTCTGGAAGCTGTATTAAGAACAGGCTGTAGGCGGACAAGACCTAAACAGGGACCATTTAAGAGGCTACTTCAAAAATCTAAATAAATAATAGTAGCTTAGACCACAAGGTAGACTTTAGATTTATCAGAGCTTACAGGATTTGATATTGGATTAGATATGGAGTAAAAGACAAAAAAGGAACCATAAAGGAATTCCAGTTTTGGGTTGTGGGCAACTAGAAGACAGAAATGGCATTTCCTGAGTTGGAGAAAGTTAAAAAAACAGATTTAGAAGGAAAAAAGGTTCGTTTTTGTAGTTGTATGAGATGTCTTTTGAGTATCTAAAGAGAGATGTTAAACAGGAATAGATAAGATATTTGGAGTTCAGAAGAGAAATACAGGAGATAAACATGTGAAAATTACTAGCATATAAATAGTATTTAAAGGCATGCGACTGAATGAGAGCACTTAGGCAGCAGTGGCTCTCAAGCAGGTGCCCTCCAGAACATTTGCAAGTGCATGGGAGCTGCTGCAGCTCTTCTAATGCCTGGGAAGCACCACTGGCATTCTAGTAGGTGAGGACAGGGATGTGAGGTATCTTGTACTGAACTTTAACAACTTAGCAATACAAAAAACTGTCCTGCATTTGGTACTCAGCCTCACCCAAAATCACAGCAAAAAAAATACAAACAATATGCATAGGGAATAAATGTAACTGAGCAGAAAAAGTCATTCCAGTTATCCTAATGTTGAGAGAAGGAACCCATAAACAAATTGTGAACGAAGAGAATTGATGGGCGCCTGGGTGGCTCAGTTGGTTAAGGGTCCGACTCTTGATTTTGGCTCAGGTCATGATCTCACGGGTCTTGAGATGGAGCCATGCAACAGGCTCTGCATTCAGCAGGGAGTCTACTTAAAGATTCTCTCCCTCTGCCCACCCCCCACTCTCACTCATGTGTACTCTCTCAAATAAATCTTAAAAGAGAGAGAAGAATTGAGAGAGACAAGCCCCTTGTGGATAAATGCAGAATCACGATGTTGTACACCTGAAATTAATACACTGTATGTCAACTACACTTCAGTAAATGAGGGGGATGGGAGGAGGCCCCAAAAACCAACTGAATAAAGTGTTTCAAGAAGGAAAAAGTGATCATCTGTGCCAAATACTGCAGGGGTTTAACATTAGGACATGTCTAGTAGGGAGGGGCACCTGGGTGGCTCAGTCAGTTAAGCGTCTGCCTTCAGCTCAAGTCACAGTCCCAGGGTCCTGGGATTGAGTCCCACATCGGGCTCCCTGCTCAGTGGGGGGTCTGCTTCTCCCTCTCCCTCTGCCCCTTTCCCTGCTCATCCTCTCTCGTAAATAAATAAAATCTTAAAAAAAAAAAAAGGACATGTCTAGTAGAGCATAGATGGGTACTGATGTCCTGTTTCAATTTCTCTGAAAATTAGATTTGGAATTCCTTAGAACACTGGTCACTTCCCTTCTACATATAACAGACTAAGGACCTACTAAATAGCAATTAGAGAATCATCCAGTGAGTAGTCATCATCTCTGATAAGCACTAGACATTCAGAGGGAAACCATAACACTCATCATTTTAAATAATTACTATACCAGAAAAAAGACTAACTTCTTAAAGGTGAGCTTGAAAAATGAAAAGGATAGTAAGAATATCTAACTTTTACGGAGTGCTGTCCCAATAATGAAGCCACTGTGTTAAAAAGTATATGAATATTGTTATCTTGTTTTTCAGCAGCCCTATGAAGTATTACTATTTTTTCCACTCTAAAATTGGAAACTGAGTTACAGAGATGGTAATTTATTTAGTCATACAACAAGTAGGAAAGCCAAGACTTGAATCCTAGTCTGGATGCGCCGTCTACCCATCTGAAGTGTGAATGAAAATAAGGATTCTTTCTCTAACAGCTTTTAATGCTCTCTCCATCTGAAATGGTCTTTGTTATAAACTATTTACTCTTAACATTTTACTGACTACTGGCTAGAATGCTGTCTTAAGTCGGCCAACATACAATAGGTAGTAGCCACCGATCAGAATGAAACAGGCTACTAGTGCAATATCCCCTGCTTCTCTTCTTTTATGATGAAACGTTCCAACTTTCATAACAAGTTTCCTTTATACTGTTAAATTTAAATAGTTGCAAAAAGTTTACATTACTTAACAGAAACATATTAACCTTACTGACCCTCTCTAATACATTAAATACCCAGCACAAAAATTGTGCAGTAAGAAAACTAAAGGGAAGACTGGTTTACTTTTTCTAAAAGTATTTAACCATTATGTGAAAAGAAACTGAAAAGCTAGGTCAAAAAGGTAAGATTATCTTTTAACACTAGTTCTGAAAACTGAGCCAAACCTATCAGTTGGTAAGCATCCTAAAGCTGGGTATATAGAATAAGTATTTTGGGCATGAAGTCTGCTAGGGTGAATTACAAACCTTAGAAACCCAAGACCTTGCAGAACCCCAATAGGTACTCTTTTAGTACAGTCTATTGCAAAATTTGATCTTGGGGGCACTTTTTACGTAAGAGACTGATTGTGGAAACTTTGATAGACCGTATCACTAAACAAAAGTGGTAGCACTGCCCCATACTAAGACATCAAAGCATCATTAAATAACTTAGTCTAAAGTTACATATATAGCTTTCGGATTAACAGTTGTACCATTTTTAGAACAAAAGCAAGTTTTGCTTTTAAAAACGTTTAAAGATGGGGAAAACTATTTTAAACTTTGTAGTTATGTTTAACTTAGTAGGTGAAATTCACAGAAATACATTTACAGCAACTCTGTGGAGAACAAAACAGAGCAAAATCCACTTACCCTACTTGTTTTTAAAAACAGCCTCAACAGTTTGTTGCCTGTGAAGTTTTAAATTAAATTGCCTGTGAAGTTTTAAGTTAGTACATTAATTCTGAATACCTTTTCTTACAATCCACAAGTGCCTCATAGAGGAGCCTTAACAGGGTGTGTTTTTTTTCAGTGGTGAGGTTCCAATCAGAAATCCATTTTCTAACCTACAGGATTGACAAAAGGAGGAAATTTAGTGACACAGCTGAACATAGTTTCATCATTTAAAAGGTAACATTTAGAAAATACATATTTGCTATTTTAGTTATAATATACTCTACACTTCTTATAAGCAGAACAAGTATTCCACATAGTAACTCACTTGATCCAGCTCAGTTGGAATATACTGGATGGCCCCACAAGATGCTGCCACTTTAATGAGGCTGCAATACACTGTATATCTTACAGGAGTATTCTTATCCATCCCATGGAAAAGGTTGCTTAGCCTGGTTAACAAATAATAAAACAGTGTTTGAGATCAGTAACTATGATGATTAAGTTGAGATTATCTGCTCTCACAACAAACCTGAGACACCATTAATAACTTCACATTACAAGGAGGGAAATGGGGCACAGAAAGGTTAAATGACTTGTCCAAGGTCATACAACTAGTAAGAGCCACAGGTGACAGTCAAGTTCCATAATTCTTGCTTTTAACCATTAAATGACAGTGACATCAAAAGAACCTCTTGAAAAACCGAGCCTCTTTCAGTTCTTAACTTACAATTGCAGTCTCAGAGATGGGCGTTCACCTTCCCGAAATTTGACCAGCTTTTCACATAGGCTTTCAATCAGAGCTTCTTGCTTGTCCGGTTCCAGGATCAATAGGAGGGATACCACGCTGTTCATCACACTTTCAACATCTACACATGCATGGATAACACAACAGCAATACTATCATACTTCACGTGTCTAATTAAGTATGTATATTTCCAGTGTTTTAATATATAGAAGACCATTAAACATAAGACACTTTAGGAAGATGTAATCTGGCTACTGTAAAACAGTTCCATCAGAGGACACTTCTCCTTCAAGGGTGTGCATTATGCTAAAAATATATTATAGATGAATTCAAATGAAACCAGTTCTGTTGTATAGCTAACATCCAGAAAGCACTATGTACATTTTATTAAAGAAAAAGGAAATTATTATCTAATATTTGGTTTTCAACTTGTAAAACAGAAGACTGATATATATGTCTATATATACGGTTTCAATTTTTACTGGCAAGATTATTCAATCATTTGCAAATTACTGGTTCGGTCTTAAGTTAGAATGCTTTCCCAAGTGAAGAAAACGTTTATATATAAATAGGAAATTACTGAGAAATGGAAGCGGTCAACTTCCTGGCTGGGTCATTGCTTTCTGACTGTAAGATATTAACTACAAGCCAAATTTAATCTCAAACCTTAACTAAAGATTACAGGACTCCCAATTTTCAAAATTTCCCATTTTATGTAAATAAATAGGGAATCAGCCAAATAATTCTCTTTAAGATTACCTGAAATTATATCCCATTTGATATTAATGTAAACCTTTCAAAAGGAAAGAAGAGCTTCACTTTTCCTCAGTTCATTCTGAGATTATCAGTATTGAGTGTATGCACTTAACGCTCAAAAAACATGACCTATTAAAAAAGATGTTTTCTCAAAATAGGCTTACTTCACAGGTATAACAGATTAGAATAACCTGAAAGTATGGTAAGATTAAAAAAAATTAAAAAAGATTAAAAATTTAAAAAGATTAAAAAAACAACAGGGCTTAACAGTTCTAAGACAAATAAAATTTACAAGAAAAATTTAAAAAGTAGATCCTTTCCGATTAGTAAGAAATATTACAAAAAAATTAAAAACAAACCTTTATCATCTTCCTTCAGACATACATCACAGGCCTCGATGATTTGAGCTAAATCTACATGAAGTCCACCTTCTGAGTTCTCTTCTGAAATTTCAGCTCCTTTAGATTTCAGATAAGCTCGAAGCTCAGCAGCCTGTTGAATTAAGATTGCTATACATCTCTAAAACTGACAATGCCAAAATTCAAGATCTCAAACCATTCTTTTTTGAAAAAATAGGAACACTTAATAACTTTAAATTACTATGTTGAAGTGCCTCTCCCCCACCTCAGTCCCCATCACAACCCCACAGGAGCCACAGGTTTTCCTCTACAAAACCAAGTGGCTACACAAACCCACTATGACCCACATGGATCACCTTCAGAATTTCTCTATTACCTATATGCTGCTGAACTTCCAGTACATAGCCAAAACTTCTAATATACACCAAAGCGTTTATGAGGGTTTGTGTATGGAGAATTAATCTGACCTGGCAGATTCAACTTGTTTTAAAGAAACGAAATTTTACTGCTCTCCAGTGTATATAATATAGCTACTTTAAAAAGTTACAGCCATTTGCCATTACCTTGGCAAGAAGGTAATCATTTGTCAATAAAATGTTCGAGAACCTATATGAGACAAGCATTTTGGGAAACAGAAAGATAAAAAGATGCTTTGAACGTTGTTTTGAATTTATAATACTTTTCAAATTGGATCTACTTTATTCATTTTTTAGAATGCAAAATACATATCTGGATCAGAAAGCACCCTGGGACCTGTAACTACAGTACCACATCCAGGTATTCAGACATTTTATACTCTAAAGCATTTATGTAATATTTAGTAAGATGCTCTTTTGAGGGCTTGGTATTTATGGCAGCCCAACATGAATGTAGATGGTATTTAAGATAATAAAATGAAAAACTTAAGCAGGAAGATGGAAGGATACCATTAGTAAATGCACAGGTATCACATTTTCTGAACCCACAAACATGTTTGGCTACCTACAAAAGGTACGTTAAATTTGTAGATCTGACGGCACTACCCTTTCAGATAACAACACAGTATCTTCACTTACGAGTTGGTATAATAAACTAGATTTTATGAAACAACTGTCACCATATCAAAGAGCATAAAAACACTAGTGGGGAATGTGTTTTTCTATGAAGGAAACATAATACGGTAAAAAAAAAAAAACACACAAAAAGCAGTTTTTCAGCTTCTGCTCTGTAGAAACAAAGCAAACTTTTTCTAAGAACCATTCAATCAACAGTTTATTGTTTTTATCTGTCATCCTCACTGGCTACAAGTAGTTGTGGAGTAGGACAAGTAAAGTAAAAGACAAAATTCTGAACTCCATTTCCGACCCTACTCAAACACAGAATTTGCCCAAAGCTGAACTTCTGAAGCAATCACATCTACCTGAAAGGAATGGCTGGTGTCAAACTCATGTATTACAAGAGTAACTAGAAATGACTCTTTAAAACTAAAATAAGGCCAACGACAAGAACTTCCACCATCTACAAATTCTTTCCTATGTTAAAATCAAATACTTTTTTGGGGTAATCTAATAGCCAATTTGTTGATAACATGATTCCATTAATAACCATATATGCTTTTTTCCTTGTTTTCCACATTTTCTTTTCTAATGTGCTCAACTCCTTCCCTAGCCTTATCTCCTCCCTTAGCGCCCCCCCCCCCCCCCCCCCCCCCGCCTTTCGTTTCCCCTTCTTACTCGGTTCTTCAGGGCTGAGGGTCTGCACTTCTACCATGGGGGGTAAAAAATCAACATCTGTAATTCTAAGAGTTACCTTAGAATACTAATGGTGTTTTCCTCTATGGAAACCAAATTTCCATGTTTGTGGAGTAGCAAAAAATACAAACAACATCTACTTCACAGATGGTTTTCAGTTCTACAAAATTAACTTAGAGAAAATAATTTCAGGTTTTACTCCCATCAACTATCAGCCATGCATACAAAAGACCAAGCATGAAATAAAAAATTTAAAAATATTACGATGGTTCACCAGGTGTATGCCTCAAAGCATGAGGGTGAAATTGTTCTATTTTCAGGTTTCAGAACTCTCTTGCACAAGTAAGAATATAAAATATGGCCTCCGTTTAAAATAGGGTCACCTTTGCCTCTGTGATCACAAAATAAAACCATTTTCAGCTTTTGTACAAAATAATTTTTCCTAGACTGCTTACGTCGTTTAAAGATTCGCCACCTCCCACTCCGGATGTGGCTGCATTTGGGAGACGGAAGCAGACACCATTCCCAGTCAAAAAGTAGTGTCGTCATTAGTGACACAGACTCCAAGAGTCCCGACGCCAACAAGGAAGCTGGCCGTAAAGCCTCGGGCCAAGCGCTCGAACCGACGGTCGGCAGGCTAACTCAACTCCAGGCCAGAAATTAGCGCCTCACCCCACGGCCTCCCTACTCTCGTGGGTGGGGAGTGAGCTGCGGCTCTCAGCCCCGGAGCGGGCTCCGCGGGGCGGTGTCCCGACCGCCTGGTTTCCTGGCTCAGCCCTTCATACCCCCCCAACCCCACCCTGGAGGCACTCGCGGGCTGGGAGCACACCTGATCTTCCTCACTGATGTCGATGAAGGCCGGGACGCTCATGTTGAAAGCCCGGGCACGGCGGTCGCTCCACTCGCAAAAACCACGCCGACCGGAAAAAGAGCTACAGCGCGCGGGGCGGGGGGGGGGGGGGGGGGGTGTGTGCCACACAACTGCTTCCGGGTTGCCCTGCGGGGCGGGGCCAGGGCGGGCCAATCCCATCGGGCGCTGGGGGCGGAGCGCACGCGCTTGGGCCGGTCTCGCGGACGCGCTCTACGGGGTCAGGTCCTGGCACCGCCTCTCCTTTCTAACCTTCAGAATGGTGTCGCCGATTATCCTTTTCGTGAACTCACGTCTTTGGCCTTACCTCACCTCCTCTCTGAAATCTTAAGCCAGTTCAGCCAACGAAAATTGTGCTCAAAATAGTTGTTCTTTTGCAGCCACACCCCCTCTGCCAGCCAGTCTCTCAGGCTGCAGTGCACGGCGCCTCTGTTGTTGCTCCCCCCAACCACCGAGCCTTGGCTCTTGGCGGTACGAAAAGAGCCTTAAGGGCTTACTTTTTTTTGCTGATCCCGACAATTTTTTTCGAGTTAAAATTTATCCCACTTTTCAGCGTTTATTGAGGGACCTGCTGACAGGCAGTGTTCTCTGCGCCGGGGATAATCGTAGTTTCCAAAAGAAGCTCCCGCTTGCCCCTTACATTCCAGCGGGCGCACAGAACACAAACATCTCAAAGTAATTAGGCAGTCCTGAATGGCGTGTTTTACAGCTTGGCCTCCAGAGTAGAACTCCTAGGGATGGAATCCCCGCTGTACCATTTGATGGACGTGTGATTTGGGGCAGTTGCTTAATACTCGTGTATCAGCTTCCTCTTGGAAAAATAAGAATAATGAAGTGCTTATCTCGGTGTTGTGAGAATTAAGTAAAATAATGTATAAAGCACTTAAAACATGGTGAACACTGCATGTATTAGTTATTAGTAAATAATTGCTGTATGTAACATGTTAACTAGCTCTACCAAAAAGGTAAAAGCAGAAGGGGGGCGGGGGAGAAAAACAGAAAGGGTGGCTGTGTATAAGTTTGTGTGCATGCCTTTTTAGGTAGGGTGATGGAAGAAAATTGCTCAATTCATATTGAGAACTGAAGAAAATAAGGAAAGTATGAATTAAAAAACCTGCAGGAAAGCATTTCGTTCATAAGAACAGGGATGCAAGGTAGGGGCAAGCAGGCCTGTGGGCTGGATCTAAGTAGAGGAAAGAACAAATGAAAATAGCCATGGCCAGCCAGATCATGGTCTCCTAGGCCATAACAAGAATTTTGGCTTTGACTCTTAATGAATTGGCAAGGCTCTGACATGTTTTGAGCAGAAGAGTGAGGAGATCAAATTTAACTTTTTTTTTTTTGCAAAGGATCACTCTGGCAGGTGTATTGCAATTTGAGGTAAGTTGGGCCAGGGTCAAAGTAGTGACACCAGTTAGGAAGTTATTACAGAAGGCAGAGTGAGAGAAGATGGTGGAGTGGTGGTGAGAAACTGAATTCTGGATGTTTTAGTGGTAAAGCTGTTAAGATTTAATGACAGATCAGATGTGGGGTGTGAGAGAAAGAGAAAGGCAGGGTGACTCCAAAGTTCTGTCCTGAACTCAAGCCAATGCCTTCTAATATTCTGGGGCAAACTACTTATGGTAATTACAGGCTTGCCTCTTACTTGAAAATGCAAGGAAACACAAGAAGGCCATGATACATACCTGAGATGGTTATTTTTTAGGAAACGGAAAATTAAATTTTTTTAAATGGTGGGA
The DNA here is from genome assembly GCF_009762305.2 of Zalophus californianus. Lineage (NCBI taxonomy): Eukaryota > Metazoa > Chordata > Mammalia > Carnivora > Otariidae > Zalophus > Zalophus californianus. The sequence goes on along the minus strand of NC_045605.1, from coordinate 85,207,139 downwards.
GAATCAATAAGAAAAAGAACAACCCAATTTTAATGCAAATTAAAAACATGATGAGATACCACCACACATTTACTATAATAGCTAATTAAAAGAAAAAACTGACAATACCAAGCGCTGTAAGGATGTAGAACGACTGGAACTCTAATAAATTGCTGATAGGAATGCAGAATGGTAATAGCAATCAAGACAGACAAGTAGATGAAAGGAAAAGAATAGAGAGAATAAAAACAGACTCACACATGGTCAATTGACTTTTGACCAAGATGCAAAGGCAATTTAGTCTTTTAAGCAAACGGTGCTGGAACAGTTGCCCTTGGCAACCACTACTCTATTTTCTGTCTCTTATGAATTTGTCTATTTTGGACATTTCATATAAATAGAATCATACAATATATGGCCTTCTGTGTCTGGCTTCTTTCTTTTAGCATAATGCTTTCAAAGTTGTAGTATATATCAGCCATCCATTCCTTTTCATTGCTTAATAGGATTTCATTGTTATGAATATACCACATTTTATTTATCCATTCATCAGGGGATGCATATTTAGGTTGTTTCCATTTTTTTTGGCTATTATGAATAATGCTTCTATGAACATTCACGTACAAGAATCTGTGTGAACATAGGTTTATATCTCTCTTGGGCAAATACCTAGGAGTGAAATGCTGGGTTGTATGGTACTTATGTTTAGCTTTTTGAGGAACTAGTTTCCAAAAAGGCAGTAGCTTTATATGGAATAGCCAAAAATGGGAAACAAACCAAATGTTCCACAACAGCTGAATAGATTAAAAAAAAAAAAAGTCATATATCCATGGGATAGAATACTACTCTGCAATTAAAAAAGATGAGCCTTTGATATATGCAACATGGATGAATCTCAAAATAATTTTGCTGCAAGAAAGAAGCCAGACATACTATAAGATTCCATTTATATAAAATTCTAGATAATACAAACTAACCTAAAGTAGCGGCACTGCAGATTGTTACTACGTGGGTGCAATAGACTAGGCAAGGAGAGGGAGAGATGGATTACCAATGGGCGTAAAAGGAAGCTTGGGGGGGTATGAATATGTTCATTATCTTGATTGCAGTGATTGTGTCATAGTTGTAGGCATATAAGATTTATCAAGTTGTACACTTAAAATGTATAGTTTGTTGATATCATGATTATATCTCAATATAAAAAATGGCAGGCAGGTAAAGGGGGAAAAAAGGAGGACTGGGAAGTACAGAATCATCTGGCTAGACCAAACTTAAAAGGATTGAATCTTGCATGGGATACCCTTGATGATGTAGAAACTAAACCTGAGGGCAGGGAACTTAGGTGTCATGTTTACATTGCATTCCTTGCTCCCACCCTTAGTGCCCAGCACCCAGCAGGTAGTCCATAGATATCTGTTGGTCCTAAAGGAATAATCCCTGAGTTCTTCTTCTAAGACACCTTATTATGGCAAAGTCCTAAGAATACCAACTAAGTTCTAAGAATACAAAATATACATGTACCATTTCATCAAACATTTTGAAGTCTTATCCTTTTTACCACTTTTCTTCATTCTATGGTTCTTGGGAAGTAAAAGAACATCCTTTCAAGGGAAGTTCTTGAGAGGGAGATGGTGGAATGATAAGGGGAAAATCATTTGAAACTTTAACCTTTCACTCATTCATACATATTTATCTCTGTTATGTACTAGGTACTGCTTAGTTATGTGGGATACCAGAAAGAAAAAATTAAAGGATGCATCTTGAATAGGGATAGGAGGCTTATGTGCCTCAGCTTGAAATCAATTTTTCTAAACTTTCCTCCTAATTTTCAAAAACAGGGAATTGGGTTCCATTCCTAATAGCTACTGGGTAGGAGAACCACTTTCAAGTGGGTGATAAGGACCAACCTCATGAGAAAACGTTTATGTTGTATATCCCTATGGCTTATAGTCACTTAAAAATGGGGCACCTGGGTGGCTCAGTTGGTTAAATGACTGACTCTTGATCTCAGCTCAGGTCTTGATCTCAGGGTCATGAGTTCAAGCCCTGCATTGGGCTCCACACCCAATGTGGAGCCTACTTTAAAAAAAAAAAAGGTATCTCAGGTCGAATTGATTTTTAAAGGAATGGAAAGATTTTTAGCTTTATTTTTGCTAAATAAAATAAGTGTTCTGTGGTTTTTTCTTTTTCACTTAAGTCTCCTTAACTTAGACAAGGGATATAAGAAATATTATCTATTTTTCTATATATGGCATGTTCCAAATATTCCAAATATTTAAGATAAAGAAATTTGGAGCCAGTTGAAGAAATCTGCAGCCCATTGAAATCGGAGCTGGCTGATTTCAACTTGATCCTATGCCCGAAATAAAATACAGGTTACTAGTGTGTTAAAGGCAATAAAATCAGAGTTGTCATTTATACCACCACAAAAACAACCTGTTATCATATTCTTCAGTTTCTTAAAAACATACCTAGAAACTTTCAAAAAATGAATTGCCAAGAAGTTGAACAAGGCTCCAATATTCTGCAAGATAATATTCTCTTAGCTGATTTTTTACCTGAAAAATATTAAATATTTATAGTTTTTTTATTGTTTAATTTATCTGCTTTTCCTCTAGTGCTATTTCTTTGTTTTTTCTGATCAAGCATTCTGGAAAACGTGGATTTAGTTATATTTTTAATTATTCTATTTGCAAGGGCCATATTAATATATTCATTTGAAATTTTATTATTAGAGCAAAACTATAATTTTTCTATAAGGAGAATGCTTTGCATATTGATATCTAAAATTTATCTTCAAGTCTATATCAGGCATCTCAACACTATGGAATTATTCATCTGATAAGGGAAAGTATATTTTTATGTGAAAATAGTACATGTAGTTGATTACCTGATAGTAATGCTATATTATCAAGGATAACCCATTCGAAATGGGCATCATTTAAATTAATAATCATTATCCTTTTACTGAATCAATGTCCACTGACCTCTAAGAAGGTGAGATGTGTTCATTCTTGCATCTCTTCACTTATCAAAGTGTCAGACACAAAGAAAATTTAATAAATAGTTATTATATTAGTGATACTTTAAAAGTTAACTAATCTGATTTGTAATTTGTAAATTTGCCTCAAATTTTAATTGTGAATGAAAAAGAGATGGTTATATTTTAGAAAGACATAAAAAAGAGTTAAAAAAAAAGTGTGGCAGAGACTACCACTTGTCAACCTGCTACCCATCTTCTTCCTCCTTGGTAGCAAAGCCCTCCCTAGAGCATAGGTGTGGCAATGTACCCTTCTGTGCAACTAAGTTTATCAGGCTTATTATGGGGAGGGATAGCCAATGAGATGTAAGTGGGGATTTTGAGAGTACCTTTCCGGAAAGCTCTAATAAAGGAACAGACTTGACCTGGAAGCTGATTCTTTTGCCCTTGCCCCTTTCTCCTTCTTGCTGCCTAAAACATAAACTTGATGGTGGGAGTTGTAGCAACCAAACTAAAACCAAGATGTGGCCATAATTGTCAAAGCCATGATGATGGAGAGGAAAGATGGAAGGAGTCCATGTCCCCGATAACATCAGGAAGATGCAGTGCCTGCTCATGACTGCCTACCTCTGGACTTATTTTACTTAAGAGAAAAATAAACCTTCAACTTGTTTAATACACCATTATGTTGGATTTCTCTTATATGCAGCTGAACCTAATCCTGATGGCCACGAAGAGAAAAACCTAAAATCTAAAGTCATAATTTTGTAGATAAAAAGTTTACCTAAGTGTAAATTCATGAATTTTTGTAATGTGTATTTGTGGTGGGAATCTTGGAATCTCTTTTAGTGCTGTTGTGGTGTAACACTGAATTTACAAAGCAACTATCATCTTCGGATCTCAGAGATTTACAGCTAATAATTAAATTTTATGCTGGTGATGCAACGTATGATTATAGTGACTTTATAGATGAAACAACCTTTTAAGCCAGTTGATTGGTGACTCACTGGAACATATTGCACCTGAGCTGTAGATTGAGCAGTAAAACTAATATTGTGCCTTAAATCTCAAACACATTGACCATTAGAAAACATTAATTTTCCCATTAGTCTTTGTAGTAAGAGAATATTCATAAGGTTAACTTCTTCACTTCATATGACATAACCAATCATTGAAACATTCATAAATCTGTTGAATCTAAGGAAGACACATTCATCATTTATGTTTTTTAATGACTTCAGAAAGGCATGTCTATGCCAGAGGGGGAAAACGTACTCACTAGTCAAGAGGCTTATCAGCTGCAAACAATGCAAACGCAAGACAAGCTTTATGAGCTAATAAGTTCTATGTTTCTAGAAAAACCTCATTATTTTGAGCTCCTACATGAGCCACACTAACCACAACCCTGTGAAGTATTATTACTTTTTTAAAAAAAATTGTATTTAAAGATGAAGCAACAGAGGCTCAGAAGAGTTAGGGAGCTTTGCCACCAGGAAACACAGAGCATGGATTCCCACCCAAGGAACCCTGTCTCACTTTAAAGCCACTGCTCTTATCTCTTCTTTTTTGTTGGTTGGTAATGATTTCATTTTTAAAAATAGAATATAAGAAGTCTTTTCCTGGGCGCCTGGGTGACTCAGATGGTTAAGCATCTGCCTTCGGCTCAGGTCATGGTCCCGGGGTCCTGGGATCCCGTCCCACATTGGACTCCCTGCTCAGCGGAGAGCCTGCTTCTCCCTCTGCCTCTGCCTCTCTCTCTTTCTCTGTCTCTCATGAATAAATAAATTTTTAAAAATCTTTAAAAAAAAGTCTTTTCCTGATGTGGAATATATACTTTTAAATAAACTTTTGTACTGAAGTATAATATGTTCAGAAAAATGCATCAATCATAAGTGCACACTTTGATGAATTATCATGGTGAACACACACATGTAACCACCATCCAGGTCAATGAAAGACTATTCATTAGCCACCTGGTAAATGCAAATCAAAACCAAACTGAGATACCCTTGTACATCCGCTAGAATGACTATGATAATAAAAGATATTAACAGGTGTTGAGGATGTAGAGAATTTGGAGCCCTCAAACACTGAGGATGAGAATGTAAAGTGGTGCAGCCACTTTAGAAAACAGTCTGGGAGTTTCTTTAAAAAGGCTAAACATACAGTTATGTGACCCACCAATTCCACTCCCAGGTATATATCCAGAGAACTGAAAACGTATGTCCATACAAAAACATGTCCACAAATGTTCATAGCAGCATTATTCATAATAGCCAAACGATCATCAGCTGATGAATGGATAAACCAAACTTGGTATATGTATACAATGGCAGTAAAAAGGAATAGAGGACTGACACATGCTCCAACATGAATGAAAGTGGAAAATCTTATGCTAAGTGAAAGAAGCCAGAAACCAGAAACAGCACATATTGTACGATTCCATGGTGGGGGGCAGAATGGGGAGTGATATCTAAAAGGTGAGAGGTTTCTTTGTGCGGTGATGGAAGTGTTCCCCAAATCACTGTGGTACTGGCTACACAACTCTGTGAGTATATGTGCTAAAATCCATTGAAATACAGACTTGAAATGGGTGCATTGTATGGTATGTGAATTATATCAACAGAGTTGTTTAAAAGGAAATAAAGAATGCACAGGAGAGGCAGATGGGGGACAAAATAGAATCTTCATTACTGATAGAGGTAGGTCATATGGCTTTTGACCTCTTAACTAGATACACTGGGTAAACCTCAATTCCAGAATTAGGCAGATTTTTACCCACCTGGCCCCAGGCAAGGCTGGATAGGGAGGCCTCGGACATCGTAAGACTTAGACCACGGAGGAGCACTGAACTTAATGCTCTCCGTGTCCAGTTTGCCCAAGAGGAAAAAGAGGCAGTAACAGACTGGGTCCCCACTATGCGGGGCTGGTGGAGAAAGACACCTCCAGTTTCCTAGCACAAGGATGCATGCCACTGCTCCGTGGATGTGAAATGAGCCTCATTGTTCTTCCCACACATACTGATCAGAGAAATCACTCCACTGCCCTTTGGGCAAAGGCACAGAAAAATAGGCAGAGACCAGAGGGATACTTTGTAGAGCTCTCTTCACTTGGAAAGAAACATCGAGCATAGGGAGGGACCATATCCCCCAATTCTGAACAGCTTTTCTTTTTTCTTTTTTAGATTTTATTTATTTGTCAGAGAGAGAGAGCACGAGCAGAGGGAGAAGCAGGCTTCCTGCCGAGCAAGGAGCCCGATGTGGGACTTGATCCCAGAACCCTGGGATCATGACCTGAACTGAAGGCAGACGCTTAACCGACTGAGCAACCCAGGCGTCCCCTGAAAAGCTTTTCTATCCTCTTTATTTACATTTCTATTCAGACCCTCATTATTTCTTGTCTAGATTATTGCAGGCATCTCCTATCTGTTCTCCCTATATCCACTGTCTTTTTTTTTTTTAAGATTTTATTTATTTATTTGACAGAGACACAGCGAGAGAGGGAACACAAGCAGAGGGAGTGGGAGAGGAAGATGCAGGCTTCCCGCAGAGCAGGGAGCCTGATGCGGGGCTCGATCCCAGGACCCTGGGATCATGACCTGAGCCGAAGGCAGACGCCTCCCTATATTCACTTTCACTGTCTTGCCACTGATTCTCTGAGATTGTATTCAGAGAACTTGCAGAACAGATATACCTGAAAGATCTGTTTTGTCCCATTTAGCGTTAAAAAATTTTTTAAATCAATTGCTGTGGTGGACACTGCTGGTAACTTATCCAATACATGTTTTCTCTGTTTACTTTTACTAGCAGAACGCTGCTTTGGTCCAGGGTAGCGTCATGGCCACCTAAAGAATTAAGGTTTCCAGCCTCTATTTGCAGCTGGGGGTGGGGATGTGCCCTCTTTTGAATGATAAGATGAAAAGAAAGTTACTGGGGCGCCTGGGTGGCTCAGTCGTTAAGCGTCTGCCTTCGGCTCAGGTCATGGTCCCAGGGTCCTGGGATTGAGCCCCACATCGGGCTCCCTGCTCAGTGGGGAGTCTGCTTCTCCTTCTCCCACTCCCCCTGCTTGTGTTCCTTCTCTCGCTGTGTCTCTCTCTCTGTCAAATAAATAAATAAAATCTTAAAAAAAAAAAAGAAAAGAAAGTTATTATGTGGGGCTTTCTCAAAAGTCATTTAAATGGAGGCATACCTAACTGGCAGGAGCCCTTACTTACCCTTTTGCCTTTCCCCTTCTTGCTACCTTGGATGTAGACATGCGGCTGAAGTTGGGGCAACCACTTTGCAACCCCAGGCTAACAAGCTGAGGATGAACTCCACATGCTAACAGGACTGGATAAGGCAGCTAGAAGGAACCTAGGATCTGGTTCATTATGGAGCTGCCTTTTCAGCCCTGGGAAAATTACCTCTAGATTTCTAGTTATGTGAATGAAATTCACCCCTTATTTGTCTAAGCCACTGCATGGCAGTTTTATTTTATTACTTGGAGCCAATCTAACTAAACAAATTTGGTACCAGAAGTAGAGTGCTTTAATTAAGAGAATCTAAAATATGGCAACAGTTTACAGAAAGAAGGCTTTGACAGTGAGGATACAGATTTTGTAGGCTAGAAAAAGCATGGGCCTTGTATAATATCAAAGCATTCCCCATGGAAAACTCTCTCCTATTTCTTGGGACATAAGCCCTGGTGTTTTAGGTTGTTGTTAGAGGAAAAGAGTAGATATAATTCATGTTGACGTATGCTAGTGACTTCTTGCCACTGTCTGCAAAGATCCCCAAAGGATAGGAGTGAATTCAGACTATATGGATGGGCCCAGATGTGTGTCTGATGTGCCCGTCATCGGAAAGGAACCCCAAGCTTAGGAAACCCAAATATTTTATAAGGGACTGTAAGCATGCTTGACCTTTGTTCTGGAAGGAAACACTATTGTTATCTTCCAGGCGGCTGTCTTCTACAGAAACATCCTTGAAAAGATAGTCGGAAACTAAAGGCTCTATCAGTGCTTCAGCACATAAGACATGTACAGATGCAAGAAGCCCAAGGAAAATTGTCTCACAACAGTATATCATCAACGAAACTCCAGACTTCTCTGGAAACAGCCACTAATTGTTCAACCCGTAAGGCCACCCCAGGACCCTAAACTCACACCTATGAGATAGAAGTGGGCTATGAAGTTCTGTGAGGCTCCCAGGAAAGGCATCCTTCCCAAAGCTCTTCTCATAGGATACCATGGAGGATAATGGACTAGGAGGATTTCTCCAGAAGGCAGAACCAGAAGCTATCAGATAGGCTAACCAAGATCTTACACCACCACCAAGGCAAGACGTCCTCAGTCCTGCTACCGGAACCCCATGTTTGGTGTTTGCTCTGACTGCCATGTTTCCCATTCTCCTCTTTCCTGAATTGAAGCTGTTACTGAAATCCTGATCTTTCCGTATTGCACATTCAGTGCACTGGAGGTAGTCACCGTGTCTTTGTGCTAAGGTCACGGGGCCCCGAGGAGACACTTCTGAAACTGCACATCATCCAGGGCTAAGATTCTGAACTGTATGCAGTACTTGGATGAACACTTTTTTTCCCTTCAAGATGGTCTCCCTTTTGGACAGAGAGGTAGCACGTTTAGTTGCCTGAGAGATATTTGCATTATGTTGCTTCGGAGAATTTTAGTGTGATTGCTCATGTGTTATCATTAAGTATAGAACAAAGACATATCGATATTAAACAGCTTGCTCATATTTTTTGGCTATTTATCATTTTTTGGACATCCTTGTTATGATTTCCAGCCTTCTGATGACTGTCTCCCCTGAGGGGGGACTCAGGAAACAAATTCCCCAACATTTGACCTTAGGCTCCATCAGTTAGATAGACCCACTTGAATCTACTGTTTGTGAACCGGCAACTTAAAGAAGAAAACTCGATGCATGATCTGCTTGGCCAAGGTGGCTTTCAGGGGCTTTCAGGGGTTACAGTGCCAGTGGCTTGTCCTCGTAGGTCCCCTGGGGCAGCAGTGGCTGTAACGGCTTTTGTAGGCCAGATGGGCCATGTCGTTTGGGGTGTTGTTTTAAGAACAGTCTCAAGCCTCCCTGTCCAGCTCACCCATTTCTGTGAGCCACCCCAGATATTCCTTTTCTTTTTACCTTTTTATTGAAACAAATATGCATACAGAAAAGCACACACACTTGGCAGCATACCAAGGGTGGGGTCGTGGGAGGGGTCCACCCCCAGGTACAAATAGTAAGTAAGTACATTGTCTGTAGATCATTTAAAAACAGGCTCAGGTCATGATCCCAGAGTCCTGGGATCGAGTCCCACATCGGGCTCCCTGCTCCTTGGGAGCCTGCTTCTCCCTCTGCTTCTCTCTTTCTCTCTCTCTCTCCCTCTCCCCTTGTCTCTCATGAATAGATAAATAAAATCTTTAAAAAAAAACAGTAACAAAGCTGATCCTGCTTTTTACCACCGCCCTGCACAATTCCTTCTAAATAATGTGAAGGATAGAATGTACTTCCTGAAAAAATCTTTTGAAGGTTATGTTTTAAGTAATCAGTGCAGTTACTATTGAATTAAACATATATAAATATTTTATATATCTTAAGAATATATAAAATATACTTATATATTATATATATTAACTTGTGGAATCTGATGCTATCTTATATATTAATTTATATATAAGTACATTAATATATTATTCTGATGCTATTATATGTATCTATGAGAATCAAATTAACACACTTTTATTTCTTATTTTTTTAATAAGCATTGTATTCTATAAGGAATTTAATTTGGAGGACATCCAGTTATATAGCTGGGCCCTGACACATGTGGTCTCGGCTACATGTGTACATCTCAAGAGTAACTCTTAAAGGTCTAAATCTTTTGAGCTGCCTTACCACATGGATTGTGTTTCTGACCCCTGTGGTCCTACATATTTCTGTGTTTAAGTAAGGGGTTCAAAATAAACAACTGATAGTGTGCTGAATGTAAAGACAAAGAAACAGAACTTAAATTACTTAAATTCTGTCCATCTATGACTACTTTAAGTTTCATTTTGTATTCAAAATTTGAACAGTGAAACGGAGGGGACTGCAAGATACTTTTGTAAAAATTTTTACTTTCCAAATTTTACTTCATATATAGCATATTTTACTGAATTTGAATAATGTCTTTGACATGAAATTTTTTTTTAAGATTTTATTTATTTATTTGAAAGAGAGAGAGATAGCAAGAGAGGGAACACAAGCAGGCGGAGAGGGAGAAGCAGGCCTCCCTCTGAGCAGGAAGCCTGATGCAGGGCTTCCAGGACCCTGGGATCATGACCCAAGCTGAAGGCAGACGCTTAACCAACTGAGCCACCTAGGCGCCCCATGAAATTTCTTTTTTTAAAAAGTGCTAATTATTAATAGGATTCTGATATCAATTTCCAGTGTGTGTGTGTGTGTGTGTGTGTGTGTCTGTGTGTGTGTGTGTGTGTGTCTGTGTGCATAGGGGGTGGTTTCCAAGACCAGCAAGCAATTCCTGGACATCAACCACTACCCAGAGACAGCATCAGTTTTCACAGGTTAAGAACTCGGTCCCATAGGACTGCCTCCTACCCCATCCTCCACGCCAATTCCAGGTCCAGGAGACTTGTCACCTGCGCTTCTGTTGAACCAGCTATACATTGGAGCTTACAGCAACCAACTCCTCAGCTTTAATTTGCTACAGCGTTTCACATAACTCAGAGAAACATTTTACTTACCAGCTCCCTGGTCTAGTATAAAAGGATATAATTCAGGAGCAGCCAGATGAAGAGATGCGTGGGGCAAGGTACGGGAAAGGGGGCGGAGCTTCCATGTTCGGAGCACCCCACTCTCCCAACACCACCACGTGTTCACCAACACAGAAGCTCTCCCAAAACAGTGCTCTTGGATTTTTATGAAGGCTTCATTACAAAGGCATGATTAGCCATTGGTGATTGAACTCAATCTTCAGCCCCTCCCTCCTCCTGGAGAGGAGAGGGGTGGGAGGACTGGAAGTTTCAATCTTCTAGTCATTTCTTTGGTTCTCCAAGCAACCAGCCCTAGCCAGCAGGTCACTTCATTAACATAACAAGAGACACCTTTATCCCCTGGAATCCCAGGAAATTGCAAGGGTTTTAGGAGCTCTATGCCAGAAAGGGGGATGAAGACCAAAACATATATTTCTTATTATAAATCACAATATCACAATTATTTGAAACCTTATATATAGCATGTATGTGTGGATACACCCATATACCCATACACACACACACACACACACACACACACACAGACACGTAAAATTTAACTTAAAAAGATTTCATGGTCTACATTTCTTTTATAGCTATTATTATTTTATTTTAGTTTTATTTCATGACTATTATTGAAAATTATTTTGTCACGTAGAGGAGGAAGGTGTTTAAAAATAAATACACTGGTGGGGGCGCCTGGGTGGCTCAGTTGGTTGAGCTTCCAGATCTTAGTTTCAGCTCAGGTCATGATCTCAGGGTTGTGGGATCGAGTTCTACATCAGGCTCTGCGCTTAGCCACGAAGTCTACTGGAGATTCTCTCTCTCCCTCTGCCTCTGCCCATGTCCCCCATCCCCGTTGGTGCTCCCTAAATAAATAAATTCTTTAAACAAATAAATAAATACACTAGGGACATCCCTGCACATATCATAAATGTATGGCCAAATAAATCTTCACAAACAGAACATACCAATGTATCCAGAACCAGATAAAGAGACCATATTTTCAGAACCTCAAAACATCCTGTTGCGTTCCCTCCAATCACAACTCTCCTTCCCAAGGGTAACCACTATTCTGATCTCAGACAGCATGGATTAGTTTTGCCTGTTTTTGTGTTAAACATAAATGGAATCACACAGTATGTAATCTTTGGATTCCGGCTTCTTTTCCTCAACATTATGTTTGTAAGAATTATCCATATCGCTGCATGTAGTTGTAGATCATTCATTCTCGTTATATATAGTATTCCAGTGTGTCAACATATTATGCTATATTATCCTTTTAGTGTTAATGGGCATTTGAGTAATTTCCATCTTTCTTTTTTTTTAAGATTTTATTTATTTATTTGACAGAGAGAGACATAGTGAGAGCAGGAACACAAGCAGGGGGAGCGGGAGAGGGAGAAGCAGGCTTCCCGCAGAGCAGGGAGTCCGATGTGGGACTCGATCCCAGGACCCTGGGATCATGACCTGAGCCAAAGGCAGACGCTTAACGACTGAGCCACCCAGGCGCCCAATTTCCATCTTTCAATAGCTCTGTGAATATCTTAGTATGTGTCTTTTGGAGAACACACCTACACATTTCACTTAAGTATATATCTAGGGAAGAGGTTGTTGGAACACAAGGTATATACATGTTTGCCAAACAGTTTTCCAAAGTGGCTTTACCATGTTTAATATCTTTTTCAAAAAATATGTTTTCTCAGGGCACCTGGGTGGCTCAGGTGGGGAAGTGTCCCATTCTTGATCTCAGCTCTGGTCTTGATCTCAGGGTCATGGGTTCAAGCCCTGCATTGGGCTCCACGCCGGGCATGGAGCCTACTTAAAAAATAAGTTATTTTCTGTTTTATCATCTAGAATCATTTTCTACTCCGTATAGCTAGCTAACTACCTTACTGACATAATTGCCATTTAAACGCTAGGGAATTTCAGGGCACTTGGGTGGCTCAGTTGGTTAAGCAACTGCCTTTGGCTCAGGTCATGATCCTGGAGTCCCCGGATCGAGTCCCACATTGGGCTCCCTGCTCAGCAGGGAGTCTGCTTCTCCCTCTGACCCTCCCCCCTCTCATGTACTCTCTCTCTCTCATTCTCTCTGTCTCAAATAAATAAAATCTTAAAAAAAAATAAACGCTAGGGAATTTCACAGGAAAATATAGATGATCCAGTTTATTTTGAAAAGTGAACAGTCTGACAGCTCTGGGTTAAAATTCCTGCTTGTCAACAATTGACTGAAATTGCACAATGGCTGTTCCTTTAGCCAAGGCTTATGCTTCTGGGTTTGTCGCTGGGCCTACTACCCCGTTGTTACACCTGGCCTGCTTGAGTCATTGACCTCACACGCCTAGCCCATGTAAGCCCCTGTGTTTAGAATCTTTCATGATACTACTTACAAAAAAAACCACAAAACTTTGTAAATCTGATTGGGGCGCCTGGGTGACTCAGTCGGTTAAGCGTCTGCCTTCAGTTCGGTTCCTGATCGCAGGGTTCTGGGATTGAGCCCCGCATCGGGCTCCCGGCTCAGTGGGGAGCCTGCTTCTCCCTCTCCCTCTGCCACTCCCCCTGCTTGTGCTCTCTTGATCTTTGTCAAATAAATAAATACAATCTTTAAAGAAAAAAAAAGTAAATCTGATTGCCCTCTGTTTATAATATTTGAATGTCTCCCGTTGTAACATATGCAATGAGGATGAATGATTTACATTGGTATAATAGCAGTCCTCAAACTTTATTTTATGTTGGAATCGCCCAGAGAGCTTTGCAGATTCTTGGTCTTTCCAACTTCATCCATCATTCTTCTTGAGATTCTGAATCCTAAGAGCCCAGGGATCTGCATTTTAATGAAGAAGCTCTAGAAAAGTCTGAGACAGGTGTTCCTTGGATCACAGTTTGAGAAACGCTGGCCTAGCGAATGAAATCCCAGCTCCATACCACGGCATATAAAGAGTCATATGCCCCACTGCCTACACACGTTCACAGGCACACAGAGCCCAGGTTCAGACATTTTGAACTATTTGTACTTTCCTGAATTCACCAGCTTGTTTCATATCCTCAAGCCTTTGCTTATGCTTCTCCATTTACCTTGAATGTCCATTGTCCAATGTCCGCTGACAAACACAAACTAACTTTCAAGACTCTGATCAAGCCTCATCTCTTTTGGGAAACCTCGTACACCCACTTCCCCCTCGCTCTCTCTCTAGAAAAATAAAGCACTCTTCTTTGTCTGCCCTCTGTATCCCATGCAAACTTCCATATTTGATCTCTACCACATTATATGCCTGCCCATCCCTACCAGTCTATGAGCCTCTGAAAAGCCATGACTCTATGTTATTAGTCTTTGTAGCAAAAGGGCTAGCACAGTGCTTGATACTCATTAGATGTTTTAAAACAGTGAGCTAGTCAAAGAATAAAAATATTACTCTCCTGAAATTAAGCCAAGTACCACAACTCATCTCTAACTAGATATACTCTAGCTACAAAAATTCTTTTCAAACTCTGAAAGGGCAAAAGAAAAGGCTTAATAAGGAAAAACATATGAAACTTCTGCTAATCCAGAAGCTCCATGAATGAGCAGGATTAACATTTCAAGTTATGTACTCTAGAATTTTCTTCTAGAGTCTCAAGAGATGAAGGTGAAATGCCCAGACTCCAGACTGTTTTCCTCTCTAAACTATTAACAACAGAATTAACAATGTCTAGCAATTTTTCATTGCAGAAAAAGGGTGTTCTGAAGCATAGTTGTTTGGGACGTATAAGCAACCTAGTTGCATTTGAATCTGAGGCAAAGATGTGGTTCTTTATGTTGGAGAGGTCTGTGCCTCTCCTCCAGTTATTAGTTCTCTGGCCTTATATCTTACACCCATACGCACCCTAAGATCAAGCTATATAAAGTGACTTGTAATTTCTCAAATGCAAAGATTCTCCCCCACCTCCTTCTGAACTTGGTGAAGTTGCTTGTGGCTGTCAAGGCTCTCTTTCTGTATTACCCACTGGATGGAGCCTAAGCCTTTCCTGTCTGCAGCTTTTGTCTACACCTGCCAGGCTCCTGCCTCACTGGCTGCCCCTTATCTGTGTTCTCATCTCACCCGGCATGTACACCATCACTACACTCCCCAACCCTGTGCACCAGAATGCTGGAGTTCACTTCCCTTTCTCTTCGCCCAGGGACTGTGTTTCAAATCTGTAGCCTCAGTGTCAGAACCATGGTACCTCAATTAATGCTTTCTGAATCTCCCATGCACTTATCATGTGTCAGATTCTGTCCTGGGTGCTTGGGATACAGAATGGTGAAGAAAATCAGCAAAGGTCCCGCCCTAGAGGAGCGGACATTCTAGCAGAGGGAGACAGATAGGAAGCCTTAATAAATAAGCAAATCGCATAGTATGTTAGAAGGTAACAAGTTCTGTGGGGATAAAAAGGAAAAAATAGAGCAGGGTAAAGGGGAGCAACAAGGTAGGGGTTGGTGGCTTGTAAAGAGTGGCCAATTGACCCAATAGAAAGGAAGCCAGAAGCAAGATTATAAAGGAGGTTTCATGTGACTTACATGTGGGGGACTGAATAGGGATTTCAGATGGTAGCCAGAGGTTTAAACCCAAAAGGGCATTCCAGGGAGCAGAAGCTACATATCCAAAGGCATGCAGTCTTGAGTGCGAATGATGTGTATGTGTGTGGGGGGCAGTTGTGGGTGGCTGGGGTGGTGGGGTGCCTGGCCTAAGTTGGAAGATGAAGCTGGTGAGGAGCATGGGGCTGGGATGTGAAGGGACTTGCGTGCCCCGCTAAGGAGTTTGCACTTTACCCTGTAGACAGCCGGGGTCCTGTTGATGATTTTATGCAGGGGAATGTCATGTTTATATTTATTTTTAAAAAGATAATTCTGGCAGATGTACTGGAGTGGTGAGAGTCTGGGCAAGTCACTTAACCTCCCTCTTCCTCTGTTTTACCATCTATCAAATGAGATGGGCCATATCTGCTCTACTTACCTCCTAGGATTTGGGTGAGAAATAGATAAGACATGGAAGCACTTTGAAAAGTATATGGTATTGTAAAAAAGCAAGCTGGTGCTGTTGTTATTTCAGCTGTGCTGTGTTTGGAAATGTGGTTTTAGAGAAGCCCAAAGAATCAAGGAGCAAAACAGAGGGATGACCCCACTTCTGTTTCCCTCAAAGAATAAAATCCAATAGGGCTCTAATTTGTTGACTGCCTATTTCAGCGCTCCACCACAAAGAGCTAAAGGGGTTTACAGAATATAAAGAAAACCAACCCTGGAGAGCGTACGGTTTACCTGGAGAGGCATGATCCTTCTAGGAAATGAAAACAAGTACATGAAATTATGATCCAATCCAAAAGGAAAATGCTGGAAGAGTTCAGACTCCCTACAAGAAAAGACACTCATGAAATTTTGTCCTAATGGACATGACGATTTGCTAACAACAGCACATCTGTCATTCCACTCCCTCTTATGAGGCAGAATGGGTAGAGGAACCAGGAAAATATTTCACCAGGTAGAAAATTTTATTTCATATTTGGTGGCAGCATGCAATCTAGTCTTCTAAAAGTAACACTAATAAACAAATTATGACATTTTGACATTTTCAAAATTATGAATTACTTGGTAACCAACATGAGAAAGCCTTATTACAGAAATATCTTGGGTCAGTCTCCCAAATGCTGTTCCCTTTTCAGGTACTTGTTGGGTAAAAACAGATTCCAGGCATATTAAGTTATTTCTTTAGGTTCCTTCTTGAATGCAAGTTTGAGTTGGTTTCACCCATTTTGAATGGTATCTTTCTATCTCCAGCTAGCCCCCATTGTTATGTAAATATATAGCATTTAAAATTTGTATGTCCAAAAAATTAAATTAAATTTAAAAAATAAAATTTTTATGTCCATCTGTATTTTCTTTTGTAGATTACAATGACAATGTTTATATCTTTGTAAGACTGACAGAACCCTCAGTGTTTGGGAAAGATTGAGAAAGGTTGATATAATAAATAGTTTAATAAGGGATACATTAGCTTCTTCTTGGCTTCTGTAGAAATATTATTTCATTTATTAAACATTTCCCAGGTTGGTAAATTATCCTTTTACTCAAGGTTTTTAGTTAGGAATTACATAATCTTTGAGATCTTATTTTGATAAAGCAAGCTTTCAACTGAAATGAAGTTCTTAGTCTCTGAATTCTTAGTATGTGCTTAGCACATGATCATCATCTTCTGAAACCGGTGATCTGATTAAGGAGACAAGATTTATACATAAGAAACAATTAGCAAAAATACAGTATAAAATGTAAAAAAGGATGAGCCATAAGCTAAAAGAGCTGTGGGAGTGAATTAGCTTGGCTAGAAACAATTTTTCAGTTTCAATGCCAATGTGTCAATATTGGTAATTGGTAATTGCCAAATGCCAATGTCAATTACCACAACTACTAGTGAACATAAATACGACAAGTTCTCCTTGCCAAGGGCATGGTGTGATGGAAAGAGCATGGCTGTGGCATCCAGCTAACCTGGGTCCTAATCCAGGCTCTCATACCTTTCAGTGTTGTATGACTGTGGGCAAATTACTTAACCCCATCTATGAAATGCAGCTATTAATAGTAACAATTAGGACTCCTGTAAATAAATAACAGCAATTCCTAGAAAGAAGATAAACATGCTAACATCCTTGTATTTAGTTCTTCTTCTTACCACCTACCCAAGAAAGAATTTTTAGCCATTGTTGGGTATTTTCCTGCGAGCCCTCAGAAACAGGGAAAAGGCAGTCATTTTCCTGCTGAAAGGTAGGGTTCTATCCTTGGGCGATGAGAGGGTGCAGTGGGGAATATGAAGAGGTGGTTAGGGGGGATGAATTATGAAGAAAGGTGGAAATCTGGCAGAGTTAAGAGGGCTTGAGGAAAAAGTAGGAGGAAGCCACTGTTAGGTCTTGAGCAGGGGAGAGAGTCCAGACAAAAGTGATAAAACCATGGAGCTGGTGGGGACAATGGAAATGGAAAGGAAAAACCAGATATGAGACATTTAAAATACCATCTTGTCCTTTTATGCCAAGTGTAGTACATGCATTGTAACAAGCTGGGAAGTATACAAATATAAAGGAGAAAATAATTACCAAAAGTCCTTCCCCCTGAGATACTCATTGCTTATGTTATACCATATTTCTTCTGAGTCCCTCCACATTCATTACCCTAATAAGACATTTGGGGAGAATATTGAAATAAGGATGAATCAAAGCTTACAGGTCACCTCTTCCAGGAAGCCTTCTTGGATTTCCATGCCAGATTCATCCTCTGTGCTTATAATATTTTATACATATGCAGAATTCTTCTTTAAGGGAAGATGGCTGTGTATCTGTAAGGAAAGCAACTTACAACGCTCCTCTTGAGTAAAAGGAAATCCTGCTTTGGGGTGGAGCAGTTCAGGGTGAGTTGCTGAGTTACTTTGCCGAACAACGTGTAAAACACAGTCTTGCTGTAAGCAGAGACCACGTCTATAGAAATTATTATTTAAACAGGGATTTCACTTGCTGGGGCCAAGGGAGAGATGTTGGGGTGCTTGACTTGGGTGGGGGCTGAGGACAGGCTGTAGAGGTTTAAGAGCTGGCTGCCGCAATGCAACAGCAGGCTGAGGGCTGAGCAGAGAGATGTATTGTAAGTGGCTTCCCGGAAAGGGGCATCATCAATGGACCCTAGGTCTGGCAGTGTTCTCATAAACACTAGGCTATTTATTAGCAGCACTTTGTGGAATTAAGGGAAGCAAGTGCAGCTGCTGGAAGCGCTATGGATGGACGGGAAAACAGGAGTCTGAAGCACTGGATAAGACACTTAAATGGATAAGGTCCTTACTACACCAGGTACTATGGTGAGACCTCTATAGGCACGAACTCCTTTAACCCTTGCAACGGCCTTATTACCCTCTGCTTATGAATGAGGAAACAGGGGCACAGAGAAATTTAATACCTCCAAAACATCTAGGAAGTAGTGGGGCCATGATTTAAGCCCAGGCAGTGTGGCGAGCCGAGTCTCTGCTCTTAACTATTGAACTCTGATGTCTCTTGGACCGTGCCATCTGCAGTCACAGAGGATGCTGGTTCAGACAAGGTCCGCTGGGAATGGGACGGAAAGAGGACACACTAAAGCTGGAGAACTTGAAGACTTCCATCAGAGCACTGACCAGATATGTTCATTCATGTTCGTTCTCTCCCATCCACCAGACTGATTTCCTCATGGGCAGGAATGTGTCATATATCCCCTGTATCCTCAGCACCAAGCATGATGCCCTGCACACAGCAGCCACTCAAAAATAGTCACCCAGGGCGCCTGGGTGGCTCAGATGGTTAAGCATCTGCCTTCGGCTCGGGTCGTGGTCCCGAGGTCCTGGGATCGAGTCCCGCGTCGGGCTCCCTGCTCCTTGGGAGCCTGCTTCTCCCTCTGCTTCTCTCTCTCTCTCCCCCCCACTCTGTCTCTCATGAATAAATAAATAAAATCTTTAAAAAAAAAATAGTCACCCAAAAGAGCACACGGGACACATCAGTGATGACTCCAAGGTGCTGAGTCTGGTTTACCGAGAATTGTATAGCTCTGGCGAGATAGCTAACTTTTTAGTTGGACGATCCTTAAAGACTATTAACCATGCTATTATTTTTTTAAAAATGTGTATATTTCTCAGCTTTTCTCCCCAGAAAAGTCTGCCTTAGGAGATGGGCTGAGTTTGCTTGTAATTTTCTCTCCAGTGGCAAGGTGCACTAGGGCAGAAAGCAATCTGAGATTTACAGCCTTGAATATTATCAAGATATTTGAGAACAGGTAATAAGAGCAATCTATGAACTTGGTAGGATTTATAGCATGTTTAAATCTTGTGTCTAGCCTTGATATATAACAAAACACAGTGGGACATTCAGGAAAAATTCATGTAGGATGCAAGGTGCGTAGAATAGCTAGCTAGTGCCCCGGTACCTGAACTTGGAACTTATGTTCCCTACTAACAAGTCCATGGGGAGTTTTGGACTACTAAGGAACTGTAGCTAAAGACATTTAACTGTGTTTAATTTAAAATAAAATGCCCTAAATAATCTGTGTTCAGTATTATTGCTATTGCTATTGTTAGGTTAAAGCCAAAAGCAAAAGCAAGATTTTACTGCAAAACCAAAAGGCAATTGTGAAAATAATTCAAACCCACACAAAAGTGGAGAGAAGAGTATAATGAATTCTTAGGCACCCATCATTCAGTTTCAATAGTTATTAATTTGTGGCCAATCTTGTTTCATCCATTGATCCTCACTCTACTCCAGATTATTTTGAAGCAAATCCCGTTTGTCATTTGGCTATAAATATTTCAGTATACAGCTCTAAACGTGAAGAACTTCTTTTTTAAACTGATCACACCTAAATATTAATCCTAATTCTTTAACATCATCAAATATCTAGTCAGAGTTCAAGCTTCCCTTATTATTGTTTGATTTTTGTAGTTTGCTTGAATAAAGATGCAACTAGATTCTATACCTTGTGATTGACATGACAATTTATTTACAGGCTTAATTTACAGGTTTCCCCACCATCTTTTTTTTTTTCATGCAGTTTTGGTTTTATAGAGTACCTCGCATGTAGATTTTACAAATTACATCTAACCTAGTATTGTTTAATGTGTTTCTTTTGTCTTTCCATTTCCTGTGAATTGGTTATTAGATCTAGAGTTTTGATTAGATTCATTTTGGCAGGATGTTTTATAAGCAGTGGTTTATGAGTATGTTCTATCAGCATTGTGATATTAGCAACCATGGATTATCATTACACAGATCCATTAATTCACTGGGGTTGCATGATTCACTAATTCATTAGGGGTTACCTTGATTTTCCTAATTCTAGAGTTTCTTCATTATTTATCAGCTGAAATAATCCTATAAAGAGACACTTTCTCTGTTCGACTATTTGATTACCCTAGGATGTAGCCCATATAAGAAAAGCAGGACAAATGCTTGATTCTTTCCTTTATTTACCAGATTTTAAAATAGTAAGTTGATTCCCTAGCATCCTCCAAAGGTGACAAGGGAGATACTTTTTATTTTATTTATTCATTTTTTTTTAGATAGAATAGTCTTTTTTTTAAGATTTTATTTATTTATTTGAGAGAGAGAGTGAGAGAGAGAGCCCAAGAGGGGGTAGGGTCAGAGGGAGAAGCAGACTCCCTGCTGAGCAGGGAGCCCGACATGGGACTTGATCCCGAGAGTCCGGGATCATGACCTGAGCCGAAGGCAGTCGCTTAACCAACTGAGCCACCCAGGCACCCGGGATACTTTTTAAATATCAGTTAAAACTCAATGGATTCATATATATTTGATATATTTCAATCCATTGTGATTATTGGTCAGTGGGAGCTTTGGTGAATTGTCCCTTGACTCCTTTTAAGAGACTTCAGGAGCCTTTTCTAGCTTTTATCTGAAATGTTTCAGGCTCCTCTAGTAGATTTCCTCTCCTACTCCTGGCATCAACTATTTATCCAAGGAGCTCTGATTCATTTTGGAGCAAAATGGCATTTAGAAACCATAATCTGAGAACTATGGAGAATAGGACTTCTTTGGATTAAAAAAAAAAAACAACCCAAAAAACAAAAACTAAAAAACTTGTAGATCCAGATATCAAAAACTTTGGCTATTTAGAGAACCACCCATTTAAAGCAGCTCACAAGATTCCTGAAGATTTTTCTCCTGAAAGAGTTTACTTTGATAAAGCACTGTATTCTTTGAACATCTAAATTTAAAAAGAAAACATACTACCTAGAAGCAAATAATAACAATATCGTTAACTCACACTTGAGGCCTACGGTAGGCTGAATGTGTGTGCTCCCCAAAAGATGCCCACATTGTAATCCCCGGGCCTGTGCATATCACCTTCTATGACAAAAGCAACTTTGTTGCTGCGATTAAAGATCTGGAGATGGGGAGGTTATCCTGGATTATCCAGCTAGGCCCTAAATACCATCCCAAGTGTCCTTAGAGAGGGAGACAAAGGGAGATTTGACTACAGAAGAGAAGAATGTGATCTGACTACCCAAGTGAAGTTGGAGTGATGTGGACATAAGCCAAAGAACACCAGAGGCCACCATAAGCTGGAAAAGGCAAGTAAAAGATTCTCCTCTGGAGCCTCCAGAAAGAACTGGACAGGCTGACACTGATTTTTAGCTCCAGAGGACTTATTTTGGATTTTTGTCTTCCAGAATCATAAGAGAAAAAATTTTCTGTGTTTTAAGCCACTACATTTGTGGTAATTTGTTAGAGCAACAAAAGGAAACACAGAGACTCATCCTCAAAGGAGAGAGAAGAAGCACAACCATATATCTGGGAGTGTAACAGAAAATCAGAAAAGCCGCAAGCCTTAGGAGGCTTCTCGGATCTGGGAAGGGCTCGTGTTTAGATGAAAGTAAAAGGACTAGTTAACAGGGTAGCTGTTAAGCTTCACCTTCCATGTCTGTTTCAGCCACTCAGACTTCGACTGGAGCAGCTCTGGAGAGAAGGTGTTTGGAGACTCCGGGGCAGGAGGTCTGAATGCGGCTAGCCACAGCCAGGTTTAAGGAACGTGTGCAACTCACAGGAACAATGAGGTGCCAACGTGATGGGATCTGGCAAACTCATGGTGTTAACTTGGGGCTGGCAGCAGGATGGGAGGCAGGAAGAGCAAAGGCTTTCCGATGCACTGTTCTTGGTAATAACAATGACCGTCAGCAAGTAATAAGAGAGCTTTTCATCACCCATCAGCAGTGGAATAATTCAAAACATATTTTTGTGAGGGAAGAAGAGGTAATAGGATTGTGCACTAGTAGGAACTAAGGAGCTGAAACTATTGCTTTTTTAATAGGGGTTCAGAAGCTGCTGTGTGTGTGGTTTACACGAGAAAGTGGGAATCACCCTGCTGACCAAACGCTTCGTAAACTCTTCCCTCTGACTTATGGTTCCTGGGACGGACACTGGCGGCATTTCGCTTCATGCTTCAAAAGTTTAAATAAATAATCCTTCACTTCAATCCAGCAGCTATCAGGGAAAATGATATTGTTTTTACTCACCCTGTCGAGGGGAGGCACTTGTGAAATGCCCACGCTTTCAAGCAGAAACAGCATTTCTGCCAATGAAGCGTGTAGCAAGGTCCCGAGTCACCAGCCTAACTTTTTATCGCAAAGGAAAGATGAATGCCCCCATCTAAACTTCGGCTGCCTGCTATTTTTCCTATATACGGTCAGTGGTTTCCATAGCATTGAGGATGAGAAAGGCTTTTGGTAATGATGTTTTCTTCTCTTGGCTAATGGAAAGTTTTTGCTATTTAGGTGAAAAAGTCAACATTTTGTGGGTCGGGTTGTGAAATTGACAAAAAAAGCAGCAGATTCACGCTGGTGTTGAGTAGCCTCAAGGGGCCACGGCAAGGTTACTGTACTTAGGAAGAAGGGAAATGGATGTCCTTTTAAAATTCCACAAAGTCCCTTTCATAAAAGTGTATCAATCCCCATTAAAAACACAACTTGATGTGTTTGACTTGATGACTTTGACTTCTTTGGCAAAATAACCATGAGAGTTTGCCATGAACGGGACATCAAAGAACCAATAAATTTAATGAGTAGTTTCCAACACTCCAGACTCACTAGCTAGTATGTTTCACTGCTACCATGTCCACATTTAAAACAAAAAACAAAAGAATCTCAATCCTAAATGATATACCTCTGAGCTCAAAACCTATTGTCTGAACAGGTAAAATAGTGATATAAAGGCTTTGGCCCAGCATAGGCCTCATGGTGCCTAGAATAGTGTCATTAAAGACAAACTTCTTTCCATTAAAAACAGTCTTTTCTAGATTTTCTTCTCTGCAAATGCAGAGGATGCAGTGCTGAGTCATACATGGTCAGATTACTTTTCTCTGGGAAAACAGGAAGCAAGTTGGGAAGCCTTGGGAAATAGGGGTAAAATGAGGCTGATAGATGGGGAAAGGTCTGAAAGGGGCAATGAGGTTGGCCAAAAGGACAAGCTCCATCCTGTTCACAGGATTTCAGAGGATTGCCTCGAATCTTTCCATTATCTCAGGAGTTGCAAACTCTGATGTCAGGGCGGCATCTTAAATTACAAGGTAACCAAAGTGAGTGGTGAAGACCGTGGCAAATTGGATAACAGGTCTGTGTAAAGACGCCGCCATCTTCTTAAGCCGCAGCCCATTGTCACCACGCACATTGCCAGATGCAAATATGGGCTTAGTCTTGCTAGAGCTTCTGATATTTTTTTAAAAAGCCGGAAATCCATATTTTTATATGTAATCTTCGGATTTTGAAATATAAACAACTAATTCCAGTACTCTTAAAACACTGTGCAGACTAAACAAAATGTGTCTGTGGGCGGAATCAGGCCCTGGGGCCACCACTTTACATCTTTTGCATTAGCTTAGAACAAATTTCCCATTTTTGAGAATATGCAGGTTATTTATGAAGAAAGGCCAGGATTCTCTTACATCTTCTATACAGAATGTCCCAGGTAAGAATGAAGAAGGAAAATAATCACTTAAAAGGGAATTTGAAGTGATATTTTTTAAAAAGGCCTTTTGGCCTTTAATCTTACGGACTACTAATTTCCAAAGTTACTGGGGTCAGCATGTTTCTCCCCTGCTCCTTCAGGGAGGTTGTCTCATACAATTGTAATGAAGTTGATGATTTTGTCACATTCTGCAGGAGGATCCCCTAGCCCCCTAAATGAATTTTTAAAAATTTGCATACGTTAGGGTTCACTCTTTGTGCTGTGAAGTTCTATGGGTTTTGGAAAATGTATTGCATCATTTAACACCACTAGTATATCATACAGACTAGGTCACTGCCCTAAAAAAAAAAAAAAAAGCCTTGTGCTTCACTGTTCAAATGACTTTGTGGTCTAGTCACCATGAGTCAGACATAAGAGAGAGTATGGGGCTCAAGCTAAATGATACTATTTTAAGTAATCATA
Organism: Zalophus californianus; assembly: GCF_009762305.2. Lineage (NCBI taxonomy): Eukaryota > Metazoa > Chordata > Mammalia > Carnivora > Otariidae > Zalophus > Zalophus californianus. Next base: position 85,182,486 of record NC_045605.1, on the reverse strand, counting down.
TTTTCTTTTCAAAAAATGTGTAGGAATGTATTGGCCAAACAAGAATGAATTGGCAGGGTTTAGTTGCCTAAGTTGATATTTGAAACAGGAAGTGATTTTATATAAGGTTATAGGTTGGACACCCAGAATTACTCCCAGAACAACCACCAAAGAGCTGACCCACCAGGAGTACTGTTACCTCTGCCTCAATTAGGAAGGTGGGAATCACCTTCCTTCTCGTTGCCATCAAGAACACAGGGCTCTAGCTACATGCTAGAGATCAGAAAGCCTTTGCACAGGAACTGCCCTTGATCTGCACAAATGTAAAGGCTGTCCCCTACTAAGTTGGTGCAGTAAATCCCAAGATCTTCATAACTGTGACTACCAACAGCTTCAGCCAAGGAAGTGAAAGGATGGCCCCCTCCTCACTTCTGCATTCCAACTTCTACACGGTACATCTAATGGACATAACCTATTTCATCCAACTTCTACACGGTACATCTAATGGACATAACCTATTTCACCTCCAGAAACTCCAGTGTAATGGATTGAATGGTGGCTCCCCCAACGATATGTCCATCTAGAACCTGAGGATGTGACATTATTTGGAAAAAGGGTTTTTGCAGAAATAATTATGTTAAGAATCTTGAGATGAGCTTATCCTGGATTATCTGGATGGGCTGGAAATCAAATGACGTGTCCTTATAAAAGACAGAGAGGAGAAGACACCGAGAAAAGAGAAGGTCACTTGAAGACGAAAGCAGAGATAGGAGTGAGTGATGCAACCACAAACCGAGAAAGGCCCGGAGCCATTGGAAGCGGGAAGAGGGGTTCTGCCGTAAGCATCAAGGGAGCACAGCCCTGCCAACACCTTGATTTTGGACTTCTGGGCTCCAGAGTGATGAGAAATACATTTCCTTGTTTTAAGCCATCTAATTTGAGGTAATTTGTCATGGCAACCCTAGGAAATTATACACCTAGCTTCAAGTGACTCTAGGAAGTGTCCTCCTCCTCAACTTTCCAGCCCCTGCCATATAAGAACACTCCTACAAGGAGGGTGGATGGATGCCTAGTGCTAATCTATACCATGTTTACCACTTGGAAACAGAAATTACATGGATCACGGGAAAACAAAGATTTCCTCTGAGCATGTCTGTTTGGTGATAGCTAAACTCAAACCAGTTTATTTACATTTAAAACATTTACATTTAAAAGTCTACAGATCCAGCCTTCATGTCATGCCCTTAAATGAATCCACAGCAACTGAACACACCTAACGTACAATGCCAATAGCAATGTCCTTCTTTTTTTTTTTTTTTTTTAAGATTTTATTTATTATTTGACAGAGAGATAGAGAGCACAGGTAGGCAGAGGGGCAGGCAGAGGGGCAGGCAGAAGGAGAGGGAGAAACAGGCTCTCCGCTGAGCAAGGAGCCCGACGCGGGGCTCGATCTCAGCACCCTGGGATCATGACCTGAGCCGAAGGCAGACGCTTAACAGACTGAGCCACCCAGGCGCCCCTGTCCTTTTTTTTTAAGAACAATGTTGCCTGTGTAAATTGGCCAAATTTATCTTAATTTATGAAGCATCAGAAGGTATCTTATTTTTGTAAAAAAAAAAAAACAAAACTTGGGTATTCTTTATTTCTACTGCTATATGCACAGCAACCTTTGATGGCACATGACAGTATGCCTCCTGAAGTTAAATGTAAGGGATAGAATACCATGCTGTGGAGTATACATTCTCTTTAAGATACACAAGAATATGTCCTGTTTCTAGCATCATCCAAGGTTGGTTAAATGAGATTTGTAGCCTTACAAAATAAAAGAATCATTTTCTCAGGTTTTTTCAACAAAATTAAATCTAAGTAAGCCATTCTATAACAAATTATTATCTTATATAGCAGTTACTAGTGTTGAGGTATGAATTCTACCACCCCTTTCCTGGGATACTGAGCTGGTCCCTGTCAGATTCTGTGCAGGCGGAGGTTCTCCTCTGAAACTAAGTGGGATACCAAAACTGGGAGAGGGAGCGGAGTCTAGAATCTGGTGAGAATCCAAAGTTTAAAAAGCCTGAAGAGAATATAGTGTGTCTTCAAAAAGAAGGGAGAGTGAGGGTGAAGTAAGGGTGTGGAGCCAGAGATCTGAGACTGTGGAAAAATAACACAGTGATGAGAGAATCTGGGGAAAGGTCCTCATGGGTTCCAGGAGGCATCTGCTGTTTGTATGTTCTTTTTAGGAAGAGCTAGGCTGTGGTGCCTGGTGGGATAAGCAATTTAAAGGGTCAGAGTAGAGGGCACCCCTTGGGACAATTAACCTCCTGTTATAATGATAAGCTTCTGATAAACATAGAAACTCACTGAAGTGAGTGATCCACATTTTCTCAGTCATAAAGATTGTGAACATACAATAATAAGCAATTCAGCCTTAAAGATGCAAAGTTCAGCCTCTATTCAGAAATTTAGAAGCCTTATATGTTTAATAACATCACAGAGTAGATAGCAGCTGTATGATGTAATGTCTGCATGGATGGATGGATGGATGGATGGATGAGAAACTTCTATCTTCCAAAAAACGTCCCTCCCACTTACCATTCTACCATTTACTTGGGCCAAAGCATTACCACAAACAGCCTCTGTTAATATGCAAATACACCATACTTGAGTTACAATAACAAAGGCCTTTTCTATAGAGCTGTGCAGTTTTTCTATACAGCTGTGCAGCTGTGCAGCAAGGTGATACAAAGCATCACCTTGTAAATATTCCATATCATTTTTCTGACATTTATGAGGAGAGATCGGGGAGGAAATAGGAGCTTTGATGGAGAGATATGGGAGGACTAATTTGGGAGCAGAGGGCATGGTCAGAGAGGACAGCTTGAGTGGAGAGACACACATCAGAGGGCTGCAGGCATCACAAGGACACTCTGGGGCCAACAGGGGCCTGAGAAGCCCAGGAGACGGGGCACAGCCAAGGAGAGCACGCTCTAGATGACTTCATTGCTTGAGTGTCTTGCACCCCACAGCTCAGAGGGAGGTGTTTGCTGACAATTTTTTGCTGCTCTGCTAGGACTTTGGTGTTCTCTCTCTCTGTGCCTTAGCAGTACAACGGCAATTTCCAGAGGCAAATCCATCATATAATTGATGTCCAGGGGCAAAAATCTGGAACAATATTTTTATTGCCGTAGAATACGGTGGGGACTACTGAATTATAGCTACAACCCTAGTATTTGGTAACTTCGTGCAAGAACTTTTCTTTACCAATTTATGCCTGAAATTTAAAAGACATTTTGTGTGTAATATCTCACTACTTTAGTACCACTGTCATAACCGCTAAGTACTAGTTATTGGCAAGCATTTTTGTGGCCTTTTCTTGGAAAAGAAAGGTCAAATAAAAACTGTATTTTTAATATAGTATGAGCCTGAATAAGGTATAAAACCAATTAATGGAGAAAAGACAAAAAAAAGAAGCTGTCCATATTAAACAAACACACACTAATAACCATAAGTAGCAATTTTCAGTTTGGTGGGAGTTTTTTGGTGCTTTGGCTTCCACTGAGTTACAAAGTAAATCTTACTTTGAATAGTTGATCAAATGGAATGAGTTTACATATTGATTTGGTAGCCCTCATAGTCTTGCTAGAGCCAGGCTGAAAAGGTTGGGTCACATTCTTTCCATGACATTTTAATGAGCAGTTTAGGGAGTGTGGCTGGTGTGGTGATAGTAAGTGGGGACAAGTGGCAAAGATTAACTCACTGTTCCTTGCCTCCTGCAGAATTTAATACCCCACTGTGGCTGTCAACACAATGATAGAAAATATAAATTAGATTAGGCTCTACAACATCTTGTATACAATAACTTCACTTGCTAATTAAAGTATTTTTTTAAGGTTTTCAGTTGTTAATAATATTCCTTTCCCTAACTTTTCTGTAAGGATCATACATTTATAGCAGTATCCATTTTTGTTGAAATACAATGCACATATCATAAAATTCCCCATTTTACAATGTATAGCTCAGTGGGGGTTTTTTGCCCAAAAAGTCTGTGAAACCGTCACCAGTACCCATTACGAGCCATTCCCCGAGTGTATTTATATTTAATTGACTTACAAATGAAAAGAGAGGTTGTTTAGGAATACATCATCCATGAGAATCAGGGGCTTAAGACATACTTTTAAGATGGTGTGAGGGTGCCACTTTCTCTGATAAGTCAGCTTGCGTCAGGCCCTTGATTTTTCAGATTCTTGCCAATTTAATTTTTTTTAACTGCATGCAAATTTCAGCTGTTGCCAGAACAGAGAAAAAGCAATATGTGAGATAATGAGTGGTTTACGAAAAGTTCTACATATCATTTTATATCATTCCCTTTCATTAAAAAAAAATCTTCCCTGGATTTTATTTATTTTACTAGTTACTACTACTGAGAAAACTTCAATAATCTACTTACACATTTCTGGGCAGGAGTTTGGAAATCGTAGGTCAATGATCTAAGACAGTATCTGGCACAAAGCTGCGAAACAGCTGTTAACCTTAAAAAATAAAACTGCCGATTATTTTACAAGCAAAAATGGGTTTATTTGGGATTAGCACAGAATTGCAGTCCCTGATAAGCAAGCCACAGCAAAATCATGGGTAAAGTCTGCAGAACGAAGGAGAGGACCGCTCTTTTATAGAGGAAAATGGGAGGGGCTGTTATAAACGAGGAGTCCATTGGAGTAAACTGTGAGTTCAAAGTATAACGGCTTTTCATTGGCTGAGTTGTGACCGCCTCTCAGTGGCTGGGCTGTTGTCGTGGGGGAGGGGAGACTTTCGTCCAGGACAAGGTAAGTGGGTCTGCAACTGATGACGAATGGTGGGGTGTGAGAGCTCCCCTCGTCAGCCTCCCATTCTAAACAAGGTTTCCTTTTATTAATTTTCACATTACTAACAATAATAATTTGTGTCCTCATGTAATATTTAATTCATAGATATCAAAAGATTTTATCATAATGTATTGACTTATCGAATCACTATGTTGTATACCTGAAACTAATGTAACACGGTATGTCAAGTATACGTCAATTAAAAAAAAAAGACTTTGCAAACCATTCTTCATCATTTTTCAGGAGAATTGAGTAAAATCCTAACATGAAAAATACCTTATAATACACTGACAGTGTATGTTATTGGCAAGAGCTACAATTTATTGTCTTGTAGTTGACCATGGATACCAATATCTGAATGTTTCACAAAGTAGATGGTAATAGAATACAATACCAGTAAAGGGTAATGTAAAAACTAGTAACTGATGGGGCACCTGGCTGGCTCAGTCAGTAGAGTGTGTGACTCTTGATCTTGGGGTTGTGAGTTGGAGCCCCATGCTGGGTATAGAGATTACTTAAAAATGAAATCTTTTTAAAAAATAGTAACTGGGTTATTGTCAAAATGAGTAATAAAATTTTAGAAGATTGACTTCAGGGGCACCTGGGTGGCTCAGTCGGTTAAGCATCTGCCTTTGGCTCAGGTCATGATCCCAGGGTCCTGGGATTGAGCCCCACATTATGGGGAGCCTGCTTCTCCCTCCCCTGCTCCCCCCTGCTTGTGTGTTGTCTCTTTCTCTCTTTCTGTCAAATAAATAAAGTCTTAAAAAAAAAAAAAGACTGACTTCATACATCTGAATATAATGTGAATAGGAGATGCAGCTTTCATTTCAAATGCATCCTTTTATACATGCACGAGGAAAAGAAGGCACATTTGTTTAAGTTTCCATTCACTACAGTAGCCAGTAGTTAAATACTGATGTCTACCATTTCTAGAAGTATTTCATGGGTTTGAGGGTGTAGCAGTTTTTAGAGAGGGTCACCAAATTTTTGACACTTCTCCCTTCAAGAGTTAGGGTTTATGTTCCTTTCCTTTGGAAGTAGTAGGCAGTCTTATGACTACTTCAACAAAAAGAGTACAGAGAAGTAATATGTGTGATCTCCAAACCAAGTCATAAAAGGCCATGCAGAGTCCACCTTGTTCACTGGCACACTGGCTCTTGTAAGGAGTCTGACCCCTCAGGCTGCCACACTGGAGAAGCCTCATGAAGTAATTCTGGTTGACAATCCCAGCTGAGCCTAGCCTTACAGCCATCTCTATCAGTCACCAGACCCGGGGATGAAGCCATCTTGGATCCTACAGATGAGACCGTCCACTAGATGAATACCCCCAAGTGGTACACCACATGGAACAGTCAAGCCTTTCTCAAAAACCTAACCCACAAAATTACAAGATACAATAAGAAGAGCTATTGTTTTAAGCCCCTAAATTTCAGGACATTTGTTACACAGCAATAATTGGAATTGAGGGTCATCTGTCAGCATCATCTGCTCTACTGCTGATCCCTTGGATTGGTTATATTGGCTAAGCTGATATTCCCTTCCTCCCTCCCAGTTCTAAATGTTCTTCAAAAAGAAACCTTCCCAGGGAGAGACAGTCCTTTCAGTTCTAGCCTGCTCCTCTCTTCCTATCCCTTGCCCCATCCTCTAGCATTTTGTTTGCTTTGCCCTTTTGCTGAAAGCCTTTGAATTTATGTCAGACCTCAGTTGTTTTGGTCTCTGAATAGTTCAAGCGATCTGACCTAAGGCCTATCATACACAAATACATTTGGAAATTTTACAAAAAGTAATTTCTTGAGTGATTTAAAATTCTTTCCACTTACATTTATCCAGTATAACATGACTGTTCTTGAAGTCTTTTTTTTTTCATTAAATTGGATATTCATGTACAAAGCAAAGTGGAAAATTGAAGTCATCTCCCTTGATCTATAATTTTTTAAAATACAGAAAAGAGAAACAAAGAGAAAATGGAGATGCCAGTTTTCCACATTTCTAAATGAGTATATCTCTTCCTCTAAAGAGAAAAGAAGAAGAATCCATGATATCCAGTCCACAAAAATAGATTCTAAGTTGGTCAATGACTTTTTAAGTTTGGGGTGAGTTTTGACTTATATCTTGGCTGAAAATTTAAGAATCATCCATCTCTAGCTACATATACAGTGTAAATGATATAGGAATGAACGGTATTGGAGAAAGAAGTCTCTTGGATTAGTGGCTAAAACCTCAGGATATCTTAGGAGCATATATGATGAATCCACATTTCCTCCCATCCTTCCCTGAGAATACAATTAGGCTTTGAGTAAATTTGTGTACATCTTATCAGAGGCATATCTTGGTATCTTCTTTTAACAGTACAGCTGTGAGTTTCTGGATGATGGTTAATGAATGAAAGCAAAATTTAGTAAGTACAGGAGCTACCCAACTGAATGTATGTGTGGGAGAGAGGTCAAGGTTGTTGGAAGGAAAGAGAGAGAGGAAGAGACAAAAGTCGCATTAAAAAAAAAAGGCATGAGAATGAATAAAATAATTTTCTCTTGACCCAAGACAAAGATATGTTCAACATCACACTTGCTGCTAATCAGCTAGTGTTAGGTTTACTTTTATTCTCCTGGTTGAATTTCTTGAAGAAAGGCAATATATATGGCTTTCAAATTTTTCAAAATTTTCTGATCAGGATTTTGGGACATTTCATAGACTCTTCAGTGACCCCACAAGAACCCCACTGGACCCCCAGGATATGGCATTAAAGTTGGAAGTAACCATTGACATCATCTAGTCCTTGCTACTCAAAGTGTGGCTCAAGGGCCAGTAGCAATGACATAATCTGGGGGGCTTGTTAGAGATGCCCCACTTCAGATCTACTAGGTGAGAACTACCTTTTTTTTAAAAAAAAAAGGTAATTAATTAATGTATTTTTATTTATTTTTAAAATTCCAGTATAATTAACATACAGTATTATATTACTTTTAGGTGTACAATATGGTGATTCAACAATTCTATACATTATTCAGGCCTCATCATGATAAGTGTGCTCTTAATCCCCTTTAAGTATTTCACCCATCCCCCTACCCACCTGTCCCAGTTTGCAGAACTAACTTTTGAACAAGATACCAAAGTGATTTGTGTGTACACTAAAGCATAAGAGACATGATTTTAGTCCCTATCCTACCCCATATAAGAACCAAATGGAGTGAATGTTGGCATATCCTAAGATGATGAAATTACCATTATAATGACAGGTAAAGAGAATTCAAACTTCCGCTTTTAAGTAGGAAAACAACAAAATTTTGAGCCCAAATCAACCAATCAAACAAAACCAACAAAGTGGTGGAAAATTAAAGAAGATGAATGTAATGTACGACTTTAATGGGAAGAATTAAGAGTAGCATCAAGATAACACCAAACCAAACCAAACCAAACCAAACCAAACCAAACACAGCCGGGTGGTGGGGGCCATGATATAGGACAGATTGGAACCATTAGTCCAAGGGAGCAGGGTGACCTAGGGATTACTCTATGCAATTAGTAAACAGGAGACACTTCTCTGATGGTTTTCAAATGACCCTGGCCTTGTGGATTTGCTTGTGGAAATTCTTAACCTGTAATAGACCAACAAATCTAAAAAAGAAGTCCTTAGTACTGAAGTATTTGTTTATTTGTTTGTTTTAGCACAATTTTGTTTGAAGCAAGTAACCCGTGTTTTAGGACTGTCTTAGCAGGTGTTTTTCTTAATCTTTTTTTTTTTTTAAAGGAGAACTGCTGAGTTCAGAGGAAATGAGCACTCTTTTATTTAAATTTCCTGAGATTAGAAGAAGAACATATTGCCAAACAATGCCTCTTCACTTCAAAACCTTTCCCCATAAATTATTTGAGGATATCTTATTAAAAGTCTGTAAAATTTCCTATTAAGAACGGTTGATTGCAGTCCAGACCATCATAGCTTTGGTGCTTTCCCTGAAATACCACAGCTGTCGGGAAGAAATATATTTTGAGACAAAAGGTTTTGTTTCCCCAGCAATAAATTATTTTAGTGATATCTCAAGATAGATAAAACTTTCACTTATGTTTGAGTGAAGGAAGATTCTACTGATAACTTGTTAAAAATCTATAAAAAGAATATGAGAATGTAGATGTAGATAGCAAATTAAAATCAGACTTCCTTTAAGTTTAGCAAAGCAATTACTTGTAAAGCCGGTGAAGATTATTATTATGGATAATGAAGTGATTTACTGGAAAATGTGGAAATGACATTCAATATGGCCACATCTCTGCACAACCTCAAGATGGTATTTTCAACTTTAACCTTGGAGCCATTAAGAAAAAAAAAAAAGCAACTTACCTCTAGTAATATTTTATGTAAATTGTTAACCCCAAACCCTACTTATAGTGATGTGAGTCCTGAATAAGGTAAGAAATGGCTTGTTTGAGACTCAACTATAGAGAACAAACTGATGCTTCCCAGAGGGGAGGTGGGGGGGGGAACGGGGGGGGATTAAAGGGGGCAGCTTTTGTGATGAGCGTTGGGTGTTGTATGGAAGTGTTGAATCACTAAATGCTATGCCTAGAACCAATATTACACTGTATGTTAGCTAACTGGAATTTGAATAAAAACTTAATTAAAAGAAATGTCTTGTTCGTAGTGCTGATGTAATAATCCATTGATTTCATGGTAGATGATATCTTTAAAACATAGTCGCTCCCCCTCAACCTAATAGGGTAACCCTCTCACCCTCCTTTATCTTTATCTCGAAACAAGGAGGATCTTTCTTACTGTAGTCATAAGAAAATGTATTTTATCACATTCATTTCAGAACTGCACATATCTTGTTACCCACTGGAAGTAATGATGTATACCGAGCAAGCTGCTAAAGACTTCCAATTTTATTTATTTCCTATGAATCTTTTCAGGGAACATTGGATTCATAAAACACTTTGTAGGCCAGAAGAACTTTTTTTTTTTTTTGCCTTTGTTTTCAGTTTTGGTGTACAGCCAGTGAGAAAAATTTGTTATGTCTTCACTATTTCCAGAGTGTTGTTAATTAAGAAAGATCCAATCCATTTTTCATCGAGTCCCTGAAAGCGAGTTCTATTGACGTCTGGCAAACGCAGATCTTTGATATTTAAGTGATGGATATTAACAGTGGATAGAGTGAGGGGTTTGAGACTTCAGATAGCTCGGTAATGATATAACTCACCAACTTTGATGATAACAGCAGAGTGGCACAAAATGCTACTGAATGTTGATAAAACAATAATATTTTTAAATGTGTGATAAAATAATCTTATCTGTCCATTCACTTTTAGTTTGGGGATGACGAATACATTATGTCAACACTTTTGGGGGGTGGGAATTAAAAAAACTGAGAGGACCTTTGTAACTTTTTTAAAATAAAAAACATGCATCACAAAAATACAATACTGGCCTTTGGTAGGGCAACGGAAGTAAAAAATGATACAACTCCCTGCATACTAGAGTGCACTTTGTGAGCAGCTTTATGTTTGAACAACTCGATTTTGCCTCAAATAAAGAATCTGTACAAAGTCAGCATAGGCTGCCTCCTGCAGCCTGCAGTTGTTAAAAGAACATTAATCATTTAAACAAGGTCACAAGCAACAAAGGCCAACGAGGGTTCAAAGTTTACAGGTCCCAGCATTTATCAGGTAGAAATGAGCTACATTTCAATATTTCATAAAATATCCTTTTATGAAAAAGCTATCTATCATCGTATAGCCTGGCAAAACTCTGGTTATTCCAGTGAGCAAAATGAATGATGACACTGAATCGAGAACCTCTGTATGGGTTTATATTTTTGTAAGACCACCATGGCTGGAACATACGTTTTCAATTTCTATAAGGATGTGATTATTATGTGGGAATGTCTTCCTCCCTCTGGCTAAAGCAAAAGATATATCAACATTGTCTCCACTTCTGATAGGCAGATTAGGATCAATTGGTTAAGGAAATCACAGAGCTGGTATTGCTAAATACCATGCAAATCATGGTTTTCCACTGACTTTTGTGATAAATTATTTTTATGGGAGAGGTATAAAGTTGAATGCTTTTATTTATATTTAGCTTGCCTAATTGCATCAACTTTGTCATCCACCATTTGATGGTGTCTTAAAAGTTAGTCTAGATGTATTGCACTTCTGATCTAAGTTTTAGATTGGGTATTTTCCCCATTTGTTGGTGGCTTCAGATACACATTTTCCCATTTGTTTGAAATCTTCAGGTACCTCAAACCTTTCAATACTCCACTTCCCAATGTGTGTGACCTTTCATCTAATCAGAGAAGAGCGCTTTTGTATTTGAGTTTATTTTTTAACAGCTTTATTGAGCTATAATTCACATATCTTAAAACTCGCCCATTTACAGTGGCCAGTTCAATGGTTTTTGGTATATTCACTGAGTTGTGTAACCAGCACCACAATCCATTTTAAAACACTTTACCATTCCAAAAGGAAACTGTATCCATTAGTGGTCAATCCCCATTTTCTCCCCAAACACCCCTCAGCCTTAGGCAACCATTACTCTACCTTCAGTCTCTATAAATTTGCCTATCCTGGATGTTTCATATAAATGGAATTGTACAATATGTGGTCTTTTGTGACTGGTTTCTTTCACTTAGCATAATGTTTTCCAGGTTCATCCATGTTGTAGTATGCATCAATATTTTATTCCTTTCTATGGGTGAATAGTATGCCATTGTGTGGATATACTACATTTTATCTAGCCATTCATCCATTTCCATTCAGATGGAAATTTGGACTGTTCCCCATTTGGGCTATGATGAGCCTGCTATTAACTTTTGTGCACAAGTCTTTGTGTGGACATATGTTTTATTTTCTTGTAGGTGTATATATACCTAGGAGTAGAATTTCTGGATCATATTGTAACTCCACATTTAACATTTTGAGGAACTGCCAAACTGTTTTCCAAAACGGCTGCACCACTTTACATTCCCACAAGCAATGCTTGAGAGTTTCGATTGCTCCATACACTTTCTAAAACTTGCTATTACCGAGTTTTTGATCAGAGCCTGTCTGCATTTATTTGTACTGTTGTTACAGTGCCAGAATTAGATACTGAAAAAGTATTCGGCTAGAAAAGTATGTACTTAGTAGAAAAAGTACTTAATTATTTAATTAGACTAGGAAAAGTATTTAACAGAGATATAACACTGAAATTTATGTAGCACTTTAATTTTTCAAGAATTTTCCCATCTTTCATTATACTATAAAGAATTAAAACCCCACTTCTGGAGTTACATAACTACACCCCCATCCTCATGAGTCCCATGGGAACTCAAAAGTTTTCTGTGGTGGTCATGGTTAAGAGGCTACAGGATGGAGTAGACAATGCAATAATTGGTAAGTGGACACATCATAGAGGGACTTGTATAAGATTTCACCAGCCTGAGTCAATATTGTATCAACATGTGTCAAAAATATAAATTAAATCATTTTTAAAATTAGCTGTATAAGATGCCTAGATTCTAAGAAAGCAAAATCTCATTGGCTGCACAATATTCCTTCATACAAATAGACCATAATTTATTTAAACATTTCCTAATTTTTGAGCACGTAGGCAGTTTCCAAACTTCACTACGATAAATACTGTTGCAATAGTCAATATAGCAACTTCTCCCATGCCAAATAAAGAGCTGATAGACTGAATTTCTTATTGCTGGCTTTGGCTTCATGGAGATCCAGTCTTAGATTATCTTGAGGTTGTGTAAAGTTGATGCAAAGCAGACTGAGCTTCACTTAGCAAGGGGCTCATCCGAAAGACCCCTGCAAGCCCACTAAACAGGGGCATTCCAAGAACTCAACTTATCTGTCTTAAAAGGTTAAGCTATACTGTTGACCCTGCCAAGATTCAAACCTGTGCGCCCAAGACGGCTACGTATTTTCAGGCTGCTGTTGGCCTGAAGTAGCCATTCCCTTCAGCTATACCAGTGTGATTTCTTTATCCCTACAGCTAGAAGGCAAAGACTCCGTGATCCAAAGAAATTTCTCTTCCCCTTTGAGACAATGCAAGGTAGATCTCTCTCTTACTTCCACAGACGTAGATTTCACTAGAGTGGAAAGAATTTGAAAAAACACACAGGCTATAGCAGAAAAAATATGTTGCACTTCAACATGTAAATCAAATGCGAGAAGTTGCATACTAAGGAAAGCTTGAGTCAAGTTCTCATCCTGTTTCTTACTAGCTGTGTGACCTTTGGATGAGTTACTAAGCTTCTCTGAGCATGTTTCTTTTCTTTTGTTTCTTTCCTTTTTTTTTCTTTTTGAGATTTTATTTATTTATTTGAGAGAGAGAGAGAGCATGAGAGGAGGGAGGGTCAGAGGGAGAAGCAGACTCCCCGCTGAGCAGGGAGCCCGATGTTGGACTCGATCCTGGGACTCCAGGATCATGACCTGAGCCGAAGGTAGTCGCTTACCCAACTGAGCCACCCAGGCGCCCCATCTGGGCACATTTCTTCTAAACAAAATCAGAGTTTGTGAAGATAATCATTATTGACCTTTCCAGCTCCAAAGTTCTAAGCTCCCCAAAACAAAAATATTACTGGACTGACAAGTGCATAGAATTTTCACGAGTGGAGTTCGTGTATGTGAGCCAGTTCTAATTTGCATGTTTGTTATGGATGTTCTATTGTATTATTTGTTTGGCTTTTTACAGTTTCTAAAAGAGTTACATACATTTTGTTATTTGCTTATTCCACAATTCTTTTTTCCCCCCACAATTCTTACTATTCCCCATTTTATATATTAGAAACTTGTGCCTTGGAGATTCGAAGGACTTCTGTGTCTAGAGTCCATCCTCTCCCCTCCTCTCCCTGCCCCGTCCTGCCATCAACTATTTTATAGTTCAGGCACATTGAGAAACTATCATAGATGGAATTAAAGAGCAGATTCTTATGTGCATGGGAGAGAGGGGAAACACCGGATGTGTATAGAAGATTCCATTGGTGATACCCGCTCTTAATCCAGTCACTCTGGTTACCACTTCTCTCACTCTGTCCTATCACGGCCAAGTTCTTCAAAGCCACTTTCTCATTTCCCATTCACTCCTTGAGCACTGCAGTCTGACTTCTGTTCCCACGTCTTCTCCTGTGGAGGCAATCTGTGGTAGACCCCTGCGGGGGGTGGCTCCCCGCTCACAGTGGCTCCTGCTTCTCTAACTCAGCCCCAACACACAGGAATAGCCCCCCATCGGCCATTCTGTGCTATGTTATCATACCCCATGGCTGTGGCTGATTATGGAAGAGGAGACACCTGCCCTGAGCTGGGCCAATCTCCTAGACGTTTGAATAGAAACCCAGAGACGGGGAGGGACTGGGGCGAGCTGGTTCGTGGCTTCCCCCTGAGGAGTCCTGCCAGTGCTCCAGGTTAAGTTCCTGCAGCTGCCTTGGTTCCTGCTTGGGCGTTCAACTCTGGCTGACTTTCCACACTACCACGTTTCCTGCTTAAACTACTTTCTCAGCCATGCTCCCCAGAGACCCCTAACTAACACATTTACCAGCAAACCCTTTTACCTTTAAATTCAATGGACACTTGTCAATTCCCTTTTTTGAAACTCTTTCCCCCAGTTGGCTTTCATGATACCCACTCCCTATTCTCTTCCCACTTTTTGGATCGTACCTTTTTAGTGTCCTTAGGGGTTCCTCTTGAACTCTTCTGTCCCCGAAGCTCCATCTTTACCCTCGGCTGCTCGGCTTATTCTAAGTTTTCAGCTGGATGATTTGTCTACCCTTGTGGTTTCAGCTACTGGCCCAGTGCCTCACTCCAGCTATACTAAAACACTTATCTTCACTGTGTCAGTCTTTCTGTCCAGTCTCCCAGCTTTTGCTCCTGCCCTGCAAGAGCTGCCAGTCCCCAGTCCTAGGCTCCTGGAGAGTTCTTCATCCTTTTGGATTCAGTGTGGACATTGTGTTTGCAGACAGGGAGATCCACAGGGATGATCCAGTGTTTTTGCTCTTATATATACCAACTCTATTTTGAAAAACTATGCATCCTCTTGGACAATTTATGTTGACTATCAAAAGGTGTTATCATGGGCACCTGGGTGGCACAGTGGGTTAAGTGTCTAGCTCAGGTTGTGATCTCAGAATCATGAGGTTGAGGTTGAGCCCCGTGCCAGGTTCTGCACTCAGTGCAGAGTCTGCTTAAGGCTCTTTCTCCTTCTCCCTCTGTCCCTCCCTGCTGCTCTCTTCTCTCTTCCTCTCTCTCCCTCTTAACCAATCAATCAATCTTTTAAAAAGGTGTTATCATAAATTTAGAAAGTTGCAAATGAAGTAATTTCTGGTTCATTGTAAAAGCTGACATTTTAAAATAAAACCAGACTTTAAAGACGTTAAGTACATCAGTGATTTGAAGCCCTTCCTTGCCCTTTTAAAGATTACACAAATCCACTCTTTTAATAGTCAGTATTTCAGGAGCGCCTGGGTGGCTCAGTCGTTAAGCGTCTGCCTTCGGCTCAGGTCATGATCCCAGGGTCCTGGGATCGAGCCCCGCATCGGGCTCCCTGCTCAATGGGAAGCCTGCTTCTCCCTCTCCCACTCCCCCTGCTTGTGTTCCCTTTCTCGCTGTGTCTGTCTCTCTCTCTCTCTGTCAAATAAATAAATAAAATCTTTAAAAAAAAATAGTCAGTGTTTTATATCATTTCTCTTTCCTCTTGAATTTATATTTTCATTCTACTTCCACCAAACAATTTCACCCTCATGTAAATTTGTTTTAATCTTGACAGACTTTTATTGATGACTCCCTCACAGTTTTCTGCCACTGAATATGTAAATAAATTGAAATTTTAAAAAAATGCTCCATGATCATAAACCTCCAAGAGAGAAATTGTTTTCTTCTGGGTTGAGTTTTTAATTATAATTATACAGTACATGGCAATTACCCACCTAAACAAAAGATCATAAAATATGTTACAAATTTTGATAAACAACTATTGACCCCAAAAAACAAATGATTGTTGAGACAGATGGGCCTTTAAAAATGGATTTATATATCTATCATAGATCTTACTTATTACTAGAACAAAATAGCATTTTTGCATCACTTGTATTCCAATCTATCTTTTATATGAAGGATTGAGAAACCTCACTCATAAATAGAAAAGAAGTTTTATTAGGACAGGCGCTTTTTGAGCGCCTTTCAAAATGTGCTTTAAAAATAACATAATTGGGGCGCCTGGGTGGCTCAGTTGGTTAAGCGACTGCCTTCGGCTCAGGTCATGATCCTGGAGTCCCGGGATCGAGTCCCACATCGGGCTCCCTGCTCAGCAGGGAGTCTGCTTCTCCCTCTGACCCTCTTCTCTCTCGTGCTCTCTATTTCTCATTCTCTCTCTGTCAAATAAATAAATAAAATCTTAAAAAAAATAAAAAAATAAAAATAACATAATTTTCTAGCATACAAATTATTTTTAATTTTCTGTTGGCTGCCAACTATATTATACCCTCCTTTAATGTTGTAAAAGGATTTGTGGTTCAGCTATTAGAATAATTTGCTTTCTAAATTTCTTGGACATAAACCCAAAGTTTTTACCAAAACTTGCTAAATGACTATTAGTTATATATATCAGTTTTTCATTTTGATGTATCTTATTTAACCCATTATATCCTAAACATTTGGGGGTGTCAATTTTTTTAATTGATGCTTTGTTGGTGCTTTTTTTTGGCTAAAATTATTTTATATTGCCACATGCTTTAAATGTATTTTTTTTTATCAAATCCTGGGAGCTTCTGATTATACTTGTTCCATTGATGGGAAGTATCTAATATATAACTTAATTGGCACACGTAATCCCCACTCTTAAGATAAATGAGTTTGGTCTTTCTGTGTGGAAAGGAATCAACTGTTTTATGGTCTATTTGGCTTCTGCTTACGTGAGTGTGTGTTTTATTTAATGACATCATAACTGACCCGGCTGTTTGGTTAATGTTCACATTTCTCTGACTTTACAGCTTCTTGTGTCTTGCTGGCATTTCTGAAGGGCAATTATTGTCTGGAAATTGAATATCAGAATGAATTCATTTAATCTACAAACTATTATAAAAGCTATTTTCTTCATAAATTTTTATTATATGGTTTATCTGAGTCCATTGAGACTGGTTAAAGAATTGGGTGCAACAATAGAATTGTTATGATCATATGTTGGTGTGATTAAATTATATTGATTACATGACAGGCAGCCTCAAATAATGAGAATAGTTACAGTGACCATGTGCTGAACAAATGCTTTGCTGAATCAATGAATAATGAATGGGAAAATCCCAAACAGACATCTCAAAAGTTGCTTGACAATTTTTCAGTAAACTCTGTCTACTTCTGAAATTTCTCCTGTTCCTAATTCTCCCCAAAAGAAAATTAATACCAGCATTGTACATTTATTAAGTCTTTACCAGGTGTTAGGCACTGTTCTAAGTGTTTTGCATGTATTAATTAATTTAGTTATCACAATGTCCTGGGGTTCCTATAAAGATTTAAGGTGTGTAAAGTTCTTTTTTTTTTTAAGATTTTATTTATTTGAGAGAGAGAGAGAGAGTGCAAGGGAGGAGCAGGAGAGGGAAAGAGCATGGGAGGGGGAAAGAATCTCAAGCAGACTCTGCCCAGTTTGGGGCTCAATCTCACGACCCTGAGGTCATGACCTGAGCCAAAACCAAGAATTGGAGGCTCAACCGACCTAGCCACCCAGGCGCCCCCCGAAAGTGTATGAAATTCTAACACATGCATAGAAATCTGTACCTTATACTAGGTTAAAAGATTTAGTTGACATCTTTCTAAATTTAGTTTAACTGGATAATGACTCTATTCCCCAATCTTTCAAGAGTAAAAGTTAGGAATTTCTACAGTTGCTACAGAGGCCTCTGATTTTATTTTATTTTATTTATTTATTTATTTTTAAAGATTTTATTTATTTATTCATGAGAGACAGAGGGAGAGAGAGAGGGAGAGAGAGAGAGAAGCAGAGGGAGAAGCAGGCTCCCAAGGAGCAGGGAGCCCGATGCAGGACTCCATCCCAGGACCCTGGGATCATGACCTGAGCCGAAGGCAGACGCTTAACCATCTGAGCCACCCAGGCGCCCCCGAGGCCTCTGATTTTAAATAACCAACTGGAATCCTTAGTGGAGAGGCTCAGAACCTGTGTTGATAAAACAAACTCTGCTTGATTTTTTGGCTCTTTGAAATATTTACTTTTTTCCTAACATAAATAGAATGCAATCAGGCACATTTAACTGTTCAATTAAATCTGCCTTATCTAAAATGGTCATTTTACATATCTAACCCTCTGATTCTGCTCACACTGGCCATGGATGCCATCATCTTCAACCTGCATTAGAGGAAATTTTCACATGGACAAATCGCAGAAACTCGGGAAACTGGCTGTTGACTCTTGGCAGTTTGCGTTTATTGTTATTCATCATTAAGACCTTGGTTATCTTACATCCTGTATGGATAGAGATCTCTACCCACAGAATATTTATCAAGACCATGCTTTTGGGTTATGACTAACTTCTGTGACATCTCCCAAGGGCATATTATAGAATGGAGAATTTCAGTTTTCTTCTGAGCTATTTTGGTTCTATTGGTATTGCCAAAGGGCACTCCTGCATCCATTCAAGGTTGTAGGGTGTGAGAGAATGTTCTTGAGCACACAGTCTCATTGTCATTCTGTTACCTATAAATGAGGGCGACCGTGTGTGTTGGTTTACCCCAGACACTGAGTTGGTGCCTGTTTTCCCAACTCCCATCCAGCATTTGTGTTTCATTTTTAATGGGATATTTTTATTAACAGTGGAATGAGAAGCTGGGAGGATTTTGACAGACCTCCACTCTGAACATCCAGATTCTGTCATGATCTCCATTGCACATGAAATGGTTGTGTAATGGATGGAATTCTCACTTTAAACATGGTTTGATCTGGAGACTAACCCTCCTCTCTTTACTGGACCCTTTCAAGGTGCAAAGCAATTGACACCTTCCTTTCAAGGACAGTGTGCAGAGTGCTCGTTGATAAAAACCAAAGTGCCCTCAGATAGGCTCACTCATGACAGTGAATTCCTTCTATCTCCAGAGATGGTGGGAGAGAGAGTCAATGTGGCTGCTTCTGCTGGTCTCTGGGTACACCTGCCAGACCATTAGTGGGCTGGGTCACAGAGAAATGGGGAAATTATGGGTTAGCTCTACATGCAATGTGTGCAGGAAATATAGGCTGAGCAGTCCTACTGAAAAATGAATAGAAGATAGCCTCAACACTCTTAGTACAGAGGTTTTATTATTTATTGCATGATGAAAATAGCATTTATTTCATTGTTTAGTAAAGCTTTTTAAAATGAAACCCTTTCAACAGCTGTCTTAGACTGGATTTTTGAGGAATAGACTCTGAAATGGAGGTTTGCCTCCGGGGGGTTTATTAGGAACAACACCTGTGACAGAACAGAGCAAGGGAAGCAGGATTGGTCAGTAGGAAAATTGATTTGTGATGCAGGTGCAGCAGAAGCCTCAGCTGATTCCATGGGAGTTCTGGAACTGCATGATCTATCAAGCTTGTCCTGAAGTGAGGCAAGCGGGCCACGTCTTTATATTTCACCACCACCTTCCATTCCCCTGCCATTTATCGATTTTATAGGAGGTGGAGGCTGCCCCTCCACTCCCCCTCCCCAGGAGAAAGAAAATGACATAAGGCAGCATATTTCAGCCAAGGGCAATTCCTGAATATGGAATTAACTGTGAGCTGTCAACAGCCAGCATTCCTAGCAGCTGGGAGAAACTTGCCACAGTCCTGCAGGGGGTATCTGGGTGGCACACCACAGTATTCACTACAGCAGCAATGAAAAGAGTGAGGAGGGAAGAAGGAAGGAAGGGAGAGAGGGAGGGAGGGAGGAAGGAAGAAAGGGAGGGAGGGAGGGAGGAAGGAAGGAAGGGATGGACGGAAAGTTTGTTTTATTAAAATTAAATACTGAGTTTCTCTGTTTCAAGAAAGTTGATGAACTTGCACATAATATTTGCATATATTTACCATCTGTAACGGGATTCATAGTGAATATCATTGACTAATGAAAATTAGAAGACATAAATGTTCTGAAGTATTTGGTTAGTAGTTATTTTAAGAAGACAAACATGCAGCTTCAGAAGTTATATTTAGGTGTCACTTGTTAAAGCATGATTTCTCCTTTTTTAAAAGATTTTATTTATTTATTTGAGAGAGAGAGAGAGAGAGCACAAGCAGGGGGGAGCAGGAGAGGGAGAAGCAGGCTTCCTGCTGAGCAGGGAGACCGATGTGGGACTCGATCCGAGGACCCCGGGATCATGACCTGAGCTGAAGACAGACACTTAACCAACTAAGCTACCCAGGTGCCTCATCATTTCTCCTTTTTATAAATTAATTTGGTTATTTTATGTCTTTTTAAAAGACTTATTTATTTTAGAGAGAGAGGGCACACACTAGCAGGGGGAGGGGCAAAGGGAGAGGGAGAGAGAAGGGGAGAGAAGCAGACTCCCTGCAGAGTGCAGAGCCAGAGGCGGAGCTCAGTCTCACAACCCTGAGATAATGACCTGAGCCAATATTAAGAGTGGGTGGCTTAACCAACTGAGCCACCAGGCGCCCCTAATTTGGCTATTTTAATTTGAGTTATCTTAACCTGGTTTCCCCAGAAAGTAACACCTAAGATAAATCTTTATATTCAAATGTTTTATTGGTGAATGAGATTTGGGTAGCAGGAATGAGGGACAGGAAGAGCAAAGCAGGGAAGGAGGTAGAGTCAGCATAAAGAAGCACTATCAAAGTTGGCCCCTACTACATATGACTTATTGCTCAACCCATGAGATTGCCTGAAGAGCCATATTAAATGCATCATAAGACAGTCCTTCAGATGAAGAAAGGGATAGATCGCATTTAATGATTGGCCCCATTGGTTACAAGTTCCTTCCAGGGACCATTACACACAGAAATTAATTTTAATAGTGATTCCATTTTTTTTAAAGATTTTATTTATTTATTTGAGAGAGAGAGAGAGTGAGAGATAGAAAGCACGAGAGGGAAGAGGGTCAGAGGGAGAAGCAGACTCCCCGCTGAGCAGGAAGCCCGATTCAGGACTCGATCCCGGGACTCCAGGATCATGACCTGAGCCGAAGGCAGTCACTTAACCAACTGAGCCACCCAGGTGCCCAGTGATTCCATTTTTTAATCCAATTCATGAAATAAGAGTAAATAAACTATTTGGAAGTTTGTTTGGTCAAGGGTGAAACATCTGCCATTTCTTCCATTATTGTGAAAGCTATTTTAAGTTTAGTTTAAAAGTTCATGGCTGAAGATAAAATAATTTATGTTTCTGGTAATAATACAAATCTGAATTTTGGTGGAGCACAGTGTTGAGGTAGAAATAATGCTTGTATTAAATGAAGAAACTCACTTTGGAGTAGAAAAGTATTTGAAATTGGTGGTATCATTCATAGTTGTATCTGTGATATTGCTGTTGGTCAACAGGTTGTTATGAAACCAAATCAAATTGGCTTTCTAGATTTGTAAAAGATGAAAAAGTTGGAGAAATTACCTGATTGAAAGACTCGCTGTGAAGCTACATAAGTTGAACGGTATAGATTGGGTGTAAGGATGGATACCAAGATGATTGGAATCGAATATGTAGCCCAGAAAGAGACTGATACATAAATTGTCAGGAGAGTTTTGACAAAAGTGTCAAAATGATCCAACAGGGAAAGAGTTTTCTTTCCCTCAGTAAGTGGAAGTGTTTCAACTGGAGATTCATATGGAAAAAATGAACCTTGTCCCTTGCCACAAAACTTACATAAAATTTAATCATAATCATAATGAAAATGGATCATATGCTGAAATGTCAAAGCTAAACAAACTTCTAGAAGAAAACATATAAGAAACTCTTTGTGACTTTGGGAAAGCAAAGATTTCTTAGGACACAAAAAAATATACACCATAAATGAAAAAAATTGATAAATTGAACTTCATTAAAATTTAAAGCTTCTTCTCTTCTAAAGTACCATTACAATAAAGGAAAAAGTAAACCACTGACTAGGAGGCAATATTCATAATACATAAACCTGATAAGGGACTTGTACCTAAAACAAATAATGAGCACTTGCAACTCAATAATAAAACAAAACACCAACTAAAAATAGGCGGAAGATTTGAACAGAAACTTCACTAAAGCAAATATATGAATGGTTAACAAGCATATGAAAAAAATACTTAACATCTTTAGTCATCAGGGAAAAGCAAATTAAAACCACAGTGAGATTGCACTACATGCCTATTAAAATGGCTAAAATTAGAAAGAATCACAGTACCAAGTGCGAGTGAATGAGGAATAATTGGAACTCTCATATGCTGCTGGTGGGAGTGTAAAATGGTAAGCTACTTTGGAAGACGGTTTGGCAGTTGCTTTATAATGAAAACATTCACTTTTCACATAATCCGGGAATTCTGCTCTTAGGTATTATCCAAGAAAAATTAAATCATACGTCCACACAAAGACTTGTACATGAATATTCATGGCAGCTTTATTCATAATCTTTTAAAACTGGAAAACAAGTGAATAGATAAAGAAATTGTGCCATGTCCATACAGTAGAATACAGCTCAGCATTTAAAAAGAACAGTCTACCGAAATGAGCACCTATATGAAAGCATCTCAGAACATACTGGATGAAAAAGGCCAGATCCACTGTAAAATTCCATTTAATGAAGCTCCAGAGCAGGCAAAACTTCTTTCTAGTAAGAGAAAGCAGATCACGGTTTCCATGGGACGAAGATGGGGCATGGGACGGTGAGACTGACTACAGGAGGTATGAAGGAACTTTTTGGTGTGATATAAGTATTCTATGGCTTAATTGTGTTGGTGATGATAATGTCTCATCCTCAACCCCATTCCCAACCACATCCTCATTTACCGTCCTTTCTCCTTGGCCCCAGCTACCTCCTCTATGAAGCCCTTTTTCTCAAGCCAGATCTCTGTTCTCCTAGCACTTTAATTCTCTTGGATGATTTATCACATGTTTTGTCCATAGTTTTTTAAGGGCGTGTTCTATCCCCTCTTTTTTCCTCCAAGTGCTTTAAGGCCAGAGGGGTAGTATCTTATTCGTCTTTATGTCACCCATAGTTCCTAGCACAGTGTCCGGCCCATAGTATGCACTCAGTGAACATTTGTTAAATAAATGAATATGTGAAGGAAAGAAGAAACAATCCAATGAATGAATGAATGAATGAAGCCTTTGTTTAGCACACGTGCTGAGCATAATAGCATCATGGTATACTGAAACAGATTTCTAAGTCCTTTTGTTTCATTACATTTGTGATCATTGATAAAATTTACAAGTCCATTTTAGGATAAGATCTGTGCACATGAAGTAGTTAAAAATATTTTTTTCTCACATCAGAATTTCTTGTGGTTTATTGGAATGCATTTGACATCCTGCTACAAAAAGAAAAGGGAACTTCTGAAATGTGGAGGTCCTGATTTAAATAGTCTTGATCCATGGTTTTGCTTTCTCCAGACAGCACGTTCCAATAGAGACAGAGTCCAGCCAGCAGCCCAGATACTGACGTGTGATGCCTATTGTTTGCAGATTCTGCCCCCAATGTTCTTGCATGAGGAAGAGCTGAGATTTTTATCTGATCCTAATTCAGGCGGAGCAAGGCACCCCAGACATGATGGTTCAGAATTTTTTGGTATGTCCTCCGTGATGCTTAGCACGTTGTCTCACACATAGTACATGAGCATGACTCAGAAAATAATAATATTCACTGAATTAACAAATGAGTGAACAATCTAATTATCACATGAAGCAGGAAGGCTGCCCTTTTGTCCTGAATTGTGCAACTGTGGACCTTCCAGGGACGTGGGAGTGCTCTATTGCTCAGCCTCCCAGGTTCTAACTTTAGCCACCATTTAGAGGTAGCATTTAACTCCAATGACACAGATGTACCAAGAAGGAATACACATTCCATCACCTTTGCTCCCATGCCTAAAACTCCTAGCTGAATTAAGACAGTGAAAGATCAATCAGCCAGTATTTATTAGGCTCTCACCATATGTAGGCACAACACTATTCAGGCTGACAAAATTTACAAACGAAATATGGGACACTGTTCTTGCTTTTCAAAAACTTTACATTTTGTTGGAATGCAATATTAAAATCTTCACAAAACAAAAAATAATGCAAATCTATAACAAAATATCAAGTTGTGTTGTTTGGAAAATAAGGAGGTGCTGAGTTGGGAGAAGAAATTGATTGAGCTACAGAAGTTTGTGCCATAGAGGTGGTTAGTATTTGTCGGCAAATACTGTGCAGGTTGTTTCTGAGATGTTGCAGCCCAAATTCCTCATGTGATGCCAGCAGTGCTTCTAAGCTAACAGTGGTTCTTTCAATGTTGCCATCTGGCTCATCGTCAGGGTGAGGAAGGGAGCTCCAGGCACAAAGCCTCCATCAAAGCATGGAGTATTTAGAAGCAGGCTGGATCAGAGAGAGTATGGATGTAGGGCTGCCAGAGGTGTGAGCTAGAGAGAGAGAAGCAGAAGTGGAAGCAAGACAAAGGGTGAAAATGAACAGCTATCAGGGATAGGAAGAGGCAACAATCAGGAAGCTGACTTGCTAGGTCATCAATCAAGAAGCTCTGACAGGGCAGGAAAGCAGGTGTGAACCAGCTCAGATGATCCTGGATTGTGGACATTGCAGCCATGTTGGAAGCCAAGGGGGTCAAGGGTAGAAAAGGGAAAGCGGGGATTAGAATGCAAAGAAGTTAGATCAGAGGTAGAGAAACTTTATTGAAACAACCACCAGTTAATGATTAGTCAGTCTAAAAAGTACATAAATAGAATTTTGATCTAATCTCTGTCTTGGGGAGCTCCACCCTGAGTGCACAATATTCAGCTTTGCCAGGGCTGTTATTTATACCAAACTGTGCAAGAAAGACTTAGGAATGAAGAATAAAACTTATTTAAATTGGTTTGTTCCATGTGACTGCTCAGTTCCCATATACCAGTCTCACCAGTATTTTTCTATTTCTTGTACGTGTAAAGCATATTTGCACCTCAGGAACTTTGCACATGCTGTTCCCTCTCCATAGAACTCCTTTGCCTTGAGTCTTCAAATGTCATCTCCTTAACCTTGTACATTGGTTCCCATCAATTTTCAGCTTGGCTGAGTCTCTATGGAAGACTCACTGGGGTGGATTCAATTTGTGATGGGCCACCCTGTTTGAGGAGACTTGTCCATATGCTGAGGAAGTTGCTCAGTGGTGCTTGGTGGCATAGCTTGGGACAGACTTGATGATTTGGAGGAGCCAGGGAACACTGGTCACTATCAAGCAAGGACCATTCAAACTTAGCTTTATCTGAGTTAGAATGAATTTAAAAATATAAAACAGAATGCAGTCAGCTTCAGAATATTTTAATGCTTCTTAATGTATTGAAAATGTAGAATCAATAAAAGCATGGGCATCCCTAGCCCACAAAAAAACTGGCAGGTTTGGAAGTGCAGAGTAATCAAAGCCAAATACTTGCAGTGAATTTTTAAAGCAGTGAGAACATTAAAAATAAGCTTCGGTTAGGAATATGAAAGCATCTTGCTACATGTTTTATTAATTACTGCATTTCTTACACCTGCCATGGAGACTGATAAGAGTTTTAGTTCATGATTTCAAGAGGTATTGGTAGATCACATGGGCATCCAACACTAGAAACCAGGACAGTGACCTAGAATTTAGAACAAAGGGATAACTTTTGAAAAGGCCCTGAATAAATGAGCAGACCCCTTAGTCAATTGTCACTGACTGCAGAAGGCATTCACTCTACAATTTTTTTCAAAAGATTTTATTTATTTATTTGACAGAGAGAGACAGCAAGAGAGAGAACACAAGCAGGGGAAGCGGGAGAGGGAGAAGCAGGCTCCCTGCCGAGCAGGGAGCCCGACGTGGGGCTCAATCCTAGGACCCTGGGATCATGACCTGAGCTGAAGGCAGATGCTTAACAACTGAGTCACACAGGTGCCCTCACACTACAATTTTTATCACTTCTGTGGGTCTGGTGATTTTCTGAAGTAACGTGTCTAAGATTTCTGAATCTCAAACTACAACAAAAATGATCTAACACATAGACTACTATAGGTAGGACTATTTTTAAAAAATCCTTATGGGGAGTGGCTGGCTGGTTCAGTCTGAGGAGCATGAGACTGTTGATCTGGGGGTCGTTAGTTCGAGCTCCATGTTGGGTGTAGAAATTACTTAAAAAATAAATAAACCTTAGAAAGTAAATAAAATAATTTTAAAACTCTTAAAAAATCCTTATGATTTTCTTGTCTGAAGTCAATTTATCCATCTTTAGAAAGACTCAGACTTTGGGCAGTGGCTCCCATATCAAAAGATGAGCCAGTTTCTTCCAACCCATGTACATGTCTCAAACCCCTCGGACTGTCTAAAATGTCTATTGGGAACCCTAACTTTCACAGCAAACAATTTCCAAGAGCATACATCTTAGTAACCATACCTCATCTGGACTTTTAAGAGTTGTTAAGAAGGAATGGATGAAGTGGCATGGGGGATATAGGCTTCCAGTTATGGAATGACAGCCATGGGAATAAAAGGTACAGCATAAGGAATGATATTGTCAATGATATTGTGATAGTAATGTAATGGGACAGATGGTAGCTACACTTGTGGTGAGCATAGCATAGTGTATAAACTTGTCAAGTCACTAAGTTGTACACCTGAAACTAATGTAACATTGTGTATCAGCTATACTCAAATAAAAAATAAATAAACTGGATAAGAGGAGAGGAAAACATGCTATGAAGGCATGGGTCCACGGAATCCCAAGACTAGACAGGACCTTATGTTGCTCTGGCCCAATCCCATCGTTGTTTAGTTGGAGAAGCTGAGTCCACTAAGGTCAAAAGATTTTCCCAAAGTTACTTGGAATCTGTGGCTCTTTATTCCCATTTCGATATCTTCAGAAAGATTGTTAGGATGGTTTAATTCTTTCATTCAATAAGTGATTGTGGAAGGCCTATTTGTGTGCCGAGCATGATGCCAGGTGTTGGGACTATCTACTGGGTGACACAGATACCATCCCTGCTTGCATGGAGCCTAAAATCCATTAAGGAAAACAATTGTGATGAAGGTGGACTGGGTCATGATAAGGCAAGTGCAGGATAATTCATTCATTTATTTATTCAAAAATTGTGAAATGCCTTCTGTGCACCAGACACCATTCCTGTATCAGTGAGAGCACAGCAGAAAACAGACAAAAGCCTGCCCTCAGGGAGCTTATGTTGTACCAGGGGAGTCATATAATAAACACAAAAAATAAGGTAATTAATACTAAGAAGGCAATAATGATGAGAAAGAGGAAAAATGGAGCTGGAGAGGGGGGTTGGGGGTAGTGGAGGGCTGAGGGAAGGCCTCATTGAGAAGGGGCATTTGAGTGAGGCACTGAAGAAGGACAGGGAGAAAGCCCCACAGATAGCTGAGGGAAGACAGTTCCTAAGACCGGGTGTGCCTACCAGGTTTGCAGCCTCCCCCCAAGGACAGTGTGGTGAGGGGATGTGAGTGAATGATTAGGAGACTCCTTTGGGCTGCACATCAGGGCCCCAAGCCAGGGTGGAGGGTGTGTGCACTGCCGTGCGCGGTGCCCATGAAGTTCAAGGTCAGGCCTGGCTCTCCTTTCTAAGCTTGCTCAGATCTCCAGCCAGCTTACCCACTTAGGAAGTCACCCTGCCCTTGTGGAGAACAAACATTTACAAAAGATGGCCCGGAATTTTGGTCCGGTTTCATTTAGAGAAGCCAACTATTCCCAAGGCAAACCCCGCAACTCGAGAAAGGACTAGATGTTGCATTCCCTCAGCAAGAAAGAAAGTGCTGCCCGCCCCTCCACGTGGGCCCATAATTATATAGTTAAGGGTATAAATGAGGTTGATCTTTTTTCTCCACCTCTCTTCTTTCCTTTCATAGAAAACAAGGTTCACCGTGTTTTCCTTAATTTTACCTTCATTAATCTTATTAGAGTTTGGCAAAGCTTGTTCCATGAGGGGAATGTTTTCTTTACCAAAGTTCATGATTCTCCTATTCAAATCACTAATTTCCATGGTTTCACTTCAGTGCTTTTGTGCTCCTCAGGCCTTTCAGGAATGAGCTCAATTATCAACCCCGAGTGAATCTGAAACCTGATTCAGTCTTCTTATGATCTGATTAAAGAAATGGGGTTTTATAAATGTCACTAAAGAAATCATCAGACCTAGACTGCTAGAGGCTGGCCGGGCCATAATTTCCTCCTGTGAACTTGTGGCTTATTATCTTTCGAATATTTGAAGCAGATCAGTGGTCCGGTGGTCATTGTGTTTCTTAGGGGGTTAAGATTTTACCATGAAAAACATTCTTTATAATACTTGGCATGCACATTCCAAAAAAAAAAAAAACCCTATCAAGAGACTGACAGTTTTTAAATTAATTATTTGAGCATGAACAATTCAAAACCATCATCAAATTAAAACAAGGTAATTTGGCACAGAGGTTATTGCCCATCATGTCTTCTAATTACTTTTCTGTATTTTGAAAAAACAAAAACAAAACATTAAATGCTGAGATAATGAACTTTGGGGGCGGCGTTCCGCAGCAATCCCCTTGGTGATGGAAAAACAGCGCTGACTTCCAAACAGACCCATCTGATCTTTCCCAGAAAGATCTGTTTGTAGAAAGTGGCAAGAGTAAGACTCAGTCTCCTTAGAATGCCTTTATAGCATACTAGCTGTAAACTGCACAGATGGTTATGAGCAAGGAGAATAAAAAGAAAAATAGAAGGGCACTCTCATAGAGTTAAGATTGCTGGGTCAAAGGGTAAATGCATGTGTAATTTTGATAGTTATGGCCAAATTCTCCTCCACAGGAATGTACTCTTATATTCTACCTGTAATGTATGAGAGGCCAGTTCTCCCACAGTCTCACAGTATTATCAAGCTTTTGGGTTTCCACCAGCTAATAGGTAAGAAATGGTGTCTCAGTGTGGTTTTAATTTACAGTCCTCTTATTATGAAATTAGTTGAGTGTCTTATCATATATTTAAGAGTCATTTGTATATCTTTTTCTATAAACAGCGTGGTCATGTTATTTTTTTTAAATTTATTTATTTGAGAGAGAGACAGCACAAGAGAGAGCAGAGAGCACAAGCAGGGGGCGGGGAGTGGCAAAGGGAGAGGGAGAAGCAGACTCCCTACTGAGCAGGGAGTCAGTCTGATTGATGTAGGGCTTGATCCCAGGAGTCCCCCTCCAAGATCATGACTTGAGGCAAAGGCAGATGCTTAACTGCCTGAGCCACCCAGGTGCCCCTGCATGGTCATGACCATTTTTCTATCAGGTTTCACTGTTTTTCTTCTCAATTTTAAAAGTCCTTTATACAATAGGGAAATTAGCCCTTTACACTGAGAGTTGCAAATAACCTCACCATTTGTTTTTGTTGTTGTTGTTATTGTTGTTTGCCTATGTTTTTGTTTCTCCATTAAAAAGCTTTAATGCATTCAAATTTACTAGTTTTTTTCTTTTTATTGCTCCTAGGATTTGAGTCATAGTTAGAAAGGCTTTCCCCACTGCAGATTATAAAGGAATTTGTCCACATTTCCTTTTAGTAATTCTCTGGTTTTATTTTTTACATTTAAATCCTGGATCCATTCAGCATTTATTCTGGTAATAAATGCTGGTGTATGTTTTTAAATAGACTTTATTTTGTCATTTGATTTTTTTCTTGATTTCATAGTATTTTTAAGATTAATCAATTGAATGTTTTTGTATTTTATCATTAACATCTTTTCTGATTTTAAAACTAGTGTATGTTAATGAAGAGTAAAGAAATGTACAGAGAAGCAGGGGGGAAATTCCAAAGAGTATACATATATGCATATTTACACTTTTTAAAATCATATTGTATATTATTGTGATAATGCTGCCTATACAATTTTGTATCCTCCTCTTTTTCACTTAACATTCTAATACAAACCCTTTCCCATGGTACAAAAAGCAATTCATAAACATGGATTTTAGTGCCTGCAAAATAATCCATAATTTGAATATATTGTATGTACTTACTCATTTTCCCATTATTGATTTAGTTTTTTGGTCAACCTGTCATTTCTTAACTATCTCTAATTCATAACTAACTGTGATTACTATATATACACAGTGCAGTTTGGAAGATGAATTCCAGAAAAAGAATTGTTTTGTGAAAACCTAAGCACTTTTTTTTTAGGATCCTGATACATAATGCTTAATTGCTTTCCAGAAAGGTTATAGAATTCTGCCACCAGCAATATGTGACACTGTCACTATATCTTTTTTTTAATATTTTCTTTATTTATTTGACAGAGAGAGCCACAGCAAGAGAGGGAACATAAGCAGAAGGAGTGGGAGAGGGAGAAGCAGGCTTCCCGCTGAGCGGGAATCCCCATGCGGGGCTCAATCCCAGGACCCTGGGATCATGACCTGAGCTGAAGGCAGATGCTTAACGACTGAGCCACCCAGGAGCCCCTGTCACTATATCATAATACAGCATTTTTGAGAAATATCATTTCCTGCCAACAAACTTATTTTTTGAATCAAAAAGAAAGTAAAACTTTTAGTATGGAGCAGATAAAAGTATTATCCAGAATATCTTTGCATTTACCAATAAATTTAGTTTTTTCCTCCTTTCATGTTGTATAAGTCAAGGTAGTCATAGTTATACAATCAAAACACTACTAAAATCCAGATGTGTAATTTGCACCCAATTAATAAAAAAACTTACATTAATTCTCCTAGCAAACATTTATTAAGTGTATCAGGCCCTATCTGGGCCACATGAGATACATTAGTGAACAAAACAGACACCCCCTTCACATATTCAAGTTACCTGGCCAAGCCCTTGAAGGCATCTGAGTTTGTAGCATCTAGTTAATATAGGCTATCTTGCATTTATTCTTCTGCAAATTTTCACCCATTCATTTATCAAATACACATATATATATTGATTGCTTACGTTGGGCCAGACACTATTCTGGGATCTCAGGATAAACCAATAAACAAAACAAACTATAGGGGAGCATGCCATACACACTATAATAAGTAAGTAAATTATATAATATGTTAAAAGTTGATAAGTAGTGCTACGGGAAAACAGTAAGAGAAGTCAGAAGTGGCACTGTACTATGTGGGTGGGGTCTTCAATTTCCTCCACTATTTTTTCCTATTAAATTCTCTTTGAGGGCTAAAATATTTTTAAATCTTTTTTTTAACTTTTATTTTGAGCTAATTTTAAACTTATAAAAACAACTGGCCAAAATAGTGTAGAGGGTTCCTGGATACCTTCACCCCGCTTCCCTGAGTGTTAACATCTTACATAACCATAGCATAATTTTCAAACATTGATACAGTTTGAATATCACCACTTTCTCCACTAATGTTCTTTTTCTTTTCCAGGACCTTATGCAGCTTCCCCCATTGGATCTACCTGAAAGGATCTATCTCCTTTCATAGGATTTTCATGTCTCTCATAACCTTGACGATTTTGAAGAGTACTCCTTATTTTGTAGAATGTCCCTCAATTTGGATTTTTGATGTTTTTTTCACATTTGAAGTAAGATTATAAATTTTTGGCAAGAACACCACAGAAATGATGTCATGTCCTCAAATCAAGGGGTTTGATGTTGATATGTTTTATTTTTGGTGATTTTAACTTTGGTCACCTGGTTAAGGTGGTATCTGCAAAGGTTTATCCACTATAAAGTTGCCGTCTTTCCCTTTGAAGTTAATGAATATCTTGAGGGAGATAGTTTGAGACTTTGCAAATCTTCAATTTTTTTGTCCCCTGATTTTTTTTTTTTAAATAGGCTTCATTCAGGGCTTGAACTCACAACCTTGAGATCAAGACCTGAGCTGAGATCAACAGTTGGACACTTAACCAACTAAGACACCCTGGTGTCCCTGTCCACAGATTTTTTTTTTTATCATTCATCTGTAAAGCTTGTCTGCAACATGAATTACTGTAATATTTACCTAACGGTGATTTTCTATTTCCATCTTTCCTTCTACATCTATTCATTAAAATTCTATAAGAAAGAGCCGTCTCTTAGCCATTTATTTATTGATCTATATATTCAGTTATATATTTATCACAGTCTAGTCTCATGAATATTCATTTTATTCTACGGGCAAAATCCAATGGTATCAATATTTGTTTTGTTGCTCAAATTGTCCCAACTTGACCATTAGGAACGTTTGTAAGGAGACTTTTGTTTTCTTTTGACATGCCCCCATCTTATTTAGAGCACTTCTCTCCTTTCTGGCTCCACAACACTTTTCAGGCTCATCTTATATTTTTATATTTTCCCTGCCCTTGCCCCTACCCTACTATTTCTCCAAGAAGCCCTGGTTCCTTTTATTGGAGAATGGTGCTTACAAACCAAGATCTGGGCACTAGTTGTACTCACTGCGACTGGGGACCTTTGCTTCTAGGCCCTCTCAGTAGATAGAGCTAGGAAATTACATATCTATTAAACCATGCCTATATACCCATCAGTACCATCTATACCCATCTATATTTCTGTATGTATCTTTCTATGCGTATGTATCTGTGTGTATGCATGTATACATATATATATAAACATGCACATATTCGTGTATACATATGTGTACATATATGTGTGTGTACATAATAATATGAATTTATATTGATAACTTGGATTCTAATCCATAGGGCTCATTTTAACCTTTCCCCTTTCCTTACTTGTAACTTCTTTCTCCAACACTGAGAAACCCGGTTGTGATTATCTACAGCCTATTCACTTATTATTAAATGTTCTAGTAAACATTTAATGAGATACACATTTCTAAAGAGGAGACAGCATTTGAATGGTTCTTTTTGTCTTTAGCCCGACAATTATCTAATCAAGGTAACTGTTTTCCATAGTTACTTAAGTCAATTCTTTTCATCCCCCTTTTTTAGTGTATTTATGGTATTCACTTGTCAGTGTTTGTTAATGTTAGTGTTTATAAGCTCCCCCTATATCCTAGTTAGTTTTGCTTGTTTATTTTTTAGGGCATATGAAAAGTATACTGAAATATTACTATGTTTTAATAAGAAGGGCCATATGAAAATATAGACTCAGAGATGTTATTAGCCTTTTGAAACTCAGTTCTTGGTACAGTGTTGGCAATTCAATCACTATTTATTGAATAAAAGATCTTATTTATATGTAAATGCAAAATTGTGATAAACTAAAAGTCTAGTTACAATGGTATTTGAAGCTAAAATGATGGCATTGGGAAAAAAAACATGGCTGGGAAAGAAAATTTACAAAAAAATGAACAGAATCCAACAAAATCAGAGGAAAAAAATAGCCTCAGATTCTCGCTTTGACTTTTTTGACTAAATCCTATGCCTTTTCAATAAGTACTTATAAGGAGTTTCACACAAATTTGAGAAATATCAACTTTGTCAAAGATCTCTCAAAAACTGGGTTATGCCCATATCAGAGTTTAAGTTAGCTAGAAAGCCATGTTATCCATAATGTTATTTTCATATTTTAATGTACTTTTTATTTCTATAGAATCTGAGATGTCTTCTTTCCATTTCCCCTGTCTCATAAGGAATTTAAAGAACTTTCAAACAAAAGAACACATTTAATTATTTCACATTATAAATCCGCATCTTTCCTCTGAGTAAATTCCATAATAGGCCACAACTAATTTAAATTTCCAAATAATTTAAATTTCCTGTTCAAAATGGGGGTGGGGTTGGAGGGCTAGGGGAAGGTTTCACCTCCTTCTGTTATTAGTTGTTGTGCGATACCTTCCATTGTCGTTTTTTTGGGGGGGTCATGTTAAAAAAAATAGTAAACACAAGGTTCTTCATAAAGCCTGTAAACATATTTTCTTTTTCAAAGTGGGGAGATGAGGGACAAGATACGTGACAGCAATAACAACCTAGACTATAGGAAGCATTTTCTGAGCAGAATCTGAGTAAGATTCCTATCAGCTAGATTTTTCCTGCATGTTGTGTTCAACCTGGCTGTTAAGCATCAAGTGGCCTTGATGTTGCAGATATTCCCACACATACTTTTTTTGCTCGCAAACTAGAGTGTTCACCAAAACAGCACCTTTCCCCGAGTTCCTCACTGACACGTCTCCTTGGCCTTCATCCTCCTTTTTCCTGCCAAATTGTGCTTTCAGGAAAGAATCTGCATCAGATTACTCCAACTTCCATGAATTAAAGCCCACAGGACAGGGAAAATGAGAAGGAAACCAGCATCTGGGGGCATATTCCAGGCCCTGTGTGAGGGGATCTCCATATATTCCTTTTTTAAAAATATTTTAAGCCTTATGTCTAAAATGAGAAACGGTGGGGATTTGACCTCCATGTTCAAAAAATTTTAGTGAGAAAGTTTAAAAAAATTATTTTAACAGATGGAGTCACCCGTCCTGTGAAAGGTGATGCTACTCTCCTCACCCCACTTGGGAGGGTTGGGAGCAGCATCTACCTTTAACTTCTGCTCATCTCTTCCTCCTCCCTTGGGTAATCTAGCTCCTCACATACTAGATTCTGAATAGTATTAGCTGAAGATTAAGTTGTTTTCACTGACAATCAGAGCAGATTCTGTTCTCTGAGCTCATTTCACAAATATTTATGGAGCTCCTGCTTCATAAGTCTCGTTTCCTCTAAAGGACGATTGGGAGAGGATGTACATGATATAAAGCATCACCCCTATCTTCAAGAAGCTCACAGTCCTTGGATAAACACACACATGGAGTGTAATTAGAGAATATGTGTGTGTCCAGGAGCGGCGTCTCTATGCTTTCTAATCTCCGTCAGGTTCCAGGAGCCTCACGAATCCCGTGTGGAGTGTTCTGATATCCCTGTAACCTGCTGTAAACACATCTACTTTCTCTGGCTCTCAAACAATAATAAACATGGTGGGCGAGCGATAAATAACTCTATGGCGGCTGTTCTGTTTCCAGCTGGAAGGAGCCTCCTTATCCTTGTTAGTGCTGGGTCGGATTTAGGGGTTTAGGCTTGGTGTCACAGTACCTTTTCTCTCTCAGGATACACGATTTTTTTTCCGAGCTTTTATCTTGATTCACGCAGCAAGGTCTCTTTATTTGTCCTCTGGCCCCAACACAGGGTGAGTGGGAGGGAGTGTTGGCGTCTTGTCTTCCCAACAGAGTTGAGAGACATACCTGAGTACCTCATCCCGAGAACATCCCCATATCTCTGGATGTGTTTTCCCTGCGGGTGATGAATACAGAACAAGAGAAGGAGGCAATCAGGCTGACCACATCCACTGTGAACTTCCGCTCTCCTTCTCGGTCTCTGGAGTCCTGGGTGTGGGACAGGGTTGGCTCCATGTGCATCTTCTCAGGAATTGCCCAGGACTTGATGAGAAAAGTGACTTCTAACTCTACTCTTGGACTCACCCTGGCCAGTTTAAGTGAAATGCGTACTGTTCCAGCAGCTAAGAGACTTAGGTGTGTCATGTTTTCTGACGGGCTCTACGCTCCTGGCTGGTGTGGTTGAGAGCCTGGTCTGCCTGGCCGGGGTAACCACAGAGTGGACAGTATTTGTCTGCTCAAGCACACACACCATTTCCTCACCCTGATGAGGTAGTTGCAGAGAGACCTCTCACGAGGAAGACAGTGTCTCTTGCTGTCAGGCTTCTTTGCACGTGTCTCAAAATCTAGAAAAAGCTGAAGACAAAGAGAATTTCTGAGGAAAGGGAACCAGACCCTAAATAGCTAAACTACTCTGGTTTTACAGAGAAATAAAACAGTTATGAGTTCTTTGACATACTTCCTCATCCCAAACCTAACACTTTGGAACTCCTTGGATGAAATCTAAAAGATAGTAACCAGGAAGACGAAGTCAATATTTCTATTTACTTTGTTGAACGTCCTGCAGAACTTGGGTAAAGATCCCACAGTTTTGTCTAGAGTTTCTAAATAGTAGCTGGGAAAAATGTCCGTAATCCTTTGGACTCTGCGGAGCGGAGCGGGGGGAAAGAGAGGAAGTTGTCTATATGATTGCATGTGTATTTTTAGAGTATGGACATTGTATTTTTTAGGTATTTACAAGTCATGGGAGGATATTTACAAGTCACGGTGGTTACCTCAGGATGGGGGTAATGGAGTGGGGAGTAGAGAGGGCCGAGACAGCAAGACTATTACTTTGTTCCTTTATACACTTTATAGGTCTGTTCCAATTGTTATGATAAGCATTTACTATTATGTTTATAATTAGGAAATATAGCATTTTGTTTTAAAAAGTAGCTAGAAGGTCTGCTTGTGTGCCGGAGGCTGGGAGGAGGATTAAGTCGGAGACTTGCTCCTCAGGCAGGAGCACGTTGGGCCGCACCGAGCCCCTCCAGCCAGGCAGTCGCTGCCCAGTGGGCTCTTCTGCCACGAGCAGGAGGCTGAGGCTGGCTGTTGGCAACTCGCCGGCAGGAGCCTGCAGTTCCTCAGTCCCAACCTCTAGGACACGTCAGTGTGGTGATCCATCAAGAATCAGGCTAGACTCATGACTGCAGGGAGAATCTCGAAACCCAGTCAGCTGATAATCAGGGGGCACTGCCACGGGGCCTAGAATCTCATACTGTGTTTAGTTACAGCCAGCTCTGAGCAGTCACCCCGGGGGCCAGAGAGCATGCCGGTGCTTTGCAAACATTTTGTTTCATCTATCCCTATGCCTATGCTGTTGATACTGTTATTACCCATCTTACAGACGAAAAACAAAAGTTGAGAAAGCCGAGTAATTTCTCCAAGTTTGCTCAGCTTTCAACACAGGGCTACAGTGAAAATATAATTACAGTTGTACAATTGTAGTATATGAATATGTGTGTACACAGCTATTTATTATACAGATATTTATACACTTATAGTATATGCTCTACAGCCTCCTAATTTTTCCAGCACTTTCTCACATCTGGGTAACCTGTGATCTACAGTTTTCTAAAAAGCAACAAACATACTGGATTTATTTCAAGCTTCCAAAGGGCCTGAGGTGTCAGAGACACTCACTGAATAAGTAGTTTAATTGTCTTTATTTGTTGGACACAGTATTGACAGGACTCAGACGCCAAAGAGGTTGAAACAGAAGCATCCCAGGATGAAGCAGTTAGACGCAGGTCCGGCATTGGGAGAGCCTTGGCGATGCTTTATGTACAGAAAGTGTTCTAATTCTTCAGCCCACTCTTTCCTCATATCTCTCCCCTTTTCCTCTTCCTTTCCCTATAAAAACATCTGAGTTTGTGTTCTGGGATAAGAGAAAAATGCAGGTTCTACCCAATTTAGTTCTTCCTCTACTGATCTGATTAGAATAAACAAGAGCCTCCTAGGACTTGTAAAAAAAAAATCCTTACTCAGATCTTAGATGAATTATTGCTGAGAGGTTTTAATTGGCTGTGGTTGGCTTCTGACCTCTTGTACAGATTGATTTATGAGGTGAATTTGCAATCTACTGTTGGAAAAATTGATAGCATGGTAGCAGATAGAAGTTACTGTTTGAATAAGACTTGGAAAATATTCATGCCATCCCAGCCCCCACAACAAACACCCAAATTCATGTCCACAGGCAACATTCCCTAGGAGCGCTGATGGGCCCTAAGCTTGCCCTATGTGTTTGTTTTTAGAATCAGATAAAGGTTGCCATTTTGTAGTCTGCAGAGGGAAAAATAATAAAATGTGTAAGATAATCCGTTTTCTTTTTCCCTACAGTTCTTCAGGTTTCTGCAAGATTTTACCTATGAAGGTTTCTCTTTTAAGAGAAAAGTGATTTGTTTTGTTTTGGTGGGTTTTTTTTTGGCCACCATTTTAGTATTTTGTGTGGTTCTTCAGAAGACACATGACTTCTACTTGTGGGGAAGTCAGATTTGGAGGGACTGCGTGGGGCAAAAGTGAGCACATGTCAAGTGGTAGAGGTTGCCTCCACTTTAACTGATATATCTGGAACTGGATACCTTTAGAAAAATGGAAGACCTGTGCTCAATGATATCTCTCTACTTCATATTACTTCTAGGATACAGGGCAGGGTTCATATCCAACGAGTCATTCTTAGAAAATGGTTTAGAGATAAGCAAAACATTTCCTTGTATGAATTCTTGTAGCCTCTGTGTTACACTGATTTACATTGATTATCAGCCACTATCTAGTTCCTGTCTCTTTTCTCTGAAGACCTTCTAAACCTTCCACGGCACTTTGCTAGGTGTAGAGCCAGTGCCTAATAATTTTGTATTATCTTTGTTCATTTATTCATTCATTCAACAAGTCTTTCTTGAGCGCCTACCACGAGTAGCCTCTGAGTAGGCACTTAGTGTACAGTGGTAAGCAAAACAGATGTGGACCTTACCCTTACGAGGCTTACCTTCTGTAAGAAGGCAGACACTGAACAAGTAAAACACATAAATATGTCATTACAAATTATATGTGTGAAAAAAGGAAAAGAACAGGATGCTGTGGGAGAGCATAGAGGGGGATGCTTACATTATGTGAGGCAGTCAAGGAAGAACTCCACTGAAGAGGTGACATTTAAGCTGAGACCTGAAGAAAGAAACCAACCATTAGAATGGGGAAAAGCATTCCTGGCAAAAGGGACAGCATGTGCAAAGTCCCTGCATGGAACTAGGGTTGAGCATGTGCAGTCCAGGAGCTAAAAAGGGCCTGTGTGTGGGAAGTAGAGTGAGCAATGCAGAGGGAGGGTGGATAGATGTTCAGAAGACCAGAGTTGTTTAGGGCTTTCCAGCCTAAGTTAAAAAATCTGGATTTTGTTCCATGAGGGGGGAAGACAGAACTGCACAAAGACACTGCCCTGAACCTCTGGTTAAGGAAGCCTTCTTGTCAGCTTTGAGCCACATTAAATGAGGTCATGTCTTTCCAGAAAATTCAGTGTATCTCTTTTAGTATTTTTTTTTTTTTTAGTATTTTTTCCAACACATACTATATATCCTGTAGATATACTACACTGGGATAGCCTCTGCTTGTGTTCACTGAATGTATGATAGCGGTATCCTCCTGTTATCAAATATTCTTCTACAGCTTAATTTTTCCCTTGTGGGTATACCATAATGGATCTTGCCTAGCTCCTATTAGACATTTGAGTCTAATAACCTAGTAACAATATTAATAACTTAAGGATAAATAACTCAAATAACAACATATAGAACTTACTTGCACATTAATTTTTGCACACACATGCCTGATTATTTCCTTAGGCAAAATTCCCAGATATGAAATTAGTGGGCCAAAAGAATACACTTACTTTTATAATTGGATCAAAAGTGCCACGGTATCAGCTTGAAAGCTACCAGTTTACACGTCCCGTGGGTGAAGTGTGAGAGTCGCCTTTTCAACAGGAGTACTGTTTTCAAATGGTGTGTTTTGGGCTACAGGGGGAAATGGAGTTACTCATACCCACCTGGGTTGGAATCTTGCCTCTATAAGCTTTGGGTACTGTAAGTAAGTACATAAACCTTAACCTGAAAGACTCTCAGTTTGTTCTTCCAGAACATAAAGGAGGGAATGCCTCAAAGAACAGATGCAAAGATTAAAAGCAATCATGTATGGAAAGCACTTAACAGAATATAGATCTCCTTGACTTATGATGGCATTATGCCCCAATAAACCCACCCCAAGTCATAAATATGGTAAATTGAAAATACATGTAATACACCTAACCAAAGGAACATCATAGTTTAGCCTAGCCCACCTTAAATGTGCTCAGAAACACTTACCTTTAGCCTACAGCTGGGCAAAATCATCTAGAACAAAGCCTAGTTCTATAATGAAGTGAATATCATGTAATTTATTAAATACTCTACTAAAAGTGCAAAACAGAATGGTTGTGGGTACAGAAAGGTTGTGAGCGTATCTGTCATTGAACTTGTGATCCCCCGGCTGACTGGGAGATGTGCTCACTGCCCTGCTCAGCATCACAGCACAGAAGCGTGTTATTAGCCCGGAAAAGATCCAGATTCAGAATTCAAAGTACACTTTCTTTCTTTTAAATTTTAGTAGGCTCCATGCCAAGTGTGGGGACTCAAACTCGTGACTCTGAGATCCCTGAGATCAAGGGGTCGCACGTTCTGCAAACTGAACCAGCCAGGCACCCCTCGAAGTACAGTTTCTACTCAATGCATATGGCTTTCCCACCATCATAAAGCTGAGAAATCATAAATCCAATAGGTACAGTGGTCCCTGAGAGATCAAGTCAGGTACCATCTGTACCTACCTGCGAGTAAGCACCGATCTGTGTTCTCCCCTCCCCCATCCATGTACGCACAAAGACATACACACACATTTGGGGTGTGTGTCTTATGGTTGTGAATTTTGACACTCTCGTGAGCAAATGAAAAAGGGAAAATTCTTGTCTCTGGTTATCACAATCTTTGAAGGACTGAATAAAGTGTTTACTCACCTTCTCCTGGCAATCTCCACCTTCTGAGGTGAAACCTCTCCCACATGGATATTTCCTTTCTAAAGAGAAGGACAAGTCGTCTTTGGCTAACACTGGCTTAGAGACTATCTGTTTTGCCTTCAACCTTTCATTATGTGTTCATATTATGAGGCAAAAACATGACATGGAGTAAGAGCCCCTTGAGGACCCTGGGTTGGAAGGTTGACTCGTGCCACTTACAGGTGGCTTGGGCTTGGGCAGGTTGTTCGTGTTCTCTGAGCCTCATTTTCCCCCCACTGCAAAATAATACTGTACCGCTTCTTAGTGCTGATGTGAGGATTACATGAGAGTAACATAAGCAAGGCACTTAACCTCTGCTGTGTCCAATAAATCAATACATGTTTTTGAATCCAACTCTCATATCCACCCCCTAAGCAATGGATGGTAGGATATAAGCACACAAAACTTCCTATCCATGAGAGAAGACATCTGCTCTTAGGTCTAGCTCAGTCTTTTATTCCTGCAATGATCAACTGCCTCTCCTCTTTTATATGCAGTCTTCAAAAATCACAGTGACTCTGATCTACAACCTAGATAAGAAAACTCAAGCGACAAGGAAAGTTATGAATCTCCTGATGCATTGCAGAGTTGTTTGAATGATTAGGTTGACCTGCAATCTTCCCCATTTGTCAACCTAGAAAAACTCTGAAATGGCCAAGAGGTCCAGATAGCCAGTAGCCTAAAGAACTGAAGAGTGGAAGGGGTGCCTGAGTTCATGGTGGGTGCTCAGAGAGTGTTAACAAGCAGAGAACCACTGTTTCTGTAAAGGTTTGCTGTGGAAAAGGTGCATTCATTCCCATTGGGAGCGATGGCCCTGTTGTTATCATGCCGGAACCAACTTGGGCATAGATAGCTTTTATTTGAGGGTGGGAGTGGGGAGCAGTTAGGGTAGGAGAAGGGCCCAGATAATCAGAGAAAGCTTTTGAAGATCAGACGTTTGAAAGTCATAACTTAAAATAGGTTTTGAGATTGTCTAATTAGTTTTTTCATTCTTGTTACTTCCGGAAATCTGTTCTTCCCAGCCCCATACAAAATAGGTACAAGTCCCCAAATTCTGAGTTTGTAAGGTATTAGCTAGAGCATGGGCTTTGAGACCTATTTTTGAGACTGATTTCTACCTGCAGCCCAGATTTCTTCACTCCTGGATGTTGAACCAGACAGCTGAACATCCGCATCTCAGATAAAGACCAACTCCCTTCTCATTTACTGGAGCCAAAGTCATTGAGGTCCCTCTTGTCTCC
Organism: Zalophus californianus; assembly: GCF_009762305.2. Lineage (NCBI taxonomy): Eukaryota > Metazoa > Chordata > Mammalia > Carnivora > Otariidae > Zalophus > Zalophus californianus. Next base: position 85,140,916 of record NC_045605.1, on the reverse strand, counting down.
TGGTTGTTTGTTTGTTTGTTTTGCTTTGCTTTTTTCTCACCCCTGTCCAGTCTGCCAGGGAAATCCTATTGGGCTATACCTTCTAAAACACATTCAAGGCCAATCTGACCCTTTTTAACTACTCTCATTACCACCCCTTACCTTCTCTTGTTGCCAACCTTCACCTCTTATCTGATTATTACAATACCCTCTTTATTGTTCTCCTTGTTTTAATCCTCGGCCCTTCAGTCTATCTCAACACAGCAAATGGAAGAAATGGCAGATGTCCTCATTGTTCATCACAGTGATGGGCAAATAATGCTGAAATCATGCACATCACGTGGGAAAGCTTGGTGGAAGCTCTGAGCTAGCGGTTGTAATTGTGAGAACTTCAGAAGGGTACTCGCTCACTTAGACATCGAGCCCAGTTATATACTGCTGACAGGGGACGAGGCCAGGCAGGGGATACTGGAATCCAAAGCTTTAGAAAGGTGCAGTCTTTTATAGCAAACTTGATGGCGTTCTCTGGGCTGTTCTGGACACAGGGAAGATATTCAGGAGCTGGACAGTTTCCAAAGAGTGCATTTGTGATTCAGGTGATCCTGAGAAGGAATGGCTGTGAGATACCCTCCCCTTCTCCCCTTCTTCGCCTTCCTGCCCGCCCCCCCCATTGTGAATCCTCACCCTATACAATGGTGAAATGGGAAGGAACCATAGACAGCAAACCCTCACATTGCACTTGCACATGCCCGGGCTCTGTGCTGTGCAAGTGACATATATGAACCAGTTTGATCCTCACAGCGATCCTACAAGGTAGATATATCATTATGCTTATTTAAAAGATGAGAACATCGAGGCACAGAGAGGTTAAGTAACTTTCCCAAGGCCATACAGCTGATAAGGGCAGAGCTGAGATTCCTAATTTGGAAGGTGATGTATAAGAAGCGGACTTAACCAGTCTCAAAAAGTCAGATTAATCATGTGAATGTACACTTGTTCATCAGACTCTAGGCCTGCTTTTGTGTCTTGATAAGCTGGCTGTTGCCACGGTCCTCTAAGCTGGCTGTTGCCCACAGTCCTCTAAGCTGGCTGTTGCCACGGTCCTCTAAGCTGGCTGTTGCCCACAGTCCTCTAGTCTCTCAGCTGGCCTCATTTCACCTATCCAATTGACACTACTCCCCACAGACGCACCCTAAGTTCTAGACTGGCTGTTCTTTCTTAGACCCCAGACACACTCACGCATTCATTCTTGCCCAGTCTTCCTCAACATCCTTCATGGCATGCTCCCCACTCAGAGCTGGGGCTCCATGTCCCATTAAGGGTGTCTGCCTTTGGGATGAAGAAGCTTGGGAAGGCTCTCCAGATTTCATTTCTCCTTCCCTCTCCATTCTCTGACTTTGGACTGAACTCTCTAATTCCTACATTTCGCCCTGGTCTGGTTTCCTGCCTTCGGCCCAGTGCCTCCATATGGATACCTCAGGGTATCTTCCTGGCTTCTGGTTTCGGTGTCACCCTGGGTGATGTCTCTTGGCCAAGCTCTGCTCCATGCCCTGCTCCTGAACAGATCCATGCTGGCCACCATTTGTCTAGCAGCCCAGGTGGGCAGAAACTGACTTGAACAACCTCTACTTCTTTCTCTATGTGTCAAAGTCCTGTGAGAGTCCTATCAAATCCTTAGGTCCTCATGAGACTTTCCCTAACAATGCCGTCTGGTATTTTCTCTTTCTGCTTCTTGATCATCCACATGTTTATTGGCTATACCATCCATTTTGAAACATGCTTTAACTTTCCTTAGCACTCTTTACAGTTGGTATTAGTCACAAAAACCTGGCTCCCTATCATGTCTCTCCAAGAAGACAGCATGTCCTCTAGCCCAGGACTGTTTCGTGTCTTCCTCTATGTTCCCTGTCTCAGCCATGCTTGCTGATCTGAAGATTTTATGACAAATCCATGAAAAGTGGGTTATTGAGAGAAATAATGATGTTCTGGAGACAACTGCAGTGTGGGTATGTGGGAGTCTGGCTTTGGCGGCTGCAGGTGTGGGCTGGTTCTGCCAGGTTTATGGGTGGCCCTCTTGTATAACCTCCATTACATCTGTCTCCTCATCTGGAGGGCTATCGTGAGGGTTGGCCAAGAAAATATTAAACAGTTCTGTAGGAAGATGTCTGGCACATAGCAAGTGCTCAGTGAATATAACTGTGATTTTTTCTTGTCCTAGGCTTTGAAATTTGTATCAAACTGAACAAGAGAACATACTGGAATATGTCCCTGGTGAATTTGTCTGAGGCTTCTCAGACTGTGAATCTGTCCCAGTATGGCATTTTTGAATGAATTGGGATATTAAATTGGAATGTAGGGTTTTCAACCCCTTGAAACTGTGGAATTAATGCTATTAAACATTCAGGACATAACAATAAAAAAAACATTCAGGACGGAAGGTTCTCGGGAGAGCCTGCAAGATTGGATGGAAGGGGTAAAGAGAAAACTTTTGATTATTTCCTGATTGTGACTTTCCACCTGGCCTTCCTTTGTTTCCTTCCTCCCTCCCTTCCCCCTCAAGTTTTGAAGCCTTGTCATGAAAATGAATGAAGGATCAAGGAAATCATTGATATATTAGGTTATGTGCATATAGATATTTATAGACTCTTTCAAGTCTTCAACATTTAAAAATCGAATTTACTGTTCTTAGTAAAACATCACTGGTTGATTTCGTTCACATCACTCTATTTTTAGCCTGTACATTTTATAGCTGCAACATGAGGCAAAACCCATTAAAATCTTGACTATTCATTCAGCCTTTCAGATGTGGGTTCTTAGACACTGAATTACAATTGCTGTGGGTCTATGTTAATTTTTGACTAATGAGTTCAAAGACCATCTCTCACTGTTAGTGTTTTCTCTTTATTTCATTAATCCTTAAACATAGGGTTCTTGGTATGTGTCATTTTTGGAGATAGAAAGATTACTAAGATATGGGCCCTCCCTTAAGAATCTTCATCTACTGGATCATAATGATCTATTGTGATAGACTAGTTAGATTTCCAATGATGCATCTGAATACTAACCTCATTAAAAAATACGGAGGAAGTTTTTATTTTGCTAGGAGGGTGTGTGTGTGTGTGTGCGCGGCGTGTGTCTGTGTGTGTGGGTGTGGGTGTGTGTATTTACTACCCCCTAAACAATTTTTTCATGCTTTAACAAACTTTTTAAAAAAGTCCTCAAGTCCAGCTTATAGTTGGGGAGATATGTCCACTTGGGTTTCATATAATATTGTATTACAGTGTTATAGATTCAGTTATTAAAATTTTTAATTTTTTTCCATACTTTTAAATGTAAAAGTCATCTTATACCTCCTAAGTGTTCTTTTATAAAACAAATCCTTTTGTTCTCAGGAAATATTTGTAGAATAGATAAATAAACCCATAGGAAAATTTTAAAGACTCTTAAGTCTCTCACATAATTGAAAACATCTTATCCAGCTACATTATTTACTATTTTATGAACTTTAATAATGTTTATTTAATTTTGGGGGGGTTTGCTTTCCTAGGTGATACATGTTCTTCGCAATTAATGACAATGAAAATTAGTTATTTTCTAAGCGTTATTTCTCTTATTTATGTTTCATGTGCTGTTGCATTGTATAGAGCAAGCTTTCTTACTTCAGCACAATTGACATTTTGGGCTGGAGGATTCTTTGTTGTGGGGGCTGTCTTGTGCATTGTAGGATATTTAGCAGCATCCCTGGCCTCTACCCTCCAGATGCCAATTGGCAACTCCTGTTCCAAAGGTTATGACAACCAAAATTGGTTCCATACATTGCTAAATGTGCCCTGAGAAGCAACGACTGGTCTAGAAGTTCAAAACATTGAGTAAGAGCAACAGGGATAAGGTCATCCCTAATTTGCTTCTGATTTCACAGGGAATAATGCTTCTGGTGTTTTTTTCATTAAATATATCAGTTTAGCATAAGTAGTCTTTATGAGGTCAAGGAAGTAGGACTTTTACTCTTATCTTAAAATAAATAAAATGTAAATTTGCAGTGAGTGCTGATTGATGATAATGCCGGATAAATTCTTTATGGTCAAAAAGAATTATACAATTCAGTAGACCCCTTAGGACCAAGGCTGGGTAGGGAGAGTGTGTGTGTGTGCATGTGTGAATGTGTGTGTGTGTACGTGTGTGTGTGAAGGAGTTGGGTGGGGAGTGTTGTGTAACTCTTGATTCTGGACACTTGTCTCCTAGAAGCCGAGAAGAATTTGTGCTAAGAGAACACAGCCAAGGCTTTTTGCACAGTGAAGGGAATCCAAATGCGGATTATTGCTGTAGCTGAGAGATAGCTCCTAGGTATTCAGGGTAGATGAGTTCTTTAGCCACTCTTTTCAATGATAATTTATTGCTCGTTTTGTTTTTCTGAACTCATTTTATTAGGCTTCTGCTTTCAACATTTCAAATATAACAAAGAAGTTGAGAGTCCCTGTTATTAGCTTCCAAGGGCCTTGAGATGGCTGTCCCTGTGACTGAGGTGACGGTGGCAGGCTTGGCAAAAAGCTGGGAGGTCGTGTTCAAACCTTCAAAACCAGACCGGGGTAGGGGCCACAGACAGACGGCACAGGTGAGGGGAGGCATAAATCCTACTCCTAAGCTGTTTCAAACTCCACTTGGCCTGAATGGGCCTCCCTCCATGGGGGGTTCAGAGGCCCTCCCCCCGCTCCGGGGCTGGCGATTTATGTCCGCTAGCCCAGTGCAGGAGAAAGAGATTACAAATGCTTTCAAAGTGTGCGTGAGGGGGTTGCTGCTGGGTCTGAGCGGTCTGAGACACAGAGCTGAGTCTGTGAGGACCTGGGCTGGTGCCAGCGAAGGGAGTAAGGTGGCCTGAGGAATGGAAGGTCACTGGCCAGTTGGGGGTTGTGATAATTATATCCTTGTTTCCTTGAAGGTACCAGCGTCCTTGATTTTCCAGCTTCAAAGAGAGCTGCCTCTGAAGTAGGGGGACGTTCACACCTGCTCTGCTGCAGTGATTTCTGCCTTCCTGGCTGCAGACTCAACAAGACAACAATACGTCTGTGGACATTTTCAAGGCCGTATTTATACACCAGGCATGGGAAGCTTCTCTTCTACCCTTTCTTCCTAAATGAAAATGAAAAGGTTAGCGTGCCCCGAGAGAATTCAGCAATGAACCCAATTTAATGGTTTTACCTTAAATTCAGATACTTTGTAGGTCAGGCATGCTAAATCATCACACACACACCCTCGTCCCCTCTCCTTCCAATTCTTACACCACCCCAAAGGGGCTATCATAGAACCGGAAGTCTAGTAATTACGGAAGACAGCACTATACGGTACACCTGGAATGTTTGTTTTCCCTTTTTCCTCTCCCATTCATCTCCAGAGAAGCTGTGCCAACAAAAGTTAAGAAGTCTAAGCACGGATCTGACTTTCATATTTTCCTTATGGCACTTAACATTCCCGTGAGACCTTGAGAGAGGAGAGAGGTATTTATTGTTTTAAAATGGGACCCTCTTTGTCTACTGGGCACAATGAATATGTTCTAAAAATGGGATTTCCTCTGACTAAATGTATACTTGCTGCTCCTCATCCCATCTTTCCACTGATCATCCCATTATTAAATGTGTGCAAATTTAAAACCATGTTTTAGGTTAAAAAATTCCATTTGTTAAAGATGGGATGACTGGTTTCTGGCACTTGAAACCTTCCCAAGAATTAGACTGGATATTACACGTAACCTCTTAGATCCTGTGCTCCGATGTTTCTCTGGCTGCCACCAGCTCTGCGGACCAAACCTTCCTTCTCTAGGCAAAAGCAGTTGCTGGTCAAAGCCTTTCTAAGAAATTAGAAAGAGGGAAATATTGTCTATTTTTCTAGTAAGTTCTTGTTCTGACCTTGACAGTGATTGATTGGGCTTTCACATACAAAATATTCCCTCTTTTTAACTTTTACTCTAAGATTGTACAAATACACACTGTTATGTTGATGAATTCCCAATTTAGTGACATAACTAAATAACTAGAATCTTCCCTCATTGAAACATATATTCTCTCCCCCACACTCTTCTCTCTGTCTTGCTCTCTTCCCCCCCCTCCTTCCCTCTCCTTCTCTTTCTCTCTCTATCTCAATTGTGCTGAGTTTCCCACTTCCTAAGTCATGGGTAATGACTGCTATGACTCCATCCTCCAAAGTCAGCTCCTACCTGTCACCTGGGACCCTGGGATTCTGAGCTCTTGCTTGTGATTTAATAACGAGACCCAATGGAGCAGCCCAGGTGCTGTATCTCATACCCTTACTGATTGCCAAGGGAACATTTAATCTGTTGACTTTATGCAGTTATGCTAGTCTGGCAAACATACCTGGAGCTGTAAATTATTTAGATGTTTAATTTATTTGGTGTAGAAGGAGCTCTCTTATACCTTAGTTATCTAATAGCAGAAGATGAAAAACCACTTTGTTTGCAAATCATAAAAACTTTAACAGATCGTACCTTAAAGAGTAAAACAGACTTCCCTGACTTTAAAGGTATAACAGGGGTCCAAACAAGCATTGTTAACACATTATCCCCTAAGATAAAAATTATGGCATAAATCTGGTTAGGTTAGAAGTGAAATGTGAAACAAAGGCCTTCCATTAGATAATAACAGACAGCTAGTCTGAAGCGAACACAAAAATAGACTATAACTGAGGGGTCAGGAGTGGACAGCAGGGGCCTTTGCCAGAGGGCCCCCTCCCCGTTACAATGTACTTCCTGATGACCCAAGGAAGGAGATATTTAAAAGCCCAGGTAATGATATAACTCAACCCTATTAGTATGCAAAATTACTACCTAATAGTGAAACATGCCATTGTTTTATTTATTCTTCGACCTCATACTTAGTACATTATCATTAAAACAGAAATTCAGCACATGTTTCATTAAAATAGAAACAACAAAAATAAATGGTCTCATGGAGCAACCACTGTCGCATCATAGGGTGGGAGCCCCTCCCCTCCAACCGTTTCATTCACTCCCCATGAGAAAGGGTTGATCCGAAGCAAAAATAAACATAATCTATAGTAACACAAAAATATAAACGATAGGAGTACAAAAATTCTGTATACAAAAATTTTGTAAAATTTTCTTTTACAATGCCTTGCTTTAAAGGTCCTTCTGGAATCAGGTGACTTTATTGGGCTTTCATTTATCGTCACGCAAATACATTAAAATTTTTTGTTTAGCAATGGGAGACAGCAGGGTTTTAGCTAAGAACACCGGTTCTGCAGTCCAGCTGCCTGGGTTTGAATTCTTGACTTTTATTAGCTGTGTGACATTGGAGAAGTTATTTAACTTTTCTGCACCTCAGTTTTCTCATTTGTGAAATAGGGATATTATCTTTCTCATGGAGTTTTTGTGTGGTGAAGTACATTGCCATGACACGTAAATGCTCAATAAATGTTAAATTATTGCTGTTAATCATTTCCTACGTGCTTTGGACTCATTTCCTCATTTCCTTACAATAAAGAATGCTATGAAGCAGTTATTACTTCCATTTTGCTAAAGAGGAAAATTTACCCCTAGACCCAACATTGAACCAAGCAGAGCCCCATTGGAACTCAGGTCAGTAAGTCTCTGTGGCAGGTCTGGATCCCCAGGAGGGGACTCTGAGAAAGATCCTGGGGCGGGCCGTTTACGGAGGAGTGCTCACGGGCGACATCTATGGGCCACGGGAGAAGCTGCACCTCTCCCCCCCACACTGGGAGCTGAGGCACTGACTCGGCCCCTCCGATTTGAACCCCATTGAGGCAGAGGGTTGGCCATTAACCAGCCACTCCATGGAATCTGCAGTCCTTAGACATAGGCTGCCCCGGAAGTGGGGTGGCTTTGGGCAAAGCAGCTCTCTTCATCCAAAAGCTCTCTCCTGAGAGGGTCGGAACTGAAGAACTGTCAGCAGCCAACCCTCAAGGCAGCTGGGGGCATATGCACTTCAGTCTCGAGGAGGCAATCTGCGCAGGGTACCACGAGGTCCACACCTCCCTGCAGTTTAGGAAGGCATTCAAGGTCAACTCATGGTCCGTGGCAGTTGTGATCACTGCTCTTTTGCCCAGAGGTCCACACCTCCCTGCAGTTTAGGAAGGCATTCAAGGTCAACTCATGGTCCGTGGCAGTTGTGATCACTGCTTCTTTTGCCCAGAATCTCTCAGACCCCATTCGCGCTGGGGAGTCAAGAAAGACCAAGGACGGATTGTCTCTGTGAACGACAGAAGGTGCTTGGGGACTTGAAACAAACACAGCAGCTGCTGACCAGCACCAAAACCAAGTAAATCACTGAGGGGCCCTGGCTGCCGTGGCTTACATTCTCTTTATAACTGGCTCAAAGGTAGGTCACTTAAAGATGCTTCAGTAGCCCAAATGTTAAAAAATCCAATCCCTTTCTAGCAAGCACTTTTTGTGGTGTTTACATCATAATCCATAGGCTAAAACCACAGAATTTTAAAATCAGAAGGGGCCTAAGAGAGCCACCTCCTTAATTTGGGCTGGGTGGAGGGGAGTGAGTTTGTCAAGGTCATATAGTAAGTTAATAGTTACACACAATGGGATTGGGACCATAAGCATGAAAAACTGATATCTCAAGTAGTCTAGCAGTTTGCCAACTGCAAAGAAATTGTAAAAACAAATTCTTGGCTGAAAACTTGAAAGGATAGGTTTGGAATGTTATCTTAATGCACATTACAATCTTGAAGTTTCTTGCCATATCCTAGATAGAGTACTGTGTTTATATTTTATTCATTTCCATGCAAAATGGCTTCTAAAAGTAAATGCCAAGAATTCTCACTGACATTGTTTGGTGCATGTTTCTTTGATTATATTTTGCTTCTTTTCTGGCAATACAATATTTTATGATTAAAAGATGCTTCTCCTCCTAGCACTATAGTTTTTCCCCATATAATTGAAACAATTCCATAAATACTGGATGGTTTTGGAAATGTTTAAAGAACCTATTTCAGATTTGAGGGTAAAGTCTTATCTTTAAAATTACTTTCGCAGAACATATCAGACACATAGAGCTGTCAGGTTTAAACTGTACCACCAATTTTATGTTAACTTATTATCTAAAGTGGAATTCTCTGGCACATGGATATATTCAGAACCACAAAGATTACTACTTAGCCAAAAAAAAAAGAAAGGGCTTTTAATTTTTCATTACCTCCTCACTATACTACCTGGCTAGAGTTAGACGTTTAAAATCCCATATGATCGTTCAGCTTTTCAGAGATGTTAACCCTTAATTTTCCATCAGAAAACCTTCTGGACAATATCTGAAGAATAGCGGCAGTTAAATATCAGAGTTCAGAGTGTGGACTCAGGATCCATACTGCAATGGGTCAAAGTTCAGCTTCACCAGCTCTACAACTTTGGGCAAGTTATTGAGCCTCTGTAAAATGGGAATCGTATTAGCACTTGGCTCTCGTGTTTGTCATAAGGATTAAATGAGATAATACATGTGAAATGCTTAGGACAGTGTCTATACACAACAGTGCTCGGTTGACACCATATCACTAGAATTTGCTTTTTAAACTACGGAGGATGGAACTTTTACGAAGACAGTGAAAGATGCAAATTTAAAGTTAGGGATGAAAAGATGAAAATCTAAAGACTAGTGATCATGTTAAATTTTTGATTCTTACAGTGGAACTCTTGGGTAAAACAGAGTCATAATCCTAGATAGACCATAAATTTTGATTCTAAAGATTCATTCCACAACCTGATATACATAATAAAGGAGACAGTAAATGCTCAATTTTTAACCAGAAGAAATTTGGCTCTGGAAGCCAAAGAACAATGTTCTAATAGTGAGCTCTAGAAAATCATTCTCAACTGATAGCAAAATGGAAGCACGCCGGTCTTACTTGCCATTACATGCCCAGTATTTTGCATGCTGCCACATACGAGGAATTTAATATGTGTGGAATGACTGACTGGTTGATTGTAAGAGGCAATGCTCTTTAATTCTTGGAACTTTAGAGTTTGAAGGGACTGCTTATGATATGATCTGCTTATGATATGTCACAAATAAGGAGCCAGAGAACACATGACTTAAAACTAATTATGTGGTTAGTTGTTAACAGAACTGGGATCCAAAATGTTGACTCTCTGGCTTGGATACTCAAATAAGTCATTGTCTTCTGTAGTTAGTGTGTCCTTAGAAAGACCATTCTCTTGAGATATCCATGGGGTAAAGAGTGGAAGGAGTTGTTGTATGAGCAAATAATCTGGAGAACTGCTGACTTAAACAAATTAAACTGTGGATCGCCCCAGGGAGATATAGTACTCTATGCAGCATTTTTGAAAAGGGTTTGATCATAACACCCCCTTTGAAGGGAACATCTTTGGGAACGGGTAGTTTATGAAACACAAAGAGAGAACACAGGAGAAGACTGACAAGTGGGCTTCAACAAATACTTATTAAACACCTACTACACACACAAATCATGATGGGAATTATACAAAAAGTTAAGGTGAGTTAGACACGAAAGCGTTCCTGGGGTCTTTAATGAGAGAGGGCAAGAGGAATGGGGGGGGGTGGGGGGGCTTAAGAAAAGGCACATATAATCTTGGTCTGTGAATTTGATAATCATCATGAGACAGGACCAAAGAAAATGCTACTAAAATTCAAAAGAGGAGAATCAGGCTAGAGCTCCATGGAAGAAATAACATTTGAGATGAATCTTGAGGGGTGGGTGTGAGTTCCTTTAGTAAAAGTTCTGCTAGTTTTTGTTTATCTGAAAGTGTCTTCACTTTATTCTCATTCATAAAATATAGCTTTTCTGGATACGCAGTGGACAGTTATTTCCTTTCAATGCTTTGAATATACTATTCCACTGTCTCCTTGCATTTACTGTCGTTATTGATAATTCCGCTAAGAGTCTAATTGTCATTCCTTTGTAGGTGATGCTTCTTTTCTCCCAAGCTGTTTTTAAGATTTTCTCATTGTCTTTGGTGTTCTCCAATTTCCCTATAAACATGTCTAGGGCATAAACTTCTTTTTAATTTATCCTGCTAGGGAGAGGCTGTATTTCCTAAATCTGTGGATTTAGGTCTTTTTGTCATTTCTGAAAAATTCTCAGCCACTGTTTCTTCAAATATATCTCTTCCATTTTCTCTATCCTCTCCCTCCAAAACTCCAATTAAATGTGTATTAGAACTTTCCATTTTCACTTCTGTGTCTTTAACCTTCCCCTTCATACTGCCATTCCTTTTTTCCCATGCAACATTCTGCATATTTTCTGCAGGTAGTTCTTCAGTTCACCAATGACCTACCTCTTCAGATATTTAACATGTTCATCAAATGTTTACTTCTAACCATTTTATTTTCATTTCTAGGGGTTCTTTTATTATTTTTTTTCCAAATCTACCTGGTCATCCCAGAGAGGCTTTTGTTGCTTGCTTCTCTTTGGTATTTCACCTTATTTCTTTAAATTCTTCATAGGTACTGATTCTGTGTTAGAAAGGCAGCAAAACATAGTGGTGGAGAGTGCAGACTCTAGAATCAAATTGCCGAGATCCAAACTGTAACATTACTACCTAAGTAAGGTTGACCTGGGACAATTTACTTAATCTCTTTGTGCCTCAGTCTTTTCATTTCTAAAATGGGGGTGATAATAATACTTGCTTCATAGAATTGTTTTGAGAATTAAGTAAGTTAAAATTTGGGGAAAAAAATCTTTGCAGTGATGCCTAGCACTTAATCATTGCTTTGTACACTTTTGGAAGTTAAAAAATATATGCTGTATCTGAGAATTCCAAGATTCAAAGTTCTTGGGTTCTAAACTGGATGTGTGTTTTTCTGCCAACTGTCTCTCTCTCTCTCAATGGCCTGCCTCCTTCTGTGCTTGTTCATCTTGGATTTGAACTCGGACATGGATCTTATTGGCCTTCTACTGTGAAGATTTTTTTCTGCTTCTGTTGGGAGGCAGAGGGAAAATACCAGCCTGAAACCTTCTACCCCTTCTGGAGTGTCCTGGCCTAATGCTGAAATCTTAGATTCTTGGAGTCCCTACCTTCTGATGCTTTAAAGCTTCCTACAGTGCTACATTCGCCCTCAGGACAACCCATTTTCTTATTTTCCTAACACTTTGACTCCCAGTTCTAGCTTCAACTCACTTTTGGGGGAAGAGCTGTTCTTAGACAATTCCATTACTGCTTACAAGTCCAACAATGCATTTTAAAAATGATTCTGTTCTTTAGTGATTGTAAGGCCTTCAGGGTATCTGGTGATCTACACGGCCTGAAGCTGCTCCTCCTTTGCATCAGTCAGAATTGGCCACCTGATGCTGCAGTCACAAACAGCCCCCAAACATCAGTGGCTTAGAAAAACAAAAGTGTAGTTCCTAGAGCCTCTGCTCCAGGTCATACTTACACAGGGACTCGGGCTGATGGAGTTTTGCCTATCTGAACATCATCAGAACCTGTGGGAGAGAAAATATGGTCAGTCATACAGTGGCTGTTCAGGACTTCCATCTAGAAGTTATGTCATTTCCACTCACATATTTTTTTTAATTTAATTTTTTTAAAGATTTTATTTGACAGAGAGACACACAGCGAGAAAGGGAACACAAGCAGGGGGAGTGGGAGCGGGGGAAAGCATGCTTCCCATGGAGCAGGGAGCCCGATGTGGGACTCGATCCCAGCACCCTGGGATCATGACCTGAGCCAAAGGCAGACGCTTAACGATTGAGCTACCCAGGCGCCCTCTGCTCACATATAATTGACCAAAGCAAGTCATAGGGCCACATGTAACTCCAAGGAAGTGTTTAGGAAGGGGAACAGGAAGTTATCAGTGGACAGCACTAATAATTACTATGTGCTTTTTCTCACCTAAAATTATAAATATTCTTATGTTCTTATACAGACTTGGCAAGTATTTTTAAGAACGTTATTATGAAAATCTCAAACATAAAAATGTAAAAAACAATAGCATATAATATACATCCAATTTTGAATGTCTATATAATAGTCCAGATGGGAGGATTCAAACAAATTTTTTCATGAAATATTTCAAATATATGAAATTTAAAATGTTGAGAGTTTTTTTTAATATTTATTTAATTATTTGATAGAGAGAGCACAAGCAGGGGGAGTGGCAGGCAGAGGCAGAGGGAGAAGCAGGCTTCCCGCTGAGTAGGGAGCCCGATGTGGGGCTCGAACCCAGGATCCTGGGATCATGACCTGAGCTGAAGGCAGTCACTTAACCAACTAAGCCACCCAGGCGCCCCTAAAATGTTGAGAGTTTTTTTATTATAAAAGTAATATATGCTTATCATTAAAAAATTTTAAATATAAAAAATTAAAGAAGAATGAGCAGAATTTTAATAGACGTGCATTCCAAATGGAAGGGAAACTACCAGCAAGGAGTGTGAGATAGGAGAGTAGAGGGAATATTTGCAGAAAAGCAGTTAGTTTAGTAAAATGATAACCCATCCCATCAAATGGAGGGCTCAGAATGCCAGGCTGGAGCTTTATTCAGTAGGGCATGAAGGCCACTGAAAAAAATTTCAGTAGAAAAACAACATAAATTCAATCCAGCCTTTACTGGGTACCTCCTATGTACCAGGTACTGTGTTAGGCACTGGGATATAAAAATGAATAAAATACAGTCCTCACCATCTAGTAATATGACTGAAAACATAACCAGGAAGATTGAGCTAGACCATCACAGGAGTGACCAGACACCAATGTGAAGTAACCAACTTTGAAGCTACTGTAATGGTTCAGGTAAGAGCTCAGGAGGGCCAGAATGAGGGCACTGGCAATGGGGATGGAAAGGAAGGAGTGGATTGAGAGATCTTATGGAGGTCGCATCTGGAGAATATTCTAATTACCCAGATGTGGGAAGAAAGGGAAGGGAAAGACCCAGAGATCATTTGAAGATTGTAAACACAAAGAAGAGGGAGAACAGCACCATTAATAGAAATGGAAACACCAGGGGCCCTGGGTGGTTCAGTTGGTTAAGCATCTGACTCTTGATTTCAGCTCAGGTCGTGATCTCAGGATCTTGAGATCAAGTCCCACCTCAGGCTCCATGCTGCCTGCTTAAGATTCTCTCTCTCCCTCTACCTCTCCTTCTGCCCCTTCCCCCACCCCACCCCCTCATGCATGCTTTCTCTCTCTCTCTAAAAAAAAGGAAATAGAAACACCAGGAAGAGAGTTTGGTTTGGGGGGAAAGACGATGACTTTGGTTGTACACATACTGAATTTGAGATTCCATGAGTATATCCTGGAGGAGGTATCCAGCCGGAAGTTGGATTTATGAAAACAGAACCGGGGGAAGTTGGAAATCAGAGTCCTTGGCACAGCAGTCATGGTTTATACCATTTGCAAGGAAGAGTGCTGCAAACCACCCCTACCCCTCAAACACACACTTTTTAAATTGCTGGGTATACATGTGAAAATCACATGACCATCCTTAAAGGAGAGTGAAGCACAAAACTATTCCTCCATCCAAAAATCTTGTCCTGTCGCGATGAACAAAATTCCGTCCATACAGATCCATTCTTCTGTGTCTTGGGAGCTTTTTAGTCTTCGGTGTCCCCAGTTACAATGTAGATATCCCCAAATAATCTTTGGACCTTGATCAGAAAATACCTGACCCAGCATGGGCTTATCCCAGCTAGTGACAGCGGGAATTAGGTTGAAGTGGTGTGGAGGTTAATCTCCTTCTCAGGAGATCAGGAAGAGGCAGCAGGACTCTGACTAGAAAATGATCTGGCAACAGACAGAACCACCTTTAAGAATCTCCCGAGGCCCAGTTGCCGGACATGCGCAGGTGCGCGCACGTGCGCGCACACACGCACATGTGTTTACCAAATGTATATGGCAGGAACGTAGCATAAAGTTCAGCGGGGACAAGTCAACACTGTAACTTGGTTTGACAGTTACAATGTTTATATGTCAGGTTGGTTAACTAGAATATTATACTGGTTCCCTTTCCCTTCATTCAAATAGACTTGCAGACTTTGCAATGGTTTGCCTGGAAGATTTGGGCAGAGCTAAAAAAATTGGTTGCAGCCTCTCTGCGTAAAATTTTGCACCTTGGTACTCGATGCAACCAAACGCTTAAAAAATGGCTAAGATGGTAAATTTTACATGAATTTTACTACAATTTTTAAAAACGTCTTTGAATTAAATACAAAATAATTTTGTTCTGAGTATTCTGATGTATGGATGTCATAATAAGAAATAAACATAACATTTATGATCTTAAAAAAAGTTTTGTGCCTTGAGGGACCATGAAGGGTGGTCTGGAAAGGGAGGGTCCAGGGAGGATGTCTTTGACACCTAGGAAAAGAGATCCACCTCAGGAAGGAGAGCAGAATCATCTAAATGGGGATCTTCTCCCTGCTTCTTGGCAGTGCCTAGATAGGCAGCGTCTAGTGGGGAGGGGCTGCATGAGCTCCTAAGGGAGGCCCGATCCCAGCCTTGCCAATGAGGAACAGAGGGCAAGGATTTAACCTCTTTTGTACATCACTACTTATCAGCTCCTAGAGCCAGACTTGGCACATGGTAGGTGTTCAATAAATATTTGTGGAACAAATGAATAATGATGATAAGGCAGGGCCTTGGTGTTGCATAAGACCTCTAGATTTCTGCACAAGCCTCTGGGTTGAAAAGAGGGAGGTGGATAGTTTCCTTTCACACAAGCCTGGCAGGATGGGGATTTGGAATCAGAATTCGGTGGATTTAAGGAAAATAATAGTGACATATTACACATCTGATAGGCAACTTTTAAAAAAACTGACTATTCCCCTGCGTCCTTTCCCATATGTTATGTAACATATTATGTTTGCAAATAAATTATGGTTGTAATTACATACATTACACAAATAGTAGATGTAGATCAAAACACAATAAATGTTTATTTACTAGTGGATAAAGAATTTTCAACACTAGCACGAGCAGTGTAAGAGCTATATTTCTGAGTGGAAGTACAAAAGCTTTCCCCAGGTGGGATCCCTCAAGAATCAGACACCCTGCCCAGGGGCAGCCATGGGTATGAGTCAAGTCTAGGATGAACCAGGAGGGCACCTGTCTCATGCAGGCCTTGAGGCCAGGGAGGAGTCATATGTGCAGTGGAGAGGGTTGGAGGGTGAATTCAGGGGACCTGGCTCCCACTCCTAGCCCTGTCACTGCATGGTCTCTGGTTAGTCCTTCAACCTCTCCTGCCAAACAAGGGTTGGGTTTGATGGTCCCTAAGACAGGGCTGGGGCTCAATCTGTACACACTTTGAAGAAACTACCCCGATGTCTATGGACTGTGTCATCTGACTGGTCTGGTATCTACGATACGGTGGTTAAATATTTTCAAAGTCATCCTCACTGTAAGGTCCCTTCCATGTGAGGAGAAATCTCTTGCAGGTCTGTGGAAGACAGGCCATTTGGCTTTCCAGAAGCAGACGAGTCACAGGCACTCCTCCAAAGCATCAACTGATCTGATTAAGAATAGTACTCCTGATGACCCCGGGAGCAGTTGCCATGAGCCACACAACACGGACTGCTTATCCTGGCTCTATGCTCCAATTTTCCATTTTCCACCATCCTCTAACTTTTCTCCCTCTACTGTAAAGTTATATGTCCCTTGGCTCCAAAACACGTGGACATCTTCCCACTGATGTGGAAAATAACGGAAGGCTTGAACCCAGAGCACCTGAGGTTCTCCCGTGGTGCCTCACTGCTCCTCTTAGGAAGAAAACAAAACACAAAGAAAAGTTGCTGAGGTAAGACACTGCCTGGCAGCCAGAAACAGCCTGTGTTCTCTCATGGCTCCGTCCCTTGTATTCTACCTGGAAAATCCTCTCTATACCCTTTCTCTGGATGAGCTTCTACCCACCCTTCAGTGACCCAACCTATAGTTATTTTACTTCTATAATATTTGTTACCCCTCCCCCAACTGTTCTAGAACTTACCGTTTTGTGATGTAAGTATTATTTATAAATCTACTTCCCAACTAGAACTCTTTAAGGGCAGAAATTGGGTTTTGTTCTCTGTGTCCAATTGCCCAGCACAACACCTGGCATGGAGAAGTCAGATGCATGAGAAATGTCATTCATGTCCTAAATAACACTAAACCCCACTGCCTCCCCGCCCCACCCCATAGCTAAGTGAACCAGGAACGCACGTGTCACCCTTGATCTGGACACATCAGATTTGCTTACAGAATTCTGAACTTAAGAGTCATAAGGGCTAGGAGGCAGACAGTATGGCCACTGGGAGGTCACATAAAACTGTGACTTCCAAAATCCAACCTTGAGGTAAGAACTTCGGTGCAGGAAGTTTGTTTGGGAGGTCATACAAGGAAGTACAAGTGAGGGTGGGGGAAGTGAGGGAGAGCAGGGAGAAAAGCCAATATAAGATATGTTAATGAGCAGATTACCACCATGAGCAACTGGGGTTTATTCCCTCTTGAGACGCCCTGAGAAACCGTGTAGCGCACACCTCAGAACTGTCCCACTGGAGAACCGGAAGGTGGGGGACATTTATGCAGTGACTCCTGACATCCACTGTTTGGGGGTGGCCAGCAAGCTTTCTGGTACAACGACAACAACAACAACACAAAACAAAACAACTCTTTGAGAAGCAGAGAGATATGGATATACTTGAGGTGAGGAGTTGCCAGTCCAGGAAGACTGTCTACCACTACTACAGGTATATATTTGTTGGTCAATCCTGAAGACCTACCTAAGTCAAAGGACTCCCATCAATATCCTTATTTACCTGCTGAGCTAGACTCTCTGCTTCTTTATCCAATGCGTAGGAGGATCTACAGCCTCTGGAAAACCTGTATTCTAACATCTAGCCCAACACTCTCCCTTTTATTTCTTTGCAGTGGGTCCATTATTATTAGCTATACATTTTGGTCAGCCAGTCTGGGTCAGGTTTGTTTGCCAGAACACAAAAGTGGTGGCAGAAAGGGAGGTTAGGGCAGAAAAAAACAATATACATCACAGGACACATTTAACTTTGGCAGAGTAGTGAAGAGCTCAGCTTATTGGCTGGAAACAGCCACAGTAGTACACATTAATGCTCACTGGCTGAGAAGAGTCAGAATAGCTTTTTTGCTCTAGATCTCACTGGCTGAGAGCATCTGATGACACTCACAAACTGGGGAGAAACTATATATACATACACTCATCAGATTTTTTAAAAAAAGTTTTATTTATTTAAGTAGAACCCAACATGGGGCTCAATCTCATGACCCCGAGATCAAGAGTTGCATGCTTTTCCAACTGAGCCAGCCAGGTGCCCCTATACTCACATTTTTATTTTGGAAAATATCTCAGATAAAAACAGTGCTATAATGATTTGCTATTGAGGTGGGTAATACTAAATATTAACAGTATTCCTTGATGTTTAATTCTAAGGGATTCCACTCTATCAACAATAAATCCCTTTTACTTAAGCTGAGAGGCTTTCTCTTCCTTTGCCATCAGACAATCCTATGCCAATATCATGCCACCTGTATTAGTCAGGGTTCTCCAGAAAAACAGAACCAATGAGAGAGAGAGAGGTTTTAAAGAATTAGCTCATATGATCCTACAGGATATCAAGTTCAAAATCTGCAGGGGTAGTCCATTGGCGGGAGACCCAGGGAAGAGGTGCGGTTTGAATCCAAAGGCAGCCTTCTGGCAGAATTATCTCTTTCTCAGGGGAAGTCAGTCTTCTTTCTAGAAGGTCTTCAACTGATTGGATGAGGCCCACCCACGTTATGGAGGGTAATCTACTTTACTCAAAGTCTACTGAATAAAAAGTCTAAACAAAGTCTACTGACTTTGAGTAAATCTCAACTAAATCTCAACTAAAAATATAATCTCAACTAAAAAAAAAAATCCTTCATAGAGACATCTCGAATAATGTTTGACCCAATACCTGGGTACTGTGGCCTAGCCAAGCTTAGCTGACTGAGCCACTCAGGGGTCCCTAAACCTAGGACTAATCTTGATTCAAGCTGTTTTCAAACTGCATTGTTTGACGGTAACCAGGCCGGCCGAGCAAATTCTCATGTGCACCTGCACACATGCCCATGAACACTCCCCGCAGCTTTATTAGCAACATCCCCAAACTGGAAATAACCCTGACGTCCCCCACCAGTACATGTAACAGTTCCGAAAATAAAAAATATTGTGCCACCATGACTGTGCCACAGCGAATATGCATGATAGCGCCATACAACATGGACGACTCGTACAAACATAATGGCAAACGAAGCCAGGTACAAAAGAACAGGGCATGAATTCCATTTATATAAAGTTCTAAGATATAAAATTAAATTATTCTGTATAGATGCACACTTAGATGCTAAATAATCATTTTAAAAAGTACAGAAGTGATTCCCATGAACGCCACATAGCAGTTCTCTTGAGGAGCATAATAGAGGCTTATGGGGGAAAGTTAGCAATATTATATATGCTTTGACTTGGGTGTTAACTTTAAAACAACTTGTTAAATGGCTTTTTTTTTTCTGCGTGTTAAACTTCACAAAAACTTTAAAAAATGTTCCTAAGGTCTCCTTATGCCAACTCCCGAAAAAAAGCGAACATGCAGGGGACGTTACAAACCGCTCACCCACACATCATTTAGCCTCTGGCCAAAGAGGCCAGTCACTGACTTTCCAGGCTTCTTCCTCACTAGCATCTACTTTGTTCCCTTTCCTATCTTGCCTCTTCCTCCAGAACAAAGGTCTCCATTTTAGAACGGTGAGTAGATTTACAATATAACACATTTAACAGTTGAAAGTCCTAAAATTCGTCCACAGCAAAACTTGCAAAGCAGCTACAAAAAAGATGAATGCCATTTGTGGGATCAAAAACCTAGAAGGATTTCGTGGAAAAGTTCAGTGGTGTGTATAGGCAAAGTCGATTCGAAGCAGAAGGCCCCGTTAGAGGACAGAGTGTCTGTCTGTCTCATTATGGGCTGGAAGAGCCATGGATAACTGGGTTTTGAAGGACAGAAATCCTGCTACAAAGGGCAGGCTCTCATGATTCCCCTTCCAGGATCCTCTCTTAAAATTCGGAATGCAGCTTCCAGAGGGTTAGAGGAAAGGCAGAGTAAGATTTTAAGGGCAGGTGCTGGAGGTTTACTTTTGCCTCTTTTCATAGCTTTTAGTACTTAGAAATTTGTAGTTAAATATGCTTCTTCTCTCTGGAAAACAGACTCACCCCTGTCCTACCTCTGCCTGGGGAATAACAAATTTCATATGGAAACCTGAAAACCCGGAGAGGAATATGCAATGCTTCAGACACCTCATGTCGGACTGGCTGTCACCAACCCTGGTTTGGGTCAGGCTGTTTAAGAGTCTTCGGAACAAGCCTTTATCTAGAGGGGTCATTTTATAGATCCATTAAATCTACATTTTCTCTTGGGCTCCTTTCCCCAGCTCCCCTCAACCCCGCTCTAGTCACACACTCTAAAAACCCCCTTAAGCCCCAGAAATAAATCTCTATAAACTGCCAAGTGTTCAATCAGGCTTTTACTATATCTCTTTGCAATTAGAAAAAATTTACTGTTCGGAGAGATCGGGGGAAATATGCAAGGTACTCCTTGGATAAATACACTGCAGCGAGCAAAGTAAAGGCTCTTTAAAAATGATCTCTGTGAATTCAACAAGAATCAAGGTCACTGGAGCTGCTACATACCAGGGAATGTTAATTAATGGGCCTGCAGCTGGTGGTACCACTTGGCCGCTCGGCTCCAGCTGCTTGCTCCATATTTCTCTCGTTTGTAGGACCATTCTTGGATCAAATCCCATCTCTTTTTTTCCTCCAAGTACAAAAAGTACATAAGTCTATCCTGGAAGGATGCCAACCTTTCAGAGAACTAAGGAAAGTGTTGTTTCTTAGCTATTTTTATCTCCTTTTTTAAAGAAAGGACACTCTATCACCTCGGGAGCTGGATGACTTGCAATCAGTGTTCAAGCTGTGGTCTGAGGTCACTGTTCTGGCCCTGTCCGCTGGGAGGTGTCCTGAAGACGGAGAGCAGAGCGGGACGCTCATAACTTCCCCTCTGACTAAAGTGGAAGACACCTGAAAAGATGTCTCCCGTCACAATCTTCACGACAAGTCATACATGTTAGGCCAGTCTGAAGGCAAGGTAAAAATGCAACCAGAACATCTCGGAGATGAAGAAAGAGGGAGAAAAGAAAAGTCTGACAGAGGCGGCAGAAATTATTTCCAGGGTCAGGGTAGTCTATTTCATTTACAGCTGCTGGGAAGCATTAAATGAGACCAGGCATGTAAGCCACTTAGCACACTTAGCAGGGACACGGGCCGCTATTGTTAACTGTAATAATTTCAGCGACAAGGTAGAACAGAAGTGCTCAACGCAGGCCTCGCATGGGGCCTGTATTTAGGCAGTGCCTCGTTCTGGCTAAGCATGGACTTCAGAGTCGGAAAGATCTGGGTTCAAGTACCTGCTCAACTCCTCAAGTAGCTATGTGTCACTTAGCTGCTACATTAGGCTTTTAGACTTTGTCATCTGTAAAATGGGGCTAATAATAGTATCTGCCTCAGGGGCTACCAGGTGGATTTAATGAGATACAGCATGTAAGCCCTTTGACAAAGTGCTTGGTACCTGGTTCATCTTAATGCATATTCATGCTATAATGGGGGCTCGTATCATTTCTTCCATAGGGCAGCAAGGGAAGAATCAGGAAAAGTGTTTCAGGACAAGGGTTGGCCTCTCTGGGCAGGTGAAGACAGCTTAGGAAGAACAATTTTCTAAAGCAGTGAAAGTGGTCCTACTTGCACCTATTATAACCAGCCTTGTTTTTCTTCTCATTTGGAAACTTTCTTTCCTTCAGTGTTATACAGTAGAGGGACTGGGCGTTCTTCCACACAATGACAGACATGCAAATCTCGCCCAGAAATAACAGGGAAAATGCCTGACACTGCTTCTTTAAGGAATTCTCCAGGTAGTCATTAGCCATCAACTCCAGGCTCAGGGCTCTGGGGACGGCTGCCCCCGCTCCCTGCTAAGACAGGCAGGTCGTCATCCACTTGGGCCAGTTCCTTTGTGAGGGGGAACCCAGCTTTCTTGAGCCCTTTTTTAAGGAAGGAAGAATGTTCTTAAAAATTGGAAAATGTTCTCCATTACTACTTCACACTGTAAAATGATATTTGGGCCTTTTAAAAGACTTGGGAAGTTTTCTGAAATTAAGGAATATGGATTTAAAGAAGCCTTGAGGGATTAGATTTTTTCCTCCTCTTTGAAGCATTTGAAACAACTTTAATCTGCTTTTAGACTTCTATCCAATTCGGTATGGCATTCTAGTAGAGTACTGTTGCCTTCCTTGGGGAACTGATACTTTTGTGCCTCTTTTAAAAGGCATGAAGAGAAATATTTGGGGCGGAGGGAAAAAAAAGCTTGAGTTTAAAGAACAAGACTATTCAAGGTAAAAGGACAACTTCTAAGATGCTTGAAAGACATTTTTTAAATTTGTGTTTTGAGCGTAAGAAGATCTAACGAACAAAAGCTTACTTGTATATGCAACCACAACGATCTGACTGTTCATATCTAATTTCCTGGTTGTTGGTCCTTCTATGATATATATGGTGCTTTATGATATGAAAAAAATTTAAATACTCTCATGTAATAGTACCACTCTGGGAGGCAGGCGTTCTAATCCTTATTTTACGGACAAGAAAACTGGGGCTCAGGGAGTTAAATTTTACTTGAAGAAAATATAATATTGTAAGAACTTGAACTTGGGACTCAGGGCTTTGAACCCAAGACCTTTTCCACCACATCCCATTACTTTTAACCTCTCATGTGGCCTGGGCAGCCCGGGTCAGGTTTCCATGCCTCAGTTTCCTGATCTGTTAGATGAAAATCATACCACTCTGGCTTCCTTTCAGGGCCTAGAGGATAGATTTTCCAGGACAAGTCCATCTATCACGTGACCAAGATTTCCAGGGACGGTGTACAATGAGTCTGAATGAAACACACTCTGCATTATCGCAGGGGATGGGGAACCTGGAGAAGCAGCAAACAGGAAAGGGGGGCACACACTTGTCAGTCTGGGGCCTTAATTCCCTGAAGTTATCAAAGAGGAGATAAGGGTATTATCAAAGTAAGTGAAAACTCAACAGCTATGCAAGTCAAAAGAATATATAGTTTTGAAATATCTAGGAAAATATTATATTCTCCTTTTTATTTACTTATAACAAGTGTATCTATTCATTGTCAAAATAATCAATAGAAAAGTGCAGAATTAGAAAGTGCATTCCTTCTTTCGTCAGCTCCTTAACCTGACTCACTTGCTAGACTCCTCACTGTTAAGTCCTAAAACTTTTTTCATTCAAATACTATGTGTAGGGCTATATTCAGATACACTATCTACAGATTCACATATGTATTTTTAAGTGGGGTCATACAACACATATTGTTCTATAACTTGCTTTATTAAAATTTTACAATGTATCATACATACCTGCTCATACAGACCTCTCATTTCCATCCCCCCAGCTTTATTGAGGTCTATTTGACAAAAAAAAATTGTACATATTTGAGGTGTTCAACACGTTTCTGTTTTTTGTTTTTTGTGGTTTTTTTTCTGTTTTTTGTTTTAAAGATTTTATTTATTAATTTGACAGAGAGAGACACACAGCGAGAGAGGGAACACAAGCAGGGGGAGTGGGAGAGGGAGAAGCAGGCTTCCCGCGGAACAGGGAGGCTGACGTGGGGCTCGACGTGGGGCTCGACGTGGGGCTCGACGTGGGGCTCGACGTGGGGCTCGACGTGGGGCTTGAACCCAGGACCCTGGGATCATGACCTGAGCTGAAGGCAGATGCTTAACGACTGAGCCACCCAGGCGCCCCCAACACATGTTGTTTTGATCTATGGGTACATCGTGAAATGATGACCACAATCAAGCTAATTAACATAACAATCACCTCACAGAGTTACCACTCTGATGAGAAAATCTACTCTCTTAGCAAATTTCAAGAATGCAATACAGTACTATTAACTCTAGTCACCAATGTTGTCTGTTAGATTTCCAGAACTTATTCATCTTGCCATAACTAAACTTTTGTACCCTTTGTCCAACATCTCCCCGTTTCCTCCAACCTCCAGCCTCTGACGACCGCCATTCCAATATCTGCTTTTATACGTTCAACATTTTTAGACATCTCTCATTCTTTTTATTTTTTTAAAGATTTATTTGTTTATATTAGAGAGAGTGAGTGAGCACGGCGAGGGGCAGAGAGAGAGAAAGAAAGAGAGGGAGCAAAGCCAACTCACTGCTAGCGCAGAGCCCAATCCCACAACCCTGAGATTATGACCTGAGCAGAAATCAAGAGTCAGACCCTCAACCAAGAGCCACCCAGGTGTCCCCAAGACCTTTCACTCTTTTTAAAGCATGAGGAGAGTTCCGTTGTATGGATATGCCATAGTTAACTATCGTCCTACAGATGAGGATATAGGTTACTTCTGGTTTTTTTTCTTAACTATTACAAATAATGCTTCAGTGGATAATAATAATGGTTCATTAATATGAAAGAAAACAATCTAGGGATAAACAAGCTAGAACAAACTTGGGAAAGAAACATATAACAAAACCCTTACCAGTGAGCCCCATGTGGGGCACCTGAGACACGTAGACCCTTCTCAGTTTAGCTTCTTGTGATTTCAGATCACTAGCTAGAGCCAAAGAAAGAATGGGGGCTGGGAGGGAGGTTGACAAATTAAAGAAAGAAAAAAATGCACAGCAGCATTTCTGAGAAGTTGTTTAATTTGAACCACTTGTACATCTTAAAGAGAACTAAGTAGCAAAGCGTGTAGAAACCCCATGGAGAAACCATAGGATGTGTAAGGAGCATTGTCTATGAAGCTCAGATTGATGACATTTAAAAGGAAAATGATGGCGACAGTGATAAAATGTTTGAGCATTTAGTCTCGTAGGACAGGGGCTGTGTCTTCCCTCTCTGTAGTTCAATACTTGGCATAATTCCTGACAAGTAAAAGGTGTTAATAAGTACTCGAAGAAAAGCAAAGGATACTACCCTCAAGAAGACCGAGTCTTTTGGACATGAGCCAGCAGAATCTACCTGAATGTAGATAAATCTTGATTTGTGACTTTAAAAATTATTTAAAAATGTTAAAACATTTAGCTTAAGTTGAGAAGTATTAAGTTAAAAAAAGGTGTCACTAAAAGCCTCTGTTATTTAATTTACGGAACATATTTCTCTGCATCCTCTTCTTTGTGTTTCATTCATTGCCTGCTCAAAAATAGGTAACACGTTAAGCTGTAACTAACTGGTCATTGAATTTTTAAAAATTATTTTTTAAAATTAAGGTCATTTTTTTCTTGGACCCATCACCGAATTGTTTTGTGTCTAGGTGCCAATTGTGTCAGTGGGCTGGTTTCTGCCTCTTGGCCTCAAGATTCATGTTCCTAAATGAAGTAAAAAGGATCAAGTGACCCATGGTATGTCTCCTGTCTTAGCAACAGAGAATTCAAGGGAAATGTTTAAGACATAATCCTTTGTGTGATGGTCCTATTAACTGGCTAACTATGGTCCAATCAACCAAAGTCTCAGATAACAAGACGTGTGTGTACATTCCTTAAGATATTATTATGAAGAAAAGGGTAAGTGAAAGATAAGCAGACTGATATGAAGGAATTCACTTTTTAAAAAAGAAAAGAGCCAGCTTGGACACCCTCACCTTCTACAACAGGGTCAGCAAATTACCAAACATTTGCCAAAGGGAAGATTGGCAACCCTGTTGGCCATTGGTTGAATTCTCCAGAACGGTAATCCATACTCATCATGATGACCTCAACACACTAGGGGAAGAAAGCCTGAATTAAACTCAGTAGCATTGCTCATATTATATTTCAATGCCTCATATATTCATTCATTCAACAAACATGAGCAGAAACACTAGATAATCAAGAAGACCACCCTCTAGTCATTCTGAATCAGCGGGATTGTTCTTTTGAGCCTTTTAATCACTTCTGTTGTCAAACCAACCCTGAATCCTCCCTCGCCATCTTGGCAGAAGCTCTAGTTTGTGGTGAGACATGCTTCAGAGTACTCTGAATAGTTTGTAGATAGAATTATCTGCTGGCGGTGACCCACCAGCCTTGTAAGAGAGGAGGGAAGATCTGGGTGGAAGGACATTTTTAGAATCATCTTTTAGCGTGTGGCTCTGAGTGTGGAAAACTAGACTGAGGGCTGCGGTCTTGAGTTCTGAGCCTTTCTTACTATATTGCTGTGTGACTCTGGGCTTCAGCTTCTTCATTATAAAAAAAAGAGTTCAGTTAGGTGATAGTGCTGTGGAGATTAGAACTTTTTACTAACACATAGAATAGGAATGCTGATAAAACCACATCAAGATAAATTTCTAAAATCTTAAAGACTTATGATTCTTTATAGAGATGAAACCCCGCCCCAGCGAATTCTAAGGGCACTTCTCTTGGATACCGGTCCTAAGTGTGTGTCCCCACCTCCTCTCCCCTACCCCTACATCAGGCATTCCTTATACTCAGGGATTCTGGAAAGAGCCTCTCCTTTCTAAACTATATCTGCTGTAAACCCTGTCCTTCCTGAAGGCCATGAGAGTCTAGAGTTTGTGTCAGGGACTCAGAGCTATAAACCTGGCACATGGTTCTATGCCAGCAGTAACATTCTTATTGCTCTGCCCAAAAAGTCCTTTCTTTGTTGCTCCCTGAGCTCGGTGAGGCCCACCTGTTTCAGCCCGTCTGATGGTGAGGCCCATCTTCCTTCAGCTAATTTAGGGCCTCTCAAAGAGAAGTCCTTCACAGGGCTGTTGATTGGGATTCCAAATTGAAGGCAATTTTGGCTTGAACTGAAGCCATCACCAATTTAGAGGAGTGAAGAAAGCCTCAACTCCAGGGCTCTTAACCTTTGTAACCAGTCACTGCGAGGAAGGTAATGTCTCATGTTACCCTTTGGTAAAGATGAGTATTCTGAATTGGTTCTGGAGTTCCTGGGGTTCTCTAATCTGATTAGAGTTAGAGCTGTATTTCCCTTAACACTGATAGTCCATGGTGTGTTGTGGAAATAGAGATACACAATATATGAGCGTCGGATGCTCCTAAGCAAATATTTACAAAAGGCAACCTTCTGGGTGACCACAGAATATGCTTCTTCAAAGGAAATCCATTGCTGGCTCTTACAGGAACGAGTTATCCCCCGCAGCCCCCTTTCCTGTCACTACAGCAACTTACTGCTGACCTGAAGAATGTGGCTTTGGAAGTGGCTGGTTTGGCTTTGCTGGTGGCTGAAAACCCCTGGGGTTGGGAGCAGTAGCCTGGAGGCAGCATGGGTTGTGTCACTTGGCCATGAGGCAATGAAATGGTGCCTGTTTGGACCATTTGTTTTTTTTTCCTGCCTTACTGTTCCATTTTTAAGACTCAGCGTCATACTAACAACCACAACAGTGATCACTCACGTGGCCCTTAGTGCCAGGCACACACCTGTCAGGCTGTAACAGATTCATATATTTAATTTTTACAACAACATGATGAGGTAGGTATTATTACTAATACCACTTTAGAGATAGGAAAGTGGAGGCAAATCCAAATAGCTAATGAACAGGGAGCCAGGATTGGAACCTAGGAAGTCTGGCTCCAGAGCCTATGCTGTCAGTGCACTTGGATGATCCATAGGTCTGTGTTGCACCCTCACCAAGCCACTCAGTGGTGATATGATCTTGGACTGGGCCCTAAAACTCTTGGCACTCAGAGGAATTCAGAGCCTCTGTCTCTGAATCTTAACATGGGAATAAGAACAGCTCCTGCTTGATGGAATTGCTGTGAGCCCGAAGTCAGATGATAAATGCAAAGGGCTCAGTCCGGGGCCTACATGTCATAAGGGCTCAGTAGATGGGCTTCGAATTCACTAAGACACCAACGTACTATGGGTACAGTCAACTCAGCCCAGCTGTGACATCAGTGACAGAAGGGAAGGATGCTTGGTAGTGGGTAAGCTGGTGACTGCTACACTGTGGGACAGACAACTCTGGACTCAGGAGCACCATGTGGAGAGCAGGGACACTCAGGCAAAATGTTTGTGTTTCCAAAACAGCTTAGAAAAACATCGCTTTGGGAAAAAGATTTAGTGCTCCTTGTTCTAGAGAGGTGAGTCAAGCCTGTGACAAGGAGGCTACTAAAATTTCTCTGCTGCTCCATAGACAGGCTGGCTGTCTCCCCTCTCTTCCGCCCTGACACCGTTCACCTCTGATGGGGCACAAGGAGACCGTCCCCTGTATAGATCCTCTGGGTCTCAGTTAATGACCTACCTGATGAAGCACCTTGATTTCAGGAGGTGATGCTGAGAAGGGAGGGAATGAAGCTGAGGGGCTCCAGATGCCCACATACCAAACCAAGTCAGCCTTGGTTTGGATAATGGGAGGCCACAGGTCAGCAGTCCAGGCTGGAGGGAGTTCACTAAACTAACCAATGTAAAAGAGACCTGCAGGGGCACCTGGGTGGCTCAGTAGCATCTGCCTTCGGCTCAGGTCATGATCCCGGGGTCCTGGGATCGAGCCCCGCATCGGGCTCCCTGCTCCGTGGGGAGCCTGCTTCTCCCTCTCCCCACTCCCCCTGCGTGTTCCCTCTCTAGCTGTGTTTCTGTCAAATAAATAAATAAAACCTTTTTAAAGGTTTTATTATAAATAAATGAGACCTGCAGTAAGGGAACAAAGAAAAACTATATCGAAAATTAAAAT
This sequence comes from Zalophus californianus, assembly GCF_009762305.2. Taxonomy (NCBI): domain Eukaryota; kingdom Metazoa; phylum Chordata; class Mammalia; order Carnivora; family Otariidae; genus Zalophus; species Zalophus californianus. Next base: position 85,112,203 of record NC_045605.1, on the reverse strand, counting down.
TAAATATATCTGTGCAATGGCATATTATTTGACCAGAAAAAGCAATGAAGTACTGATGCAGGCTACTTCATGGATGAACCTTGAAAACATTACGTTGGATGAAAGAAGCCAGTCACAAAGGACTGTTGTATCCTGTTGTATGATTCCATGCATAGGCACACTTCATATACATGGAATCATATAATATGTGGAAAGTAGATTAGTTATTGCAGGGGAGGGAAAATGGCCTGATGGGTGTGAGGTTTCTTTTTGGCTGATGAAAATATTTGGAATTGTATAATGGTGACAGTTGAGCAATACTATGAATAACCTAAAAACACCATTGAATTGTACACTTAAAAAAGTAAAAATGTTTTATGTTAAGTGAGTTTTATCTCAAATCAAAAAGTAAGCGATAAATTCTAACATTCTAAAACAAGTACATCAAGAGGTATGAATTTTAGAACTCGTATTCTTCATATTTTTTCTTGCATATTCTAAATTCTCAATAATAAGCATGAATTTCCTTAAAAATTTTTTTTTTATTTTGAAATAATTCCAGATTCACAGAAAGTTGCAAAGATAGTACAGAATGGTCCTGGATACTCTTACTCATTTCCCTCTATAGTTACATCTTATTTAACTATAGTACAATTAAGAAAGCCGGGAAGTTGACATTGGTACCGTGTGTGTGTGTGTGTGTGTGTGTGTGTGCGTGCTATTTTATCACATGTGTAGATCTGTGTAACCACCACTGCAACACAGATGCAGAACCATTCCATCACCACAAAGATCTCCCTCATGCTACCCTTTATAATCACACTCATCTCCCTCCTTCCCACCGACTGCTCATCTCTCTAATTCCATCTCTATAATTTCAAGAATGTGGTATCAATGGAATCATACAGTATGTGACCTTTTTACATTGGCTTTTTTCACTCAGCATAATGCCCCTGAAGTCCTTCCAGGTTGTTGCATATATCGGTAGTTTGGGTTTTTTTGTTGTTGTTTAACTAGGTATTGATGGACATGTTGGTGCTTTGCAGATTTGGGCTATTGCAAATAAAGCTGCTATGAATACTCCTGTTCAGGTTCTTTCATTTCTCTGTGATAACTGCCCAATTGCTGGGTCGTATGGAAAATCTATGTTTAGTTTTTTAAGAAACTGCCAAACCATTCTCCAGAGTCACGCTACCATTTTACGTTCCCACCAGCCATGTATGAGACATCTGGTTTCTCCGATTCCCTGTCAGCATTTGGCACTGTCACTATTTTTTTTTTTACTGTAGCTGTCTTAATAGGTGTGTAGTGGTATCTCATCACGGTCAAATGCATTTCTTTAATGGCTGGTAATGCTGAACATCTTTTCATGTGCTTATTTGCCATCTGTATACCCTCTTCAATGACATGTCTCTTATAGGCTGCCCACTTTCATAATTCGGTTGTTTGTTTTTACTGTTGAAATTTGAGCGTTCTTTATATGTTCTAGATACAAATCCTTTGTCGGATGTGTGGTTTGCAAATAGTATTTTCTCCCAGTCCACAGCTTGTCTTTCCATCTTCTTTACATAGTCTTTCACACAGCAAAAGCTCTTAATTCTTCTTAAGTGTAATTTATAATTTTTTTATGGATTGTGCTTTTTGATGTCGGGTCTAAGGACTCTTCATCGAGCCCTAGATCTTGCAGATTTTCTCCTTAAAATTTCCTGGTTAAGAATTACTTTTTGAAAGAACATTTTTTTTTCCTAAGTCTAAGAGAAAGACATCCTATTGTAGACCTTTTGGAATATAAAGAAAAGCTCAATGGGGAAGGTTAAAATCACTAATAAAACCAACATCTAGAAATATGTTTGGTATTAGATGCCAGGACTTGCAACTTAATAAAAATGTCACCTCCTTTATAATGGGAAAACAGAACCCTCCAAAAGTAAACTGCACTATTGAGTACCAACCCGAGTGCTGAGGAAAGGTGCTTCTCTTAATGCCAAGATCAGCTGGGGGAGTTGCTTTTCGGAAAAGGCTAAGAACTACTGACCCAAACAGTGAAACTCATGTTTATGAACCACAGCTGTTAGTCACAGACTGTAATTGCCCCACCAGATAAAGAAGCTATTTAAGAGAGCAGGTTGCTATAGCTGAAAAGAAACAGAAAATATTCTTTTGGAAATCACAGGGTGGTAACTAAGGGGAATGTCAGGTCTGAAGGTGGAATGGATCTCTGTGTATTCACTGGCCTGAGACAGGCTGATCTTGCATGAACATGATCCGGCCCTGGCTGATTTTCTGTTTTGTTGGAGAGAAACTGGTTGAGGTTCTCTTTTCAAGTCCTGGCATGTGGGGGCTTCTGATGGCTAGAATCCTCCAGCCTACCCACTTCTTGGCACCTGGAACTTTGCCTCTTGCCCTGCCCCCCTCACTTGCCTGACATGTTGGTCACGCAGTAACAGTTGTGATAAGAGCAGTGGACTCCAACAGTACGCACCCCTAACCTCACCCCACTCCCTCTACACAACAGATGTGAGCTAGTCTTCAAACAAAGCTTAGATAGATTTCAGAGGCATTGCTCCCTACCCCTCACCACCAACCTTCTGAGAAGCTGATATTTTATGAAAGGGTATTTTGTGGGGCACCTAGGTGGCTCAGTTAAGCCTCTGACTCTTGGTTTTGGCTCAGGTTATGATCTCAGGGTCAGGAGATAGAGCCCCGCCTGGGGCACCCTGCTCAGCAGGGAGTCTGCTTCCTCTCTTTCTCCCACTGCCCCTCCCTCTATGGGCATGCTCGCTGTCTCTCAAGTAAATAAATAAATCTTAAAAAAAAAAAGAAAGGGCATTTTGAGTGAAACTTGCTGTTTAAATTATTTAGTGACATTAGGAAACAACCCTGAATTTGATTTGGTCAGTCTAGATTTTCAAACATTTTCAAACATCTAGTCTATACTCACTGAGTCTGCTTGAGTTTCTCTCTCCTTCTCCCTTGGCTCCCCCCCTAAAATAAATATTTTTTAAAATTTAGGTTAAAAGTTAATTATATGGTGAAAATTGCAACCTAAATGTTCATTTATTTAAATTATCCATACAAAAGCTCAGCATTTATTGTCATAGAAATGTGCCTACATATATTGGGTTTTAAAAAGCCATCTATAAATTAACAAGTAGAATTTGATTCTATTTTTAAAAAGGCATTGAGAAAGAAATATAACAAGATATTATCAGTGGTAATCTCTGGATGATTAAGTTATGGAGAATTTTATTTTCTTTTTATTTTTTCGTGAGTTTCCTAAATCTAATTGCACTGAACTTACATTGCATTAATAATTGGGAAAAAAGAAAACTAATTCCCAACAATGGTCATAGGGTTGCATGTTAAACAGAACTATATATATAGTTCATAATTGTATTTACTACTTTTATAAGTTATAAAACTCATAGTTTAGGGCGCCTGGGTGGCTCAGTCGGTTAAGCAGCTGCCTTCGGCTCAGGTCATGATCCTGGGGTCCTGGGATCGAGCCCCACATCCAGCTCCCCGCTCAGCGGAGAGCCTGTTTCTCCCTCTCCCTCTGCCTGCCACTCTGCCTACTTGTGCTATCTGTCGAATAAATAAATAAAATCTTTTAAAAAAACCTCATATTTTAAAATATTCAAAAGGGACAAAGAGTATAAAGTGAAAAGTAAGAATTCTCTCTTGTGAATCCCATGTAATTACTGTCAACAAAAAATATATATTTTGAGGGGCACCTGGGTGGCTGGGTTGGTAAGTGTCTGCCTTTGGCTCACTCAGGTCATGATCCCAGGGTCCTGGGATTGAGCCCCTCATCGGGCTCCCTGTTCTGTGAGAAGCCTGCTTCTCCCTCTCCCCCTGCTTGTGTTCCCTCTCTTGCTGTGTCTCTCTCTGTCAAATAAATAAATAAAATCTTTAAAAAAATTTATATATATATATATATAAAGCAGAAATTGAATAGTGAGAGCAGATCTGAAATGCAGAAGCTAATGCGAAGAGGTATGAGACAACCTTGAAGACAAGTGAATGAAATTTACCAGCCTATTGCCAGCCACCCCTCAGCCCACTCCCAGAACATTCCCTTATAATCACATTGCCCTTCTAATAAGGGAAATCACCCTCTTTATACTCTGAGCACGTGGGTTCCAACAGACATTGACACCTAGTCAGGCATGCAGATTAGCATGGACCCTAAAACCCAAATGAATCAAGTCAAATTCAAATTACATAGCCCGTTTGGGTGGTAAGTCACCGAAGCAGCAGACGCTGCTCCTGGGCATGTGGAAGGCTCTTCCTCTCTCCTGTACCCCTCACCCCCAATTTATTAATTTAATAGTTGACTCCCAATCCTCCATGCTTTGACTTCAATGTCACTTTCTCAGAGAAGAGAAAAATTGGCTTGGCTAAATGGGCATAGCCCCTTGCTTTATTCTCTATCATCTTCCCTGGTCGTATCCTCAGGAACCCTTCTTACTATTTGTGATTTTTAATTTTGTGTATTTATACCTGATCCCTACCTTCTGTCTCTCCCCAGATTGTAAACTTCATAAGGGCTAGAAATGTGTGTGTGTGTGTGTGTGTGTGTGTGTGTGTGTGTAAAATCTGGCTTTGTTTAGCCATCTTTTATTTTAGCCCATGATAGGCATTTAATAAATATAGTGTAAATAAGATGGAAAATTTTACAAGTCCATTTTTGAGATGAAATTCTAATTTCATTAATGGTTTAGATAAGACTGACCCTTGAATGGTAGGTCCGTGTATTTCTTTGTTCATTCTTTCACTCATTCAATCAACAAACTTTCATTAAGGGTCTACTATTTGCAAGACTCTGTGCTAGGTGCTGGGGATAGAGGTGCCTAGCAAGGAAGACAGATAAAAACAGGCGACTATGATCTAGGCAGACACGAGCTGTGATATGGGTGATACAGGGTTTTAGAGGAGCGTGGAGTTGGCTATCTCTGAACTTTGAGAACCGTAGCTGATTTTTTCCTCCACCCATCACCCTGTGACATCGATTCAAACCCCACAACTTCATACCCAAAATACTGGCGTGGGTCATATGTATATCTAACCGTTTGTATAGAAAAGATTAGCATCAACTTTTTAAACAGAAAATTGTGTAAGGAAGTGACACCATAGCAAACAAATAAGAAACCAGAGGGACAGTTTGAAAAGCTGTCTTTGCAAAGTAAGGTTTTATAAAATGCATTCTCTCTCCTTCCTTCCCTCCATCCTTCTCCATCCCTCCTTTCTATTCTCTCTCACACACGGCTCAGACACAAGACATGGAGAAACAAATGTTTTCTGACTCGATGACTTCAGCAGATTAGCGCTCCTTTGAAAGTGATATTGTTACAGCCATAACGTGTTTATGTGTAACACAGACATCTTTATGTATAATGCCAGACGTGTCTGTGTGGGGAACATTACATCTGGCTTTGTCATTTATTGTGAGTAGGAAGTTCCAGCCTGGGACTATAGATCTCCAAAGCTTTGGGGAATCTTGATACAGGAGAAGGAGGGAGCTGGAGAGAAGAGGGGAGATTTCTTTAAGGATTATTTCTCTTTTTTTCCTAACTCCCCGTGGGCTTAACTCCTCCTCTCTCCCCCCCTGAGAAACAATCCTCTTCCATACACGCTGGGATGGTTGTCAGGCAGAAGTATCCTTGCTGAGCATAGCAGTCATACAAGAAAGGGTCAAGCAATTAGAAGATGCTGGAAAATCACAGAGACACCACAGTGAGAGTTCACTTTATAATAACTTGATGGCAAAACATTTATTTCAGACCCTGACACACCATCCCAAAAGAAACAAGTTAGAGGGAGTATTTTCTCAAATATTTTCTTTATATATCAAAATATATCCTAGAAATGAACTTTTTACTTTTCACATTATAAAAATCTTTATTCTTCGTAAATTATGAAAGTAATCCAGGCTGTACTGTAACAAAATCCAACAATATAAAAGTATATAAATAAAAAGTTAGTCTAGCTTCTCCTCTATCCCACTCCCCAAAGCAGCAGCACTCGATAGAGATATGATGTGAGCCATGTATGTAATTGAAAGTTTTCTAGTAGCCACGTTAAAAAAAAAGGTAAAAAAGGAACAGGTGAAATTCATTTTAATTATATATTTTATTTAATGTAATGTATCCCAACTACTTTTTACTTCCACATGTAATCAATATTATCAAATTATGCATAAAATAGAAAATTACTATTGAGATATTTACCACTTTTTGGTACTAAGTCTTCTAAATCTGATGTGTATTTTACGCTTACAATACATCTCAATTTGGATGCTATATTTTCATTGAAAATACTTGATCTGTATTTAGATTTCCTAAAACATACAGTTGAAGGACCAGTTTTAAATTAAATATGAAGTAATTAAAATTAAATAAAATTTTAAAATCCGGTTCCTCAGTCACACCAGCCACACTGTGAGTACTCAGGAGTTACATGAGGCTATCATATTGAACTGTGCAGCCCCAGAGCGGACCACTATTATTTTTGGTGTGGAACCTTCTCAACCCAGAGTGAACCACTATTATTTTTGGTGTGGAATCTTCTCAATGTTTTCTCTATGCATATATAATTAAATATAATGCATAAGCATATATATTAAATACAATATATGTTACACTTACCTGGATTTCATTTCAGAAAAAAAACAATCATGCTGTATATATTTTACTCAACAATTTAATTTTTTCACTTAAAGTTATATTTTGGATATTTTTATTATATATTATTATAAAAATGAATAAAAATGTGTTTTTTATTCTTTATTAAGGTTGTGTAGTAGATTTATTTAACCACTTCGCTACTAGTGGGACACATAAGTTGTTTGTTGATATTTTGCAGTTATATACATCCATGTTTGCATACTTTGGTTAGTATTTTCCACAGGATAAATCCCAAAAACTGATACTTATAAGCCCAAAGGGTATGCCCATTAAAACATTTGAAAGCTAATGCCCTCCCAACTACTTGTGCCAAATTTTATCCTACACTCTTGGCTGGCATTCCTTTCCAGCATCTGCAGACGCTCCAAATGTCAGAATCCTAAAACATCAGAAAGAAAAAGATCTTATGGCTCATCTATTCCAGGCCTTTTATCTCCTGGACCAGGAAAACCAAACCTAAGCTGTGGGGAAAGGCCATGCAGCATGTTTGTGACCAAGCTGGGACTTGAGCAGCTTTTAGGTTTTTGCCCTCTGCCCCACCATGCACGGTGGAGCTGAGCAGAGTGTCTGAAGCATCCTGGGGAGGGCATCCCTTCTTGGACTCAGCTGGCTGCCCCTCGCTTCCACCCTTTGTCATTAACAGCCGGCACCAGCTTAGATCAGCAGGCCTTCCGGTGGAGCGTTGCACCTCCGTGAACAAAGAGCAGGAGCGAACGGAGATTTTCCTCAACATTTGTATCCAAAATTAAATTCAATCTGCTCAAATGCTTGCTACAATTTCAAAGTCTGCCTTTCCTGCCTTTCTTCTGCTAAACACAGCCAAATCATGGACCTAGGCAGAAGGAAGAAAAAAATAGGTGTTTTGTTTCACGCAGAAATAAACTCTATCGTTTAGCAACTCCTGATGGACCAGCTCAGAAATATTCCACCTTTAGCAGGAGTCACTTTGGGAGGACAGAGGCAGAAGGGCATGAAGATCCTTTTGAGGGAAGGTAGCTCCCTTTAGCTACCCTCCAGCCGGTGAGGCCCCGTGAGATGCTCGAGGCAACTCACATGCCAGCAAGATGGGCCTCCTCCTGAGGACCGTAGACCTCCCTTCGGCTCCCGGCAACTTTATAGACCCATGAACACAAGAGCTATCTCGTGGAATCCTTGGGTTTAAGCTCCATGCTCAAATGCTCATTGTGGCAAGACGGGGGGCCTGGAAACCATATCTCCCAACTATCTCCAGAATGTCTCCCTCTTGCCCATTGGCCAGTCCCTGCCCCCTCCCGTACCCTGCACAGCCACAAAGGGCCTCGTTCTCCTCTTCTCCACCTCCTGCCTAACCCCCAGCCCAACTTCATTACAGACATTAAAAACTAAAAATGACTTTTTAATGCTATTCATTTATTTATTTTTCCAAAAATTAATTCAGGCCTTTTAATTCTATTTATTTTTTTCTTCCTCTGTTGTCTTACACTCCTTCTTTCTGCCCAGTTATGATGCCTTCTTCACATAGTGTCAACAAAAAGCCAAAATTCAGGTAGAAAAAGTCTCCTGGTTTTTTGTTACACATTGCCTAATAGTTTATGCCTCTATACCTGGTGCCTCCTTTGGCTCTTGTTTTCTTCGTTTTGTTTTGTTTGTTTTTTTTAATATTTTATTTATTTATTTGACAGAGAGAGACACAGCGAGAGAGGGAACACAAGCAGGGGGAGTGGGAGAGGGAGAAGCAGGCCTCCCGGTGAGCAAGGAGCCCGATACGGGGCTCGATCCCAGGACGCTGGGATTACGACCCGAGCCGAAGGCAGATGCTTAACGACTGAGCCACCCAGGCGCCCCTGGTTTTTTGTTTTTAATGGTGTTTGTTACGGAAAGGAAAGAGTACCACTCTAGGAAAAGGTATGGGGCAGGAGACGCCACAAGCAAAATAAGGGTTTATTTCATGCTGTAATTAGCATGTCATCATAAAGTTTTGGACTCTGTCATCGTTGACACATCTTTACCCCCTTAAGCAATTCACTGACAAGGCCTGTTGATTTCACTTCTGCAGCACTGCCAGGTCCACCCACTTTGTTCCATTTTGACCATCTCCACCCTGATTCAGTCTTGTCCCAGGTGGATCCCGTCCACTTGCTCCTACCCTTACCTGTCTGGTGTGTGTCCCACACGGTAGACAGAAGGCCCCCAAAGGACTTTTAAACCTCACGCTAAACGCTGTAGGGAATAAGAATAGCAGTCATCATCATCAACATTGTTCAAATTTGAGCACTTCCTGTGTGCCAGGCATGATTTTTCATGCTTTAATACCCAAGTCACTTATGCTTCACGATCTTGGAGGTAGATATTATTATCTTAAAGATAAAGAAACTGAAGCCTGGGGATGTGTGTAATTTGCCCCGAGGAGACACAGCAATTATGGGGCAGGACCAACTTAGGAACGCAAATCTAGAAGAATTATTAAGAAATACCTGTGTAATTAATATTTACATTTACAGTGATGCCGGCAGGGTCGCACTCACATGTCAGTTGTTGCAGGGACCTCGCAGGAGGCAAAGTGAGTTGCATCTCACTGGGCTGACTGGGGACTGCTGCCAGGACTGCTGGGTTGAGAAAGAGTGTGGGCCCTAGTGGGAAACTGAGGGATTAAAGACGTCTGTCCTGGGACAGGTCCTGGCTAGAATGGGGAGGGCATTTTTTCCCTAACGCTGGTGTAAAGATGATCACAAATTTAGGGGTCTGAAACAATTTGTATTATTATCTTATCTATATTGTATTATTATCTTACGAGGATCAGAAGTACCAAGTGGGTCTTTTTGGGCTAAAACCAAAGTACTGGCAGGGCTGCGTTCCTTTCTGGCAGCTCTGGGGGAGGACCCATTCCTCAGCTTTTCCAGGCTGCAGAGGCCGCTGCCTCCTTCCTTGGCTTGTGGCCCCAACCCAGGAGTGGCACTGCTCACTCTGCTTCGGTCCTTCCATCTCCTTCACTGACTCCGACCCTCCTGCCTCCATCTTTCACTCTTAAATGGACTCTTCTGATTACCTCCCGGATAATCCAGGATAATCTCCCCATCTCAAGAGCCTAACTTACACACATCTGCAAAGTCTCTTTTGCCATGTAAGGTAATGTGTCCACAGGCCCCGGAGATTAGGATGTGGACATTTCGGGGATGCCATTATTCTGCCTTCCACAGGGACTTGAGTCTGACTTGCTTTTCTATCTTTCATGTCTACCACACAATAGGTATGCCAATCTTTGATGAGTGAATAAATGAAGAATTGATTAAAACAAACACCCCAGAATAATAGAGTATCTGTCTCAAGAGTGTAAGGAATGCTGCCATTTTTAACATGGAAATCTGGGGGGAATCATTTTCTTAATCTTAATTCTCACAGTTTGGGCAATGCCAAAATTAATGCTGGTGCCTGAGGTTAATAATAAGCAGTGCTAAATGAATTTTGGTTTGCCAGTTGTCTTCATCCATCTGGGCTGCTATCACTAATTACCATAGACCGGGTGGCTGGAAGTGTAAGATCAGGGTGCCAGCATGGTCAGATTCTGGGAGAGCCCCCTTCAGCTTGCAACTGGCCACTTCCCATAGTATCCTCATAGGGAGCTAGGTCTCTGTGTCTTCGTGTAAGGGCACTAATTCCATCTGGGAGAGCTCTGCCCTCTGGACCTGATTCCCCCCAAAGTCCCCACCTCCTAATACCATCACACTGGGGATCAAGATTTCAACATATGAATTGGGGGGAGGGGGGAACACAAACATTCGGTCTGTAATATCAGTCTTGACACCACCATCTTCTAACTGCAGCAGAAAGCAGAGGTCTGGTAAGAACAGAACTATGTAGAATCCTCTTTCTTCTACAGAAGAGGTGGGAAGGAGGGGTGAGTTGCGAGCTCAGCAGCAGCCTCCATCCTTCATGGGGAGAACACCTCTCCTCTCCTGGCTGTAATAGTCATGTTTGGAGCAACTCTACTGAGCCCCAGACAAAGTCCAGTCTTCCAGGAGCTCCCACTCTGCTCAGGATTTAGCTCAAGATTCTTAGTAGGATTTACAAGGTCGCACCTGCTCTGACCCTTGCCTACTCTCCAGCCTTGCCTTCACCCCCCCACACCTCAGTCACGCCAGCCTCCAGAGCCAACTCCTTCTGCCTCAGGACCTTTGGACATGCTATTTCCCCAATTTTGGAATACTCTTGTTACCTTCTTTTGCCCAAATTATTCCTACTTATCCCTGGGCTTGGCCTAAAATCACACCCCTGCCAGACATTTTCTTTAACCTGGAAATCTAAATCCATGGTCTTTCCCTGCTCAGGTTTTAAAAAAAGTGGCACAGAATCAGGAACTCGGGGCCTGGACTCACCCTGCTTGACGCTATATTCTGAGCCCACCCCTCATTAGCTGTGTGGCCTTGAGCAAGACAGGTAGACCTTCACACCTTTATTCTTCATCTTTAAAATGGGGCTAATAATAGCATCTACCGCAGAGGATTATATGAAGATTAAATGAGATAATCCATGTAGAGAGTTTGGAAGAGTGCCTGTACTATTAGTATAAGCTAGTATTTTCCTTTCTAGCCTTTATCCAAATCGTAATTATAAAATTATTTTTGTTATTATTATTCGTTTAACATCTGTTTTTCGACATGCTGTAGGTTATATGACGACAAGGCAGCGTCTTTCTTATTCTCCCCTGTCCTTGCAGTGCCTAGCACACTGCCTGCCATGTTACAGGCTCTCCATAGACATTTCTTGAACGAATGGATGAACATATTACTTATTCCTGGGCTGGGTCCCACAACGAAGTGTCACCTTGTCAGAAAGTAGTTGCTATTATTAAAAAACATTGTCTGCAAATTTTTGATGGTCAGATTCTGGGCCGATTAACAGCCTAAAGTCGATGTGACATTCACCATCTCTCCCTTTCTGGGGCCTGTTCTCACACAGGACCTTGTGATGCTCATTGCCAGGCAGATTTATGAAACATCTCAACAGACGCTTACATTCCATATGTTACAATTTACACATTCCTGCTGGGGTCAAGGTGGGGAATGGCATGCGTGCTAATAGCTGCATTTCTCACATGAACTTTCACATAAACCCTCTTCCCAGCTCGTTTTACTGATACATTATAATATACTATAATATACTTTTATAAACATTTTTTTCAAGGTCATGAATGAATGCTTCCTAATTTCCATTTTTAGAGGATTGCAAGTCTAGAAAGGGCAACTAGAGGTTTCTTAGCCTAGCCCCTTCCACAGGCCAGAACGCTATCACCAAAGAAACAGGACAATAACGTTTTTCAGTGAGTCTCACAAGCTCTCACTGGTTCTTCCTTTGATTTCAAAGATACTATGGCTATATGTGTTAATTGTTTTAAAAGATTTTATTTAGGGCGCCTGGGTGGCTCAGATGGTTAAGCGTCTGCCTTCGGCTCAGGTCATGATCCCAGCGTCCTGGGATGGAGTCCCGCATTGGGACTTCCTGCTCCTTAGGAGCCTGCTTCTCCCTCTGCCTCTCTCTCTCTCTCATGAATAAATAAATAAATAAAATCTTTAAACAAAAATAAAAAGATTTTATTTATTTGAGAGAGAGAGAGAATAGAGCGAAAGAGAACACATGAGCCGGGGGGGGGGGAGGGGGAGGGGCAGAGGGCGCTGGAGAAGCAGACTCCTTGCTGACAAACGCGGGGCTCGATCCCAGGACTCCGGGATCATGACCTGAGCTGAAGGCAGAAGCTTAACTGACTGAGCCACCCAGGTGCTCCATATGTGTTAATATTGTGTAATATTACTCTAATTACACTTGAAGTCCTAGAGAGTGCCCTTTTGCCAGAAAACATCCAACAAAATTGCTGAATCCAAATGGCCACTGTTGAGCCAGTTTGTCATGTCAGTGGAAACCCTTCCACAGAGTGTTTGCTTCATGGCAATAAGGCAGACCAACATCAGTCTTCCTGTGCCTTCATTTTCTTTCTGACCTGAATTATCAGTCAAGCTGTATCTTTGTTCCATTTGTCAAAACACCATTGTTCTTTCTCTTCCCTGTGGCAGTTTCATTTCTATTGTTTAAAAAAATCAGAAGTCAGTGTAGCCTTGGGTTGATGGAAGCAGGTCTTACTGACTGGGCCGCCTAGTTTGTGGCCAAGTGCCAACCCTCCACTTTTGTGCTCAACAGACCATGGAAATCATCTCGGGCCAACCAACTTTGGCTCCATCAGGAGACTATAACCCACAGAAGAATTTCTGTCACTCATTGTTCTGTGCTGGGGCAACAACTTATTGGATGCTGGTTTCTACAACAGGGTAATCTCCCAGTTATGATACCTTCATGTAAAATAATAAGCTCATTAAAAATAAACCATGTCATTTTTCTTTCTTTTTTTCCTAAAGATTAATTAATTAATTAATTAATTAATTTGACAGAGAGAGACACAGCCAGAGAGGGTATACAAGCAGGGGGAGTGGGAGAGGGAGCCCGATGCGGGGCTCGATCCCTGGATGCTGGGACCATGACGCTTAACGAAGCATGCCATTTTTCTAAGAGAAATGTTTATTAAGTCCGCTTTTGGAAGAGTCCGTGGCCCCAAGTTATTGAAAAGACACACGTTGTTTAGTGCTAACCTAGGTTGTTCTTATTCAACAACAATTTCATGTGAGGATAGGATAACAGACATTTTTAGATGCTGAATAGAAATACTATAATTTTGGATAGTCCCACTATCATGATTTTTTTCTCTCCATGTTTAACGTGATTTTCCCAGAAAATGTATTTTAAACAGATTTTAAATTTAATGCCTCTATTAGATTGGGCTCTAAATGTTGCTTAAGGGAGAAAAATGGATAGGTAATTCTTTTTTCTGTCTCTATAGAATGACAATTTTTAGTTGTTGGGACACTTTATTTAATAGATTAATTCTTTTTAACAAGGATTATTGGGAATTGAATGGGGCAGTTCAGGGGACTCCTGAAGATCCTACAAACTTCCAGGAAGAAAAAGCTAGTTCATATATGGTCTCAGAAATCAGAATGGCTTTGGATTTCTCAAAAGTAATGCTGGAAGATAAAAGGCAAAGAGCAATGTCTTCAAAATTCCAAGAGAAAATGATTTCCAATCTATAATTATATAGCCAGCTAAATATCAATCAAGCGAAGGTTAGGATAAAGTCATTTTCAGACCTACAAGCCCCCTCCAAGTGCACCTCTGCCTTTCTTTACCCTGCTCTGGGCTGCCGAAGGCTGACCTATATAGATTGCCTCAATGGGCTCCCTTGCCTCCCACTTCTGGTAGGATTTGGCCAATGGGAATATACTGGCAGGGTTTGGAGGGAGTCTGTCATTTTCTACCTGTGGGACTTAGGACAAATGGCAAGCTCTCTATGACTCATATATACAATGGGGATGTTTATATGACTTTTCTTCCAGAGTTTCTGTAAGGATAAAATGAAATAATCTAAGAAACTATGTATCACAATGCCTGTCATTCAACGAACACCCAATAAAAGGTGGCCATCATTATTATTATTATTATCATCTTTGTGCCATGGCTAGCCTGCCAAGACCTATCCACTCTGCAAAAAAGCCAAATGACTCAAATGGCAGGAATGCCACCCTTATAAGCCTCAGAGCTTCACTTCTGAATCCTGAAGGGTTGCAGAAAACCCTGAAAAAACAAAAACCTCGGCCAAGTGGGAAAGCTTAGTACCCAGCCCCTGAAGCATGGCTTAGGCTGAGAGTGCTGCTCCTGGTTTTTGGGTTGGACCCCCGGAGGGTGGGGCATCCTCTGGCAGCTGGCTCCAAGTTCCACCCACAGTCCTCAGTTCATGTTCACGGTGCTCTTTGCCAGAGATAAAGGGGAAACTGGAACCAAGATGCATTTCTGAGAAGAGTTGGGATCCCAAATACCTGACTGAGGATCCATGGCTGTCTTCCTAAGGCACTTAGCCAGCCAGAGCTGTCTCGGCTTTTGGGCACATGACTCCCTGCCTGGGATATTTAACCCCTCTCTCCTACCAACTGTACGAAAAGCTCTAGAAAGTCAACCTTGATGGAGTCCTGTCTTTTCATGTAACTGGAAGGTGCCACTTTGCCCCTAAGAAGCCACTTTCCTTTTTAAATTGACAATATTCCTTTAGCTCACGGCTTCAGGATTGTTTGTGCGAGTGGGGGTGAGGAAGGGAGAGAGATGTAAACAGAAGTTGCTCTTGTGGGGAGAAGTAAAAGTGAGAAGGCTCAGCTCAGTAAACATCAGGAACATGTGCATGCGCGTGTGAACATCTATACATACATCTGAGCTTTCGGTTTATAAAGGTGCATTTTCTTCTTCCTGCGACCATCAGAAATGGCCTAACTCTGAGATCTTTTGAGAGCCACTTTGTGAAAACCTGAGTGGACCCTTCAATAGAGCTTCCTCCTGCTATGTTTAGACACGATATTAGTGTGCTCGTACATTCCATCTTTCCTCTCTATTCAATCCCGGCATATGAAAATCCAGGTTTGAAGAGAAGCAGAGAGAGGGAGAGAGAGAGGGGAATCATTTAGAAGGGGGAAAAAATCGCCTTGGGATTCCCTGAAATAGCAAATTCTTTCTGTAACTCCCCCACAGTGCATTGTCACTGTTATTCACTGTACTTAACAAAAAAAAAAAAAAAAAAACACAATCTAATTTCAGGGAAATAGCCATTGTAGGAAGGAGGGTATGCCAGAATTTGGTACAAACAGGAAGTGGGTGGGTCAGAGTTCAGTTGACAGTGTGTGGTAGAAACAGATTCTGTGGCAAAAGCCATTGAATTTTACTTTGGCCTAGGGATCCTGTCGTAATTGGGCTGGACCGTAATAGACCGTTAAGTCTGATTCTGAGAATAAGCTATGCCAAGGGCTGCTACAGAAGTGGATCCCCAACGTTCACCTACTTCACTTCCTTCCAGACTTCTGACGCCTTGCCTTCCAGAGCGACGGCTACTGCTCTGGCTGACTGTGTTCGCCGTTAACAGTCCAAACCTCCTGGCATCGATTCCCTCGCCTCAGAAACGGTGGTCATAACCGTTCATTAAAGCGGTTGTTAGGAGAAGTAGAGAGAATGTATGGGAGAGCCCAGCCGCTCAGTAAATGATGGCTAATAATAATAATACTAATAACTATTATTACGAAAAGAAGAGAAGGAGGAGGAGGAAAGCCAATTCTAATTACATAAAGAAGCCACTCCACAGGGCCATCTGGGTAGCATAGGAGTGATTTTACAGTACACTTGAAGTCTTATTTAACATTCTCTTCAATAAGCTTGCTAATTTTCCTGATGGTGTCATTCTTTGTTTCTAAGCTTCAGCATTTTCTTCTGTTTTAAGTATACAATATTTTAGGTCTGACGTCAAAAAGTGCATCGTCTGTTTTTATCTTTCTCAGCCTCATCCACATCCTTGGTTACTGTTGCCAGGTATCCCGGGGTCACCCAAAGTACTTTTGTTCTAGAGACCTTTCAAAGGAAGCCAAGGGAGCAGTTTAGAAAACTTCTCGTTTGTAGACAAAAATATATTAAAACAACCAAGGGACTGATGACTCTCCGGGATCATTATTTTTAATGCTTTACTGGACACGTTTGAAATGCTTTTCAGGTCCGCTGGGAGTCAAATTAGGAGAAAATCTTTGTTTTATTTTGTTTTACATCTTGGAACTTGATCTTTGGTAAATGTCTGCGAGGTTTGCACATTGTGTAACACTCCCCCCCGCCCCCGGCCCAACCAATACTGTCAGGATTTCATCAGCTTTAAATAGGCAACAAAAACACAGGGAGGAGAGGATTAACGGTTTCTTTGTGGCTTTCTGGTTATCTTCCTTTGACTATGCTACTAAATGCGGCTCTGAAAGGCTCCTTGTGCTTTGGGTTTGATCTGCCACTCACTGCAATTCAGTTCCAAACCAGAAGAGCTCCCCCTTGGGGTATCCTCGTTGCTAAACCTCAGGGAGGTATCATTGACTAATTCAAGCAAAAAAGATGTCAGTGTGTGAGGCATCTCTGTCGGTCGGGTCCTCTGTAAGTTATAATGATGCTTTTCTATTTTTAACAATATTGAGATTCACTAATTATTGACAAGCCCACCAGAGGCCCTCTCTCTAAAACTTAATGAAGTGGCCTTTGGTCTCCCTGATTACCGTAGGGAAGAACTGAAGGGAATTCTCAGACCTGGTGTAAGCAAGGGACGGCCGTTACAAGGATACTTCTTCTAGCAGAACTTCCACTCCTGCTTTGATTGTGACCAAGTCCTATATAGCATAGCCAGACAGAGCACGTTGAGAGCAAGGACTGTGTGTCTCCTGTTCGATTATTGGGCCTGTGATATGTACTCAGTAAGTGTAATGAGTGAATGCAGTTAAAGAAAGACAGATCTCCCCTCCCATAGGCTGGGCCTTAGGGAGAGCTCGGGCACTAACTAGCCAGGTAACCTGGGACAAGTCCTATCATGTTTTATCTGAAAAATGAGGGGTAGAACTAGACGCTCTTTGAAGTCCCTTGCAGCTGTAACCTGCTGCAAACAGCTGTTTCAACCCGGAGAAAAATTGTCTTAATATCCTGCGTGAACTGAATGACACCTAGGAAGGTACCAGACTGAGTTAGGAAAAGGCGATGATGAAGAATTTCTTAGAAAATAATATTTAGATTTCTCTTGCCCCCCCAAATTACTTAAAACATGTACAACATGTATCCGAAAGTGAAGAAGGCCAGCTGTCTCAAATATTCTCATCTTTTGAAAGTGGTCCTGTTGATGGAATTTAGGAGAGAATTAGAATCTCTACAGGGGTCCTCCAAGCATGTGACCCATCTGAGATGAGCAGGTGAATTTTTCTCTTTTTTAAATCTGGTTTTCAAACACAGAGATGATCAAGGAGCAGCTTTGGCATTATGCACTCATCTTAGATCCATTTGTGATAGACATAATTAGAACTGTGTTTGGTGAATGCAGTTGCCTTAAGGAAATAGGACAAAATTGACCTAACAGATGTTCATGCTTATCCAAAAATAATAATGATACACTGTGTTTATTTGGAGCACAACTAAATTGTTCCTGCTGACTTCAAGGTCCCAGTACAAAATCCTGGATTCTGATCCTGTGGATTTATCACACCCACTGGAGGACATTGGCTTTGCAAACCTCTGAATGGATTATCCTCTTTCATTAGAGTGGGTTCATCCTTTCCAAAAGATAACATCTTGTTTCTCTGGCCTGAATTTCCCTCGATTTCTTTCAAAACACAATTTGTGAAACAATGTGTGAGAACACATGACAATGGGAAGTGCTCAGTGGGAATTCTGCAATAAATATGTCAGGTATATAAACTAACTGATGCTATTTATTTGGTCCTTCAGAAGAAAGTATCGGGATACAATAAATCACAATCATTTTTCAACATCTCAGATTTCTCCAGTAACACATGTATGTTGGCAGACCTTAGTGGATTATGCTAATTTATTTGTAAATCATCAAAGGAAAGAATAAAACATATGTTTCCAGGCAAGTGAATGGGGCTGGAAAACCAAATTGGGCAACAGCAATATTTTCCTACGCCAGAAGTAAACATGTCAACATGGTGAGGAGGGTTTTGTCCCACTTCTGGCTGAACTTTGAGGGGTGAGATGGCTAATATCGAGGGACCCATCTTTGTAGTCCTTTCTCACAAAGCATTCCACGATTCAAGAAAAGGACAATCTGCAGCGTGACACGGCGAACTAGGTCAGAATAATATTTCTTAATGGTGATTCCTACAATGTTCTATTAATTACAGCAGTGGTTCAGAATTTTCTGTGCCTTGATATGTCGTATTTTTAAGTAGGCACCCATTTTTTAAAATTTAATGTGATATAAAACTGAGTTCCAAGGAATCCCTACTATGTAAGTGGTGAAAAATGATGTAGAGGAGTGGGAGAAAATATCTGTCTATCCATATATATACAGCACAAGCTGGTATTCAAAGATGATCTTTGTGAACATAAAAGTTTATGCTGCTTTTGATTTGTGTGGTTTAACAACAACAACAAAAAAAACACTAGCAATGTTTAGGGATCTTGGAACATAACATCAGAGCAGAAACTCTTTGCCCTAAATTCACGTGTACTCTCTGGCTTTCTCTCTTATTGCTTCACATAGATTCTCTCTCTTTTCTAGCTCAGTTTACCCACAATTCCCTTTGTGGACAGCATCCCTACAGTAAGTCTTGCCTCTTCTCACCTGCCTATTTCTGTTCCCACCTTTTCTTGAACCTGGGGAGAAGAATCCTCCAGCTCCACTGAGGTGCGGTGGGAGGACCTAGCTCCAGGACCCCTCCTCCAGGAAGCTTCTTTTTACCCCAGCTAGAAATGATCTCTTCTAGTGACAGTACCCTAAGGCAGGGTTTCTGAACCTCAGAATTGTTGACATTTTAGACAGGATAATTCTTTGCTGTGGGGGGGACTGCCCTGCGCATTAAAGAAAGATTAGCAGCATCCCTGGCCTCTACCCACTAGATGCCAGTAGCATCCACTTTCCTACCCAGACCAAGCTGTGACGATCACAAATGTCTCTAGACATTGCCAGACGCTCGGTGTAGGAAATCACCTCAGTTAAGAACTACTACTACCCTAGGGCTCTCCCCAAATCAGATCACAAATTCTGGAGAACAAGTGTTAGGTCCCTAGCAGTGTTTTGGTTCATATTCAAAGTTGTCTGATGATTAATGAATAAAAGATATATATCTATTTAAAGGTTTTATTTATTTATTTGACAGAGAGAGACACAGTGAGAGAGGGAACACAAGCAGGGGGAGTGGGAGAGGGAGAAGCAGGCTTCCTGCGGAGCAGGGAGCCCGATGCGGGGCTCCATCCCAGGACCCTGGGATCATGACCTGAACCGAAGGCAGATGCTTAACGACTGAGCCACCCAGCTGCCCCAAATAAAAGATATTTTTAAAAATTATCAGTTGGGGGCACCTGGATGCCTCAGTCGTTAAACGTCTGCCTTCCGCTAGGGTCATGATCCCAGGGTCCTGAGATAGAGCCCTGCGTCGGGCTCCCTGCTCATCAGGGAGCCTGCTTCTCCCCTCTCCCACTCCCCCTGCTTGTGTTCCCTCTCACACTC
Organism: Zalophus californianus; assembly: GCF_009762305.2. Classification (NCBI taxonomy): domain Eukaryota; kingdom Metazoa; phylum Chordata; class Mammalia; order Carnivora; family Otariidae; genus Zalophus; species Zalophus californianus. The sequence continues at coordinate 85,092,442 of NC_045605.1, read as the reverse complement.
TCTTTCTCTGTCAAATAAATAAATAAAATCTTTAAAAAACATAAAAAAATAAAAATTATCAGTTGGCAGTTTCTGAAAATTAACACATTAGGTTAATTTGAATCAGGTCAGACTCCCAGAAAACTATAAAAAGGGATTATATTACTGCCTCTTCCCTTTTAGAAAAAGTTTGGGGTTTTTTTTGTTTTTGTTTTGTTTTGTTTTTGTTTTTTAGAAAAAGAACTATAATTTTAATACTACACTGTTGGGTTTAAATGAGAAGCCACCAGTCAGAGAATATCTCCGCATGTTTTGAAACTTTATTGTTGAAGTCACTAACCATTGTCTGATGGTCCTTAGAGGAAGGCCAGTGAGATAAGTTTCTGTTAGAGTTTAGTACTAGAAAAGTTTGTCTCTTCTGAAAAAACTGGATTTCTTCTCTCTATTGCATAATGAGAGATAATGTAACAAGTTTTATTTTCCCTTTTTGACATGGCTGTCAGGAAGCTCAGAACTAAGTTTTATGCTCAATTACAGTAATTATTCTTGGATTTCTTTTTAAAAAATATTTTATTGATTTATTCGAGAGAGAGAGAGAGAGAGAGAGAGATCAAGTGGGTGAGGGGGATAGGGACAGAGGGAGAGGGAGAAGCAGACTCCCTGATGAGCAGGGAGCCTGAAAAGGGCTCAATCCCAGCACCCTGAGATCATGACTTGAACCAAAGGCAGATGCTTAACTGACCAAGCCACCCAGGCACCCCCTCATCCTTTGATTTCTAATATTAATCCAATCTTTTCCTCTTCTCATTAGCCATAATTAACTCTTGTTTTTCGCTTTTGTTCTAATGGCTTTCTTGAATCTGTCTTTTTTAGAAAATAAAATTTTAAGCAAGTGGAGTCCTTATCATTTACCATCAATACCAAAACACTTTGGGAAGTAAAAGGAGAGCAATTAATAATTAAGCTGGGACAACAGGTTAAACTGCGACTGTTCTGGGCAAGATAAAAATGTGGTGTCACTCTAGAAACAAATAATAAATATAACAGATAACAACAGTTATTCCATTCTCAGGTTGGGGATAATTAAAGATAAACATGTGCCCTAAATAGAGAATCAAAGTTATGTGCTTCTTATTTATTGTATGTCACATCTGTTGATTAGAGTTTGATATTTATTACCTCTTGGGAAATTTTGTAATTAGTCTCTGTGTCAGTAGAGAAAAAAAATCTTGGGCTTTCTTAAATGTTATTTAATTTCTACTAAAAGGGAGAGGGAGATCCTTTAGACCTGGAACAGTGATCACAATAGAAGTTTCATTTGTTTGTGATTTATGGAGACTCAGGATAAAGGCACTATTGACCAGCATCAGATTTCTAATGACTCTATCTTGTTTTTCCTGAGCAACTTCTCATAAACTTTTGTAATATCTTGAGCAGCCAGCTGATACTATGTTCAAGCCTGTTTACAGAGCTATTAATAAATGCTATGTGGCAACTCCAGGAAGAGAGTCAAACGGTTTTTTTCTCTCAATTGGCTGAAAAGTTTTCTGCTTATTTTGAAAAATATGAGATTACCAAAGTCCTTGATATATGCTGGATATTCTGCAAAGAAACTCAGTGAAAATAAATGGGATTCTAACTTACAACCTAATGGACCAATAGTCAAAAAGGAAAGTCATTGTCAATGCTTTGACTGCAAAGTCTTTCCTATATGAAGGAGTAAGATTTCGATGTGGCACAGGTGAATTAATTAATTAACTAGTTAATTTATTTATTGGCACAGGTGAATTTAGAAGATGGGAATTTGTTTCTGTGTCTGCTCAGAATCATGCTGTAATTGAAGTTCTTGGTGGCTGATCAGTTTTTTGAAGTAAATTAATATTCTCTGATTAGACAAATTGAAAACTTAATAACTACCATTTATTGATTTCTGACTACATGCCAGGCCCCATGTAGGAACTTTACATGTGTTGTGTTAATCTGTTCTCAAAACAACTCTGTGAGTGAAGGTATCCTTAGCTCCCATTTTTACAGTTATGAACCTTAAGGCTCAGAGAAAATAAGGAAATCACCCAAAGTCATACAGAAAATAAGGAACAGAGGAGGATTTAAACCCCAGACATCTGATCCCTAAGTCCTGCTCTTTATATACTATTTCGTCCTGTCAGAGCAAAAAACAAAACAAACTATCAGTGTGAAAAGGTGAAGCTCAGCTCTGGGAGCATGGCCAGAGAAGGCTAACAACAAAGGCGGCAGCCACACTTACGTAGCAAGCACTCTATTCCAGGTGGTGTTCAGAAAGGTTATACACACGTCTCATGTCCTTCTCACGACAGCCCCATGAGAAACGTACTATGCCCACTTTTCAAAGGAAGAAACATGCAGGAGAAATGCTCACAGCATTTCTTTCCCGGGTTAGTTCCCATGTTAATGATGGTCCTGATGGCCCTCTGCAAGCATTGCCTAGCATTGTGCAGTTTTCAAATCATGGTTTGCTTTATTTCATCCTTATTATCATTCTTGTTTTACAGATAAGGGTATTGAAAAATGAAGAGCTTAAGTTATTTCCCCAAGGCCATGGGCATTGTCAGAAACAGGATTTGAGCCCCAATTTTTTTATACCTAGCCCAGGATTCTTTATTCTAGACTAGGCTACATATCTGAAATGTGGCTGTAAGGAACAATGCCATCCTAAACCTTTCAAGCTGACATTAACCTATAGCCTTCTGTACTGAAACGGAAGAATCTAAGCTTGATTTTCAAGCAGAAGCCACGTGTTTTCTGTTTCAGGCCTGTGTGTAGGACAGAATGATTTCAATGCACTTCAAGGCAGCAAGAAACCCTGCTTAAGGTTAGCATTGTTGACAAAGGGCTTCTCTTCCTGCCCTTCTCCCTGATCCAACAACAGTGAAGATTTTCTTAACTCACACCAATATTAATATTAAGTCTATAACTTATCAATTAATTAGAAGCAAAGAATACAGAATCTATATGAATATAGATAATAGTCACCATTTATGAGGGCTCCCTTTGGGCTAAGAAATGGTACATGCCTTTCCTCATCTAGTTCTCTCAACTTCAATAGGTGCTGTTGTTTTTATCCAGAGGAGAAAATGGAATGTTTTGGAGGTTAAGTAACTTTCACATCACTCAGCCAGTGGTGGCGATTTTATTTTATTTTTTTAAGAATGTATTATTTATGTTTCAGAGAGAGAGAGAGAGAGAGTGCACAAGCAGGGGGAGCTGCAGGCAGGGGGAAAAGCAGGCTCCCTGCTGAGCAAGGAGCTTGATTTGGGACTCAAGCCCAGGACCCTGGGATCATGACCTGAGCTGAAGGCAGCCGCTTAACCGACTGAGCCACCCAGGTGTCCCTGGTGGTGGCGATTTTAATCCAGCCCTATCTAAACAGCTATCCACCTGAGTCCATAAAGTCCAGCCCCCTTGTGGGCAGAGATCTGTCCAGACTGAACGTTCCAAATCCTTCAAATCCTTCAAATCCTTCCTGCCACACAACAGTAAGGTGGGATACTTACAAACACATTAAGACAGAGCAGTGCATGTCTATTTGCTCCCGTCCCTGTCTTACCTTTAGGCCTCTCGTCTACCAAATCTCCTTGTTTCTTTGTAGCAGTTACCCTTAACTGAAAGTATCTGCCTTGTTTGCTTGTAATTTGTCTGTCGTTCCTCCTGGACTGTAAGCTCCGTGAGAGCAGGGTGGGGCCTGTGCTCCTACACCTATATTTCCAGTCCCTGCCACAATGCTTGGCACAAAGGAAGTGCCAAGAAATAGTTGCCCCAATGGTGAATGAACTGATGAAACCAAAATCTGAGGATGCCCCTGATAAAGAAAAGGGGGACTATTGCCTTTTCTCTGGTAAATTCCTTGATTAAGGCGGGGGGGGGGGCAGGGGGGGGGGAAGGCTTTGGAACAATCACACTAAAAGGTAAAGAATGCCTTGATTTGCCAACATTTACAGAGAGCTGTGATTATGAACTTTGCGAGCCATTGCTCCTTAAACATTTTGTCTGATTTTTTGTCTTGGTAAACCTCTGCTAGGAATTCTGGCAACTCCCCTTCCTCACTCCCCCACCCCTCTTCTCCCCGTCCACCTCTAGTGAATTCACATCCTTCTGCCGACCAGCTGCATATCCGGGTTCGCAGACGAAGGCCCAGGTGGCTCTTTACTAATGGCTCATCCGTTATCTGTATGAAGAGCCAGTGCCTTTTCTGAGTAGTTTTTTTTTTTTTTTTGAAGCTAAATTGACCTTTTGGGGGAAAAAAATGTTCCACAGAAAGCAATGTTTTGCTCTCTATTCATTTCTTCTTTCCTTATTTCTTTACTTCTCATCAAATATAACCTGTATACCTTTCTTCAAAAAAATTGTCTACTGAATATTCCTAATGCAAACTGTGGAGACTTTTCTTCTGCCATGCTTTTTGAGCCACCAAATTGCTAACAGGCTGCTCTAAGGAATATACCCTTCCTGCCCTGCCAACGCCCCCATATTCCTAATTCAACATTTGGATATTTTTACAACGTATATTCAGTTTGAAAGATAATACTGATACCTTGTTTTACATGAACATTTATACACCAGGACCCTTGCGAAGCACTGACTTCATTGGGATACTTTATGGCTTAATACATCTGAATGATTTATATCTCATTTTGTCTAAGCATTTATGCTAATAAATTTAACAGATTTCCCCAGTACTGCCTGGTCCTTCGTTTTCTTCAGAGGGTCAAAGCGAGAGGAAAATAAAGCAGTGTGTTACTAAAGAAAGGAGGAAGAAATTGGCCTAACCAATTTAGAACACAAATAAAATTACAAGTAAAATCTCTGATTACAGTTAAGCTGGAGCAACAAAAAGAAGTTCCTAGATCCAGATAGATTTCTGTAATTAAGCGGTTTCTCAAAAGCAGAATCGCAAAATGACAGAATATTTAGCAAGCTAATTTACTAAGGAATATTTTGGTCCCATAGAATTATAATCCAATGCTTAAGAAAAAAACACTGAGAAAAAACTGACAACTATTAAACAGTGCAGTCGGGAGAGGGAAAGGGGTAAGATAAAATCCAGTCTATAAAATATATTCCGTTATCTTTTTTATAGGTTAAAGAAACACAAGAGAATACTTGGAAAGAATCTTCTAAGATGGAAAGATTTTAAGATTGTGTAAGGATTTTTTTTTTTTTTTTTTTTACAGGTGCAGAATATAAGTTGGGTTTTTTTTTTCTCTTGGTTTTTTTTTTCTTTTCCCCATTTTTTCCCGTTGTTTGCAAAGTTGAATCTGGGGTCAGGAGTTCTAATTGTAACCTCAGACTGGAATTCCAGATGGTGCGCTTAGGACTGGGAGCAACTCTCAGTTCATCAATTTCATGGGCCTACGTATCTGCTCTGGCCACGGCCCGGCCTCCATCCCCACTGTGGCATTAATGCAGAACAAATTGAGACATATCCTCTATATAATTAGTTCCAGAATTTAAAAAGATTTACGGTATAATAATAGAGGCAGCGCTGCGGAATTCTTTCAACGGGGACTCTCTGGGAGCTTGGGGACCATCTCAAGGTGGCATCAGAACAGACGGGTAAACTCTGGCGGTTCCAGGCACTGCAAGCTGGGGCAGAGGCGAAAATTTTGCAGCGCCCAGGCGGCGGTGCTCACCGGTCCTGAACCCCCAGACTGGGCCAGAGAACGGAGTTTGTACTGTAGATGAGAAGTTGTTCAAAAAGATCGAGTTATTTTTCAAATGAGCAGAGGAAGCCAGGGTAGGGGGACAAAACAGGGGTACGCTCTAACAAAAGTCCCTCCCGTACTTTTTTTTTTTTTTTTTAATTTAAAGAAATGAAGCTGAAGTTTCTATTGCCAGTACGGGCCTGGAAACCGGCCTAAGCGCCTGCCCAGAGGCTCGGGTAAGCAGATAGATACTCAAGAGTTGGAATGGGCAGGGAGGGGAGGAGCCCTGATTAGGCTGCTGGTCCTGCGCGTGGAGCTCCGGACTCTAGCCCCTGCACGAGGTGCTAATCGAGCGCCGGTTCCTCCTGGGCGGCTGGCGGTGGAGCCACTCCTCTTCTGCGTCTTCGGCCCCAGCCCTTGACAGATCGCAGCGCTTCGGAGTGTTTATTCAGTTGTCGGCGGCCGCGGGGTGACGCCCGGAGCGCAGCCTGGGAGTACGCGCTGCTCCCTGGGGCCGCGGCTGCAGGGCCGGGCTCGGCTCTTGGTCAAATGCAGTTGACAGCGCCCGGGTCAAAGGGGCGGGGGGCGGGGGGGGTGGCGGTTAGAGGTCCTCAGTACCCTCTACCACTCAGCGGCGATTTTTTGATCTCGCAATAATTAAGCACCTTCCAGACCAGGATGCCTTTTACCAATGTATCAGAGCCACATGGGTTTTTAACGTCTCTCTTTCCCTCTTTTCTTTACACCCCATTCCATTAGCTCTACAGCGGCAGAAGGATAGCGGGGGTAAAGCCCCGAGCTAGACGTTCAGAGACCAAGGTTTCAGCTTGGCTTTGCCACTATTTTGCTATGTATCCTTAATAATAGTGACAGTTGTGACGTTTATTGAATGCGTAAACCAACACTATCCTCCGGTCTACTCCCCACGACCCCATGAAGTGGACGCTAGTATTGCATTATCCTGTCTGATTAGTAAGGAAACTGAGGCTCAGAGAGGCTATGGAAGTCCTCTAGGATTACACAGCTGTTACCTGGTGGACCCGAAATTCTGTTCTCTGACCACCAATTCCATCCTCTTAACCACTGAACTCTACAGCTGCCTTTCTTCCCTCTGCCTGGGCCTCAGTTTCCTTCTCTGTAGACGGGGAGTTCAATTTCCATCTCTGCCAAACGGTGATTCAGACCACATCTTCTGTGCCACAAGTCTCAGCGCTGACGGCAGTGGAAGGGTGAATGAGAGAAGGGGCAGCCAGGTCTCGGCCGCCCTCATTTCCTTGGACCTGGAGCTGCGGAGGGGCAGGCGAGCGCCCACCTGCCGAGGCGGGCAGACTTCCTCCCCGCCCGATTTTCTGTCCCTCCGCCTGGCAGGCTCAGGGCGCCGAGGCCAGGGTAGCGGGCGCGTCTGCCTGGGTAACCGCCGAGCTCCCGCAGAGAACGTTACCCGAGGGAAGAAGGCGGACCTCAGTGTGCGGGTTTCCCAGCGTTGGGCTAGGCGCTCCTGGGCTTCCAGGGATGGGGATGGGTGGCGGCATTCGGGGACCTCTGGGCTGCGGCCTTCCGACTTCCAGAGTCTGCGGACGCGCCGCACTCACTTCCCGGCCCCGCGGGTTGCAGGGAACTCCTCCCACCGTTTCGGACTACGAAGTCGGAGCGGGGAGGCACCCCAGGGCTGAAGCGGGGATCGCACTACTGCTCTTTCCTCCCTCTAGGATTCTCAGGCAACAAATGGCGGAGAGGAGAGGAGTCTTAAATTTTCTCGGCCCCCCTTTCCTCTCAATCCACCCCACCCCGCCCCTTAACAAAAACTTTTTTTTAAACGTAAAGGCGCAAAATTAAGCACCTCTGCCCTATCTGGGATTCAAAACCACAAAAGCTCACGTTCAAGTCACCTCCCTCCAAAGACCCCCCCAAAAAAACTTTGCAAAGGAGGATAAAAGAGAAGCAATATCGAACTTTTCGTTGGCAAATACAAATCTCTGACTTTTCATAAAGGGCTTTCCATCCCTCGTGGCGCTTGAGTGAATCCTAGTTAAGAAAAACTCCTACGACGTCGAAATAAAAGTGGTGGGTGTGAGACAGGGGTCTGCGGCGTTCTAGGGGCAACTTGGCCTGAGAAGTTTCGTCTCCCGCGGCCTTTCTGCACCAAAAGGACCCAACGCGCGTGCCCCTGCCCAGCTCTCCAGCCCAGCCCCGAGTTTCCAGACTGCACTTGTGGGAGCGTATTGGGCAGCTCACAGAGTGTCGGGGGGAGAAGGAGCTGGCCTCCAGAACCTTTTCATTTCTTTAAAAAAAAGATAAAGCTTCTGAGTGGAGACAAGCACACCCAAGCACCAAAGTAGCGCAAAGAGCGGTGCAGGATCTCGTAGGTGGCCGGGGGAACGAGCGGGGAGCGAGTGTTCCCGACCTTTGCCCTCACGGTCTCCTGCGCCTCTAGGACTAGCGACCCCAAGAGGAGGGAATTTTATTTGGCGTGTAGGTTCTGAGCCCGCCAACGACTCGGGTTCGCAGCCGGAACTCGGGTCTATTTCATTTACTCAGTGCAAATGAACTAAAACCAAAGCGCAAGAAAATGAAGAGTACGCCAAGGCTTTTCAAACGTTCCGTTTCTTTGTACAACTGCAACTACCATGGTTGTCGCTTCGCAAGGGCTTGGCGGAGAGCTGCGGGCCCTTCCGCGGCCAGCCTGGACTAAGAGGCCTGGCGGCCATCGGCCACTACCCGCCGCTGCCCCCTGGCTCTCCTGGGCGTTTCCACGCGCCCCGAAACGCATTAGAACCCGAGTTCCCAGCGCTTCTCCTTGCCTAGGATCCGCATCGCCCTAAATCCTGACTACTGTGGAAGAACCAAAACACAAAACAAAACCTCAAACACCTGCCCTGAGGTGCGGCGCCCCAAAGAATGACTAGGTAGAGAGAGGAGTCCGATGTGGCGAAGCCTGGCGCTCCGAGCTCCCAATGGAGCGAACACTGCCCTGGACCGTGGGCCACGGAGGGCTTTCCTTCGTGGTCCCCCTAACTGGTTTGCGTCCCCTTATCAGTTACTGCTTATCCAGAACGGTATTCTCGACCATGAGCGGAGGGTCCGAGGCCGAGCTCGGCGGGATTGGCTGCAGGAGCCAAACTTCTCCCCGGGGGCTTGGACTTCGAATCCTCCACGCCTCTCACCCTCCAACCTGGGCTCCAGGATTCTTCGGTTGGAATGTGTGCAGGCTCTGGGTGTTCCCCTAAAGGTTTCCTTCCCTCCCAAATTAGCCGCTGTTTTCCCGGCTTCACCGAAGAAGAGTTAAATATCCCTCGCTAGAAAGGGAGATTAAGTGCGGCTGACACCAATTTTTAGGCAGGCGACAACTGCCCTCGTTTGGACACAAACCTCATCAAGTAACCAACTACCAGACGATCGAAATACGCCGTTTATCACACCGCGCCCCCCAGGTCACCCACGTTCACCCTGAGTCTGGCCCCTGGAACCCATAAAGTGTCACCCCCATCCCAGTGAACCTGAGATTACGCCCACCAGTCCTGCCAGGCGGCTCTAGAAGCAAGAGCCGGACTTTCGGGCTCAGAGCAAAGGAATTCTCCTCTTTGAAGCCCGGGAAAGTTTTCAGTGCTTTCCTGAAGTTCCCGCCCTCGTGGAGCTCACCTGCCCCTCCCTTGAACCCGCCCCCTCAGCTTAACAACCCCATCCGCCCCCCCCCATCACACAGGGATGTGGGGACATTCGCTGCTCACCTGGAGAGACTCGCCAGGGCCCAGGGGCGCCCACACTTGCGAAGGCCGAGAAGGGAGGTGGGGGGTGGGCTGGGTCCCGCAGACCAGCTGAGAGCGCGTGGCGGGTAGGAGAGGAGGGTGTCTCCCAGAGGTACGCTCCCTCGGGCCCGCCCCCCTACCCCCGCGGCGAGGGCGCCCCCTCCGAGCCGCGCGCGCTGCCTGGCTGGGCTTAGGCTGCGGTGTGAATGGAGCGGCCGAGGCTCCTGGCTCCTCCTCCTCCCCCGCCGCCGGCCCCTCTTATTTGAGCTTTGGGAAGCTGGGGGCAGCCAGGCAGCTGGGGTAAGGAGTTCAAGGCAGCGCCTACACCCGGGGGCTCTCCGCAACCCGACCGTCTGTCCGCTCCCCCCTTCCCACCCGCCCTCCCACTCATTCACTCACCCACCCACCCAGAGCCGGGACGGCAGCCCAGGAGCCGGGGCCCCGCCGCCTCCTTGCCGCGATCCTGGACTTCCTCTTGCCGCAGGAGCCGGCTTCCACGTGTGCCCCGGAGCCGGCGTCTTCTCACTCGCTCCGCTCCGGGTCTGGGTGCCTTCAGCAGCCCGAGCAGCCAGGGCTCCGGGGCCCAGGTGGCTTCTGGGCCAAATTAGGTGCGGCCGAGTCCAGCGCCGAGCGTCTGCAAGGCCGAAGAAGCCGCGGGGCGTCCGGGGCTGAGCCGCAGCAAATGGGCTCTGACGTGCGGGACCTGAATGCACTGCTGCCGGCGGTACCCTCGCTTGGTGGCGGCGGTGGCTGCGCCCTGCCCGTGAGCGGCGCCGCGCAGTGGGCGCCCGTGCTGGATTTTGCACCCCCGGGCGCCTCGGCTTACGGTTCGCTGGGCGGTCCTGCGCCGCCGCCTGCTCCGCCGCCACCCCCGCCGCCGCCGCCGCCTCACTCCTTCATCAAACAGGAGCCGACCTGGGGCGGCGCGGAGCCGCACGAGGAGCAGTGCTTGAGCGCCTTCACCGTGCATTTCTCCGGCCAGTTCACCGGCACAGCTGGAGCCTGTCGCTACGGTCCCTTCGGCCCTCCTCCGCCCAGCCAGCCGTCCTCCGGCCAGGCCAGGATGTTCCCCAACGCGCCCTACCTGCCTAGCTGCCTCGAGAGCCAGCCCGCTATTCGCAACCAGGGTAAGCCGGCCGGGGGAGCGCCCCCTACACGCGGGGTGGCGCCGGGGCTGCGGCCGCGCTCTCTCATTCCCCTGTCCTATCCCTTCCCTGACCCCGGCTCTTAACCGGCTGCCCCCCTCGCCCCCGCCCCCCCCCCCCCCCGGCCAAGGAGTGTGCGGGTAGCGGAAGCAGCGGCTAGGGGAGAGGAGGCCCGGGAGAGGGAGTACGTGCCGGCAGAGGCCCCTGACATCCTGCAGAGCCGGGAGCCCGACTGGTTCGCATGAGCCGGGAGGTCATCTGGGGCCCCTCGGACCCCGGGAGCTTTCAGGACTGCTAGTCTCTGTGGGAGTGGGAAGTGGGAACCGGTGCAGCGTCTGGCTCTGTCTCAGGAAGGTGCTCTGTAGCTCAAGGCCCCACCGAACTGTTAGGAGGCACTGGACTTTTTTAGCTTTTAGACTGTGGGACCAGCACCGGGGGAGCAGCCCGTGTTCCTACGCTGCGCCAAAACGTCAGGAGCCGCTCCAGCCTGTACTACGGTGACGGCACACGTTAGACGCCGAGAAGTATGAGCAAAGAACGAGTAAATGAACGGGCTAGCAACTAAACAGTGGCTTTCCTGGAACCGTGTCGGTGTTCGCGTCTGGTAGTATATATAATAGCGGATGTCTCCTGGGTTCCAGCTCAGGCGGCGTCCGCGAGGGCTCCAGGGCTGGAAGAGAACTCTGTTCATCCCATTCCAAGCCCTGTGGGACCGGGTCCTCCGAGAGGCCGTGGAACGAGGCCCAAGCATCGGCCTGCCTTCAGCGCGCCTTGGTGCCTTCTCCCGCTCTGGCTCCCGCACACCTACTTACCTTTATCAGGGCTTAGCGCCGAACCAATCGTGCCAGGCCCCTGTAGTTTGTTTTCTAATTTTACTCTAATTGGACTTCTGTGTTCTTTGAGAATCTAAACCAATTCGGGTTGATTCAGTATTTTAGGAAACGCCTTACAAACGCAATGGCGGATGCTTTTGCTGGAGCAAAATTTCATGCGGGCCTAAGGGACTGGGATGTTTCTGGGATGCTGGGGCGGGAGAAGCAGAGCATGTACCGTTTGCAGGAGGTGCCAGGGCTCCCAAGGCGCAGAAGTGCTCAATGCTGCTGGTCCATGGTCGATGCCAACACCTTCTAAACGAGTATATTCAGGTGGTCCCTAGCTGAAACCGGCCTGGAGCACCTGGCTCACCAGAAGCCCCAGTGAAATCGAAACCACCCTCCCCTCTTCGTTTAGGGAATCCGAGATCCGTGTTCTGTGGAGGAACCTCAAGCAGCACCCGGGGTCCCTCCATTCTAGGTGCTTCCTAAATGGAAGTTAGTGTTTCCCATTCAAGGGATGTTGGAACAACTCAGTGTCGATTCAGAGGCTTGCGTTCTCTGATAGTGTCACCTCTAATTAGCAAGCTGTTGTTACCTTTTACAAATCACCAGATCTCAGTTTCTCCGTCTGTAAGAGGAGAGCTGAGATGAGCAACTTGGGGGTCTGGCACCGCTTGAAGTTCTATGCCACTGGAGCAGAAGCCCGACTTTCCCCTGGCTTGGGGCTCTAAATTCAGAAGGCAGCAGACCACCTAAAGTTGACTGGACCAGAAAGGGCAAGACTGGCAGGCAGGTGTGTGATGTGAGTGAATCTGTGTGTGGATGTGTGCTCTTTGGAGGGGCCTGAGAAGCCATTTGGTCTGTTTCTGGGGCTCAAGATACTCCTGTGCTGTTATCATTTATTTGAGTCCATCTAGGTTCTGTGGGGATTTACTTTGTTTGGGTCTCTTCTATAGGCAGATCTAGTGCCTGGGGTCCCCTCAGTTCAGCATGAAGGTGGTTGTCAGAGATAAAAGGCTTGGGAGTTGGGGACCAGGACTAGCAGGTGAAGGAGTTCTCCTCCCAATCCCGGGGAAAAGCCCAGTGGAGAGTCGGCCCCAGATGCATGCCACAACCTGTAAGGCAGGTCCCGTCTGTGGGTTTAGGTTTTTCTTGCATTGAAAATGTGAGTGGGTCATGCTTGCCTCGCTGTTGGGACTTACTGGGAAGCTGGGGTGAGATGTCAGAAGCTGCTCCAGCCTCAGCCCTGGCCTTGATAACCCTGAGGCCTGGAGATTCTGGATTGATTCTCTTGATTTCTGGGGTTCCTGTGGCTCCCCCAGGAATGTAAGGTCTGGCAGGAGGCTTGTGTTGGGGGAAGCAAGGGCATCAGCTCCTTCCCCAGGAGAATGGCCATCAGCAGACCCAGGACAAGCTCCAGCAGAGAGGAATCAAGACTCTGAATCCCTGTCCCTAGGCAAAGCAGCCTAACCCTGGCCCACAGGAGAGGACAGTTGGCACCCCCAGGCATCACGCCATCTCCCTCCTTTTCCCATTTCTTAAACAGTATAGGTGGTGTCCTAATCTTCTAAACATTAATTCATTTATTGAGCATCTACTCTGTGCAAGGCACTGGAGATTGAGCATTAAGGCAGTGTGCATCTTTGCACATTGGAGTTATGGAGTCTGACATTAGAGGATTTCCTTATTTCTGGATGAGAAAATCTAGGCTTTAAGAGATTAGGTGTGCAACAGGTCCCTCTGTGGCACAGCTGGGACTCAAACCCAGACCATACTAGGCTATTTCTACCTCCTTTTCCAGGGATCTTGGCCCCTCTGTTGAGACAGATTTCCTTTGACCTGTTGGATGGGCACTGAACCGACTGTAGTGTGTGTGTGAGGGTTAGATGGTTTGTCAGGGCAGAAATGGGGTGAGGACTTGGGTAGCCCCAGACTTAAGGCGGGATTTAAGGAGGGGAAAAAAAAGATTGCTCGTCAGCCTCTGATTCCCCCAGTCCCGAGGGCGCTCTGAATCCTAGGGCAGGAGGCGGCCTTGGCATCACCAGGCCACCCTAGGGTCAGGTATAGAGACCGGCTCTTACCCAAGGGCGAAGGGCGCCCCCCTTTGGGTCACGTTGGAGAGGGTATTTCGTTGGGGGACAGATTTTTCCTTATTCTGCCACAGCAATGGAGTCATCATTTTCAGCCTTCTGCCCCCCTCCTTGACTGAGCCTGCTGTCCACTCTACCCCCCAGCTTTTGGGAGGCCAGGCCCGGCCAGGCGGTTCCCGGGTTCCTCCGCTGCCGCGCGCGGAGGAGGGAGGCGCAGAGCGTGTCTCGCCTCTCCGCGCGGTCAAGGTTGCACTCCCTTCCCGGGCAGAGATTAACCGTGGGAAAAGCGCTACTTCGGACGCTTAGAGCCTCTCTCTCGAAGGCCTGTACAAGGAGCCTTTGAACACGCTGCCCCTTTTCGCCGGCAACTGTTCCTCCCTGGGCCCCCGCCCCCGCGCTCTCCGCGCGGGGCCCAGCTCGCGGCCCCAGCACAGCGCGATCTAATCAGTCCCGGGTCCGATAAGCTTCTAATTAAAAGAGCCCTCTGTCCCCTCCGCAGGCGCTTTCAACACGGCCCTTCCCGACGGTCGTGAGGGAGGGGTTGGAGGCTGGCCCCTGCGCCCCCCCCCCCGCGCCCGTCTGCGTGTCCTGCCCGGGAGGGGCCCTTGGGAGCCTCGCGGGGCGCGGAGGCTACGTGGCGGGTTCGGGCGCTGCAGCCCGCAACCCTGCAATTGCGGAGCCCGCCTCCAAGGACAGCACGTGCTCTGGGCCACTGCCTACGCATCTGCTCAGGAATGGAGAAGGGTTCGTCTAGAGACAATTTCTTTGTGGTTTCTATTTCTTCTCTCTATTTAAAAAATATCTTTTCAAAATTCGGCCTTCTCTCTGCAAAATTGGGTACTGAGAGCCAAATTTCGTTTGTAAGCTGACAGGTAGGCCTCAAACAGGGTCGAGCCTTCGCTCCCAAAAGGAAGCTCAAGCTGCTCACCGACGCCTGACAGCTACTTAGTAGGCGAGAAATGTAGGACTCTGGAATCATGCAAGTTGTAAAAGCTGGTGGCTTTTTAAATTGTCAACCTGTTAGATTTTGCCTGCCTGGTACGATCCGGTATTTACGACCTGCCCCGACCCTCTCTCCCACTCCGACACACCGCACTGCCTGAAGCGGGCAGGAGAAGCTCCGTTTTTGTTTCTGTTTGGGGGGGTATGTTTCAAAGATGGAGTAACGGTCTCCTTCCTCTGTCCATCCTAAGTCTTTGCAGACACTTGTTGCAGAGCCTCTGTCAAGCCTGGGGCAAGAGTGGGGGTGTTTGACCCAGCCCACTCCCAAAAACTGAGTGGAGTTTGGAGATCCAGCGCAATGGCTGGGCGGGAGCTGGGAGAATGAGTGGGGGATGGGTCGGCACCGTGGCCCTGCGGGAAGCCTTTGTGAGCTTCCGAGCCGATCTCATTCGCCTCCTGGCCTGGACCTCAGGCCGGAGGCGCTGGGGCCTGCGCATAAAAGGAGGGAATCCCACCATTCCCTTCAGGGCCCCGGGACTGACCTTCATCGTAGCTGGAGGATACTTTTTCCCCAGAGGTGGCAACAGTTTTCCAGAAGCTGGTGGGGTATATGTTTAAAGCAATTTAATAACAATAATCACAGAAGGAGACCACGGTTTTCAATCAAGACACCACATTCTGTTACTCAGCCTTCGGAGAGTTGGGGAAGAACACGGTCCATCTTGCCGTTGGTTTCTCGGTAGGGAAACTGGCAGGGGACCCGTGCACTGCCATGGAGGGAAAGGGAGCTACGGTGTTACCTACACTCTAAAACAGGCACGCTCCCCAACCTGGGGCGCGAGGAACCCCACGGTGGTGGTCAGAGTAAGGACGCACTGGATGCGAGTTGGGTCCAAGAGGGTAAGGAGGAGGGCTGCGGGCCGATGCCGGCGGGCCCAACTGAAAGGGCCCCTTCTTTTAACCTTCACCAGCTTTCCTGAGGGCCTTGGGTGTCGTCGTGTAGGGTCGCACAGCCTCAGATAACATTACTCAGTAACTACTCTCCCCATCTAAGGCCCATGCCGGTTAACGGGCTCCAAGTAATTAATGAAAGTTGGTGCGCGGTGCCCTGATTTACGGCTCCGAGTCAGCTCGGGGTCAGCGGAACAGATTCATTTCGCTCGCCCGCGCTAACCCCTGAGCAAGAGCCACGGTGTTTCTCTTCGGAGGTGAAGAACTTTCTCTGGCGAGCGGTTGGCGGTCTTCATACTTCACTTGCCTGAGGTTCGGTTCAGGAGCGGCAAACACCGTGGGAGATGAGGGGCGTACATGAATCGGGAACCGGTGGGGAGGTCAAGGTTTTCCTTGGGAAAGGGCGGACCCCCGGCCCCGAGGTCACACCTTTGGGGTTGGGCCCGGCTTCCCCCCCCCCCCCGGAAAGTTCTGGAGGCAGGTGGGGTGGCATAATCCTCCGCTGGGGTTTCGAGTTCGGGGGGTGAGGAGGCCGCGTGCTCCTCGCCCCGGGTTCTGGTTTGGTAGACCCACCCGACCGGGCTACCCCCGCTGACGTTGTGCTTCTCTTTCCGCTCTGCTCGCAGGATACAGTACAGTCACCTTCGACGGGACGCCCAGCTACGGTCACACGCCCTCGCACCACGCAGCGCAGTTCCCCAACCACTCTTTCAAGCACGAGGACCCCATGGGCCAGCAGGGCTCTCTGGGTAAGCAGGAGGGAATGATGTGGGGTCCTTCTCCCCTTCTTTCGTGCCAAATCCCCCGTCCCCGGAATTTCCAACCCACCGCAAATTGTGAAAGAAGGGATTGTTAGAAATAATCAGCCCAGTCTCACCTAATTTAAAAGAAAAGATTGAGTTTAGCCCCCACCCCAAGTATGTTGGGGACAGCTCTACTCGAGTCTACGAACGTCTCGAAGGTCTCTTCGGTGTACTAGGAAGTGACTGCTAAGGGAATGTGAAGTGAGAAGTAGATTAGCTCCTTAGGATCTGGACGCCTTCTCTCGGCACGCCCCGACATCCAGGCCCGTTGCCCCCAGCTTAGCCTCCGAGCCTGGCTGGGGATGCTCTCTGTCCCAGACCCTGCCCGCGTCCTCGCACCCTCCCCCCGCCCCAGCCTTTGGGGCGCGCTCACTGGGCTCTCCTCGGCTCTCCGCAGGCGAGCAGCAGTACTCTGTGCCGCCCCCAGTCTATGGCTGCCACACCCCTACCGACAGCTGCACAGGCAGCCAGGCCCTGCTGCTGAGGACGCCCTACAGCAGGTAGGAAGGCGCTCAGAACGGTGTCTGGGTTCCCGGGACCCCGGAGGGGGCGCGCGAACCGGCTGGAGCCGGAACGTCCGACGCGGGCAGCCGGGACCGCGGGCATGTAGGGTCCGGAGGCAAAGGACGCCTTTCGCTACTTAAAGCAAACTAAAGCAGATCTCCTGGCTCTGATTTGCAAGAAGTAGGTTTCCTCGTCTCCTGGCGCTCTTGTTTTTAATATAAACGAGGTTGGTTACTGTTAGAGCTAAAGAAGAGTGGCGCTTCGAGAAGTTATTTTTGTAAGGGCTCATTAAGGAGCCCTTAGGTTTCTCGGGACCAAAGATTAAACATGGAGTGCACTCCCACTCCGTTCTTCTCGCTTCTCAGACCCCTCCTCGCCCACTGGCTGCACGGGCCGGCCTTCTCTGGGAGTAATTCGAGGGCGCGTACGCTCGGACCACAGCCTCCTCCCCACCCAGGTGCTCCAGAGTCTTTGCCTGCGGCGGCGCTCGGTGGGCGTGGCTCCCAGCTCCGGGCCCCCCCGCGGAACCGGACCCGGACTGCCGGCCGATCGGCGGTCGGGTCGCAGCGGTGGCCCCCGGGGACACTGCTCCAGCCCGCGTCGGCCCTCCTTCCCGTTCCAGGGAGGCAGAAGACCAGCTTCTTTTCCTTCCAAGCTTTTTTTTCCTGTCCCTTGTGTGTTCTCCCGGCTCTCGCTCCACCCTCAACCTTCTCTCCCCCAAATTTATTCTTCAACTTTGGGTGAACTTGGCCGGCATCCCGCTTCTCCGATAGGGTTGCCTAGTAACTGGTGCACACACCGGCGCGCGCGGGGCTGGAAGGTGGGGCGGAGGGAGGGAAGTGGCGGCTCTCGGCCTTTGAGGCGGGGGATTGGGCGAGCATTACCTCATATTCCGCCCCTAACCTCCACCCCGGTGCTGCGGGGATCCTGATACCGCCTGCCCCCAAACTCATCTCCATCCTCCCCCCTCCGCTCGAGGACCCGGGGCTGACGTCAAGGGAAGGAGGTAGTGAGGTAATGAAGGAAGGAAAAGCGCCTGCCCTGGAAGATTGGGTGGGGGCAATGGCCGCGCCTGGGGGACCTCCAGTCCCACAGGTGGAGGAGGGGAAGGAGTCTTCCCTCCCCAGCGGGCGGCGGCGCATCCCAAAGTCTCGGTGTGCTTATGAAATTGAGCCTGGGACTGGTCTGATTCTCCCTATCCGGGGGAAGTACAGGGTCGAGCCCCTTCGAGTTCTGTACGCCTGAGGCACACGGAGTTCGGAAGCCTTTCCCTCTGATGGGAAAATCCGGCATATCTAATTGGATCTTGGATTCGAGGTCACTCTCCTTCCCTTCCCTTCCTTTCTCCCCTTCCCCTTCCTTCTCCCTTCCCCTTCCTTCCTTTCTTTCTTTGAGCGAGAAGGAACAAAGAAATGCATGAAGGTTGCAGAGAGAGAGAGGGGTAGAATGATCACACCTCCTCATCTTCCTTTTCTTTGTCACTAGCTAGAATCCAGTTCTGTTCTTTGGCACCTCAGTCCCAGTGCCCTGTCCCAAGCCCACAGTCTCTGGGCTTCCCCTTGGTGGGTCCCATCACTGGAATGGGTGCAGAACCCACAACCATTCTCTGTTGTGAACACTCCCACCCAGCAAAACTGGTGGCAGGACCATTGCCATTCTTGAGGAACTCTTCCTGCCATTGCCAGAATGCCATTGCTGTTATTGGAGTAGCCATTGGGGGTGTAGTTGGGATGGTTCCCCATGGGATGACTTTGGCCCACTCCTCCCTCTTTAGTCCTGATTGGAGCCTTACCCCAGGTAGAAAGGAACACCTTGACGCTGGAGTGGGTGCTGTTTAGATGTGCTGGGATATCTCCTTGGGGGTTGGGATCTGGGAGGCATTGGAGTCTAGTTCAAAAGGGACACAGATACACACATTTCTTACTCTCCTCTCTCCCAAGCCTCAAGCCACACTAGGAAGGGGCCGTCAGAGGGGCTGAGCAGCCTAGAAAGAGGGGGTGGGGATAAAGTGATCCCAGCCACTGGTTTAACAGCAGTTCTGAAACTGAGTCCCTGTGGTGGATTTTGCCCTAGGGCTGGATTTGTGGTTGCCACGGAAGTAGGAAAAGTCACTTGGATTGCATTTTATAGGTAAAATTCTCACATTTCTAATCCAGCTTCTGATTGTCCACTACATAAAGCAATTTTGTCATGTTCATCTTTTGGAAATATTTGCTTATCCCCTTCTTCTTTCCACATAATTGGAACTTTTTTTTTGCTTCTCAATTTTTATATTTGTCACAAAAATAGCGTTTTCTTCTGTTAGAGAAAATTTCTAAGCAATAACATCTAAGCAAGAATTTGTGACTCCTGTAGGAAAAGAGTTTGCTCCCTTGAAGTTTGTACTGTCTTTGAAATTCCACTCACCCTCAATTCATAACATTTCTAATCAGTTTTCAAAGGTCAGGTACTTCCCCTGCAGTAATGATGAATGAACAGGTATAGGGATGTTTTAAAATTGGTTCTATGCATTGACATTACTGCAGTTATGTCATTTCTTTCTTTCTTATTCATGAAAAAAGTTTGAAAGGGTATTGAAATGCTTTTATGAATGCAATGTTTGAAAAAGCGTAGGAAACAAGACTAAATTTTAATCACTTAATGGCTTAACATTTGGGTTTTAGATATTCAGTGGTGCTTCTTTGGTCCCTGGCTCCATTCCCTTCTGTCTAAAATTGGGACCTCCTGGGAAAGACTTGCTTGTATTTATTTCATTTGCCTTGTTACACTTGACCCCCTGGGGCAGCCTGCCCAGCCTCTTCCCTGCTGCCCTTCCAAAGCTTCTGTCCCTTCAATCTTGAATTTAGTCTTCCTTCCCAGCATGAAATAAAGGTAATGGTACATATACTGATATTAAATAAGCAGTGCACAATGTGAATTTGCTTTGAGGAAATTCTCAAAATTCTCTCCATGTTAGAAGAGAACTGTCCAGTGATTCTCTCTCCTCTCTCAGGTAACAGATCTGAGGAGTTACAGCTGTGCACATTTGTGTGTAGATATGAACAATAGTGAATAGAAAATGTCCCCAATCAACTTATAGGAAGTGATAGGAGATGGTTTTCCCCATCCTCTCTGCCATCCTCCATTTTGAAGGTGGATAGAGTTTTGTCTAAAGGTCACTGAGGTTTCAGAAACCAGATTTCAGCTCCTAGGGGATCCAGTGATCATAGCTGGGTGAAACATGAGTAAACAATGAGGATTTATTGCATGCTGACTATGTGCTGGACACGGTGCTAAGTACTTCACTCAGTTCATTCATTTAATTCTTCTGATTACTTTGTGAAGTAGGTACTCCAATCTCCACTCTACTGAAGAGGAAATAGTTTCAGAGAGTCGAAATAACTTGCTTAAGTCACACAGCAAGTCAGAATCAAGACCAGGACTTGATCCTCAGTCTCTCTGACTTCAAAACCCATCTGTGCTCTGAATCATGAAGGGATTCCAGGCCCCTCAGCAACCCCTGCCTGGAATGTTCCCCTTATACAGTCTGTACCAGTACTGTTGCTGATAAATATGCGGAGCAAATGCTTATATACTTACTTCATCCGCACACCATTCTAGGCACTTTACAAGTATTGACTTCTTTAATCCACATGACTCTTGGAGGCAGGCAATAGATTATCATCTCCATTTTACAGAGGAGGCCCTGGGAGGTGACTTTGCCCAGTATGACCCAGGAAGGGACAGAGCTGGCGTTTGAGTTCAGGTCGTGAGGTTTCAGAATCCCTCTTACCCACTTCATCCTGCCCCCTCTCTTGATAAAGAAATGCCATTTTCTTTCCAAAGGTGACGTCTGTCTGGGGTCTCACTAGAGAAAGGTCTTTATTTCCCAGTTATGAAAGAAATCCCATTATCCATTAGTTTTATCCAAAACTTTCAAGAAAGCCCTTAATGGATTGGGGCAGTATTCTTCCTGGTGAGTATTGTCAGAAGCAACTTGAGCTTTCTCCTGAAGCCCTCACTCACAAAGCAGCTGTCTGTCCTTCAGACTTCAGACTCCTCTAGCTTTGCCTTAACCACTGGGTGTGAACTACTGGGGGTAGAGTTCAGTCCAGACACCTGAAGACTTTTCTCCCCATCCGTCCAGACCCAGGAAGAACGACTGCTTCTGGGGCCACAGTGATTGTGCTCAGAGGCAAGGTTCCAGGGAGGTTGGACCTCCCGCTCTCTTGAGGGGAGAGAGTAGTAAATCCACTCTCACTAGGCACAGATTTGTCCTGATTTCTACCTAGAACAGGCAGCTAGCGGTGTCTTCCCTGCTCACTTCCTTTGAATCTTTTTTCACAAAGCTCTTTGCCTTCTCTTCTTGCGGACCTCCTCGGAGCCCCCCATCCCTGACTCTGCCCAGTTCATGCGTTGATATTCACAGCTACTTTGAAAAGGAGTTCTGTGCCCTGTGTTTAAAAAATATTCCCCACACGTTATTATTATTATTTTTTTTAGATATTGTAGTCCTTTCCTTTTCTTCTTAGGCTCTTTTATTAGGTTTGTGCATCCTTCTTTAGCAAATGTGCTACCAATTTATTTTATTTTTTTTAAGATTTTATTGATTTATTTATTTTGAGAGAGAATGAGAGAGAGAGAGCATGGGGGGGGGAGAGTCAGAGGGAGAAGCAGACTCCCTGCTGAGCAGGGAGCCCGATGTGGGACTCGATCCCGGGACTCCAGGATCATGACCCGAGCCGAAGGCAGTCGCCTAACCAACTGAGCCACCCAGGCGCCCCAATGTGCTACCAATTTAAACGAGCCTACTTCCTTTTGCCCCCTAGTAGGTAAAACTGCTCCACCTTGGGAAGCAGTAACTGCTGATTCAAATATTCTTAATTGAATGTTGATGATTCACAAATGATGCGGTTGACAGTGGAGGCTTTTTGGTTGACAGTGGACGTTTTTCATATGAAAGAGACTTCCGTAGCAGCCCTAGAGTTTCTGGGGAGTCCAGGTCAGTGGGAAGTACATTATCTACCATTGAGGTTGGCCTTCCACTTAGACATGAATCAGAGGAACAGCTCATGCCCAAGGAAATAAAATGACAATTGAGAATGCCTTTTTTCCACTTGTGTATCTACGTACACTTTACATGGTGTAAAGTTTCCCTTAAGACAATACTGGTATTTGTTTCCCACATTGGGAGGCACGAAGGCAGAAAGTCTGAAGTGGTTTCCAGGGGTGGACAGTGTTATCACAACCAAAGGCTTGAAATGGACTTGTCTCCAGGGAGGGGGAAAAATCTAGTTTCAAATATTCCTGCAACTTTTGTGCTGACCAAGTGTTTATTAATAGAAGTTGAATCCCCAGTGGGGTTTTCTTTGGTTAACTGGTGAGCTTGAGAGAAATAACAATACCAAGAGATTGACTGTAAAATAATTATTCACCATGGCCTGCTGGGCAGAAATTTCTCAACAGGCAGCCTCCATGGCGCCTTGGAGGGAAGAACGCAGGAAAAGGTCTGGCTGCAGCCTCGGTGCCTGAGCCCTGGTTATCAGGTGGGGGGGAACCCACAGAGGCCTCTCTGTTGGTGTGGGGCAGAGCTGCTGAAGCAAAAGTTGGCCATCATGAATTCTGATCACAGGTGCCAGCTATATCTGCATTTTTCTTGGTCGGCATTTTCTGTTCTCATTCTTTCTTTTTTTTTCCTTCGATCTCATGGGGGAAACTCTTGACGTCCACCAAAGTGCTCCTTTGCCAGCCAGCCACTATCTGGCGGAGGTAACCCCAACCTCAACCAGATTCAACAGCTCTGTGCCGGTGGTGACATGAACTTTTCTACCTTGTTCTGCTGAATATAGTAAACATACTCAAAGATGAAAATGTACTTGAATTACACATGCATTTGAAGAGTGGGGGAGTCCCAGCCCAGATAATAGCTGAGGGCTTTTTTCCCCCCTCCTTTATTTTTGTGTGGAGGTCAAGAACTCAGTAATACTGCAGTCCAGGCCAAAACAAACTCTATATGATCTACTACCAATTTCCTTTTAAGTTCCTCTTTTTGCTAGGACTGACTTCCTTTTATTTTACTCCAACTTGCATTAATCCCAGTTATAGAAGTTTCTTTCCTCTCTCCCTTGCTTCCAACTTCAAACATTTCTTACATAAGAAACAAGGGGCCTTAAAAAAAAAATCTAACTTAAAAAATAGAAAGGATACCATGACTTTTGGAATATATTTTGGCAGCCTGCGATTTCAGAGTTCACTTCCGAACAGACGGAGTTAGACGGGGAGCTGAAATGCCTACGTGACCACTGTGGTTTGCTTTGAGCCAAACCACCTGCTTATCTGATCTCCTCTGGGAATGAAATGGTCGACACCTACAGTGCTTACTTAATAATTAGATGCTTTATTTGTCAGAGGCCATATATTCCTGGACCAGTGCTGCCTCTTTTTGTGGGTTTTTGTGATGAAAGCTGGGTGTTGACCGATTGCCCAAAGCGATCAGAGCTGGAGCGTGCTCGGGCCCAGTATTTTTAGCTCGGGTTCACATTCTGTCTCCTCCCCGACAGCAGTTGCTGTCATGCTGTCACTGACTTCCAGTGAAGAGGTTGTGCCAGCCAAGCTGACTGACTGGGCCCCCGAAGAACCCCAGCCAGCAGAAGGCAGGATGTGGTTAAAATGGTGCGCCGATCCTATCACGGGACTCAGGAAACCTATTCGTAGCTTGGAGATTTTCCAAAAGTCCGTCTTCCCTATCACCCTTCCCATCTTCTCTCCCCTCACGAGGATTTGCAAGCTGAGCTATCAGGACCCTAAAACAAGAAGTGGAGCTCCTCCTGCGATCTTGGCATACTATTCTTAGCTGAAAAGGATGTGTCAGGCATCTTGCATCTTAGAACTTTCTGGAGACAGAGAAGGTCACCTTGCTTCCTGGAGCGTGTTCTCTTCCACCTCCAGACTTGTCTGTATTATTGTTACGTTATGACTACTGTTCTTTAAGTGGTAGAGGATGAGCTGGGAGGCCAAATGATGCCAGGATGCCTTCAGAGGGGTGCGGCAGGTGGGGTGGGGGCATCAGGCAAGCCGGCGCCAAGCACTTCTCTGAGCCCCAGTCATCCTCTGATAAATGGGGATCATTACTATACCTGCCTCGCAAAGTTGTGGGGCATACTGAGGATGCGTGAAAAGTACTGTGCAAAATTTGATTAGAAAAAATTAAAATGTATTATCTGATATATATCTAAAATGTATTATCTGATATTGTATTATCAAAGAGCTACTTTTAGGGCTTTACAACAACCCTGTAAAGTTAGACCAATTGAGATTAAGATTTCCATTTGGCAGGGGCGCCTGGGTGGCTCAGTCGTTAAGCATCTGCCTTCAGCTCAGGTCATGATCTCAGGGTCCTGGGATCGAGCCCCGCATCGGGCTCCCTGCTCAGCGGGAAGCCTGCTTCTCCCTTTCCCTTTCCCCCTGCTTGTGTTCCCTCTCTCGCTGTGTCTCTCTCTGTCAAATAAATAAATAAAATCTTTAAAAAAAAAGATTTCCATTTGGCAGATGAGAAAACTGAGGTACAGAGAACTGAACTGATTGGCTCAAGGTCCTAAAACTTATAGAGCAGTACTATCCAATAAAACCAATGTAAGCCTATATATATATAGTTCGGAATTTGTTAGTAGCTGCATTAAAAAAAATAAGACCGTGAAATTAATTTTTAAAATATTCTATTTTTAAATAGTCAAAATTTTGGGGTGCCTAGGTGGCTCAGTCGGTTAAGCATCTGACTTTGGCTCAGGTCATGATCTCAGGGTCCTGGCATCAAAACCCGTGTTCATCTCTGTGCTCAGTGGGGA
Source organism: Zalophus californianus (assembly GCF_009762305.2). Lineage (NCBI taxonomy): Eukaryota > Metazoa > Chordata > Mammalia > Carnivora > Otariidae > Zalophus > Zalophus californianus. The sequence continues at coordinate 85,067,963 of NC_045605.1, read as the reverse complement.
GTCTGCTTCTCTGCCCCTCCCCCAGCTCGTCCTCTCTCTTTCTGTCAAATAAATACATAAAATCTTTTAAAAAATAGTCAAAATCTTATTTCAGTGTATGGCACTAGCCATATTTCAAGTGCTCAATAACTGTTTCTGAGCAGTAGCTCTCATACTGTGCAGTATAGAATATTTGTTAAGAACACACTAGGAAGACACACGTATGTAAGACATAGACAGTATATTTGAGAAAGTTTGCTTCCTGGGGGCTGAGAAAATGGCCTTAAAAATATTTTTTCTTTGGGGTACTTCCTTATAGAGACCCTTAGGAATCTACTGGACTATTCTTTAAGTCTGTGAGAAAATTCCTGAATCATAAAGTTAGATATTTGGCACTCACTAACCCATGTGCACAAGCTTCTGTCCCTCATCTTGCTTCTCATTGACCGTGTTGAAAATTATGATCTTAGTCTTATGCAAGGATGAAATCATTTCAGAAAGATCCCACATCTCAATAGGGCCTAGGAAAATTGTCAACCGGAGCTGAGTGATTTTAGTTGGTGAACAATTTTTTAAAAATCAGTGACAAAAATACAGAGCTGCCTGGGGAATACAATGCCTGTTGGCTGAGATTAATGGCAAGATTAATAAATGGATTGCTTGATGAAAAGGCGCGAGAGAACAAAAACCAGTAGAGATTGTGGAGGAGGCTGCTTATTAATGAGCTGTCAGCCCAAAGAAAGTTCAAGAAACTCTTCTGTGTTAAATGCAGCAGGGCTGGCACTTCTAATAAAAATTGGGGGTCCTTCAGAAATTAATTACATCGGCCTTACAGCAAGAATTTGTGGAATTGCGAAACGTAGTGGCACAGACCAGCACGGGCCGCTAGTGCAAATAGAGAAGCTGCAGGAGAAACTAATCATTTTTTTTCATTGATATGTAGGATATTGTAGTAGCATAATAGCCAGTCAGATCTGAGGATGAATGATGGGGTCCAGATACACACTGACTAATGAAAGGACACCATACTTTGAGCTTGAAGTCACTTCACATTTCATACGTAAAATTCCCTCCTGGAATCTGATTTTCCCCTTATCCTGTGTGCCCGCCACGAAGGAGTTCCAAATCATTTTCAGAGTGATTATACGAATGGCAGAGGCACTCTGCCATGATTTATCAAGCTATGCCTAGAGGGAGCACAGCATCCATTTATCCCGAGTTGCCGTGATTTCCTTGACCTCTCCACAAGTTCCCAGTTTGGCTGGCCTGACAAAACCTTCTCTTAATTAAAATTGGGTGTTGCCTCTGCCCGAGGAAGCAATCTGAAGGCATGCCACCACAAGATGGAGATTTCTAGGTTTGGGGTCTGATACCACACGTTAGACACTGAAAGATACTCTCTTTCTCTGCTTCCATGAAGGCAGAGGAAAGGTATTCCTCCGTAATGTGTTTAGACCAAGGGTTTGAAGACAGCCCATTCATCTCTTGGGTCTCAAATTTCATAATTAACCATTTCAGTTCAAGACTGAATGTCTTCCCCATAGAGCTTGGTAATTAAGGAGTTTTCTGCTAATTGATTTATGTGCTGCTTTTCTAGGAATGAGATAAATATGAGGAGAGGAGAGAACAACTTTTGGTTGGTTTACATGTAGTGTACTTTCTCCTTTGGGGTCTTAATGTAAATGATCATCCATTATTTTTCCTTCTTAGAGCTTGATAGAACTGGGGCTGGGGCTTTTTTTTTTTTTTTTTTAAACTACATTCAACTTGTACCAGGATTATACAATTTCTAAAGAGGAATTCCTTCAGTTGTGCATAGACTTTACCATCCACTTTCTTTTGCTTGTCACATCCTTGAGTATTAGACCATCCACCACCCATCACTCTTTGACTTTTCAGACCCTCATAATCTACATGATACATGTCCTTTCGATTAAAACAACTTAATGGCCTTTTCACGAATAATTAATCTGCCATCTTTCTACTTTCAGCTCCAGGCTTTTAACTTTAATGTTGAGTTACCCAACCTGTGTTGCCTTTCAAGGGTTCCACTCCCTTTAGCCTCTTCCCCTGAAAGGTTTAATACCTTTTCAGAAACTTCAGTGTTTGCTATACTAAGGCTTTTTAAAGGCTTCCAGATTACTCTCACGTCCTTCCTGCTCTGTGTGAAGTGAATAACTAACTGTGCAGGAATCAGTGGGATGAAATGAAAATCATTTCAGACTCAATATTCTGTCATTTTGGAAAACACGGAGGCTTTCGCTGCAAAGAAAAGGTAAAACGCCATTGCTTTTTGAAGAAATGATTGTATATTTCTTTGTAGTTATTTGTTTCTAATTCTGGATGTTTTTCTAACAGTGACAATTTATACCAAATGACCTCCCAGCTTGAATGCATGACCTGGAATCAGATGAACTTAGGAGCCACTTTAAAGGGGTAAGGTTTTCTCTGTTCCATTGCCCTTCAACAAAAACATGCACCTGTTTGAACCATTTTAAAGGCGCTTATAACTCACGAAGAAAATGCAGTTTTAGAAAAATAGTCATGGCTCTCTGTAGATTTAAGCTGCTTTCCTCCCTCCCCCAGTTGGTGGGTTGTGTTCAGTATTAAATTTTCAGGAATATAAATAGGGGATTTTTGTGTGTGTCCGCAACAAGGGAGTTGAGACTATTGAGAAAAAGTAATCTGGCCTTTACTTATTGAGTGTTTAGAGTTCTTCAAAATTGTGTTAGTTCAACCTCATTTAATGTTCGTTTTGCTACTGACATCACAGATGTTAACTATTACATTATCTTGTCGAGAAATACTTTCAGTTTATAATGCCCAGGATCCAAATTCATATTTGAGTGCTGATGATTGGGACACTTTTGAGTCAGATGTGCTCATACCTGATTGTACCAACGGGTTTTCTTCATGCTCTGTAGACAGTCACAATGAGGAGAACACACAACATAGGCAGTGGAGATTCTTTGCGCCTGGAAATTTTAAAAGGCAAACAGGTGGGACTTGCTTTCAACAGTACAAGAACTCACTGTTCGCTTTCTCAAGTCTGAGTCAGTGGGCATTAGGCTATGACTCCAGTGACATCCCCGTAATGTAGCAGGTGCTTTTCTCAGTCCCCTCACTTACTTTTCCTAACAACACTGTAAGGCTTAGGTATGGTTACCCTGTTTTCCAAATAAGCAAATCAAGCTCAGAAAGTTAAGTAACTTCCCAAGTTCACATCATATTAAGTGGTAGAGGTGGGATTCCAAGCCTGAATCTAATTCCAAAGCAGAGGCTCTTTCCAGCCTCCCTATGGTGCCTTCCATCCAGTGGCACTGGAGACTTAAGTCCAACACTCTGGACGAGACAACTAGCTTCACATCTCTGTGTGTTAGTGGCTTCTCATTGGATTCTGGGATCTGGGAGCTTACGAGAGCCACGCATGCTCCATTCCCCATTCCCCACCTCTTCTTCTCTTCTAGAGTTGCTGCTGGGAGCTCCAGCTCAGTGAAATGGACAGAAGGGCAGAGCAAGTGAGTGGACAATACCATGATGGCAAAGCCAATGATGTAGGCCTTGTTGACGCCTGGGGCGATGCAGGAGTTAGCATTGACAGTGGGTAATCAGGGTAGCAGTTGGTGCAATGGGATGGGAAGGATCTCTCTCTCCCTCTCTCTCTCTCTCTCTCTCTCTCTCCCTCTCTCCCTCTTATTTGTTGTAGACATATTGTGGGCAAAAATGGAGGTGGTGACATTTCTCATCAACATACTCCTAGAAAACCGCTTTTACAACGATGCACTAGGAGTTCTGCTCATTTCCTCTGGAATGTTTTACCAAACACTAAATTTGTGGTATTATACATCTTCCTGTTAGATCAGTCAAATCTTTCAGGCATATATAACTTGCTTTTTCTCTATTTGCTTTTAAATCTCTTAGGGAGAACTTAATTTTTACCTCAAGTCTGTAGACAGAATTCTTAGAAAAACTTTTTTTTTTTTTGTTTTTGTTCTCAAACATCTGTGCCTTCCCCAGCCCTATAGGCTGCACCCTGGGACACTTCTGTAGCCGTTTCTTTTGACTTTATTTTTTCTGCATGAACACCAGAATTGGTCTCCTTCTTTTCATCCTTCTTTCTTTTGTTGGCTCAGTCCTGGCTTTTGTATCATCCTTCAGCGATCAGCAGAGTTGTTTTTCAATCTTCCAGGACTTACTGTTAGATCCTTCTTTCCACCCCCAGCCCCCATTTTTTTCTGCTATTTTATCCAAATCTCAACTTCCTCTCTTTAGACCCAAAAGAAGCCTGTTGATTTGAATTTTTTCTCTCCACACTTGCGTCCAAAGGACTGCTGGCAATTTCAGCATTTTGTCTTTCTACTTACTCTCAACTTGTCCGATGTTTCTTGGCTTCTTGCTTTTACCCTTTCTTTCTGGATCCCTTCCTTTTCTTCTCTCTCTTCTTCTCAGAATTCAGACACTGTCTCCACATTTAATGCCAAGAGCAGATATAACTTGATTGTGAAGTGAGTAGCATGTTTCGATTTTTAAAATTTCTTCATGCTGGAGTACAAGGTTTGTTTGCTTAATTACAAAAATTACAGATAGGGCATCTTGGCATGTGTTTGATTCTGGGTCTTTCCATAGTTGAGATAATTTTGATACCTTTTAAGGTCTTTAGATACATGATATTAGTCACTTGCTGAGAAATCAGAAGTTATATTGTGAAGATAAAGCACAAAATGTGAATAGTTTGTTTTGTTCAATCCACCTTAAGGAAGAAAGAAACTAGAAGAGTTTTTATTAGTCTGATGCTTACATTTTGGAAAAGGATTTCTGAAACCAAACTGTATTTTTTGAATACTATTTTTATTCAGAAAGCTGAGTGAAAAGGATAAAATGTCTCCAATAGGTAGTCCTACAGAAGAGCAACTCTTTGGAGAACGAGGTTGCGATTGTGTAATTTACTAACATCTTCTCTCATGCTGCAGATTTATCCCTTTAGAATCTATTGTAAGTCAACTAATGTCTGCTTCCATTTATGATTTGACAATTTATCTAAGGGTGGATGCTAACATTATTGGGCCCCATGTAAGGGGCTTTATGTATGTTTTCTCCTTTGACCTCATGACAATCCTAGGATACTAGGGTATGTCCACCTTTCAGATGAGGAGGGTGGAGAGACTAAGCCACCTAATCCAAGTTCACATAGCATTGTGAACTTTATTTTTAATTTATTTATTTTTAAAGATTTTATTTATTCATTTGACAGAGAGAGAGAGCACGTGAGTGTATAAGCAGGGGGAGCAGCAGAGGGAGAGGGAGAAGCAGGCTCTTCACTGAGCCAGTGTGAACTATAAAATGCTTGTTGTGATGTGGAGATTGACATTACAACACACTGATGTGTCATGACCCACAGTCTGCCTCTCTTATGGCTCTTAAAAATGGCTAATCCTTAGCTCTTTCCTCCAAGCTCCTGAACTTCTGAGAACTGAATTCAGTTGAATCTGTTTTTCCAGTAGAAAATTGGGCTTTTCTCCAGGGGAGACACAATCTGGGTAGGCGTCATCCTTCTCTCTGATGCCATATTCACTTCCTTTTGTCATGGTATGAAAACGCTGTTAATATGGAAAATATATTTGAGTAAAAATATTCCATGAAGAAAGATAGCTTTTTTTTTTTTAACTTAAATCCATAGCTAGTGTCTTGACACTTTGAAGTCAATGGTAAGAAGAATCATGGTGACCCAGTAGATATAGAACAGAAAAACTGGAGGTTTGCCTCATGTTTTGGAGAAAAAAGATAATTTCCATATCATTCATAAAAATGAGACATTATCCCAATTTTTTTTATTAAAAAGATCATGAACTTCAGATAAACCCCCATTAAATATTTGTTCATGTCTTTTTTCCTCGAATATTTTACTTAAAAAAGGATCAGGTTTTTTCTTTGTGTCCTAAGCAAGTCCTTGGAGACATCTTTCATTAGATGTCAGAGAGCGGTGTTATTACAATGGGTGGGGATGGGATTTTTAGGGAGAGCATGGGCAAGATGAGATGAAAACATGATATAATGGGGAGGAGGAGATACTTTAGCCCCTGATTTACTCCTCTCTCCTCCTCTATTCATTTTCTGATCTCTGTGTGCCCATTGGGATCAGAACTACTTTTATGACCTCAAATGGGAGAGTATTATATTTCAGTTTAATTCAGAGAAGGTACTTTATGAACCCACTTTCTTAACTCTGACTCTTTTCATCACTCACAAATGAAACTAGATTTTTTAAGTGGGTCACTGGGAGAGAAAATTGCCAGGGATTCCTTCTAAGCATTAGTCCACCTTTATGAATAATTCTGTTTATGGTGCGTTTGCATTCGTTGCCTGATTTTTACTTCTCTAAAAGCCTTTCCCGTGTGTTCTTAACGGCCACTGATTTACTAAAGCTGCTCACAAGCCACAGCTACTCTGTTAGTCTCTGTTTTGTCTCTTCTGAAGAAAATATCCTGCAAAATGGAGTAACACATCAACCTTGACTGTGGTCCAAGTTATTAAAACAAGGAAGAAGTTATTCTCTGGGGAGTTGGGCAGGGGGAGTGGGAAATCGAACACAATAGAAATGTTAAAGGAGTGCTGAGCAGAATGAATGTCCCTTTGCTGGTCCAAGAAGTTCACAGACTGTTGGGAACACACAGTATTTGACCTGTGGATGGTTGAAGGGAAAAACGAAAGACTCACGATGACTGATGTATGGTGAAAACAAAGACATGCGTTTTGGTAGGGCCAAGGCTGTCGAATCTGGAGAAAATCCCTGCTAGACATGGTCTCATCCCTGAGAACCTGTGCCAAAAGAGATAACTGTCTTCTCTGGCTGGGAGTTCCGATACACAGCCCAGCACCTTCCCATTCCAGCTCATAAACATAAGGTATTCATCCAAAAGATTTACTTCTTGAAAATAGATAGCCTGCTTTTAAGTGGCTCCTGGAGCTTGGGATGCAGAGCAAAGGTGGAGAGAAATAGTTCTGTGAATATCAGCATTCCTGAGTGAAATCCTCCAGCTCCACCCCCAGCAAATTTTGTTAATTTCTCTTTTTAAAAATGGTTACCTTTATGCCAGGAAAGTGGCTCTTGGTCTTCCCTTGGATTCCACTTGGATCTGTTAGCCATACTGCCAAGACAAACACGGGACTCCTGGGTTGGCAGGGTGGGGATGGAGACTGATTTTGAGTTGTGTCTCCTGTTCCTCACACCTGGATTGGACTTAATTTCTTTGCCCTCAATTCTCACTTCCACGCTACTTGTTTCAACTCTCCTTGGCTGTTCACCTTTCTCTTTGGGCATGTATTCAACTAATATATGTAACTTTTTAAGTTATTTAAGTAATGCATATAAATTATAGAATACCTAGAAAATACAACTATACAGGGAAGGAAATTGCCCCCTCCCCCAGTAGTTCAGACGGAATTACTGTTAATATTATGTTGCATGCACTTAGACTTTTTTCTTTTTTGGGGTGGGGCATGGTGAGGGACAGAGGGAGAGAGAGAATCCAAAGCAGGCTCCACACCAGCACCCAAAGCAGGGCTCCGTCTCACAGATATCATAATCTGATATCAGGACCTGAGCCAAAATCAGGAGTTGGACACTTAACCAGCTGAGTCACCCAGGGGCCCCTAGACCTTTTTCTATGCGGACATACACATCTGTGTCCTTTTCTTTTCTATAGCAAATGATTGGGCTTCAACTTCTGTAAGCCATTGCCAAGTTCTGTATTTCAACTATCAAGAGAGTGTTTTGAAAATATTCTTAACTTGTTAAAAACTATTTCATTTAAAAAACTACATTGGGCTTTATAGACATCATCTCCACACTATGTCTCTATTTTTAAGCAAGGAATCATTTTCATCTTGTAAAGGTGAGGGGAAATAACAGGTTTGTTCAGATCAGAAGAACAAAGAGACCAAGTAGAGGAAAGTGGTGGTGAAGGGTCCAAGATGGATGTGAGGAAGATGATGGACTCAGCACAGAAAGATGAAGTAGGATTCTAGCCTGTCGATAAAGGTGTCTGTGTGTGTGTGTGTGTGTGTGTGTGTGTGTGTGTGTTGGAGGGGGAGAAGTATAATAGATGTGTGGAGGATGTCTTTCATGACCTAAAGGAATATTTTGTACCTCTCATGTCTGTGATTCCCTCTTGTACCCTTCTGAGACCCTCTACTCACCATGAATCCTTCTTCCTGTTATTTACCCAAGAAAAAAATCATAACCTCCAGCTAGGAAAATATTGACATGGAAGCTACACTAGTAAAAAGTCATCTGTCTAAACACTTCTCTGAATTGAGGGTCTGTTGCATATTTGAGTAGTTTTTTTTCTTACTAAATTAAAAAGGTTCATTTACTCTAGCTTTATTTTTAACTCTTTATTTTTATTTTTTTTAAAGAATTTTTTTTATTTGAGAGAGAACACAAGCAGGGGGGAGGGGTAGAGGGAGAGGGAGAAGCAGACTCCCCACTGAGCAGGGAACCCAATGCCCGACTCCATCCCAGGACCCCGGGATCATGACCTGAGCCGAAGGCAGACACTTAACCGACTGAGCCACCCGGGTGCCCTCTAACTTTTTATTTTAAAAGCAAAGCCACACATATAATGTTCCTAAGGCTCAGATGGTGACTTGATCAAAATGAAAACAAGTCTTACCCCTTAATTATAAGAGTAACACAGGCTTATTATGTATTTAAAACATAAAACCAGTACCAAAATATCATAAAGGAAAAGAGGTATCTGTTATTTTACCACCCAGTGATCACTAATTTTTATTAGGATGTGTTTATATCTGCAGAGAGAAACTCCTGGAAACATTTACTGAACTAGTGACTGTAGTTGTCTCTGGGAAGATTAGAGGGAGAGGTGGAAAGCCTGATAGAGATGGGTTTAAGACAGGAGGGGATAAACCGGAGACACTTGTACAAAGACGCTTGCATGGAGTTTTGCTGCAAAAAGGAGCAAAGAAATGGGGTTCTAGCTCAATGAGGATAAATGTCAGGAGAAGGTGGTTGGTTAGTGTCTTGCTTTATTTATTTATATTTAGAGAGAAGTACCTGCCTTTTTGTTTACTGATGAGAATGATCAAGAAGGGAAAAAGTTGGTGGGAGAGGATAGAATATGCTGGAACACTGTCCTTGAGAGAGAAGAGGCTCCATGGATGGGTAACTGGCCACTGGGTAGCTAAGAGCTGGGATAGGTCATCCAATAACTGTTGATCTGCAAGGGCTCTTTGTTTAAAAGGATATTAACCCTTTGGTTGTCCTATGTACTGCAAGTATTTTCTCTGATTTTATTTTGTCTCTTAATGGTTTTGTTTTTTCCTGTCAGAAATTTCTACTTTTATAGTAAAAGTGATCAGTTTTGTTTTATGGTTTCAAGTTTTTGGCTTTAGTGTCATGTCTAAAAGGATTTTCCCAAGATTTAAAAAAAAAATTTCTTATTTATTGGTATTCCTTGGTATTTTTTTAAATTTACTTTTTATATTTAAACATTTAGTTCATCTTGAATTTATTTGGCAATTTGATTCCACCTTGATTTGTTTCTAGAGGACTAGCCAGTATCCCCAAACTATTTTGAACAATCCAGTCTTTTGTCATTAACTTCAAATATTTTCTTTATCAATCCTTGGAACCTGTCAAATTCCTTGGGTCCATTTCTAGATGCTTTACCCTCTTCTTTTGATCAGTCTGATTCTTTTTGCCAAGTATCAGACTATTTTCTTAGCTATAATTTTATAGACTATTTAAATATCTGATCGAAAACTTTCCTAGCATTGTATTTCTTTTTTCAAACTAATTCTGGCTATTATCTCTTGTTTATTCTTCAAGATGAATTTTAGGTTCATCTTGTTAATTTCAAAAAAAAAAGTCTTTATTGGCGTGCTTGGGTGGCTCAGTTGGTTAAGCGTCTGACTTGATTTTGGTTCAGGTCATGATTTCAGCACCATCTGGCTTCACACTGGGCGTGGAGCCTGCTTAAGATTCTCTCTCTCCCTCTCCTTCTGCTCCTTCCCTCCCTTGCTCATGCACAGGCACTCTCTCTCTAAAAACAAAATAAAAGAAAAAAGAAAGTCTTTGTCAATATTGGTTTGTTAATTGTGACAAATGCACTTATTTGTGCATTTGTTTGTAAGATGTGAGTAAGAGAGGAACCTGGTAATGAGATATATGGTAACTGTCTATATTATCTTAGAAATTTTTCTGTAAATCTAAATAATTCTAAAACAACAAGTTTATTTTTTAAGTCTCAATTAGAATTTTGAGTGGATTGCACCAGGTTTAAAAATTAATTTTGGAGAAGATTGACTTTTGGAAAAAAGAGCTAACCCTTTCTTCAAGAATGTGGATAGCAGGGGTGCCTGGGTGGTGCAGTCAGTTAAGCATCCAACTCTCGGTTTCAGCTCAAGTCTGATCTCAGGGTCATGAGATCGAGCTCCGCATGAGGCCCTGGGCTCAGTGCCAAGAGTGCTTGGGTTTCTTTCTCCCTCTCCCTCTGCCCTTCCCCCTACTCTCTCTAAAATAAATAAATCTTAAAAAAATTAAAAGAACGTGGATGGCATTCCTCAACATTTTTTTCAAGTCTTGTTTTGTGTCAGATGTCTCCATTTTGAATTTCTTCCTTTTCAGAACTTTTTAGCAGTAATGCCTCTGGCTTCAAAATTTCTTTGAGAATGAGTGTGATTCCATGAATATGTTACAAGGATTTTCCTTTGTGTCTTCACCTTGAAATACTCTGTGGTGTTACTAACATTCGTTTGGAGGGTGGGACCTGTGGAAAAGATGATTAGGCACACAGCCTTCACACCTGCAAGCCTCCGTTTCAACTGGAGAAGCAGGGGACATCTTAATCTTAAGAGCCCCCGTGCTTGATCCTGGTGTTTTAGGGAGGACAGTTTTTTTTATGTAATTGAGCATAGTTGAGTAAACTTTTTCAGATTCAAGAGTGTACAAGCAAGCTGGGTAGGAGCCTTTAGGAATCCAGGCTGCAAAGCACCTGCTCCATCTTTCCTGGGCAGGGCTTGTCTCATGTGGATCTCGACAGATGTTCTTGGTATCTAGCAGCAGTTTCCGGCCAGAGAGCCAAGTCTGTGAGAACAGCGAACCCAGTGAGTTAGATGAAATTGGGATTCTGATAAGCCATCACCTCAAGACCAGACACATGTAAGGAGAGATCCAGAGATTTCTTATATGGTCTGATTGAGATGGTCTATGAAAATACAGTTCCTGTGTGTGTGTGTGTGTGTGTGTGTGTGTGTGTGTGTGTGTGTTGAAGCAGGAATGAAAGTCATGCTGAAAAATCATCTTCCGAGTGGTAGGGGCCAGTAAAATTGTGGAGGTTTTGGACTGTGTTCTCTCCAAAACTGTTGTGAGAAACTGGATTTATTTTTTTAAAGGTCTTATTTATTTATTTGACAGAAACACAGCTAGAGAGGAAACACAAGAAGGGGGAGTGGGAGAGGGAGAAGCAGGCTTCCTGCTGAGCAGAGAACCTGACATGGACATGGGGGCTCGATCCCAGGACCCTGGGATCATGACCTGAGCCGAAGGCAGATGCCTAACGACTGAGCCACCCAGGTGCCCTAAGAAACTGGATTTAAATATTTAAAATATCTCTTAGCTCTGCTCTGAATGTTAAATAGGAGGGAAAATGTCACTTGGAGGAGGTTTGTGTACTGTTTCGAGTGGTGAGGAAGTCTCAGTGGTTCATAAGGGCTGATTTATACAAGCGTTGTTGTCAGGCTGTTACCCATGCAGCTCGTGTCCCCTGTTAAACAGCAGCTGATGACCAGGTTGCATGAGAAGTGAAGTGAAGACAAAGGAGCCATGACTATAAAGAAACTTTCAAAAGAGGAATACAAACTAGGTTTTCATAATGATAGCATTGTTAGAACCAGTAGGCATCTTCCAGAAGGTAATACTTTGAAGGGACCAGTAATCATTTATAGATACCATGTTTTGAGAAATTCCCTGAAGAAATAAATCCAGTGACTTTTGGGTAATTGCTAGATTAGGTATGGATCAAGACTTTTTCTATAGCAGGTGGTAGAACCCCAGTTGAACTGGCATAGGTCAAAGGGGAAATTTAAATTTAGTATCTCAACTGTATTGTATTTTAAAACCCCATGTCTGGATTCAGGGGCTCAGACGATGTCATTAGAACAGTTTCATTGTCTCTTGTCTCTCCTGTTTTCTGTGCTGGCTGCCTTCCCAGACAGGCTCTCTCCATTGTAACAAAAATAGCTCTGGTTTTGGGCATCTACATTCTTGGGCCTGACAAGAATACCTCTCTATTGGTTCTTTAACAAAAGACCCAGGGAAGGCTCTGACTGGCCCGGGTTGGGTCATGTGGCTGGAGAATTCAGTGATCTGATTGGCCAGGTCCTGAGCATGTCCTTACCCCTGGAATCTGAGGAAGAAAAGTGGAAAGGAAAAGGGCCCTGTTTCCAGAGGAAGGTGGGATGGATGTGGAGTGGGCAGAACAAGAAATACTCAATAGAGAATTAAAACAGCCAAAGTTAGGGGCCGCCCAGGTGGCTCAGTCCATTAGGTGTCTGGCTCTTGGTTTCAGCTTAGGTCATGATCTTGCACTTGCGGGATCCAGCCCCACATCAGGCTCTGTGTTGCTCAGTGTGGAGTCTGCTTCGGATTCTCTCTCCCTCTCCCTCCCGCTTACTCTCTCTCTCTCTCAAATAAGTAAGTAAGTAAATAAATAAATATCTTTAAAAATAAATAAATAAATCAAAGTTAGTAAAAGTAAAAGTGGCATGAGCCCTTTTCCCCTCCAGATAACTTCAGAGCTATTTGCCTATAGGGATGTATGATACCTGGAGAGAGAATAAATGAAGGATGGAGCCTTCTTTCTAATGTTCATGAGAAAAGCACTCATTAAAAGATACAATAGTTAGAGTTGTCATAGTATACTTTTTAGTTAAAAGTGACACCAGATAGATTAGGTTTTTGTTAAAAGTCAAAAATGCATCTTTTTCTTGAGATCTGAACTGAAATGAAACACCTGAGGGGAGGAGGAAGACTCAGATTTTTTGAGTAAAAAAATAGCTGGTTGTTTTCTGTAGACTATACTTCTGGAGGAATTTTATACCATGAACTAGCAGACTGCAGACATTCCTTATATTTTTGTTTTTGTTTTTTAAGTTCAATCAAATTTAACTTGGTTGATTCATTTTTAAGTTCTAGGTTCTGTGCTGGATTCATAAAAGAAACTGCCATCATTTGTATATTCTCAGGAACAGAATAATCCTTTGGCTTTTATATATTCCCATTGATTTGTTATATTCCCACTATAAACAATGAAATTACACAAAGAAAAGAGAATGGCTAAAAGGCCTTGCTGATGATGTCTGTGCAGAATTTTATTTAAATATCGCCCTTAGCACGTCACATTCAGGCAGAGAATAAAAATAGCATTCATGTTGAGCTAGAGGTGATTGTGCTAGGTTGCCACCACCTCTGATTTTGTGCAGAAAGAGAATTTAATATATATTCATTTTCCCAAGTCAGATCTTCTAAGTGGATATGAAAGTGAGTTCTGAAAATACTCTGGCTACAGGGAAATTAGATTTTCATTCAGTAAAGCTTTTCAACCTACGAATTCTGGTGTGACCACTAAGGCTTCCTGGGGGAAGTTCCTGTTCTTTTGGCCCCAAGTCCTCTAGTTCAAGTCCAACTATCTCTATGCATGGTGCATCTTTGTGAATGCTGAGCGTTTGTGCAGAGGCTTCTTGTTTCATTGGGCTTGGTTTTATTTTGTTGGTTGTCCTCTCTTAAGTCTCTTTTATGCTATAACTGTCCTTCTAACCCCTAACTCCTCTTTTTTTTTTTTTTTTTCTCATGCTACTGATAAGTTGGAGACAGCAAGTTGTTTGGCCAGTGGAGTATCTTCCAATCTGGATTCAGCAGATTGCTCTTACAGCCTTTTAACTTCAGGTTTCCATCCCCTGTATTGCCTATAAATAGGTAGTTAGATCTGGAGGCTTGCTTAGATTTGGGTTCTTTTTTTTTCTTTTCTTTTTTTTTAGCAAGAGTGGTGTGTTTAGCCTCCTCTCTTGTGTTTGACCTTTAAGGATGCACACTCTTTGAACATGGTTCCAATACCCTTTTCCCTCAAAAGTGGCCCACTAGACAGGGGTGATGGTTCTCAAGGCTTGCAGCAAAGTGTTATTTCCAATACCAAAAGGAATCAAGCATTTAAGCATCTCATAGATATAGCCTGAGTATCAAGGATGGACAGAGAAGAGGGGTTGATGGGTAAATTCCATTTTCTGGATATGCAAGAGTTTGAAGTTTTCCCAGGTGCTTTCCTTCAACCTGCTTAACTCTGCAGAGGTGAGAAGACAGAGGTGAAGATGGGGGGGATGCTCACCTGGCCAAGGACTAGAGGTGGGAGAGAGAAGTCACAGGTGGAGGTTTCCCCTTTTTGAATATTTGTATCAAATGCTAATTACCTTCTTTCTCTCTTTCTTTTCCTTTCTCTCTTTCTCTCTTTCTCCCTTTCTTTCTTTCTTTCTTTCTTTCTTTCTTTCTTTCTTTCTTTCTTTCTTTCTTTCTTTCTTTCTTTCTTCTTTCTTCTTTCTTTCTTTTCTTTCTTTCTTCCTCTTCTGTTGATAAGGGATTTCAGGGCAGCTCTGGTTTTCCTCATCTGTAAAACCTCAATTCCTTCTTATTAATCTTGTTGTGCCTGTGGAATATCAAAATTAATCATTTCTAGAGAAGCTACTCTTCTAACATCAAGTTTTTTTCTGGGCCAGACCTCGATGTACAAGTTTTTAGCATGAAGAGGGCTCATAATTTGTGTTATATAAGAGACATTCTTCTCTTTTTTGCAAACTCGAAGGACACGTGTTTATGTATTTTAAAGCTGTCTAGGAAAAGCGAACTTTCTCAGGATACATTTTTATGCATCCTAAAGCTGTTTAGGAAAATGGACAGCCCACACCGCCACCAGGGATGACGCGGCATAGGCTCTACTGATAACTGTTTCTGCTCAGCTTATTTTCCCTGTTAGGTGGAAAGAATTTTTTTTTTTTTGTAAAAATTGTGCTCAGTTTTGATTGTTACTCTGTCGCATGAAAGTAGGCCATTTCCATCAGCTAGCTTTGTGCTTTCCTTATACCAGAATGAATGTTATGCCTCAGAGTAGAAGCTTGAGTGTCCTGAAGAGTATCTTGACTTGTTCCTCCTGACTGCTCGCCTTTTCTTATCCTACCCACTCCCACGACATTTTAAACCTTCAGCAAGCCGAATTTCATTCATGCCACTAGAAAAAAGAGCTGGGAATTAGTCAAGGGTCTTGATGGTAGAAGTGAACCCAGGATGGGCTTATTCCACCAGAATTGCCTAGCTAGTTTGGAAGGAAGAGAGCCGCGCTGACCTGGACTCAAACCCCATCTCTGCCACTTGCCTTCTCTCTGACTTTGGGCAGATAACTCAGTGTCTTCTTAAATCTTAATATTCTTTGCTGTAAAATGCAGGTCTTACTATTAAGTCCCAGTGAACATTTATTGAGGGCCTGTCATGTGCCGAGCAGTGTGCTTTACTAACCTAGTCTCATTTGATGCTATAATGGTCCGATGGGGAGTTGCTATTTCTCTTTTGGACTAATCTTCTAGGTTAATCTGGAGATAAAGGATCCAGATTAATTTAACTCTTTCAGATGTATCTGCAAGAAACTGAGTAAGTCTGGTTCTCTTGGTATGGGAGGTTGAATAATGACCCCCAATGATATCAAAGTCCTAATTCCTGGAACCTGTGAATGATGCGTTATATAGCACAAAGGACTGTGCAGGTGTGATTAAGTTAAGGATCTTGAGATGGGGAGATCATCCTGAATCATCTGGGTGGGCCCTAAATGTAATAAGTGTCCTTATAAGAAGAAGACACGGGGAGATTTGACTACAGAGGAGTTGTAGGGGATGTGATGAAGGAAGCAAGAGGTTAGAATAATGTGAAGAAGGGACCA
Organism: Zalophus californianus; assembly: GCF_009762305.2. NCBI lineage: Eukaryota > Metazoa > Chordata > Mammalia > Carnivora > Otariidae > Zalophus > Zalophus californianus. The sequence goes on along the minus strand of NC_045605.1, from coordinate 85,051,989 downwards.
AGGGATGCAGGCAAGTTCTAGAAATTGGGAAAGACAAGGAAAGAGCTTTTCCCCTCAGCCTCCAGAAGAAAATAGCCCTGTCCACACCTTGACTTTAGGACAGGGAGGCTGATTTTAGACTTCTGATCTCCAGAATTGTAAGGGAATAAATTTGTGTTTTAAGCCATCAGATTTGTAGTAATTTGTTACAGCAGCTATAGGAAACTGATTTGCTGGAATTCACACTTTTCTGCCTATAGCTTCAATGTTTAAACCTACTTGCAAGTGGGCCAATGAAATTTAGAGCGAACCACTGATACTTGCAGATGATAAGTGCTTCTGGATTTTGTCCTCATGGCATTGGCCGTGTCTGCTGTACAAGTAGCTTCTTTTTAAGCTTTCAAGAGTTTAGAAGGTTCTGATATTCAGTTTTCAAAGCATCAGGTGCTTCCCCACCTCTACTTTGTTGCCGTGTGGAAGGAGGCAACAAAACCAAGATGGAATTTTCCAGTTTGTAGCTTAAACTTCTTTGCACAACCTTTAAACCTGAGGCTGCAATCTGGTGGCCCTCAGGCCAGAGATATTTTGTCTGATCTGACAGTGATTCTATAAAATCTCAGTTATTTGCCAGAATTTTTGGTTGATTATTTGAAAGAGAGCAGGGGCGGGGGGAAGAGGGAGAGAATCTCCAGCAGACTCCCTGCTGAGCATGGAGCCTGATGTGGGGCTTGATCTCATGACTCCGAGACCATGACTTGAGCCAAAATCAAGAGCTGGACACTTAACCACACTTAACCGACTGAGCCACTCAGGCGCCCCATTTGCCAGAATTTATAGCTGAAGTGATCCCATATAAAAATCTTGATTTCTGACTTTTCTGGAAAATGGAAAGATCTGGCAACACCTGGTTCATATAATTGCCGGTCCATGGCTGAAAGAGCAGAGTACTTACTTTCCTCCTCATTATCTCTGTAGGAAGGTAGATCTAGCCACTGTAAACATTTCTACCCTACGGAGGTTTGGGTCTCTTGATTGCTCAGTCTGGTGGGATTCACACTCCATCCTAGGGCTGCTCCATGAATAATAACACCTTGTCTCTGGGTCATGATAAATTTTTACCCCACAACTGTCCAGAGCTTTGTGATTGCTTTATTTGGAAAGTGCATCTTTGGCTCCAGAAATCTCTTCACTGGGTGGTAGCTCCTTGCCCTTCTTAGAAGGCTTTATGGCCCCAGACCTCTAAAAATTCTGCCTTCACTCCTATTTGGTTCATCTACAGCATAGTCAGTGGAACTTTTTAAGACTAATTCTCTTGGAGGAAAAGCTTGGCTTTACTTGACCATCTAAGCTAGTAGCTGGGTCTGTTGTTCCAATGGCAGCCACCATCATTCTGAGCCAATCTGTCTCAGATTAAGTCCTGCTGATAACAGTTGTCCATCCAAATGACTAGATTCTCTATGATGGCTTCCCCCAGGTTGCCTCACAGAGAGAACTTTTAGAATCCTATCACTTCCTGATACTAGCAAATGATTATGTGCATTGTAAATATAATAGTTCCCCACAACAGCAAGGAATATCCTCCCCCTCCCTTTTTTAAAAATGAAATCACCGAAAAGGTGATTTTCAAAGGTAGAGATAATATGAAATGGGATGGAAAGCAAATGTTTTGGAAGCCAAATTGAGTAAAAAAGATTTCAACAGTTGGGGATGACTTGCTAAAAGAAATAAAATGGAATTTGAAGGATAAATGTGTAGTCTTGAACTGCAGTTAAAAAAATCGTATCTTCAAGCTCAAGGTTGGAGATACGTGCCTTAACGGTGGTTCATGCTTGGACATTGAGGATTCTATTTGACTGAGGACCATCGTGACCTGAGTGATAAGAAGTGATGTGCCCTTAGATGTGTTCATTGAGCCCTGACAGCCTGTGAGCCTAATGCATTGTGTTTGACTAGCATACTGATTTTGAAAAATTGGCAGTGGAATCCCTTTGGGGAAGGCATTTATGGTACACCCCCAATTCTTAAGGTTTTTGTGTTTACGGATGGTCCTCCTCCCCCCGCTCCCTTATAGTAGCACTCTCCTGGGGGCACTGGGGTCCATTTCGAGCCCACATGTTGAGAGAGAATTAACAAAGGAAGGGGGTCAAGAAGAGGATGATGCAGATAGGAAAGGAATCAGACACCAGTTTATGTCATAATCACTGAGAGAACCACAGCTCTCTACCTGGTCCAATACCTGAAGGACTGTCATGTGGAAGAGGAGTTAGATGCAGTCCTTCTCGTGGAACATTTATAGACTACGCGCCTTCAGTCACCGGGCTGAGAGGATACAGAGAGGAGCAAGTTGGTCTCTGTCTCCGAGGCCGAGTTTACCGCAGAGCAGAGGGGACCCACAGAGATGGCTGTAAAGCACACAGTCTCTGCGGTTCTCCAGAAGACAGAAGGGAAGAGACCGACTTTAGCTGGGCTTAGAAAGGCCTTTCCTCATTTCCTCACGATTAAAGCCCTCCCCCAATGGAATGGGCTGCCTTAAAAACTTGCCAGCAGTTGTATTTCCAGCTGTTGACGACAAGCTACAGGAGTTTGGAATGAGGGTTGCAGTAGATGACTTTTCTCCCTCTGTTAGTGTATGGTCCCAAGACCACCAACCTGCTTTCCTTCACTTACCCAGAGAGAGTGGTCACCATATGAAATGCTTGTGGGTTGTACTCAGCATTTTGGGCAGACCACACGGGGAAGGGTGTTGGTTTGCAGGGTTTCCGAGTGTGGAATTGCACTGATGTGTCGTCTGTCTTCTGGAATCGCCAACGCCGGCAGGCAGGGCCCAGCTGTAGTTTTTATTCATGGACCTGGGAGAAGAAGCAAAGGGCGTATTTGGCAGGTACAGTCTTGTTTCTGGTTGCTTCTTTTGTGTGTTGGCTGCATCTGGCTCTGAGGATCATGTCATTACCGGTGAGTGGGGCAGCACTTCCTTTCCTGGGACAAGTATTTTGAGGGAAGCCTATTTCCTATGCCTGCCAGGAACCCAAATAACATCACATCCAGCTATTAGCTGCCAAAATAAGAGATTCCTAATTCTTACCCTTTGATAGCACAACTTTAAAGTAATTCAGATTTCTGTCGTGTCCCTTAGAGATCCCTCAGCCTTAGAAAATGTGTCACCTTTGGCTCCATGCAGCGACTAAACTGAGCAGAGGCAGCATCTCTTCACAGCCTTCAAGGCAGAATGTTCTGGCAGCATCCTTCTTGTCCTGTCCTCTCTCTGCTACCACATGGCCACTGTCATCAGCTCTTGGCGTCCTCACGGTCTATAGAGCATGATTGTAAGGAAAGCAGACAAGGCCTCTTTCTTGGCAACTACATTTTAAGGTCCAGAGAGGCAGATGTTATCTGGATTTGGCATTTCTTTCCAATTCTTGCATGTTTAACCCCGGTTTAGTTCTTCGGGACATTTCCCCCTACCCCCAGATATGTCAGAAATCACCTGGAGGATATGGAGACAAAGTGTAGTAAGTTCAGTCGAGCAGAACTGCCACTCAGTTCCCCAAACGGCTATCATTGCTCTCTGCAAGGCAGACAGGCAGTTGTTTCTAAAATGCTTGGAGCCAGAATTCAGTGTGAAACCCCACAGCTGCTGTGGCTGTGGGACGTGTGGACAAGTCAGTCATCCTGGCAGACACCCTTCCCCTGCTGGGATTCTCTCCCCTGGAGAAGTGGAGGGGAGCCAGCCCCAGGGTTTCTGCACACCCTCAGCTGGAGTGGGCCGATCGGCCAAGCTACCTGCCTTCTACACTGGGACCCGTGGCGTCTCTAGAGTAACAGAGGCAGAGGGCGGAGGTTCTCAGCCCTGACAGCAAGTTAATTACACCTGGAGGCTTGAGGGGAGGGGAAACAGTGCATGGACCCCATGACTCCCCAGAGTTAATTTTGTAAAGCAGCTTTATAAATTCCACATACCGAATAGTTCACCCATTTGGAGTATACAAATAAATGGTTTCTAGTGTATTCAGAGGGTTGCATGCCATTCCCACAATTTTAGGACATTTTCAGCAGTCACTCCCCATTCCCCCCAACTTCCCCAGGCCTAGGCAGCCAGTTACAAATCCACTTTCTGTCTCTACAGAGTTTGCCTGTTCTGGACATTCTGTGTAAACGGAATCACACAGTAGGTGTGTCCTTTGTGGCCAACTTCTTCCCATAGCCTGTTTTCAGGGTTTGTCCACATTATCATGTATCAGTACTTCCTACATTTTTATTGCTAAATAATATTCCCTTTTATGAAGATACTATAATTCCTTCATCCCTTCATCAGCTGATGGACCTTTGGGTTGATTCCACTTTTCGGCTGTTATGAGTAATGCTGCTAATAAACAATGTGTACAAGTTTATCTGTAGATACATGTTTTCATTTCTCCTGGGAATATACCTAGAAGTAGAATTTCTAGGTCATATTGTAACTTTAGGTCTAATCTTTTGAGGAGCTGCCAGACATTTTCCAAAGCAGCTGCACCATTTTACAGAGGCATTTCATAAAAGCTCCCTGTGCTGATTCTAGATGTGATTATAACGTGCTTCCCATGTAGCTAAGAATCCTTACTCTGCCTCATTTGGAAGTAAAAGAGCAGCAGAATAGATACCAGCTTTTACCTAAAGGAGAGAATACTTGTCGAGTCTTCACTTCTTCCAAGTTGTTCTTCTCAGCATTCCACAGCCCTCTGCTCTCGCTGGCAGCCCAAGATGAACCTGAGCCCCAACTAGAGGACTAGCCAGTCTAATGCTGGGTAGGATTATCCAGCGTCCACTGACACCACGGGTTGCCTGCAAAGAGTTAAGTTGATCTGGAAAACTGATCTGTAGGTTAAGTGCAGCAGGGCCACAGATGTGTAATCCCCACTTCTGAGAATGTGCCATTTCTTCTTTGTCATCACTTTCTTGGTGCTATCTGGTAAAAACTGAGTCATGATGTGCCGACAAAAATCCATTGCACTTAATGTGGAACTTGAGGTATCTGCTCATTCCTGAGATATTCCCAGCTGTCAGTCCTGCTGGCTAGATGGTAAACAACTTGCTGGGGATGAAATCCTGCCACTGTGACTTTTCCCAGCTTGTCTGAGAGGCATAGACCCAGACGACCAGCCTGTGAGAACCTGAGCATGAGGGAGGGCTTCGTGGTGGGGACTCGAGGGTTGAGCAGCCCCGCCCTTCACAGAGGCCTGTTTCCAGAGTAGTCCCAGTGGAGGGACGCAAAAGCCAACTGTCCTTGTCCTGCGAGCTTTTTAAAAACCTTCCTTCTGCTGCAGATGCACACTTCCAGATGGTACCTGTGGACCGACCTGAGCCTTGTCCTTTCTTTGTGTTTGCAGCCATGGCACAGGGTATGAGAGTGATAACCACACGACGCCCATCCTCTGCGGCGCCCAGTACAGAATACACACCCACGGCGTCTTCAGGGGCATTCAGGTGAGAACTCGGGGAGGGGGGCCTCGCTGGAAGGGGACTTGTATGCCTCTTTCCCTTCTCAACAGCCTTTCTCTTCCCTGCTGATGGCCATGTGGCCATGGCAAGTCTGGTCCTAATTACAGGCTCCTTTGACAATAGGGACCTCTCCACTTCCACTAGGGCAGAGAGGACAGCCTCCTCTCCATAGGTCCTTGTGACCACGGCCTTGTTCCTGACTCAGTCCAAGATGCTTCTGGCAGAACCCCATCCCTCTCCCTTTGACTGGTTAATTCACCTTTCCAGGTGGGCTGTGCAGCTCTTGCAACGAATGACCTGGACCCTTGGCTTCCAAGTCAGACCCTCGACTTGGTCTGCATTGTCCAATGCCTGAAGCTGACTCTTCTCTTGCCAAGTGTTCTACTAATAACAGTAAATAATGACAATAACAGCACCGCCGTGTGGGTGCCGGATGCGTTCTATATGCCAGGCAGTGTGCTGAATTTTATATACGGGCTTTCTGTCTTCAAAGACTTAATTTTTTAGAGCAGTTTTAGGTTTAAGGAAAAATTGTGCAGAAAGTACAGAGAGTTCCTGGATCCTCCCTCTTCCCCCTCCTCCCTATTATTAACATCTTGCCTCAGTATGATACGCTTGTTACAGTTGATGAGCCAGTATTGATACATTATTATTTTTTTGAAACATTACTGTTAACAAAAGTCCATAGTTTACATCAGGGTTGGCTTTTTGTGCCATGGGGTTCCATGGGTTTTCTTAAATGCATAATGCCACGCATCTACCATTACATTATAGTACAGAATAGTTTCACTGTCTAAAAATAAAAATGCCTGTGTTCCACCTATTCATCTCTCCGCTCTTTCTCTCCTCCCCGACAACCACTGATCTTTTTTACTGTCTCTATAGTTTTGCCTTTTTCCAGAATGTCGTACGGTTGGAATCATACAGTCGGTGGCCTCTTCAGACTGACCTCTGTCACTTAGCAATATGCATTTAAGGTTCTTCCTTGTCTGTATTTTATTTTTCCATTTAGTCCTCAGTGTGCCTTTATAGGTGGGTACCGTTACGTCCATTTTACGGATGAGGAAACTGAAGTCCAGAGAAGATGCGTGACTTGTCCACAGTCACATAGCTAGTCATGACATGAGTCTTGTCTGATTCCGGGACCTCTGTTTTTAAGCACCGTGTTGCATTGCTTCTTAGGGAGACAGAGGGCCGTGAACAGTTTGTGGGGGGAGGGGTCTCCAAGGAGAGTGAGGGAAGTAAAGTAAAAAGGGAAACGTTTCGGAGAATTCGGGAAAGTCCATGGCAGACCACCTCAGCAGAGCCTCTTTGGGGAGGTCAGAACCGGACATGGTTACCAAGGGTCTGCATTTGTGACTTTCACTTATGAGTGACAGCAGTGATACTTTCACGAGAATAGTCAGTACTCTAGAAGTAAGTTGTGTGCGAGCCGGGTCCCCACATGAGGTGTGGCGCAGGTAGCTCTGAGATGTTCTGGTTTATGTTTCCAGGAGCATCATGGTGATAGGACAGCATGCTCCCTCTGCCCAAACCTTCCAAGGGTGACAATAAAGGTGAGGGTGACAAAAAGCCAAAATCTGATGGAGGTACAGGAAGTCATCCCAGTCTCTCCTCCTGGCATCCTCCACCAGGGTCCTTGACTGACCTTGACAACGCGACTTTGTATCCTGTTGGTGTGTGTGCTGCATCTAGATTGAACCAAAAGAAATGAAGAAGCCCCTTTTGCCTTCCTTTCCACAAAGCCCAGTTTGTGAGACTCACTGTCATGGCTGCTGATAGACTCCAGACCTCACAGGTGTTGTTTCACCACCGACTCGTTTTCTCCTAGAGTCTGATAGTCAGACGCAGCTGGCTCGCCATTTAAATTTACGCCACCCTTTGACCTTGAGACCCTCTGGCCTATCAACAGCAAATTTGTATGTCACCACAGTACTTCTCCTTCAAAAAAGATCTCACAGTGCAAGGCAGTGCGAAATAGAATCTAGACTATAAGCATGGTGTGGAAGATGCACAGAGCACAGGATGGGTTAAGCTCAGAGGCAGTTCTGGGTCTTAACAGAAAACATGGATGTGCACTTTGGTCTTGAGTTGCACATCTGTAAGGGAATGAGGAGGATTCAGTGGCCTCTGGGGCACTCCCACTTCTCCCGTCCATGAGTCATTGATCCTGAGAGCCGGAAGGAGAATTTGTTTCTGTGTCCCCTTAGCACCTTGTCATGGAGAACTGACCATACACGTACCCATTCCCACAAGGTGAAGGGAATCAACAGTGAAGGACATAGAAAGTGTCCGGAAGGCAGACACAGTGTTTTCTGGTCTTTCTATTAAGTGGTTACACTGGCTACACTATTGGACTCTGATGGTTTCAGCCCCTTCACAGAGAGAACCCCCAATTCTCAGGGGCTCTTCCTTCCTTGTCACTTACTCCCACCTGGAAAGCCTGGTCAGTTTGGGGTTCATTCAGTATCCCATGTTTTTCTCTAATAAGGACTCCCCCCCATACATGGCCGACTGGGCCTGAGGTCATGTGGCCGTGTGTCCAAGTGGGAGGAAATAGATCCTGGGACTTTGGATTTCCAGACCTCACTGCCTCAAGTGGAAAAGCTGAGAGGCAGGATGGATTGGGAGCTCTTGCAGTCACCAGCACTTCTTTTCTAGATCGTCTGGATCAGCAACCCCAAACAAACTTCAGTGAAGTACCAGTTCTGGTTGATGAGTAGTAATGATGTTGGCATGATGCACTGTAGCATGTCCTGATCCCGTCATCCATTAGTGATGTCTGCTGTGGGCATCTGGGGTATGGATGGGAGTGGTTTTAGGTCTTATATCTGTCATCCCTTCTTTGGGTATTTTCTAAAGCTCACTTCCCCTCGGGACTGACATGAATGTTCACATGTGGCTTAAAGCCTCTATTTCTCTTACACTCTGCTCATAGGATGTGCGACGTGTGCCCGGAGTTGCCCCGACTCTTGTCCGGTCGGCATCTGAGACCAGTGAGAAACGCCCCTTCATGTGTGCTTACCCGGGCTGCAATAAGAGATATTTTAAGTTGTCACACTTACAGATGCACAGCCGGAAGCACACTGGTAAGTGTGTCCCCTGTCCAGCCTTGTTTCCCGTGGCTTATGGGCAAGGGTAGTTCGAGAGCTCCTGTTCCTGCCTGTCACACTGCTAAGGACACAGGAAATTTCTTGGATTGACAGTAGGCAGTGCTTTGAAAGGTCTGGCCAAGGTGATAAAAAAAAAAAAAAAAAGAAAGGCTGCAGGGGCATTTTGTACCCCGATTGTCCATCCTTTAATAAAGAATTCAGTAACTGTCTTCAGGAGGGCAGAGCAGAGTGGTAGAAAAAGAATTCCACTGAACTAAAGAGACTTAACTCGTGTTTGAATTCTGGCTTCACAACCAAGTGGTGAGACCTTGAGCAGTTACTTAACCTGTCTTTGAACTTAATTTTGTCTCATGGAAAATGGAGTTGGTAATGCATATCTTATTCCAGTGTTAAGACTAGATTCACTTTTTTTTGAGAAAGAGAGAGAACAAGCAGGGGAGAGGCAGAGGGAGAGACAATCTCAAGCCAACTCCATGCTGAGGATGGAGCCCAATGTGGGGCTTGATCTCATGACCTGAGACCATGACCTGAGCTGGAATTAAAGAGTCAGATGCATAACTGACAGAGGCATCCAGGCGTCCCGAGTCTAGATTAACTTTAAATCAAGTTAAATGCAAGGCATTAGATATGAAGCACCTAGTATATTACCTTATGTCAATAAGTCTGAATAAACAATAGTGTAACTATCAGAAAACTGTTAGCATCTCTGAAGAGAGAGGACCTATTCTGGGAGTTTGGTAATCAGATTGTTTTGAGAGATTGATGGGCAAGGTCAATAAGACTTAAGGAGAGATGGTCCAAAGAAGAAGTGAGCTGTGTGGGTTAGTAATAACCAACCAGATAGGAATGGGAAAATGGATTTGTAGATTTAATTTTTGTTTTCAATCTTAAAAAAATGATTTTTGATGATGTGTCAAGGAAAATTGGATTTTCCCACAGGTCAAGGGATCTACCTTCCCCTGGGAAAGAATTGGCCTCGTCTGGTTGTTGGCCACGTTGAGTGTGAACAGCCATTTCACAAATGTTTGCTCTTGGCCTGTGGGCCCTGGATGGGAGTGTGGTTGGGTCTCCATTGCAGGGAAGCAGTGAGAAATACAGGCTTTCCCATAGGGGAGCCGGTGGGGTTTTTTCCCCCCTGTAACTGGAAAGACAGTTTCACTGTTGGAATTACCCTTACTATTTTGTTATTACTGCTTATCTTGCTTTGGGGGAGTTGAAGAAGAGAACGAGCTGCATTCATATCTCTTCAGATCATTGGACTTTGCTAAGTTGTGTTTGGAGGATGCAGTTCTAGAACAAACCTGAGTTTGCACTCAGTAGACCTCATGCTCCGAGGCTAAAGATGAGAGAACTAAGGGCCTGGTATATTTTCACATGTTTCTTCAAATGGGATCATTTGAAAAGTATCTGTGAGGGTTATAAAGAAAAACGATAAAGTAAAATTGTGGCCGGAGAAATGCAAGGGAATACGCTGAAGGCAATATGGTTGTAGAAAGCTTGACTGGGGAAGAGACCCTTAGCAAGAAGTGAGGGGGAGATGTCTGTGTGAAGCGGAAGCTGTGGGCGTGGTAACCCATGACCCCCAGATCCACCGGAGGCTTTAAGAAGCTCTTCTTTGCAGAGGACAAGGAGAGTGGCCCGGTATTTGACAGTCCTGCAGCCCTTTTCTTGAAAGAATGCAGTCTTTTCTTATCTACGTATGACAATAGTACAATTGTTATATTAAGTACTTTTATATTAAATATTTTTTATGTGCCAGACTCTCTACATGCATTATTCCACTTAATCCCCACACATTGACCGGTTATCAGGTGGGTAGGATATAGTGGAAGCAGGACCCATGCTCATGGCTTTCAACTCCAAGTCACAAACCCCCTTCTCAAAGAGTTGATGGTCTGTTTTGGAGCTAGGATACACACAAATGAAGACAGATTAAGAGAGTATATGACAATGTACTAAAGCAGAGGCTGGAGGAGCTGAGAAGAGTTGCTGATTTGAGCTAAAGTCATCCCAGAAGGAGGAAGCACTTGGGCTAACCATCAAAGGGTCGGTAGGGTACGGTAGAGGAAGGTAAAGAAGGAGCAGAAGCAGAAAGGCAGGGAAAAGAAATTCGACTGAGTAGGGCTGTTTAAGTATAAGGCACTGGGCTAGATACAAATACAAAGTGAAGGAAAGGCTCCTACCCTCGGGATTTTCCAGCCCCTGGAGGAAGGTAGCTCTGGACACAGCCTACCATGTTAGATGTTCTGTAATACATTCTGTACTGAGGAAGAGAAGGGCTTTTAATCTGAACATGAAATTTCCAAGAAGCATTGCTGAGGAAGCAGGTGGCATTGGTGAGGGACGTACAGTTGACTTTTTGACGGGGAGGAATGAATGTGGAGATAGGGACAAAGGGCATTTGGTGTGAGCAAAGCGCAAGGCAGATTTTGGGAATGGTGAGCTCTGGTATAGCAGGAATACAGATTAATCAGGGGAACAGAGGAGGCTACGAGGCCGGAAAGACAACGAGGGCAGGCCCTGCAACAGAAAGAACAGCTGGCCCCGGGATGGCTTCCTCTCTATCCCAGAATACCGGTGACTCAGAATTCTCATTAGAAGTTGGGAAGGCCCAAGGTGTCTCAGTGCACTCATGGAGCTTCGTTCCCAGTGTTTGGCTGAACTTTCTCTAGCAAGGACAAGGGTGGGGCTTCTCCCTTCTGAGGCAGGAGGTTGTGCAATCCCACTACTGACCTCTCTCGGATAAAGGAATACCGACACCTTTCTTAATACTTTGGTTCCTGGTTTCACTTGAGTGTCTCACAACCATGGAGCTGTTTAGGCTTGATCCAGAAATGAGAAGTCAGTAGCAGAGAACACCAAATCTTCAGGCCATAAAACATAAAGCACTTATTACATGGGGCCAGCTCCAAGGCCTATCCATCGCAGAATTCTGCCTCCAACTCAGTTGAAGAGTTAAGACTTCTTTGGCTTATGATTTATCTAAAGATTCTCTACCAGTATTTTTGGAGCATGCCTCTGGGCTTGGCACTGGGCAAAGAAACCCTTTATGTGGATGGCCTGGTTCAATCTGTTTATAAATCCTTTGAATTTGTGAGATTATTGGCCCCCTTTCTCAGTAAGGAAATGGCACCTCACCCAGAGCTTTACGTTACAGAGCTGGATGTGACCCTAGTGTGCAACTTCAGAACCTGAGCTCCCATCCACTTATAACTCAGAGGTTAGGGACCATCCTCATACAACCAGTCCCCCATTCTACACTCACTGTCCAGGAGCCTGTGTGCAGGAGGGCCTTGAACCTCACATAGCAGCTAACAAGGTCTACCGGCATGCCTTAGGTATTTGGGGATCCCTCAGTCCCAGTAGGAGAGGTTGCCTTTCATGCGATCCCCATTTCCAGCAGCGTTTTCAAACGGCATATGTGTCTTCCCCAAGGTGAGAAACCATACCAGTGTGACTTCAAGGACTGTGAACGAAGGTTTTCTCGTTCAGACCAGCTCAAAAGACACCAAAGGAGACACACAGGTTTGTAGGCTCACTTCTCATTGCTGGCAGTTATGTTCTCTTGGGTTGCAGTTGATTTTGTGATTTTCTTTATTGTTGAATGTAGATGTGAGAGGTTTAGCCATTTGCTTAGCTTTTCCCAATCATCATGTTCTCTCCCCGCCCCCCCCCCCCCGGAGATTTTCCTTTTCTGAAGGAAAAAAAAGACTAGGAAACATCCCACATTTCTCCTGCAAACCGCAGAACGGTGGGATCCCACTAGCCATGTGCTGATGATACACCGAGTAGCAGTGAAGAACAGGGTGGTGGAGAGCACAACCCAATTTGTAGAGTGTGATTCACTTTTTCAGTCTTGGACACAGCCGAGACTCTGGTGGAAAGCTGGATGTTTGTGGTTAAGGAATAGTTGTTCCCCAGACAGAAGCAGGTCATCAGGGATTACTGTGCGGAATCAGGTGGTTCGTGCCAGGCCTGGGGCGTGGGGGACATCTGAGGGAGAGGCAGACATCATCACCAGGGGGCTGGAAATGCCTGGCTCGTCCGGCCACCTCCAGGAAGCTGGCCCCGGGGCCTCATTACGCTCCCACATTGTTAGGGCTGCGGCTAGACCTTCTCTGTCCATTTAGGTGTGAAACCATTCCAGTGTAAAACTTGTCAGCGAAAGTTCTCCCGGTCTGACCACCTGAAGACCCACACCAGGACTCATACAGGTAAAACAAGTGCGTAAACTTTTCTTCACATTTATTTTTCATTATTTTTTTAAAAATACTGTTGAATGAAGTTGTTTGTGATGTGAGAGATTGGAAAAGAGGAGTGTAGAAGTTCTGAGCAGGTTTAAAGAGAGAAAGAACAATGCATGGCTGTCTTTAACTAATAACATTGTTTCAGAAGGGATAGGGTGGGGACCACAGAGCAGAAGGGAGATGTGAGAAGAACACTCTTTTACTGCATGTCCAGAATGAAGGGAGGAGGTGAGCTAGGTCCCCACTGTTACCAGTTTGCTACATTATACTGTGTCACTCAGTTTGATTGGATTATCGACTTTACAAACAGCAGAAATTCTCGCAAGCCAAGTATTTATTCTTCCGAGAGCTCACATTTCATGACACTATTTTCAGAGACCTGAATCCTTGCTGGGCTAAAAGTTAATGTCCCAGGAGCAGACATGGTTTCTGCCAGACTCATATCAGCCTATGGATATTATTTCCTTTGTGCTAGTATAGAGAGGAGAACAGGACATTTATTCACTGGTCGCTGAAAGTTTTTGCTTTTCCACAAGCTTGGTGTGATTCATAATGAAAAGAGCACCACCTTTGTTGTGTATTTTCTAGCTTTGGAAGGAGGGCCAAGGCTTAGGGTTATCTCGCTGTATCTTTGCAACATACTTCCTTGTAAGAAGAAGAAGGTAGGCATGTTTTATCCCCATTTTTCAGATGAGGAGACTGAGGCATGTAGTGATGAAATGACTTGTCTACAGTCCCAAAGCTAGTAAGAAGCAAACCCAATTCCTTCTGCTCCCAGCCCACCCTATCCCACAGCCTTCTTTCTTGGTGAAAGAGCGTAGGTTCATCTCACAGCCCAGGGAGGATAGGAATCAGGAAGAGAGCCAAGGTCAGCAAAGCTGAGTGCCATTGGGAGACTGAGGAGAGTAAAGACCAACAAGAGAAAGGGTTGGGCTTTGTCCATTGGAAGATGACCTTTGACAGCATGGCTGGAGGTTGGAGTGGACGGCCAGGAGCCAGATCAGGAAGAGCAGAGGAACAGTGAGTGGGAGGTGAGGGAAAATATGAGGTCATGAGCCCCCGTGCAGCTGCAGATTCTCAGCCTGAATAGGCTGCCGTTTATAGACAGGGTCAAGGTACCTGTGCCCCAGAGTTGGTGGGGTGGGCATCTCTTCTGCCCTACTCAGGTGCCTCTCGTGTTTCTTCTTTTCCTTAGTCCTGAGCTCATAATTTGGTGAGGAAGTTATCGTCCCTTGTATCCTGCCCCCCTCCTCCTCCAACCCTATGCATATCTGTATATGCACAAAATGGCCCACGTCACTGGCAGACTGTTTTACCCTGTATTTGATCAGCCCCCAGTTCTGACCCTCGGACAGTGCTTCCCCTGGGACATTCCTCCCTGTGTGTCCCAACCAGTAGTTCTCAGAGGAGGCAAAGTGGGACCAGTGATACCCTGGGAAGATCTCCCCGATGGTACAGATACTGGCTCCCGTGGCGTTTTTACTTAGGATTAAGCCACAGCTCGATCTCTGTTAGGGCCAGGCCTGGGAGGTGGGGTACTGCCAAGGGCATGGGCTTTGGAATAGACAGACCTGGATTTAAGTCCTGCTTGGGTCTGCCCTCTCTAGCCGTCTAGCCTCATCTCCAGAGTGGGGATACTAATACTTGTCTTACAGGGCTGTTGTAAGGAATACATGAAATAATGTATGTAGATGATGCCCAGCACATGGCTGGGCATATATTAGGCATTTCATAAATGCTGATTATCCTCCATGTCCAGAATGAGGCTTGGAAGGAACTTCTGAGAGCTCCTTGGATGGAGTGGTCTCGATCTTTTGGCAAGCTCGTTAAAAATCTTAAAACTAAAAAAGAAAAAGAAAATCTTAAAACCATGCCTCAACTAGAACGGGGATTATGCTCTGAGCAACACTTTGAGGTAAAAGAAGCAAATGTCCTGCAAACTGGTATCAGTGACTTATTTAAAAATGCCCAGGCCATCCAGAACATCTCCACAGACAGAGATATTAAAGCTACAGTCACAGCTCTACTATAGGAGGGCAATCAGTCAGTAATATCCAGTGTGATGATCCTGAGCCCCTGCAGCCCAGTGAAGCCCAATTCCCTGGGAAGACAGTGGAGGGGAAACATTTATGCAATTCACAAAACGGTCTAACAACAAAGGTTGAAACAAATGTTTTCCCCTCGATTACATACAAATTGCCCAGACGCTTTGATGAACTAGACTCATTCCTTCCCTGCCATTTCCCCAGTCCTCTGACTTAATAATATTTCATACTTTTTATGGTAGTTTAATCCTGAAGAGCGCAGAGGTGCTGCCATTTCAAGGCTGCCCATGGAATGGGCCCGATTTGTTAGCCTAGGGAAAGAACTAGAGGGAATTGGGAGTGGGTGCCTTGGGATGATTTAACTCGGGCATTTGATAGTTGAACTTGTGCCCGGTCTCTCTGCTGCAAGCGTCTCTGACTGGTAATTGTGTCAACAGGTGAAAAGCCCTTCAGCTGTCGGTGGCCCAGTTGTCAGAAAAAGTTTGCCCGCTCAGACGAATTAGTCCGCCATCACAACATGCACCAGAGAAACATGACCAAACTCCAGCTGGCGCTTTGAGGGGGTCCGACTGGGGAACACATCTGTGTCCCAGGCAGGACAGTGTGTGAACTCCTTGCAAATCTGACTTAAAAATTCCTCCTCACTCACCTCTCTGAGAAGGAAATGGCAGGTGGTCTTCTTCATCCAGCTTCCAAGACAAGATGCCTGTACTACTGGATCCTACCAGGTTTGCCCGGAGGCGTTGGGCTCTGCTTGGCTTGTTTTAGTTGACTCAGAGGCCCTGGAGAAGTGGCTGACAATGTCCAGTTAGTTAAAATCCCATCTCTGCCATTTGGTCTGGATTTTCCACTGTAAGAAAAGCCATTGTTGATAATGTCCCCCCACCCCCTCTTCTCCTTTTACACTCCTTTTCACTAGGAATGGAGTCATTGTACCATTTTCCATCATAGAATATTTATAGGCCAGGGCATGTGTATGTGTCTGCTAATGTAAACTTTGCCATGGTTTCCATTTACTAACAGCCAGAAATAAATCAGAGAGCAAGGCACTGGGGCTGAGTCCCATCCGACATTCCGGAGGTTAGGCAGGCCGCTAACGTGGAAGGCAGGATGTAATGCTACCAGGCACCTTAAAAAACGTGTGCGTTTCTAGCAGCTGAAGAAAGAATCAGAACTAACCAGTACCTCTGCAGAAAAATCTAAAACAACCTTCCAGTTCAACTAATTCAATGTTAACATTAGCACAATGCTGTTGAGAAATTGTCCTTGGAGATCTGAGATTTTGGTTTTGTTTATTTTCGACTTTTTTGAGTTGTAATCACGTGCATCTTCAGAGATGTACATATCTCCTCACACAAAGGAAGTGGAATTCATTTTTATCATCTGGGGTGTCCTTAGAGTGTACAGACCACGATGGGTATGTGGCTTCAAGTTGTAAAAATTAAAGTGATTCTAGAAGAAAATTGGGCTGGTCCAGGATCTCCACTGATTAAGACTGTTGTTAAGTAACTTTGAGTCTACCAGTGTATGTGACAGAATGAGACTTACTAGTGTGAGGAAATCCATTGTTTAACGGTGGTTGAGTGTGTGTGTGTGTGTGTGTGTGTGTGTGTGTGTGTGTGTGTGTGTGCATGTGTGTGCTTAAAGGAGGGTGTTTATTATTTACTGTTGCTTGAAATTACTGTGTAAATATATATATCTGATAATGATTTGCTCTTTGACAACTAAACTTAGGAAATGTATAAATGTTAGATGCATCACTGTTTTGGTGTTGATCTTACAACGTATCAATGATAACACTAAAAATGTAACCTGCATTTTTCACTTCACTCTCAATTAAAGTCTATTCAAAAGGAAAGTGGCAAGATTTTATCAGCTACATTGTGTTCAAACCTTAAGAACAGTTGAGACTGTCTTAAGCAGGTAAGAAGATGCTACCGGGCATCGATGATCACTAGTGTAGTCTATCCACGTCCTGCCTACTCTCTGTTTCTTTCTGTCAAACCTCAGAAGGCAATTATCCTTCCTGGAACCAGCCAGTGTCGTAAAGTGATGGTGCTCATGCTGTGGTCTGATGGGTTCGTGGATGGCTTGGTGGGAAGCGCGTTCGAGGGTTTATTTTAATCAGGCTATCCTTGCATCACTTGTTATTCCAGGTCAGCAAATGAGAATAGGGATGCTAATGATGACTGGTCTTTTCTGGAAAGTTCACCGGTACATACTGCAGTCAAGAGGCCATAGGCTGAACACCTAGCACAAGGAGTTGTCAACTGTGGTTGCTATAAATAAGCTCAGCAGGTTGAAAAGTGCTTAGACTTTCCAGGGCAGCAGAGTCTAAAAGCAAAGGTCTACATTATGTATAAACTATGAACTCTCTTTCTGGTTCTGGTGTACGGTGGTCTCTCAGCTGTAAATAAGGAGATTGATTTGGTGCCCCCCCCCTCCCCAGCTCTAGTAGCTTGGAGTGCACATGGGTCCAGGTTTCCTTTCTTCATTTACAATGTATCCAGAGCAGACTGCAGCTCAGCCACTGAGACCCTCTTCAGCAGCTCAGTTTGGGCCGCCTAAAAGTCAGGTCCTGGGGCCCCTCTTCGTTTGCATCTGGCTCTTGCATCACTGTTAATTATAGTTAGTATGGTGACTCATTTGTATCAGCCAGTTTTATCTTTTCCTGCCAGAAGACAGCATTTCTCTGGAGAAGCTCAGGACAAGCATGGCCAACGTCAGCAAGTCAGAGCGAGCCAGGTTTCACAACAAAAGCAAAGCCACATTGTCTCAACTACAAGAGGAAGACCAGAGATTCTCACACAACCTTGGCGGTTTAGTAGGCGACAGTTAAGGTCATGGGCTTTGGTAAACCGACCAACCTGGATTCAAATCCTAAATCACTAGTTTCTTCTTCCGTAAGGTAGGAGCAAAAGATTCCCTGGCTAGGTAGGATTATTGTGAAGATTAAATTTGAGAAAGAAAGAGAGAGAGAGAGAGGGAAGGGAAGGGAAAGAAGAGAAAAGAAAAAAGATCTAGGACATAGCAAAGGCTTAATAAGCATTACCTAGGAAACTAATTACCCAAGAACTTACCTGCTAATTTCCTTTAGCTCTGCCCCCCGGACATCCCCTAGCAGTGTCCAGCCATCTTCATCAGTCAGCTCTGCAAAATGACAAATCCATTTTCATATACCCCAACCAGAGGTGAGGTTTGCAGCAATAGGGCTCTTGCCAGCATCCGTACAGAGATGACATCGGCTTGCTCTGTGTCTTTTGTGAAGCTCTGGGTGGCAGTGAGTGTGTGCTTCTGAGACCCACGGAACTGAGCATCAGTCGATTGTCAGGGTGACAGTTGGTCAGTGGGAGTTCTCTGTCACTCCAGCAAGGGGCTCTGTTTGGTGCACGTATCAAAATGTGCATTTTTCCCTCTTGCTTTACTATGGCGTCTAGTTCAGTATATGGTTCAATGTCTTTGAAAGCCCCCTTCTCCCTTGCTGGATCTTCTCAGACTGTTCCAGTCATCCGTAGCCTCCTCGTGTGACCTTGTGTAGCATTCTAAGTACATAACATTAAATAGTAACTTCGGTGGGTATAGTGCTTTCCCATCTAGGACAACCTGTAAGTTTGACAGGGCAAGTATCATTGCTGCTTTACCAAGGAGAAAGCTGAGGCAGGACTTGGTCTTGGTGTTCCGTATCCACAGCAGCATGCTTGATGGTGTAGACTTGCACTCTGCTCCATTGTTTCAGATCAGAATGGTATCTTCCCAACCAGACTGTGAGCTGCTAGAGAGGAGCAGGTCTCTCCCTTTCCTGAGTTACTTATAGAAAGGCTTTCTCAACCTTCAGTGACCATATGCATCACCCGAGGAATTGCTAAGGGGCATGCTCAGATTTGGAAGTTCTGGGGCAGGGTCTGAGAGTCTGCATTTCTCACAAGCTGGGCCGTGAACCGCCCTTTCCATAGCAAGGACCTGGAGAGAGGGCTCAATTAAATACTTGCTGAAAGGTGACCGATGAGATCTTGCTCTAGACAGGCCACACTGAGCCTGTCTAGCCAAGAGAGAGCAGCCAGGGAAGATGGCCCTGTGCTGTGGTGGCCCATGGAGCTGTGGGTGGGGACATTCATGCGGCACATGTTAGCCCCAGTGAATCCATCCATGAGGAGGTTTGTTTTCCAACCCAGTCTCCCCATTCTCTCTTGGTGACTCGCCCCAAGCAGAGAGGCCTCCCTGGGTGAGACTAAGTGTGCTGTGTATCCAGCCCTTGTACCTTCCTCGGTCTACATCGCCACAGCAGGCCTCGACCTCCCTGACACCCACAACCTGGAATTTTGCGGTTTTGGAGAGAACTTGCTCCCCGTGAGCCAGCAGCCCATGTCCTGCTCCTACCAGGAACCACTTGCTTAGTGCCTTGGGTACCAACGGGCAAAGGCAGTGGCTTCTAGAGCCCTGTCCTCCTTGCCCGGTGTTTGCTCTTCTGGTCTTGGATGAACAGGTGTGTCAGAGAGAGAGGGGTGTGTGTGTGTGTGTGTGTGTGTGTGTGTGTGTGTGTGTGTGAACAGTGGTTCTTGACTGGGGGCATTTTTCTTCAGAGCCTCACAGCTGGCTCTGAATTTCTCACAGGTAAATACCTAAGACAGTAAGGGAAGTCAAGCTTCCACAGGAAGGAAGACAAATCCCTAAAAATATATGAAGGTGTTGGCCCTTTTCATTTAGGTCTTTGCTTCTAATGACCGTGTTAGGTATCAAGTGATTGAAATCTGTGCAAAGCGTAATAAGTAAATTTAAATGATCATGATGATGAAGATCACACCTGGTCTGGTTTCTTGCACTGAGAAAGTAGCTGCTTTAGGGGAGGGCGCCAGGCTTTTCTCTGTTTTTCATGCAAAACCCTGATTCCGTTAGTTCTTGAACTGGCCTAGAGAAGGAATGAGAGAGCCAGACAGCAGAGGAAGGGGCTGGTGGGTTTCCAGCCCAGCCAGCAGACAGCCATGTGTACTCAAGTCCTGAATGAGGTTGGTTTTCAGAGACAGATGAGAACAAACTCCTCAAGACCCAGGACTCTGGAGAGTCAGTGCCTTTAGGCCCAGACTGAAAACCAGCCGGGTATGAGTGGAAGCTTTAGACAGAGAGATTGCAGATGTAAGCTGCAAAGGCAGACCAAATCAGCACATGTGAGCTGAAGAGATAACAAGATATTTTTATGGAGCAGGGGAGGATTGAAGGCCGGTCCGGGGGAGATGGGGCTGAGATAAATGGACAGGGTGGGTTGGTTGAAACAAGCAGCTTTTCCCCTCACAGCGTCCCGGGAGCATTGGGGATGTTGACACTGGGTAAGAAGGATTGCCTGACACGGCAAGGATTCTGAGGGCCACTGAGGAGGCAGCTGGACTCTGGGAGAAAGAGGAAGGAGGGAAGGAAAGAGGGAGACAGACAACTCTGGGAAGAAAGATGAGTCGGATGAGGGATGAAGTGTGGATGTCAGGGAGGTCTGACAGGAAGAGGGGGCTTCTGTCTGACAGGGCCTGACCCCCACGTGAACTGACGCCAGCACTGTGCACACACACCCAGGCTCTCCCATGCTGGAGATGCTCAAATGCGAACACGCAAGTGATCATAACGGGGGCCATTTATTGGACCTTTGCGTGTGGACCGGTGCCAGGCATTCTATTGAGAATCTTCCCATTTTACAGATGAAGAAACAGTTTCCAAGAAGTATGCCCCACAGGGTCATCCGGCTTGGATATGGCAGAGTTGAGATTCTCACCCGACTCTGACTCTTCACCCCTTCCTTGTACCCTGTTTATTCTCCCCTGTCCTCTCCCCACATAGCCAGTTGTAGAGCTCTTTTGCAAAATATGTTTTCATTCAGTATTTTATATTAAATACCGGAACTTAAGAAATGACATAGCATAATGCTAGCCGGACAGTGATAAAAGGGGAAAATTGAGAAACACATTTAAAAGTTCAAGGTCAATGAGTACTTTTAAAAAGCAGCATCCTGCTTTCCCAAGGAGCTGAATGTCAGAGGGAAGGGGCTGAGGAGGAAGCTGTTTGTTTCTAGTGATGGTGGGGGAGGGTGAATCCTGTGTCTGTGTCCCGTAGATAGGACTGTCCCTGCGTCTCAGCAGGCAGCCTCCGTTTTTCTAAGATGTCATGGGGTCCTTAACTATCCAAATGAAGAGGGGCAGGGAGACTGTCACAGATGCCTCTCATCCCCAATTTTTCTGAGGTCTAAAAATATAATGACCACAGCTCCCCCTTCCAGCCCTAGCCCTGGCAGACCTCTCCCCTGGCAGGGGAGGAAGGGCATGGCGATGCTTGGTCAGGGCTTGTGTGGAGATCTTACGGGGGAAGATAATCAAGCAGAGCCCTTTGAGTTCACTGGGTGGATAACACAGAGAGAATTCTGTGGAAGGTTCCTTATGCTGCCATCTAGAGACACTTTTAGACAGGGACCCCCCGAGGCCCCAGGAGAAGCAGCTGAAGAGATGTGAATTTCGAGAGGCTCCCCCATTCCCTAACTGTTCTAGTAACTTCCAACACTAGTGGCAAGACACAATGGTTCTGTTTGCTGATCCGGCCATGCCCCTCTGATGAGAGCAGCCCAGAAAGGCCCAGAGCAAAGGAGGAGTGAGGATTGTTGAAGCCGGCCATGGGGTGAACATGTCCTCCAGGACGCAGGAATATTCCAGCAACGTGACAGAGCCACTGAGAGCACAGGCTCTGCCATCACACTTGGGAGACATCCAACACCTTCCAAACCTCAGAGCTCCCGCTCGTAACAAAACTGTGTGCCTCCAGGGCTTGTCCAGAAGACGGAAAGGGGCCCTGCAGGTGCTTAGCCCACGTGCCCTCAGTCAAAGGCAGCCAGGTCTCTGGCTGTGAATCAGACAGGCTCTTGGCCACCCCCGCCAGCAAGTTATGGTTCCCCTCCCCACCCACTGCACAGAAGAGAGGTGGGTTGCCCTAGGTGAAGCCGGCTAAAAGCCCTCTTGTCCCACAATTGTCTCCATTTTCCTTGCGTGATCCGCCCAGCCCAGGAGGTTGAAGGGACTGGCGATGCAAGGTCACTTCCCCACCTGTCGGTCACCTCAGAGAGGACGGTGTGGTCAGGTGGGACTGGCTGGGACCCACCCTCATCAGGTGTCCTGTGGCATCCTTTGTGTAAGGGCCTTTCTGAACACATCAAAGTGCCTCCTGCTGGGTCACGTGACCTTCCCAAATGAGAGGAAAAAAGTATTCAGAAGCCTTGACACAGGGACTATTTTTTTCCACCAGGGTGTATGGGCAAGTGGGGACAGTATCAAGGAATTGGCAACTCTGTGGGTCTCAGTTTGCAGGCTAGTTGGGGCCTTGGAGACACCTTGCCTTCTAAGTTGCTGGCTGCATTGCTTGGTTAGGTGCCCCAGATGAGCAGAACAGTGGCTCAAATAACCAAAAGCAGCAGTGATTAAAAACTTCTGGTACTGGGTTCTGAAAGGAATTTATAGCGTGTGTGTGTTTAATCTGTAATGGTAGATTCATCTTCCAAATTATGGTCATTTCCATGATGCTACTAAACCTGGATGAAATTGGGGGCGCCTGGGTGGCTCAGTCGGTTAAATGTCTGACTCTTGGTTTCAGCTCAGTTCGTGATCTCGCAGTCCTTGGATCGAGCCGCACATCAGGCTCTGTGCTCAGTGGGGAGACTGCTTGAGATTCTTTCTCTCCCTCTCCTTCTGCCCCTCCCCTGCTTATGTGTGCGCGCACTCTCTCTCTCAAATAAGCAAAATCCTTAAAAAAAAAAAACCTGGATGAAACTGAAAAATTTACTCATTTATCTGACCATCTTCTGCCAAATCGCCAGCAACTTCATTTCATTTTGCCCACTTTCCTCCACACTTGTCCTTTTAGGATTATAGGCTCTATGAATAGATGAAACACGGTTTCGTTCCCCGGATCTGCCACTTACCAGCCCCGTGACTCTGGACAGGTTGACTTAACCCTCACTCTGCTCATCTGTAAGGTGGGACTATAGCATTGACCTCATAGGACAGTTGTGTGGGTTAAATGGGGCCAAGTGCCCGGTGTGGTGCTTGGCACATAGTAGGAATTTAATATACAGCAGCGCTTGCTCTTGTTTTGTCTTTGATACTGTGGGTGCCCACTGGGTATCTGTCTGGCTTGGCATGCCCGGGGAAACCTCTCAGCTTTTCCTGGCACTGTCCCCCAGCTGGAATTTAAGAAGGGGGCCAGGATAACGGCAAGTTGGGCCGGTGTCCTCAGGGCACTCAGTCCCGGTGAGTCTGAGCCCTTTTCCTGCTGCAGGCATTCCTTGCCGGCTCCGGGAGACGGAATGCAAACACCAGGCGAGTTCGGTACCATGCCCCAGACTTCCAGGATGCACTCTTGGAAGCAGATATGTGCGGGCTCCCCCCCGTCAGAAGAGCTCATTAGGACAGTCTGTGATATGGTGCTGAAACCGGAGGCTCGTTCAGGCGGGCCAGGGATGGGGATGTCTCGTCCCTGCTGAACCTCTGTAGCTGATAAAGGCGGCCTCTGCTAGCAGATTCCATTTTTCACTGGGCCATCTGCATCCAGTCAAGGGTAGCTTGTCTTTCCAAAAAACCTCATCAGCGTCAACCCTGCACAGCCTCCCCCCTGGGTTAGCCCCCACTCCTGGTGCCCCGGGGGCGTGGGGACGTTGTGGTGTCAACAATCTAGCATCGTCAGAATGTACACGGAAGCAGTGATGTGGATGGGCTCCTTACATGTCGGACGCCCTGTTGCTTTTTATCAGCCCGAGTTATTGCCGAGTTAGCTCTGTGTTAGCTGGTCTATAAATCTTCTCTCTCCCTTGCTTTTCCCCTTTTCATTCCTTCCTTCCACCTCCCATTGGCAGGTTCGAAGTTCCCAGTTTGAGATAGTCAGTCTGAGATAGCCCTGCCCTCTGATGCTGGGGTTCTCGTGGCGGTCCCAAGGGGACACCCTGCATGACACCCTCCCTGCCTGCAGTGGATCCCTATAGAAGCCTTATAGGTTTGGGGGCAGGGAACTTAAGAGGAGGATCAACTTCCAGCCTTAAAGTCCCCCACCTTTTCTTTTGATAACCACAATGTTTAAGGCCAACTGTAACAGTCTGGGTCTTCCGGGAGCATCCCTTCAGAGGTGGGATTGGCCAGAGGAGCTCTGTCCCCCGTAGTGATCAGTTCCTGCCCACAGCCAGAGAATGGATGCACTCTACCAGCCACTGACGCCCGATTAACTACCGTTAGGACTGCTTTCATGGCGCTTCTGGAGAAACAAACATTCTGTGTAGGCTGAAGATTCACGTCACTCACTGTCGAATTTGAAACCAGGGGCGCAGTTAATAACTTTATTCACTTAGCAAGCACATATTGTGAGCCTTCTATGTGTCTGACCCCTAGATCAGAGATGAAGCAAGCATGGCCTTCTCCCCAAAAGCCTCACAGTCTAGTGGGAGAAGCAGGAACTTAAACAGATGGTACAAGCATGAGCTTTGCTTAAAGAGCCTTGGGAAGGTTTAACAGTCAGAAGGGTTTTCAGCCTGGTCTTGAAGGATGCATAGGAGTTCCTGAGAAAGAAGAGCAGGGAAGAACATTCCAGGCAGAATTAAAAAGACAGGGAATATCTTAGTACACCTAAAGCCATAGTGGGGAAGGAGGGCCCTAGGCCGTTATCCAAAAAGATTACTTTCTTAAGATGGCACACCCTCAGATCTGGTTACCCAGGGGTGTATAAAGCTGGCTTCCACTGGCTTGTGAGCCGGTTATTAAATATTTAGAATTTTGTTGGGGCACCTGGGTGGCTCCGTTGGGTAAGCGTCCGACTCTTGATCTCAGCTCAGGTCTTGATCTCAGGATCATGAGTTTGAGCCCCAAGCTGGGCTCCATGCTGGGTGCGGAGCTCACTAAAAAAAGAAAAAATAAAGATTAACATTTTGCAAGACAGTTGTTAAAACATGAGTCGCTTGGGTTGGGAGTATTTATACCATAGAAACCGGCAAGTGCTACAAAGCAGGACTGTTTTGTTCGTTTGTTTTCTGGAGAGCCAGCTTACCAGCATAAAGTGTGTTTGTACTCAGTCAGTTATTACCTTTTTCCAGGAGGGCTCTGCTTTGGTTCTTCATAAGCATCTGGCCTTCAAAGATGGGGTCAAAAGACAAATAGAACAATACTCCTCTTCCTTCTGTTTTGAAGATGGCATGGTGTATGCAGGCCTTGTGCCTGCCTCACACCGCATTCCTCTGCTTCCTCCCACAAGCCTAGTCTAAAGCCTCACTGGGGCCCAACCTCAGTCAGCCCCGCCAGGATAGTCACAGGCCTGTTTCCTCCCTCCTGGGCACAGCAGCCCTTGTCCAGAAAGAGCTCCTGCAGGGGTGCTGGGCCTCGGATGCAGGAGATCTCAGCTCAGCCAATGTCGAGGAAGGACTGACTTCTTAAAGAAACATTTTTTTTCTTCCTTTGCACCAAATGGACCAGTTATTTCATTGTCAGTTGACACAGCTTTGGCCTTGATAAATCTATGTATGGTTGCTCAGGCCCTGAAATCTCTGGCTACCAACCATCGTCCCACGGTAGGGTGATAGAGGAATGAAACAAAACACGTTCCGAGCACGGCTTTGCTGCTGGCTGGTGGTGTATACAAGTGTATACGAGTTACTTCACCTCTCTGAACCTCATTTTCTTCATCTGCATAATGGGAACAACAAGCTCACTTCATATGGTTGCTGTAAGGATTTAACTAGACCATGTGCGTAAAGGACCCGGCTGTGCTATTTAGTCTCTTTCCCTCCACTTCAGCTCTTACCACCCGCCTGACTACTTCCTCCCACTGCCTTATCCTCCATTAGCTAATGGAGTCTTGGTGCTGACTTTTTTTTTTTTTTTTTAATCAGCGATGGATCTACCTTCACATTTCTTCTGCTGGACCCTATTTGGAGCATATTCATTAGGTTGGGAAAAAAGTCAGTGACCCATCTGGGGAGAGGACTTGTGGCTATGACTTTATTACTTCCATGCTCGAATTCCTCTGAACCTGTAAAATGTGGATAATAATTGTGTTCACCTCATAAGTTTATTTATTTATTTTTAAAGATTTTATTTATTAAAGAGAGAGAGAGGGAGAAACAGACTCCCCACTGAGCAGAGAGACCGATGCGGAGCTCAATCCCAGGACCCCGGGATCATGACCTGAGCCAAAGGCAGATGCTTAACCGACTGAGCCACCCAGGTGCCCCTACCTCATAGGTTTATAGCGAGAATCAAATGAGATAATGCATTTAAGGCATTTAGCGATTTGCCAGGTGCACTGTGAGCAATCAGTGATGGGAGCTGCTGGGGTTTCACTTGCTACAACTAAAGAGAGTTGAAAGGAGTCTGAGGATCAAAGGACCATAGAATTGGAAGGAAGCTTAGAATCCAGTCCTCTTATTTACAGCAACTCAAAGGGCCACAGAATGAGTGGCAAAGCCAGGACTCAAATCTAGGGATCCTAACTCACAGGTCAGAGTTTACCACGTCTCATCAGCAGGAAATGGTTAATCCTCCCACTGGACATTTTTTTCCCTACTAAAGTTGGAAGACCAAAACAACCCTCAAGGAAGATCATTAATATTGGGGTTTGTTATTTTGAGGCTAATTAGGACTCACATCGTTGTGATCCCCAAGGGAGAAACTGTGAGAGCAGCCTGGGGCCTCATTTCCAGGAATATGGAAGCTGTTACATGTTGCCTCTGAGCGCCCCAGTGGGGACCAGCGCCCCTGAGAGCTGATGGGACATACATCATCCTGAAATCTGACTGCTCTGAGCCAAATATGAATACAAGCAAGACCCCAAACTGGGATTTTAGTTCTCTCTCTAAGAAAATGAGGTATTTTAGCAGATAAGACAAAGCTGGGGAAATTGGCAAAAATCAAATATAAGCCTCATAATAAATGCATTTGGAACAGAATATTGACCATATGTAATATGCGTGAAAGTGATTTTTAAATAGAATTTTTTTCTTTTTTCTTTTCCTTCATGTTTATGTTGGCCATTAGTTTGTGATGACCATTGACATTCTTCACTGTTGAAAACCTTCCTCTAGGAGCCAGCCTCTTTTTTTTTTTTTTTTTTTTCAGTTTTGGCCCTTGTTTTAATCTGAATACCCAGGACCTAAAAGCATGGGAAAGGAGGGCTGAGGGGGAGGGAAGCCCCTCTCTCTGTCCCATGTGATGTCTTTACACCGACCCCTAGTTAGTTCAGCAAAGTGGTGAAAATCAAAGGCTTTGGAACCAATAGGCCTGGGTTTGGGTCTAGCTTTCCTGCATTCCTCCTATGATCCAAGGAAGTCATTTCGTCCCTGCTCATCACATTCTCTTATCTGTCAAAAGGAAATAATAGTGGTACTTGCCTGTATCTGTCTGGGTCCAAGCAGGAGGCAGAAACCACACAGTGATTTAAGCAGAGGTGGTTTAATCTAAAGAAGTATTAAGCTTGGAGAAGTCAATAACTAGAAAGATGTGAAGAGAATTCTAAAGGGTATACCAGAGCTGAGGGAAGGTACCCAAGGGAAGGACAGTCTTGGGGTGGGGAGGCCTTCCCTGAAGCTGGGGTTCAGACATGGTTGGAGGTTGTAGCTCACCAGATGGCAGAGACGTTTGCTGGGTTGTTTGGCCTAGAGCTGGTATACAGGGGCTAGGCAGGAGGAAGCAGCCCAGGGACAGGTGAGCCCAGGTGGGTGGGCAAAGGGAAGTAGGGTGTTGGGAGTCTGCTTCCTGGCAGGTGACACTTGGCCTAGGATTTGTGGTGTTGATGTTGGGAGGGCCATGAGAAACGATCCTCCAGGGTGCAGACAAGCCAAAGCTGGAGGGCAGGTGCATGGGGGAGCTAGGGAGCCTGAGTGGAGTCCTGAAGAGCTTGCAGCAGGAAAGACACAGCAAAGTAGTCAGTGGGCTCTGGGCAGGGCTGTGAGGCTGCTGAGGGACTGGGTACACTGGGTGGAGCAGGGCACCCCTGGATGACTCCCCACACAGGGAGGGGGGTAATGCATGGAGCAGCAGGAACAAGCAGAAGCTGAAGAGCACACCACAACCAGGAAGAAAAATTTCCTGCTATCATGCTCCTTCATTGTCCTCTGCTGATGGAGCTTCACATAGTGGTCGATGTGAAGAAGAAATGCTCAGAGTCCGGTCAGTCATTGCAAAGCATGTACTGAAGGGTGAGTTTGGAGCTAAGCAGCAATACATTGATTCACTGGCACACATGTTCAAAGAGTTTTTCGAGGGACTAAATGAAAGAAGCTGTGGAGGGTCCTTATCACAATGCCTGGTATCTTTTAGTAAATGGAATCTGTTCTCTTGATTCCTGCTGGAGGGCATCAGTCCACATTTCCCAAAATGTGTACCAAGGTCTTTAATTTATGTGGTAATAAACTCCATTGTTTAATGAGAAACCAGCTCAGAAGAACCGCCTGAATATCCTATATAAAAGCTCCAGCCGAAAGCAATCCCAGAGGCCAGAGGCTTTGAATGGTGAGAATTAGCAGGTAACACCTTTAGAGCTGCTTTCTGGGTACCTGCAGCCTAGGCACCCTGGAATAGGACTGCACCTGCCACCCATCCACCAAGATTTACAGTGATGCTGGGCTGTTCCCCAGCAGTGCCACCTGTTTGTGTCCATTTTATCCTCTCCCATCCTCTGGCATGGTTTCCTGATGGTTCTTTCCCACATTTCCCCACATGCAAGCAACTTGATTGGGTCCCCAAACCTTGTGAATGGCTACATTAAAAGAGACTTCAGAGGGCACCTCTCCTGACTTCATTCTCCAGATGAGGCACAGAAAGGTAAAGTAGATTTTCCTAGGTCATTCAGCTCCAGGCAGGACAGTAACTGGAATCTAGGTCTTCTAAGTGTATCACACTGTCTGCAAAGGGCATGCATCGAATGAGGCTTATGTTTTATAACTTGAAATTGTGTTTTCAAAGATGTGTCAATATAGGGGTGTTATTGGCTTGGATAGTGTCCCCCCAAAAGTCATGTCCTCCTTGGAACCTCAGAATGTGATTTTATCTGGAAATAGCTTCATGGTGGATGTAAAATTTAAGATGAGGTTATACTGGAGTAGGGTGGGTCCTTAGTCCAATAGAATTTGTGTCCTTATAAGAAGAGGAGAAGGAAAAAAAAGAGAAGAAAAGATGGAGAGACTGAGAGAGAGAGACACAAGGGAGAATGTCACATGAAGACAACAGAGATTGGAGTGATGACAAACCAAAGGACATCAAGCATTGCTGGCATCCACGAGAAGCTAGGAGAGAGGCATGAACAGATTCTCCTTCTGAGCCTTCAAGAAAGACCCAGTCCTTCCAGCACCTTCATTGCAGACTTCTGGCCTCCTGAACTGTGAGATAAATTTCTGTTGTTTTAAGCCACTCAGTTGTGGGAAACTTAATACCGTGTTCAAAGATGAATGTCCAGCAGTTCTATGTGTCAGGAGATATTGAGCCTGAAGTATACCCGTGGTTGCTCCTCACATTTCACAGAAAATTTTATCTCAAGTCGTCAATCTTGCCATCAGAATTCACCAGACATCTGTCCTCTATCCATCCCTTTGCTCTGTGATGAGGGAGACGCTGAAGCAGAGAGAGACGTAATTTGCCAGGTCGTAAGGCTGGTGAGCAGCCAGCTGATACTTGGAGGTTTTCTGTTTGCATCCAAGTCACTGCTCTTCCTACGGCACCATAAATAATCCTTTTTATTACACAAATTCTTCCAAAATACTAGGGGTGGACCTGTTAACTGAGGCTATTATATGAATTGAATTTGGTTTTGATCCTTAAATCTGAGAAGGACACAGCTCCACCTTGACCCTGCTCCCCCTACCACGAAATAATTTCAACTAATTTTACATGGGAAAAGATGCAAAAGCTGTATATCAAGTTGTGGCAGTTAGAATAAACACATATTAAAAGAATTGTCCATTATGGTAATAAGAAACTTATTCTAGAAATGGAAGATGTAATTTGTAGAAACTATTAACAGTTTTCTATTTAACAGGAAAAATAATTATCTTCATAAATCCAACTGCCTTAATAGTCTATCATTTTCCTTGGTCATACTTAAAAATTTGGCAGGAAGAATTTCTTCACACACACACACACACTCACTCACATACTTACACTTGCAAATTAATCTCAAACAATTGAGATGCCATTTCACATTTGCTAGAATGGCAACAATGAAAAAGACTAACAACACCAAATACTGACAGAGATGTGGAACATCTGGAATTCTCATACACTGCTAGTAGAGTTTAAAATGGTAAAGTCATTTTGGAAAATTTTTTGGCAGTTCCTTATAAAGTCAAATATACACCTATCCTATGACCCAACAATTCCACCCCTTAGTATCTAAGGGAAACGAAAACATAGGGACGCCTGAGTGACTCAGTCGTTAAGCGTCTGGCTTCGGCTCAGGTCATGATCCCAGGGTCCTGGGATCGGGCCCCACATCGGGCTCTCTGCTCAGCGAGAAGCCCGCTTCTCCCTTCTCCCATTCCCCCTGCTTGTGTTCCTTCTCTCACTGTCTCTCTGTCAAATAAATAATAAAAATTTTAAAAAATCTTTAAAAAAAAAGAAATGAAAACATGTCATCAATAAGAATTATGCCAGAATGTTTATATCACCTATAATCACAATAGTTAAAAATTAGAAATAACTCAAATGTCCATCGGCAGGAAAACGAATAAATAAATTGTGGCAAATTCATATAACGGAGTACTAGTCAGCAATCAAAAGGAATGAATGACTAAACAATGCAATGATCTGGATGAATCTCAAAAGCAGTTTGAATGAAAGAAACCAGACACAAAAGAGAACATACTGAATGATTCCTTTTATATGAAGTTCAAGAAAAGGCAAAATAACTCGATGGTGATAGAAACCAGAACAGTGGTTGTCTATGGAGAGAGGAGATTATCTGGAAGAGGGCATAAGGGAATTTTCAAGAGTGATGGAAATGTTCTGTATCTTGACCGGGGTTTTGATTACTTAGTTGTATACATTTATCAAAAATCATCAAATTTTTCTCTTAAAAATCTATACATCTCATTGATTTTACCCCAGTTAAAAAAGTACTCGAGTCTGCCTTATCATCCTTGAAGACGAGGAAGAGAAAAGAATGTTTGCAGTAGTCGGTAAATAAAACAAGAATAGAAAAATGTTAAAAATTGTTGAGATTGGGTGTTGAGTACAGGGAGATTTAGTATCCTTTTCTGTCTACCTTTGTGCATGTTGAAAATTTCCATAATAAAAAGTTCTAAAAAAATTAAATGCAAAACCCAAACCATCCTTAGCGTAGAAGGACCCAAGCAATTCTTCTTGAAAATGAAAGCGGACAAAGATATCTCTTGCTACGATCTCTGTTTAACAGGGATTGGATACCCTGGCAAGATCTATTCACGCAGCACCTTAAAATAAAATTGCAAAGCCGACCTGCCAACTCTAACAGACCAAGTTCTCTTAAATATTACACTGGAAGTCTCAAACATATACTGATGTCTTAACACAAAAATGTTAACATTTTTTTGTTGTTGTTGTTTTATTCTCTTGCCATCTCTATGCTTCTGTATAAAAAATCCTCCAGGTTTCAGAATTAAGGAAGCCTTTCCCTCCGAAGAAACAATTTCATTATCCCAGGCGTTTTGGGCGTTACCTTTGGTAGGGCTGATGGAGTCTGGATGCTGACTACAAAACTGTCCACTGGACAGAAGGGAGTCGCTGAGCTCTATCTGTGGTCCTGTATCTCAGTCTCCCCTGGATCCAAGTCACAATTCCCAACAGTTCTCTCTACTCACAGAAGTCTGCACACCTCCCAGCCTGCTACTTCACTTGACTGGATTTTGCATTTCTTTGATTCTTGAGATATTTAAATGTCTCTGCTCTAGTTTTAAAGACCTTTAAACTCAGTAGAGTCCTTCATTCTTTGAATATTTTTCCAGTCTTGGAGTCCAACAACACATAAAATCCACGAAAACAACAACCAACTGGATTCTGGATATTTCTCATTGCATTGCCTGACCTCGTGCTCACAACTTCCAAAGTTATCCTAGTGACAATGAAGACAGGCCAGGAATTTGAAATGCTGTAACTATTTAGAGGTTAATGTTCCTTGAATTCCATTTTTCCCTTACGAAGTTGCTACGTTCATAATGATTATACTTAAAGGAAATAAATGGCCTCTGGTGCCTCATAAATCATAGTTTTTCCTTGTACCAAACGGTACTTTTGCCCAGAAAAATTAATTCCTCTCCCTGAGGGGCAAGTACTAATTAATTTCTCTCTCTGAAGGGCAAGTATGAATATTAAACCACCAGGAGAAATTGTCTCCTTCTTACAAGTGTCTGTGTGCCCAGATGTGCAGACAGAGCTCTCTTTGATGACAATACTAGGTTGAAATCAGAGCTAAGAGAAGAATCAACTCATTCCTGCAGTTGCTGATGCTGCTGAGAAAGGCCTGCCCCGTCCCTCCCCCCGACCCAGCTTCCCATTAAAAGCCAACCAGCCTGGAGTTCATCTTAGTGCTCAGCCCGAGTTTCCCTCCCGACTCCTCCAGGGAACATTGTGCGCTCAGGGTAGTTTTGTTTTCTCTGTATTTGGTTAATGCTAATTGATGCCCCAACTTCAGCGGGCAAACTGTCTACCTTTTCTCTCTTAATCAATGGGACTCAGAATGAGAGCATGGACGTGCATGCAGCTGCAGAATCACCATTTTCCCTGCTCTCCCCTCATTTATTTGCCTTCCTTTTGTCCCCATCCTCTGCCCCCAATGGCTCTCAGGGCATGGTTTACTGAAGCACAGCCCAGAACTGAATATAAAGTTAATAATACTAATCCCTCACATTTACCAAGCATGTACTATGTGCCAGCCACTGGGCTAAATGCATTCCGTGGACTTTTCATTTAATCTTCACATGAACCCAATAACATAGCTGTAGCCAACTGCTTCCCAGGCATCTCCACTTGGATCTCCCACAGGTACCCACAAGTCAGCATGTTCAAAATGGAACCCCTAGTCTTCTTCCCCAAGCCTCCTCCTTCTCCCCCTCGTGGTTCCAGTCAGAAACCTGGGAGTCATCCTGGTCTCCTGCTTCTTCCTTATGCCTTCACCCAACATCCAATCAATCACCAAGCCCGGACAGTCCTAAATCTAAATCTCTCTAGACTCTCTCCACTTGTCTCCAGGCCCCCACCCCCATCGTCTGTCTCTGGATTATTGTAACCACCTCCTAACTGTTCTCTCCACCACCAGTCCTGCCCATTCCCATCTATACTGGCATAGCAGCCATGAGGGACTTCTCCAAAATGCCAGTCATCTCGCCTCAACTGCCCTTTGCCCTTAGGATAAAGCCTAGACATCCCAGCGGGTTATCAGGCCTTTGAACACCTGACCCCTACCTTGCAGCCTTGCTCAACAACTCACAGCTTCAAAGATCGACTTCATTTTCTATCATCTTTGAGCCTTTGCTCTAAACTTTGTCTGGATCCCTCCTTCTGTAGCCTCCTCTTCCCATTTCTCCCAAATCTCTCTTATTCATCCTCCAGGTCCCAACCTAAACAGAGAAGCATTTCCTGAACTCCCAATCTGGCATCCCTGGAACCTCTCCTACAGCCCCACATTTCTCCTATAATCGCACCTAGCACAGCAACTCCAGACTCTAAACCCCTATTGCAGGCAGAATAACGGCTTTCCAGAGATGTCCCAATTCCTAGGACCTGTGAATATGTTACCTTACAAAGCAAAAGGGACTTTGCTGATGTGATTAAATCAAGGATTTTAAAATGAGGAGATTATCTTGGATTATTAGGGTGGACCCTAAATGTAATAAGGGCCCTTACAAGGAAAAGAGAAAAGAGAGTCAGAATCAGAGAAGGAGATATAATAAAGAAGCAGAGCTCAGAGTTATAAGGGCCATGATCCAGGGAATGTGGCAGCCTCTAGAAGCTGGAAAAAGCATGACAAACACAGATTTTCCCCTAGAGCTTCCACAGGAATGCAGTTCTGACGATATACCTTGATTTTAGCCTAGTGAGAACCACTTCGGACTGCTGATCTTCAGAATTATAATATGATACATTTTTGTTATTTTAAGCCACTAAGCTTGTGGGAATTTGTTATAGCAGCAATAGAAAACTAATACATACTCTATGTAGATTTTGTTCATCTCTATATCCCTGGTACCCAGAGCAATGACTGGCCCATAGTGTGTGCTCAGTAGTATGTCGGCTGGGGATACTGCTTTGGAAATATTATCCTCCTTATTTTTCTCCCAGCATTCTGCTCTCCCTCTCCCTACTCTAGTAGCTAGTCCCTGGGTTTCCTTCCTCAGAGTAGGTAGGATAGGAGGAGATGGCCTGCTGGTACCTTCTTTGAGTTTTTATGTATTTTTGTATTGTATTTGCCACGGAGTGAAAGAAATCATGGAGGGAGTGACACTGGAAAGAAATCAGCACAACTTAGAAAGAAAGAAGGATTTCTTCTGAAGACCAGTAAAACATCCCTTTAGGCAGGAGGAGGGGCTTGGGCAAGGAGATGGCAAGACTCCAGAGGGAGGTGGCTAAGTGATGTGCCTTGGGTAGACAGGGTGGTAGGGCACCATAAATGGCCCGGATGAATGTCTAATGCCCTCCAGGCCCAAAGGGGACAGGCAGACAGGGGAAGTGTCTAAGTGAGTATCTGTGTGCAAGGATTGCTGGAACAGCCAAAAGACAATATTCCAGGCTTTGGCAGTGAGTCTCCTGAAACTTGCACTAGCTGTTTTAACATTAGCCAAGATTAGACCCCAGTGACAGGGGACTTTGACATAGGAATTAAGTTCCATTCTAGGAAAATAAAGTTATCTTAGTTCTCATGCTCTTGGGTGTGGATTGCAATTCAGACCCCCATATGTATCCATACCCCCAAAAGTCAACTCTGTTACTTTAGTAACTGTCCTGCCACAACTCAAATCTCTTTCTTAGCTGTGGAAGAAAATATATTTTAATAACCCAGACCACAGCAAGTGTTTTAAGTCCATCTTGATTTTTGAAATGAAAATTTGGATCTTTGAGGCTTCTATTTTTGTGTGTTCATTCATCCAATGCATTCAAATAGTAAGATCATATAGTATAGTGCTTCAGGGCAAGCACTTTGCTGGGTTTAAGCTCCTTGCTCGGTCATTTGCTAGTTATAAGCCTTGGGCAACTCACTTAACCTCTTTACAAGAAGCCTGTGAGTTAAGTTAACCCATAGGCTCTCGTCAAGATTATTTGAATGAATATGTATAGAATACTTCTGTTCGGGTGTGATGCCTAATTTACTTTGTGTTGAACTTTTTTTTTTAACCTGATATATGCATACAGATTGAACTAATGTTCCTTGCTGTAATTGGAGACAACAGAGATGATATCTTCTTATAAAAGCACCCCTCTGGCAGCTCAGGTGTTCATGTAAGTGCTAGTCGTTATTAGCCAGTGCAAGCTCTGTTCTAGGTCCTGGAATGTCAGTGGATAAAACAAAATTCTGGGCGCCTGGGTGGCTCAGTTGGTTAAGCGACTGCCTTCGGCTCAGGTCATGATCCTGGAGTGCTGGGATCAAGTCCCACATCGGGCTCCCTGCTCAGCGAGGAGCCTGCTTCTCCCTCTAACCCTCCCCCATCTCATGTACTCTCTCTCTCTCATTCTCGCTCTCTCAAATAAATAAATAAATCTTTAAACAACAACAAAAGTTCTGCTCCCATGGAGCTACCATTCTTTTGGGGGAAACAGACAAAAACAATAACAACAAAACCAAATGAATATTTATTAGGCCAGGTGAAGAACAATAAACCGGGATAAAGGTGACAGGAGCTCCATTTTAAGTAGGGTCATTATATGGTTAGAGATCCAAAGGATGTCAGAGGAGGGAAGAGCAAGCATTCCAGGTATAACAGTCAAGTGCAGGAGCCCAAGGTGGAGCATCACCATGTAGACCGGTAGGAGGCTGGTGTGTTGGGGCCAACAGGCAAGTAATAAGTGAGTTCAGAGAGGTTGTAAGATCTACCTTATAGGGAATGGTAAAGACTTTTGTTTTTATTCTGGGGTGGGAACCCGTTGGAGGGTTTTGAGCAGAAAAGTAACTTGATCTGACTTAAAGATGAAAAGGATCATGACCCAGCAATTCCAATCCTAGGTATGTACCTCAAGTATTGAAAACAGGTTTTCAAACAAAAACGCATATGAGAATGTTCATAGCAGCACTGTTCATAATAGTCAAAAGGTGGAAACACCCAAATGTCCATCAACTGACAACTGGATGAATTAAATGTGGTATATCCACACAATGGAATATTATTCAGCCATAAAAAGGAATGAAGTACTGATATATGCTATAACATGAGTGAGACACAAAAACATGGTAAGTGAGAGAAGCCAGATGAAAATGGTCCCATACTGTATGAGTCCATTGTAGAAGTGTCTATGGGCAGATCCACAGAGACAGAAAGCAGATTCACGGTTGCCAGGGGTGAGGGAAGGTAGAGAGTGGGCAGTGATGATTAAGGGGTACCGGCTTCCTTTGGGATTATGAAAATGTTTTGCATCTAGATAGAAGTGGTGGTTACACAACCTTTGGAATGGACTAAAAGCCACTGGATTGTATACTTTAAAATATTTGATTTTATGCTATATGAATTTTACCTCTGTAAAGAAACAAATAGAAGGATCCTTCAGGCTGCTGTATGGGAATAGGCTGAAGTGGGTGAGGACAAAGACCAGTGGTGGTTTTTGCAATAATCCAACTGAGGCTTGATGGCAGCTTGGACAGGCTGGTAGAGGTGGAGGTGGTGAGAAGTGGAGAGATGCTGGATATATAATTTAAAAGGAAAGTGCCTCCATGTCCTCTCTGAGGCTCAGTGCTGATGGGACCTCACATGGTCTATACCTCCTACGGCCCTTGTGATTACTCTCGGCTCTGAGTAGGACCGGATTTAGGAAGCCTGGGTATTCTCCATCTTAAGGCAAATACCGAGCCTGAGGATGACCACAGGGAATGGGATGCTGTGGGCCACAGAGACATTTTGCCTGGGACGGTGTGTTGTGAGTCAC
This sequence comes from Zalophus californianus, assembly GCF_009762305.2. NCBI lineage: Eukaryota > Metazoa > Chordata > Mammalia > Carnivora > Otariidae > Zalophus > Zalophus californianus. Next base: position 85,015,039 of record NC_045605.1, on the reverse strand, counting down.
ATGACTCCCAGTGAAGGATTACACTCCACTTAAGAATGGATAGCATGTTAAATCTCTCTAGAAACTGTTTTCTTCCTTCCCATCATAAACATTGCTTGAGAGAGAGCCAAATGCACTTACAGGTCTTAATTGTTCAGAACAGTGACTAAGCCCCACTTGGTCAAGATTTTCTTGACTTAGCAGCTGTCCAGAAAGTGACAAATTTATGATTTGAGAGCAATTTCATTTTTTCCCCCCTGAATCACACAATAATTTGTGGGAATTAGCCACCTGATAAGATAAGGGGTGGGGGGTGGAGAGAGGGGGAGGGGAGAAGAGAGGGCATTCAATGCCTCTCAGTGTTCTAGGGAGGGCTGTGGAATTTTTGGAGCAGCCCTGGGACGCACTGCAGGGACCATTAAAGGATTAACAGGCCCTGGTCCGGCGGCTGCACAGCGGTGAGGTTAGTAAATCATGGGAGGCCGGGTCATTATCCTGGGAATTAGTTCAAGTTGTATCCGCAGAGACACCAGCTATCAACTGGAGTCTCGGAGGAGAACACCAAAACCCGAAGCTGAACTCCGGGACTTGATGGGCTGAGACTTCCAGGTCACAGCCAACGGGGCTCGCTTTCCCTTTCTGGCACAAACCTCCCAAATCTTCAATCCCGCCTTCACTATCAGCACATTATCTGTTGCAAGTTTGTTTCTCTCCACCAAATTGTATTCACTTTGTGCTGAGTTGCTTTAGGGGGAGAAAAAGGAATTGCTGAAACATGAGAAAAAGCACTAATTGCATAAAAAGAAAGTTTTCTTCCACATTTCTTCCAGCGTTTGTCAACAATGGAGGCTTAGGTTTTTGCCTTTTCTCTTTCTTTGTATGTAGTTTTTCTTTTTTATTCAGCGGAGGTGGGAGGGGAGACTTATTTCACGTAAACATGGAACTGTGTTTAAAAAAAAAAAACAAAACCCACCCTAATCCATCTGGTCTATGGAATATGGAGGTTCTTGACAAAGGCAATAAGTGGAAATAAAAAATGTATTTGAATTGCTTGCGTTTCACTCCCCAGATGCCCAGCAAAACGGCAGCAAATCTTTCCCCCTGACCCTCTTCAGGACATTTATTAATTATGCTGCCGAGTGAGACTCTGTTTGAGGAATCTGTTCTCTGAGTCCTCGTGGAGTTCGACCGCCATCTGAAAGAGCAATTTTGCAGAAAGAGGGGATTTTGTGTTGCTGGTTTAAGGGCTCTTAGGCCCCTAATGCGCCATCGCTGAAGGGGTGTTAACAGACGAGGTGGAAGTATTCGGCTTGATTCAATCAACTAATCTGCTACCAAGCAAAGGTTCTGGTGTCAGGACCTGGGGTGGGGTGCCTGATAAATGCATCGAGGAACAAGCCCGCTGGGGGAAGGAGGCAAGCGTGGTGGCTGAGAATCCGGACCTCCCCAGTGGCAGCCTGGGTGATGAAGTCTTGGCGTGACCACTTTCTGTCTGGGACAAGACACTGGATGCCCCCAAGCCCTGGTTTCTTCATTCATAACAATAATGGTACCTTCTAGGTAGGGCTGTTGTGGGAATCAGGAGATAGTATTTATGAAGTGTCTGACATAGAGTGAGGGCTAAGAACATGGTAGCTAGTTATTATTATTTTTGTTTTGGGGGGTAACGGATTGCTTCCTTTGCTGGGTCCAAGAAAAACACAGCTCACGCCCCAGGATGCTCACTGGTTCAATGCTGAAATGTGCTTTGTGGTTACTTGCTTAATCTCAGCTAGTGGAGGGGAGAGAACATTGGACTTGCGGTCAGAACACCTGGCTTCCAACACCTTCTCTTCTGCTATTGAGATGAGCAGACCTGGGAAGAATTCCTTATCTGCTACAAGCCTCACTTTTCTAACCTGTAGGGGGGTCACTCCTCTGGGCCTCACTGATATATCGTTAAGGATCAAACTAGATAACTGATTCATGTGGCTGTGTTGCATGGCCAGAAAGCACGCTGTGAATATAGGAGCATGGCAGTGGCAGCGGCTAATAATGAAGTCATGTGGGCTATTGATGTCATGGGCTGTCCTGGTACCCTCTGATGGCCTCGGTCTCAAGATAGGAGGGGTCAGAATGATCCCAACCCCGTACATGCTTTTACTCCCTGGAGGTGGGACAGAAGTGTCACCTTCACCCATAGATGCCAAGTAGGTCTTTGCAGGACCAGTCTCTGTCTTGTAGTAGCTCTGATTATATCAGTAAAACTGTGTTAATAATAGCTAACATAATCACTGCATTCTCCTACCTCCCCTAGAAGAGCCATTTTGAGGTGTGGCAATTAACCAGTCCAGCACAAGCTCAAGAGGGCTGGCCAAGGGCACAGCAGATGGAATGACTCCAGCAAATGTAACTGGCCTCCATTCCCCAAGGCCACAGGGAAAATGCAGCAGGAGCTGGCCCAAGCCTGTTCTCAACGCGTGTGGTTTCGTGCGGGGAGGAAAACAGCAGAGACAGGCCAGGACTTAATTCAGAGGAGGGCTTGGTCTCTTTCTTCCCTGCATGGCTGAGCCACCTTTAATATACCATGTGATGGGCTAAGCTCTATGGTTTTGCAAAAATCTACCCTTAGAGTGGTAAATGATTCCTGAACGCAAAGTGCCTTACTTAGTATTCTTAATATGTTCTGCTTGCCCCCTTAGCAGGGAGTACAGATGGGAAGGGAGTCATGATTTAAAACATGATAGACAGGATTTCTATACCTCTCTACTGGGGTCCACGTGTGCATGATTAAATAGCCCGCAAATGTAAGCTTTCCCTGTGATCCGTGCCCAGGTATGGAACTGTGGGAGTTGAGTTTATCACTCCCCTTGCTTATTTCAGCTCTGCTCCTTTCTGATGAGGACTCAGCAGAAGACTGGCAACCGATTTCTAAGAACAGAGATCTTTAATCCTAATGCCTTATGTGGTAGACCTCTCCAAGGTAACCTAAAATGATCTGAGGAGAACGTTCCAGACTAATTTGCTCTTTCCTCATTGGAGACAAATTCTTTCAGAAATACATTTCTAGGGCACCTGGATGGCTCAGACCGTTAAGCGTCTGCCTTCAGCTCAGGTCATGATCCCAGGGTCCTGGGATCAAGCCCTGCATCGGGCTCCCTGTTCAGCTGGGAATCTGCTTCTCCCTCTCCTGCTCCCCCTGCTTGTGCTTTCTCTCTCTCTCTCTCTCTCTCTCTCTCTGTCAATCTTTAAAAAAAAGAAATACATTTCTAAATTATTCCACTGCTACCCAGTTGAATCTTTAAGTCCAAAAACCCTACATCTAAAGCGCCCTGAGACAGACCTTCCGCATAACCTTGTATTTAGCCCCTTATATTCTGATCCACACTAGAGCCTTCTGGAAGTATTGGTTTCAGTCAAGATCAATTTCCCAGAAAGGATAATTGCACTGTCTGATTCATGGTCATGATTTCTATTTTTTAAGGCTTAATTTTTAAGAAGATTATTACAAAAGTAATACATTTGCTATATAAAATATTTCAAAATGAGGTATGTAAAATAAAAGGTAAAAAGGAAACTTTTCACTTGATCCCACTCCCTGCAGGTATCAAATGTTAATTTATATATAACATTTAAAAGAAAAATGAAATCATGCTATATATACTGTCTGCAATTTATTTTTTTTCACTTAAAAATATCTTGGCCACCATTCCCTGAATATAAATTTTAGAGCAGGAAACTAGGGTCCATGGATCCCCTGGGAGATCCCTGGATGGACTTCAAGAGTTCATGGACCCTGAAATTTTATGTGAATGCAGATGTGTGCATTTTCGGGTTCACAGTGTTCCATAGGGCTCAGAGAGTTCTATCACCCCCAAAGTGTTTAAGCAAAATCACCCCAATCCTACCGTCAAGGCTTTTCTGTACTGGCTGCTCCAAAAATCACAGTTATGACCCTTAGACGTCGTTGTTGAATTGCCATTGTGATATATTAGTCTAATGGTGACTTTATGAAATTGCCTTTAAATGCTAAGTACCTTCAAGCATAGAAACTCACTCTAACTCAGTAACCTGCTCAGTAGACCACATTGTACCTCTCCTTGCTCTGTAAATTTTGCAGCAGCCTCAAGCCAAAAACAATAAAATCTGACCTGGACAAATCTGTGCAGTAACAACCACGCTATTAATGGGGTCCCTGTCCTGTAAGGCTGAGCGATGTTCTAGCCAAACAAAATGGAGGGAAAGAGGACAACAGTCCTTCGTCAGGTAACCCTTTTAGAAGAGGAACAATAAAGGAACTGGAAGCCTAGATTGCAAGTCAATTTCTAATTCTTTGCTTTCTCCAACCGCAACACAGGTTAAATGATTGTTCGAAATGCTCCTAGCCACCTCCAGTCCTGCTTCATCACACGCGGGAATTACCTTAATTCGTATGTTTCCTTGTTTATTATCTGTCTCCATTGGCACCGCCCAGAATGTAAGCTCCATCATCAGTCTTGGTGTATCTTCAGTTGCCTAAGAAAGTGTCTGGCAAAGAGCATTTAATCAAATCCCTCAAATGAAGGCATAAATGGATAAATCAGTGCGTGAACCCTGCCCTGCTGTCATCTGTGAGAACCGGACACCTGGACATGCTGGTTGGCGTGTGCCCACACTTCCTAACTTTCCAAAGCCATGGGAGCCACACGCTCAAGCTCCTAAAGGAGGAACCAAGCTAGAAAGATGCCTACTGGAATTCCTAACTCAGGCCCGCAGCCTCTCAGCACTCAGTGGGCCGTTAATTCTCGTTGTGGAGGGGATAACAAAGACAAACATCTTTTCCATTCCCTGATTCCAGAATGGGAGAATGCTGCTTTTCTTTTTCTTTTTAACCTCATCTTCAGTTTTAGGATGACAAGATGCACCAGCATGTACCATGCAATGATTTCACCGTCCAGCAGCGGTGGAAGGGGTTGAGTGCAGACATGAAGCAGCTGCTAGGCTCTTCATTGGCACCCTGACCCTGTTCCGACCCAAGATGCTCAGTAGCCTGTCCTCTCGGCCTGCCCTGCAGCCCGCAGCTAAGTGAGGCAGCCAAGGCTCTGGAGGGAGATGAGGCCACCCCCTGCCCTCCGCCGCCCCCTCTCTAGCACAGCCTTGTCGTTTCTTGGACTCATAAATCCTGAGCCAGTATTTGATCCCACAAAGCAAGATTGCGGTTATCTGGGTGGATGGGCCTGTCATGGGGCCTGTAGACAAACCACAGTCAGGCTGGGCCGTGCTGCATCATTAGTCACCAGGACAGAAGTTCTGCACCGGGTCAACCCCAGGGCCAGTCCAGCTCTGGCCTCAGACAAGGCCCAGGAGGACAGCTCATTATTGTTCTCAGGAACTCACAGTCAAGCCTTCCTGTTCTTTTGGCGGGGGGGGAGGGAGGGTGTAGGTGAATAAATAAATCTCTTACATCTGTGTGCAGTGCCTCTCAAACTCCAGTGTACATAGGAATTCTCCTACAGAGGGTGTTAAAAAGCAGGTTACCCCAAGATTCTGATTCAGTGGGTCGAGTTCTAAGATGACCCTTAACATCCACCCATGACCACCTTGTGACTGTGTGTGCTGCATCCCTGCCATTTGGTTTCATGCTCTCCAGGCATTGCTCCCCTCTGTCCCACCCACCCAACAGCCCCCTGTGCAGGAGGCTGGAGGCCAGGGTGAAGGTCTCTGGGATTCTGGCACAACTCAGTACTCGCCTTGTTGCTTCAGGGGACAGAAGGCAACGTGCACTGAGCAGCACTGGGACCAAGGAGCAAGAGATCAGAGCCTGGAATCCCCCGGCATCGGGAGACAAGTCAGCCTCTCAAGTGACAACATTATGGATAATAATCCCAGTGGTTACCATTAATCAAGCACTTCCACACACCGGGTACTGTGCTGAGCGGTTTCTGTGCCTCCTCTCATTCATAAGGCAAAGACCCTATGTGATGGGTTCCATCACTATGTCCATTTTACAGATGAGGTACTGAGAGGTTAAGTGACTTTCCAACCTCGGCAGCAGGCCTATAGAGACTGTTCAGTGTGGACTGAGGCCCGTGATGGCTTTAAAAATATGGCCCCATGGGTTGCTTCTCTTCCTCGCCAGAGGTGGAGTGTCATTCCTCTCACCTTCTGTGTGGCCTTCTGACAAACAGAATATGGCAGATGTGATGGCATGTCACTTCTGGGGTTATGTGTAAAAAGACTGTGGTTTCCATCTCAAGTGAAGCAATACCACACACAAGCAGCCCTCTGGAGAGCCTCACACGGTAAGGGACTGGAGCCTCCTGCCAACAGTAACCACCCAGGGTGCACCTGGAAGCCGAGATGCCAGTCCCTTCAGAGACTGCAGCCCGAATGACAGCCTGCTTGTCACCTCCTGAGAGAGCCCACGCCAGAATCCTCCGGCTAGGCTGCCCCTCGGGCACCATGTGAGACAGTAAATTATTGTGGTTTCATACTGCTAAATTTTGGGGCAATTTGTTATGCAGCAATAGATAACTAATGTGGTTATCATCTGGAAGCTTTTTAGAAATGCAGACCTCAAGCCTCCCCCCAGCTGCACTGAATCAGAAGGTGGATGCTCACAAACTCCCCCAGGTGATTCATATGCGCGTTAAATTTGAGAAACGCTAAGCCGCTCCACTCTTAGTCAAGAACACACATATAAATACATATGTATATCTCCCAAGGAAAGCCTTTTAAGTTAGCTCATCTTGTGTCCTTCCTTTCCGTGGCCGTCTTTTTCCCTTCACCAAGGAAACCAGAGCCTCCGCCCATCACCCCACCCTGGCGGCCATGTAGCTTGCTTGGGGGAACATCCTTCCTCTTTGCCCCAGACCCACAGGTGACAAGTACTCGAGGGAACCCATGGAAGCCAGGTAACATGCAAATTGGGAGAAGTACCCAAGGGATATGATGCCATAACATAAAAGGGTGAGTTTGATTCATTTCCTTGCTATGGGGCCAGCCTGCCTCCAGGGGTTTCTCCCTTTGGGGAGTTCTTAGTGACTTCAAAGGCCAAGTCAACATAGTGGAAAAGGGAGTAGGGGGAGGGTGGAAGGGGTGTTTTGGTTTCAAGTTATGAACGTAGGGTCACCAAGAGAACCCACATTTCGACGATGGTTGCTTTTTTGTGTCATGATTTACACAGTGTGCCCGCTTTAGGTTTTGGGGCACAGATACTGCCTGGGGGACTGAAGCTGGCTGGCAGGACTTCAGACTCGGGAGGCAGCCTCGCTAGCTAGCAGTGGGAATCGAGGGAGGAGCCTCTGTTGTTGCACAGTTCCCAGATGGTGGCACACGTGGCAAGGGACCGTTACTCTTTCAAACAATTCTTCTTGGCCTTGTTTTTTGAGCCACATGCCAGGATTCTTAAGGAGTGTTTTGGCCAGGTCAGAAACACCACGGAATAGTTTGAGCAGGTAGGTGATACGTGGCTTCAGTTAATCTTTTTTAGCCATGTTTCTGGCCTGTCTCCATCATGTACTTTTTTTTACTACAGCCAAATGGAACAATTTCTATTCTGCAAAACTACCCTGGGTTTCACATCTAGACCTTTGGGTATGCTACTCCCTCTGCTTGCAGTCTCTTCCTCCTTTTCCTTTGGGTAACTTCTACTCATCCTTCAGTGCCTGACGGAAGTGTCACCTCCTCTGGGAAGCCACCCTAGATTCCTCTAGGTCTGGTTTCCCTCCTATGTGTTTTGAGAGCACCCTGCTGAGTCCTTGCTCCTACTGTTTATCACTCTGTAATGGCTGATTTCTTCCTCTCCCCTACGAAACTGGAAACTCGGTGAGTGGCCATGTCTCATTCCTTGTTCCATTTAATCCCAGTGTCTGGCACAGAGTAAGTGCTCAATATTTACCGTTGTACGAACGCACGAATGAATATTAGCTGTGCCGAGAATGGTGCCTGGCCCCTGGTACGTGTTTAATAAAGGTGTTTGGGATGAGTTGGTGTCTGGTGATTGTTTCTCCGGAGAGGTTAGAGAGGTGGTAGAGCTCTTGAAGGCAGACCCCCTCCCTGCCACCCTTGGAAGCCCCCGGAAGCCCATGCAAACCCGGGAGACGCTCTGCCTCGTCCTGCCCTTTCTAGGAGGGGTATAGTTTTGGCTGGCCTCCACCGCAGCCTAGCCAGTGCCCTGCTTTCATCAATGCCTCTGCTTCTCTCACTTCTCTTGACTTGATAAATAGAATTGAACTTTCTGGTCTGAAAGGTGCTGCCTTATTGATTCAAAAGCTGGTAACAGTGACCCCAGCACAGAAACATTTCCTGGGGATCAAATAACCAGCTCCTCTCGGCCCTCATCAATCTGCAGCCTGGCTACACGTCCACTTACTCTAGGACTTACTACCTGAACCCTAACCCGAAGTCCCCCAGGCCAGGGGATGGCCCAGATAATTTACTATCATCCTGATTTCCCAGAGCTGTAATTTAGAAGGGCTTGCTGTTGGAGGCAAGACAAAGCCTTACTTTGGTTCGTTCGGGGTTCTGAGTGGTGCTACTTTCCTGGGATTAAATAATAATCCCGAGTCAAAAATACTTTGTACACAGATTTTCTTGTCTGGCTTACATAAAAAGCTAGAGATAATCATGAATATCTCCAGTTCATAAATAAGGGAATAAGCTAATAGAATTTGAATAAGATGGTCCTCTGGCCAGAGATACAATACTATTCTTAGTGATAATAATAAATAAAATAGTAATAATAGATATTTCTTTAGTGTTTAGTATGTGTCATTTAATACTTCATATAGATCATCTGATTAAATGGTCATACTGATGTTATAGATTATGTATTACTATTAAAATTTTGGGGGGGTGAAATAGGGGATTAAGAGTACACTGATCATGATGAGCACTGAGTAACGTATAGAATTGTTAAATCACTATATTGTACACATGAAACCAATATAACACTATATGCTAACAACACTGGGACTAAAAAAAAAAAAACTTAATAAAAAAATAAATAAATAACACCTTCACAACAAAAGAAAAAAATTTTTTTGAATATAGTTGACACAGAGATTATGTGTTATGATGATTTTCATCTGATACTTGCAGATATTGAATCTTAGACAAGTTGAATAACCTGCCCAGGATTCTGAAGCCCATCAGTGGTAGTGCCTATGGTCTACCTCTGGTCAATGCAACTCCTGAACGGGTTCTCCTAGTCATTCTTCTGTGAACCCCATTAGGACAGGGACCACTGAGCCCTCCACTGCGTCCTCACTACCAGCACGGAGCTAGCACATGGTAGGGGGTAAGTGCCTGCTGTGTCTGCTTCCAAACTGGATGTTCTTTTAAACATTCTGTTCTGCCTCAAAGAAGGTAACCGAGAAGGCAGATCTGTGCCATGTGTCAGGAGGCCAGTCAAACCCATTTTCCATCCATCACCAAGGCGTTTCGTCCTCTGAGCCTCAGTGAGCTCAACGTCAAAATGGTCATAAGGAGAGTCACCATGTATCGAGTACAAGGCACACCCTCAGCACACAGCCAGGCAATCTGTGGGCGAGCACGGATCGGATCCTCTGCCCCACCCTGCAAGGGAGGCAGTATTATTTCTGAGAGAGGTCACTTGTGATTCAGAAAGTTGAAGTAATGTGGCTAAAGTCGTACAGGAACTAAGTGGTCGACCTGGGATGGAACCCACATCAATGCCAAAAATAGACTCCGTGATGTTAGCTCTCTTTTTAAAAAAAGCTCTATTGAGATATAAGAAACCACACAATAGGTCCATTTATTGTTTAAAATGCACTGGCTTTTAGTATAGTCACAGTTGTGTAACTATCAGCACACTCAGTTTTGGAATATTTTCGTTACCCCCACTTTGGCGCTCTACCACCCCAACCCCATCGTACTCCCTCAGCTCTAGGCAACCACCTGTCTACTCCCCGTCTCTATAGATGTGCATATTCTGGACATTTCATAGAAAGGAAATCATACCACATACGGTCCTTTGTGACTGGCTTCTTTTACTTAGTCTAATGTTGTCAAGGTTCAGCTATATCATAGCACAGTTCAGTCCTTCGCTCCTTTTTTACTGCTCAGTAATATTCCATTGTATGGTTATACCACATGGTACTTATCCATTCCTCAGTCTAAGGACATGGGGGCTGTTTCCGATGTTATCTCTCTTACCCGCCCTAGTTGCCTCCCAGGGATGTCCTGAGGACCAAAAAAAATTAGACAAGAAAGCATTTTCTAACTCTCAAGTAGGAGGCAGCTGTTTTTATTGAGCTGATAGAAACAGATGAGGGCCAGTTGGCTTATGTTTGTTTATTTGTTTCCAACAAAGCCTGGAGGATTCTGCCTCCGTAGTTGGAAACTGAGTTACTGGTATAGGAGCTCTTTGTGTTCTTATCATTGCTGGTGCCTCTTCAGCGTGCTGTTCTGTGATAATAATTTCTATCCTGACTTTTATTTTTTGCTGTAAAACAAATGATAGCAAGTGGCTCTTTAAGGGAATAGTTTTTATTTGGAGTGATTCAAAAGTTTGGCATCTAACTTTAATGGAAAACAGATCTATCTTCTGCCATTAAACTAGGGAATTGTTGACTGGAAATAATCTTACTAAACCAATTAAAAAAACTCTTCACGGATCTTTCTCATCAGCAGTTCAGCAATTCATATATCTTTCAGATATCAGAAGGGGCTAATCTTGTGTGTGTTACTAAGGAATCCACTGAGTCTATTTTGTAAACACACTTACATGAATCCAAGAAGAAAACCAGGACAGTTAGGAAACTTGCATCCTCTTCTCTTCCTGATCCTGGGGTGAAATGAAACAGAAGTGGGAGATTATGTTCTCTTCCCCATCTTAATTTAACAAACCAGGAATTGTTTCAACCAAGTCCTGTAAAGGTTGCTTATGCTGCACAGATATTCCTCGTGTATAACACACTTTGGGGTTAGGTTTTCCAGCAGCCAACCTGAAGGCAGTATAAAAATCTCCATGTAAAATCTTTCCTGTTTTCTGCGAAAGGGTGCTTCCATTATTTTCAAAAGGGGCTCTACACAATTCAACAGATTTATTGAGTGCTGACTGCGTCTGGAAAAAGACATGGAGACAGGCATACCAAGAGGTACCAGCTGGAGCATGAGAAAAGTGATCATCAAGACTGGAAGGAAGGACCAGAGTGGGGCAGGCGTTGCGGGGAAGGGGTCTGTATTGGGACAGCAAGTAGAAGGGCCAAGATGGGCAGGAAACACTATGAGCTAGTATTTTTGTTTACACATTTATTGTTTGCTAGACACTGTGCTAAACACTTTACCCAGATTTTCTTACCCAATCACTGCAATTTAATAGTGGTATGCACCACAAATGGGTACCACAGTGGGTATCATTATTAATCCCCCTTTTAAGATGGAGACTTACTTACCCAAGTTACACCCTTAGTAAGTGAAGGAATTCAGGCCAAGTTTCTAACCACTGCCCAAACCACCTCTCAAGCAAACAGAAACCAGTCTATTCTGCTTCATATCAGAAAGTAGATAATGATTTTTTAAAAGGAAAATGAAATAAATTTTCTCCCTACAAATTATGCAATTTAGTTCTGAAATCCGAGTGTAGAAGAGGCAAAGATCAGAGTTTTACATTTTTACGATTTGAGCATTTTTGGGGCTGAACATGTTATTTCAGTGGCCCCTGGCGAGGCTGGGAACAGGATGACTATCATCTGTGATACTTCCACACCCCACCCCTTCCCCAACATTCAGGCCCCTTCTGTATCACCTTTCAAGCCACCATCTGGCTGCCTGTTACATCCACGCTGTCCTGTGTCCTAGATCTGATATTTGTTTCCTTAGATAATACTGGAAGTAGGCTCTAGAGCTGGAAAAGACTGGGAGACATGATCTGGTCTCTCTCCCACTTTGTGGATGAGGAAAACTGAAGTCCAGAGAAGTGAATCACCTCAACTCACAGAGTTGGATAATAGGTCTCTGATGAATTGATTAATTCTTGTGTGCAACTGTGTTGGTTTTTGGAGAAACATGAAAGGGGCCCACAGAACTCCCCAGAGTCTGGGATGAAGACCACTGTTAGTTCCTAAGATAATTTAGATGATGTTCAACAGCTTTTAACTTCTCTGTCAATCCTTCTGGTTTAGGTCAAGGAGACAATTTCCATTTGGCTCTCTAACACCTAACACCTAACGCTTGGTAATCTCTCTTTTTAACAAAAAGAGAACAAAGCTGAGGCTCAGAGCCTTTGACAGACAACCAGCTAGCTAGCATCTAATAACATTGTTTTGTTTTCATTGTATTTATTATTATGCCTCTATTTTTGGCAAATGACACTGACTTTACATTTATACTACTGATGCAAACTTTTCCCTAAAACCTATCTGTTTTTTAAAAGTAGATCTAAATTGTTAAGCAAATAATATTGCAGATGGTTCACAAATACGACAAAAATCTTCACGATGGTAAGCAAATGCCTTAAAAGCAAGAGATGTGGCTGTAAACCATTTGAATGGCAAAGCGCAATGACCTGGGGCCCCTATGCAGGTCCCTGAGGTAAACATATCTCAGATCACACTGCCTATCCCCTTGCCTGTTTTGAGAAGGGTCATCTTTGCTTGAAGATTGGGGATAAATTGATGAATCACTTAGCATCGTCCACCCCCTGCCCCTTGATACTGCCATTCCCACAGTCTGGCTTCCCCATGGTGTGCTCATCTCTTTCCCTGCTCCCTCCCCACTTCTCCCTCCAATCCGACGATGGCCTCCAAATTCCCCTCTCTTTTCCCTACAGATTCTGACACTAAAGATGGCAGACAACTCACAGGGAATTACTTCACATTGAAGAATGGTGATTCACTGTGGCCTCCTTGATCAGGCTTAGGTGAATGAAAAAAAATGCTGCGTACCATAGTGGAACAAACAATGCTGGTGTGGGGGCCCCTGGGCCTGCCTCCTGGGAACTGGATGAGCCTTGTGTGGCAAGTTGCTCTGTCTCTAGGCCTCAGTTTCCTTTCTTAGCAGCAGCCGTCCCACCAGCCCTGAAATTCTGAGTTCCAATGATCTGCCCTCCATTTACCTTACCTCTCTGCTTACAGGAAGGTGGGCTGAAGAAAGGAGGAAGAAGGACAAAGGATGGGGTGAGGACAACAGGAGTTTCCTGACCTGTGAAATGAGAGAGCTGTGTGTAGCCATTTAGAGACCCAAACGCACAGGGTTGTTGTGAGGATTAATTAAGATATTGGCTGAAAATGTCTTACCATGATACTCAGCACACAGTAGGTGCCCAAGGTGGTAGCCAGTCTTATTGTCATAGGATTGCTGAAGTGGTGAGCCAGCTTCTGGAGACAGTGGAGGCCCCTGAGGGGCAGCAGGCTTCACCCAGGGTCATTGTATAGAGGAGTCACACCTCAGCCCATGCTGGCCTCTCCCAGGGCTGGACTGGGAAATGGGCCTATTCCCTTCCACTGAGTCTGACCAGGGACAGAGGACACAGTCAGAAAAAATAACACCAGGGAGAGAATTAGGGGAATAGAGGCCCCTGTGCAGAGAAAAAAAAAAAAAAAAAGAAAATGACAAGGAACCAGTCAAAGGTCAGGAAATCAATTTTTTTCTCCTTACAGATCTATAAGTTTAGAGGCTTGTAAAGGTCAACATTGTCCTTTTAAAGTACCTCCAGGATTTACATCCTGAGTAACACTTGGTTTCCTCCATGGTAAACATGAAGATCCAATTAGTTTTCCCTATAATTCAAAGAGATCCGAGAAACAGGGACCTTTCCGGTTGGGAGTCAGTTTGGCTATAAAGTTTCTTCCTACACTATTCTGAGGATGAACTTTAATCCATATCTTATCTCCTGTTTGAAAATGAACATCCCTTCTCTTCTTATCATAATGTTTCTGCTTTCTTTTTCACTTTTTTCCCCCTTTCCTGAGAAGCCTTGGCCATATTCCTTTTTGGCAATTAGAGTAAATTCTTCATACTTGGTTTATTTGCTGCACTCAGTTACCTTAAGAATTTTTCTCCCTGACTTGACTCCAGAAGGCATTTTAAGGTCCTGTCAAAGCAGAATGTTGCTGGAACCCAAGCTTTCTGGGCCCTGATTCTAAGTCTTTTACAGCGATATGAAATGGGGATCATTGAATATTTCTCTTTTTTATGGCATCCTTGACCAGGGATGAAGTCACCAATGCAGTTGTTCCAGGAACCCTGTTTACAGAGGCTGCTTCTCAGTCTCCTGGTTTCTCTCTTTCCCTCTGGGTCTACGAATCCATCCTGGTCTTTCCCAGGGGACTGAGGGGTGAGGTGGCAATTGCCAAATATAAACATGCCCCAACTGGTCTTTCTTCTCATGCTGGGTGTGGTGCTGGTGTGCTGTCAGGAAGAGGGCTAGTTCTGGATTCCTGGGGTTAGAGGATACGGAGGGGGAGAACCCCCTTTCACAGAGGGTGAGAATCAGTAGCATTTAAGTGCTCCAGGTCCTTCTGAAAGGCAGGACGGAGCTTTGAATAAGAGATCTGTGTGTGAGCTAAGGAGTTGTGGGGCCTGTTCAGAAATCTTGAGGAATCTTATTTTGCTCTCTTTTGACTGAAAGAAGAGGAGTGAGCTCTTCAACAACAAGACGATATCTTGTACAAAGATCATTGGGAATATTTGGCAGGAGATATTGGTCTCCCCAGTGCAATCCCTAGTTGACAGGGGATTCCGGATCATCATGAAAACCAACATCTACTGAGCGTTTTACTATGAACAGGCCCCGTCAGAGGCACTTGACATGCATTAACTCATTTAATCTCAGAGCCTCCTTATGAGACAATTATCATCTCCATTTTACGTATACAGAAGCCAAGGCACAGACAGGCTAATTAACTTGCTCAAAGCCCAACAGGGTAAGTGGCATGTGACATTACGTGTGACAGTTTGGCGAGTCATTTTTCTCCAGCTTTGGTGACTGAAAAAAAAGGACGAATGACCATACACCTACCTAATGTGGATGGAGGGATGTTTTCACTGTCACTTATTAAAAGGCCGCCATTTGGTGTTTCCTCTTTGTTGCCCATCAGTCCAGATAGGAGGTGTATCAAATCAGAATGCATTCTGAACTTGCAAAGAACAGAAAATGCAACTCAAACTGACTTTAATAAAGGAGATTTATGAGCTCATGTAATGGCAAAACCAGGGTGATCCAGCACCTCAAGGACATTATCATGGACTCAGTTTCTTTCCGTCTTTCTGTTCTGCCTTCTGTTTGCTTTCCAGGCTTCAAATGTGAGTAGTTGAGAAGGTGAGAGAGCACTTCTTTCCTAGCATTCCAAATACAAATCCAAAGTTCACCCTGGTTGGATAACTTAGGTTGCAGCTAATCCTTGAATCAATCACCCTCAAGGCCAGGGGAGTGGAATTTGTTGACTGACTTAAGTCAACCGGTGATCACCTCTGGAAGTAGGGGCAGAATCTGCATCCACTGGCTACATGAAATACATAGGAAGACGGGATACCCAAATAAAAATCTGGTAGAGTCAGGAAGGGGAGAATGGTTAGTGGGTAAATAATTTATATCCCTGAATTATTTAAAGATAATGGGTGCCTGGATGGCTCAGTTGGTTAAGCATCTGACTCTTGATTTCGACTCAGGTCATGATCTCATGGTTGCGAGATTGAGCCCCGCATTGAACCCCATTTGGTTTTGTGCTGGGCATGGAGCCTGCTTGAGATTCTCTCTCTTCCTCTCCCTCTGCCTGCCCCTCACCCCTCACTCTCTCTCTCTCTCTCAAAAAAAAAAAAAAAAAAGATAATCATGTCCTTGGTTAAAAGTGATAGAATACCCAATGGCTGAAATATAGGAGATTATTAGTCACATTTAGTATGAAATGTGAAGGCCAGCCATTCCAGTTGGTGTAGTGGCTCAGTGATGGCCCCAGGCACCTGGGCTTTTTCTGCTTTATTATACTCAGTGTTTCAACAATGGTTACACATGGCTGCTAGAGCTCCAGGTATTACATTCTCAATGTGACCCAAACAAGAAGGAAGCAGGAAGGATGAACACAAAAGGGTCCTCTCCCCATGCGTCTTGTCTTTTACTGAGATAGGAAAATCATTCCCCAAATCCCCTAACCATCTTTCTCTTCCATCTGACTGGCCTTAACTGGATCATATGGCCATAGAGCTGCAGAGGAGGCTGGAAAATAAATACCCGGAATTTTCAATCTCTGTAGTGGGAAGCTGGTGAGGAAGAAGTGGATTGAGAATGGCCTCGAGTAGTCATCTGATAATGTTTTGTTCGGATACTTTTGTGCTAACTAAGGAAAACTCATGTCCTAAGATCCTGCTAGTGTCCGTTATAGAGAATATTATCAGGATCTGGCTTAAGGTCTTTTTAGTTAGACTCAGACTTATAGGTAGTTAGCTTTCATCCATATTACCTTCAAATACAAAACTCAATGTAGCCTTAGGTATTCAAGTGTTGACATCACTGAGAGGTTTATCAGAAGCAAATTTAGGCAGCAGCCTACTTCACATTGTCAGCAGTAAATGAACACCTCACACCTAATTAAAAATCAGATGTCTAAAGTAGCCTTATAAAGACTGGAAATTCCAAAATAGACTGTTAATTATTCTGAAACCGGTTTTTTCTCTAGATGGCAAAAATATTTCTCTGTTAATTAATTGCCTAATCTTCAGGGCTACAAGCTCAGTCTCAAAGTACATTACAAATATCCTATCACTCAATAAATTGCAGCTAGTATCAGCAAAATATTTTTGGCTTATTTGAGGACTAGAGCAACGAGGCCAAGAAAGTGACTCGATAGATTAGGGAAACGGTAGAGTGAAAGATGCTGAGAACAATCTGATTACACACACATACATCCATTATGTTTTCAGTTTCAAACTATTCCAACTTTGGACATTTTTTTTTTCCTTCTGACTTCCTTTGAAAAATCACATGAACAAATTTTTCACTGCAGTTGGAAGCAGACTCTGAGAAGAAAGAGGCCAATATTCAGGGAAGCTGTGACAAATGAATCTGCTAGGAGGAAAGAAAAACTTAAAACATTCAGAGAGCTAAAGATCCAGGAGTAATTGCAGTTTGGCTGGGCAGGGCCGATGTAGACTTACATTTAGCACTGACTCGCAACCAACATTTCATGGTGTTTTAGCATTTATGAGGCATTTTTACTTATACTGATAATTGGCCCAAGCTCTAATAAATCTCCACTAGAGCGTATTTGGTATGTACAATTACACAGGGATGTAATAGGTTTTATTTTTGGCACCCCAGCACTTTATTCCCCATCTTCCCTTTTCTGGCAGCTGATTCAGGCCTGGCCCACCATAGTATCCATTCACTTGAACTGCTGGAGGACCAATCAGGGTCTTCCAACCTGGGATTTTGATACAGAACGAGTAAAGTTATCCACTCATCCCATCAGCACCCTATGTTGCGAAGCTGAAAGGGTAAGATTAGAGCTGCAGAGGGGGAGTAATGGAGATGGAGAGAGCTTAGTGCCACTCCTGGACCCAGGATCCAGATCTCTTGGGATGTCCTGGTTAGGCGGACTAAAACATTCTACTTCTGGCTTAGCTAGTTTGGCTTGAGTATCTATCACTCGCATCAAGAGTCCTGATCGATACCACCATTTACACAAGCTACAGTCCATCTTGGCAGGTTCAGCTTGAATTGAGCCTCTTTGATGAAGACTTCCCCAGGGACTGCCCCCTGCCCATTACTCTTTCCAG
Organism: Zalophus californianus; assembly: GCF_009762305.2. Lineage (NCBI taxonomy): Eukaryota > Metazoa > Chordata > Mammalia > Carnivora > Otariidae > Zalophus > Zalophus californianus. The sequence goes on along the minus strand of NC_045605.1, from coordinate 84,997,363 downwards.
GAGCCACACCACTCACTGACTCTACCAAACAATTTGCATGGTGTTTCATGCAGTCAGAATATTCTCTGATTTTTCAAATGGCTTTTCAGTTGTAATGTAAAGTCTTATGGGAATGGATAATGTAGTCCCCAATAAATAAACAGAAGTTCTGAAAGTTTTTTTGGAAGTTGTTTGGTTAGAAGCTACACGTCTCTGGAGAAGTAATATAAGCAATGGTTGAATTCCCAGGCTAGCTCACAAAAGCTTATTTTATGAAAATGTGTGTACAATGGCAGAGAATAATAGAGGAGTCATGCAGAAAACTGCTGCTTGGAAAAAAGTGAGTTCGATTTGAGAAAACAAGGAGATAGAAACAGACTTTTGTGAATCATCTGGGGGAGTTTCAGAATTGTGTTTGTCTTTTTTTTGGTTTGTTTGTTTTAATTTTTACCAAACTTACACATCCATGTGGTTTGAAGAGTCAAATAGTTCAACAAGGCTTATCACAAAAAATAGCAATTTCCAAATCACTCCGCCTCCTCAATTTTCTGCTTCTTCAGAGACAACTGCTTTTAAATCTTTTAGTTGTTTATTTTGGTACTTAATGCATGTGTCTAAGCCACTTCTTGGTTTTTCTCTAGTAGGCATTATCTACTGATTCTTAAGAATTTAGCTTTCGTGATCATTTGCCTGCCCTGGTACACACCACCCATCTTCTTGGGGGCAATTCTGTCATAGCTTTGGTTTGATCAATGTTTCGTGGTCACATTCTCATGATGAAATGCATGCAACTCACTGCTGAGCCACGCAGTATAAAAGAATACCAAGATTATTTTTTAATTTCTATGCCAATTTGAACTTTTCCCAGAAATAACGATCATCTTATTTGTTTGTTTCCTTAGGTTTTCATGTCATTATTAATGTAGCCTCCAGTTATCTCCCAGTTGGCTATGTATGTTCTCAGTAAAAGACATGTTTTTCATCGATTCCTCTTTTTGGAGACATCACTCCTGGAACCTTCTGACCTGCTCCATTCTGGAATGTTGCTCTCTGCGCCTACAGGACAGCTGTTATCCTTGGCCCTCCCTCCATCATTATCCTGGCGATCCTTTTGCCTTGCTTTTGAGTTAGATTTCTTGCTTCTTGTATCCCAACTTTCCTCTTTCTTGTTCCACTCCCTCATTTGGGTGGCGTACCTCCTCCTCTAGTGGCTTTTTTTTTTCTTTTGGTAAACATCACCTAACATTTACCATTCTAACCATTTTTAAGTGTACAATTCAATGGCATTAAGCATAGTCACATTATTGTGCAACCATGACTACCATCCACCTCCAAGACTCTTTCCATCTTCCCAAGGTGAAATTCTGTACCCATTAAACAACTCCTTGTTCTCACCTCTCCACACACCCTGGTACCTAATATAGCTGGAATCATATATTTGTCCTTAAGAAAGGATATGTGAAAGGTAGATTTTTTGAGGATATTCATGTCTAAAAATATCTTTTTCACTTATTGATAATTTGGCTGGATATATAATTCTGCGTTGGATGTACTTCTCACGTTTAATTTTGAAAGCACTGTTTCAGTATGATATACCAATTAGATCTCAGACTCTGGAGCCAGACTGCCTAGTTTCAATCCCAGCTCTTATCATTTATTACCTAGAGCATTTGGGCAAGTTTGTACTTTGCTCCTCTGTACCTCAGATTTCTCACCTGTAAAATGGAGGTAAGAAGAGCACCTATTTCATAGGGTTGTGGTGAGGATGAATTGTAAAGCACTTACTATAGTCCAATAGAGTTAAAGTCTAGTCTAAAATATTAGCTACCATTGCCTTCCAACTTCTAGTGCTGTTGTTGAGAAGTCTGAAGCTGTTTTTGATTCTTGATCCTTTCTAGATCACTTTTTTTTTTCTTTAGATGTGGTTAAAATCTATTTGTACTAATATTCTGAAATTTCATAGCGATGTTCCTTTGTGTAGGTTTATTTTAAACCGTTTTTCTGAGCACTCAAGAGGTCCTTTCAATCAGGAAACTCATGGCCTTCAATGTGGGGGTGGAAATCCTATTGATTAATCAACTAATTAATTATTTAATGATAGCCTCCCATCTATTTTTTTTTTTTCGGTCCTTTCTCCCTGGAATACCTATCATTTAGTTGATCTGGTCTTTCCTTTATTTTCATATATTTTCACCTATGTCTTTTATGCCTTATAGTTTCATGTATATAATGTTGAAGAGCTCCGTCTCTTCCTAGTTCTTTTTTTTAACACACTTTTTGTTTCATGGATTTGTATCTTCTTTTATCTCTCTGAGAATCATAATTTTAAAAAATGATTTTTGGGGGCTCTGTTGGTTAAGCGACTGCCTTCAGGCTCCCGGAGTCCCGGGATCAAGTCCTGCATTGGGCTCCCTGCTCAGCAGGGAGTCTGCTTCTCCCTCTGACCCTCCCCCCTCTCATGTGCTCTCTTCTCTCTCTCTCAAATAAATAAAATCTTTTTAACAAAATAGTTTTTCTTCTTCTTTTTCATAGTCTTCGTTTTTTTCTGTTTGCTCTTACCACATCTTTGACATTCGCATGGGGCTCCCTGCTCAGCGGGAGGCCTGCTTCTCCCTCTCCCGATCCCCCTGCTTATGTTCCCTCTCTCGGTCAAATAAATAAAATCTTTAAAAAAAAAAAAAGACATTAAAATCTTCCTTCTAACATCTGGTGATTCTTGGTATCTGCCAAGTGGGCACAAAAACGCTGATTAGAAGCTCCATGTGTGTGGACGGGGTTTGTCCACTATGGGCTTCACCAGAGGGCAGTTTTATTGGATCTGATCAGGAGCCCTTCATGACATAGAGAAGAAATCTTGCAATCTCCTCTCTGGAGGATGTATGTCAGGCTTCCAGCCTGCTGGGAAAGAGGACTTGGGCAGTATTTAAATTTTCATTGAATCCTCTTTTTTTTTTTTTTTTAAGATTTTACTTATTTATTTGACAGAGAGAGAGAGAGCAGGAGAGCACAGGCGGGGGAGCGGCAGAGGGAGAGGGAGAAGCAGGCTCCCTGCTGAGCAAGGAGCCTGATGCAGGGCTCAATCCCAGAATCCGGAGATCATTACCTGAGCGGAAAGGCAGATGCTTAACCGACTGAGCCACCCAGGTGCCCTTGTTTTTAATGCACTCATCCTCTCCAGAGAATAAACCTGCAGTGTTTTGAAGCCGTGGGGGGCAGTCACCCAGCTATAATGACTTGGAGAGGCTATCTAATTGGTTCTTCAATACATTTCAAACTAAAGCTCTGTTTTCTGCTCTGTTCCCCAGTTCTGCAGTTCAAATAGGGATTCTTTTCTGTGTTCACTATCACCTGCTTTGGAGTTTGCTTTTGTGGGTCTTCTGTCAGTTACCACTAAGCATTTTTTTTTTTTTTAAACAAGAAGGGAGCAATTGTTCATGTTGCTCTTTTCATTTTACTCACCAAGAACATCTCTCCAGGTCAATAAATATTCTCTGAACTATGTTAATAGTTGTCTTGTATTCTTTCATATGAATGTACCATATTTATTTTACCAACTTTCTACTGCTGGACAAATTTGGGTTATTTCCAAATTCTTGATATTGCAAGCAAGAATGTGTTAAACATTTTTGTTGCAAAAATTCTGTTTACCCCCTTAATTATTTCCTCAACTTCAATTCACTGCTCCTTCTGACAGTACCACTTTAGATAGCTCATTAATTCCATGAGATGCTTTGTGAAATAAATTTTCTGCAAGCAAGTATATTTGGGATTGCTGACGTTTTGTGTGGGTCAGTAGTTTAAAAAGCTCCACAGATGATTTTGTTGTACAGTGTAGTCTGGAAACCACCATGATCATAGACTCGGCTTCCATTTTACCCAGGAAAGCTGCCCTGATGGAGGCCTGAGTGAAGCAGAAGAAAAACCAGCAGGTATCTTAGTCCATTTGGGCTTGCTATGACAGAATACCATAGACTCGGTGGCTAATAAACAACAGAAATTCCTCCCAGTTCTGGAAGCTAGGATATCAAGACACTGGCAGATTTGATGTCTGGAGAGCCCATTTCCTGGTTCAGACAGTCACCCACTATCTGTGTCTTACATGGAAGGAGGATAACTTTCCCAAGCCAAGATCTTATAAAGTCACTAATCCCAGTAGGTTCTGCCTTCGTGACCTAATCATCTTCCAAAGGCCCCACCTCCAAATACCATTACACTGGGGATGAGGTCTCGATGTGAATTTTGGGGGATGCAAACATTCAGTAAATAGCAGCAGGGCAGGAGTAGGTGTGGCTCAGAATGACAAACAGCCCAACGTTTGTAGAAGGCACTCAGCATAATCCACTTACTTTTTTTTTTTTAATCATCAGGATGTGCTCAGAGTCCTATACAGTGGGAAGTAATGCTTTGGCATAATTTTCTTTTAAAAATTCATGAAATAAGGCAGTTTGTTTGGAAGCCAAATTTTGTAGCCTACACTAAAAAAAAAAAAAAAAAAAATAACCTTTAACACTATTGAGAGTTTTGAGGGAGTGCTCCAGATGCAAAAACAAGCACCATATCAGCACTGTCAAATAAAGGGCCAAATCCAGTAATTCTCAAACCATAGTGAGCAGAAACCTCACAAGGCAAGCTTGTTAAAATGCAGATTTCTGGGCCTCATCATCCTTTTTTTTTTTTCCCAAAGATTTTATTTATTTATTTGACAGAGACACAGCGAGAAAGGGAACACAAGCAGGGGGAGTGGGAGAGGGAGAAGCAGGCTTCCCAGGGAGCAGGGAGCCCAATGCGGGGCTCAATCCCAGGACCCTAAGATCATGACCTGAGCCGAAGGCAGATGCTTAAGGACTGAACCACCCAGGCGCCCCTTCTGGGCCTCATCACTCTTAATCCAACTTATCATCTATAGTGTAGGCCCTAGATCCTGAATCTCTCTACCAAGGATCCCAGGATATCTGATGTAGGTGGTCTCTGGACCACGATTTGAGAAACTGGCTCTAGACAATGCCAGAAATTACTAGGGTTGCTTGAATCTGGAAACATCTCTAGAATTCCCTTTGTTGGCTGTCACAGGATCTTGGGGTTGGGGCTGAGAACACTTTTTCCCATTGAACAGGGCACCAAGCCCAGAAGACATGCTGGGGTGGCCCAATTTGAAGTGGTTTTCATGGAGCTGAGTGTGCAGGCAAACATTTGGGATGGGAGGCCTTCTCATCCTCTTGTCTGGCCAGCTGTTTCCTGGGGTTACTGAAAATTCATGCAAGGCTGCCGGGATGGAAGCTCTACAGAGCCTCGTAAAGGGCTCTTAAAAACAGTAATTAGAGAAAAGGAAAAAGTAAGTTGGCTTGCCGTTTGATCCAAGAAATAGGAAGTGTCCACTCAAAATGTGGAACCAGGGGCGCCTGGGTGGCTCAGTTGGCTAAGTGGCTGCCTTCTGCTCAGGTCATGATTCCAGGGTCCGGGGATCGAGCCCCTCATCTGGCTCCCTGCTCGGTGGAGTCCACTTTTCCCTCTCCCTGCCAGGCTGCCTACTTGTGCTGTCAAATAAACAAACTTAAAAAAAGGTGGAATCATATTTTTGGGGTTCCCTCTTCTCTGCCCCTTAGCTGTTTGTAACCCAATAATGCCCCTCTTTCTTCTAGTCCCGTGGTCTCTGCTCTGAACAACTACAGAGTCTGATGAAAGAGCCCACACTCAAACCTCTGACCCCCACAAGTAGCCAACGCCTTCACCCCAGAGGCTGGGCTTGGAGTTGGGGTTCAGGCGGAGCGGGGCGAAGCTCTCCCAGCTCCCTCACCAGTTTCCCTGCGCGCTCGAGAGGGGGCGCGGTCTTCGCTTGCCCAGGCCTGACCGCGGGTCAAAGGTCGCGGGTTGAGAGGCCCACAGTCACCCTGCACCGCGCTGCCCCGAGCCCCGCGACCCCAGCTCGCAGCGCGCCGCCCCGCCGCTTGTCACGCGCCCCTGTCCCCGCTGGGCCCCTGGAGACGTGAGCGCCACCGGCCGCCGACGGTAAGTGCCGCGCGACCCCGGCGGGTCGGGGGCTCTGCCGCCTCCTCCGCGCGCCCCGCTTTCCAGCGCCGATCCGCGGCGGCCCTGCGGCTGCCCTTCCGCTCCTTCGCTACCGCGGCGCGGCGCGGCGAGCTGCGGCTCTGGGGCTTCACCCGCGCGCGGACCACACTCCTGGGGGGCGGAGGCGCAGTGTCCCTCGTCCCCGGCTCTCTACGCCCCGGCTTTAATTTCTGCCCTTGCACACTTCGCCCTGGCGCAGCCGGGCCGCGGGGCTGTCTTGATAAGTACACCCCGTTTGCCCGGCCCCGGACGAGTTGCCAGCTTTCTCTTTGCTCAGCTCACGACTCCCTTCTAGAAAACACACCGGAAGGGGGAGCTTTGGGCCAGGCGAAGCCTTTTTCTGTGCAAAACGCCCGCTTCCCGCACACCTGGTTTTAATAAGCGCCTGGGGCGAAATGTGGAGGGGATCCCGAAGGATCCCCAAGAAATTTCGTCCACAGAGAGAAAGAAGGGTGCACATGGATTGTACGTGAGCCGACGCACTCACTGTACCAGGGTTTGTGAAGACCTCGTGCACTTTCCAACTTATTTGTAGCCTGTAGCCGGGAGAGGTTGGAGGTGGCGGTGATGGTGGAACTGGGATAGAAACAGCAGTTAAAAACACATTTATTAAGATTGAAGACAAGAAAATTGCACGGTTATGCACAATGTATTCTTTTCTTCCCAGTTTTAATAACAACAGAGGAATATTGAAAAACAACCGCCACCCCTTCCTATTCTCCCATCGCCTTAGTCCATGTGCCCACGAATTTTTTTTTTTTACATAGTTGCAGTTAGAGGTACATGGCATTCTTATTTCCAATTCTGGAACAAGGGAGGTAAATTACATCCGGACAGAACGGATGTCTTCATTAGTTCTAGGAGAAAGATCTTTTCAGTGCATGAGGAGCTGGAAGTTAAAGATTGTATCGTGCTTTCAACCTATATTACAAAAGTTTAAAGGATAAAGGACATGAAAGGCTTTTTAAAAAGATCCTTGTGAGACATATAAATGTAAATATATATTCACAGACATTCTTTTTGCATCTTCACTTAAAGCCAAGGACAAATTTCTTTCCAACATAGCACTTTGATCTTTATGCTTTTAAGGAAATAACTCTACCATGTAGTACAATTTTGAGAGCACTGGTTTTTCATCAAACGTTTTTTTAAACCCCTAATCAGCATTTAATCAGAGGCTTCGGGGTCTTGCACTTCTGTTCTTTCTGTCTGGAATGCTTTTCCCTTGCCTTTGCTTTGCTAGCTCCTCCTTATTTAGAGCTTAGCTCATATTCATTCCCCTGTCCACCCCCATGGGACAATGATATTTTATTTTCTTCAAAGCACTAATCACGATCTGGAATTATTAATTTGATTATTGCTGCCTCCCCCCACCTCAATAATGTAGGGGACTTTGCGGTTTTACTTGCTGTTATATCCCAGAACTGTACCTCCCAATCCCAGTATCTGCAGGACTGGTATTTAGTAAATAAATTTACTAAAAAACCAATCTTTGACATAGTCTTGGGAGCAGTTGGTGAATGTGACCCTGGAGGAAACATCTTTCTTTCTTTCTTTCTTTCTTTTTTTTAAAGCTTTTATTTATTTATTTGACAGAGAGAGACACAGCGAGAGAGGGAACAGAAGCAGGGGGAGTGGGAGAGGGAGAAGCAGGCTTCCCGCGGAGCAGGGAGCCCGATGCAGGGGCTCGATCCCAGGACCTTGGGATCACGACCCGAAGGCAGACACTTAACGACTCAGCCACCCAGGCGCCCCGGAGATATCTTTCTTTAGTCTCCTGTCCCCCACCCCTTGCTTCTTTCCCTTAGTGGCTTGGGAGCCGCTGCTTTCTGATCTGCTGGCCCTTCTTTAGGGCCCCACCCACAGTGACCCAGTCCAGCCCCAGGAAGTAGGCCCTGGAGGCAGCTGAGGCCTCAGGCAGTTTTTCTGGGGCCAGATTTTGTACTAGAAAGTGGCCGGGATTCTCCCCCAGAGGCCTGGGACTGCTGGCCACACAAACCCCCTGACCCTTTAGCACTTCTTAGTGCTCGGCTGCATGCATGAGGCTGCAAGGTTCGTGGTGGGAGCTGCTTGTGAAAAAACGCTCTGTTATTGTTGGACTCCAGGCACAGGGAATAATTAGGGGAGTGACATGCGCAAAGTTGAGGTCTTTTCCTTGTGGGCTGGGCCATGAGGCTGCAACTGGCCTGCTTGCTGGCAAAGGCTGCAGATTCCTGCGCAGCCCTACGTGGTTCACTTCTCAGAGGAAGCCTTGATGAGGAAGAGGCTGGGAGTGGGGGCAGAAAGTTTGGAATTTCCCCGTGGTTCCTTGGGGATTGATTGTTGTAGAGAACCACCCTGGCCAACACCAAGGTGAAGTGGCTGGGCCTGCTTGCCTTTTCCTCAAGGCCACACACAGCCCCTCCAGGCCCTTATAGACTGCCTGGGCCTGTAAGAGAGCTGGAGTCAGCACCTGTGGGAGGAACCAATGTTCTGGGAACTGTCAGGTGCCAGTAAGGAAGAAGCTTTTCCTTAAGCTCTGCAGTGCCCAGCAGGGTGCCTGGCACATGGTGGCTGTTAAGTCTGTGTTCAGTCACGTAGGGAGTGTGAGAGTGCCCTTCACACTGTGTCCAGCCTGGGTGTGTCGGAGAACAGAGACTCTGGAGGCCTACTGCCTGGGTTCAAATCCTGGCAGCTCCGTGTACAAACTGTGAGCCTGCTATTATATAGTTCCCTGTGCCCCACGCTCTGCATCTGTAGGATGCAGACAATAATGCTCTCCACTTCGTGGGGTTGTGGGGAGGGGGAGATGTGGATGTTTTGGAAAGCACTTTGAACTTACCCTACTATGTAGTAGTAGGGTAAGTGCTAAACAAAAATTAAAAATAAAGTACGGCAGGGGCGCCTGGGTGGCTCAGTCGTTCAGCGTCTGCCTTTGGCTCAGGTCATGGTCCCAGGGTCCTGGGATCGAGTCCCGCATTGGGCTCCCTGCTCCGCGGGAAGCCTGCTTCTCCCTCTCCCACTCCCCCTGCTTGTGTTCCCTCTCTCGCTGTCTCTCTCTGTCAAATAAATAAATAAAATCTTTAAAAAAAAAAAGTACGGCAAAAGTAACAGTCCTCACGGGGGGAGGACAGGGAACGGGGTCAGGGAGGGGCACACTAGGGATTTCAACAGTAATTGCCAATTGGGATCATGGGTTTCATTATGCTGCTATTCTTTATGCAGTTTAAACATTTACACATATAAATGTTTTAATAACGGTTCAGTATATAATAAAACATGAAAACTGTGCACACCTCAGTGTATCCTGTACAGCCTTTTAACACACTGAAGACTATTGAGGCATTAATTTGTGCAGCCTATCTTGTTCTTGTACAAGAAGGACTTCTTATGAGGGGAGAACTATTATCATTTCCAGTTTTCACATGCAGAAACAGGCTGAATAACTTGCTTAAGGTCTGCATTGTTAAACAGAGGAGAGCCAGGATTTAAATCTGACTCTGGGTTCTTAATTGCTGTGTATGGCTTTCTTAATGTGTCACAGATATAGCAGGTCGTATCTGAGCTTTAAAAAAATGGAATTCGTTACCCTGCCAATGTGCACTCACATAAAATTGCACACTGTGGCTTAGTTGTGTGAATCAGGATTTTCTGAATCATGTGAAACCAATCAAAACACAGAAATAAGCTGGATATAGAAATGGCTGAGTGCAAATCACCATTCCTAACCCTCTGCTTCAAATTTTATATTCACTGAAACAGCCTCCTATTCTCATAGTTCACTTAATAATAAGAAATGCTGTAAATTTTAATTTAAAATAAATGTATATAAAATGAGATGCCACTTACATGTGCTTTACTCTGTATATAGAACACATATAAAATCTTCCTATAAAACACATACTGGGATTCCATCTAAGATTTCATTAGAAAAAACATCTGTGATGCAAGAAAGAAAAAAGAATACTATCACTGGCGTGAGGATATAATTTAGGTTTAGGAATTTGATGGTGTGTGTTAAATGTTATTCAACAGACATTTATTAAATGCTTTTATGTATAAAAGCATCATGTTAGGCATTTGGGGAAACTAAGAGATGATAGCACAGTCTTATATTCAAATTTGTTTGTAGTCCTCCAGTGTGGGATACTTTATTATATAGTTGACTTTTCAACTATACAGGTTTGAACTGTGTGGGTTCACTTAAATGTGGATATTTTTTGATAAATACAGTACTGTAAATGTATTTTCTGTTCCTTAAGATTTCTTTTAAAGGTTTATTTATTTGAGCAAGAGAGTGCACGCATGCTCTCAAGTGATGGCGGGGAGGGGCAGAGGGAGAGAGAACCCCAAGCAGATTCTGCGTTGAGTGCAGAGCCTGGCCCTGGGTTTGATCCCACTACACTGAGATTATGACCTGAGCTGAAACCAAGAGGTGGATGCTCAACGGACTGCGCCACCCAGGCATGCCCCTCCTTGTGATTTTCTTAATAACATTTTCTCTAGCTTGTTGTAATGTAAGAATACAGTATGTAATACATATACCGTACCAAACACGTGTTCATAGACTATTACAGCTTACTTGGATTTTCCACAGTTCAAGGGTCAGTAACCCTAACCCCTGTGTTGGTTAAGGGTCAAAACTGTACTATTGACTATTTTGAAACTTAGGACACTAAACCAAGCTGAACTATGAGATTCCTACTATCGAAGTGTTTGGGAGAATTCAAAGAAAAGATCAATGATTTCACAAAGTCCCAGCATTTGAGCCAGACTTCAAAGATGGCTAAAGACAAGGAGAGGGGTGTCTGGGTAGCTCAGTCAGTTGAGCGTAGGACTCTTGGTTTCAGTTCAGGTTATGATCTCAGGGTTGTGGGATTGAGCCCCGAGTCAGGCTCTGTGCTCACACGGCTGTTTGTTTGAGATTCTCTCTCTCCCTCTGCTCCTCTCCCTGCTCTCGAGTGCCCCCTCCACCCCCCACTTAAATAAGTAAATAAATCGTTTTTTAAAAAAAGACAAGGAGAAGAGGAGTGGTTTCAAAACTGATTGAGGATGAGGCTGGTGGGGAGGGAGTGCTGGATGTGATGGGAAACCTTGAGGTCCATTCAGGGAATGGAAAATAGTTGACTTTGACTATAGGGTTAGGTTCCCTGTGGTGGGAGATGTGGCTAGGAGGGCAGGTTGGAGTGAGAACCACAAACAATCTCACATGCCAGACTCAGGGGTCTGCTCTTCTTTATCCAGTAGGTAATGGGGAGCCACTGAAGGGTTCTAGGCATAGTTGTGACATGCTCAGCGCTGTGATCTGGAACATTCTTCTGATGCTGACTGTTACGAGGGAAAAAAATAGAAATACGAATACCAGGGAGGAGGCTACTGGGGTCGTCATCAGGACATAAACTAGTAGGATGGCAGGGGACAAGGAAAAACAGGTTGATGGAAGAGGTATGGCTGGAGCTGAATTCATAGTCTGATGACTGATGGAATGTGTTGACAAAAGGAGAAATAAAAAAGACTAAAGATTTGAGATTGGATGCCACTTACAAAATAGAGAAGTCAAGAGGGGAGGAGCTAGGCATATTTTAAAAATGATCAATGGGTGAGGATCTGCAGAACTCAAATTTCTGTCTTATAGGACTCCTCTGAGCCTTTAGAGAGAATGTATCCTCCAGCATTTCCCAGGTTTTCCACAGAAATCCCCTCTCCTCCCCAGACTTCAGGTAAGGAGCAAGCCTAGTGCCTTGGACCTTTAGCAACATCAGTCCTACGTGATAACAGGAAAACATCTTGCAGGAAGCCTTGCTCCCAGGACACTGCGTTCTGGAACCCGGGTCAGTTTGCGTTTGCCTATCTCTTCAAGCAGTTCTTCTCGGTCCTATTTCGTCATGCCTTGGATTTACAGCATAGGGAAAGTGCATTATCAACTTGAGAGGACGAGGAGTGAGGCTTTCACACTTGTGCCTGAAGGGTTGGGAAATTGTGGGGAAATTTGAATTTTCTTAGGAAGAAGGCCTGGAGGAGGTGGGAGCTCTTTTCCATTATCTCTGCTCTGCTACCTCTCTCCTTTAGACATTGTTTCCTTTAGAACAGGTCCTTGGGTTTTGAAACATCATGTGTGCATTTAATACCAGATCATCCAAATGGACTTATCTCTAGGTCTGCTACAAGCTGTTGAAGTGACATTGAAGGATGCAATTCCACTTAAATCAAGGGCTTCCCTTACCAGAAAGCCATTACTGTGATTTTTTAAATAATTTTTATTGTTATGTTAATCACCATACATTACATCATTAGTTTTTGATGTGATCCATGAGTCATTGTTTGTGCATAACACCCAGTGCTCCACGCAGAATGTGCCCTTATTACTGTGATTTTTTAAAAATCAAATCATATACCCCACATAAAATTTACCATTTTAACTTTTAAGTGTACAATTCAGTGACCTTAAGTACATTGACATTGTTGTACAACCATTCACCATCATCTATCTCCAGAACTTTTTCATCTTCCCAAACTGAAACCCCATGCCCACTAAACAATAACTCTGCATTCCTCACTCCCCACCAGCCCCTGGTGATCACCGTTCTGTTTTCTCTCTATGAATTTGACTACTCTAGGAACCTCATATAAGTGGAATCACACAGTATTTGTCCTTTTGTGGCTAGCTTGCTTCACTTAGTCCAATGTCTTCAAGGTTCATCCATGTTGTGGTATGGGTCAGAATTTCCTTTCTTTTTAAGGCCGGGATAGTATGCTGTTGTATGGATAGATAGACCACAGTTGCCTATTCATTTATGTGCATATGGACTTTTGTGTTGTTTCCACCTCTCTCTGGTCTTGATGAACTTCTTTAAGCACTCCCTGCTTGGAACTTCCTTCCCCACAGGTTGGAGATGCCTTTTGAGTCTGTTTTGATTATGTTTTAATTGATAATAGAAAATCACAAGCCATCTCACTAAATCAAGATGTGAAATTGAGCTCATTAAACTTTAGAGAAAAAAATACTTTTAAATCCAGACTGCAAATGGATTTAGATAGCAGCAGTTCTGTATTTGACTGGGGGAGCTTGGTCCCAGAAGCTCACCAGGGAAAGATGAGGGTCAACTCAGTTAGCAGTTCAGTGTTGGGGCCTGCTGTGCTCTCCTACATTTTTGTAAAGCCTCAAACTTTGGAGTGGAGGGGTGGAAAAGTAAGTAGGGTGGTTGGAGATCCTAGACACTGCGGAAGAGAATGTGGGTGTTTCCCAGGAACATGCTGCTTTGGAGGCTCCTGTTGGTTCTTAGTTTTGAGCACCAGAATCAGTGGCAGAGGACTTTGGTGGAACGGGGGTATAGGGAAACCACCAGAACCCAGCGCTCAGCCCAGCTTCCCACACCATCCTTTTCTCCTTCCCCGAAGACTTTGGTTTAGAGAAAACAAAATAGTTTTGACTGAGTTACTAGGTTGGAATAACTTCAAGTCTAGGTTAATGAGTTTCTCTTCCTTTGCCAGCCTTACAGGGAATCAGTTTTATCATTTGAATTTACTGGTTCCTAAATTGTGCACCATGGCGCCCAGGGGTGCTGCAGTAAACACACAGGGGTACCGTGAGATATATTACATTTTTAAGGGAAACAACTGTACTTGACAGTTGTGGGATGCCCAAGAACTACTAGCTCGAGGTGCTCATAGTTTCAACATTAGGTCACGCTGCATTCCTTCCGATGGTGTCATATCTTTGTGAAGCTGGGTTTTGGGTGGTTGGAAGCTGTGATAAAAACTGAGTACCTAATGAAAATCAGTGTGGAGTAGGAGATGAGAGTGGCAGTGTCCAATCTGGTTCCAAAGTTTAAGAAGTTGTATGGTGCCCGAGAGGTGTACACAGTCCATTAATAAGTAATTGTGACCATTTAAGAATGAAATAAAAATAAATTTTTTCACTTTATGTGTATTATTCTTTCAAATGGCCACAAAATTGTTAGGACATAAATACTTCGTAAGTTGTTTGGACTTTGACACTTAATAAATGGAACTGTTAAGTATTTCTTTCATCCAAGGGATGCCATAAAAAAATTACTGAGATACTAAAGGGTACCATGTACCAAGAGAATTTGGGATTCTTTGCTTTAATTTATCAGAAAATTCCCGAAATATTTACTTTTAAATATATCATGGGGCTGGAGGTGAGGTAACAAGAGAAATAAAATAAACAGTTTGCTTGGAGATTTCTTAAAGTAAATGGCTTTATTTTTCTGATTATAAAATTTAATATGTATTGTTTATTTTAAAAAAAATCCAGAAAGGTGCAAAATAGAAAATAAAACCTCCATGTTCCCACCCCCTATTTCTCCCCCCCGCTTCCCAGATATAACAGCTGTTAATATTTTGGTGGATATTCTTCCAGACTTTTATTTCTCTCACGTATATTTAAGATTAGATGTTATACAAAAATTGGATCATAGACATTCTATTTTGCTTATTCCTTTTTCAAATTCATTGTATCACAGCTTTCTTTCCATGTCAACATGAATAGATTTTTAATCATACATAATGCATATATATTTACTTTAAACAGATTTACAAATAGACCTTCAAGGGAAAAAAGCCTCTCAATTCTAAAACCTAATTTATTGCTAAGAGGATTCAACTGTTAACAGTAGCTCAATCATGCCCCCTTGTGGCTCGACATGATATTTAACATTTTTCTTCAAAGGTTGCGTGTAAGGCCTTGTATACTGACATGGAAAATACAAAAGTGAATGAAATCGGATCTATTTTAGAAACTCACAATCCATAATAGGAGATGAAATGTATAGTTAAATAACTATGGGAGGAAAGAAAAAGTAATTAGGTACATCATAAGAGAGCTACACTTAAACATCCCATAGGAGCAAGGGGTTAATCTGTCTGTGAAGATTAAGGCCTTCATGGCACACTCACAGGGGCAGTGGTAACTACAATAATAACAGAAAATGTTTAATGAGTGCTTTTAAGCCAGATATTGTTCTTTGCACTTTTTATAGCAAAGATGGAATTTCTCTCTTCTAGGCTTTACCCAAGGGAAGGATTTGGACTCAGAGGGGTGATGAGGGAATGGAATGAAGGCAGGGGATAGTACCCTAGGTGGGGGGAGCTGCAGGAGCAAATGTGGGAGAGTCTGTACAGAGAGGACTGGGCCTTGCAGATTGCTCGGAGTGAAGTGGGAAAGGACATCAGAAAGAGGCAAGTGCTTCGAATCCCAGGCTAAGGAATGTGACCTTAATTCTGCTGACAGGGATGGTAACCAATGATTCAAGTTTTTTGATCAGGGGAGCAATTTTATGGGAGCTGGACTTTTGGAAGATTAACTTTTCAGCAGTGTGAAAGATGAGAGGCTACGGCAATGGTCCAGGCAAGATAAAATGCCGCTCAGAAGAGGTGCAGTAGAAAATGGAAAGGAGACATGAATCTGAGCTTGGTTAGGAAGGTGGCAATGGCAGCATCTATTTCTTGAATTTCAGAGTTTAATTACTGATGTAAAGCCACAGTAACATTTGGTGAACTTTGAATGGAGGTCTTCATACCCAGTGGTTCATAGATTGATTGGCCAGTGTCCACATGCTGATTTCCTCCTTCTCCTCCAAGAAACTAGTTATTTTAGGGACACCAGCTAGAACACATTATCCGGCCTCTCATTTGGTAATTTTGACAGAGCTCAGGTCCTCTGTAGGGTGCACTATTCCTAGCCATCTGCTAAATTTGCGATCGTGGCATGGTATTTGGAGAATGGTGTTACAATATGTTTCTCTTTTCCAATGAATATGAAAGCAGAGGGAATTCGCTGAACCTGTGCAAACTGGGCTTGCATCAGGCCGTAGGAGCTGATTCTAAGGATGGGAGATAACTGGAGATAACGAATTGCACCATCAAGGGGCCTGCAGTGCACTATTTTGTGGCCATTTAAAAAGGTGAGACAGTCAAGCGAGATGATGGGAGTTTAGTTTGCCTTCCAAAATAATCCTTTTTATTTTATTTATAAATGGTTATCAAAGAAATCCTGCCTTAATAAGCACCCAGTGCAGTGATTCTCAAAGCAAGGACACCAGGTCAGTGGTGAGCCATCAGGATCTTCTTGATAGGCTCAAGCGTATCCCATAAATGTATAGGGTGTTATTTTATAATAAAAAGTAAGGTACATCAGCTCACATGTATCTCTAATAAAGCTAATAACAAATGATTCAGATATCTTCCTCCCAGTTCTTGCTCATCACGGGCTTTCCCATGCTTATGTGGGAGTGTCCCTTACACAGTTCGGGGCTCACTGATGTGGCAAGAAGTGATCATACTGATTGCTCTTCATGCATTTTCCCAGTAACTCGTGAACTTCTCTGCACTTCATGGGCCCTCTGGAATATTGTTCCTTGAGAAACTAGCTTGAGTTAGATCACATTTGAAAGATAAGTAAGTTGAATGAGGGAAAGTTATGTCAGGTGTTCCTAGGGTATCCAGGATCTAGAACTCAAAAAGCTTCACCTGGCTTTCCTCTCTGACTATTAGAGGACATGCTTTTGCTGGTGGGTAAAGAGGTGTGACTGAATAGAATATATAACATAATATAATGCAGTTCTTGAATTTGTGGATCACTAATTAACATGCTTGAGCTATTTTAGACTTTGCTGGAGTCATAATTCAAAACTGGTTTGTCATCGGTGTCCAGCAGTATCATATTTCAAACCCTATCAGATTATAGTTGTGTACTTTATCACTTTTTAACCATTTAAATTACATTCCTGTTAATAGGATCTATGTTTTAACATCAACGGGTGGATTGGAGGATTGCATGGTTCATGTCTAGTTGAGTTTTTATGGCTAATTGGGCACATATGTACTGAACTAACCCCTCTCTTCAGAAGTGAAGGATTTTACTAAAAATGAGCACATTTTTATCACAGGCAGTTTAGTTTCATCTGCTTAAGTAGTTTTTTAAACATGAAGCATTTTTCAGTATAAGTGTGCCTTAATGTGTTAACTGTATTTTTTAAATGCAGATTTCTTTCACTAGCTTAATGGGAATTCACAGAAATCATAGCCTTTTAATTAAAGCCAATCTGTTTCAGTGCCAGACATTCTGAAAGATTCCAGTGAACCAAAAAAGAACACATTTCTGCACTGGAAGTGTGCATATGGGACCCTTCAGAAGCCTGACAGAAATGCCTGATGGAAGCATTTGAAACAGGAAAAAGATTAATAAAAAGAATGTCAGAGTAGTTTTCAGAATAGCTTAAATAATGTGTGTACTGAAATAATCTTTTACACCAAAGGATAATTTGATTGAAAAACTGTGACTCTTGCATAGTCGTAATGCTATAAGGTCTAAATCTCACTTCAGAATGTTTAAAGTAAGAGAGCCCACGATGGCTATATTTTTCAAACCTAAAATTGATATAAGTGACTGTATTTTCAGAACTAATTCAAGTGGTCTGATAAGCATAATTTGGAAGACAAAGGAACAGAATATTTAAAATTGAAAGGATCCTGGAAAATCTGGAATGTACAGTCAATGTAATAGCGGTTGTAAGGAAATCACAGGATACATTTGGGTACGGTTTGGTCAAACAGAAAGAGCCAAAGACCAGAAGTCAGATGCACTTAACTAGTGGTGGGACTAGACAAGTCCCTTAACTTTGCTGTATTTCTATTTTCTCTGTTGTAAACAGTGATTATATCTACCGTAACCATTATTGTGAGGATCCTAATGAACTATTGGGTATAAAAGCTTTTGGAAAAGTAAAGCTAAAGTGTTATACAAGTGGAATTATTTCTGTGGTTCTAGGTAACCATGGCCAGGCAGGGAACCTGTTTTATTTGCCATGGCCTCAAGCAAGTGCCTAGCACCTGCCTGGTGTAAGGAAAGGCTCCCTAGACAGAGCTGAAGGAAGGGAGGGAGGGAGGGAGGGAGAGAGGAAGGAAGGAGGGAAGGAAGGGAGGGAGGGAGGGTTCTCTTTGCTCTTGTTTTATTCTCTCCTGCAGAGACTTGGGCCAAAAAAATAAAACCGTGTGTGTGGTTTGGGATTCTTCAGAGTTTTACACAGGTGTACGGTGCTGGTACCCATCCAAAGGTATAAATACAAATAGAGGCTGGTAGATATCCTGGTGGTCCATGTGTACAGGATGTTTGGTGGCATTTCTTTCTGTGGTACTAGAAGTGTAGTTGCAGGTGCAACATTTTAAAGAAAGCCAATGACAACGTGCCCCCTTCTCCTTCCCTTCTCCATCCCTTACCTTTCCCCCTACTATGAGGCAGCCTACTACGTCCTCCTACCTCCAGTCATTGACTCAGGCCTTCTCTCTCATCCCGAAGGCCTTTGATGGAGGTTCTGGGGGAAGGAAGAGAGGGGAGAGTTTTATTGGCTGTAGCCTTCTGGAGCAACAGTGTTCAAAATTTTCCCCGCTTTCTATGAGGGAGCGGCAGAGGCTGGGGGGTAATTCCTTCAACAAATTAAATGAGGGGAGAAATTCCCTCTTGCTTGCAAGAAGGGAAAACTGGCTTTAGGTGCCCTGTTGGATACCTGCTTGGGTAGCAGCAGCCTTGCAGGTTTGTCCGCTGGCCTGCTTCGTAGAGGAGAGGACCCGAGAAGGATGGCGGGAGGCTGCGGGGCTGGCGGCCAGTGGATTGTGGTCAGGTGCGTGCTATGGTGCAGGGCTGTTGGCTTTGACTCTGTTGCTGGTTTTCTGGCCCAAAAGGGTGGCCCACTGGGTGAGGAAGCATGCTCGAGAGTCACACGCAGCTGCAGCCTGCCCTGCAGGGGAGGGAGGTGACGAGATTTAAACTGAGTCTCACTGACATTTGGAAACTGAACTAACTAGCACTAAGTGACAGTGACCCAGAGGTGACCGAGCTTGCCTGAGACCCACTACTCCAATGGTGAAGGGAAATTTGACAGCACACAAGAGAAAGCAGTGATTAGAAGATAGAGAGAAAACAAAGCCAAAGCCAAACCGTTCAGTGTTGTGCGGCGCTGAGCAGAGACTTTCAGGAAGTTATTACATTAATTAGAAACTGTCCCCATGTGGTTTGACTCCAGTTGCTTAATCACAGAATCCAGACTCGGAGCAGATAAGACCTTAAAGGTAATTCCTTTGAGGCCAGTAGATTTCAGATGCTGTTCCAGGAAGACCAGGGTGGGGGTGGCGGCCCTCAGAGGTTGGGCAGGATCCCTGGGGGAGGGATGAGGGTGGGCGTAGACCGAGGCGGTGTGGAGGGAGGTAGATATGCTGAGAAGGTGGGACTTCTGGTTTCTCTTCCTTTAGCTAGAAAAAGTTTGCTTTTATCTGCTTTATACGTCAGGCTTCATTGCAAGATTACTTTTGTCCAGAGGGTTCCCCGATTTAAAGAAAACACTCCCTTATAATCTAACCCCCTTAATTCTGAGATTAACAAATTGAAGTTCAGTCTGGGGAAGTGACAAGCCCTACCCAGGCCACGGAGCCTTGAGTGGCAGAGTCAGGACATAGGCCATTTAGTTCTTCGACCTGTCCTGAACCGAAGGGTGGCATTAGCCTCATGAATTCAAGGTGCATTTATTAAGCAGCTACTAGATAGAGTCATGTGGTAGGTTTTTTTTTTCTTTTCTCCTTCTTCCTAAAAGATTAATGCAGTTATTGCGTCCATTTGGTGCCTTTACTGCCGGAAAAATAACAGCCAGCAGGGGCTTTCTTGGGTTACCTCAGTAAGAGATCTCTGCAAGTCAAACACTATTAACTTTAATGAAGCGGCTTTGATGGTGGGGAAGAGACAGCTGACACCACATTTCCCTAACAATAAACCACTCTGACAGATAAAAACAAACAGGCTCAAGATAACATATAGCATTTCGGAGAACAGGGCCAATAATGAATGTAGACGGATGTGAGCCGGGCTTTCCTCTAAAGCTGTGTCCCTCCATCTGTTGTGAAAACGTCTTAAAAGGCTGGGCACAGATGATCTAATCCGGCTTTTACAGAAACCACTGCCTGGGTTATTGTAAGGATGGCCCTGGGAGGAAATCTTGAAGAATCTCAAGACCCTTTTTGCTCTGTGTTAGGTATCTGAGCACTGATGGTTTGTTTAGCCGGTGCTAGCAGCCATGGTAGTACGCTCCTCCACCTTCCTGGCCGTGGCGGGGGCCTCACCCGCTGATGTCCTCTCCACGGGGCGCGCTCTCAGCCCCCAGGAGCGAACCCGTGACCGGGCAGCACTAGCAGGGCACTGCCAGGGCTTTCCTCCGTCTTGGCAGATCCCAGCAGAGAACTTGGCCTAAAACAGCAGCAGCAACAACAATAAAAAACAGCCAGCGGTTGACCAGGTTTGGCGTGAATGCCTGTTGGAGGCTGCAAAGAGGGAAATGGTGTGGTCATTAGTCACTAAACCCAGATTTCAGTTAGGACTAGGATGAATAACACATACTACTTTACAAAAGGCTTATTTCAATTCCCTCACCAGGCTGTCCCTTAACAAAATACCCTATAGTGTGTCTTTTCTTTGGGGGCTGCTTTTATGTGTGCAGTGGCCGGGGCGGGGGAGCGTTGTAATTGTACTTGTGAATTTGTAAGTCTTCTTCTCCGTGTATTTTCCCATTTGATCTTTACACCCTTCCTACTGAAGTAGACTTTTGATAGTCCCACTGATTTGCCCACGGTCATACAGGTAGTAAACGCCAGAGCCAGCGTTGGATAGATTTCAAGGCTTATTCCACTCTGATGGAAAGCTCTGAGAGTCCTTTCTCTCTCTCTCTCTCTCTCTCTCTGTTGGGAGTGGGGTGTGAGGGGTAATGGATAGCAAGCAAAAGAGCCCACCCTGAATTACTACTGAAATCCACTGATAACTCCAGAGTCCTAGTGTAGCCTCAAAAGCCATGCTCTTTCCTTAGGAGTATCTTTACGAAGACAACTAACAAGTAGTCCAGGTACCTGCTTTCATAATGGCAATAATTATTAATGGGTCTCTAACTCAAAGTTGGAAAGAAAGAGAAAATTGCCATCGCCTCTTCCCACACCCTTGGCTGAGATCAGATTTCTGTCCGTTAGACACACTGGACACGGGTTAATGAGGACCCTTCCTGCAGGAGTGGGTGATGAGGACGTAATTCGCTTGTGTTTGGGTTCTCAGGCACGGGACAGGGGCTGTGCAGGGACTTAGGGCCCCGCAAAGACATTCTCTTGTCTTCCAGCCTGAGAAAGCCTCTCAGAGGCCAAAGTGACTGGGTTTTGTGGGAGCCCTCAGGGGCAGCCTAGGACTGATTCAGGGTTGCTCCAGGGATTTCTCCCGGCCCGTTTTCTCTGCATTACAGCAGTTTTAAGGATTTACCTTTCATCTTCGACTCTGGTTGCTGCAGTCTAACAGCCCAACAGAAGACAGAGTTTTAAATGGGCGCTGAAAATAAGGGATGCTTTAGGCCCAGAGTTGATTTGCCGCCTCTTCTCACCCAGTATTTTTTTTTTTTAAAGTAGGCTCCCCGCCAGCTGTGGGGCTTGAACTCACGACCCTGAGACCAAGCGTCTCATGCTCTACCGCCTGAGCCAGCCAGGCGCCCCTCACCCAATATTTTATATGCCAGTGAAATCACAGTAAAATGAACATCAGGGGTTTGGTCAAGGGAAGGACTGCAGTGAAAGTAGCCTCAGGTGCGGGGGTGGAGTGTGCGGTTTGTTTAAGAGACAGTGGACAGTGCGGGCCGTTGGGTGTCTCCGAGTCTATGCTCCGTCTTGATCCCTTTCAGCTTGGAGCGCCCCCTTCTGGGCTACTCTGTATCAGGCGGTTTTGAGCTCCGCCCTGCCATAGCCCTGTTTTCTTCTACCAGGAGAAATACGTGCCCTTCCGAGGTCTTGGCTGGTTTAGCAATTAGTAATTTCGGAACATCACAAAGCTCTGCCCTCTAGTGGTTCTTTGGGAAACATTCACAATCTTTAAAAAAACAACACCACCAAAACCCCCCCAAAAGACAGCCTTTAGTGCTAGCTGTATTTAAAACAGAATGGCCAGAGAGCGAGATGACTTGAGAGAGCAGAGTCCCTGCAGCTCCAGAATTGAAAACCCCTTTCTGCTTCAATTGTCACTCCTGGCCGTTAAGACTTTTAGGAGCCGTCCAAATCCATTTAGACTGTTTTAATAAAAAAATGAAGCAACACATCCCTGAAAACAAAACTTGGTTTTGATTCCTCTTGCTCAGGACAGTGCCTTGAGAGCCCTTTTATTTGTCACCCTGTTTGTTTACATTACTGATGGATAACAAGGTCGGTTCTGGGATTGCATCAACCTCCTCTCTGTTTCTTTATGAAATATCCCTTTAGTGTTTCTCACTCTCTAACAAGTATTCCTGTTTTCTTGCGCATTGGGAAGAAAATGCCTTTAGTAACGTAGCCATTTTAATATTCAGTTTTCCCCATTTCTTCAAAGTGAAGACAGATCTTAATTTATATGGCAAGCTGAACTGTGTGCTCTCTTCCTAAAGTTTTTAACTTTACCCTTAAGTTGACTCTTGCCTACTCGGTGACCTTGCACCCTAATTTTTCCGTTTACTTCCTGTACTGCATTTGAAGTGCCTATAAATCACATCGTAGGTCAGCCCTTTCCTTAACATGAATAATATTTGTATTCTCGCTGTGCAACACAATTTTACAACAATGCCAATTTATTTTTTTGGCAGTCTAGACTTTCATTCTTTTTTCTTTTTCAAAGCCCTATTGAATTTCAAGCCTCTGTCTTAGCTCTTGCGGTGATTACTGCTTTAATGCACTAACTTTTCACCTCTCGAGGCATATCTGGAGAATATCACATGGGAGGTTCTAGGTGGGCTGACCCAGTTTGATGTGGGTACAAAAGCAGAACTGGGCCCAGTCAGGCTGTGATGTGGAGGTAGACAGGGAAGGAGGGATGGCGACATAGGCCTGGGTGAGTAGATGCTCACCTGGTGCTTGGGTTGACCAATAACAGGTTTACTGCCCCTCTCCAGAGGACCCTCCTTTAATTAAAATAACATACTTTAATGATCTCGTAATCATTGGTTTGTTTCCAGAAGCTATCAGGTTGCGCGTGGAAAAGTCAGTGGAGCAGAAACAAGATCCACTGACCTCATCTCCCAAGCCATGGAGGAGGGAATTTTAGCATTTGGCCCAGGGAGGGTAGAACCAGATAGAATTTTTATCTCTGTCATATCTTCTTAGAGCCTAGCTTTTTATGATAAACTCTGGCCATTTCCCTTCTTTCCACTCCCCCCTCTTGTGAAAATCACTCAACTGTAGTTTGTACCCATTTTTTGTTTGTGACCTCATGCTCTGTGTGTGTGTGTGTGTGTGTGTGCGTGTGTGTGTGTGTGTGTGTGTTGAGCGTTCTCTGTTGGAGGGCTTAGAATTCTTAACCCTACCCAGGCAGTCCACAGTCTTTACAAATCTCTGGGAACTCAGAACTTCAGAGTGTTGTCCCTGGCATATAATCAGTATTGTGGCCCAGCTTGCCTTTCAGGTAGATATAGCAAAATGGATGAGAGAGGACCCTGCGGTCAGATGACTTCCCTGTGTGATGGTGGACACCTCACATATCTTTTCTAAGCCTTATTTTTTTCATCTCTAAAATGGGAATAAGAGTAACACAGGTGAGGAATAAATGAGGTGATTCATCTAAAGCACTTAGCAGCATGTAGTGCTCAGTAATATGAGTTATTATAATTATGAAGCTGGAAGATCCATTATAGGGGATCAGTTTATATGGTACAGACCCTGGACTATGGGTCAGAAAGGCCTGAGTTTGGGCTCCTAACTCATCGCTGTTAGCTACCCTGGAGCCTCATCTAACCACACAAGCCTTGGTGTTCTCCATAAGTTAATGACCATGTCCGTCCGCCCCAGGGCTGTTGTGAGGCTTCTGTTAGATACAGGGTGTACTGTGCTTGGCACATGGAACCTAACACGTGTTAGCCGATTTCCCATCCTCCAAGTCTTCTAAGATGCCGTGTGTTGTCTCCACTAGGCATTTCAACCCTAGTTTCACTTGATATGAGCCAGAGATAAAGAAAAAGGGATCTGTTAGAATGACACCACCCCCACCCCACATTAAAAACAACCATTTAATACTTTCTTTCAGATATCTTCAAGAACCCAGGAGCCTTTGGCTCTGCAATTTAAAATACTAACTCAACTGAAACAAATATTGCTGTTCTGTTAAAATTAAATGAATGCGGATGTTGTTACAGAACAATGGATTGAAAGTTCTCCTAATCATTCTGTAGGAGAACACAACTCCCTGATTGGGAAGTTCTTCGGGGCACCAAGTGCTTTGGATGTTAACAGTCTGTTTGGGAAGATGTTATGGTGTGTACCTTCTGTGTGCCTTAGTCTCTTGGCTTGTACCTACGAATGCATCGCTCTGGCAGAATTTTTGCTTGAGTGTCCCAAAGGATTTTTTTCTTTTGTAAATAAAGAATTCAGTTTATAATCAGTGCTTTCTGGGGGTTGCAGAGGTGAGAGAAGGGGTCGTCCATTGACATGGGACCTATGCATGAAAGCGTCTTTCTGCTCTGCTCAGATGTGGGGCCTGTTGGCTCCACGGGCAGGTCCGTGAGAAACAGCAACACCCACTTTGGTGTGAGCAGTCTGTTTTCTGCTTACATATACAGACTTGATTTATAATCCTAGTCCGGACAGCATCTGAGTCTAATTACCTGGGTATATGAAAGTTCAGGAGATCTCAACTAAGTTTGCAATTCAGGGATGCGCTTTACCAGAAGCAGATGGAAAAAATAAAACACTTTAGTTTATGACTAGTTTTCTATTGGGGGGAAGTAGAAAGAACAAAAAGAGTTGCCAAATTGATCCTTGTCAAGCACTAATTAAATATTATTCATGATTAATTCTGATGTTGATGTATTCAGTGTTTTAGCGGTGTCATAAATATCTGAAAGAATGAAATAACTCACTTTGTGTAGCTCTAATAAATCATGCATACCACAGTTCCCACGTGGCCTCGTGAGCCAGCCCCTTATTATTATTTTGTTAATGCATACACTTTTATGTGACTTTTATGGAATATTATTAGAGATGTGAGAAAATAATTTCCTAATTATGCCTTGCAATTGCCATGTCATTCAGTTAACAAATACTTTTAAATTTATGAAGAATGAACAGTTTCTATTTTTTAGAGGTAGACACGGAAATATTTACAGATGAAATGTCTGGGATCTGCTTAAAAAAAATACAGGTTGTCTGAAAGAGGGGTGAGTGGGTGGGAATATAGATGAAACAAGAGTAGCCATGAATTGATAATTCTTGAAGCTTAGTGATGATCCATGGGGGTTCATTATATCTTCTATTTTTGTATATTTGAGCAATTTTCCATAATGAAATATCTAAATGATTTTTCCTTGGGAAGGGGCTTAAATTTATTTCTCAAGGAAAATTATAGTAATCAGTTTTTGTTGTAAGTATATGTTCCTTAAATTACAAATCATGGGTCAGAACGTGTTGTAAATCCAGTTTGGGGCTGATAGACTGATGATGAGGAGGAGGAGAATGAGGAGGGGTAGAAGGAAAATAGCAGTTGTAGCTTCTACTTCACTGAACATCAGCTGTGTGCGGGTACTGTGCTGCATGCTTTACACCGTTATTTCATCCTTGAGACAGTGAGGCAGGTTAAATATTTTTATCCTTAACTTTGTAGGTGAATAAACTGAGACAGAGATGAAATTACTTGTAAAGGTCACATGCTCTATGACAGAAATGAGGCATCCAGGTCCCAAAGCGAATTCTTTCTTTCTCTTTTTAATTTATAAGGAGACTGCACTTAGTGACACAGTTGGGCTGGAACTACGAATTCAAGTAATTTGAGCAGGAAGGGACCTTAGAGATGCTTTTGTTGGAGATGGCAACAGATGACTTGCTTACTCCCTGCTCCTATGCCCATGGTAGCAGACATAGCTAACGGATTGTGGCTCAGAATCCCACTCACCATAGTCCCAAACAGGTCAAAAGGCTCAGAATTGGCATTCCTTTAGAAACCTATTCATCACCTCTCATCCCTCTGACCGCCTTACCAGATGAGAAAACTGAGGCCTGGGGAGAGGCAGGACTCACTCAAAATCTCCTGGACAATAGGTGTCAAAGTCCTCATTTCTCCTGGCATCGGTCCAGGGCTCCTTCCCCCGCAATAGCTAAGGCTCCTTCCAGGTCAAAGTTTCTATGATTCTACATGTGTGAATACATGGAAACTTGCTTAGAACAGTGCCTGGTACATGCTAAGGACTGGATCAGTATTGGCTATTATTATTTTTTAAAGATTTATTTATTTATTTATTTATTTATTTATTTATTTATTTATTTAACAGAGATAGAGAGAGAGCACAAGTAGGCAGAGCGGCAGACAGAGGTAGAGGGAGAAGCAGGCTCTCCGCCGAGCAGGGAGCCCAAGGTGGGGCCCGATCCCAGGACCCCGGAATCACAACCTGAGCCGAAGGCAGCTGCTTAACCGACTGAGCCACCCAGGTGCCCCAGTATTGGCTATTATTAATATCATTATTTGTTATAAGGAGGCAAAATGTAAAATGGGCCAGCTCTCAGATATAAGAGTAGTGACTAAAACCAGGTCAGTTTGCAAAAGCATCTGCTAGTTTCCTAAAATGGTAACAGAGCCCTGAGCCGAAGCTGGCCACACAGCTGCAGCCTCAGGCCCCAGGGCCCCCTGGCAACACAGACTGCTCAGCCCTCGGTCCCCAGTCACTGCTCCTCAGGAATGCGCGTGGAGAGCACTGTGCTGAGGGCTCTGTCTGGTGTAGATTGATGATGTAAAGCAGCCGACCTTAACATTGCCTTTGTATGGCGCCAGCAGCACCCCCAGCCTCACCTTGTCCAGGCTTGGCAGATCCATAAACCACGCGGCTGGCTCGATGAGTTCCTGTTGTGATATGGCAACCAGATTTGGGCTTTGCTCCTGATCACGGGTCTCCCTCTCCGCCCCTGAAGGCTTTTGAATCGTTTGGTGACTCTGACCAACATTCCTTCCACCACTCACAGCAGAATTTTCATACATACAATGTCCTGCTGTCATAGTCTTTTATTCTTTGGTGGCTTCGTGGGTTGGCTCTGCTCTCCCCAGGAGTTTAGGAGTGATGCAGGTATTGTGAGTGGAATTCCTTTTTTTTTTTTTTAAATCTGTGAATTAAACAGCTAAGAAGCCCATGTAATTTGTGTGACAAGTGACAGCTTGTATGAAAATAACTTACCCATATCCTGTTACACATTTGCATCCATTATGCTGGGTAAAGCCTTATGTCACTGGTAGACCATTCAGTTGTAGTCACCAATGTTTTCCTAGGTGAAAGGGTAATTATTTTTGCTATTTGTTCATAATTTATTAATAGTCAGTGAAGAACATTAGGGTAAAGGATTATTTCAAACAAAGTGACAGATCAAATGTGTGGAGGGCATAGTGATCTAGCAGTTGATAATAAAAGCTATTAGCGTAAAGATAAGCTTTCATTTGGGATCTGCATTTGCTACTACTGATTGGCATTTCAGATAAAATAGGTGCGTACAGAAGACTGAATAGGAACTTACAGAGAATACCAGTAAGCGGTTTCACTCTGGATGGAATCAGCTGTGTTCTAGAGTTAAGAGCAAATTTCCTATAATGTTATATGCATGCTGGAGGTAGTTTGCAGAGTAATTTTAAATGGCATGTGAATATTTTTTCTTTTAATAGTTATGTATTTATCTTAAATGTGCTAGGAAAACTGTAACTTATAAAACACATAATTTATTGGATTATTTATTATTTATTTTGCTTAGGCTGAGGTTAATTAGATATTTATGCTTTATATTTTTTATTAATTTTTAAAATTAACATGTTATTTATTATTTGTTTCGGGGGTACAGGTCTGTGATTCATCAGTCTTACACAATTCACAGCGCTCACCATAGCACATATTCTCCACAATGTCCATCACCCAGCCACCCCATCCCTCCCACCCTCCTCCACTCCAGCAATCCTCAGTTTGTTTCCTGAGATTGAGAGTCTCTTATGGTTTGTCTCCCTCTCTGGTTTCGTCTTGTTTCATTTTTCCCTCCCTTCCCCTATGATCCTCTGTCTTGTTTCTCAAATTTCTCATATCAGTGAGATCATATCATAATTGTCTTCCTCTGACTGACGTATTTCGTGTAGCTTAATACCCTCTAGTTCCATCCACATCATTGCAAATGGCAAGATTTCATTTTTTTGATGGCTGAGTAATATTCCATTGTGTGTATATGTGTGTGTGTGTGTGTAAACACACACACACACACACACACACACACATATACCACTTCTTTATCCATTCGTCTGTTGATGGACATCTGGACTCTTTCCATAGTCTGCCTGTTGTGGGTATAAACACTGGGGTACAAGTGCCCCTTCAGATCACTACATTTGTATCTTTGGGATAAATACCCAGATACTGGTGCAGTTTCTGGGTCATAGGGTAGCTCTATTTTCAACTTTTTGAGGAACCTCCATACTGTTTTCCAGAGTGGCTGCACCAGCTTGCATTCCCACCAACAGTGTAGGAGGGTTCCCCTTTCTCCGCATCCCCGCCAACTTCTGTCATTTCCTGACTTGTTAATTTTAGCCATTCTGACTGGTGTGAGGTTGTATCTCATTGAAGTTTTGATTTGTATTTCCCTGATGCCGAGTGATACGGAGCACTTCTTCATTTGTCTGTTGGCTATTTGGATGTCTTCTTTGCAGAAATATCTGTTCATGTCTTCTGCTCATTTCTTGATTGGATTATTCTTTGGGTGTTGAGTTTGATAAGTTCTTTATAGATTTTGGATACTAGCCCTTTATCTGTTATGTCATTTGCAAATGTCTTCCCCCAATCTGTCGGTTGTCTTTTGGTTATGGTGACTGTTTCCTTTGCTGTGCAAAAGCTTTTTATCTTGATGAAGTTCATTTTTGCCCTTGCTTCCCTTGCTTTTGGTGATGTTTCTAGGAAGAAGTTGCTGCGCTGAGGTCGAAGAGGTTGCTGCCTGTGTTCTCCTTTAGGATTTTGATGGACTCCTGTCTCACATTGAGGTCTTTCAACCATTTTGAGTCTGTTTTTGTGTGGTGTAGGAAAGTGGTCCAGTTTCATTCTTCTGCTTGTGGCTGTCCAACTTTCCCAACACCATTTGTTGAAGAGACTTTTTTCCACTGGACATTCTTTCCTGTTTTGTCAAAGATTAGTTGACCATAGAGTTGAGGGTCCATTTCTGGGCTCTCTGTTCTGTTCCATTGATCTATGTGTCTGTTTTTGTGCCAGTACCATACTGTCTTGATGATGACAGCTTTGTAATAGAGCTTGAAGTCCAGAATTGTGATGCCACCCGCTTTGCTTTTTTTTTTTGACATTCCTCTCGCTATTTGGGGGTCTTTTCTGGTTCCATACAAATTTTGGGATTATTTATTCCATTTCTTTGAAAAAAGTTGATGGTATTTTGATAGGGATTGCATTAAGTGTATAGATTGCTCTAGGTAGCATAGACATTTTCACAATATTTATTCTTCCAATCCATGAGCATGGAATGTTTTTCCATTTCTGTCTTCCTCAGTTTCTTTCATGAGTATTCTATAGTTTTCTGAGTACAGATTCTTTGTCTCTTTGGTTAGATTTATTCCTAGGTATCTTATGGTTTTGGGTGCAATTGTGAATGGAATCGACTCCTTAATTTCTCTTTCTTCTGTCCTGGTGGTGTATAGAAATGCCACTGCTTTCTGTGGATTGATTTTATATCCTGCCACTTTAGATATTTATGTTTTAAAAAGTGAGTTAAAGAAAAGTGAGTCAAAGAAAAGAAATAAGTGAATAATTGTAAAGGTGGTGGTCAAATCTGACAAAAATTGAGATAATGATATGCGAATTAGTCATGTTTAAAGAACATTGGACTAAAAACTGGTTGGAACCTTGGGATTAGCTTTTCTTCACTGGGGATGGCCGCCGGTCTTGACGGAATATGTCTTATGGCAAAACCATCTGGAGCTCTTACAATATTCTACCTTTGATTTAAATTTTCAGCATAATATTATTCTTTAACTTTTGAAGCAAAAAGGAAAACAAAGCATGGAATGTGATTCAAAGTAGGAATTGGGAGATATTTTTCTTCTGAGTGTGAGATGAAAAAAGATGAAAGTCTTGAGTGTGTGCTTGGATAAGCTGAGGTCTTGTCCAAACTCTGCCATTCACTTCCTATTTGATCTCTGGGATGACCTCAACTTTCCCTGAAACTCAGTTTCCACATCTGTAAAATGAGGGGTTGAGTTGATCTCCAAGTTACCTCCTGGCCCTGAGTTTTTGACTCATTCAGAATCCTGAGAGGTGGGAAAAGTGAAGCCAGCCTTAGTGGCCTGATGTTCTGGGAAATGTAATGTATTCCTTAGCCTTTGAAGAGGGGGTAACGAACGTCAGAAACTCAGTTGATGTCTTAAAGTGGACTAAATAACTTCTTTAAAGGGGACAGCACTCATCTGGAATGTAAATTTGGGTGTGCTTTTTAAGTAAAAACCGTTCCCATTTCTTTATCACACACAGGAGCTTTTTGGTAATTGGTGTCCCTAACTGGGCTCAGGGACAGGTCAATTATGATTTCCCAAGCGAGCAAAACTCTAAAGCTGATTCTTGTAAACAGAGAGGAAGTTAGAGGAATGGGAAGGACAACTCAGTCAGAGAGGGTAGCTTGAATCAAGACCTGGAGAAGGGAAAGAACACGGTTCATTTAGGGAAATGCAGGTACTCACGGATCCAGCACACGATCCTTGTGGTACCCCCTCTGTGCTAGGCATGTGACAAGTGATCTGGACAGACAGTTGCTTGGTCAGGCTGCAGTGTGTAGTGGTGATGGTGGGAAAGAAGTGAGACGTTGATGAGCCGGCCTCTCTCCCCAAGGGCCTCCTGCAGGGGCTTCGGAGGCCTTGCCGAGGACTGAAGAGTTTGCTCATGCTGCTGCCCCCCATAAGCAGGCAGTGGTTAAGGGATGCCCGGTTGGCTCAGTTGGAAGAGCATGTGACTCTTGATCTCGAGGTTGTGAGTTCGAGCCCCACGTTGGGTGTAGAGATTAATTAAAAATGGAGTCTTAAAAGAACAAACAAAAACCTTTCCTTAAAAAAAAAAAAAAAAGAGGGGCACCTGGGTCACTCAGTCGTTTAAACGTCTGCCTTCAGCTCAGGTCATGATCCCAGAATCCCAGGATCGAGTCCCACATCAGGCTCCCTGTTCACTGGGGAGCCTGCTTCTCCCTCTGTCCCTCACCCCTCTCTCACTCTCTCAAATAAATAAATAAAATTAAAAAAAAAAAAAGAAAGCTTTGAGATCAGGAGAATTGTGGGAAGGATGGAGGCTTTGGGATGTACTTGCCCTCCTCCAACAGCTCAGTCCCTGTTGGGGCCTTTCCTGTGAGGGAATTTTCCTGAATCTGGTCACTTGAAGGCCCCCTTGAGGCTCTAATGATAAATGTTCTTGCCCCTCTAGCCGGAGGCAGGGGGAGGGCCAATGACTGTGCCTAGCATGGGTCCCACTGTGGTCTCAGATGTTGATTCACAAATCCCCCTCCCCCCCTTTTTTTTGGTGAAAGCTGACTCTTCCCTTTGAGCTTCTTGCTTGGACAAGGAAGCATAATCTCAGGAGCTATTCCTGTGGATTAAAAACCATGGGCCTGTTTCTTCTTGCAGACATTCTTCACTTTGTAGCTAATTTGAGCAGACCGTGTCAGTGCCATTCTAGAGACAAGCAGCTTGTTCCTAGCAGCCTGTTCCTTCCTAACAAGCAGATCTGGGGAAGCCACTGCCAATTTGGTGAAAGTACAGTGTTGGAGCATAGGAGACTCAGCGCTGAGCCAGGCACCCAGGGGCGGGCGTGTGCTTTCTAGTTAGCTCCATTACCGAGAGGAGAGAGAGCATCTGGGCATGCAGCCTCTTGCCGTGTTGTTTGCAGTTGTTTGAAACTGCAGTAAAGAGAAGCCCCCCCACCCAAAAAAAACCCATACCCCCAAACATAAGAAGAGTTCCACCACCACTGTTCATTTTAAGCTTTGCATTTGATGTCTATCCATTTGAGGAGTTAAAAAGTAAAAGACTGTCTGGCAGGCTTGTTGGACTGCTTCGGTTCAAAATCTGGCTCTGCTGCTTGCAGGGGGGCCCAGTGCAAACGGAACAATAATATGCCTTCTTTAGAAGATTTTGGGGTGGAGGGAATGTAAAGAACTTGGCCAAGCTCTTGGGAGGTGTTCCATGATTGGTAGCTCTTGTTATCACCTGGCGGACATTGTTGTTTTTCTGGTAATGATCACCTTTCCCCTGACACTGAACCCTGTAGTAACCATTAACAGCTTATGTGCATGGAGTATAGAGTTTAGCAAAGTTTCTATGTTTTTTACAAATAAGAGTTCAACTGAGCTGGAAGGTAAGTAGGGCAACTGTTCCTTCCCTCGTATAGGGGAGTAAACAAAAATTGGAGCAGTTAACAGATTTGGCCAAATTCCTAGAGTGAATAAAAGGGGAATCAGCACACAGGTTCAATCTTTTGATTGAAGTCTTGTGCTTTTTTTTTTTTTTTAATTTTATTTACTTTTGAGAGAGAGAGAGAATGACAGAGAGAGAGAATGAGAGGGGGGAGGGTCAGAGGGAGAAGCAGGCTCCCTGCCGAGCAGGGAACCTGATGCGGGACTCGATCCCGGGACTCCAGGATCATGACCTGAGCCAAAGGCAGTCGCCTAACCAACTGAGCCACCTAGGCGCCCTGATGTCTTGTGCTTCTTATCGTGCCACAGTTTACTCTTAGGCCGAGAGTATCTCCTCGCTTCTGTAAGTGAATGGTCGTTACTCTTAGGAATCAACACCACCAGCCACCTGCGTCCTGACGTGAGCACTGGCGGGGCCACATCTGGTGTCCCAGTTTCAGGGGCAGGCAGGCAGGCAGACAGGGGTGAAGTTAGCAGGGCTTTGGCAGGGGTGTTAGAATCATGCCTGTGACAAATCTTGAAAACCCAAACCTAATATTCCACTGTATTTGCATTCAGGGGAGGGCTTCTTGCTGCTACAATGTGGCTGTCTTAGGAAAACGTACATGTGACATCAGCTTGGACAGGGAGTGTGATTCAATCTTTGCAGGGCAACAATATTTCCAGTGATACCCCCTAACCATCCCCTGTATAATTCACAGTGGACATCAGGTTTGGGTCTGAGAGTATAATACTCATCTCTCTCAGAAGGCTCAGACTCAAGTCCGCATCCTCCAGCATCATTTCTTGTTGGTTCACTGTGGTTTATGGAACCGGGTCACCTGTACCTGGTAGATTCTGGTTCTGTGACCTGCAGGTTCCTTCTCGTTAGAATGCGCCTCGGATTCCATAGTTTGTGTTATTGCTTAAATGCCATTTCTTCACATCCGCAGAGACTAATTTTACTGCAATGGCAGACCTCAGTGTGAGCTATTCTTGCAGAATGTCCTGCGATGTCAGAGAGAGGGCAGGACTGTGAGCACCCCTGCCTGGGTTCTAATCTGGGTCAGTTTGCCGGGTGGGAAAGATCCTTCATCTGTGTGGCTGATGTTTCTTCTTGTCTGTGATGAGAAAGTTGAAGCTGTATCCAAATCTCCTTCAGCTTTTAAATTCTATGATGTTTAAGCAGTAGCTTAGGAACAATTTAGGAGAATCGATTGGAACACCTCACTCAGTCTGAGAATTGCTGAGTTGTGGAGACATGAATATTTTTATTCTTTTAAAACTTTGTTTTGTAGCTATACCAGGGATTAAAAAAACATATTATTAAGCAGTTTCTATGTATTGCCTTTGCATGGAAGCTAAAGGCTTTTATTAAGATTTAAAAGCGTGTTTATTCTTATTTTCTTCAAAAATGTCTTAAGAGGGGTTATCCTCCCATCCAGAAGTTCCTATGCCTGGTTTATGGTCAGAAACATGGAGGAAACATTTAAAAGCTACAGGATTCCTAGGTATCTGCCAGACCTATGGAATTAGAATATCTGTGTTGTAAGGCCCAACGGTCTGTATTTCAAAACAAGCAGAGAGTCAAGCAAACTTCCTAGGTGATTCTGATGAACAGCCAGGTCTGGGCAATCACTGCTAAGTTGGCTGATGTCCTGTGATTATGGTGGATTTGGTTTCTGATTCCTGACTCTGCCTTTCTCCTTCCAGTAGTTTTGTAGTGATCAGGGTGAGCTGCAGGGAATGATCTGGGTTACTGATTGGGTGGTGTGTAGGAGAGGAAGCCCAGGCCTGTACCAAGGCCCGAGGGTGATTTCTGCCGCAGGTTGATCATTTGTCTGCATAGCATACCCTGTCTTTGGTGCCCTCTCTCCAGGGACTTCTGACCTCCCTCATGTGCCCCTGACCCAAAGCAGCTCCCTCCTCATACAAGTCAATAATCCAGTCCTACTTGCATTGCTTTCTTTCATTTTGGGGTAACTGTTTTATTGAGGTATCACTGACATTTCATATAATCCACCCATTTAAAGTGGATAACAGTGGTTTTTAGCATATTCACAAATAAGTGCGATCATCTCTTTTCAAAGAAACGCTGTACCCTCTGGCTACCATTCCTCCATCGCTTGCAACATCTCCCAGCACCAGGCAACCACTGATCTGCTTTCTGTCCCAGCAGATTTGCCTTTTCTAGATGTGTTGTGTAAACGGAGTCATAGAATATGTGGCCTTTTGTGACTCCTTTCACTTAGCATGTTTCCAAGGTTCATCCATGTAACAGTGTGTAACAGCACTTCATTGCTTTTGGTGGACAAATAATATTCCATTGTATGGCTAGCCTACATTTTATTGATCTATTTATCCACTGGTGGACATTTGGGTTGTTTCCACTTTTTGGCCCTTATGAATACTGCTGTGTGAACATTTGTGTACAGATTTTTATGTGGTTATATGTTTTCATTTCTCTTAAATATATACCTAGGTAGGGTGTTGTGGGCTGGATGGTAACTTAATGTCAAACTTGGACTGTTTTCCAAATGACTGCACCATTTTACATTCCTGCCAGCAGGATACGAGGGTTCCAATTTCTCCTTGTCCTTGTCAACACCTGTTATTTTCCAGTAACACAAACAGCCACTTGAATGAGTGTGGAGTGATATCTCATTGTGGTTTCCTTTCTTCCTTTTTAAGGGGGATTCCTGCCAAATATAATTTATTTAATCCATCTACGAAAAGTCTTTTTAAAATCAAAATTAACTTTTAATTGTTCACTGTAAAAAAAAAAAAACCTGACGTTTTTAATAAAGATAAAAAAGTAGAAAACCCAAATCACTCACAATCCCACCACCTAGGGAAAACTAGTGTATACTATGGAGCATCTCCTCTTAGATTCCTTCTTTATGCAGTATTCATTTTTAAGAGGAGAATTTGGTAGACTCAGTGAAACCAATTGATAGGCTTACGGGGGAGATATTTTTGAGCAAGAAGAACCCTGACCTTTCCCCTTCCCACCTGAGATGAGACCAGGATTGGGCCTCTTGGCTGCATCCCTGCGAAGTTCTGACCTATATGGTAAATGGAAGAAATGCTCTTCTTTCTGACCCCAGCTGTGTGTTGAGAAACGTATCTAACTTTTAGCAATGTAGCTGTTAGCAGTTGCTGAATGAAGGTCCCTGATGCCACTTAGACTCTGAGTAGGCCCTTGGGGTGTGGGTTGGTGGTGGCGAGGTTCTCTTACACCCTGAACCTAAGAAACTTTTGACATGTGCTGTGAGAGGCATACTTTCTTTTTTTAAGCATTGATCACATTGGACTCATTGGATGAAGGAAAAGATCATGCATGTTGCTACGCTGTCTTTGGTACATGACCCACATGTTGGCATTGATTTAAAAAAGGCAATCTTTTTCTAACAGCCAGCTGATTAAGAGTTCAGTGGTAACTTCTTATTTTCATAACAACTGAAATTGTCAAGAGTTCATTGTAGGGGTGCCTGGGTGGCTCAGTCCGTTGGGCATCTGACTTTGGCTCAGGTCATGATCTCAGAGTCCTGGGATCAAGCCCTGCATCGACCCCTCACTCAGTGGGGCGTCTGCTTCTCCCTCTGCCCCTCTCCCCCTCATTATCTCTCTCTCTCTCTCTTTCTCAAATGAATAAATAAAATCTTTTAAAAAAAGAGTTCATTGTAAATCCGTGGTTTGTACCTTAGAATCTTTTCTCCCTTATCAGCAGTGGTGTTCTACCTGGCAGCCAGGTAGCTAAGGCTAGTGCAGTCTATTTTATATTTTAGTTCTAATAATAAAAACTAAATATTGTGGAGCACTCACTGCATGTCAGGTGTCCTCTAGTCTTTTACATGGATTATTTCATTTCATCTTCAAAGCCACCTCACAAGGGACGATTCATCACTATCCCAGTATTATGGATAAGAAAGCTGAGATTACACATCTTGGCCGGGACATGCAGTGTGGCTGTGCTACCATTCCAGAAAATGGTACTTGCCTAAAACTCATAATGAACTAAAACAGGGAAACGATATGATTGAAGAAAGAAAGTTTGCTTGTCTGGACTGCCTGTACCACTCCCTTACTGAAAAGCTCCTTCTTCTGTTTTGTTGTTGGATGTTGCACACTGGGCTACCTCAGGGGAGGGTTGCCCGTACTACTTGGAAAGGAAGTCTAGAATTAAGTGAGGTAAACTTCTCCTGCAGGGGACACCACTCCAACTATATACTTTTGGCTACTTAAGCACTTTTCCTGGGAATGCACGTGAGGAGTGAGAAGAAGCTGGGATTGGTTCAACTCCTTTATCTTGATCTCGCCATCCCGAGACATCAGGTCATGAGAGGAATGAGAGCAGTGCACTGGGAGCCTTAGGAGGGTGGGGTGGTAGCTCGGGCATGGGAGCCCTTGGACGGGCCTTGTTGGGGAGTCGGACGCTCTGTGAGTGGTCTAGGGCATGGGGGCAGAAGGTCACCATTAACCACCAGCCCGCCATGAGCCAGGTGCTGCGCTCAGCTCTTCTTGGAGGTTGTGTCATAACAAGCGCTGTTGTCGTAAATAGCTAATAAAATTCTATTTTATTCTGACCACCACTCAGTGCGGAAGGTGTTATTAAGTGCCCAAAACCCTTTTGGAAAAGAGCGGGTGTGAATAGTTAAGACTGTCATCCCTGTTGAATGGACATATTTGCAGTCTCAGAGAGATGAAATAATGTGTTTCCCAATCCCCAAATGACAGAGCCAGGGCTGCAGTTCTGCTGTGATTCCAGAGGCCGTGTGAGTATATATTTAGTTAATTTTCTGGAGCCCATGAATCTAAGTCCCGTGCACTCTTGTGGGACCATGGTGTGGGGTTGGAGCAAGCAGTCCGCTGGCCTAGTCGGGAGGCGGCCAGGATTCGATGATTGCTGACTTCATGTCCCATCTTTTACCAAAAACTAATTGGAATGAGTTGAGAGTTTTAAGCAGTCTTTCTTTCTTTCTTTCTTCCTTTCTTTCTTTCTTTCTTTCTTTCTTTCTTTCTTTCTTTCTTTCTTTCTTTCTTTCTTTCTTTCTTTCTTTCTTTCTTTCTTTCTTTCTTTCTTTCTTTCTTTCTTTCTTTCTTCTTTCTTTCTTTCTTTCTTTCTTTCTTTCTTTTTTAAAAGATTTTATTTATTTATTTGACAGAGAGAGACACAGCAAGAGAGGGAACACAAGCAGAGGGGGAGTGGGAGAGGGAGAAGCAGGCTTCCCGAGGAGCAGGGAGCCCGATGTGGGGCTTGATCCCAGGACCCCGGGATCACGGCCTGAGCCGAAGGCAGACAGACGCCTAATGACTGAGCCACCCAGGCGTCCCTTAAGCAGTGTTTCTAAAGCCTTTAGTGGTTAGGGACTCAGGATTAGGGTCAGACCTAGGTTGGAATTCAGACCTCGGGCTACTTATATATACTCCATATGCTTTTATTTGTGAGGAGGGGATGATACTGCCCATTTGACAGAGTTGTTGGGATGATAATGCTTAGTACGTGGTAAATGCTCAAGAAACGTTAGCTATTACTGTTATTACCACCTATGGATGCCCTTTTGTACTCCCCTGACACTTTTTTTTCTTTTTAAAGATTTATTTATTATTTATTTATTTATTTATTTATTTGATGGGGGGCAGAGAGAGAGAGGGAGAGAGTCTTAAGCAGACTCTGTGCTGAGCATGGAGACCCACAGGGGGCTCAATCTCATGACTTGGAGATCACAACTTGAGCAGAAATCAGGAGTTGGCTGCTTAACTGACTGTACCACCCAGGCGCCCCTCCCCCTACTTTCTTATAGTCCCCCGGAGGGGCCTCCTGGACAC
Source organism: Zalophus californianus (assembly GCF_009762305.2). Lineage (NCBI taxonomy): Eukaryota > Metazoa > Chordata > Mammalia > Carnivora > Otariidae > Zalophus > Zalophus californianus. The sequence goes on along the minus strand of NC_045605.1, from coordinate 84,959,080 downwards.
CCTCTTCCGTTCACCCCTATTGAGACCCACTAGATTCAATGATTTTATGGAAAGGTATTCAGGAATTTCATTGATTCTGCTTTTGTTTGGAGTTTGCTGGTTGGATGCCTTCAGGCTCTGGGAGACTCATTTGCTGCACTGGGTCTCCCAAGGCTGTGTGTAGCTTCCATATTGACACCTGTCTGGGGCCAGAGCTGCTCTATCAATTCTTTATTAAGACCAGTTATTTTTTATTTATGATGCTTGTGTGTTCATTAAAAACGGCACTCCCTGTTGGGGATACCATCAAGGCTTTTAGCCAGTTTTTATCAGGTTGTTAGAGTAGATATGAATATTTTAATAGAGAGAAAGAGCAAAGCCTTCAACAGACTTAATTTGTTCTGGAATCTAAGTGACAGGCTTAACAGGGGTGCCAAGTAATTCAGTATAATCAGCCCAGATAGTGGAATAAGGAACACAATTCAATGGACCAGGGAGCTTTTCCAGAGAGGCCGCAAGGGGATTTTCTGCCCTTGAGCAGCTGTAAATCACTGTATCCTGCATCCTTTGAGTCCAGGTAAGCTCTTGCATAGCCACAGGCAGCTTCTAGCCCCTGTTAAGTTCCCAGGAAGCCAGGGGGAGCGTTTTTGCAGATTCCATTTTAACATTTATAGAATTCTTTTCCCAGGATGCTGATCTTATTAAATTATGTACAAAATGATGGATAAGTCAGGTCACTGCTGCCCATTAAAAGAATATTTGGGCCTCAGTCCTGATTGCAATCCTAGATGCCATGGCTGGTTTCTTGGTGTAGTTTAAAAATTAACCACTTGGGGGAGCTTTATGATTGAATTTTAAAATCCATATCTTTTTTTTTTTTTAATATGCGACTGAGATCCAGATGAATACCACCCCCCCCAACTCCAGTGACAAGCTACTGAAGCAAGCGATGGTTGCAGAAATACAATGATAAATCAACGTGAGTGGTTTTACTTTATTGGCAATTCCTCCCTCTGGATTTTGAAGTTATTCTTGATTTTTTAAAAGCTTCCCTTTCAAACTGAAGTAGTTTAAAGATAAAATAAAGAATAGCAGTACTTTCTGCTGTTTCTCGGATGAGTGTTCTGCATATGTATGCAGACATCAATGCATACTTAAATAAATGCTTGTCCCAGTTAATTTTTAATAGCCACAGCACCAGAAAAATCTCCTTTGAAGTTTTATGAACATGGTCAATTGCAAAGAAGATGAAATCACGAAACCAAATGTCTGAGCAGGGAATGCTGTTTTGCAGAGTATTCGCCATGTAACTCTCCATCACTCTTTCTCTCTTTCACATAGGTGGGGCCTGGAGAGGTCTAATGAAGGACAGTCCCTTGCTGCCCGGGCATATGTCCAGGTTCCAGATGGTCTTTGGGGTCTACCCAGATTTGGACAGTTTTGAAATAATGGAAAGCTAGTTAGGGTTCCTAATTAGGACATTTGCTAGAGAATGTTGTCACAATATGGACACACTATTAACCCATTTTACTATGGAATAAAATGAAACCAATTATAAATGCACATATACAAGTGTGACTCTATGTGCCCACCTGCCCGCCCAGAGGGAGCGGGAAAGTGTTTCTCAGAGGGGGATGGCTTGCTCATTGTCTAAAGCTCAGTGTTGTTCTGTTCTCTTCTTTTCTCCTCTTTGTCTTCTCCTTTTGAGTTGTCAAAGCATTCTAGAGTCTCTTCTCATTTACTTAGGGTTCAATTATTATATTAATATGGCTCTGCTATTTTGACAAAGCTTCTTTCTTAGTTTTCCTTCTCTCTCTCCGGAAGAGGAAGGGAGGAATGCCTTTCAGCCTTTTGTCCCTCGGGTGAAGGGCATCGCTGTCTCTGAGCAGCTGCTGCTGTCCCCGTATCTGCCTCCTTCCGTGCCATTTCCTCCCGCCCCCAGCGTGCTCAGGCTCACCTTGCCCCGCCGCTCTCTCCCTGGGCAGCCTGGCCTGGCTCCATGTGGGCAGCCCGCTCTGTCATCAGTGCTCCGTGAGGACAAGTCTCGGGTCCCCACTCCAGTGGGGACCCCCTTCCTCCCCTCCCCCCCAGTCACTTGTTCACCATCTTCATTGGTCACATCGATATGACTTTCACTGTCTGCTCAGTGGAGGAGAAATCTCGCTTCCTCAGGAACCCTGTTGCTCCCACCAGGAAGACTTTTCTTCAGGAGAAAAAAAAATTGCTGCTTGCTCCTATTTTTATTTTTTGGTCTTTGGCTTTCACAGAGTGGTTTTCAAACTTTTCTTTGTAACCATGGACTTTTTTTTTTTTTAATAAATCATACACAGAAGCCCAGACCCATCCATGCCTGACTTCAGAGAGCTCTGTGGCAGATTGTTCTTTAAGACAGCTAAAACCATTTCTGCTGACATCTTTTACAGTGGGACTCTGCTGCTTCTGCCATCAAGGGGTGGAATCTGTTTCTCGTCCCCTGGAATCTGGTGGCCTTTCCACTGGCTTAGACCATCAGAGTGGGGTGAGGGGCTGGTAGCGGTGCTGACTAGGTGCCAGCCCAGCTTCGAGCAGCCTTGCAGCTCCCACTTCCATCTTCACGGGTCCTTGCCCTAAGACGACAAGGTGAAGAAACCGCCCCTTCTGTCCTCTTGGGTCCTTACCCTCAGATCCCCAGGGGAAGAAGCTGCTGTACTCCGCCAGAGGATGAGAGGCCGTGGGGATGAGAACTGAGGCCACCTAGCCAACATCCGGGGCTGAGCGCTGTGCACATGAGGAGGCATGTCGGGCCTTCCAGGCCAGGTGACTCCCCAGCTGATGGCAGGAGGATGAGCGAGCCCACTAGAAAAGCAGAGGGACCATCCAGCAAAGTGCAGAATTAAGAGAAATAGTCAATTCTAAGCCACTACATTTTGGGCTTACATAGATGACTGAACTAGAAATAAAAATGGATGGCCGAAAGAGGTGCCCTTCAAGGAAAATCTTATGCTAAGTCTGCTGTGTGTGCGTAAGCCAGCTTATTTTTATTTATTTATTTATTTATTTATTTATTTATTTATTTATTTATTTATTTTTAAGATTTTATTTATTTATTTGAGAGAGAGAGAGAATGAGAGAGAGAGAGCATGAGAGGGAAGAGGGTCAGAGGGAGAAGCAGACTCCCTGCTGAGCAGGGAGCCTGATGTGGGACTCGATCCCGGGACTCCAGGATCATGACCTGAGCCGCAGGCAGTCGCTTAACCAACTGAGCCACCCAGGCGCCCAAGCCGGCTTATTTTTAATTATGAAATCAGTTTCTGAGCTATGACAGGGTAAACAGAGAAGAGACGGCTTCTAGCGGCCCCACGTTGCTGCCTCCCCCACCTGTCCTGCCCCCTGAGGACTCAGAGCGAAGGCATTTATCCATCAGGGCTGGGACACCGCACGACTCCAGGGGGCACCATTCACATGGTTGTCTGTATAGTTCACATTGTGGCCCTACCCGAGGTGGCAGTCAAGGAGGTGGCAGAGCTGGGATTTCAGATTCCCAAACCTGAACACTTCATTTTATATGACTTCATTAAACTTTTCACTTCTCTGAGCTACTTTATTTCTTCTATCTCTATCTCTGTATCCCAACGTCAGTCTATCTATTCCCCCATCCACCCATTCATCCGTCCATCCATCCATCCATCCATCTATCCATCCATCCGTCTACCCACCCATCCATCCCTGCCTCCTTCTACCTACCACTCACCTTGTCATCTATTTAGTCAAATCAGTGAAGGTATTGAGTGTTAATAATTAAGGTCTGAATTTCCAGTTTCTTGAAATATACGTGGAAACATGAATTCCCTAATGTGTATTCTTATTCTTAAGTTCATTTGAAATAAAAATTTTAATTACTGAATGTTTAAAACAACCGGAAAAGAAAATCATTTTCTAGAAACCCATGTGTCCACAATACAGATTTCATATTGTGACATATTTGCTTCAGATTTCTTTTGTCCCTCATTTTAAAAATGAAAATAGAATAATGAGGGTCAAAGCTCTGCCCCCTCTCTTTTACTTCTTTCCCTAGCTTAAAGATGGCATGTCATATCCATGTCACATTCCCATGCATGATTTTGCATATTTACTACATCTGTCTGTATTCATAAATAATATTTAGTATTATTTTGAGTTTTATAGGTTGTATTTACCATCAATATGCTTTTGCACCTTGCTTTTGCCCTTCAACACTATTTTTTTGAGATTTATTCATTTTGACATGTATACATCTAACTGAGGAGCCGTTAAGTTGTTTTACTTCTTTTGCAGTTACAATAATGCTGTAGTGAACATCTCAGAACAGTCTCCCTGTTCACAGGTGCATGAGCTTCTATAGGGCAGACACCGGGGAATGGAGCTGCATGTCTTCGCTTTCCTGTTCAAAATACTCTTCGAAGTGCTTGGGCCTGTTTACCTCCAACAACACTCTCCTGCATTTTCTATTTCCCCACATGCTCACTACAACTCATGTTATCTAGTGTGTATCAAATGGTATCTCATTTTTTATTTCTATTTCCCTGAGCATCATTGCATAGTTGTATAGGTCATTCAGATTTCCTTTTTGTGGAATGCTTAGTCATAACATCCTTCGCCTATTTTTCTACTGGATAGTCTTTGCCTTTCTTACTGATTCATTGGAAGTTTCTTGTTTCTGGTGTTGTTCTTAAATATTTTCTGGAAGCAGATCCTTTATCAGTTAATTGTATTGCAAGTACCTTATATGTCAACAAACACAGTTTAGCAAGCTCCATTCAGTCTCTTGCAACTGTGGGTCTTTTATGTCTCCTAAGTAAGCATTCAGAATGTTGTAAGTCATTACATATTACTGGTCATTACCTATTACTAGGTCAGTCAGACATGGCCAAAAACCAACATGGTAAGGAGTAAGGCATTGCTAATGACCTCATTTACCAGACCTGTATTTCTCTTCTCACTAACCTTTGCTTATCAAAATCACACTCTAGCAACTGCTGAGTCAGCACAAGGAACTAAAAGGCTTGTTCCTGGTGGTAACTAATGAGTCAAATCAATGAAAGAGAATTAATTCATGATAAGTCTATCCTACCTAAAACAGGCCAATCCTAAGCATAAATAACCCACATTACATTTCATGTGTCCTGGAGAGAATAAGTTCATTTAATTGAGTCTTCTCAGCCAGCTGCATCAACAGCTTCAGTAATGACCTGGAGGTAGTGACCTATAACACTGTGGGACCAGTGGCCCTAGGGTAGGTCATGGAATCTGTATATTAAAAAGCTACTGCAGAGGATTATGCTAATAATCTCTGAATTAGGCCATCTGGTTTTCTGGGCACCACTCTGCCTTTACTATAGGGCTACCTTCTGTGGAAGAGGGTATTTTTCCCCAAGACAAGGCAGGAAGCAGATCCAGGTATGGGAAGAGGATCCCAGGGAAGAACAGGAGCTTCCTCCCTGTCTCAGGTACCCCCTACAGACTAACTTCCTATCCGAAAATCTGTCTTATTCCCATTAATTGCCATTAGGAGTCTTCACAACTCTTGCCACCACTCTGGCCTAAATGAAACAAACACAACAGCATACAATCCATTGCACCTCCTCCAAAGTGAGACCACACATGAGACCTGGGGGATTGTTTTCTTACTGCTAACCTGGGAACTGGTTCCCTGAGTCCTAAGATTTTTATTTTATTTCGTTTTTCGAAATGTGCTCTAAGTCTAATGATCCATTTAAAAGAACAGTCACAGCCACTAAACCTCTTGGAATAGAACCCTTAAGACTTTGTGTGACTCTGTGTTTTGCTAATGTTGTCAGGATGATCCTTGGGTTGTTCCAGAGTCAGGCAGAAGGAACACACGGGTGGGTCTGAAGGAAGATGTGGGTAATTATCAAGTCCAGCAGCTCCTCCTGTTGAGCCTTTGTTGCCTGCAGAGTTCTGTGACTTCCGGAAGTGGTTGTTAGGGATGGACCAACAGTTTTCTGTGCTGCCTAAGCTAAGGAAGCATTATGCTGAAACATAGTTTTTGAAGTGTCACTTTAACAGAGTAACAGGACCATCCTAATCCTTGACTGCTTTAGTTCTCCAAGGAGCACAGAAGCCTCCAAGGAGTTGGCCAGTTTGCATGGGAAAATGATTCTGGCCCTTCCTTCCTGCAGATCAAGTTGCCCTGCCCCTGCAGGGCAAAGGGGTGCTTACACCCTTTCCATGTTCTACTCACACTGTTGTGTGCTATGGAGTCTGACATCAGCTACAGAATAGAGTCCTTCATGGGGTTGCATTAACTCTCAGACTAAATTCTTCTTCTCTGTTTTCCTCTTTCAGTTCTTTCCAGAGCCTCCTATGGAGAGAGCCAGTGTTCAAATCCTATCACTTGCTAGCTGTGTGACCTTAGGCAAGTCCTTTAACCTCTTAGAGCCCCAGCTTTTTCTTCTTTATTTTATTTCTTTATTTTTTTTAAAAGATGTTTTCATGTATTTGACAGAGAGAGCAGGAGAACACAGGCAGGGGGAGTGGCAGAGGGAGAGGGAGAAGCAGGCTTCCCGTTGAACTGGGAGCCCGATGCAGGACTCGATCCCAGGACCCTGGGATCGTGACCTGAGCCAAAGACAGACGCTTAACGACTGAGCCATCCAGGTGCCCCAGCTTTTTCTTCTTCTTCTTCTTCTTCTTCTTCTTCTTCTTTCTTCTTTCTTCTTTCTTCTTTCTTCTTTCTTCTTTCTTCTTTCTTCTTTGTTCTTCTTTCTTCTTTTCTTCTTTCTTCTTTCTTCTTCCTTTTCTTCTTCCTTTTCTTCTTCTTCTTTTCTTTTCTTCCTTTTTTAAAGATTTTATTTATTTATTTGACAGAGAGAGAGCACAAGTAGGCAGAGCAGCAGGCAGAGGGAGAGGGAGAAGCAGGCTCTCCCCTGAGCAGGGAGCCCGATGCGGGGCTCGGTCTCAGGACCCTGGGATCATGACTTGAGCCGAAGGCAGACGCTTAACTGACTGAGCCACCCAGGCATCCCATCTCTTCTTTAAAATAAGAATAATAGTAGTGCCAATCTCATAAGGTAGAATCAGGACTGGTAATTTGTAGGGCTCAGTGTAAATGAAAATGTGGGGCCCTTTATCAAAAAATTATTAAGAATTTCAAAGTAGTGGTCGCAGAATGTGACACCAAGTGTGGGGCCCTTCTAAGCACATGACCCTGTGTGACTGCATAGATTACACACCCACGAAACCATGGAATCAATGAGATAGGTAGTATTACTATTACTCCTATGAGTTTGTGTCTTCTGTTTCCTTTTTGTGCTCTAGGTTTGCCAGGAATAGCCAAACATGCCCTCCATCGAAATACGCACACATGTACTTATTATTCAGTTGTTCTTAGGGTCCCTTAAGTCTGTTGAGTTTGCTTTTCTTTTTTTCTTTGCTTGAACCTAATAACAGAAATCATTAGGTATAAGGTTCTGATTTCATTCAGAATGCCTCAGTTTGTACATTCCACTTTTCCTTTGATCCTTCTCCATGTTCATACTTTTGTATTCTCCTTATTTCCATGTTGTTCCATGGTTTTCCTAAGTTTTTAAAAAGAAAATCATGAAATCAGAGAAGGAGACAAACCATAAGAGACTCCTAACTATAGGAAACAAACTGAGGGCTGCTGGAGGGGAGGTGGGTGGGGGGGTGGGGTAATAGGGTGATGGGCATTAGGGAGGGCACGTGATGTAATGAGCACTGGGCGCTATAGACAACGGACGGATCACTGACCTCTACCTCTGAAACTAATAATACATTACACTATATGTTAATTGAATTTAAATAAAATAAAATTAAAAGAAAGTCCTTTAAAAAATTAATGAGATGGTAATTCCTTGTTAACAATTAAAACAGATGCTCAAGAAGGAAACGGGGGCTAGCAAGGGAGGAAATGGGATGGAACCAAGAACTGGAGAGAAAGACAGAAGAGAGATTTCGAGGGCTTAAGTGTTTTGGTGACTGGGGTTTGGTTCATAATAATTACAGCTGACCTGCCGTGCGGAGGACTTTCCAGAGCTCGTCTCATTTGATCCTCACAATGACCTGAGAACGAGAGATGGGGTTGTTTTCCCTGGTAAACAAGAGAGAAACAGAGGCATGAGACGTCAAGTAACTTGCCTCAGGCCACAGAGCTAGTCAGTGTTGGCTCAAAAGAGGAACTGCTCGGGCGGACAGACTCATACAGGGCTGTGTGTGTTCTGTTGTGGTGGCTGTTAACTGTGACCGCAGCGCGTTGAAGTCAGTGCCAGTCCTTTTGTCATTTCATCCCTACGTCCTTCATTATGCATTTCTAGAAAATACGGGCATTCTCTTATGGGACTGTAGCACCATAATGATACCTGACAAAATTAGCAGTAATTCTTTGATATTACATGTAACCCAATCCTATCCAAATTCCACTGATTGTCTCCAAAAGGTAATTTTTTAAATCTTGATTCATACATACCAGGATGCAAATAATGATCTCTATATTGCCATGCTTGTTATATTTCTTAACTTTATTTTCATCTAGGGCAGACTCATCTTTTAAAAAAAATGTCATTAACTGAAAAAGCCTGGTCAACTGTTCTATAGAGGTCCCCAATTGGGGTTTGTTTGCTCCTCCTTGATACTACTTGACTTGCAAGAACCTGTTGTTTTAATTCCTACACTGTATGTCGCCTCTCTTCGAGGTGTTGTTCTGGGTCAAGCAAAAAGCAGACCTCCTTTTTGAAATCTCTTTGAAAGATATCCAGAAAAATTGATTTTGTTTCTCAGTGCTTTTCCTTTGGATTTTTGGATTTGTTTTTAAGTATTAGTCTTGTATTTCCCCTAGGGATGGATCATCATTTAACTCTTTTCTCTGCTGTTTTATGTTTTGTGTACAGCTTTTCCCTTCTTTAAAAATGCTTTAGTGAACATCTTTGCAAATATAATACTTTTTATCATTTCATTAAGATACTTTTTGTCATTTCTAATTCAGTTAGGGTGTCAAAAGTTATGATCATTTTAGTGGTTCAGAAAATTACTTTCCATAGGAATGCATTTTTTTTTACATTAAAAAATTAAAACTTAAGGTTTCTCAGATTCAGTTGCAAGATCCCATGGGTTCTTTGGGTAACCACAGATTCAGGGGTGAGTGTATAATTGAAGATTTGTCCCTATAATCTTTCCTAATATTTTTTCAAAGAAATGACAAAAGAGATTGCATTGCATGACCCACAACAACAGGTCCAAGAGAGGCAACATACAGTGTAGGGAGGAAATGAAGATAATTGAAATGATGTCCAGACATACTGGCTTAGTATGTCACAATATTGTGATGTGGGCTTATTTTAGTACACCTGTTTTAAAGATTTTATTTTTAAGTAATCTCCACACCCAACATGGGGCTTGAACCCACAACCCCAAGATCAAGAGTCTCCTGCTCCACCGACTGAACCACCAGGCGCCCAGGACACCTGTTTTAAAGGAGATTTTGTTTTGGTATGATCTAGTGGATTCTAGGTTGGTTATTTAATGAATTCTACCAAGAGCCAATCCATTTCAAAAAGATCCTTAGTCTGTTTAAGCATCTAAAGCAAAGTAAAAACAAGAAACGAAAAATCCCAGTATCTGCTGTCTGTTACATCCCAGGTGGTTGATTTTTGTTGCTTTGCTTTTTTCATTAGATGAAATTTTGCAGGTGTCTTTTGTGCTTAGGAATCAAGTGTGTATTACAGTGCTGATTTCACAGAAAGGATACGGTCATTTGAATGTCAGTCTTCCTGATTCTCTCACACCCTCGTGCCTGCCTTGTTACCTAAGTCGGTAGCATCTTTTCTCATTCATGTGATACTGTGGCTGTATTAATCAGAGATCAGTTAAGCTGCTGTAACAAAGATAAAAGTATAGTGGTTTAAATAATGTAGAAACTGACTTTCCTCTCATACAGCAGTTACATGGTGGTCCAGGTAGATGGGACAGCTCTGCTCTCTGCAGTCATTCAGGAACTTGGGCTCTTCCAAGCTTTTAAATCTGTCATCCCTTAGGATATAGCCATTGTCTGTGTGACTGAACACACACATATACACACCCTGGAATATTACTCAGCCATCAGAAAGAAGGAAATCTTGCCATTTGCCATGATGTGAATGGAACTAGAGGGTATTATGCTAAACAAAATAAGTCAGTCAGAGAAAGACAAATATATGATTTCATTCATATGTGGAATTTAAGAAACAAAACAGATGAACATAGGGGAAGGGAAGGAAAAATGAAATAAGATAAAAACAGAGAGGGAGGGCGCCTGGGTGGCTCAGTCGTTAAGCGTCTGCCTTTGGCTCAGGTCATGATCCCAGGGTCCTGGGATCGAGCCCCACATCAGGCTCTCTGCTCGGCAGGAAGCCTGCTTCTCCCTCTCCCACTCCCCCTGCTTGTGTTCCCTCTCTCGCTGTGTCTCTCTCTGTCAAATAAATAAAATCTTAAAAACAACAACAGAGAGGGAGGCAAACCATAAGACACTCTTAAATATAGAGAACAAACTGAGGGTTTCTGGAGGGGAGGTGGGTGGGGGGATGGGGCTAACTAGGTGATGGGCATTAAGACACTTGTTGGGATGAGCGCTGGGTGTTGTACGTGGGTGGTGAATCACTGGATTCTGCTCCTGAAACCAGTGCTGCACTGTATGTTAACTGACTTGAATTTAAATTAAAAAGCAAAAGAAGAAAGAAAGGATTCAGTGAGAGGTCCTCCATGCTGGATTTATTAAATGATTTGTTCAAGTTCGATAAATCATGATGGTCTTCTTATAGTTATTATTATGTCTGTTCATTTTTTTAAACTCTTGAGTTTATCTCCAAAAAAGAAGTAGTAAGTTTTCATAGTGTAAGCATGCATCTGTTAGGGGTTGCTGCATTCTCTTACGTCTCCTATACCTGCTTTGCTCCTTCCTGCATCCTGTTCATATGTTTATATATTCAGATTGTGTACTGGTTCCTGTTTGATTTCTTGGGTAAGCATCTACTGACGACTTTATATTCTAAATCACATAGACTAGCCTAGTTAGTGTGAACTCTATAGCTTGTTTCAGAAGTTGAGTACATTTGTTTCCAAATGCCCTCAATCCCATGCAGCCATTTTGAAGGGATCAAGCTGGCCAGAAGAAATCTCTCTATGGATAGCTAGCTAGGCAAAGTAATAAAAATGGAAAACACAGGGATGATACATGGCTGCTTTAACCTCAGGGTATCTCTCTCTTGCATCATTGCAGTGACCCTGAATTATATTTTTCAGGTCTAATTTGGGGATATATTTGCAGAGTTCTGCTTCTCTGATCTCATGCAGATAACCTTAAGACCACAATTGCTCCTCTTCTCTTCTAGGGGCCACTCCGTGAGTCCCATATGACTGTAGGGACACTTCCCTCTTTCCCCTCTTGCCACCCACTACTTACAGAGCTGACATGCTGCTGTGTTGTACCATTGTGCTATCCTGAGTATGTGGCATTCAGCCTGGCTCCAATGACATGAAACAAGGGGGTGTGTATGCCTTTTTCAAACTTGAGACTAGCAAAAGACAAAACCCCCTTTTGTTTGAAACCATTGGAAATGTAGTTTTGAGTTCTTGTTCTTTTAGAGAAACTGTGGGGTGGGCTCTTTTCTTCCCCACACCCCCACCCACTGGCTGCTGTAGTTTTGCATGGAGTAATTGAGCAAGTGAAATACCAAACCCATAAAAGGTAGCATTATCAAAGTGAATGAACGAACGCTTACCTAGCAGAACTGTAAGACATGGAAAAATAGGAAGACAAGTTAATGATCTAGAAATTGTATAGCTTTGCTGTCTTAGAATCATGGGAAATGGAACATATGGCATTGGGTCATTTTTTGCATTGATATGAAAAGAAAATGAGTTTATTTTACAAATAAATGGAGTTTGTGTTTCTGTTTGCTATTCATGACTGTAATGTTTACTTCTCTTGAAATAGAAATATGTCACCTAAATATTAAATATAGAGAAAGATTTTTTCAGCTATTAATGAAGAATTTCTTCTTTATATGCCATGCCTTCATCCACTTCAATAAACATTTTATGCTTTTCTTTTCGTTTGCTATTACTTTGCCTGATGAGGCTGTCTGTGAACAGAGGCATCTTAAGAAAAAAAAAGGTGGGGGGGAATTGGTGAAAAGACAGACATGTTAAAATTGTTATTTGCCTGAGTCTTAGAATTTCAGACTAAGGCCTAGAATCAAATTCACTTCATTTTCTCATGGATTTTAAGATATAACAGTGTTTCTGTTTTTTATTTTGAAATTCAGAATAGCCCCAGAATTCCATTAAGGTTGCCATTAAAAATTTACCACATGCATTGTCACTGTAGTGAACATTTAGTATTTTTTATCTCCACAGCATCCCTTACTTCAGAAGCCTTCTTTTCCTTGTAGAAACCACCTCTGCCCTATTCTCAGTTCATGTGACCCAAGCCCGGCCAACTGAAGTCCCCAAGTTAGTCCAAGTCAGTTACAAGACTTTAGAGAAAAAGTTCTCTGCCTGTTGAAATTGCTGGCTAGTGGATGGAACTGGAGGGTGTTATGCTGAGTGAAATAAGTCAATCAGAGAAAGACATGTATCATATGACCTCAGTGATATGAGAAATTCTTAATCTCAGGAAACAAACTGAGTGTTGCTGGAGTGGTGGGGGGTGGGAGGGATGGGGTGGCTGGGTGATAGACATTGGGGAGGGTATGTGCTATGGTGAGCGCTGTGAATTGTGCAAGACTGTTGAATCACAGATCTGTACCTCTGAAACAAAGAATGCAACATATGTTAAGAAAAAAGAAAAAGAAGAAGATAGCAGGAGGGGAAGAATGAAGGGGAGTAAGTCAGAGGGGGAGACGAACCATGAGAGACGATGCACTCTGAAAAACAAACTGAGGGTTCTAGAGGGGAGGGGGGTGGGGGGATGGGTTAGCCTGGTGATGGGTATTAAAGAGGGCACGTTCTGCGTGGAGCACTGGGTGTTATGCACAAAGAATGAATCATGGAACACTACATCAAAAACTAATGATGTAATATATGGTGATTAACATAACAATAAAAAAATTAAAAGAAAAAAAGAAATTGCTGGCTAAAGGGGCACCTGGGTGGCTCAGCCATTAAGCGTCTGCCTTCAGCTCAGGTCATGATCCCAGGGTCCTGGGATCGAGCCCCACATCGGGCTCCCTGCTCTGCGGGAAGCCTGCTTCTCCCTCTCCCACTCCCCCTGCTTGTGTTCCCTCTCTCGCTATGTCTCTCTTTGTCAAATAAATAAATAAATTAATTTAAAAAAAAAGAAATTGCTGGCTAGAGATGCAGGATGAAGCTGGCAGAGGTGATCTAGGCTTCTGCATGGTGAGAGTCTCCTGAGACTGAAGCCAACTCAGAGAAAATTGACCCAAGAGGTGGAGCAAGATTTCTGGCCATATTGTTTGAATACCTGTGCCTGAAGTGATATTTACGCCTTACTACTGAATTTCTTATTTTCCCCCTCAAAATATTCTGAGTCCGTTTCATCCACTTACAGTTGGAAGAGTTCTGGCCAATAGAGTCATCATCATTTTCCTCAGGGAGCATTTTGTTCAACACCCGGATCATTGCATATTAACCACTTCACATATAATATGAAAATAGAGTATTAATAGAACAGTAAAATTAGCAGGGTCACTTGACAGCTTTCTCCCCAGTGCAGAACTCCTTTCCTCAGGATCCTTTACTGATAGTCACCCTAGAATCAAAATCACTTCATTTCTTCAAGGATTTCAAGACACACTAAGGTTTTTGTTTTCTATTCTGAGTTTCAAAATAAGTCCTGAATTCCATTATGGTCTTTACTTTAAAAAGTACACCCAATTCACCATGCAAGATAGCTTGCTATCTTACAAAGTAGTGCATTCCAATTTGGAAAGTTCTCATTCTCAAGGTTTTTTCTTCTATTGAGTTGAAATAGGTTTTATATTTATTTCACTCATTGGTCCCAATTCTGCTTGAAACCATTCAGATTACAGCAAAGCCCCCCTTCCACAAGATAACACTTCAGATATTTGAAATACCAATCCTATCTCTACTCTGTCTTCTTTGCTCCCAGCTACATAACTTCAGTTTCTTCTCCCATCCTTCATAAATTGGGGCTATCCAGACCACCTTGTTTACCCTCACCTTAATTTCTGTTTGTTAAATGTTCCTTCGATATGGGACCAGCACTGAGTTGGCACCTCCTTTGTTTTCCTCTAGATACTTATATGAGTGCGGCCTTATACTAAATTATATTTTGGGACTTCTATTTCCCACCCGCAGTTTCTGATTTATAGTAAGCTTGCTGTACCCTCGTCCTTTCTTTCCCTCCCAACTTTTTTTTTTTTTTTTTTTTGGTCCAGACAGTTCTTAAGCCAGGTCTGTGTTTGAGTTTCGATTTTTTGAATCTGTACTAGGATTTTACAAACAACCATAAGCTTTCCTTTCCTAAATATCCAGCACCATGTGAAGGATATTGTTTTGCCCATGTGTTTCTGCCTCATTTGCAACCTCTGTTGTGTAGAATTGATGGAAGATTCAGTCACTGACACTTGGGCCATTGAAATAGCCCACTGACTAGATAAGAGTATTCATTTGATCAATTAGGAGCTGCATTCAGATCTGGGGGTAAGAAAGAATCTAAAAGAATGGCTTAACTACACATAAAGTCATGTGGAGAGAGCCAGCCTAGAGCTGGTGTGATGTTTGCACAAAGACATTAAGGGCTCAGGCACCTTCTGTATTATGTTCCACCACCCCAGTGTCTGCCTTCTGCTCTCAACATTGCCTCCTGGTCTAAGATTGTGCTTTCTAACATCTTTTGTCATGTTCCAGATGGGTAGGAGGGACAAAAGGTTGCTTTTCCCAATAAAACAAGCTCCTTTTAAAGAGTTCCCCCAAATCCCCACCATCCTTTCATTTCTGTTTCATTGGATAGTATTAAATCATGTGGGCATAACTAGCCACAAGGGAAGTTGGGAAATAGGACCTTTATTCTGGGTAGCAGCATAGCCAGCCAAAAATTGGGATTCTGCTACTAATAAAGGAAAATGGATATTTTGGAGACCACCAACCCCATTCATGGACAGCTATATTGAAATATTTTCCTTCTGGCTGTGGAAGGAAAAAGTAATGAAAAGATCTACTTAATTTGGACAATATCTTTCCTCACTTCTGGATGACCTTTGGGTTTGGAATGCTCATTTTCCTCTCTAGGAATTTTCCTGAAGGCTTGTGTGGCCTTGTTTTTGCACTCCTTCCTCCTCCCCTTCTGGCTGCCTAATTTAGCATTAATCTGCAGACCGTGGGGTGGCAAAGATGAAAATTGTTGGAGCCCAGGACATGTTTGAATTAAATCCAACCCTGCCTTTTTTTTTTTTTTTAAGATTTTATTTATTTGAGAGAGAGCAAGAGTATGAGCACACAAGTTGGGGGCAGGGGCAGAGGGAGAGGGAGAGGGAGAGAGAGAATCTCAAGCAGACGCCATGCTGAGCACAGAGCCTGACGCAGGGTCAGGCTGAGATCATGACCTGAGCTGAAATCAAGAGTTGGATGCTCAACTGACTGAGCCACCCAGGCACCTCCCAACCCCCTTTTTAATACAGTTAAGAGTGAGATCTAGTCTTTCCTTCTTCTTTAATAGAACTGTGGCAGTAATTAAACTTGACATAATCTTTAACACACAGGGCTTTCTTGGATAGTTCTGATATGAACAAATTTCAGTTACCCCAGTTTGCATAACACCAGTCTCCCAATGATATCATTCAAATTTCAGCTACCAAACATATTAACTGAGAAGTTGCATAAAACACAAAAAACTGTGCTGCTAGCTCTTCAGTCCATAAATCACTGCATAAGTGACAGATGCTCATCATGGTCAGTGACAAATCATGTCATCACTTCTAGTCTGTCAGTGATTGGTCACTGTGCACGTGTTATTCAGCTCAGAAATAGACAGCAAAGTATGTGTTTTTGCTTCCTCCTTGTTCCCCCGGTGATAAACCCATGTGACATTTTCCAAATAAGAATAATCAAAAAGGGAGAACTGGCCAAGAAAAGTGAAAGGGCAGCAAAGAAACAAAAGTGATAATGCTGCAAGTGAAGTTGGAATCAAACATAAAGGGAACAGAGAAGAAATAACTGGTTGTAAGCATGTTGACACCGCTGCCTTTTGAAAGATGTGCATCAGAGGAACGTAGTGAAGGCAAATTTATTGACATAAAGGAGGAAAGCAGTTGTGATGAGAAGATGAAAATGTTCCAGAGGAGGTGACACTAGCAAAAATTTCACATAAAAGGAGCTCTTGGAGATATTTCATGACATTGAAAATACAAGCAAGGGATAAAAGATTGTAAGCAGATGCAAACTTAGAAGGCAAGGTGACAATTTGCCAAGGCACAGAAAAGATGCTCACTCCAAAGTATGAGTTACATGATGACAAGAAGGCGAGCACTGTTGAAACTAATCTGGATAAGTTTTTTTTTTTTTACAAATAAGTAAACCACTTGATTTTCAATGTTTCTAGTATTTTAATGTACTAAGCAACATTTTTTCCCATTTTCCTATGCATTTATAACCAATAGTGAGAAAGTTTACAGTGTTTTGACAATTTTTAGAGACCATGGGACAAGTGTAATGTTTTCCATTCACAGTCTTGTACAGTCTCACCCTGCATGCTCATTCTTATGGCCCTGCACTTGCCTGTCGTTCAAAGTTACACTCTAGTATCCACAACAGTTTTACAACTCAGGCAGATATTATCACCCCAATTTCTTCCATTCATTCATTCTTTAAGTGAATGTCACAGAATGAATGAATATAAATGAAAGTCACAGAGATCAGGCAGGTTCCAAATTACATAGCTGAATAACTGACAGGACTTGAACCATGATAATTTCCCTTTAAATTCATTGCTTCTTATAGCCCCACTACCATGACACATACATTCTTTCAAAATAATCTCATTAATATGTGAGGTATAAACAGGAAAAATGTCCTAAATGTAGAGTCCCCCCAAATCTAATGTGTCCCATGTCAGATTTTGCTGATTGGTGGATTAGTTATCATTCTTGGGTTGCAAGCAGCAGAGACTGAGTCCAACATGGTAGATTACTACAGTACCGGTCCCCAGTGAATCCTGTCTCCCTGCAGCCTCTTCCCTTGGCAAGTTTTCTTTGCCACTCCTCCCATTAACAGATGAAGGCTGTTCTCCCACCCCTTGAATTTGGGCTGGTTTTAAACCACCTTTGACCAAAAGAATGTGCTGGAAGGGAAGTTTCACCTTCTGCTTTTGTTCTCTTGGACCATTTCTCCATCATTTAAAGAAGCCCAGTTTAGCTTACTGGAACATGAGAGAAAACATGGAGAACGAGGTGTTCCAGCTGACAGCTCCTGCCAGTTTGCAAGTGAGTGAGTGAGGCAGTCTGGGATTAGTCAGCCCCCAGCAGATCTGCCTACTGACTGGAGATCAGTTCCATTCCTTAACCCAGCTGACACGGAGCAGAGACACACCATCCCAGCTGAGCTCTACCCAGATTGCTAATCTACAGAATTGTGAGTAAATAACTGGTTGTTATTTTAAGGCATTAAAAGTTTTGGAGTAGATTATTACACAGCAAACCACTAACCAGTAGAAAGAGAATATATTGGAAGGATATGGGGTTGTTTGTAGGATGGAAGAAATCCTTGTAGCAGGAATCACTCAGCAGTCTTGCCTGGGTATCACTTATAGAGTGAATGAACTCTAGCTGTTTCTTCTGTTCTTGTGTTCTGCTAGAGATTCAAGAGTCCTGAGGGAGAAAATTTGATGGGTCACGAGTCTATCCTAAGGATGGACTGATTTATGAGAGGAGAATCTGGCAGGAGGAACTTCCAGTTTCCTTTTAATCTCCTGTAGTTGGGGAGGCAAATACTGGAACTTGTCCCCCCCAGATTGTACACAGATACTACCACCACAAGAAATCAGGGTTGAGAAGGAATGAAAGATGGACATCTTCAAAATGACACCTGTCCACTACATTTGTGGGAAATCAGAGGAATTTTATGTCCATATAATATGTATGTAAGTCAATATATGGAGGAAAATTGCATATTGGACTGAGGAAATTGAAGGTAAAAAGGACTTTGGAGGGGTGCCAGGGTGGCTCAGTCAGTTAAGCGTCTGCCTTCGGCTCAGGTCATGATCCTGGGGTCCTGGGATCGATCTCTGCATCGGGCTCCCTGCTCAGTGGGGAGCCTGCTTCTCCCTCTCCCTGCTGCTCCCCCTGCTTGTGTGCGTGTGCTCTCTCTCTCTGACAAATAAATAAATAAATAAATAATCTTAAAAAAAAAAAAAGGACTTTGGAGCTCATCAAGGCCAAGGACCTCATTTTATAAATAAGAAGACTGAATCAAAGGTGATTGGGCCAAGGGTACATTAAGTTTGTGACAAAACTAGGACTAGAACTTGGCTCTCCCCCCCCACCCCGCCACCTTAACTGTCCATAGCCTCAGTTGGGTATGGGATGGAAAAAAAATTGACCTGATATATTTGAAATTTGCATATTACTTTCCTTTTGGGTATTCTGATAGCAAGGAGTCTTTGGGAGGCCTCTCCGACTATGTGTGGCACCTTCCCTATCTCCTCCCAATAAAACACCCATCCTCTCTTTTCCACTCCCAAACACATTCAGTGGTACTCAGGCCAATATTGCTTGGGGCCAGTCTACAACCTGAAAAATCAGATGAGGTGGATGTTCCAAAATCCAAGTCAGCTAGCACGTAAATCAGGACAACATTGTCGGGCCAAGGCTCAAACACTCAGAACTTTAGTTTGGTGATGGCTTTACGTTGTATTTTTCCTTTGTTTTAAATATGTTGGTTTTTAGAAGGTTATTTGGGTAAAAATAGCATCTTTGCATTCTTGTCAGATTCTGATGCATACTGTTCCTTTAAAGTCCTAATCCTGTGAGACCTGTCAATTAGACTGGACCATGGGGGATTATGGCCTCTGAGAAGAAACAGCCCATTGGAGAATCTCCAACTATGAATTATGAACACAGACCTACCAAGGAGAAAAGACCCTGATTATTATTATTATTATTATTATTTTTAAAGATTTTATTTATTTATTTGACAGAGAGAAACAGCAAGAGAGGGAACACAAGCAGGGGGAGTGGGAGAGGGAGAAGCAGACTCCCAGCTGAGCAGGGAGCCCGATGCGGGGCTCGATCCCAGGGCCCTGGGATCATGACCTGAGCCGAAGGCAGATGCTTAACTACTGAGCCACCCAGGCGCCTCGAGACCCTGATTATTATTAATGAAAAATTGTTGCACAAAAATAAAACAACAAACAAGGGCAAGAACATAGAGGAGGAAAATTTTTATGAAATAGAGTTTAAAGAATATTTAGATCTCTGGCCTGGGAGAAAACATAAGAAATTGGTGATAGTAGATGCCTCTGGAAAGAGGGATGGATGGCTGGAGATCTGGGTAGGAGGGACACTTGTCTATTTTGAACCATATCTTTGAAGCCTTACCAAAATAACGAAATGAAAACAACAAAATAAGTGCTACAAACAGTTTCTTTACCAGAAGCATGTGTTTTGTTTTGAGAACTTCCACTGCTTTTTAATGCTTCAAGCAAATTTTGGCAAACAAGTTTAAAGACATCTCCCTTAGCCTTATTCTCTTGAGTTATTAAGTAATACTGGGTTTTCTTTGACTAATTTTTCCATTGTTGCTACCCTTAAGGGATTTTTTTTCCCACTCAACACATCTTATCTCAGTATTTTCTGTCTTGGTATTAGTTGATTTTTATCATCCTAAAAATTCAACACATAAATAACGCTCCGTTTTCCATCTTTCTAGTCTTGCACAATATTTGATATTTGGAAAATCGCTCCCAACCCACCTTATTTTCATGACATTTCTCTTATCCTCTTAAAATGTGGTCATTACATTAATGGACCAATTTTACTCACCCAAAAGGTAGATTATTTTGCCGTTTGTTGGCTGTTTCAGTGTGTAACGGATTAAATCGGGGTTGGTAACTAAAGGTTTCACGTTGGCATATAGGGAGATGGCAGTTCTCAGCGGGTGCACCTTAATGGAGATTTTTTTTTTCCATTTTGAAAGACATGTTTTTTGATGTTTCTGCCATGGTTTTGCCTCCTCTGGAAATAATACCAGAGTTGCCGTTATTTGTGATAGGAGAGAGACTATAGAAAGAAAGGATGTTGGCTTCAAGGTAAAGGTTTTGGCAGATCCAGTGCCATCTCATTGGTTACAAAGCCTTTCTGGAAAGCGTGCAATTATTCAGCTTGCACAGCACAATTAAGTAAACAATTCATTTAGTCTCTCTATTGATACTCCATTGCAGAGGGACTGGGGTGGCTTGGGAGATTGGAAATGGGAGCTGTAGCTTTCTCCTTCGACGTAGGTGGTTTGGATCTGTTCCTTAGGGTAGTGACCACATAGTGTCTCCATCTGATGGCTGTGCAGTGACCCGTGGGAAACAGATTGGTGGTTTCAGGCCCATGGAGAGGCAGTCACATCTCAACATCCAGGATCCCAGCTGGCAGAAATATGTGAGGATTATACTGACCTGATTCTATTCAGTTTGTGCATTTGTGAAATTTATATGTTGAAAATCCTACTTGCAGGAAAGTGAGCTTTAGAATATCTTCATGAAACTCAAAATGAAGGTATCTCAGCCTTCCACATTTGTCAGATGATTAGCACACTTGGCCTGTTTATTTTGGCTTCGAGGTTTTAAGAATTTTTAGGGTCATAAGACTTCTACCACATTTGTGAATGCCGAGGATAAGATATCTATTCACAGCTAGTACAAACTTCCTGAAGAAACACAGTACTTGGGTAACAGGATTCTGTTTTCATGTTGTAGTAAATTGTGGCACATCTTGGTACTTTTAGACTGAATGAGGCTTCCTGAAATGAAACAGATGTGTTTATAAATTATAAAGATGTGCTCATAAAGTGCCATTCAGACCTAAGATATTTCTTAATCTAGGCCTGGGAGCCATGTTGATTGGCCCACTGTTCTACTCCCAGATTTTTTCCCATTCAAACATTTCATAACCTTTTCTACACACACAGGCACACACATGCAAATTTACTGCTTCTATTACTTGTTCTAGTTGAGGAAGGAATCCACGCCTGGACCTCAGGTAGATAAGTTTTTCAGAACTGAATGCAATACTAAACAAGGAATACGTATGTGCAAAATCCTAGGGTGCCATAGTTGCCAGTAACATCTGTATAACCCTGCGATACCGTCGAAAGTTGCCATTTGCCTAAGGATTCTTTGAAGACTCAGAGTTATCGCAGCATTGAGCATGTAAGTATTAATAAAAAACGGGAAATAAAATTCTCTTTAGAGCTTGGGAGGAAGACATGGGCCCAGGCAAGGGAAAGTCTAGCCTCTTCTTTTGCACCAACTCATCTATCCCTAGTATTTTGTTGTGGTTTAAGGGTTTTTCCTAAGGATTGGATGCCTCTTGGCGAGGACATCAGCTAGGTCTAAGATTGCTGGAATTTGGTCAATGTCAGGCATCATCTTTCAGATGGAACGTGCCCGCACCCCCTCCCTGCGGGCCCCAGCACCTCTACTCCTCCCTTTCTCACGTATGTGACAAGTGGAAAAGATGAGGCGGCCACAGGTGAGTTAGTGTAGCGGAAATTGGGAACCAGTCTCTATTATTAACCATGATTCATGTCCTTCCAAGGAGCCAACCTCACGGGGGTGTTGCTGGAGGGCGGCCCGTGATTGGCCACCTGATGAACTACTTCCCTGGTGTCCCACATTACGTGTCAGATCAGTGCGCGCCTACCAGTTCTGATCTAGGCAGTGGGGTGGGGATGTGGGGCTGATGGATGTGTGCAAGTGCCGAATGTGCGTCCGTGAAAGGGATATTGACGTAGATGTAGCTAGTGGTGGTATTTATTTCTTTATTTTAAAGGTAATGATGGATCCTTACTCTCTTTTGGATGCCTGCGAGTAGTAGACCACTATGATGAGACTATTTTAAAAACCCCTTTGCTTTCTTGGCAGAAAAATTGAACACGCTGGAGAAAGAGCAGGGGTGGACCTTTCATCTCCCTTTCCCTTTTCTGCCTAGCCTGATGGTGTTGGAGGCCCATGAATCCTTTGGGTGTGGACAGAGCCACTGTACGTAGGTCCTGAGAGAGTGGAGATGTGGTGGAGTTGAATTTGTGACAGCCCTCTTTGTTTATGACATACTTAAAATGCCAGGGTTTGCTTTATTTTGTTACTTGATTAACGTTTATTATTTGAACTTCAAGGTATCACTTAAATACAGAACCGAATTGGAAGAGGTTTAAGTCGGATCTTTCACTGACAAGAAAATTATCAAGTCATATATTCATCACTGAATTACAGAAACACAGTGGGATTTGTTTTTAACTCCTTTGGTGAAGACTGAACTAATTCTTTTTGCAAATTATTTGAGAAGAATCTTGTGGGCGTTTATAGAACTGATTCACTCGCTTTCAGGAAGACTGATTTGACTTTTCTCTCCTGAGGTTGGCAGTAAATGCTTTTATTTAGTTTAGAGGAGAAAGGCTTTATAACCTCCTCTTTTCCATGACTCATAACTTTCTGAGCAGTCACATTGTGCTTTACAATGAGGGGTGTAATGAGAGTTTGGGGAAGAGTGTTACCTAAATTTAGCCAGCCACTTTGAGTGGAGAGCATGAAATAAAGAAAGAGGAGCAATTGATCTTTCCAAACTTCATATCTGCAATGTGCCCAGGCCCTAAGAATTAACTTCCTGTTAAGAGGGAAAAAAATTTGGTGGATATCTTAAGCAAAATTAATTCTGGCTTTAAAGCTTTTGTACAGACATTTTCAACTTGCTGTCCATAATTTCAGGGAAAATGGGTAACTTCAGGCTAGATTGTTTTCTCTGTTGGTGGGTGTATATGAAAGCTATTTGTTTCTCATGTAAAACTGGATCTGTGGACGTAAGCATTTTTTTTTTTAAAGCTTGGAGGTGTAAGTCTGCATGAAAGACTTCACTCAGAGTTGTCCCAAGAACTTGAATTTAGTCAAACATGCTGTTGTGAGATGAGTCACAATTTGAAATATTTTACATAGATTTTTCTCTGAATTTTGTATCAGAATGAATTTGTAAAGGAGAGTTAAAAGTAAATGCCAGTAGATTGAGGAGCGAAATGGAATGCCTCTAGTGCTGAAATATCATTTGGGAAGGGAATATTCCGGTGAAAATAATGATATTTTGAATTTATCATCTTCTCTTTTTTCATTTGTTACCTCTTTGTGAATTCACAATCTGTTCCTTTCTTCATATTGGAAAAGAACTAGAACTGGACCACTAAAAAAAAGTAAAATCGATAAAACCTATCCTTAGACTTAGGAATTAAAATATTAAAAATTTTCCCACAGATTTCATTACCCTTTATAGCCTAGTAAAGCAAAAGAGGCATCATAGGTTCATATAGGGTCCAAATTTGTTTATTTTCAACAACATAATGGAGGCTAAAATTTTTAGCTTTTTTTCTCTCTCTCCTCCCATCTGCCTGCCTGCCTTCTTTCCTTCCTTCCCATCCTTCAGTCCTTTCCCTTCTCTCCCTTCCCCTCCCACCTCCTTCCCTTCCTTCTTTGCAGTAATACTTAGAGCACTACTGTTTAGTACACATAGCATATGTTTAGCAGGCTCTCTTCAAAACAGGATGCAAAATTTTATGCCGCCACCACCCCCCCCCCCCGCCACTTACCACCAATTTGCATTCAAATGCTGAACCTCTTTATCAAGAATTGGAGGTGGGAGGAAAGGAAAATGTAAATACATGGCTATTAAGTACATGTCATCACTGTACCCATTTGTCATATGCTGCTTCATTCATATTTTGTCCTGTCAGGAGAACTGGATTCTAGCCTCGGTTCTGTCATTAACAGGCTCTTTAACTTTGGTCTTGGCTCCTCAACATCTCTGAGTCACACTTTGCTGATCTGTTAAAGTAGAGTGGTTGGAACAGATGATCAATAAAGACCTTTTCTTGACTGTATGCATACTCTATACTTCTCAGTCCTCTTTCTGAGGGCATTTTAGTCTGTTTCCTGTCTGACTTCCCAGTTAATGGGGGATTTCACTCATGGCTGACAGGATGAAAAGTGAGAATTAAGTTCTGCAGAATTTTTCTCAAGGCAACTGGGAAGCTGCTTTCTCAAAGCCAGAGAGATGGGTCATGTGGAAGTATACTGCTCACCAGGTTGATAAGCCAGACACATAGAAGTCATCCATGTAGAAGTCATTTCCCTCTCTCTCTCTCATTTTCTCTCTCTACCTCTTTATCACCACCCCCATCCAATCTCAACTGTCATTTCTACTTCCTAAATATTTCTTGCCTCTGACTTCTGTTTCTGTTGACAATGCCCCAGATCAGGCCACCATCATCTTTTCCCTGAATGACTACAGCAGCCTTGTAACTGATCTCTCTGCTGTCAGTCATGCCCTATCCATTTCCCACACAATAGCCAGTGAGAGATTTCATTCCACTCTCTGCCCCAGTGGTGGCCTTCTTGATTCCTATAGCATGCCAAGCTCTTTCTCTTATCAGGAAACATGCTATTCCCTCTATCTGGAACATTCCTTTTTTTTTTCACATGCCTGGAACCTTCTCCTTCATCACTTCTCCGCTTAAATATCACCTCTTTAGAGAGACCTTCTTTGACTCTGCAATTCTCTTTACTGTCTATCACTTTTCTCTTTCCTTTTTGGCACTTATTACAGGTTGTAATATATGTATTTACACGTGTAATGAGTGTCTTTACAAAAACAGGTGTACAGGGAGATGGAATGCTGTTTCTCTATAGCTGAACCTAAGCCAGCTCATGAATTTCTCTCGAAATGATTTCCTCTCTCCCTTCTTTTCTTCTCCCTTAAGGCAATTAAAATTCTGGAGGAGCTTAAGTGTTTTCTTTGCATCAGGGATGAGATGTCCAGTTTGTGCCATTTATCATCAATGGTCTCTACTTGATGTATATTGAGTTTTGAAGGGAATCAGTAAATAATACTCTTCTTCCCCTCCCAAATTCTGGTCAGTTGAGCTGTAAGACCAAAAGAAGAAGGCATAGGGAGACTGAAGTAGCACCACTACCATTATTAAAGCCGATGTTAGAGAATGTGTTTTATATTTGTGGTTAAGTGGATTTGCTCATCGAAGCTCTAGCCTGAAAATGCATTCTTAAAATAGTTGCTAACAGTAAATGCTGAGATGGTTTTAATTAGAAAAGAACAGTGGTTGTCTTAATCTTTATTCTCCTGCATCTTTGCTTGTGGGAAGAGGAGCTTGATCATGGTCTTGGTGAATTTTTGTGATACAATTTTAGTTACTTTTAAAGAAAAGTTCCAGAGCAGTGAGTGTCTGGTCCTATTCAGCACTCTGTAGTATTTGTTGAAAGAATTAAATTGTTTGTTGTACACGGGCATTTTCCTAAATGAGTTCATTTAGTTTTAAACCAGAAATGTTGGGAAATAAGAATTATTTTGTAGATGTTCATTTGTGTGTGTGTGTGTCCCTTGAGGCTCAGAAGTGCAACATTAGAGATAGGTATCCTCTAAGGTGGCCCTAAGTGATCCTTGTCTCCTGGTTTTCAAACCTTTGTGTGGTTCCCTTCTGCCTGAGTATAGGTTGGGCCTGATGGTGACTCACGTGTAATGAATAGAATATGACAAAAATGATGAGATGTCATTTCTGAGATCAACTGGCATAAATACTGCAGCTTCTCTCTCTCTCTCTCTCTCTCTCTCTCTCTCTCTCTCTCTCTCCTGTCATTTTCTGTCTCTGAGGGAAGCTGGCTGCTACAGGATGAGCTGCCCCATGGAGAGACCCATGTAGCAAGGAAATGAGGGAGGACTTTGGCTAACAGCCAAGAAGGAAAGGAAGCCTTCAGTCTAACAGCTCTTGAGGAACTAGATCCTGCCAACAACCAGGTGAATGAGCTTGGAAGTGGATCCCTCCCCACTTGACTTGAGTCTTCAGATGAGGCTGCAGCCCCATTTGACAGTGTGGGTGCAGCTTCTTGAAAGATCTTGAGCTAGAGTCAAGCAGCTAAACTGTGCCCAGATTCCCTATCCACAGAAACAGCGAGGTAATACATATTTGTTGTTTTAAGCTGTGAAGTTTTGGGGCCAATCATCATGCTACAATACATAACTAATACATCATCCGTATGAGGTAGGGATAACAGAATGTATCCTATCCAGCATCTCTAGTGGCAGAGAGAGAGAGCACTTGGGAAGTGCCCAGTAAATGCTTATTGATATTAGTAAGTGATAGACAACCAAAATATCTGTTAAATTATTCTAGGAATTAAAATTCTCATGTCGCCTTACAGGAAAATGAGGTCTTTTGGGGAGAAGGCAGACAATTGTAGAGGGCTACTTCTGTATCTTTCATCTAGGTTTATTGTTAAGTGCATGTTTCTGTATTCATTGCTGCTCCTAAAGTGAGGAAGGAATGGAGGGGGATATAAAGAATTACAGCACATCACAGTAGTTAGAATATTGAAAGTGATACCTGTAGGAGAAAATCACATTAAAATGTGGGCCAGAAAATCTGGTGACAGAGAAGCCAGCTAAACCAGTTTAGATAGACTTGGGATTTTGACGAGGTTAACAAATTTAAGTTGAGGGATAGTCTTTACACACATCAGTCCCAACAGTTTCCTGCCCCTGCCATATTTTGTTAATGCAAAATATTTTCACTATGTTCTTTTCCATTCTGCAGGGACTCAGAGAATCCCAGTATTATTGTAGATAGCCTCAGAACTAGGATAATACATATAGGGTGGGAAAGCATAGTGGTTGTTGGGAGCGTGGGCCTTGGAGTCAGATGGGCAGGGCTCGAACATTCTGAGCTCCCCCATTCTACTCACTAGCCTTGTGACCTTTGGCACATTGTTTAACATATCTGAGCCCCATTGTCCTCAACTTTAAAATCATAATGGTATCTATTGGGAGGAATAGAAATCCATATAAAGACTTACCACAGTATTTGTCATATACCTGAATGGTAGCTGTCAGTTATTTTTATTATTATTGTAAGTACTGAACACTCAGTTATTTTTATTATTATTGTAAGTACTGAACACTGGCACATAGGCATGCAGTAAATATCAATTTCCTGCCCCTTCTGTTTTTCCTCTACTTCCTAAAATCTAGCCCATACTTTTTGAATTCTATTTATTGATTATTTATTCTCCCATTCAAGAAATATTTTGATGCAGGAAATCTTAAAAAGACACTGCTCGTTTAAAGCCTCTCTGCTTTCTTCTTTTATTTCTAAAGGTTTTATTGTTAGCAGAGCCTTCTGAGAGCTTTCAACTTAAATAGCTTGAAGTCACCAGATAACAGAAGATTTGTTCTTTAAGTTTAGAAATTAGGAGCCAGCTGAGCTAGAGGGGAGATACTTATCATGTCATTATTCTGGCTATGTAGGATTGAGTGCCGTTTTGTGTATTCTGTATGAGTATCAAATTAGCAGGAAGGGCTGTAGTTGTCTGAAACTGGGGGAACGACAAGTGAACTCAGTGCTATATCAACAGGATGGAGTATTTTAGGAAAATTACATAAGGAAAATGAACAATAGGGGGTTGTTGTAGACAGAAGGCACAAAGGTTAACAAGGGTTAACCTACACTATAATAAATTTTAATTTTTCCTTTTAAATAAAACTTAAATTTCAATTTAACAAATTTAACATTGCGACTATCAACAAGTTCTCAAAATAATTCTGCTTTGTAAGCTGTTGCATTTAAAATAACTCATTTGAAAGGAGTAATTTTTCATCTCAGCTCAGTGCCTATGATTGAATTGAATTCATTACACAGATTCTAGGAAGGTATTAAGCATATCAAAGACAAAAAACTGTGGTCTTGCCAAGGAGCTGAGAAGTGTACAGAATTCTCCAAGATCAGGTTTTCATGACATGTAAAGGAATGGGGGTGGGGGAGATTGTTTAGGATACTTAGCAGTGAAGAAGAGTTTAAAATGCAAAGCAAACCTAATATAAGGAAATAGCACCTTGAAAGTGAAACCCAACAAAGTCGACAGTTGATTCAAGTCCCTTCAATTCTTCTTTAGTGTGGAAATGATTTTGTTTGTTTTTTAAATCTTATCCATGGTCATGTTCAAGTGTCTGCAGATTATCCCTAAGCAAAACCATTGGGGGTTTACTTCTTTGCTCCTTCATTCATTTGTTCACTGATCGATTCATTCAACAAATATTAATGAATACCTGCTATTTGCCAGGCCCTGTATTAAGCCTTGGGATATAGTGGTGAGCCACACATGCCTGGGTCTTGAACCCCATCCCTCCTCTGCAGAAATATTCACAATGCCTGTTAGCACAAATTAAAGGCTCTGAGAAGTCCTGCAGTGAAGAAATCTGTTTAACCTTCTTTGATACAATGTTTCCTAGACCCTTATATCCTTAAGGGACTATTCTTTCTGGGAACACACTGTGGGAAATCTAGGTTAAGATGAAATAGGCTGAGGAGAAGGACGGGATGACATTGGATAACAAGGCAAGTAAAACACTGCTTTAATTCATACTTGTTGATTGCAGGGACTCTGTCACCAAGCAGCTTGGCACTCCACTTAATGAGGAGGAAGCATGTACTGCCTCGATTTTGTCCAAGACCCTTTCTATTCTCCGTATTTGCAGTGGCCACATTGTTCAGCTCAGGAAATAATACAAGTTCAATATGACCAGTGAGGTTTTTCAATTTGTTCACAATGGTCCTGGAGCTAGCTGTTTGCCAAAAGAAACCTCCTTACCATTCATGATGCTTCATTTGGGGGAAATAGATGAAAGTATTAAATATATGGTTAAATCGGATTCTTTTAAAACCATTCCAATAAATCTACCGTCTGAGAGAAGAGGTAATCTTTGGATTGCCTTTTTTTGGAATTACATACTTTCATAAAGTTAAAATACCCCTCAAAAAAGGATATTAGTGTACTACGAAAAATTAATCCATGGGAAGTAATGTAAGCTTATGGTAGTTTTAATTTCTCAGGGGCCCCGGGGCACCATTATCTGCTCTTTTCTGGGAAATCACTCATCATGTAGCTATTGGGGAAAGGGAGCACTTTGGCCCCTTTTCTGGGAGCAATCCAATGCAGTATGGATATTAATTAAATTTATTAAACAAATAACACAGCGACTCGGGGAAGCAGGGGTCCATCTGCCAGTTCTGCAGACAGATCTCTGCAGAGACGCGAGCTGAATGGTAGTTAAAGAGAAGTTGCCGAGCTCAGCAGATGGGCTCTTGTCTCCAGTGGGGGAGATTTGGTGGCGGTCCAGCAACTCTTTCCCCCCTCCAGGTTTTTGTTCCTTGCAACTGTGATTGAAGAAGCCCTTCTCTGTCTTTTCCCAGCCTTGTGCCTCTCTCTCTCTCCCACCCCACCCCGCTTTGTTTATGTGAGCAATGTTTAAATCTGAGTGATTTGTGAAGAGAGGCAAGTCCCGGCTGATCTCATTTTGTGTATGTGCTGTAAAGCTCAAGCAGAAGATAATTAGGAAAATGTAATCCCATTGACTTTACACCCCACTTGTGTACGTTGCAGCAACTCAGCCTCGTGCCCTGGAATAAAGTCTCTGAACAGATTTGAATTTAGTCAGCATTCCCATTCCCTGCCTTTGGAAGTTTTTATTATTCTGACGTTTAGATGCTTATGATGCTTAAAATCGTTTTTTAGATTGCCTTTGGACCTGTGTGCCTTTTGAACCATGCAATTTAAGGATTCTTGTTTGTTTGTTTTTTCCTTGTGTCTTCATATTCTGTTGGCAAGTGTCTAGGTGCCTTAAATCCCGGTGTCTCCTTCACTTGCCATCTGGGATGAGATGTCATTGACAGTGTTAGATCAGCACATTTGTGATCTGCTGTGTCTTTTAGAAACCCACCTCCCCACCTCTCGACCTACCTCTTCCATGAAAAAAGATGGTGAATTTGAAACCTTTCTGTAAGGAATAATCACTTTGTTTTCAGTTGATGATTGCTTGCCAGTATTTGGTATAAGTTTTGACAAAAGCCCACTTGGACAGAATTTAATGCTAGCATGTTAGATGAATGCAAATCAGTGCCCCCCCTCCTTTATCCCTACTTGAGTCTTTGCAAAAATTATTTTGTAGAAGGCTCTATCATTTCTGGCATTTCATGTCCCCTCACCCGAGACCAATGCCTTTCTCTGGGGGTAGGGGACAGAAGAAGCCTGCTAGGCAGATTGTGGGCTCTATTGATGGCAGAGTTTTGGGTTAAATAGATGCCACCTTGGGCTGAGTCCTGAAATGCCCTTGTCTTAGAGAGGTAGGTCTGGTTCCGGCCAACCTGCCAGTGGGACACATTTGCAGAGATAAAGGCACCTCTGTGGAATAGAGTGTGTTCCCTCCCTTTCCTGCCATTCTCTTGCCAGCAGAGGTCTCTGCTGATTATAGAACCCAAAGAGAAGAGTGGATGAATCTGGGGTTTTGATTTTCCTCAGGTGCACTGAGTTTTGTGGGAAGCTGGAGGACAAACCTTTATTCCAGTTTGTAAGAAGAACCAACAAATGGATGTATGTACCAAGAGCACAAAGAAATCTTAGCAGGCCAAGCCTCTGTCCAACCAGGATGGTCGGGTTCCATTTCTGCTGCTCATAAAGGTGTTCAGCCAAGTCTGTCCTTAACACTGGTCCATGTTTGTGCTTTTTGATACCCAACTTGCAATCCCAGTCTCATCGGGTTTAACCAGAAGATGCAGTATTTTAGCTGCTGTTGCCAGTCCCTGCCCCTCACTGAGGTTCCTGCCCACCCACCCCCCCCCCCGGGCATGCTAATATTCATAATAGGAAGGCTTCTGTTACTATGGTAAATGGTTGGAATGAGGTGGAGATTTTGTTTTCCATTAGAGCCCTGCCAGCGATTATTGTGAACTCTGAGAGTTATCGTTCCATCCCAGTTTTTTATGGAATTTAAAAAGGCACAGCAAAAAAACAGTCATGAAGTGGCTGGTGAAAAATGTTTGTTTACCAGCAAGTCGTAGGTGAACTGCCAATTTATTTCTCTAATTTGTTGGAAGTCAGAATTGGCTGGGGGCAGGGGGAAGACTCTACGTTTTGAATTCATAGGCTATTTACCAGTGTCTGCTCTGCTTCTCCTTCCACCCTGGTGTACCTGGACTAATTTTGTTCTCTGATTTAAATCACAATCTAGTGGCTCTGGCATCTCAATTTAAGGGGAGATTGGATGTTGTTTTTCAAAGGGAATTGCAAGTGTTTTACTCTTGTCTGAAAACAGATTGTGGCTTCTTTCCCAAGGATAAGCTTAGGAATGTCATATAAATCTCAGGGTTTCATTCTTAGCAAAATGTTTTCAACTCTCTTGTCCACACATTAGTATAAATGAATAAAACAGAGAAAAAGCCAGAAAACACCCTGACAGACAGTGTGTGAATATTTCTGATCTGCTTCCTCAGCCTGCCATTCTACTGAACACATTTTGTTTACTCCACGGCTTCTAATTGCTTTATTGCAGATTTTGTAGGCAGCATGACAACTTGGGAGTAAATGCATAAAAAAGCTTTTGATGGGGAACAGAAGTTAACACTCATTTGTAAGGAACCAGAGAGTGGCTTGAAAAATAACAATTTATTTTAAAATTATCTGATAAGGGCAAATATTTTTCAGATGTTCTCATTTATTTGGTGATGATGTATCTTTCTCCTAGGAGCTCAAATGCAAACTTTAAAAATGTTCATTCTGGGGCTCCTCGACTACTCTTTATTGTCTGTCATGCTTCTGATGAATATTTTGTCAAGAAACCATGTTTGGGAAGATCACCACCAGCCTTATGGGGCAACAGTCTCAGAATTATGATGCTGTAACTCTCCAAGCATGGACCTCACCGTATAGGACAGGGACTGAGGAATGGTATCTCCAAGTGACACCCAGGCCTGGCAGCTTGCACCTGAAAACACTGACAGTTGACCTGTGCTTCAGGGGACACAGCCCAGCTCCTGAGAGAGGAAGTAAGGCTCGTGGTCTTTGTCATCCTTAATGATCTCTCAGCTTGTTCCCGTGGCTCAGTCTTATTTCTGGTACTGTGTCTGAAGCTTTTCATAATCCTGGATACAATAAATATTGATTGATTATTGATTAGATTTGCATTTGGTTTCCAGGAGCCAAGGAGAATAATCCAGCACACTCTGTTTTGGCCTCTGGCCATCTGAGTCTTCTCAGGTCCAGGAACCCCTTATTTTTGCTGTGCTTCAGAAAACCGCCTTCAATTCTTCTGATCTAGTCTTCTGAGGTCAAGCTGACAGAAGGGCCATCCTGGGGCTATATGATTCTTTTATTCTCACTGTCCAGTATATTTTAATTCAAATTCAGAGTCTTGCGGTAGGAAGGGAATTTATAGACATGTAGCTCAGCCCCCTCCCAGTGACAGCCATGATGGAGGGATCATGCTGCTTATCCATTTGTAACAACAGAGAATTTACTCCTGTGTTGCTGTAGTTTTTAATTTTGTGAGTTTTAAAATACTTTAGATGTTAGAAACGCATTCTTTAAACTCATGAGTAGAAATCTCCATCTAAGGAAACCCAGACTTTGTTTCGAGAAGTGATGAAAATAAAATCCCAATTCAGCTCACTGGTATCATGATATCCTTTTCTACATAATATGTCTTCAAGTAGGCTTACATATATTTAATGTTTACACATTTTTATATTTCCAGGTATGCTTGTATTTAACGATCACTAACTACCATTGCTAGTTCCTGGGCTAAGTGCTTCACATGCGTCATGCCATTTAATCTTCCCAACATATTGATATTCTTATTTTAAAGATGAGAAAATTGAAGCGAGGCGATGCTATGTAAGTTGCCCAAAGTCTAAGGAGTCTAAAATAATCTAACATTGTAGTTGGGTCAAATTGGATGGCATACGTGACTTGGGAACCCAAGGCAAAGATGGGGATGGGAGAGGAGGAGAGGTAGAATAAAATAATATTTATCTTTCTTATCTATTCTCCACTGTATGCTATTTTGTATTTTTTTTTAAATATATCACTGTAAACCACCTTGGATCCCTTTTAGAATGAGGCAGGATATAAATAAATGCTTATATATTTATATAGACACATAAAATATTAGATCGAATTGACCTGTTTAATGAAATCCTTTGTTGTCTGCTGAGATAAAGAAAAGGTGGTGTCATCATCAGGAGGAGGCTAACGATTGCCAGATTTGCAGGCTGGGTGGTGAGGCATGAGCCGAGCCAAGATGATGAGCAGGGGTGGGCTTTCCGTGTGCTTTGGGAGCCTTCCCTGTGTTCATCCCGGGTAGCAAGCACGACTTCTAGGCCTTTGCCATACCACTCGTCTTCCTCTGGAACTTGAGAGTTCCCCTGAAAACTGAATGCTGTACCTCAAATTCATGCAGAAAGAATAGACTTTTGTTCTTTCTTTATTTGTTGCAAACAATTTTACTTCTATTCATGCAGCTGGAGACTGTATTTAAAAACAGTTGCATACATCACATGTGTGTCATATTGACCTTTGGTCAACTAAACCCCCTGGTTCTCAGCAGAGAGTCCCCTCCTTAGATTTGGCTTGTGACGTTTTACACCTAAATTCAGGACTTTGCCTTCATTACTCCCATTTTATAGATGGAGGAGCAGGTTCAAGGAGGCTGAGTAAGTCTTCCTTGTCTTGTGCTCTTGCCTTTTCTCTCCTGCCCGTGGCCTCTTCATTTTTATTTGTTTGCTCCCAGTCCTCAGAGTTATGCCCCTTTTGGTGGTTGATTCCATGTGTCCTTGACCAGATGGTACCAGAGCACTGAATGATGGGGTTTGAGGGGATTTTCATGATATCTTCTCTGGGTGGGGAGTATTTGTAAAATATGACAAACAATCCATATTGGGTGTCTCCCATACTGTCCTTATGCTAAAATGATTTCCTGCCTTGCCCAGTCATCTTCATGTACTGGGTCTCCAACCCCTAGAGGAAGGGGAAAAAGGAAGAAACCCTACACCCCAGCCCAGTCATCACTGGGTGCCCTTGGCACACTCTTGGTTTGTTCTCCCCAGAGAAGATTTGAGGGTGAGTGTGCTCCTTGGCTGTGTTCAGGATGCTGAAGTCAAGTGGTGAAAACGGTTTTGTCGTATTAACAGACAAAGGTTTACTATGGGAGCTCATGGTGCACATCACTTATTTTCCATCAAGACAGAGAGTTGGTTCATGGGGGGTGCTTTACACTCCAAGTCTGGCTGGATAGGTCTCATTCAACATGAGAGCCTCTCAGATATCAGGACCTTTTGTTTATGAAGAAGAAAACTTTGGGAGGTAAGGAAGGGCCTGATGAAAAAGATTCTTCCCTTGGGTAGGTCACTACACAAAGAAGAAATCGTTTTTCTGTCTCCTGTAAGCTCAAATAGACCAGGGCTGCTGTTTCTCGGCTGGGGTGACTCAGGGAATAGGAGTGTCCTGACCTAAATAATGAGTATAGCCCTTTTTTATCTCTGACATCTGTGTTTTTCCCAGCCCTTACCAGGGGTCACTGAGGTGCACAGACAAGCATTGGTTCAGTTCTCCAGAACTTTTACTATTTATAATACTTGTCAGCGTTCATTTAGTCATCAGATATTTGTTGAGTGCTTTCTAGAATCAGGACAAACTAAGAAAGCAACAGCAATGGGTCCCTGCCCTCAAAGAATCTCTGTCTAGAGGAGGAGACATATCAGTTAAAGAATCACAGCAACAATATTATAATTACAAAAGTGGTAAATGATCTTAAAGAGAATAGACAGAGAGCTCAGTTAGTCCAGTGGTTACGTGACAATTCCAGTAATCCCGTCCATGAATGTGGACATCCAGATGTGGGTTGGGGGCGGGATGGGAGTGGAGAACCAGTGTGGGTGGATAGTAGGGAACAAGATGTTGCATAACGGAGTAGTAACTTTTTATAAAGGCAATGAGTGGGTATATTTCATTTAATGCTCTTGTAGAGCTGGAATGTTTTAATCAAATGGATGTGTCATTTTTATAATCAGAAGATTTCAAAATAAAAACTAGAGAAGATGGATTGTTGGCTTATACACAACATTTTCTTCTCGCAATTGTGGAGATTGAGAAGTCCAAGATGAAGGTACCAGTGGATTTGGTGTCCGGCTAGGGGTGGCTTCCTGGTTTATAGATGATTGTGCTCTCACTGTGTTAAGGGTGGAAGGGGTGAGGAAGTGCTCTGGAGTCTCTTTTATAAGGACACTAATCCCATTTCATGAGACTCCACCCTCACAACCTAAGCACCTCCAAATACCATCATGTTGGGGATTAGATTTCACCATATGAATTTTGGGGGGATGTAAACGTTCTGTCTATAGCAATGTAGGATGTGTAAATCTACTTATTCTTGGCCCTGTCCAAGGAAGGATGCCATTCTAGAGTGGAATCCTACTTTTCCTTAGGACATCTCAAGTCCTGCTGTGAGTGAGGGTGTCAGCATTAACCCATGTAATATATTCCAGTGATGCTTAATTTGTCTTTTAGTTTTGATATAAAAAAATAAACACGAATAGAAGTTCTAGTATTTTCTTCCTGCCTCCCCAATGAAAGTTCTAGTATTTTCTTCCTGCCTCCCCACGCTTCTCAGCATTGGATCATCCTAGATAGGTGCTTGATGCATATCCCGCACTTTGGAGATCACTGGACTAGAGGACAGGAAGATTATTTGGGGATACTAAAGGCAAACAGAGTAAAGCATCATTTTAAAAATGTAGGGGTAGATGTGACTGATTCTCTGTGGAGCAGGTGAAGAGTTTGTTTCTTTCATTTGTTCATTCAACAAACAATAAATTGAGCAATTCCTGCCAAGTGCTGTATTATACGCTGGGGAGAAAAAGATGATTCCCTTAGTCCAGCCCCTGGGGAGCTCCCAGCTTAATGAGGAAGACTGAAATGCAAATGAGAAATTGTAGAATAGTAGATGGAAAGAGGTAGTACAAAATGTTCAGAGGCCCTCACCTTCTGTGTGTCTTTGTTACTTTTTTAATTGGCTCTACTCTGACCACTGCTTTTAATTGCAATGCCTCTTGCATGCAACCTCCCCCCAACCCTATACAGGAAATATGTGTCTCTTTTTTCTTAGTATCTGGTGGCTAATGACTATGAAATGATAGCACAATCATTTGTGAAGGTGACTTGGACAACCGTCCATCCAATGAGCTCATCAATAGACTCTTCTCTTGCTATTCTCTTTGTTCATTAAAACAAGCTTTAAAAAGGCTGCATGTATTTATTTAAATACTGACTTCATAAAGTAGGAAGAAGTAGCTAAGTAATCAATTTTACTTACTTCTCTCATGATGTTTTGTCCTGTGAGTTTGGGTACAATATTGCATAATTTATGTATCATAGAGCTAAAATAATTTTTAAAGTTTCTAGTTTCAGATAAATATACTTTATGACATGAATTTAAAAAAAATCAATGAAATGATCATTTGGGTAATAGGCTGGATTTAAGATACCCAAAGGATCAGATTACCATAGTTGAAATTCTTCCTGGAGCGTGAATCAAGCATTTTGGGAAATGGCATTAATTTTGTTAGACTTGTTCAGGATAAGGTTTCAGCTGATTAATACTCTGAGGTTCAAAAAGTCCAAACCATCTAATATTCCTAAAAAGCCTGGGCATCAGCCTGGGCTGAAAGTTTGATTCTTACAGAAATCACTTAGCTTTATGCTATTACATGCCCTGTCCTGGCTCCCACCTGGACCGGTTATTAACTACACGTTGGCTTTTGGTCTTACCAGGGACTGGGTAATAAGGGTGAATTGCTTATGCAGATTTATCACCATTTCTCAAAAGGACAGCACACTGCTCCCCCTCCAAGCATGTACCCTTTTCATAAATTCAGCGACTATTTTTAGAGTAAATGACATTAGAAAATTTTTAAAAATTTATATCATATGCTAGAATTTGGCCTTTGTTTACTTAAACATTATTCAACATGAGTATAAAATACACTGCTGGGGCCCTTTAAAAATTTTTTTGGCTAGATTTTTAATTCAACTATAAAGACAATTCAAGTGAGAAACTTCAGTGCATTGATTTTCTTCTTTGCGTCATTGCACTGTAATTAGCTGAGTTGTGTTTTAAATGCAGCACAAGAACATCTTTCTTGTCTGTTTATGTCAGAAAAAAATGGCTAATGAGCACTTATCAAAAAGATGAACATTTTTTCATTAGATTAAGTAAAATCAAAAGAGATTTATAATGTACTATTATGTTTCAGCTTGGAATAAATTGAATAAAATAGCTAATATCTTCACAGCTTCCTGAGAATTTCTTTGCATGGCAGGATCCCCCCCACCCCTACTTCGGCTTCAGGGAAGCGCCCGTTTGTGGCGACAGACTTTGTGAAGTCAAGGCACATTCCCAAAGGATTTGGAATGCCCTTAATATTATTTGTAAAATCTGAGTATCTATGAAGCAGGTGTCAAAATTGATTTCCTTTGGATATGCTCGTGTTCTTTGCTACTTAAACATACAGCTCTTTAAAATTGCTTGAAAAAAGGATTTCCCTCTACTTTCTCTTCGTGGTCAGTCAGAATGCCACCTGGTACTCAGTATCATGCAGAGCAGTCTTTTGAGATTTTTGTGTGTGTTCAAGTGAATGAATATTATTAACCTCTGTGTTCCCCGAAGGTACAGGCGATGGAGGTTGATTCCTCAGGAAAGTTTAGTGTAAAAATGTACAAGTTTAAGAAACTTCTCCTTGTAAATGTCACCTAGATGGCAGGTTATTTTCAGGTCATCAAAGGTTCTAAGACATTACTTTCTTTTCTACTATGTGAGAGTTAAAATCTGTTTTTATCAGTGTCTGCTTGGGGCTGTATGTGCATATCCACAGAGCAACTGGTACAACAGGGCCTTGTATGGATAAAGAAGAACTTAACTTTCTCAAGTTTTTTGAGTTAGCATTAGGGTAAATGGACAAGAGATAAATTCTCTGTATAAAAAAAAGAAAAATAAACTTTTCTGAACACTAGAGACTTAATATAATCATATAACTTCTGTCCACATAGCATACTTTTTGGGAAAACATTTTAATCGAAGTATAGCACATTCATAAATGAAAGAAGCTTGATAAGTTTCTACAGAGTAATATACCCATGTAAACACCACCCAGACCAAGTTGTAGAACATTACTAACACTGCAAAAGCATTCCTTATGTCTCTCCCCAGTCATTATCAAAAGTAGTAATCATTCTGATTTCTGTCATTGTAGCTTCTGATGTTTTGGAACTTTATATGAGTACAATCACAAAGCAGGTACGCTCTTGTGTTTCACTTCTTTCCCTCAAAATTATTTCTGTAGGATATATTAATGTGATTATGTGTATGAGAAAGTCATTTTTCATTGTTGTGTAGTACTCTATTCCAAGAATCTACCACTATTTATCCATCCTACTACTATTTGTTTTGTTTCCAGTTTGGGGCTATATGAACAATGCTGTTATAGATATTCTTGTATGTGTCTTGGTGGACATATGTATGCATTCCTGTTAGATATGTGCAAAGGAGTGGAATTGCTGGGTCACAGGATATGTGTTTGTAGAATTTTAGTAGATACTGGGAAATAGATTTCTGAGTTGTAGCTACCATTCACACTCCCATCAGAAGAGTATTAAAGTTCTAACTGCTCTACATACTCACCAACAAAGTAAAATTTTAGCCATTCTGAGGGGTTTAAAAGTGAAATCAGTGTGGTTATCATTGCATTTTCTTGATGGCTAATGATGGTTAGGTAGCACTTTTATTATGCTTATTGGCCATTTGGATGTCCTCTTTCATTAAGTGCCTACTTAAATCTTTTGCTTATTTTTTAAAAAATTGAGTTGTCCATTTTTTTCTCATTGATTTTTAGAAGTGTTCTCTATATTTTGGATATGAATTCTTTGCTGGATATGTGGATTGCATACCTTACTGGTATCTTTTGATAAATGTAAGTTCTTAATTTTGAGGAAGTTATATTTATTAATCTTTTCTTTTTATGGTAAGTGATTTTTGTGTCCTGCATTCAGAAATTATTTTGCTCACCCCAACATTAAGAATATAGCCTGTGTTACTTTCCAGAAGGTTTATTGTTTTTCCTTTTACATTTAGATCTGTAATTCATGTGGAATTGATATGTATGCATGCTTTGAGGTGGGTTAAAATTTCATTAAAAAAATTTCAGTTATTAAACATACCATCTTTTCCCCCATTGCATTGAGTAGGACTTTTTTCATAAATTAGGTGGTCTTATATGAGTGGTCTATTTTCTAGACCCTCTATTTTGTTTCACTGATTTATTTGTCCATCCTATCCCAATATCACTATTTTAATTACCCTATACTTTATCATACATCTTGATATTTGATAATGTAAATTCTTTAACTTTATTCTTTTTCATGGTTTTTTTTTTTTTTTTGGCTGTTCTAGCTCTTTTGCCTTTCCATGTAAAATTTTAGGATCAGTTTATTAATTTTTATAGAAAAGCCAGCTCAGGTTTTGATTGGGTTTACATTGAACTTCAAGATCAATGGGGAGAACTGACATCTTTGCAATACTTAGTCTTCTAATCCATGGACATAGTATATCCCTCCAATTTTGTAGCTCTTCCTTAATTTTTCTCAGCAATGCTTTGTAGTTTTCAATGTACGGGTCTTACACATTTTTTGTTAGCTTTGTTCCTGGGTATCTGGTATTTTTGATGCTGGGGATTCTTAGATAGCTTACATTATAGCAATGTAAATGATATTGTTTTAAAATTTCATTTTCCATCTGTTCAGTGTTAGTATATAGAAATATAGTTGATTTTTAAGTATGATGTCTGTATCCCATGACGGTTAAATTCACTTTTTTTTAAGATTTTATTTATTTATTTGAGAGAGAGAGAGAGAAAGAATGAGAGAGAGAACACGAGAAGGGGGAGGTCAGAGGGAGAAGTAGACTCCCCACTGAGCCGAGACTCGATCAGTGGGACTCCAGGGGGACTCGATCAGTGGGACTCGTGGGACTCGATCCTGGGACTCCAGGATCATGACCTGAGCTGAAGGCAGTAGCTTAACCAACTAAGCCACCCGGGCGCCCCTCACTTTTTAATCAATAGTTTATTTGTAGATTATTTTGAATATTTTATGTATATAATCCTATAATCTGTGATCAATGACACAGATTTTTCTTTTAAAACTTAAAAAAATAATTTTAATAATTTTAATTTCTTTGGACCACCATGCTTAATAGAAATACAATGATGATAATGTTTAATAGTACATTAAACATTATGATGCTCAATAGAAGTGATGATTTCTTCTATTACTAGTTTATCAAGATTTTTAAACACCATGTACGGACATTGAATCTCATCAAATGCTTGTTTGGGGCATCTATTTAGTGACTATATAATTTTTCTTATTTAGCTAATGGGGTAAATTATATTGATTGATTTTCAAATGTTAAACTAGCCTTGTATTACTGTTATAAATTAACTTGGTTGAAATCTTTTTCTGTACCGTAGGATTTGATCTGCTAATATTTTTATTTGATTTTGTCAGATTTTTTCATCTATGTTCATGAGAGAGATTGGCTTATACTTTTCCTTTCTGGTAATAATTATTTTTTTGTAAGTTTTGGTAGGGGGCCTCATAAAATGAGTTCAGAAGTGATTTTATTTTATCCATTCTATGAAATAATTTATATAAGATTTGTGTTGGTTCTTTTTGAAATGTTTAAAGAATTCACTGATAAAGTGATTTGGGCCTGAAGTTTTCTTTATGAGCAGGCTTTAAATTATAGCTTCTTATTTTTAATGGACATAAGACTGTCTGGATTATCTATTTTTTTTTCTTGTGTCACTTTTGGTGAGTTAGTATTTTAAAAAAAAGGTATCTGTCCATGTCATCAAAATTATCAAATTTATTGGTCTAAGGTTATTTATAATGTCTCTTATCTTTTTAATGCCTGTAAGATCTGTAGTGATGTTCTTTTTCCTTTTATAGTATTACTAGCATTTTATCAATTCTTTTTTTTTTTTATTTAAAGAGCCAACTTTTAGTTTTGTTGTATTCCTCTATTGCATGGATTGGCAAAATATGGCTCCTGGTCAAATCTACCCATCACTTGTTTTTGTAACTATAGTTTTATTGGAATACAGCTAAATCCATTCACTTACATATCGTCCGTGCTTGCTTTTGTACTACAGTGGCAGTGTTGAATAGTGGTGAAAATCATGTAGTCCACAAGGTCTGAAATATTTACCCTTTGTCCCTTTACAGAAAAAGTTTAATGACCTGTGCCCTACTTTTTTTCTTTTTAAATTAATTTTTGCCCTTATTTTTTATTGTTGCTCTTGTACTTTCTTTGAGTTTCATTTGCTGTTCCTTTTCACGCTTCTTGAGATGGATCCTTAGGTCATTGATTTTCATCCTTAGATTTTCATTTAACTGTTAATATTTTCTCTAAGTACAGATGAGCTGTGTAGCCCACAAGTTTTTACATATCATATTTGCATTATTACTCATTGAAAATGTTTTATTATTTCTATTGTTATTTCTTAGTTAACTCATAGGTTTACAACTTTATTAATTGATTTTCAGGTATTTAAGGATTTCCAAAGTTTTTTCCTTGTTATTGATTTTTAGATTAATTCCACTGTAGTGAGAGAGCATACTCTGATTTTATTTTATTTTTTTTAAGATTTTATTTATTTATTTGAGAGAGAGAATGAGAGATAGAGAGCACGAGAGGGAAGAGGGTCAGAGGGAGAAGCAGACTCCCTGCTGAGCAGGGAGCCCGATGTGGGACTCGGTCCCGGGACTCCAGGATCATGACCTGAGCCAAAGGCAGTCGCTTTAACCAATGGAGCCACCCAGGCGCCCAGCATACTCTGATTTTAATTCTTTGAAATTTGTTGAGACGTGTTTTATGGCCTGGTATATGTTTTATTTTGGTAACTGTTCCATAGATACTTGAAAATAAGGTATATCCTGTAATCATTGGGTGCTTTGTTAAGTTTGTTAATCATGTTGTTTTAATTTTCTATATTTTACCTAATTTATTTTCTGCTTGTTCTTTTAGCTACTGAGAGACGTGTGTTAAAGCTGCCCACTGGGTTTGGGAATTTGTCTGTTACTCCTTTGGTTTTGTTAGCTTTTGCTACATGTGAGACTATATTATGAGATCTTCATGTTGAATTGACCTTCTATCTTTACCAAAAGTTTTTCTTTATATGTAGTAATACTTCTTGCCTTAAAATCTATTTTGTCTGTTTTTAGTACATTTATACCAGCCTTTTTTGGGGTTAATGTTTGTATGTTTTCCATCTTTTTCCTCTCAGGTTTTCTGTGTCCTTACATTTAAGTAATGTGTAGTTGGGTTTAAAAAAAATCCATTTTGACAATCTTTGTCTATGATTTTGGAGTATTTAGTTACAACTAATGTAATTATTGTTATTTTTTTTCTCAAGTCTACTACCTTACTTTGTTTTTTGTTTGTCTCATCTGTGTTTTGGTCATTTCACCTTACATATTTCCTTCTTTGGATTTGAAGATTTTTTTTTTTATTGCTTAGTTTTCCTTTTGCTAATTAAATATTCATTTTCTATTATTTTTGTGATTATTCTAGAGGTTACAGCATGCATCCTGGACTTACAGTCAACCTCAAATTAGGATTGTTACCACTTACTGAAGAATACAAGGACCTTAGAACACTATAAGTGAATTTACTATCCCTTTGCTACAGCTGTGGAATATATTAAATATCTATATATTTGTATTATATATATTAAATGCCATAAGATATTATTAATATTATTTTTTAAGGAGTCAGTATTAATTTAAATTTACCCACTTATTTACCCTTTCCACTCCTCTTCATTCTTTTCTGTATTATTATGCTTTCATTGAGGATCATTTTCCTCCTGCTTAAAGAGTATCCTTCTGCATTTCCTTTAGTGTAGATCTGCTGGGATGAATTCTCTCAGGTTTTGTTAAAATGGCTATTTATTTGGATTTCAA
Source organism: Zalophus californianus (assembly GCF_009762305.2). Lineage (NCBI taxonomy): Eukaryota > Metazoa > Chordata > Mammalia > Carnivora > Otariidae > Zalophus > Zalophus californianus. The sequence continues at coordinate 84,915,993 of NC_045605.1, read as the reverse complement.
TTTTGAAGGATATTTTCTCATGTGTAGAATTCTAGCTTTGCAATTCTTTACTTTAAGAGCTTTCAAGGTGCCATTTTCTGTTTTCCATTGTTTCCATCAAATAAGTCTGCCTATTGTTGTTGCTTTGAAGGTAAAATGTCTTTTTTTCTTCAAGATTCTCTTTGTCTTTGTCTTTGGTTTTCAGCAGTTTTGTTCTGGTTGCTTTTCTTTAATTTAACCAACTTGGAGTCATAATGAGTCTTGGATCTGTGGCTCCAGATCTTTCAGCCTGGGAAAACTTTCTGTCAGTATCTCTTCAAATATTGCTTCTTACCCATTATCTGCCTCCTGTTTATCTAGAACTTTAATTACAACAGTTATGTCACTTAAAAAAAAAGTGCTATCCTATATGTGTCAGTTATGCTTGTTTGTATTTTAAATCTTTTTATCTATTTGTGCTTCAAACTTAATATTTAAACTGACCTATATTCCAGTTAATTAATTTTTTCTTCTACTATGACTAATCTGTTGTTTAACCTATCTACTGAATTCATAATATAATGATTATATTTCATAGATTCCATTGCTCTGGTAAAATAGTTTTTTAAAATCTGTTTTTGAACGTATGAATAATAGTTTTGGGGGACAACTTTAATTTTTTTTAATTTCAAATTTACAGAAAACTTGTAGGAATGGTGGAAAGCATTACTGTATATCTTCTACCAAGAGTCACAATGTGTTACATTTTTTTTTCCCATTTACCTTATCATCCTTTCCTCCATGCACAGGTGTTCTCCCCTGCTACATTCACACACATTATTTCTTTCTGAACCATTTGACAGGATGTTGCAGATGTCATGCTTCTTAATTCCTAAATTCTTCAGTTGAGTTTACTAAAAACAAGGAATTCATCTTACATAACCACAGTACAACTATCAAAATTAGGAAGTTTAATATTGATATAATACTATTGTGTGATCTACAATCTAATTTCAAATTTTTATCAGTTCTTGCAATAATGTCCCTTATAGCTCCATTTTTTTTCCAGTCCAGTATGTGATCTAGGATCATGCCTTACACTTAGTTGTCAGGGATATTTAGTCTCTTTTAATTAAAATAATTCTTCCACCCTTATTTGTCTTTCATGATCTTGGTATTTTTTAAGAATATAGAACAATTACTTTGTAGAATTTTCTTCAATTTTGGTTTTTCTGATGTTCCATCATGATTAGATTCAGATAATGCATTGTTGCCAGAAATAACACAGAAGTGATATTGTGTCTGTCTCAGTCTGTTGGTTTGTTATTGGTGTTATTGACTTGGATAACTTGGTAAAATCATACTGTCTTTGTGTGTGATCCACCATAAAGCTACTGTTATTGATTTGTAATGAGTAAGTAATTTGTGGGAGAAATATTTGGGGACCATATAAATATTATGCTCCTCACCAAACTTGTGCCTAGTGTATTTTAGCATTCATCAGTGATTCTTGACTGGATCAGTTATTACTATGATATTTGCAAAATGATGATTTTCTAAATCTATTATCCCTTCTACATTTATTACTTGGCATACTTAGGGAAAGAATAACTTTTCCTTCGACCCCGTTTATTAATTTTGCAGACTTAAGAATTCTTATTTAATTGAGAAGGTTATAATCCATCAATCTAATTTTTTCTTTTAGAAAGAGTTGTGGGGACAGAAGGAAGAGAGAGGGAGAGAATCCCAAGCAGGCTCCACACCCAGTGTGGAGCCCAGTGTGGGGCTCGATCTCACAACCCTGAGATTGTGACCCAAGCTGAAATCAAGAGTCAGATGCCCAAGTGACTGACCACCCAGGCACCCCCCCTTGATCTCATTTTTAAATCTAATGCTCAAATAGTCCAGATGTGGCCATTTCAAACCCCCTTAGGCAGGCTCTTAGGGACTTTTGCCATAAGAACTTTCTTTACTTGCTGGCACAACAAGATGTGCCACAACAGGATCATCTTTTATTTTATCTGCCCCAGCATTGGAATCAGTCATTTCTTTAAGGCGTCCTCCTTTCTTTTAGTGGAGAAAGGTGTTTAGAACCTAAGATCTGGACACTTCAATATGATCATTTTGCTACTAGAGTGTCATTGTGCCTAGGCTCAGTGGAGATAAGAAACCTCTATTTCTGTCTCTAATCTGTGAATTCATATTGATACTCCAAAATTTCATCTAACACCAGAAGGTTCATCTTAGTTTTTCCCCTTCCTATTTGTAAATCCTTTCTCCAAGTGAGAAACCTGGCTCACATTTTCCTCGGCATATCTACCCATTTTCCCAGTCTTAGGTTCACAGAAAGCAGTTCCAGAATTGCTAATCCTACCACTATAAAAAACATGTGCACTAACCAGTGTTTAGTATTTGTTAAAAGATTTTTGTCTTTAGACTGAGGGTATATAGTCAAAACTCTGTATTCAAAAGTAATTATTTTTCCCTTCAGTGTGATTGTTACTCATTTGAAATATAGTTGGACTCTTTTGTTTCTGTTTATATTCCATTTTTTATTTCTTTTCCTTCCATCATTGTTAACTTCATCGTCATCATCATCATCATCATCTTGTGTGAGTATGTAAAACATTAACATGGTCCCCAAACCCAAAATTACACAAAAAGCTATATTCCCCTTTTTCACCCCACCCACCTTGTTAATGCACCCTCATTAGTTTCAGGTTCAACCTTCCTTATTTTCCTTTTGTAAATATAAATAAATAATTATCTTATTGAAGCATTAGCCTGAGCGTAGGCATCAGATTTAACACATCTCGTAGCCTGCTGGAAAACTCTCTGGGGATGGAGACTGGCTGGTGCCATCTTTACGCTCTCCCTTTGCCGTGCTCTAGAGTACCAACATTTCCTGGAAGGGAGCTTTTACCTGTTTGGTGCCCTGGTTTTTGCAGCTGCTGCCCAGAGGACACCCCTTGAGCCCCTGGCTCTAGTAGCTGGGGATGGGGTAGGGGCTTGCATCCCTGGGTCCCAGGAGACTATGACAGTCGGAGAGGCAGTTCTTGGCAGGGTGCCACCCCTAGTGTATTGCGCAGATAGCAGACCGAAGCACACCCTCCACTCCTGTGAAATAGGCCTTTGTGCCTGGGCTGGAGCTGTGGTCTGAGGAGCAGGCTTCAGGTTTGTCAGACATCTAGTGGCCTGTAGAGCTGCTTTCAAGGAACATAGGCTGTGGATACCATCTGGGTGCTCTCCCTCTGCCTTGCTCCACCTAGCCTGTATCTCCCAAAAAAGAGCTTATTTTCTCTTCTTTCTTATACAAAAGTAGCATAATATATATGCTTTCTCGCCCTTTGCTTATTTTGACTGACTGCAAATACATCCTGGAAATCATTCCTTATCACACCTTCTTTAGTTTTTATTTACAGCTCTATAGTATACCATCGTGTGAATGTACCACAGTTTATTCAACCAATCCTCTGTGTTTGTTTTCCCCCAGTATTTTTTCAATAACAAATAGTGATGTTCCTTGTTCATATGTATTTTTGTATTCTTGAAGGTGTACCTTCAAAGTAAATTCTTAGATATGAGTCAAAAGGTAAACTCACTCGTGATTGCATTAGATATTGTCACATTCTCCTCCCGTAGAGGTGGGGGACATTCCCACCAGCAGTGTGTAAGAGTGTCTCTTTCCTTATGGTCCTGTCAAGAGAATGTGCTGTCAAGCTTTGTATTTTTACCAAATTTCATCATTGAGAAACAGTAATGCAGCATAGTTATAATTTCTCATATTATGACCGAAGTCCATCTTTTCATATGTTTAAAGGTCATTTAAAAACATTTGTGAATTGTCTCTTTGTGACTTTCATTTCTTTTTCTGTTGGGTTTTTAAAACTCTTAACCCCCTCAGTTTTAGAGTTTTTTATGTATTAGGGATGGATATTAGCCCTTTATCTCTGATGTCTGGTAATTATGGTTATTTTAACATTTGTGTGAGTCTCTGAATCTCTTTATTGTCTTTTTTTTTTTTAATACTTTTGGATTTTGGTCATTCGTTCCTCTTTACTGGTAGGCCTGGTTGGTTTTGACTGAATGCCAGACTTCGTGTATGAAACGTTGCAGAGGCTGTAGGTGGTATTTCCCTCTCGAGGTGATTTAGCTTCGGTAGGTAAGCTTGATCAAGGCTGATCAGTTTAAAGTTTGTCCTCCCTGTAAGGGAGTAACCCTTCTCGAGTTGATTCTGAGAGTCTGGGGTCTTTGCTCTCCTCCTCAGCACCCCTGAAAGCTGTGTCCTCAGCACAATGAGACTCCTATTTTCTCCTTAGGTTTTTAGCCTTGTAGTAGTTGCTTTCCACGGGTTTGTCTGTCTCCTCAGAGCACCTGCTGTGTGGGAGGCAGCAGATGCCCCGAGGGGACCCTGCACCTCCAGACTCACATCTCTGCAGCTCACCCTTCTCCAGGATGTTGGCCTATCACTTTTTGTCTCCTCTTCCAACATGACAAGACCACCAGGAGCTGTAGGCTGCTGCCCTCTTGCAGGCTTTATTCCCCACACGGTGAGCTGGCAAATACCCGGATGAGGAAGAGCATTGGCAAGTGCTGGGCTCCCTTGAATGTGTTCCCCTGTCCCCAAGGTTGCAGCCTGTAACGTCCTGCTGCCTTGATTATTTGCTCCTAGCTTCAAGCAGCTCTTCTTTTACATGTTATCTAGCTTTGATAGCGCTTCTCAAACAGAGGGGTTATTCTGATACTGGTTATTCTAACATAGCCGGTGGCATGAGTCATCTCTCCACTTAGCACATTTCATTGAATTTGTATGGAAATGAGAAAACACAGTCGAATCGACAAAGCATTTTAAAATCGACAAGGAAATTGGCCCGCACATACACCACTGGGGAGGGTAGAAGTTGGTACCACCTTTCTGGAGGGCACCGATTTATCTCAAAATCTTTAACAATTCATTTGCCCTTGGACTTAACAATTCTGCTTCGTGGTGTTTACCCTAAGAAAATAATCGCAGATGTGTGGGAAGACTTATTTACAAAGATTCTAATCCCAGTCAATAAAATTAGAGTCAGAATCCTAAGTATGCAACAATAGAGGATTTGATAAATTGTGGTGCTTCAGTACAACGGAATATTATGGAATTCAACATTACAAATGATGTAGAAGAACATGTACACATGATAATGATCTTTTGTTAAGCATAAGAGATAGTGACACGGCATGTGCCATATGGAATTTTGCATATATGCATTAAGAATGCATATACAGATACATGAATATAAGACTGGAATAATGAATATAACTGGTGTCATTGGGTTATTGGGTATCCCCCCTTTGTTATGCATATTTGATTTTTTCTCCATTTTTGGAAAGTTACTTTTGTTCCAAGAAAAAAATTCATAACCTTAAAAAAGCCCTGATAGTTAGTAGGCCCAGTTGATGATATTTTCTGGCAAACATTTTATTTTATACTGGTTACCTGAGCTCTCTCTTTATGCCCTCGGTGGTGTTACAGATTTCGTCAGAAATGTACCCACCTCGGGGTGCCTGTGTGGTGCAGTCAGGTAAGTATTGGACTTTCGGTTTTGGCTCAAGTTGAGATCTCAGGGTCATGAGATTGAGCTCCGCCTCGGGCTCCACTCTCAGTGTGGAGTCTGCCTAAGACTTTATCTCCCTCTGCCCCTACTCACCCTCTCAAATGAATGAATGAATGAATGAATGAATGAATGAATAAATAAATAAATAATAAATCTGAAAGGAGGGGAGGGAGGGAGGAAGGAAGGAATGTACCCGCCTTGAAAATACTTTGTGGTACAGAAGACCTCCATACAAATAGACTTTAAATTCCCACTAGTCAAATTCAAACGGAGGCTTCACTTGTTTCTGTCAGTGTTTGCGAAAGCCTTTTTAAGTAAGGAGTCTTTTAAAAAAAGTAAACAGATTTGTGACAAGGACTTGGATTATAAGGGAAGATTTACTTCCCAGGAGAAAAATCAAATTTCCTTTTGAAACCGATGGCCAAAACTGAATGAAATTGCTTTTGTAAACCTGAAATCACGATTTCAGCAAACCGTCCTTATCCCTTGTTGCGTTCTTCTGGAAGGTCCGCTCCAAGACAGCAATCACCAGCCATGACCTGTTGGGTTTCAAGGTTGCTTCCTGGGAATCTCCGTTCCTTGGGCACATCACCAAAGAGCCAGAGAGTGGCGGATTGTCATCGACACCATGAGGCCTATGGGTACTTCCTACCCATCCAGACGAGATGGCAGGACAATGACCAGTATGGCCACGTGAACAATGCCGTGTACTACAGCTACTTTGACACTATTATCAACCACTACCTGATCAGGTAGGTTTGGCTTCTGAGCCCCATGTCCTTCTGTCATTCCTCTGGCACGCCCTTTGCTGGGAGTTCATGCAGGGCATGATGGGAAGAGATTCCTTCCATTTGCTTCTGCTAGGGCACCTTTTTGTGGAGCCCACTGAAAGGTGATTCAACAGGGGAACAGGAGGACCGACACGTGAGTGAGGAAGTGTCACCTGCTGCTCCTGCAGTGTCAGGTCTTCGTGTATCTTGGTCCTTTGCGCTAAATTGGCGGCAAATGTGCAGGCTTTGAATCTCAGATGAGCATCGCCACAAAAAACCACATCTATTTAAACTTGAGCAGACAATAACATCAGCCCTCGGGCCTTTTTATGAGAAAAGCAGCTGCTTCCGCCAAACAGCACATAAGGGGGAAGGAGAGAGTAAGAATATAAAGATGTTGTTATAGCCTCTGAATGCAATGATGACATGATTGCCTTTTGTTGTGTGCTTGCAAGGTGGTTAGTATATATTTGGTTAGTATAATTCTCAGTATGAAATTTGTATTGTAAAAAGAAAAAAAGAAAGATTGTGTCGTATAGACAGATCTGAGTAAATCCTACCGGCACTTTGCATTAGCTGTGTAATTTTGATCAAGTTATTTAACCATATTGAGTCTCCTATAAAAATAACTACATCTATTGAGAGCTTTCTCTGTGTCTAGCACTGTGAAGCATTTTATACTTTTTAAAGACTTTTTAAATTGAGGTATAACTGACATATATCATACTTGTTTGAGGTGTACAATGTAATGACTCGATATTTGTATACACTGTGATCACCACACTAAGTCTGTTACTATCCATCACCATGCAAAGTTACAAAGCCTTGCTTTTTTTCTTGTGATGAAAACTTTTAAGATTTACTCTTCTAGCAACTTTCAAATGTGCACGACAATACTATTGACCAGAGTCACCGTGCTGTACATTACATCCCCATGACTTATTTCTTTTATAACTGGAAGCTTGTACCTCTTGACCCCCTTCACCCATTTTGCTCACCCTCCAGCCCCTCTCCCTGTGGCACCACCACTCTTTTCTCTGTATCTATGAGTTTCATTTTGGTTTTAGATTCCACATATAAGTGAGTTCAAATGGCATTTGTCTTTCTCTGTCTGACTTAATTTCACTCATCATAATACCCTCAAGGTCCATCCATGTTGTTGCAAATGCAAGGTTTCGTTATTTTTTATGGCTGAGTAATATTCCATTTTGTATTTATACAATATAGATATATATCTATATATAGCTATACTTCATTTTCTTTATCCATTCATCCATCAATGCATATTACGTTTTTTCCATACCCTGGTTATTGTAAATAATACTGTAATGAACATAGGGATGCATGTATCTTTTCAAATTAGTGTTTTCATTTAATTCGGCTAAATACCCAGAGGTGGAATCATATGGTATTTCCATTTTTAATTTTTTGAGGAACTTCCATACTGTTTTCCATGGTGGCTACACCAATTTTACATCCCTACCAACAGTGCACAAAGGTTCCCTTTTTTCCACCTCCTTGCCAAAAGTTGTTATTCTTTGTCTTTTTGAAATAGCCGTTCTAATAGATATGAGGTGATATCTCATTGTGGTTGTGTTTGCATTTTTCCCTGATGATGAGTGATATTGAGCGTGTTTTCATGGTCTGTTGGCCATCTATATGTCTTGTTTGGAAAAGTAGCTATTCAGATCCTCTGCCCATTTTTTAATTGGAGTGTTTGCTTTTTTGCTATTGATTTGTATAAGTTTTTTTTATGTATTTTGGATGTTAACCCCTTATCAGATATATGACTTGCAAATATTTTGTCCCTTTCAGTATGTTGCCTTTTCATTTTGTTGACAGTTTCTTGTGCTGTGCAGAATCCTTTTAGTTTGATGTAATCCCACTTGTTTATTTTTGCTTTTGTTGCCTTTGTTTTTGGAGTCAGATCCAAAATATCACCAAGAGCAATGTCATGGAGTTTACCCCATACATTTTCTTCTAGGAGTTTTATGGTTTCAGGTCTTATATTCAGATTTAATCCATTTTGAGTTAATTTTTGCATATGGTATAAGATAGTAGACTAGTTTCATTCATTTGCTTGTGGCTGTCCAGTTTTCTCAAAACCGTTTATGAAAGAGACTATCCTTTCCCCATTGTATATTGTTGCCTTCTTTGTTGTAAATTAATTGACCAACTGTGCATGGGTTTATTTCTGATCTGTCTATTCTATTCCATTGATCTAGGTGTCTGTTTTTTATGCCAGTACCATACTGTTTTGATTATGATAGCTTTGTAATATAGTTTGAAATCGGGGAGCATGATATCTACAGCTTTGTTTTTCTTTCTCAAGATTTCTTTGTCTATTTAGGGTCTTTTGTGGTTCCATACAAATGTTAGGATTGTTCTCTATCTCTGTGAAAAATGCCACTGGGATTTTGATAGGGATTGCATTGAAGCAACCTTATTCAGTCAGTGACTGGTGGGAGTTTGTGTATAAATACCCCAGCTTCCTCACCTCTTGGATGAGATAACTGTGAGCCACCCACTTTACATAGGCTCCCAGCTTCTCCAGTGGGATTAAGCTCCAGTTCCCAGATTGGTAGTTTTTTTTTTTAATTGAGTTAAAATTTATATAACATAAAATCTACAATTTTAACGATTTTGAAGTGTACGAGCAGTCACTTTCATTTCCCCTCTCCTCCCTTCCCTTGGTAACCATGAATCTACTTTCTGTCTCTATAGATTTGCCAGTTCTAGACATGTCGTATAAATGGAATCATACAATATGTGGGCTTTTGTGTCTGTCTTCTTTCACTTAGCAAGATGTTTTCTAGGTTGATCCATGTTGTAGCCTCTATTATACTTCATTCCTTTCTATGGCTGGATAGTACTCAATTGTGTGGCTATGCCACATTTCGTTTATTCATTCATTGGTTGATAGACGTTTAGGTTGTTTCCACTTTTTGGCTTTTAAGAATAATCTCATCATGAGGGCTCCACCCTCATGACCTCATCTAAACCTAATTACCTTCCAAAGGCTCCATCTCCTAATACAGCCCTATTGGGGGTTATGATTTCAAAATATGAATTTTGTGGAGAATATAGTCATGCAGTCCATAACATGGCATGTTTGTGGCTTTTGAATATCTCTCATTTATGAATCTTGGAAGTCGATGTGTAGGTAATGATTGAGTCCTTTATCCATTGAGGATTGTGTCTGTGTGGTCCCAATTTGTTTGAAACTGTTTCACACAAGACCTGTGTCTGCTAGTTTGGAGGGGGTGGGGGAGGGGCTAGCAGCATGTAAAGAAGAATTCCTGACAGAACAGAGTGTCCTTTCTCACTTAGGGGTCTCCAGATATTACGCATTTACTCCAAAATTGTGAAAATACCCCTGCCACCATGTACAGGGACTTCCTAGTCATGACATACTTTTTCTTGGAGATCTGAGGATGGTCTAAGAGATGGTTCACTGACTGTCAGAAGCCAAGCCAGCACCACATAAAGGTGTGAAAACATGGGGAAGACCAGCTGAGGGGAGCCCACCTTGTCTCGTCAGTGTGAGGTAATATGAGGAAGGGCAGCTGGTCCAGCCAAAGCAACGCATCCCAGGCTGGCTGGCACACTCACCTCCTTTCACCTGGCTCTCTATGGATGGGCAGTGCTGGACGTGCACCAAACACCCATGGGATAGTCAATGAGCAACATCCCCATCTAGAACATTCTGTCTTTGAGGGGGATTTTTCTGTAGGAGAGGGGACTAGGGAGTTGTGGAAGGCATGGTGGGGGAGGCTGAGACAGACAGCGGAAGAGGCTGCAGCCTGCCCAAAGTTCCCATCACTTTGACACGCGGAAGGGGTTAAGTCATTCTTGAACAGTTTATCGCTCATCAATTGTAATTAAATATGTTTATATTAAATTATGTTCTGTAATTAATGTAAAATCCTTTAGCCTGTGCTGTTATTAGAACCAGATGCTGAAGTACCAACAATATTTCAACATGACTGTGCTGCCTCGCCAGCTGTCTGACTGTAATTACTTTAATCTCAGCTTGTTATCTAATTATCACCTTTGTAAAGGGAAAAGCACTCTCTAATGCTTACTGATTGTTTCAGAGGATGAGGAGGAGCGGGGAACAGCTGTCAGAGGTCGTGGGCCCTGCTTATCACAAGGAAGGAACTTATCCTGAAGCCTATTCAGGGCAAAACTGCTGGGGGAAAAAAAAAAAAAGCCATCCCGGTGGGAACCGAGGCCTGGCCCGTGGGGGAGGGGGGCAGTTGGTACGGTGGTGAAGGGTGCGGCCCCTCCTTTGCACATACTGTCCGGTGACACCTGCCTCTTCCAGGGATGGCTGGTTACTCACTCTGTATTACCCACTCTGTGTGACTCTGTTGCTTCGTCCATCACCTGGAGACGGTCACAGTGCTAGAGTCTCCCTCAGAGGACAGTTGGGAAGATGCAGGGAGATAATGCACATGATGAAGCCCTCAGTACAGTGTTTGACAAGATGCACATACTCAGTAAATGTTAACCCTTCTTCTTCCTTTTTTTAAAACACATTTATTTATTTATTTATTTATCTATTTATTTATTTATTTATTTGATGTAGTGTTCCATGATTCATTGTTTGCATATAACACCCAGTGCTCCATGCAGTACGTGCCCTCTTTAATACCCATCACCAGGTTAACCCATCCCCCTACCCCCTCCCCTCTAGAACCCTCAGTTTGTTTCTCAGAGTCCATAGTCTCTCATGGTTCATTTCCCCCTCCGATTTCTCCCCCTTCATTCTTCCCTTCCTACCATCTTTTTTTTTTTTTTTTAACATATAATGTATTATTTGTTTCAGAGGTACAGGTCTGTGATTCATCAGTCTTGCCTTCTTCTTCCTTTAAAAAAAAACTCACTGCTGGTTTTCTCCATCTTAGCTTTTATAGCCAAATCTGAAACAATTGAAAATGGATATCTACATGTCAGCAACTTGGTATTATCAGGTTGTTTTCCAAATTATGTTTAAGTTCTGTCCTTTGGGGACTGAAATTTACCTTTTCATTGCTTTTTCAGAAATGGTTCACCAAATCAGTCAAGAGTATAAATAAGTATTGTCAGGGAAATCTGGGAGCTCTTAAGGGGTATAAACTGGTTTGGTGTATCTTTCAGGACTTTGTGTATACATTCGCATGTCAGCAGTTGATGTGGTTAACTGTAGTTCATTCCAGAATGATCATTAAAGTATATTCCCTTAAGATGTTTTTTAAGCTTTTAGTATCCTCCCATGCTTTACCTCTCAGGAGCGGCACTCCCATCAGAGGGGAGTTGGCACCACTCCCCCGCCTTGAAAATAGCACGTCCATCTCCCCCATTAGACTGTGAGCTCCTCAAGGGCAGGCGATACCTTCGTCACATATCTATACCGAGTATATTACCTTGCTGGGCACATATTTGGTTCTCAGTGAGTGTTCCCTGAAAGGGCTACGCAAAATAACTCATTGTCAGACCATGCGGGTTCACCCGGGGTTTTTTCTTTCCCAAAGGTATGAAGAAGCACCCCTCCCGGGGCTGTGCAGTAGGTCTATCTCTCATGATTGTTCTTGCCCCCTCATTGTTGCCTCGTCCTCATATTGGGAAACTGCAGAGCAGGCCTGTGGGGGAGACCTGTCAGAGCTCCCAGTGGGGTCTGACGGTAATGGTGATGAGTCAGCTGTGTCTGGGGCAAGAGGCCACAGCCAGCCTACTCCGGGGCACGCAACCCGAGGAGGGCAAAGCAGTGGATCTCTAATGGCAGGAATGCCCAGCTGCAAAGGGGGCTGCTTTATGAGCAGGGGCTCCCACTGATCATCAGAAGAGCATAAGCGTTATGAAGTTCATGTAAACTCCCTTCAGTAGAAGGTATAAACCAGGCTCTGGAGTCACTCTTTGTTAGAGTGTCTTTGCCTATTGAAGGAAATATCTCCAAATGAGAGAAATAGCCCAGCAATGGTTTCCTGAAGGAAATGTCTGCCTGTAGTCTCATCTCCCATCACTTTCCTCGCGGTTCTTTTCTCTTGGGCAACAGCAAGCTGCCTATGATTCCTTCTCAGCAGCTTGCTGAGGCTCAGCCCTGCCTTTGGTCCACCTGTTGCCCCTTCCTGACATGCCCTTGCTCCCGTTCTTCAACGCTCTGGCTCTTCCCAGCTTTTGGTGATCATCCCACCGCCACCTGTCAAGTAGACCATGTGCCCATTCTCTCCATTCCCATAGGCTCCTGGATTTTCTATGTCAGAGATCCACAAACTTCAGTAAATAGCCAGCTACTAAATATGTTAGGCTTGGTTGGCCATGGGTCTCTGTTGCAACTACTCGGCTCTGCTGTTGTAGTGGGAAAACAGCCATAGGTAACATGTCAATGAACATGTGGCTGTGTTCAAATAAAACTTCCTGGTAGCTCCCTACTTACTCGACTTTCTCTGTGCTCTTGTGTTTTTATAGCTTGAGTCATTGTACCAGCTACTCGGTCATAGATTGTTAATCTACTGTTACTGAATTGTTCCTCTTGTAATGACCTGTCACCCTAATCTGAACTCCTCAAGCTAGGAACTTTAGTGTCTTCACCTTGATTTACCCCCAAAGCAGAGCTGAGACAAGATCTTGCCTACAAGTAGTTTGCTTTAGAAATTGATCCCAAGGAACAAGAGTGGGGACCTAGGATGTATGAATGAAAAGAAGGAAAGACAGTCCAGTGGGCCACAGTGGCTGAATTCCACTGGGGATCCCTGAGGAGCTGTGTAGAACGGGCCTCGGAATTGTCTGCCCAGGGGAGCCTGGGTGGCTCAGTCGTTAAGCGTCTGCCTTCGGCTCAGGTCATGATCCCAGGGTCCTGGGATCAAGCCCTGCATCAGGCTCCCTGCTCCACGGGAAGCCTGCTTCTCCCCCTCCCTCTCTCCCTGCTTGTGTTCCCTCTCTTGCTGTGTATCTTGCTGTCAAATAAATAAAATTAAAAAAAAAAAAGAATTGTCTGCCCATAGGGCAGAAATTGGGAGCCCTTATCTACTGGTTCCATCCCTCGTCAGTCAAGGCTTTCCGCACGCGGTGTTAGCTCCCTGATTTTTCCAAGTCTGTGCAGGTGTCAGAATCGTGGAGCAGATTCCTGCCACCTCCCATGAGGTTGGGGAAGAGACACCAGGGAAGCAGAAGAGACTCTTCATGCTGCCGAGGCAGGGTGCTGTCAGGTCACTCCTCGGCATGGCCAGTTGCTGCAGCAAGGCTGGAGTAGAAAGGAAGCTTCAGGGGATGTGAGGCCACCTAGCAGAGGCATCCCACACATGTAACATACATTTCCTGTCACCTAGCACGGGGACTTGTGTGTGCCAAGGAGCACTGGTTAAGAGGGCGCCTGCTGGTGCCTGACTGCCCACGTTTCAATCCTGGTTCCACTCCTTACTGAAGGTGTAACCCTAGGTAAACTCTTCATCGTCTCTGTTCCTCATTCCCTCATCTCCAAAGTGGCACTAATAGTACTTACAGCAGAGGCTGCTGTGGGGTTCAGAGTGCTTAGAAAAGGACCTGTGTCACGTGCTCAGCAGATGTTAGTTATTAATAGGCACTTAGTAAATACTAAAGAATTTTTAACAGTGGCCTTTTGTAAGTCAACGTGGCTATCTTTGCTTATTTATTTTTTTGGTTTTATTATGTGTCTTTATTCATTTATTGTATCTGTTAAAAAATGGAAAAGTGAAAGACAAATCAGTAGGGCCACATGTCTCCAAGAAAATGGGAGGAAATATATTTCTCTGAGGATGTGAAGAAATTTTCCTATGTGTTTTCTTTTTTAAGAAGATGTTTGTTATTAAAGTATAGGTGGCATACAATGTTACATTATTTCAGGTTATCTTTGCTTATTTTTGAAAATAAAATATATTCTTTCCAAATTGAGCTTGAAATACCTTACCAAATAAGAAGCATAAAAATCATTCTTTTTTACTAGAAATAGAAAAATAAGAAGATAGAAGATAAGGAGGAAAAAGACCTAAAATAGCAACCTCATGCTGGTGTTTTATGAGATTATTGAGTATGATATTAATCTCTGAGCTTCCTGGCACCCAAGAAAACAGGAGAACAAGATGAGCCATGCAGTTCTTATTACCTGATAGAAGAAAACATGGTATTTCTTCCAGAGAAACAGACTATTTTTTTCTCTCATATTAAATTCTAAAAGAAATTTAAAGGCGTTTCCCAAGCAGGCCTGACCCGTGCTCGGCGCATGTGGGTGCTCAATGAGTAAAAGAACAATGGGAAGTGTTTTCAGTAGCAGATTTTGTAAGAGGCAGCATCCTGCTGCTGATGACTGGCATAAAAGAGGGACTCTACCGGTAAGGTTTGGAGTCGGGGTGAAGGGCAGAGGTCAGTGGGTCTGCCACTGGGGCGGTGTGGGGGGGCGGTTGGGGGCTTGAGGAGCAGCCGGTAGGTCTTTTCGGCTGCCCTCCTTGCTGACCCCCCACCAGCATCTACTGCTTCCTCTATCCCCTGGTCTCGTTCCTTACTCCCCACTTTGGGCTCAGTGAGCAGACTCCGAGGTGCAGCTTCCCCCTGGGGGCAGGTGAGAACAGCCTTCCTGTGGCCCTCGGCCAGTGGCCAGCGCCAGGCTGCTCTGCTGGGGAGGCCTTGAGCTGCCCCAGGCAGGCGGGCATCCTGCGGGGCTCAGTCGTGATTTCTCCTGCGGACTGGCATTTCCCAGACCCCAGACAAGGCCACACTCCCTCTTGAGTACATTTGCATCTCAGGGCTTCTATTAACAGATGGATCCTCTTGTCTGAAGGCCTCAGTTAAAATACTATGATCTGTCTCCTTGAGCCCAAGGAAATCTCATTATAAATAAAGTAATCTCATTTGCGGGTGTGTTCTATAACCCACAGGCTCGGAAAATGTACGGATACAGTATGCCTGGGAAGTAGGGCTGTCAGATTAATACATTGTGTGAAAATTGGGGCCGGAGGTCACCAGTCTCCTGATACACAAATCTCCCTCTAAGAATCTCATTTCATTCAGACTATCAGTTAGATTAGAAATACCCTAATTATCCCACTGAAATTAAATTACTTTATGTTAGGGTGATATAATGAACAGCCATAAAGAGGATATATACAACCAATCATCTTATTAGTCACAGCAAGACCAGACCATACACTAAACGGACCTTGCTGGTTATTGTCAGCTAGTCTGTCACACAAAAAGGGGATGAAGGAAAGAGGAAAATGAGAGAGGTTAGCACTGGTTCTGCTTCGGGCGGGTTGGGTGTTTTTCCTGGACAGATGCGGGTTCCTCCCATGTTCCTCGACTGCGTTGCTAAGAGTTTCTCCTCAAAGACACCACCCCTGGGCATTAAGGAAAGGGCTATGAAGAGTCCACTGCATTCTTGACCCTATTCACTGCTGTGGTGGTGTGAGGCCTCCTGACTTAATGGATAGGACCAAGCATTCATTGCCCTTCACTCTTTATCCCACAGACCTTCACAGGGCCTGTCAAGTGATACGACTCTGTCGCTAAGGTACACTTGTCCTCCACAGAAAGCCTAACCTCCATCACTCGTATTTGTTGATAATGCTTGCTGCTGTGATTACCCACAAATCTCAATAATCTAACCCAATAAATGCTTATTTCTTGTTAAAATCACTAACAGAGGCCAGCATGTGTGTGTGTGTGTGTGTGTGTGTGTGTGTGTGTGTGTGTGTGTGTGTGTGTCCATGCTGTCATTGAAGAATCCACCTTGTGGCTCTGCCCCACTCTGGCTCAGAATTCACAGTCGTGGGACTATTGATGTTTTGGGGTGGCCTAATTCCTTGTTATGGATGGAGGGCTGTCTTGTGCAGTGTAGGATGTTTAGCTCATCCCTGGCCTCTCCCATTAGATGCCAGTAGGACATCCTCCCAGTGTGACAACCAAAAGTGTCTCCAGACATTGCCGAATGTTCTTGGGGAGAGGGGGACACAATTGCCCCCAGCTGAGAACCACTGCTCTACATCAGTTGGGCCTTCTGCATTCATCAAGGAGTTGGGAAAACAGCAAGGAGGATTCTGCAAGAGGTTTTTATAAGCCACACCTGGAAGTGGCACACAGCACTTCCACCTGTACTCTGCGAGGCAGAAATCCCATGGCCTCACCTAACTGAAAGGGAAACGTAGTCTAGAAGCGTCTCCAGGAGAAGAAGGAAATGGAGCTTGTTCAACGTGAGGCATTTCCTGCCACACTGACCTTCTTCAAGGACAAACCAAGGATACATCAGAACCTGAGATTTGATACCTCCCTTTGCTAGCACGGGAGGCTCTCAGGACTGCTGGTTGCCACACGGGAGCCCACCTACACCTGCCCTTCTGTGTCTCCGCCTTCCTTTGCCTTCCTATCAAAGCTCATCTGTCTTGCCTTCCATTATTTGTGCAGAGCCCTGATTTCTAACTAATTCAATAATCTAATCCATGCTGATGTAGAAAAGGAAGCTGCTGGGCTCATGTGCAACTCTTCTGAGGAGCATAATTATGAATTTTTAACAGAAACAAAGGGTGGGAAAACATGTGAGCCACTCTAGCAGATTGGGCAGAGGGGAAGGGGCAGAGCTCTGGGTGGACTCTGGGCAACGTGGTCATCACAGGATTGTTACAAATAGAAAAAATATTGACAGTAGTTTAAAAACTAATACCATTATCTTAGGTAGATCTTTTTATTAAATGATAAGCAAATAAGAAAGAATTCAACAAAATGAGCATGCTGTGGGCTGCATCTTTGTGTCCCTCCCAAATTCCTGTGTTGCAATCCTAATCCCCAATGGGATGGTATCAAGAGGTAGGGCCTTTGGGAGGTAATTGGGTTTGGATGAGGTCATGAGAGTGGGGCCTCGCGAGGACATGGGGACCCAGCAGTAGGGTGTCCGCTGTAAACCAGGAAGAAAGCCCTCACCAGAACAAAAGCTGCTGGCACCTTGATCGTGGACCTCAGGCCTCCAGAGCTGTGAGAAGTAAATATCCGGTAAGTCACCCAGTCTATGGCGTTCTGTATCATAGCAGCCCAAACCAAGATGGCACACACTGTACTTTAGCTCTTAAATACATGAGTCTCTACATAAGGTGAGCCTGTGTTCAGACACTTTGGTCCTTTGGGTGAGTAGCTCTCTTCCTCATCTCAAGTGCGTGAACACATAGTGACTGGAAGTTAAATTGTTTTTATTGTTATCATTGTTTTAAGAGCACACACTTGAACTTCTCTCTTAGGCATAGGCTATGTAGACAGAGATAGTTGGAACGAGATCACCAGGTGGGTGCTGCCATCCCATTATTGGAGTCAGTACCTTACTGTTTGATTATTGGATTACTTATTACTGTCAGTGCTGTCACTGGGGTGTTTCCCAGAGAGGTCTAGGGATGTGCTGCCCGCTTTACCAACTTATTCCCAGGTGACAGCACACCTTAAAAACTGTGCTACTAGGTAATGCTGCAGTGGAAAGAGTTTCGGGGTAGGAGACTGGTACCCTGAAGTCCTGAGTTGGCTGTGCCATTTCCCTCGCGGTTGTGGGTGAGTCAGGTCTCTGCCATGGCAGATAAGGCTCTGAACACTTTCTTGATGGGTTTTTGGCAGACAGTTCACAGTACCCCCCACCCCCAACCTCTTAATGTGGCCTCCATGCTGCAGCCAGAGAGACATTTTCTAATGGCATGATACTTCCTGTCTTTCCACCCTCACTCCCACTTACAACTTCTTCATGGCATCAGTTTGCATTTCAAATAAAGACAAAACTCCTTTGCATGTCCTGCAAAGCTCTACAGGGTCTGGTCCCTTTTCAGGTTCCTCTGGTGCCATGCTCTCCTTGCTCAGCAAGCTGAATGTATTCTAGCCTTTTCCCCAGTCCTCAGCACACCCCTGCTCAGGTGGGGCAGTGCCCCTGCCAGGCCCTCTGCCTCAGGGGTTTTCCTGTCTCTCTTCTATTGGTTAATTTTTCCGTTTAGTTCTCCAGCTGAAAGGTCACTTCCTCAGGGACGCCTTCCCGATGTGCTGACTAGGTCTACTTCCCCTCTCCTGGGCTCTCTCAGTACCACCCTACCACCCACTACCCGACATATAACATTGTCAGGGTTGCAGTTTTTCATTTGTTGGAATAAGTATTTGAAAGCATCTTGTGTGCATTGTTTGATTGCAAACGATGAGCCGTGACTAATAGCTGTGTTCATTGTTGTATCCCAGGGCTTGGCACATAGTAGGTGTGAATACATTTTTCTTGCACGAGTGCATTAAGGATTTGGTCTGTCTGGAAGTATTCCTCCATCAGGCTTGACACTGTAACGCAACCTATTTGATTCACTGCAAAGCTGCTGATAATTTGGAAATCTGATTTTTAGGTTTTGGAGGGGTGCCCCGAAGAAGGCACAGGTAGTCAGTGAAAGAACGGTGTGGCATTCATTAAATCTTTGTCACCTTGACTTCATGGTTTCTACCGGCAATCTTAGAGAGCCTGGAAACCCCACAGTCCTCCAAGGCCTTTTATTTAAAATGTGTGTCCCCAGGCCAGGCTTATGCAACTAGCAACCCCAGGAGCCTGACTCTGGTCCAAAAGCATGGCTTGCAGGTAGATAGCCTGTTTTGGGGTAGGAGAAGACTGCAAATCATGTAGCAGTGACTACAGCCCTCTGAGTTCACTAATTCCCGGCCCGGGTTAAGGGATGGGGTGAGCAGCCTGCCACTGCATAGACGTGAAAGTGGGAGGAAGGCTGGGCAGCCCCTCGAGAGCCTCAGCCTCTTATGATTCACGCCATGCAGCCACCTCTCAGCTCTGAACAGAGTGAGGTATGAAGTCATTTCCAAAGCAGCATCTATGAAATTCCATTACACGGTGCTTTTCAATTTAAGGGGAAAGACCTTTGCAGAAACTAATTTGCATTTGCTTTAATCATGGAGCTCAGAGACAGTACACTTTCCCCATCGCCGCGGCTAGAAAGGTTCACACTGGTTTTGCAGATTGGGCTTCCCTCTCCCCACCCTCACCCCCACCTCAGCTCCTGGGTTCCTTCTGTGGTGGTTGTACATTCCCTAAGTTTTGCAATTTTTGAAACACAAAGGGAGTAATTATATTCAGTCCTCCTGGTGAATGTAAATGTTTTGGAATCAGAACCCAGTTGGAAAACACTTGGAGTTATATCAAAGCAGATGGAATCTCTCTAGGAAGGGGATCATCTTGTGCCCATTTTTTCTCCCCTGACTGCCTCTCTTCCTCCCAGGGAGGGTCTCTTGGATTCCCCTTGTTCTCTTATTCACTGACACCGCTGTGATTGTTCTTGAGACCTGGAGAAGGACGGCCGGGGACTGGAGAAACTGAAAAGTACTTGATCAGGAGTCAGGAAACCCGTGTCCTGTCTCAGCTCCCCTGTTGACCAGATTTAGTCCCTTGGGAGATTCATTCAGCCTTTCAGGGTATCTCATTTATCAAGTGAAGGCAGTAACACTTACCTTGACGATCACATGGGGTTTGAGGAGAGCCTGGGTGAGGTAAAACCTGGGGAAGTGCATGAGTTCTCCCTGCAGATAAGGGGTTGTTAGGGAGTTGGTGATACTGGTTTACTAATGAAAGACTTCGCTACTGACCCCACACTCTCCAAGGTAAATTTAACAGCTGCTTGAGATTCTGGGTTTGAAGCTTTATGGCTCCTGGAATCTCCTGTGAAAATAGAAAGATTCGGGGGCAAAAAAATCACACTAAGTAACCCATTTTCAGTAATCAAACATAAGCAGGGATTTGTTTATCAGACAATCAATGACTTCTTGGGGTGGGGGAGAATAAAGAGATCGATGTGTGGAAATAGGTGGGTTTTACAGGTTGGAGGTTTTGTGGGGGTGTTGGGGGGAAGAGTGGGGGGCGTTGTGAATATCTTTATAATGTGGTGTTTTGACAGACTTGTCAACACAGACAAGGTACAATGGATAAGGTACAGGATGATAACACATCAGGGACTGGATTAAGTATTTCACTTGCTTAGTGAATATTAGTCATTCTTGTTGGCTGTTAGCAACTAAACACACTTCCTGTGACTATAGGAATCACCTCCCCCACGACACACACCTACAGAAGCTGAAAATGCCAGATACTTGTTTTCCCAGCCTCCTTGGCGGCATCCTAGCTGCTGGCGAGTGATCCAGGCTCTGCCAGTGCATCTGCCCCAGGCTGTGACCTAGCAGCTGTTGATGTGTTGAGGTGGGGATGGCTGAGGGTGGTGGAGCGAGGGCAGCTTCGTCCTGCTTGAGCCATGACTGTTTCTGGTGTCAGCATCCACAGTATGTCTGGGGATAGTGGCTGTGGCAGAGGGTTCTGTAAGGGACTTGCTCTGTGATGTGATTTTAGGTGTTATTCCTGGCAGCATTGGCTTTAAACCTGCTTTTCAGTCTTTCTAGAGAGCTCTGGGCTCTCCAGAATCCTTTCGATAAATCCCCTTTCACCCTAAATTAGCCAGACTTCATTTCTGTGGGTTGCAGTGCAAAATCCTGATGATAATATATCTCTATGTCTTTATCTATATTTATATAATATATTTAAATCTTCACAACAGCCCTATTGAGATTATGTTATCTGTTGCTTTCATTTTATGATCATGAAACTGAAGTGCAGGGGTAGAGGGGTCAGGCAAAGGTGAGTAGTTATTTCAGAGTAGAACCATTGAACTCTAGCGTCTGGGCAGGTGAGCATGAGAGTGTGGAGGAAGACCTCACAGCATTAGCTGCCAGAGGACCCGGGTGGGACCTGACTGACCTGGCACAGGAAGAAGGAGCACTGAGCGACTAAGGCCCTGAGCCAGCCCTGCTAATCTACAGCAGCCCCCCTCACCGGGGATACTTTCCCAGACCCCAGTGGATGCCTGAAACTGCGGATAGCACTGAACCTTATATATACTATGTTTTTTTCCCTATACATACATACCTATGCTAAAGTATAATTTCTAAACTAGGCCCAGTCAGAGATGAACAACAATAACTAATAATGAAAAAGAATGGTTATAACAATATGCTATCATAAAAGTGATGTGAATGGGGTCTCTCTCAAAGTATCTTCTCGTCCTGTACCCTTATGTTCTTGTACTCGCCCTTCTTCTTGTGATGATGTGAGATGATAAAATGCCTCGGTGATGAGATGAAGTGAGGTGAGTGACGAAGGCACGAGGACGTAGCGTGAGGCTCCTACTGACCTTCTGGCCCTACGTCGGCTTCAGGACCGCGGTTGACCACAGGTACGCGAAACTGTGGAAAGCAGCACCGCGGATGAGGGGACTACTGTATTCGAAGTTGTCTGTAAACTACAGAGAGGGCCGTAGAAACGTGTTGGAACCACAAGAGTAGTGACTACAGTACTGATGATGATGATGGTGGTCGTGCCTGGTTGGGGTGGGAATAAAGGCCCTGATGATTCCATGACACTTTTCACAGGTGCAGTGAGGCAGTCCGTATTTTCTGCACCTTCTCTGACCCCATTTTGCAAGAGAACTCAATTTAGCCTTCTCACCACAGAGGAGATCCCTGCCTCTTTTGTGCTCAGCCCCAGCAGCAAGAGAGAAGAGGCACCCACTCCCTGGCTGGTTTGTGGAGGTGCCCTGGGCGGAGACCTACTCTGATTTAAGGCACAGGCTGGGTTCGTGTTACTCCAGAAGACCTAATAGAACTGATTCTTTAGCTTGGCTCACAGAAGCAATCCTCTTGTTTTTGAAGATTTGAGATTTGGTTGTAGCGAATGCTGCAGGGGCTTCTCCCGCTCTGTCTGGCCCTGAAATTCCCCCCAAAACTCTGGAACTTGGTAAACTTTATGACTGTAGATAAAATCATAACAAAGGAGAGTTCTAAGAAATCACGCAGGTGACTGGCCAGTCTGAAGCAGCAGCTGTGAGGAGCTCTACTTATTACTTTGCTAGCGTCGGAATGATTCATTTTACCTGCTCACGTGCTTCTGAGGTCAAACATTTGTACGTGGACTTCTTCAATAAGGCCAGCTTACGGAAGACATTCATCTCAGGTTGTGTGTTACGTTAAAATAACTGACAGAGGAAACATACTTGCTTTTCCCTCACTTGGCGTTAGAAATAGATTTTTCATTCCACATTAGAGATGAGTTTTTATTCCATCATTAGCCCCTAGGGCTTATTTTTAAAGCAAGGTCCCCTTGATGGCTTCATGTGAAAGCCTTCTGCTGAGCAGCGAGGCTGATAGGAGGGCTCACAGCCTGCTGACCGGTCAGGGGGTGTGGACCCTTGATCACACTTCCTTCCCCTCTGCCTGTGACCGTGTTTCTGAATTGCTGAGAGATGTAAAGTCAAGGGTAAGAGGCACACGAATAGAATTGTTTGAGGAGCCCCTTTGGGAAGAACAGCTCGTCTGGCAAAGGAAAATGGGAAGAGAACAAAAAATACTACCCTGCTGTTATTTTCTGCTTCTGGAGCTCTTTTTCCTGTCCTGCTGTTACCAGCAAGGGAAGCATTATGGATGAGAAGCGGTGGAGGTTTTGCTTTGTTTCTGATATGCTTGCTTACCAAACTTACTTTTGTAATTATGAAGAAGGAGTCTGATAAGGGCGAGAAGCCCTGCGAAATGGGAAGATCCTTGTTCTTGGCATGTCGGGTAATGGAAGCTGTTGGTGCAGGTGCCAGAGCAGACGGGGTAGGTCAGAATCATGGTGGACTGGGCAAAGGACTTAGCCTCCCCATGCCTCAGGATCCTCATCTGAAAGTGCGGGTAATAATGATACTAACCTTAGGGGATTCTTGGGTACCACACTTAGAAGAATACTCGGTACAGCCACAGACCGGGCTGGCTTCGTGTTAGCTGCTCTTGCTGTTCTTATTCATGCTCTTGCTCTTGTGCTCTGCACACCGCTGTGCAGTCTGAATGGCCCCACACATCCTCTCTCCCGGTCACACATGACTCCTCTCCTCTTCTCACTGGCTCTCGAGGTTCCTTAATTCCCGTGCTTTTATGAGAGGGGCCCCTTTTCAGTGACTCCAAGCTGAGTCCTCAAGGGCATGGCTCGGTCTCTAATGGGAGTGGGATACCACAGAAGTACCTGAGTTTGGGGAAGGGAGACCACCGGTCAGAGAGTGAGTGGCTGATGAGACCACCTGACCTAGGCCAGTTTGCTCTGTGGATCCGAACTCGGGATGCTCTCCTTTCTCCAGGAGACACAGGGTGGGGGCAGGAATTCATTACTCAGGCATTACTGGGGATTCCCCAAGTTTCTCTTTCCCATTGCTTCTCTTTGCATGTGAGTGGTAGGTTCCATTTGTCAAAGATCTTTTGTTGTATGATGTCACTTGAATTTCACAAAGACTACGTGAGGTGAGAAAGCAGGTATTATCATTCCATTCGAGGTAAGTGAGGCCCAGAGAGGTTAAGTAGTCCAGGGTCACATAGGTAATTAACTGCAGAACCTAAACCAGAATTCAAGTCTCTTTCCGCTCTGCCACTTGGGTTTCCAAAGGTAGGAGCCATTGCACCATAATGACGTAACCTCTGATGTGGTCTCATGTTCCTTTGCACTTTGATCATGTTGTTTATCCTGGAAAATTCACTCTTAGAATAGACAAAATGCCCTTGCTTAAGAGTTTGCTGCTTCCTTACCTGTTAACCTTTGCTTTGTAGGGAAAGAAACAATCCAGTATTTCCATACTCAGTATGCTTCTCACTCTGAGTCTAGAACATCATATCACACGGAGGTTCAGAACACTGCTTCTGGTGTCTGGCAATCTGGGTTCCAATCCTAGATCTTTCAGTTCACTGTATCACTTTGGGCAATTTATTTAGCATCTCAGGTTTCCATTTCTTTATCTCTAGAATGGAGTTAGGAATAGTCCTATGTCATAAGTTTGCTCAAAATTAAATATGATAGGGATCGTAAGAAAGGTGGGAACAAAATCAGGAGGGGGTGGTGTCATGGAGAACAGTTTCAAGGAAGGAATAACAAGGGTGAACACTGCTATGAGGCCAAAGGGTTGAAGAATGGATTTCTTGACATGAGGTCACTGGAAACATTAACTGGGACTCTTTGTGCTGTGTTCGGGCATAACTGTTATGGGGGTTAGGCTGGGGGTTTAAGGGTAAATGCCAGCTGAAGAGATAGGAACAGAAAGTGTAGACAACTCTTTTTTAAAAAGATTTTATTTATTTGAGAGAGAGAGCGAGCATGCACAAGCAGTGGGGAGGGGCAGAAGGAGAGGGAGAAGCAGACTTCCCACTGAGCAGGGAGCTTGATGTGGGGCTCAGTCCCAGGACCCCAAGATCATGACCTGAGCTCAAGGCAGATGCTTAACCGACTGAGCCATCCAGGTGCCCTAGACAACTCTTTTAAACAATGTTGCTAGGAAATGGTTAAGAGATTGTTTGAGGGCACCTGGGTGGCTCAGTCGGTTAAGCCACTGCCTTCAGCTCAGGTCATGATCCTGGAGTCCCGGGATCGAGTCCCGCAGGGAGTCTGCTTCTCCCTCTGGCCCTCCCCCCTTTCATGCTCTCTCTCTCTCTCTCAAATAAATAAATAAATAAAATCTTTAAAAAAAAAGAGATTGTTTGAGAGTAAGGGGTGGTAGGTGTGATCAATATATATATTTTTTATCATTAAGATGAGAAAGACACGAGCATGTTTAAATACTGCTGTGGACACAGTTGAGAGGGAGAGGTTGAATTATAAAAGAGAAGGGATGACTGATAATGAGCATTCCCAGAAGGGTAAGTGGGGACATGGGACCCAATGCCCTGATGGAAATCCTGGCCAGGACAGGACGGGGGACGTGCCTATGGAGTCCCAGCAGGGAAGGGAGGAGCAGGCTGGGTGCAGATGTCACGTAAAAAGGTTATGTAGTGGAAGCTGAGAGAGAGTTCCCATATGCTGGTCTCCTTTTCCCTCTGATACAGATCAAGTTGTCGGCAGAGAATATGGGATCAAGTGGAAAACTCACTCTTAGAATAGGCAAAATGCCCTTGCTTAAGAGTTTGCTGCTTCCTTACCTGTTCTCGGCAGAACCGAGATTTGAGGAGAGTGGAGGAAGTGTAAATATCAGGTCAGAGACCAAGAGTATGAGTAATATATTGACTAGGTTGCTTTTACAGGAGTCTCCCAAGTGCCGTGCCTTAATCAAGTAAAAGGTTTTTATTTCCCTCTCACACTGCAGTCCAAGTGGAGGGTCTGGGGCTGATAGTGGGGAGCTCAGCAGTGTTGAGGGGAGCAGCAGAGCCAGATCATGCAGGGCCTCGTTGGCCCAGGGAAGGGCATTGGGTTTTATTCTAAGTGGGATCGAAGGTATCAGCGGGGATGCATCAGGAGGCAGTGGGTGGACATAATGAGGGCAGTTGGGGAGGGCACCAGGGAACCCGTGTCTTACTAATATTTAGAAAACTGAAAAAGTCTGGGACCTGCAGTAGGGCAGGAGGCCCCTCCACCTTTGCCTCTTGAATACAGGGTGTTGTGGGCACTTGCCTGCATATTCCCAGTGCGTGGACCTGTTAGCTGTTAGCGGAGAAAGAGAGGAGAGAGTTAGACTTATTCTGTGTCCTTCCTGCTTCTCGCACACTTAATGCCAGGATGCTTTACATTTTATGTTAGGTCATCTGTGCACACACCCACACACCCACACACACTGAGCACAGGCTTTGGAATCAGGTGGACTCGGATTTAAACCTCAGTGAGTGCACATACCCATTAGGTGTCTTTGGGAAGTGAATTAACCTATTGGAACCTGCACTTCCTCCTCTATAAAATGGTGATATGAATAGAATATACTTTACAGAGGTGTTGTTCAGATCAGGTTTAAGACGGCAGGTGAAGTATAGTTCCTGGTATGCGGTAAGTGCTCAATAAACTGCTGCTACCATTATTATCAAGTGTAATGAGTAGTAGCTCTCATCACCACCATTTTACTTTTTTCCAAGAAATGTCTTTTATCTATTAAAACAAAATGCCCAGGGGCGCCTGGGTAGCTCAGTTAGTTAAGCGACTGCCTTCGGCTCAGGCCATGACCTCAGGGTCTTGGGATCGAGCCCCGCATCGGGCTCCCTGCTCGGCAGGAAGCCTGCTTCTCCCTTTCGCACTCCCCCTGCTTGTGTTCTCTCTCTCTGTCAAATAAATAAATAAAATTAAAAAAAAAAATGCCCAGAAGATGGCGGAGGAGTAGGAGACCTGGATTTCGTCTGGTCTCAGGAATTCAGCTGAATAGGGATCAAACCATTCTGAACACCTACGAACTCAACAGGAGATCGAAGAAGAGAGTAGCAACAACTCTCTGAACAGAAAAGCGACCACTTTCTGGAAGGTAGGACGTGCGGAGAAGTGAATCCGAGGCGATATTTGGGAGGATAGATGGCGGGGGAGGGGGCCTCTGTTGGCCGCTTCTGGCAAGTGATAGAGCCGCGGAGCACAAAATTGGAACTTTTAGAAGTCGGCTCCGCTGAGGGACGTTGCTCCAGTGGCTAAGTGGGGGATGGAACCCCCGTGGGACAGTGTGGTCTCAGAACCCTTGGGGTCACAGAAAGACCGGGGGTGCCTGAGTGCGACAGAGCTCCCAGGTATCGGAGCGGGGAAGCCGGCTGCAGAGACGGAGCCGAGGCATGGGCCCTCAGCTCACGGTTGCCATAAACCGTGATCCGCGGCCCAGTCGGGCCACTGCTCCTCCAGCAGGGACCCAACAAGCAGCAGATCTGGGTAGACTCCCCTTCCTCCCCCGGGAGGAGCAGCGCGGGAGCGTACCACAGGGATCTACTGGGTTTGGAGACTCCACACGGGGTCAGGTGCCAGAGATCGAAACGCTCGGTCACAGGCCGGATGAGCACAGAGTGCGGCCAGAGACCAGGGAGATGGGAGTGACTGCTTTTCTCAGGGGGCGCACTGAGGAGCGGGGCCCCGAGTTCTCAGCTCCTCCGGGTGGAGATTGGGAGGCCACCATTTTCACCCTGGTCCTCCAAACCTGGTCCTCCAAAGCTGTACCGAGAGCTTGCAGGGAACAAAAGCTCCTGAGAGCAAACCCGAGCAGCTTGCTTAGCCCAGACCGACAAGGCAGGGCAATTCTGCCTCCGGCAAAGACATCTGGGAACCACGGCAACAGGCCCCTCCCCCAGAAGATCAGCACGAATAGCCAGCAAGCCAAGACCAAGTTTACCGATCAAGGAGAACGGGAGAACTCCAGCGCTAGGGGAATACTGCACATAGAATTCATGGCTTTTTTTACTATGATTCATTAGTTTTTCAAAGTTAATTTTTTAACTGTTTTTTTTATTTTTCTTTTTCCCTTTTTCAACCAACATCTTATTAATCCCTTTTTTTAAAAAAACATTTTTTATTTTTCATTTTTAGAGTCATATTTTATCCCTTCAGAGTAGTTACCCTTATTTTTGGCATATATATATATATATATATATATATATATATATATATATATATAAGTTGTTCTCTCTTTAAAATTTTAAGATACAGTTTCTTCTAACAGATCAAAATATACCCTAAATCACTAGTGTATGGCTTGGTTCTAGTCTCCTGCCTGATCACATTCTCTCCCTTTCTTTTTTCTTTTTTTTTTTTAAATCTTCTTCTTTCTTTTTTCAAACAACTTCTTATCTTATCAATTCCTTTTATAAAATCTTTTATAATTTTTATCTTTACAGTCATCTTCCATCCCTTCATTGTATCAACCCTTATTTTGTACATATATGTCTTCCTTCCTTTAAAATTTTAGGAGGCACTTTTTTCTAACAGACCAAAATACGCCCAAAATCTAGTGTGTGGCTCTGATCTATGCACTAGCCTGATCATATTTGATCATAATCTTTTTTGTATTGTTCTGTTTTTGTTTTTATCTTTTTGTGTTTTTTTTTCTTTTTCTTTTTTCTTTCTTTCCCTTTCTTTTCCCCTGGTTTCAGGTCTTTTCTGATTTGTATAGAGTATATTGGGGTCCCCAGTTAACAACTGGGGACGTTGTTAATCTGTTAGCATTTTGTTCTCTTATTCATCTATTCTCCTCTGGACAAAATGACAAGACGAAAAAAATCACCTCAGCAAAAAGAACAAGAGGTAGTACCGTCAGCCAGGGACCTACTCAATACGGACATTAGTACGATGTCGGACCTAGAGTTCAGAATCATGACTTTAAAGATACTAGCTGGGCTTGAAAAAAGCGTGGAAGTTATTAGAGAAACCCTTCTGGAGAAATAAAAGAACTAAAATCTAACCAAGTCGAAATCAAAAAGGCTATTGATGAGGTGCAATAAAAAATGGGGGCACTAACTGCTAGGATAAATGAGGCAGAAGAGAGAATCAGCAATATAGAAGACCAAATGATGGAAAATAAAGAGGCTGAGAAAAAGAGAGAGAAACAACTACAGAATCACGAGGGCAGAATTCAAGAGATAAGCGATATGATAAGACAAAACGACATTAGAATAATTGGGATCCCAGAAGAAGAAGAAAGAGAGAGAGGGGCAGAAGGTGTATTGGAGCAAATAATAGCAGAGAACTTCCCTAATGTGAGGAAGGAAACAGGCATCAAAATCCAGGAGGCACAGAGAACCCCTCTCAAAATCAATAAAAATAGGTCAACACCCCGACATCTAATAGTAAAACTTACGAGTCTCAGAGACAAAGAGAAAATCCTGAAAGCAGCTCGGGAGAAGAGATACGTAACCTACAATGGTAGAAATATTAGAATGGCAACAGACCTATCCACAGAGACGTGGCAGGCCAGAAAGGACTGGCATGAGATCTTCAGAGCACTAAACGAGAAAAATATGCAGCCAAGAATACTATATCCAGCTAGGCTCTCATTGAAAATTGAAGGAGAGATAAAGCTTCCAGGAAAAACAAAAACTAAAGGAATTTGCAAACACGAAACCAGCCCTCCAAGAAATATTGAAAGGGGTCCTCTAAGCAAAGAGAGAGCCTAAAAGCAGCATAGATCAGAAAGGAACACAGACAATATACAGTAACAGTCACCTACAGGCAATACAATGGCACTAAATTCATACCTTTCAATAGTTACCCTGAATGTAAATGGGCTAAATGCCCCAATCAAAAGACACAGGCTATCAGATTGGATTTAAAAACAAGACCCATCAATATGCTGTCTGCAAGAGACTCATTTTAGACCCAAAGACACCCCCAGATTGAAAGTGAGGGGGTGGCAAACCATTTACCATGCTAATGGACACCAAAAGAAAGCTGGGGTGGCAATCCTTATATCAGACAAATTAGCTTTTAAAACAAAGACTGTAATAAGAGATGAAGAAGGACACTATATCTTACTTAAAGGGTCTATCCAACAAGAAGATCTAACAATTGTAAATATCTATGCCCCTAACATGGGAGCAGCCAATTTTATAAGGCAATTAATAACCAAAGTGAAGAAACACATTGACAACAATACAATAATACTGGGGGACTTTAACACCCCCCCTGACTGAAATGGACAGATCATCTAAGCAAAAGATCAACAAGGAAATAAAGACTTTAAATGACACACTGGCCCAAATGGACTCCACAGACATATGCAGAACATTCCATCCCAAAGCAACAGAATACACATTCTTCTCTAGTGCCCATGGAACATTCTCCAGAATTGATCACATCCTAGGTCACAAATCAGGTCTCAACCAGTACCAAAAGATTGGGATTATTCCCTGCATATTTTCAGACCACAATGCTTTGAAACTAGAACTCAATCACAAGAGGAAAGTCGGAAAGAACTCAAATACATGGAGGCTAAAGAGCATCCTACTAAAGAATGAATGGGTCAACCAGGAAATTAAAGAAGAACTTAAAAAATTCATGGAAACCAGTGAAAATGAAAACAAAACTGTTCAAAATCTTTGGGCAGTCCTGAGAGGAAAGTATATAGCAATACAAGCCTTTCTCAAGAAACAAGAAAGGTCTCAAATACACAACCTAACCCTACACCTAAAGGAGCTGGAGAAAAAACAGCAAATAAAGCCTAAACCCAGCAGGAGAAGAGAAATCATAAAGATCAGAGCAGAAATCAATGAAATAGAAACCAAAAGAACAGTAGAACAGATCAACGAAACTAGGAGCTGTTTCTTTGAAAGAATTAACAAGATTGATAAACCCCAGGCCAGATTCATCAAAAAGAAAAGAGAAATGACCCAAATCAACAAAATCGTGAATGAAAGAGGAGAGATCACAACCAACACCAAAGAAATACAAACAATTATAAGAACATACTATGAGCAACTCTATGCCAGCAAATTAGATAACCTGGAAGAAATGGGTGCATTCCTAGAGATGTATCAACTACCAAAATTGAACCAGGAAGAAATAGAAAACCTGAACAGACCTATAACCACTAAGGAAATTGAAGCAGTCATCAAAAATCTCCCAAGAAACAAAAGCCCAGGGCCAGATGGCTTCCCAGGGGAATTCTATCAGACATTTAAAGAAGAATTAACACCTATTCTCCTGAAACTCTTCCAAAAAATAGAAATGGAAGGAAAACTTCCAAACTCATTTTATGAGGCCACCATTCCCTTGATCCCAAAACCAGACAAAGACCCCATCAAAAAGGAGAATTACAGACCAATATCCTTGATGAACATGGATGCAAAAATTCTCACCAAAATACTAGCCAATAGGATCCAACAGTACATTAAAAGGATTATTCACTATGACCAAGTGGGATTTATCCCTGGGCTGCAAGGTTGGTTCAACATCCGCAAATCAATCAACGTTATACAATACATTAACAAAAGAAAGAACAAGGATCATATGATCCTCTCAATAGATACAGAAAAAGCATTTGACAAAGTACAGCATCCTTTCTTGTTCAAAACTCTTCAGAGTATAGGGATAGAGGGTACATACCTCAATATCATAAAAGCCATCTATGAAAAACCTACAGCGAATATCATTCTCAATGGGGAAAAGCTGAGAGCTTTTCCCCTAAGGTCAGGAACGCGGCAGGGATGTCCACTCTCACCACTGCTATTCAACATAGTATTAGAAGTCCTAGCCACAGCAATCAGACAACAAAAAGAAATCAAAGGCATCCAAATCGGCAAAGAGGAAGTCAAACTCTCACTCTTTGCAGATGATATGATACTGTATGTGGAAAACCCAAAAGACTCCACCCCAAAACTGCTAGAACTCCTACAGGAATTCAGTAAAGTAGCAGGATATAAAATCAATGCACAGAAATCAGTGGCATTCCTATACACCAACAACAAGACAGAAGAGAGATAAATCAAGGAGTTGATCCCATTTACAATTGCACCCAAAACCATAAGATACCTAGGAATAAATTTAACCAAAGAGGCAAAGGGTCTGTACTCAGAAAACTATAAAATACTCGTGAAAGAAATTGAAGAAGACACAAAGAAATGGAAAAACGTTCCATGCTCATGGATTGGAAGAACAAACATTGTGAAGATGTCAATGCTACCTTGAGCAATCTACACTGCAATCCCCATCAAATACCATCCACTTTTTTCAAAGAAATGGAACAAATAATCCTCAAATTTGTATGGAACCAGAAGAGACCCCGAATAGCCAGAGGAATGTTGAAAAAGAAAAGCAAAGCTGGTGGCATCACAATTCCAGACTTCCAGCTCTATTACAAAGCTGTCATCATCAAGACAGTATGGTACTGGCACAAAAACAGACACATCAATCAATGGAACAGAATAGAGAGCCCAGAAATGGACCCTCAACTGTATGGTCAACTAATCTTCGACAAAGCAGGAAAGAATGTCCAATGGAAAAAAGACAGTCTCTTCAACAAATGGTGTTGGGAAAGTTGGACAGCCACATGTAGAAGAATGAAATTGGACCATTTCCTTACACCACACACAAAAATAGACTCCAAATGGTTGAAAGAGCTAAACGTGAGACAGGAGTCCATCAAAATCCTAAAGGAGAACACAGGCAGCAACCTCTTTGACCTCAGCACAGCAACTTCTTCCTAGAAACATCACCAAAGGCAAGGGAAGCAAGGGCAAAAATGAACTATTGGGATTTCATCAAGATAAAAAGCTTTTGCACAGCAAAAGAAACAGTCCACAAAACCAAAAGACAACCGACAGAATGGGAGAAAATATTTGCCAATAACATATCGGATAAAGGGCTAGTATCCAAAAATCTATAAAGAACTTATCAAACTCAACACACAAAGAACAAATAATCCAATCAAGAAGTGGGCAGAAGACATGAACAGACATTTTTCCAAAGAAGACATCCAAATGGCCAACAGACACATGAAAAAGTGCTCAACATCGCTCGGCATCAGGGAAATCCAAATCAAAACCTCAATGAGATACCACCTCACACCCGTCAGAATGGCTAAAATTAACAAGTCAGGAAACGACAGATGTTGGCGGGGATGCGGAGAAAGGGGAACCCTCCTACACTGTTGGTGGGAATGCAAGCTGGTGCAACCACTCTGGAAAACAGTATGGAGGTTCCTCAAAAAGTTGAAAATAGAGCTACCATACGATCCAGCAATTGCACTACTGGGTATTTACCATAAAGATACAAATGTAGGGATCCGAAGGGGTACATGGACCCCAATGTTTATAGCAGCAATGTCCACAATAGCCAAACTGTGGAAAGAGCCAAGATGTCCATCGACAGATGAATGGATAAAGAAGAAGTGGTATATATACACAATGGAATATTATGCAGCCATCAAAAGGAATGAGATCTTGCCATTTTCAAGGACGTGGATGGAACTGGAGGGTGTTATGCTGAGTGAAATAAGTCAATCAGAGAAAGACATGTATCATATGACCTCACTGATATGAGGAATTCTTAATCTCAGGAAACAAACTGAGTATTGCTGGAGTGGTGGGGGGTGGGAGGGATGGGGTGGCTGGGTGATAGACATTGGGGAGGGTATGTGCCACGGTGAGTGCTGTGAATTGTGCAAGACTGTTGAATCATAGATCTGTACTTCTGAAACAAAGAATGCAACATTGTTAAGAAAAAAGAAAAAGAAGAAGATAGCAGGAGGGGAAGAATAAAGGGGAATAAGTCAGAGGGGGAGACGAACCATGAGAGACGATGGACTCTGAAAAACAAACTGAGGGTTCTAGAGGGGAGGAGGGTGGGGGGATGGGTTAGCCTGGTGATGGGTATTAAAGAGGGCACGGACTGCATGGAGCCCTGGGTGTTATATGCAAACAATGAATCATGGAACACTACATCAAAAACTAATGATGTAATGTATGGTGATTAACATAACAATAAAAAATAATAAAAAAAAAAACAAAATGCCCAAACAACTCAAAAGGTACATTTGCATTCCAAAAAAAAAGTGTCCCTGTTTGGAGCCAGCTTGTCTCTTCCTCTCTAGGCCTGACCAGGCAGCTTGGAGTCAAGAGAAAGTGATGGGTGATGCTTTTCAATGGGAAACCACCTGCCCACCCTTTTGTGCTCTCCCCAGAGAAATCTGTTGTCCTGGGAAGTCTTTTCTTTGGATGGCGATTTGGCTGCTAAAATGAAGCCAGGCTTCTTTGTGTCTGAGCACAGACTGGTTCCAGGGCTCGGCATGGGGATGGAACAGCTTGTCGTTAGCAAGTGACGATGGAGCTTCCCGCGGGTGGCCCCTTCTCCTTCTTGCGGAGCCACGTGAAGTGATGCCGTCTGTTCGTGAATACCTCCACGTGTGTGTACCTGTGTGTGGTGGTCTCGACAGACTCTCCCTCAAGGATCTGATCTTAGTCTTGTCTTTTGGTTTGAGAGGCCATGTGTCTATGTGTCCCAGATATAGACAGAATTGTCCCTTGTCTTCCAAGAGTTGGGACACTGTTTCTCCCTGTGAAGGATGTGAGTAGCTATAGGTGAGGAGTTCCAGACTTAGGGTGATTCACCCCTGCAGGGCGAGGGGACCCCTGGCCTGGGAGGCTGTCTGATGTGGAGAGTAAGTATTTAGGTCTCTGAGTCAGACGTTCTCAGGGTCAAATCTCAGCTCCAGCCCCTGGTAGGTGTCTAACTTGGGACAGCTCACCTCTCTGAGCCTGTTTTTCTTCTCTGTAAAATAAATGCCTGGCACATAGTAAGTGCTAAATAAACAGCAAGTCACTGATAAGACTTGCCTGTACCATTAACTAGCTGAATAGCCTTGCCTATGTAATTTAACCTTGCTGTTCTGGTGGGTAGAAGCTACGGGGAACTCAGAAGTCCCTTTTCCCTCTGGGGTTCTATGACTCTACCAGCAGTGACTAGCCTAGAGGTCTTGGTTCCTTTGGCCATTGCCTATCTCTCCTGAATTACAACTCTCTACATCTCCAGTGGATCATTATTGCAGTGTAGATACATGATCCATCATCTCCTATCTTTAAAACATTCTTCATCACCTTTTAGCATGTCTTTCCCAATAAACATTCTAAATGCTTTCTCTGCTTATGAGTAGGAAACAAAAGGGAAAACAAAACAAAACAAAATGATGTGAAGCCTAGAAACTGCACAGAAGTCTTACCTCCTCCAAGTCTTAGCCAAGGAGATGCTCTGGAATGATACCGGCTTTTTCACCCCTGTGTGCTTATAATGGTTCATTTTATGTCAACATTGCTGGGCCATTGTGCCCAGATATTTGGTCAAACATTATCCTGGATATTTCTGTGAGGATATTTGGGATGAGATTTCCTTTAAATCAAAGGACTTTGAGTAAAGCAGATTGCCCTCCATAATGTAGGCAGGCCTCATCCGATCAATTGAAGGTCAAAATAGAACTGAAGACTGATCACTGCTGAGCAAAAGGGTCACCCTTGCATTGATCAGAGTAAGGCTAGATCTAAGGTGCCCTCCCTTCTGTGGGGCAATGGCATAGACATTATGTGAATGCAGGTAAAACAAAGCCCCAGCAACATAGGAAAAAGATGCCGCATCCTGCCCTTCTGCTTGACGAGAAGACACTCGGTTTGTTTAGTTTCCTAATGGATACCTTTTGAGGAATCTTGCTTTGCTCTGGGATGATCCTTCTCTTTAATTCAAAACTATCAGGCCAACTTTCAAAGGAAATTCCCTTTTTGCAAGTATTGAGAACATGTAAAGATTTCCAGCCACGTATTCTGCTTGGTTTGACATTCTTCAAAAAGCCCAACTTGATTCAGGAATGGAGAAGCTAACTTTATTTCAGATCTGTGTTTTCATTACAGAGACACATAGAAAAACCACGTTGCCTGATGGCATCACTTCCCTGCACTGACTTCTAATCTGTGGGATTCACCAAGTCATTGACGCGCATTAGTGCAAGGATGCTATGTTCGTGCCGGATGTTACGGAGACATACAGAAGAAAGAAAGAATAAGACATGGCAACCTGTTCTCAGGGAGTGAGGAGGGCTTCTCACTTTGAGGCAGCTTGTACCCTCGCCATATCCCACCTTTCACCCTAGGGCACCCCATGACCAAGTGGCCATATAAGTTATCATCCATAATGGGACGCTTTCAAGAATGAAAGTTGATGCTATTAACAATTGCATCAGGACAACAGATATAAATTGAGCAATCCTGCCACCATATTTAATAGGGAGAGCACCAATTAGAGAAGTGGGAGGAGGTGAGTGGAGTGACTAGGGCTTGATCTAAGCGTTGGTCACACTAGTGTCACAGGTGGAGAGACTCCAGCCAGTACCTATCCTAACACGAGGCATTCTGGGCTGAGTCGATCCAAGAGCAGCACAATTGGAATAAATCGCCCCCCAGCACTGCCCAGGATCAGAACTGTGGGCTCAGAATGAAGATGGTCAAGCTAAATGAGGGAAGAAACTTTTGGTGCTCATGGATTCTAGAAGCATTAGCCATTAGGACCTCACTCCTGAAGGGGAGCCAGAACCCTCCCAGAAGCTCGATGCTGCTGTAAGCTCGGGACAAGTTTAACGAGTGGCTGAGCATATCTCCCCCGTTTTTGGATAACAGTTTTCATAAGTGACATTTTGTTTCCAAGTCTTGTCCATCCATCAATCTTTGTCCATCCTTCTGTTGCCTTCCCAAGTCAGCCGTGCCTCTTCCCAGCCCACCTGGCACCAGATGTTCTGTCAGCCACCACTGTGTGTCCCGTGTCCTCCGAATGGCAGAATGCGAAATCTCAGGCGACATTCACCTGGAAGCGCTTAGCCCTCAACAGCTGCAGCCCCTTGATTACCTTGCCCGCCTCGGCAGCTCCGTGCCGCCACCATATCAATTGCTTGTCAATTCGGTTTAGCCATGACTTTGACTGACTGGATTGAGGGGAGTGGAAGTGGGGTGTAAGCGAATGGTTAAAATTAATTGCTACATAAGAAAAAATTGAAAGATAATTATTCCTGCTTTCCTGTCAGTGCTCGAGGGTAGATGACCTCATTAACTTGCAGCTTGTACACAATTCAATTACTAGGAGATGGAAAATACATTTTTAATTACCTCGGTGGCCTGCGAACCATTCATCTCCATTTGCACGGCTCTTTTTTCTTTTTTTTCTTTTTAACTGTTGTGCTCTGAAGAAGTAGCACCATCTTAGGAAGGTTGTCATAAAAGCCGGTTCCTGGCTCCTATTATTCCTGTTTAAGGGAGGACGGTAAATGTGTGAGATTAACCCGTAGATGCCAGGTGAGTTGCAAGGCAATCCTTGCCGTGGTAACATGTTCTGAATTAGCTTGTGAGGTCAGAAAATCCCCAGTTCCTGGGGAGAGAGAATTTCAAAAGATAAAATTGTGTATTTGGTTTCCAGTCATTGAAAGGAGAACTTAAAACCTATGGAAAGCATGGGGGCGCCTGGGTGGCTCAGTTGGTTAAACCGCTGCCTTCGGCTTGGGTCATGATCCCAGGGTCCTGGGATCGAGCCCCACATCGGGCTCCCTGCTCATGCAGGAAGCCTGCTTCTCCCTCTGCCTGTCGCTCTCCCTACTTGTGCTCTCTCCCTCTCTCTCTCTCGCTATCTCTCTGTGTGCCAAATAAATAAATAAAATCTTAAAAAAAAAAACCTTTGGAAAGCATGGAAATCAGGAAAGTGGGCCAATACCAAAATCTGTATGGACCCCGAAAGAAAGTTCTAGTGCTTTTTTGATGGGTTATTTTAGTGATTGAATTAAACAATGACTTAATTATCTCATGTGTATTGCTTGGCATCCCCCCCTTTTTTTTAAATTCCAGGCACAACTTAGAAAACTATCTAAGCTCTGGATGGTTTTGCAGCCAAGTAAAAAATATGTGCTGCCTGTGATTGTTCTCAGGATCAGTTGTGTTCTGGAGAGTAGCTCTTACCTCTCTGCATTTCAATCTCCTGTCCACAAAGTGTCCTGGGCATGGGTTCCCAGATACTCTGAAATAAGGTAGACGTAATGCCCTCTGGATAAAATTGTACATGTGGGAACTGCTCCCACTACACACAGCCTCTCAACCACTGATCGGTTGTTCTTCCCTCTTCTCTACAAATATGGAATTTGAAGTGATAAGTCTAGTACAGTGTCTTTGTCCATACATTTGGGGATTGAGGAGCCATATCTGCAAAGGCAGCTTATTTATTTGTATGAACTCCATGGATGTTGTTCATTAATTGTGATGGTCAGGTGCCTTGTATAGTAGGAATAACAAGTATATATAGCATATTTTGAAAAATGTGGATGACTTTTTGAATTGACTTGCTATTGCATCCATTTGGATATAGCATCACAATCAAAACATTGCTCTTGAATCGTAAAGGAAATACCTAAATAACACGGTGAGACGTATTAATTCTGCCAATGCCAAGTTTGTAAAGGAGATCCTTTCCTCTCTACTTCTGTCTGTTCAGGCATTCATACACGAGCTCAAGAACCTTGAACACTTGCTGGGCAAGGCCTGGACAAGAGACACCCCAGTTTCCATGGAGCTCAAGGTCTAGCAGAGGATTGGCATGTAAATCAGTAACTAACAATGTCACGTGATAAATGTAACAATGAGATATACACATGTAACTAAGAAGAGTGTGGTGAACTTCTCTCAAGGTGCTCAGGAAAGCTTTCTGTTTCACCAGGCTTGTTTTGTTTCCAGCTCATGGCCCAGGGGAGAGTTTCTCTCTATTGAGTGACCTGTGGTTAGCTCTCGGAAAGATGGGCCCAGAGTTCACATGACTTTAAGAAGCTGGGAACTGGGACCTGTGTTTGCAGGAAGGGGCAGGTCTGAGATCTCACTTCCCTCGGGGGTAACTGGGACTACTGAGGCCCTTGTCTGTACAGTTATGAGAATTTATCATTGAAGGAGTTGTGTAAGTTGTCCATAGTTCTATGAAGTGGTGTGCTTTAAATGTTTAACAAGTGACTGCCCGGGAAAAAAAGAAGTTTATTATAAATTTTACAGACGTGAAAGAGGTATAGCTCACCACTTACAAATAATATTAACATAAGCAACATACTTTATTTGTAAGTCTCATTATCACAGAGGGCTCTCGTTGGTTTTGCTGAACTCTTATATCCGTAGCGAGCCTGTGGTTGCAATCTAACCTGTGTGATGAAATCAGACTACAGATAAACAGGTGATTGCAATCTGGTTCAGCAAAGAAGTTACATCACTGATGAATGAGCACAGTTCCAACATGAATGACACAACAGAGACACGTATCATAACTTGACTCATTTGTCAGTGACGTGGGATACGTCTTTAGTGTGGTAGATACTAGCTTCCAGATACTGGAAGACTATTTCCTCAGTTTTTTGTGCTCTTCACAATATAACAGTTACAAAGATGGCACAGTTTAATCTATATT
This sequence comes from Zalophus californianus, assembly GCF_009762305.2. Taxonomy (NCBI): domain Eukaryota; kingdom Metazoa; phylum Chordata; class Mammalia; order Carnivora; family Otariidae; genus Zalophus; species Zalophus californianus. The sequence goes on along the minus strand of NC_045605.1, from coordinate 84,876,997 downwards.
ATTAACATTTTCTTCATAACTTCAAGTCTAGACAACAAAACAATAAATCAAGCCCTGGTTTCTCATTTTTGCTGATTTCCATGGTGTAAATACACCCACTGTAGCTGGTTTCAGGCTACCCACAAGGTCTCATGGAATGCAGAGTTGAGTGATATGCAGCAGCGGACCATTAGAAGGTATTTCTACTGCACAGATAGGAGTGTAGTTAGTAGAAAAGGTAGTAAATTAATTAGGAAGTGAGGAGTTTTGAGTGCTGTATTTATTACCTTTTTCTTTAATATAACTTATTTAAATGTCAGTGTGGCCGCTTATTCCCTTATATTTGGCAGCTTCCCAGATGGAGGTTTTCATGCCAGTCCCAGGCCATTTGGAAGACCTCTTCCGCTACAGATGCATTTTCTATAAATATTAACAAACCGCGGGGTGCCTGGGTGGCTCAGTCGGTTAAGCGGCTGCCTTCGGCCCAGGTCATGATTTCAGGGTCCTGAGATCGAGCCCCACGTCCAGCTTCCTGCTGAGTGGGGAGCCTGCTTCTCGCTCTCCTTCTACCTGCCGCTCCCCCTGCTTGTACTCTCCCTCTCTCTAATAAAAAATAAAAAATCTTTAAAAAAAATTAACAGACCGGATCCTAAGAAGGAAGAATTGTCTATGAGAACTCAAGGCTTTGGTGTCAGACCAGAGTTTGAAACTCCGTTCTTTCACTTACTGGTTGTTGGGGATTGGGCCAGTGGCTTGCGTCTCTGGGTCTCTGTTTCCTTGGCTGTAAAGTGGAAGTCATGGTATCTAACTTTCACAGTTGGTGGTGGGATCAATGAGATAGTTTGAAGATGCTCAGCACAGAGCCCTGCATGGAGACCATGCAGAACAAACAGCAGCTCTTGCAGCTAAGGGATTAGCCTACACATGCTACTAGGTAGGAACTGGACTCCAATCTATATTTTTTTTCCACTGAATGAAAACGGTGATGGAATGGAACTCTGCTTGCCATTACCCAGCCTTGAATTCTGTGCCCTGGAACACGCCAGGTCACAGAAATAAGAGTCAGGGAAGGCAGCCAGCCACGTACTTGTTCTGGCTCTTGACCCTGGCTGGGAGGAACACTTAAAATTGATTTCTTGGGTTTTTTTTTTTTTCAAAAGTAATATTATAGAAACTTTAGAAAATGTAGATAAGCCCAAATCACCAGTAATTGCACACTCATCAATAATCAGTAACCTCTATGAACACTTTGCTGTTTTTCTTCACACATTGATTTTTTTTCTTTTGTAAGAATTGAATAATCCCGTAACACTACTTCATAATTTAATTTCTTTTACTTAACAGTATCACGAACATCTTTCATGTTAGTGTTTTACCCTCAATGCTAATTGTAATAGCTATTTGGTGTGTGAGGGTAGGAGATACCTTCATAGATTTACCACATACCCTGCTATTGGACATTTATGTTATTATAATATTTGCTGTAGTCACATGTCTCAAGGAGAATTTTCCAGGTCGAAAGGAATGCACCTTTTAAATTGTATATTGAAAATAAAAGGCTCTGTTCTGGCCTCGTATTCTGTAGAGCAGGTGGTGGTCACACCCAGCTCGTGAGAAGGCATTGTAGACTCAGTGAGGCTGGGAGCTACAAACCTTACTCTAGCTTCCATTCGTGTTCCTCAGCATTTCCTTCTCAGGATTCTAGCTTCCTAAAGGGTGTGACAAAGGGAACAAAGGCTCCCAGAGCGTTGATTGCTGGTCTGAGGGGTTCTTCATCCCTAAAATGCCTCCTCTGTCTCCAGTGTTCCTCTCTGCACTCATGACTTATGGACAGCTTTTTATCCTCTTAACACACCTTCCCCTTCACAACGTCTTCCTTTCCTCCTGAGTACAAAGAAATTCTCTGACCTTCTCTAACCGGCATCTACAGCAAAACCTTCCCCTGTTGCATGCAGTTGGTTACATTAGCCTGCTCCAACTCTCCCCTTTGCCACACTTGCCTTGCAAACGTGCACCTGTTTGGTGCGGTACTGCTCTCCTCTGCCAGAAGGTGCGAGGTGTGACATCAGGGCCGTGTCTTGATGTCTGGTTTGTTTTCATAATGCTACTGCCAGCACAGGGAGCATTGCACACAGTCAGTGATTAATGTATGCCTATTTAGTGCAACCAATTGATGGTTGGAGGTGGGCATGAATCAGATATGGTATGGTACTCTGTTAAAAACAATTTTTTTTCAGGGGCGCCTGGGTGGCTCAGTCGTTAAGCATCTGCCTTCAGCTCAGGTCATGATCCCAGGGCCCTGGGATCGAGCCCCGCATCAGGCTCCCTGCTCCGTGGGGGGCCCGTCTCCCTCTCCCACTCCCCCTGCTTGTGTTCCCTCTCTCGCTGTGTCTCTCTCTGTCAAATAAATAAATAAAATCTTAAAAAATTTTTTTTTCCAACAGTGGAATCCTTTTGTTCCAAGAAACCCTTAGCTGGGGCTGCTCTTTCTAAAACAGATTAAAACAGAGCCCTGGTGGACAGGAGGTGCAAGCCCTGACCCTTGCCCCATGAGTCTGCCCTTCACCCTACCCAGTATATCCATGGAACCCTCAGGATCCTTCCTGGACTTGAGGCAGAAGAACCGGCTTTGAATCCTCATTCTGCTGTTGTGTGACCTTGCACAAGTATCATCTGCACATTAGATGTGTTCATTCCTCCCTCACAGGGGAGTTAGGAGGACTAAGTAATAGGACTTAACCAAAAGCAAATAGCACAGAGCTTGGTGCCTGGTAAGCACTCAGAAAATGTCACCTTATTTATTCCCCTCTCTCCCTCACTCTTACTCGCCCTCACTTTGCTCTCTCCTGTTCTCTTTGCTTGACTAACAGAACTTCTTAGTCTAGGTTTCTAAATGGAATGGGCCCAACCAGTTTAGGTGCTGGCCTATCCAACCCCCTCTCCACCTCTGTGTGTAGGGAACCCCTCTCCCACTGGGACCCTCACCAGCCCTGAGCCAGTCTCTGGTTCAGAGACTCTTCTGCATCTGATGAAGAGATTGAAGCACCAAGTGCAAGCATGGAGGGTTCCCGTGCTCCAATCTGTCTCTGACTCTTACTGTTTCTATTTTAAAGGCCTCAGTGTTCCTTTTGACTTAGAGACAAGGCTGTCTTGAGGGACCTTGTGAACCAGCCACTACTTGTGTTGGGGGACAGTAAGTGTCCCTACCAGGGGTTTCTGTCACTAGCAGGTTGGTGTAGTGGTTAAGGATGGAAGCTTTGGGATCAGAAAACTTGGGTTCAAATCATGACCATCTCTTTTAGATCTGTGTCCTTGAGCAAGTCACCTAAGCACGCCATACCTCAGTTTCTTCATCTGTAAAGTGAGAATTATAATAGTGCCAACCTTGCAAGATTATTGGGGGAATAAAATAAGAAAAAAGTATGTAAAATGTTTAACGAATGCTAACATTCTTTCAAAATGTAATCATATTTCAAACATACAATGTAGATTCCTTTTTGAACTAAATGATAAGCTTTACCAGATTAATGGTGAGTGCACGCAGCCGGCCCCGAGGAGGCGGGACCACGTGGAGGTGTGCTCTGAACAGTGCCTTGCACAGCATCAATCTTAGCTGTTATTATTGTACAAATATTTATAAAGATTAATAATTACACAGTATAATACAAAGAATAATCATACTATATAATAAATAATTGTACTGTGTTCAAATATAGTTAATACAACATAAATAATTATATTGTACAATAAACAATTGTATAACTGAACTAACCAAAAAGATGCTCAAACTCACTAGTAATAAAAATGGGGATTAAAACAATGAAATTTTTTTTTTCTCCTTTCGTTTTGGCCAAGATTAAAAGCAATGGTAGTACTAATGTTGGTGGACCCGGGGAAACAGACACTCTTTTGCCCTGTTACTTGGAGTAGCTAAAACTGACATTAAGTATACCCTTTTGAACTAGCATACTACTTTTCAGAATTTATCCTGAGGAAAAGATCATTTTTCTAAGCTGTAATTTCAAAGCTTTTCATTGTGATCATTAAAAAATGCTAAACAACTGAAAGATCCATCAGTAGGGGAATGATTAAATAAATTTGGATATTCTAATATTATGCTGCCATTACAAATTATAATATAAATTTATGTTTCTTTACATAGGAAGATTACATAATTTATTAAATGATAAGAACAGGTTACAAAACAACATGTTACAGCATGATTTCTTATCTGTTTAAAATGTGTCTATGTATATGTATGTGTATGCATGTGTATGAACATGCATGTGTACACATAGTAAAAATTCTGGAAGTATATACACGAAAAATTTAACAGTAGGGGAGTTTTGGAAGATGTACTTTTTTTTCTTTTTAGACTTATTTATTTCAGGGAGGTGGGGGAGAGGGAGAGAGAAACACAAACAGAGCCTGAGAGGCTGCCCAATCCCACAACCCCAAGATCTGAAGCTGAAACCAAATGGGCATTCAACTGACTGCACCACCAAGGAGCCCCAGACATACTTTATTTTCAAAATATCTCTCTAGAATTTGACTTTTTTTTACAATAAATATATACTACTTTTATAATCAGAAGAAAATAATAGTTATTTTCTCTCCTTCATTAAAGAAAAAGGGACTTTTTTTTTTTTTTTTTGAGAGAGAGCAGGAGGGGAGGGTAGAGAGAGAGAGACTCTCAAGCAGGCTCCATGCCCAGCATGGAGCCCGATGCGGGGCTCAGTCTCACAACACTGACAACATGACCTGAGCCAAAATCAAGTCAGTCACTCAACCAACTGAGCCACCCAGGTGCCCCCCAAAAGGGACCTTTTATTTGCAAACCAAGGTGCTGTGTGTGAGTGGTTAAGACAAGGGCCCCGTCTCAGGACTAGAGAAAACTATGGGGAATAGGCAATGGTGTGCAGTGGGGAACGAAGTAATGAGAGACTTATTCCAACTCTGTGGGTGAAAGGAAGGGACATTTGAACTTGGCCTTGAAGGATGAGAATCAGTGGGACATAAGAAAAAAGCATCAGGATTGATAAAACCCACTGTGCATAAGCTGCTTATAGTCTGAACTAAAGTAATGGATTTTCCCCCAAGAATTGCCCCTCAGACAAGAAAAAGATGCCTTATAGTCAAGTCTTGCAAGTTCCCTCATGTTATGGGATTCTCTTTCCATTGTTTTATTTTGAAGAGTCACATTAGCCTGAAATGACCTAAATCAAGGTTAGTTTTTGATGCCTGTAGACATTCCCAGCAGTGACTTAGGAATTACTCCTTTAGGTGTGACTTCACAATGACAACTGTTAGAATTTGCCTTCAGTGTACCTTTTAGAAATCATGCTACACAGCACTGTGGTTACACAGCGAAGGTCATGAATATACGTAAAAGCATGAATACATGAAAAAGAAACAGTTATCATGGTATGTGAAGATAGTATTTGGGGATTAGGACAAAATTTTCATGTTAGCATCACATACAGATTCAAAAGTGCTGCATCTCAAACAACTTAGATGGAAACCAAGATGAAGTTCTCTTGAAAACAACTCAGAAAAAAAAAGTTCTAAGGATGATGAAGACTGATCTCAGAATAAAATTATTTCATGAACTATGAAACTAGAAAAAGCATTTCTACAATCAGCATATGGTTTTCTTCTACATGTGATTTTACGTGTGTATGTGTAACTAGGTTAAATTGAATATCGCCAGGAGTCTTTGGCTATTTCCTCTTTATCCCTAAAAGCCTCCCCCTGGTTTTCTCATTAGAAAAATGGGAGATTGGCATTTAGGGAGTTGTTTTACATTCAGACAATCTGGTATCTCCTGTGTTCACCATACACGTGTATCTGCTGTCTGTGTTATGTTCCACTTGTGATATTCTGATCAGTAAGACCAACAGCTGCCAACTTTGCACTGCAAGTCTCTCTGTTAGTTTGCTGCCATAACAAAGTACCAAACACTGAGGGGCTTAACTGACAGAGATTTATTGTGTCACAGTTCTGGAGGCTAGCGGTCTGAGATCAAGGTGTTGGCAGGGTTGGCTCCTTCTGAAGGCTGTGAGGGCGGATCTGTTCATGTCTCTCCCCCCGGCTCCTGGTGCTTTGCTGGCAATCTTTGGTGTTCCTTGGCCTGTAGAAGCATCACCCCAATCTCTGGCTTCATCTTCCCATGGCGTTCTCCACATGCACCTGTCTCCAAATTTTCCCTTTCTGGAAGGATACCAGTCATACTGGAGCAGAGCCCACTCTCAGGACCTCATTTAAACTAGAGTACATAGCCTTTCTCCAAGTGAAGTTACAGTGTAAGGTACTGGACATTAGAATGTAAACATACGAATTTGGGTGGGGTGGGGGGCACAGTTCAGCCCAGAGCAGCAGGTGGATTAGTGGTCTTCTGCAGATGGGGAAAAGCAGACTGGAAGTTGTAGTAAGAAAGTGGTGGGGCCGGGGATTGAACCCAGCTTGGTTGGGAGCCAGCCTTCAGGCCTGCTCTGCCACACAGCCTTCCCGGTCTGTGCACACTCACGGATACTGCCTTGTGGAAATTCTCTCAGCAGCCCTGGGTCTTGCGAGGTTTTATCTGCAGTTGATGCTACCGTTAAACTCTTTCATCCTGATGGCTTTATGACCATTTGTGAACCAGAGAACAAGCAGATAAGCTTTCATGTTTGTATAACTAGTCTTCATCCTTAGGAGATCTGGTAGCTAGAACCTGAGGTTGTGGTTCTTTCCTTTGTTCATTTACTGTTTATTAGGCATCTGCAGTTAGGTAGGTAATGCTGAGAAAATATAAAAAGACAGAACCCTGGCCCTCATCCATTCCTGTTGCTAGTCTAAGATGTGCATAATCAAATTAAAATTTAAAATGCGAAGCCCACATGTGAGAATAAATTTGGCTTGGAAATCGTGGCCGAACTTTTGATTTTTAATTAGCTTCAGAGAAATAAACCTATTCCATTCTCGGCACTTTAGAGCTTCCTCTGGCTTGATAGTGCTTCTTTGAAGAACAGAGGGCTCGGGGAGGAAATCGTGGGACCTCTCAGGATTCTGAAAGAGCTAGCAGGTTTTTACTAGTTTTAAGATGGAAGGGTAAGAGCCGTTAATTGAACTGTGTGTCCACTTCTGTTGTAGGAGCTTGATATACACGTCTCATTTAATTTAATGCTTGCAACAACCGCTGTCCTAGGTGCTATTTTCCCCATCTTATAGGTGAAGAAACTCAGTTTGGATGAGGTGAGACAGAGAATGGGTGCTCTTCTAGTGATTTCTGGAGAATGGAGTGTTTCCCAAGCACCGTCCCCCTGCAGGCACTGAGCGTGTAGTGGCCCAGGGCCCGGGCGCGGTCCCGCCCTTCGGGACTGCGCATGCGCAGGCCCCTGGCAAAACGCGGGGTGGAGTTGGCCTCTGTTCTTCTCCAAAGCCCTGTGTGTGACTGAAGGAAGGGAGAAATGTCGTTCACGTTAAGAAGGTAAATAGGACCAAACCTAGTGAAGCCCACAGATTGGATAAAAGATTGTCACACCAGCCAGTTTGGCATTAGCTTGCTCATGATGTCTGCCAACACCATGGAGCTGCAATCTGACCCTGCTGTAATGCTATCATTGGGGTCCAAAAACTCCACCCCCTAAAATGTAGGGTCACGTTATTGCTTATTGAGAGGTGAATGGAATTGCTGGGGTGAATTTCCTGCCGATTGTCTATTGCCTTATATCCAAATTAGCATTATCTTGGGGCTTGGGACCACAGGGTTTTACTGTAATTTATCTAAAATCATAAACACTACTCAGAAGAATATAGTCTAGCCAAACATAATGTTTCAGCAACGTGTCACTGTTGTAAGTGTATGCCCCAAATCTTGTTTCTTTTTTTTTTTTTTAAGTTTTTATTTATTTGAGAGAGAGAGAGAAAGAGGGAGCATGAGCAGGGGGAGGATCAGAGGGAGAAGCAAACTCCCCGCTGAGCAGGGAGCCCAATGCAGGGCTCGATTCCAGGACCCTGAGATCATGACCTGAGCCGAAGGCAGATGCTTAACTGACTGAGCCACCCAGGTGCCCCTCTTTTAAATTTTCTTATGGCTCTAGTCCAGAGTCTATCAATGTCAGTTCTCCTGACATTTTAGGCATGTAATTCCTCATTGTGGAAAGGTTATTGTGTCGTGCATTGGAGGACATTGAGCACATCACCGGCCTCTACTCTCTACATGCCATTAGCACATCCCCGCAGTTGTGACAACCAGAAATGTCTCCAGACAATGCCAAATGTCTTCTGGATGGGGGAGGGGAGGGCAAACCACCCCCTGGGGCTGAAAGTTGAGAACTCCTTCTCTAAACCTATGGTACTTTGCATTATCAGAAGTCCAGCCAAGCATCAAATGTTTATTGGTTTTACTGTGCTGTGCACAAAGCAACATACTAGAAGGCACCAGGCCCACAGTCTGATTGGAGTCATGCTGGGGAGACAGAACTTGTGTTTGTGGGCCAAGAAGGAAACTGGAGATCGGAGAGGTCACAGATGGTGAGCCACACCTGCTGAGGGTGGCATCACTCAGATGGTGAGTGTGGCTGGGCCCTGAAGGATATGGACATAGGGCACGGAAGAGAGTGAGCAGGGATGCTTGTGGTCTGTTTGGGTACCAGGAGTCTTATGTATAAAGCAAACATAGAAGAGAAAGCAGGACAGGGAAGTTGGAGTTGGAGAGTCTTGAATGGCTACCCACAGCTAGAGGGAACAGAGTCTTAGGAGCTCTCTCAGGAAACAGGGGCTTCTTGTCAGGATGTGAGGTCTATAGGTGGGTAGGGATCCCATGGATTCGCTGTTGTCCTGTATCCAAGATCTCGTCCTCCATACCTGGAGCTTGAGGTCTTCACCTCTATCTTCTGTCAACAAGGGAGATGCTACCCCTGTGCTCTCTGCATCTTTTTCAGTGTTTTCTTATTCCTGGTCCTCTTTCCTATTGGTTTGCTTCTCTCTGAAGTTTTCTGTTCACATCCTGGTGGGAGACTGAGTCTGATTGGCTTCACTAGTTACCATTATCCCTACTAAGCAAAGTTTTTGTGCTGGCCACATCATGGGTCTTGGGAAGCCTATAGTTGGTTGGACTGCTTTGGGGGCAGGTGCTCACCTGTGGTCCAATTAGTGGCTCTGCCTTTCTTGGGGATCAGCCTTGGGCTGCTTCCACAGTACGGGGTATGAAGATGGTACTATCGTCAACATGTCTGGAATCCAGCCTCAGGAGTCCGAATTCTAACTCTGTACAGTGAGCAGGGTCTCTACGGTTATGAAAGAGTGAATGCTAGTCCTGAAGGCTCCATGTTGAAGGGGGATGGTACTCTGGTTAAGCCCTGGCTGGGTTTAAACCACAGCCTGTTTATTTACTAGCAGATAACTTCAGGCAGATTCAAATATGCCCTAAGTCTCAATTTCAAGATTGATGATGATAATAATAGCACCTACATCTCTAAAGGATGGGGACTTGGTGTTTTTTTTGCTGCTGGATCCCCAGCAACTAGCACAGTGCTTGGCACATAGCAGGTGCTCAGTACCTGTTTATTGGATAAGAATGGCTACATTTATTGAGCACTCACAACATCCCAAATTGCTGTTACCTGTCCCAACTCATTAATCCTCACAAGGATGGCAAAAGGTAGATAACTGTTACTGTCCCCTTTTTGTAAACAAGGAAACTGAGAACCAGAAAGGTTAAGTCACATAGTGAAGACATCCACAGGTAATCCAGGCACAGTGGCTACCGAGTCCAAGCTCTTGGTTGTTATCCTGTGTTCCTACATGATAAATTGATACACTGTATGAAAAGAGTCAACCCTTAATGAATGGTTACCTCTTAAAAAAAACCAAACTTCCCGTTAGAAAGTAGTTTCTGAAATCAGCGAGGAGGAAAGAACAGTACCTCAAATACTAGATGTTACACAGATGCTTGTTAGATGGACAGTCTCCGTCCCTGTCTGGAAAGTTGGTCTATTTAAAAATAATAGCCGTTGTTATAGGGTTTACTATGTTCTCAGCACTTTATATATACTAACTCAATCAGTTCTCCCAAAGATCCAATGAGGTAGGTATTTATTATGCTCTCCATTTATAGGAGGAAAAGAATGAGGCAGAGAGGTTAAGGCATTGCCCAGTGTCACCAATGAGTAACTGGTGCAGCTGGGATTTGAACTCAGATGGTCTGGCTCTTAATCAGCAGGCACCACTGCCCCAGGAGAGCTTCCTCTATGGACTGATTGTGATTACACAGTCATGTGCAACAATATGAAGGCTTTTCAGAGAATCTTTGTTCCTCCAAACAAAGCTGGTAGAATCTTAAATCCTAGAGGTATAATTCAGAGCAAAGGCATGAAAACACTTCCATGGGCTTCATAAATTGTATGCAATCTCTGCTTCATTTTGCACGCATGTTTGAAGAACACTGTTTTTCCTTACATTGCTTTGTGGCTTTTCATGTCTGGACGGTCACCTGTATTATCTCAAATATACTGTGAGCTCTTGAAGAGCCATTTTCTCCTCCAGAGCTGCTTTTTAACATGATCCTGACCATGATGCTTTTCAAACCCGCGTGAACCTATTTAAACACAACTCATAACTTCGATTCATTTGCTTCATTTGCAGTTAATGGAAATACACTGAGCATCTGTTGTGCTCAAGACGACATGGAGAATTAGAGGTGGATGAGGCAGGATTCTTGCCCCTGAGAGCTTGCAGTCTAGCAGGCCAGTCTGCAATGAAAGCAACCAAATGTAATAATAGGCAAAATAAAGGAGTGCTCATTTAACATATAAACTGTGTGTTGCAGAAATGCTTTGAATGGAGGGATTGATTTTACCCAGAAAGAAGGGGATATTTTATCTGGATTGGATTGAAAGGAACAGTGATTCAACAGCCACCTCATCCCTCCCCTCGCCCCCACTCCAGCAAAAAAAAAGAAAAGAAAGGAACAGTGATAATTCTGTTGGCAAGGAGGGCGAGACCCTTGTATACAGGTGCTCAGAAATGAGATGACAAAAGTAATTTGGGACTAAATCATTAGAGGATCTTAAAAGACAAGTGAAGGAGTTTGAACTTTATTCTGTAGGCCATGGGGAGCCACTGAAGAGTCTTGAGGAGGAGAGTGACATAATCACCTTGTATTTTAGGAAAGGAATCAGCTCATAGGAGGTCACTTCCATAGGTCAGGTACAGGATGATGCTGTCCTCCTGAGGACAGTGGAAGTAGAAATGGGGAGGGCAGACGGGAAGGAATATGCACGACTGTGGAGGTGAGAACAACACGACCAGTTACTGATCAGCTGTCAGAAGTGAAGACAGGAACTGAAGGTGAGGCGCTTGGTTTCCATCAAGACAAGTTTGTGGTGACAGAGGAGCAGTGTCCCTACATAAAACAGATGCCATATCAGTGCTGGAGACGCAAAGGTGAATTCACACCATGCTCTGGACTCAAAAGAGCTCACAGTACCCCCAGGGAGCAAAAAAAGGAATGAAGGTGTTCTAGAACTCGGAGGGAGGGAGTGACTTCTTCAGCCTAGAGTGGACAGTGTGTAGTTTGGCAGTCTTCATTCCAGAGAGGGTGGTGTTGAACTGGAGTTTGAAGAATGAGGAGGACACCAAACTAGAGTGTGAGGAACGGACTTAGGCGGGGGCTCCACCACAAACAGACACGTAGGTGTCAGTGGGGCACAAAGCAAGAGTAGGGCCAGGAAAGGAAGTGTCAAAGGTGAGGATGAGGCTGGAACATCTCATGGGGACCAGATTGTGGTGTTGTGGCATAGAGGAATGGGGGAGACATGAGCACACTGTGGAGGCATGCAGGGTGGAGGGAAGTTGGGAGCCTTTACCGTAGCCACAGCGGATGTTGATGGCTGGGCTTCTGGTGCTGGGCATAGAGAAGAGGCTATAAAGTTGCTGTTGGGGGCATGGAGTTTACAGCACTTGGTGACGGTGGACGCACAGGGGGAAGGATACTGGGGAGATGGTGGGTGTCTGGCCCAAACCTCACCTGGTTGTAGGATCTGCCTCCGAGTTGCCAGTCTGCCTTGTTCCTCTTCGGGAGGCTGAAGTCTCACAGACGTCACTGCTGAGACCCATGCCGATCCTGCCCGGTGTCCATTGCAGAGCAGGAGAGCTGCCCACAAACTCACTACCTAAAAGCAGCCTTGGTAGCCTGCCAGAGGAAAAGGGATTTCATTGTCATTTCACAAATCAAAATCGCAGTTTCAAGAAGACTAGATTTTAGCCTGTGGTTGGCGAAGGAGTCAGAGATAGCTTCCATAGTCAAATGAGGGCGGCCATTCCAGACTGGTGCTCTCTGGCCCCTAGCAAACCACAAGAGGGGCCTGTCAAGAGGATCCTATTTGGACAAAAAAATGAAGCGGGTGGGGGGAGTTGTAAAAAAATCAGAAACAAAAAACTCAGGCACAACTCCAAGCCTGGCTGTGGAGTTGCTAGGAGGCCAGGTGCTGCTGCTGCTGGACACCGTGCTTTCCACTTGGCTTCGCCCTCCGTCATGGCAGCCATCCTGTGCTTGGCCCCCTAGGGCCCAGTCTCCCCACCGGTGGGCACTGTAGCCACAAGCATGGAGGGGCTTGCTCAGGTGTCTCAGAGAGAGAGAGATCGGTGTCAGAAGGTCCTATGAGAAAGCTCTCTCTGAGGGCTCAAGGGGAGGAGTGGCAACAGACCTGATCTCTCTGTTTCGCCTGATGCGTCACGTCCTGGTTTCTAAGAGTGTCCTGGGGAGAAGTAAAGGCTTTCTCCTGCCCCAAATCTGCACATCCTTCCCAGGGCAGGAACATGTGCCTGGTACAGAATGAGGACTAGGTAGGGGGCAGCTTTAACACGAAATGAGTTTAGTACTAAGCTTTATAGGAATGCTGTGGACAAGTTTCATCATGAGGCTGAGGAAAAGCCTTATTGGTTGGGCCCTTTCTGGCCTCAGCCCCAGCTAAATCTCTACTACAAGTCTCTGGAGCCTCTTCAAGGACGCCCTCTAAATCCTGTTCTGAGTTTGGAGCCATTGTCTTCTGGAATCCGAGCACAAGGCTGGGCCTGCTTCCAGGTTGCTGTTTCTTATGGGTTTTTAAAGCTGCTGTTGGTTGTTTTGTTTCTGTGAAGAATCATGAGGAAGAAATGTGGATCTCTTCCCAACCACTCATCCCTCAGCAATATAAAGATGCATCTTGAAAGGAGCTTCTGTCCTCAACTATAGACTTCTGTTTAACCACATCTCTCTGAGGTTATTTCTTCCAACCATGGGGATTAATTCTCATTTCCATCTGGTGATTTTTTAACCCAAGTCTGTATAGCTGGGTAGGAATGAACTGACTGTGGACAGTCATTCCGCTGACATTTACTGAGTGTCTACTGGATGCTGAGCACTGCAGGGGATGGGAAGCCCACAGCATAATGAGAGCCTGTCACTGGTTTACAAGACAGTATGATTGCGTCCAGGGCCAGATGGATTGGTTGAATCATTACTTCATAATCTTTGAATCATACTGCAAGGCCTAGGCTGGGTAATTAGCTTCTCTAAGCCTCATATCTTCACTTATAAAATGTACATATCTCCACCTCATAGCACTGCTCTGAGGGTTACGTGTGATGGCCCTTCTAAGGCACCGTGTGTAGAAGGACTCAATAGGTGGCAGCTATTATGATGAGAGGCTAGCCGCAGGGTTATGGGAATGCCAGAGACAAGCCCCTAACTGAGCTTTACCTGCAGGAAGGAACACTGGACCTGAGTAAGTCAGGCAAGAAGGAGGTGTCTGAAAGCTTCAGTTTGGGGAAGGATGTGGTTAAAAAGTCACCTTGGAAGCCTTGTCCAGCATCAGTGTTATGCTCAGTGACCAGTTCCTTGAAGGGCATGATTAAACATTCTCCAAAGGGTCTTGGGAGTTACGCTTTGCCTTCTGGGGGCCGCAGTGTTTGGAAATAATGAAAAGACAAAAGCCCCACAAAAGCAAGAAGCGTCAAGGTGGTATTCTGGCTTGTAATTTGCATTAGACGTAATTACATTTCCTAAACATAAAAGGAAATATTTGTGATCTGCAGAGAGGAGGCTCTAACAGACAAAGGCAGGTCTCTCTTGGTTCCCTGACCCATTAAGTGGCAATCACGGTACCCGTGTTCAACATCTTTTAGGTGAAACAACTTGCCATAGCTCGGTGCGGTTAATGCTGGCCATGATGACATTTCCTCCCCCAGTTGCATAAATGTCAACATTTATGATTTTAAATAATGGCACATGAAAGCCCAGCCCTGAAGTATTTGCTGGCTTTCTTTGCCACCCCAGTTTAGACTTTCAAGTCCTTTTCCTCCTTTATTTTTCCCCAAGTAACTGTTGACCCACTGTAGCAGTGAGGAGTAGGGATGCCTGTGCAGAGCAGAGAATCCAAAATAATGGGACTTAAACAAGAATGTAATTTTTTTTTAATAAAAAATGGATTTAGAAAAGCTTGTTGGAACTTCAACCCTTGTGGCTGCAAATAGGAAGAAGGCAGGAAGGACAGATGGTGGGCAGGACTTCCAGGGGACTCTGCTTCCTCAAAGAGTTTTCTGGGAGACCCACAGAGGCTTAGGCCTTTGTGTTAATCTCTTTGGGCAACACTTAGTCTCAGGGCCATGGCATCTGCAAGGGAGGCTGGAAAATGCATTCGTTTAGCTGAGTGATTGTCACCGGGATAACACTGGGGCTCTGTTACCAAAGAAGGGAAGAATGGGTGCTGGGTGGCAATCAGTCTTAGCCAAGTAAGGTAGCAGTTTTGTAAAATCCAGGATCATATTTGGTAATAAAGAATGGGAACAGCTGTAAAGCTGCAGGATCAGCTTTTTAAAAAATAATTACAAATAACTCTGATTGTCTTTTTCCTTTTGCAAAAGCAACACAATTTTATTGTTAGAAAATTTGAAATTGCAGATTAGCGAAAAAAAATTACAATGGAAAGGCCCCATGACTCCCATCACACGGTGATAACTTCTGTGAACATCTTGGTAACTATCCTTCCAGAACGTTTTGTGTCCATTCACATACATAGATTTCCAAATAAAATGGGATTATGCTGTAGAAACTTTTATTCTATGCTCTTTTGATTTAATATATAGGCTGAATTTTTTTTCTGTCGATAAATATTAAGCTCCTTTAGACTGCTGGTATTTTATTGAATGGATGCCATCATTTCATTAGCTAATCGATCTATTATTGAGCGTGTTTCCAGCTTCTCACCAAAAAATACTGTAATGAATGTCTGTAGAACTAAATCTCTGAACACATCCATGATGATTTATTTGGCATAAATTCCTAAATAAACTGAGAATCCTAAGAACACATACCTTTTTAAGACTTAAGTGAGTATGCCAGACTGGCCCCCTGAAAGTCCCTCCCCATCAGTGTTGAGGGGTGCCCTTGGGGATGGTCATCTCAGATGCCCAGGGCAGCCACCTTGCCTTTGCACCTTCGATGGAGAGCTGAGCCCTTTGGTGGCTCTGTAACTGCTTTAGCACCGCCGCCGCCCCCCCCCCCCCCGCCGCCGTTGATTTATCCGATGCCTATGAAGTGTGCATTCGCTTAGTCTGTAGAAGAGCGTATTAGAGATGGGCGGGGAGTGATCAGAGTGTGAGCCCCTAAAGCACGTGACAGGCTAGGATTGGCCTCTTCTGTCAGATGGTTTGGGGAAGTGATGCACCCAACATAATTAGCCCAACAGAGAGACTGAAGCCAGAGAAATGGGGGTGTGCCTCTGAGCAGCTTTTGTGCACACCGCCCCCCCCGCATCCAATTGTGGAAAAATGTCCCTGTGAACATATTGGGTTTGAAATGTTTGCATCTTCTGAAACCTGTGGAAAACAGTGAACACAAGTGGTTAATGGAGAATAAGAGTTAGGAGGAGGGGAAGCAGGCCGGGGTCCCTGAGACACTAAGACACCGTCTCCTCTTTGACAGGGACAGGCTGCCAGTCTGTGAGCACACTAGGAGGTTTCTCCCTCCTGCCCTGCTAGCCTGAGCCTCATGAACCTGACACACACGTAGTTCCCAGATCCCAAGCTCTCCCGTACAGAAGCCTCAGTGCTGTCTCCCGTGCTGGAGCTCTCCCTGTCTCCGTCACCCTGCCCCCAGCCTGGAAAAGTGACCCGACTCCTGCTGGTCTGCTCATTTTGCTGAAGGGCTGTGCTGTGCATGTTTTGACCTTGGGCGTTTCCCAGGTCCAGGAAACAAGGTCGGCTGGGTCAAAGCGTCTGTGAGGACACTGGGCTCATGGTTCCTCTCAACCACTGTCTTTTTCTCTGTTTGGTTCCTTGTATCTGTCCTCTTTGCCAGCCAGGCTTCTTCTTCTTCTTCTTCTTTTTTTTTAAGATTTTATTTACTTATTTTCGAGAGAGAGAAGTAGGGGGTGGGGAAAGGGCTGAGGGAGAGGGAGAGAGTCTCCAGCACACTCCCTGCTGAGTGCAGAGCCCGCCGCGGGGCTCCATCTCACAACCCTAAGATCATGACCTGAGCCGAAATCGAGTGTTGGACGCTCCACCGACTGAGCCCCTGCCAGGCTTCTTTGGTGAATAAAAGCTCCTGAGAGAAGAGAGAAGGGAGAGAAGAAGGCAGACAGATACATAGACAGTCGGTCAGTCCGACAGACTGTGGGAGGTCTTCTACAAGAGCGAGCAGAGAGAAGGACTGCTTTCCCACCACAGAGAAGCCGCCCGAGGGACACCAAGAAGCAGAGCCCTGCAGCCCTGTCACCCGGGAGCTTCGAGTCTGGTGGGTGTGCTTGTGATTGAGGATTACCTAGTGATTTAATGCAACTAGCCCTATTAAGTGCTGTTAACCAAAAGAGACTTAAAAAGAAGAAGAAAAAGCCATAAAAACACTCAACGTGTCATCGAGGAGCTCCCAATGTGGCAGGGGAGATGGAAGCCGAACTAAATATTCGCAGTAAACCATGGCGGGTATGAATGAGGTGTGGGCAGAGCTGCGGGCAAGTGGAGGAGACCTGCCCAGTGCGGGGGGCGGGGGGATCCTCACAGAAGAGGTGCAGATGAGCTGCATCTTGAAGGAGGGTCTGCCAGGTTGAAAGCAGAGGTTGGACAATAAGGCAGAAGGATGATGTGGGCAGAGACGTTGGTCATGGATTTGGGGAGAAGCAGGTGTCCATAGCCTGAAGCTTGGGATACATAGAAGGTAACAGCAGGAGCCAGGTTGGGGTCAGATAGTAAAGGGCCTTGACTATTTATTGTGCAGAAAATCAGTCTTTGAGGAGAGTGGAGTAAGGTTTGGTGGAGGAAGAAGGACTTGAAGATGAGGAAAGGCAAGCCAGGGTGGAATGGGGGAATGGCACGAACGGGTTTGGAGGCATGGTGGGGGGTTGGTAAATGACCAGCCTGGTTGGCCGGAGGATTTGTGTGAGGTGGTGTCGAGAGAGGAGGCTGAAAGTAGATCCATGTGGGCAGCAAGGACGCCCTGGAGGATTCTGAGCAAAGGGGTATATTAAAGCAGATGATTTAGAAGGATTCGTTTCTTGGCTATATAGAGATGGTTTAGAGATGGGGAGAGACTGGAGGCAATCAAGTCAGTTATGAGGTTCTTAAGAAGATCCTGTAAATTGTGTGTGAGGAAAAAGTCCTCTTTGCTTCCTGCTTGTCTGGGTCCTAAAGCTATTATTACCAGAGGCATTCTAGAAAGGTCACCAGAAAAGCATATACCTAGACTGTATTATTTTAGTACCCTACAGAAATGGTTTTGCCAGTTTCAATATAAAGTTTTGTCCTTGCCTATTATGGAGCCTTCACATAAGAAGTACTTTCTGAAGAACACTTTTGTATCTTTTGCTAAGCCATAAACACACTGGCAGTCGCTCTTACACAATGGCCTTTCTGTAAGTAATCACGCAATCAGTCTCTCAGATCAGGGTGAGGAAGGAAACATGTTCTATTCAGACAAACTTGCATGTTACCTTAAGGACATTAGATAATGAGAACTGGATATCCCAATGCCCTTACACTTTTTCCTTGGCTGCCAGGAAGCTCAGAACTAAATTTGCTTTGCAAATGTGGTAACTACCGTATGCTCTTGCTCTCTGTTCTCTTTCTCGCTGACTTCTTATTTAAAAAAAAAAACTTGTTTATTCTGTTTATGTGAGTTTGAATAAGGTAAATACCTCAGATACATCTGGTAAACAGGCTGGGTGTATAATATGATTAAATCTTAAATGAAATAATTTCCTCCTCCCTGGGAAGGCATCTCTTACTGTGCTTTTTCATGCAGCCAAAAAAGGCTCTCCCCACTCCTCTTGTTGGCCCCGGCTCCTGTCTGGTTGTGGTGCCCAGCCTGCCTCTCCATCGGTTCATCCTGGCCAAGCTCCTTAGTAAGAGACACTCACTCTGAGCCCATCCGCCTCTGTTCGCTGGCCCTTTTGGCTTGAGATGTTTTCTATCCTTTCTATATTTCAAAGCATTGTGGTAAATAATCAATTCAAACCAGCACCAAGTCTCTCTTTCTGTAATTCTAAAAACCCATTAAATTATATTGTTGGGAGAAAACAATAGCTGTGCTAATCATGCCCTGTGCATGCGCATCTTAATTTCCCTAGAGGCCTGAATATGAATTTTTACTAACATGTTAATTTTGTGTGTTAATCAGTAGCTGTAGGCCGAATGAATGGATTGACTATGTAAAACTGTTTGATATTGAAACAACTCCTTTTGACCCCCTCAAATTGGCTTCATTCCCCTAAAGACGGTTAAAGTTAATTAAGCACTCAATAGGTTTATGGTGTTTAAATTAAAATATATTACTCCTCATTGTGTAGTCATCAAGTGAGAAAGACATCCTCCTCCTGGCTGCCTGGCTGGCTAATGGGCTTATCAAAATTCATGATGTAATAAGAAGGCCGACAAGTGCATAAGAGACGCTGGCTGTCACTCAAGGAAAAACAGTGACCACATTTGTCCACTAGAGGGCACAAGAGAGCCACGAATGCCCGAGGGCTGGCCGTGGTTTTGGGCTTGGAAGCAGGAAAGGCCCCTTGCAGGCCCGATTCTCTCATTTGTAAATAAAGCAATCTGTTATTCTTTTTTCCTATAAATGAGGAGCTCTCTCTTGATTTCTGTAATTCCCCTCTTCTCTTCCTTGTTCATATTTTACACCACTCTTCTGTCTTCTTGGGTTCGTTTGTGACTCTGTGTATAACAGTAGCATGTGCCAGAAGCAGCCCCCATACCCATAGCTCTCAGGAGAAAAAAAAATGTTGCCTTTCTTAGTCTGGATAAGTTTTCCATGAAATTTTCATGGGGGGTGGGGGGTGGGGGTGAGAGAAAGCCTGAGGCTTGTGCTTCCCGAGAAACATCACTGACATGGTGCAGAGAAAATATATAAAATAACACTTAAGTCTTCTCTCCAGAAAGACACATGAAAGCTGTAATTGTGCCTGCTGACTTTCCCTTCGGGCCTCTCGGGGGCTGGGGGTAGGGAATGCGGCTTTGCAGCCTGCCAGACAGTTAGCATTTAGATCTGGGGGAAGAATTGCTTAATGAAATGGGCAGAGTGCAAAGAGGGGCAGGCAGTGGTGAATCCTGCAGGAACACTTACTTTGAATGAAAGCTGGGCCTAGGTGAGGCTGATCAGGGAAGCTCTGCGAACACGCCCGACCCCGCCAGCCCGTCCTCTGTCCAGCAGAGTCCATCCTTGCATTAGTCAGCCGGGGACGATTATTTGTAGTCACTTTGGGAAACTTGGCCTGGTGGTAGGGATCATTAGGGGATTCCAAAGCATTCTTATTAATGAATCTGTAGCTCATTCTTCCTGGACTGGTTTTAAGAAATTTGTACTTTCATCTAGCTAGTGTATGTGTATGTGTAGGGCTGAGTCACAAAATGGACAGAAGATACTTCTTTTAAAGGCTACATAACCACGGGTATAAGAGAAGGAGGGAGAAGGGTGACATGGTGAATGAGATAGGTCGCATCATGAGGATTCCAGGGTGTTGTGAGAAGAGGTTTATACTCAAAGAGACGCGCGTCTGCCCCCCTTTAGGTCTGATGTGAATAAGCACTTGAGGGCCATAATGGGTTGGCTTCCGTTCATGATATATGTAATTGCATGGATTTTATCTTCAAAATGTTCTTGATTAGCAATTATTAGTAGTGACTCTGAGTGGAGGGGAATGGTTTTCAGGTTATAAAGTTGGGAACAGACCCAGAGGGTACGGCAGAGGGGGTGGGGCTCTCTCTGTCCTCTCTCTTATGTGTCGGGGCTCCACTCAAGACGCCTTTTGCAACAGAGGGTGCCGCTGCTAAAAGAGAAAGAGAGAGGGAGAAGAATTTTTAAACTTCTAGTTTATTGCCTTCTGGGCTACAAAATTTTCCACTTTCTCATTTGAATCTCCTAACAGCTTTATTTCTCCGTGACCCATTTTCAGAAAAGGAAGCAAAGATCAGGGAGTCAAGAAATGTCTTCCTTGTCACTCAGGGAATGGCAGAGTTAGGCCAGGAACGTGGGTCTTCAGACTCCAAATTCAGGACCCCCGCCCTGTAGCAGGGTACGGTGAGGGCCTCAGACCAGTCTGGAAGAGGATCATGGCTTGCACGGGCCGACCGGGTGAGGGTGGTGGTGATGAACCAGACTGGGGGAGAAACCTGAGATTTAAAAGGCAGGACGGAGGGAGGCAGCAGTGGCCCAGGAAGGGAAGAAGGTCCCTGGGGCCTCCAGGGGCCTAGGGCCTGCGGCTGGCCTGAGCCCTCCTCCCAGCTGGCCTCTCTGCTCTGGAAGGGAGAAGGGTCCTGCCCCTGGCATCTCCTTTCCTTTGAGGATTGTCAGCATCATTCCAGGCCTTCAGTGGGTGGGGAAACTGAGTCCCAGAGGGCCTAGGCTCGTAGGGAATCAGCCCCACAAGTCTTAGGGCCCAGCCAGCAGAGGCTCCCATGTCTTTCTGGGGGAAAGGGCCAACTTTGGGGTGTGAAATCGGAACAGTTATTTCCTGTCAGCTCCATGTGTTCGGGGACAGGCCCCCCCTCCCCCTCCCCGCAGCCTCCTTTCCAGAATTCCTTCCACTGACTCCTTTGACAAACAGGCTGGTGGGGCCATTTCATTCACTGTATTAAGACGCCTGCCCCTTTCCCCAGTGTTGTCCATAGCTCTTTCTTCGAGTTAACCAGTAACTGGTCTTTTTGTTATCCCATTTCTGTGTGAGAAACCCTTCCAACAATTCTCACTGAGGGAGCACTTCTGATTTTTGTTTCCTTTCTCTTTCGATTCTGCAGAAAACCTTTCATGTCCCTTTGTGTGAGAGAGCTTCACACTGCCCCCCCAGGACGTCCTAAGCTGCCTTCGTTCTCCTGGGCACTCCTAACGCTGCCCTCAGCCATTCCCTTAACATCCCATCTCGGGCAATAAACCAGGCCAGGGAGATTTAGGGCTCCTCCAATAAGATGGACTTGCAGGAGACTCTCTTGGGAAGAAGCGGCCGGCAGAGAGCAGGGATAATTACATCTAAAATTTGTGCAGTTTTCTTCCTTTGTGTGGAGTTCTTTCCCTGAAGAGGGGCCTGATAAGCAGCAGAAAGCCTACAGAACCAATTGGCTGGAAAAGAAATGACAATAAAAGTCACACAGAATAAAGTCTTCTGTCAGCACCCATTTAAGTAAAACAGGTTTACAAGTTGCAGCAGAGAATTAACTGTTTGATTTGCGAGAAGCCAAGAAGATTTTTCGGCACTTAGAGGGAGAAAAAAAAATTATTTTATTTTTAGTTCATGTCTTAACCCCCCACCCCCACCCCCACCCCAAACTGGGACCTAACTGCAACATTTCCCCCCATCCAGGTCAAAGGTGCTCATTGGAAAGTCCAAATGCGAGGCCCTCGGGCTTGCTGGAAGGGTCTGTAGTTTGGAGCCTGGGAGCATGCTCTGTTGTAGAAACCTCTCCGTGTCATCTCTCCTAATTTGTGCACTTAATTGACAGCTTGTTAACAGTTCATTAGGAACACTGAAAACCATGTGGCAAAAACAGATCTATCTAGCAGAGAGGATGTGGTCCCTTCTTCTGAACCACTGTTTATTAAATTTCACCAGAAACAAGATAGCATGGCAGAAACAACCCACTGCCTTGTTTCAAAGCAACTTTCTGTCCATCCCTGCTAAACTCTTCAGTTCCTGGGACACTGGGTTGTTTCCTGGCTGGGGCTTTGTTCTAACGGACTGGGACCCTGTGGGCCTGTGATGGGTACATAGGCAAAGGTTCCTAGGACAGCAAAGGGAGGAATCACTCATCTGTGAATACACTTTTAAAGGCTCTAGGGATTACACGGCCCCTCTGATCTCCCCACCTCCCACTCACCACTCCTCTGGGTCTCTGGAGACTTTAAATATTGTCTTTGTGGAGGCTGCTGGTAAGAACAATTATAAGCCAAAATTCTTTCTTGTAATCCTCCCTGATCCTACTAGGGAAAGTTAGTTGCCCCTTCATCTTTGTGCCCATAACACTTTACATTTCCTTCTGTTATATATCCCATTGTGTTATTGCTACACAGGTGTTCCTCTTGCTCTGAGCATCTATGAACTTGTGTTATTTCCATCTCTGGATCCCTGGAGTTGAATTGTTGGAATGATTGCTTTTAGGTCACCTTAAAGCATTCCATTCTTGACCACTCCCTGACCACCATCACCACCTGCCTCACCTCATTCCAAGCCACCTAGAGGAATTATATTAGACTAGTGGAATAGTCTTCAGGCCAGGGCTGTGTGTTAAAATAGGTTGGCTTCTTCCAAATAAATTCAGTCTGATTTCATTGCATCAAATATTTGCTGAATTCCTACCGTGTTCTAGGACTTGGGTTCATCGTGGTGAACAGAACAGACACAGTTCCTACCCATATGGATGTCACTGATTATTAATTACAGTAATTGCTATAGATTATAAACTTAGGAGGAACATCCCGTCTTTCAAATGAATGTGATATTTTAAAGTCTTCTGAAGCATAAATACACTAAAGGATACGTTAGTGTCAAGAATTATTCTTTTTCAAAGTGCATCCCTTGCTTCCTACTTTTGGGCTTCCCCTCACCCCTGCTTATATGCATGATGTCTTCTTGTCACCAGAAGGAACGAGCACAGCAAGCTCTGAGCTTGAGGAAAAAAATTATTTGAAGAGCCCATCACAGAAATTTGACATCACAGGCTTCCTTAAATCTTTTTACTAGTTGTTGAAAGATGTGCTAGCCTCGTGCTTGCACAGGCTTACTTGTGTAATCTTAGGGTACTAGCTGATAACACCTGAGCTTTGTTCATAAAAACTTTCTGTAGTTTTTAACCATTGTGAGGCATTTATGTCTTTAATATCCCTGGATTATATTCAGGATTTCAATAGAGCACTCTGGAGAAAACCCATCCAGAATGGGGGCTTGCTTTCTTAAAAGCTTTGTGCCAGGGAGATTTTTCTCCATCTAAAGAAGTCCAGGAGTTATGAGAGTCCTCTAGGAGGGACTGAAATAAATTCAGTGAGACATAGTTGAAGCTATGAGAGAATTCAGCAGTTCTCCAGGTGAATCCCCACACATCAGGCAAGATGAAGTAACAACCTTGGACACATCATGTTGATTGTAGTGGAGGTTTGTCAGGGGCCTTTCCAGTGTCTACCTTCGGCTTCTCACGTGGAGGGACCTTGATTTTTCCTGTGGGGACTTCACGCCCCCCACCCCCCATGCTCAGTGTACAGTTCGGGTGGGATGAACCCCGCCTCTAGCTCCTGGGATGGGCTCTGATTGGCCAGTGGGGAAAGCCAGGGATCATTTGCAGTTCTTGGTTCAGACATGGCCATGTGATCCGCTTCTGGCCAATGGCAGACGGTGAATCCGAGGGTTTGTGGGGAGCTAATGAAGAGGTGGTTTGGTCACTACAGCTGAAGTCAGTTTGAGACCTCAGGTGGTTTCCTGGAGCTGCGGGCGACCACTAAGTGGAATTTGAAGATTGTGTCAGTGTGGAGGATAGCGGAGTGGACAGACTGAAATCGGCCTTGGTGAAAATGATGCCGCCTGCGCTGTTTTAGCTCGCTCTCCCTGGGACTCCTTCCTTACGTGGACGGATAAAGCACTCGTGCCCTTCGCCTGGTTTTGGCTTGAGTTAGTTTGAATGGGTTTTTCTGTCACTTGGAACTGAAGTGTTCCTGATCGCTGACTTTACTAATACCTAAAGTCGTATGTATTAGAATCAATTGGCCAGAGGTCAATAATAGAGTGAAATTTAGCCAAAGACAGCAATTGTGAAAGCTTTGGGGGTAGGATCGCTCAGCTGTGGAAGTATCAACAGGCTCTTTTTACCCCTTGTAAAAAGTAGCCATAGCAGGAATCCCAAGGAGGGTGATGCTGTCAGGGGTTGGGCAGTCTGGGGTGCTAACGGTGCCCGGCACTGGCCGTGGTCCACTTTTTTGGGTCTGTTCCACCGCCTGGAATAGAGCAGTGCAGCCTTAAAGGGCAGCCTAAGGAAATTCACCCTGGAGAGTCCTGGGCCACCATCCCTGGGTTAAGGGGGGAGACAGATTCTGAGTCTGAACATCACTTTGTGTTATGGAGAGAGTGGGAGGGAATAACTTTCAGCTCCACTGGACTGTAGCCTCTAGAGCTGCACTGCCCAGTAAGGTGGCCAGTAACCACCAGTGACCCCTGAGGAACGTGGCTAGTCTGAATTGAGATGAGCTTGTAAATGTAAAATATATGGGGGACTTTGAAGACATAGTATGAAGAAAACTAAACGATCTCCCTCATAATCGTTGGTATTAATTACATGTTGAAACCATAATGTTTTGATATATTGGGTTAAATAAAATAAACTTCACATTAATTTCACTCATTTCTTTTTACTTTTATTAATGTGGCTACTAATGTGGAAAATTTAACTTTACCTACGTGGGTCACGTTCTGTTTCTGTTGGGACAGTGCCTCTCTCCTGAGGTCTGAGACATTTCATTTGCTTCGTATGCCGGAGAGAGTTCTCCGTGTTGTTTTTAAGTGAATTATCATGACTTAAAGCTGCCTTTGAGAGCGGCCGTCAGCAAACGCTCGCAGCCTGTATTTCTACTTTGTTGGTGTCCTTTCTGTAGATATATCCTGATGTGGTGATGTCCTGAGTAAGGTCACACACCTGAGAGTAAAAGGCGAAGTCACCACTGAAGAATGAGACCATCCCAGCGTGGAAAGAGGAGGCCTCAGATGGGAAAGAAGCCTTGGAAGCTACAGGAGGGAGCCCATCTCTTTGGATCTAGACCAAGAGGGTTCTAGATATGCCTGAAGACGCTTCTGGGGAAGGGATAGGGAATGTGGCTTCTGCCACACAAAGGCAGGCTGGAAGCAGGTGGGGAAGGGGTTTAAGGGACACAGTTGGCAGTGAGACAAAGCTGACCCTCCTAGTCCAGACTCTGGCTGTGTTACTCTGTGGTATTGTCCTTGAGCAAAGCCTGATCTACATGCTGTTCTCTGGTCTCCATTGCGTTGGGGCCAGTGGTCAGGCCTGGGGTGAGCCATAGCGGTCGCCGCAGCAGAGCTGAGTGAGATGTCCACAGTAGGAGAAGCCCGAGACGGGCTGCCCCTCTGGAGTGTGGGCATGCTTGCTCCATGGATGACATCCGAAAAGCAGGTCTGATGCTTGTGGGAGTTATCTTTCAAGCAACACACTCTGAGATAATGTCTGGTAGGACTGTCCCAGTGAAACCAAAAAGTGATCCAGTGGTGAGGAAAGATGTCCCCCAGCATGTACTTGCTCAGGCTGCTTCGCTGATTTCAAATGAGGATGATGAGGGGGCAAATTCAGAATTCTGTGTGGCTTGGTATAGACTGCTGATCAAGGTTGGAATTGTAGTTGAGCTCAAGCAGGTGCTTCACTCCCTGGGTTATCTGAATTGGCCTCCTTTAAAGTTTGGTATAGACAAGCAAGTGACCCAAGTCACCACATATTCCTGGGAGCTGCAAAGCTAAGGAGTTCCTTATATTCTACTCCCAAAAGAGAAATCAGATTTGAATCCTTTTTCTGGCTTCTCTACAACCCCAAAGGAGCTCAAGTGGGCTAATGACACAGGAATGATCTTTTAGGGAGAAATGATTTGGACAAAGTTATTGATACTTATCAAGGTCTTATAAATTTTCTGATTGCCAGCATTGGCCATTCCCACAATTTTCCATGGTGGAGGCTGGGGAGTGATAGGTTTTAGTTGTTTGGGGGCTCTAGGGAAATTAATACCAGCTATTTAAAAGTAGTTTTCGAGATTAGACATTTTCTGCAAATTATTCGTAGAGTAAACAGTGTAGCTTATTAGGAAAATCAGTATGAAGGTAGCAGCACCAAATGGCACCAGAAGTTCAGAAATTCTGGGTGAGAGGCTGGTGTTTACTTTTCAAGGAGGGCTGTTGAAACTTGCAGCTTTCAGGTTCACTGGTACATTCACGGAATCAAGATCTTTAAGGTTGACACTAAGAAAGATTGACAGTTTAATAAGGAATTGGCATTGATTCTCAAGATCAAATCGAGTGCTGCTGTCATTTT
Organism: Zalophus californianus; assembly: GCF_009762305.2. Classification (NCBI taxonomy): domain Eukaryota; kingdom Metazoa; phylum Chordata; class Mammalia; order Carnivora; family Otariidae; genus Zalophus; species Zalophus californianus. The sequence goes on along the minus strand of NC_045605.1, from coordinate 84,850,498 downwards.
TTATCGATGCCAAAAGACCTACAATCAGCCCTATGGCCCACATTCATTTTAGAGTTCCATTCTTCCCTTGCCAAAGACTGTCCATCTGCCTTGATTTGGTGTTTCAGCTTCTGTCCTTTTCTCATTCAGTCTGTCAGTTTCTAGCTTTATAACTGGGTGGGCGCTCCTCCATCTCCACCGAATCCCACTGAGAGATCTCAATGACGTTACTTTCTGGAATAAATGACCTTGTTTTCTGATCTTCGACTTACAGCCTCAGAATGTTAACCTACTTCTATAAACAGATACTGTCTTGATTTCATCCCCCCCCCCTTTTTTTAAGTGTTTATTTGAGAGAGAGTGCACGCACAAGCAGGGGAAGCAGCCGGCAGAGGGAGAGGGAAAAAAGCAGGCTCCTCGCTCTGGGGCTCGATCCCAGGACCCCGGGATCATGACTTGAGCCGAAGGCAGACGCTTCACTGACTGAGCCACCCGGGCGCCCCTGTCTTGATTTTATCCTGATGACATCTTCTCTTTTCCTCAGAGTGTGGGGTCTGGTGCCAAGCCCAGTGCCTCTAAGAAGAATCTCCCCTACTTCCTGGTCTTGGTTGCTATGGAGTATCTGTTTTTTTCTGAAATCTCAAGCATTGAGCATGCTTTCCAGGATGCAGGACTTGGTAATCTTGGTCCGCTTTTAGCAGTAGCCCCAGAATTTCAGCACTTGTATTTGTTTGTTTTTCAAGGAAATATCGTATTATCCTTTGCCTTCCACTCTTCACAGTTTCTGCCTGTCACGTGGCTAGTTAACAAGTGAACAGAATTGGGAGGGGCACCTGGGTGGCTCAGTCAGTGAAGCGGGTGACTCTTAATTTTGGTTCAGATTATGATCTCAGGGTCGTCAGATCAAGCCCTGCTTTGGGCTCTGCATTGGGCATGGAGCCTGCTTAAGATTCTCTCTCTGTCCCTCTCAAAAAAAAAAAAAAAAATGGGAAAGGTTTGCTCTGTAGAGGGGCTTCACTTTTCACTCTTCTTTGTCCTTGATGATGCTCCCATCTTCCCTAAATCCTTACCTTCTTTGTGGTGGAATTGTCAAACTATATATACCAGTTTTTGAGAACTATAGATTGGGGACAAATTCTGCACTTTTCTCAGTGATTCTCTTCATGCATACCGTGAGAATGGTTTAGTATGTATTCAGATACTTAGTTGTCTAGTGTAATGGAATTGATTGGACTCCACACTTGTTCAGTTACTAGTTAGTTACATGACTTGATTTGAACTAGTTACATTGTCTTCCTGAGCCTCACTTTCCAGGACTATAAAATAAGGATAGTGGTATTTACCTCATGGAATTATTCTGAGGCTTACATTAGCTATATACTACCAAATACCTGGGAAAAGTGAAGTGATCGATAAAATTAGATGTTCTCACCTGTTTTCTTAATGCTGTATTCATAAGAAGTTCTAAGGTGAAATGTAATTACATAATGATTTAAAAAGACTCCAGACAGTCTTTAGAGAAAGAATTATTTTGTGAAATCTGCAAACTTTTGAATAAAATGAAAAAGAGACTAGATATTTTTAGATATTTTTATGAACTTTACAAAACACTTTGGATTGAGCTGCACTTGTGTAAATTAAAATTTTAAATCAAAGTAAAATTAGAAATGGAATTTTTAGGAAATTTTCATATGTATAGACAAAAAGCCAAACTATATACCATTTTGCAAGTTTGAAATTTTTAAAAGACCTATGCTTGCTCAAAATTGGCCAGAATTGTGGCTTTGGAATGCTAAGGTTCACTCCAGATGTTATCTGTACATTTTCATTGCATATGAAAAACAAGGGCTAGTTGATAAAAAACTTCTGTTCACAAAAGAAAAAAATCTCATGAAACCATCTTTTCCTGTATAGTACTGGCCTACGTTGTACAAGAGAGTCACCCACAGACCCTGTCATCCATGAACTCAGCCACTCTGCACGTGTCTGTATGTGGTATAATTTCAGGCAAACGTACCCCGGTTGTGAAGGGATGAGGCAGGGGCTGGCCTTTTGCTCTCCATGACTTGACTGAGATGCTTCAAGAAGGTTCATCCATTCTACCAAGGGGCAGTTTTTATGGGGCTTGAAATAGATACTTTTGGGAAGACTTGTTTACAAAAGAGAATACAAAACCTACAAATATGAAATTAGATCCAGGGCCTGAAAGGGACCCCAGTGAGTGAAGGGGCCTGAAGCTAAGGCTTCAGGAGCCTCCTGTAAGGTGATCTCAACAAGATCAGTATGAAATGTGGAAGGAGCTGGAATCCTAGACACTGATGGGGAAGCTCAGTTTAAGGCTGGTAATGGTTGTCCCTAATCTCCAGTGGCTGAGCATTTGTCAGAAAACTGGGAATTGCAAAAGATGAATTTGAGAATGAACACCAAGATGTTTTCTAATTATAATTTTGTGTTTCATTACACTGTGCAAAATGTCAATGCTAAAATCATTTTTAAGCTAATAAAAACACCAAGAACTACTACATAATTTCTTTTCTATATGTAATTTATCAAACCTCCATAGAAGCATTATAGTGCCATATGTGGTCTTTTAAAATAACTTGCAAACTACATGTAACATAAATGGAGATTTTCACTAGCGATCGTGACTTGGAGGCCCATTGTGATTTCTTAGCTATTGGAAATATTTTTGTAGAGGGTGAAGCATAATTGTTCCTGTGAGTTCTTTTAGTAGCATAAATATCAGAAGGATGATTTTGAAATTTCTTATCATAAATAAAAATCTTAAAAAAATGCTTCTTTAAAAAAAAAAGGGGGGAGCCTGGGTGGCTCGGTCAGGGTCAGTTAAGCGTTTGCCTTCAGCTCAGGTCATGATCTCAGGGTTCTGGATGGAGCCGCATGCCAGGCTCCCTGCTCAACGGGGAGTCTGCTTCTCCCTCTCCCTCTCCCCCTCCTCCCCACTCGTTCTCACCCTCTCTCTCAAAAAAATAAATAAATAAAAATATTTTAAAAATGTTTAAAAAGAAATTTCTTTTCAGACTCAGGATGGAACTTTATTATTTGACTATTTTAATCTTCATGCTTATATTGGTACGCCAACTATCATCGAAGTCTTTCATCTGTTTTAATAATGTAAGTGGTATATTTCCCTTTTTAAACATCCCTTGAATATAACCCTATGGATTCTAGAGTCTGAAGATTCAGGTTTATTTTGGGCACCATCCTAGGATTTTAGGAATAGCATTCATTTTTATCTTTTAAATATTTTCTTGGTGGAACATTTTGCTACATGCCCCCGAAACAGTTAATTTGGACCTCAGGGGCATCACAAGGCCGTGTTTTCAGAGAACTGCAAAGTCAGGTTGCCCCCTTTGCTCTTTTCCTTTGACGTCTCTTCTTCTGGCGATTTCTTGCCTGGATTCTATGGAACAGCAGCTTGTTCCAACCACCCCCCACTCTCCTGTTTTGCTCGCAGGCAGCCTGCTTACAACCATTGTGATGTACAATTAGCACTGAAGTACATGCAGATAATAAGAGAATCATTATAAAAGCACTAAACAGAGCAAATAACATTTCAGGCTGGATTTAATCCCAAATACCTGGCCCTCTAATGCAGGGAGGTACAGAAACCCAGAAGCCCAGTAAGATCACACTCCGGTTGGCTGTGGAGGGTTGGGATTGTATGTAAATATGTATACACACACACACACACACACACACACACACACACACACGCACGCACTGCAATGGTCGAATTCAGACATTAATCAGGACTGCATGCAGAGTGGGTAAATATTGTAAATTCGAAGCTAAAAAGAACCAGGAAAAAAAGGTAAGCCTTTAGGTTTAACGTAGCATTAAACCAGTTCTTCTGGCCTGAGGATGACGAGAGACGCATTCAGATTAGATGGAAGGAGTGCGATCTGAAGAGAAACCAGAGTGAAGCCTTCGTGAGGGTGGGACCCTGGGGTCTTGGACAGACTTTAAGCCAGGGAGCTGAGCTACCACTTTGACCTTGGCCTGGCTGTTGACATCTCTGTGCCTCAGTTTCCTCTTAAAAATATAAATAAAAATACTCGCTTGCATTGCTGAACAACTTCTACCAAGCGACCTGAGATGATTTTTCCTGATGAATCAGAATCCACCAGGGGGTGGCTTCCTGAGGGTGAGATGCTGTTGCTTCTTTTCTAAATAATTTCATTTAAATCACAATAGTAGCTGAGAGTCAAGTGCTTACTCTGGAGTGGGACTGAGGTTTGGAAAGGTGAAGTCACTTTCCCAAGTTCACAGCCACACGGAGCCTAGGTTTGAACCTGTTCAATTTGATTCTGATTCTGATTTAAGGATACTCCTGGAGCTTCCCAACCAGGTCTCTTCCTTCCCTCTGGGCTTTCTTGAGGCTGTCATCAAAGGAGGGGCGTTTGGATGGGTCCTGGAGCCCCACTGGAGTACTTTAGCCTCTCCCTCCCCTTTCCATCTATGTGGTCTAGATGGGTGGTAAGCCCGTGCTTGGAGAACACTCACAACAGGATAATGCAGAACAGTTCTGTGTGCTTGGACGAGAGGACTGAGTTTGTCCATGTAAATCCAAGCACCTTGTTTTCCCAGAGACCCAGGAATACTTAAAGTCTGCAGGGCAGTGCTAGGGGCTGATGCATAATAAATAGATCTTAGTCCTTCTCTCTTCTGGTACACTTTATAAGGCAGTGTGCAGAGCTGAGAGCTGATGATTTATTAATTACATTTTCCAGATGGAATGGCAGCCTAAGGGGTGATTTTCTACCTAAAATAGACACTGAAAATGCAGAGATGTGCTCAAGATCTAGTAACCGACCTTAATATTTTCATCTTTGCAACTAAACCTGTAAAGACTGCCAAATTGGAGGCAACTGTTCCTTTTTCTGAAAGGTTGGTTTCTTACTGAGGAGAAAATAGTTCTTTATGAATAATCTCCAGCCTCAAACCTTCGATTTTTACCAAATCAATCACAAGTCTGAATTATATTAACAACTTACTATTGCATTTATATCACAAGGTCTTTCTGGTTTAATTTTTAACAGAGCTCAAAGACAGTGAGATGAGCATAGAGTCCTTCACTTTGGTAGAGAAATTATTTGAAAGTCTGCATGATATTGGTAACTTAAGTGCACCCAGCGTCATTTTTGCCCAGCTTTTTTAGACTGTAAGTTGGATCTGACTTCAGCGCACTGTGTATTTACACCCAAAGTCAATGAAGCTATTTTGCAAAGCCTGTGTGTGTGTGTGTGTTTTGCATCCTTTCTAATCTCCTGATAAAGCTTCTGAGCCTCAGAAAACAAATCACTGGCCTCCAGAGATTGCTGGAAGTTATTATTTTTGTTTGCTCAACGTGAAGATAGCTAATCCTCCAACACATCGCATTGTGTGTGTTTTTTCTCCTCATGGCATTTGGGTATTAGTCTTCAGCACGGTATACACTTATTTCCTCTTTTTCCAGTTTCCGTGGTGTGCGTTTAAATAGTAGAAGGGGATTTACTGTTGATTAGGAAGGAAAATAGAGGGAGAAAAGTTCTTATTATATAAAACGATTCTTTGCTTGCAGCAAGAGGATTCTCTCTGGGGCTTCATTGGGAAAAAAACAAACAGGAGGTAAATGTCCTAGATGTTTACAGATTAAACATTCCATAACTGGCTCAGAATCAGCCTTTCCTGACTCTCGAGGTGGCTAATTGCTGGAGCATCCAAACCGTTAGAGCGACTTCATTTTCCCCGGGGATCGACACTCACAACAGGATAATGCTTACCCTGATGGAAGTGTCACAGTGGGGACCCAGCATAATTTGCTGATATGATATCAAAAATAGCATTAAGGTAATTACATTTTGCACTTGTAATATTTCACAGGCAATAATACAGTAGAAAATTGCACCTTTTTTTTTTTTTTTTTTTTTTTTTGGTAACCAGGTCATTTAAAACTTTAGCTGCAATGAAGCTGACATATTTGATGGGTTGTTGTTTCTTAAATGTGTGCTCAATTTATAAATGCATAAATGCAGTCATTTCTCCAACCATTTGACTGGGATTAAAAGAACTGAAAGTAGTAAATGGGAACTGTTTCAATGGGTATCATAAGAGATGTCTTTTTAATTGTAGTAGCAGAGAAATGAGAAAATATAAGAACCTCCTTTGCCAAGGACAGTTAGGTATAGCAGAAATGCTGCCTGAAGAGGCCAAAGACATGGGATCCAGGCTCTCTTCCCCTATCCTTGCTGTGTGACCTTGGGCAAGTTCTTGAACCTCTCTGAGCTATTGCTTCAAACAGTAGTGCTGGATGGACTGGTCTTTTGCAGACCATATAAACTGTAATATCTATGATTCCAGAAAGAATTAAAAAATTTTTCAATTTATTTATTGATTTTTTTAAAATTGCAAAACATTTTCAGGGGTTTTATTTTACCACAGAGGTAAATTTTCTTTTTGCCAAGTGAGTATCACAGCCTTCTCAATATTGGGGCTCACACTGTGTTTTCTTCAGACTGTTGAAATTTTGGCAGTGGCTTCAGGTGAAAAATGGTTACTGATTTAACTTCACTGAAGAAAACTTCATCCTTCTGTTGTTCCAGGTGCACTTAGTGAGGAGTCTCAAATGCTGCCACTTTCTTAAACCACTCTTGTCACTACTTTCTCATCTAGGCATTTATATGGCAAATCTTTGGGGTGCCTGGCTGGCTCAGTTGGTGGAGCATGTGACTCTTGATCTTGGGGTTGTGAGTTCGAGGCCTATGCTGGTGTAGCGATTACTTAAAAATAGATAAAGGAATTAACTTAAAAATATATATAGTTTCATTATTTGGCAAATCTTTATTGAGCAACTATTGTGTGCTGACACTGTGTTAGGCTCTGAGCATACAGTAGTGAACGGAATATAGCCACTGCCCTCCTGCAGCTTAATCACAACAGGATATATATATGTGTATATATATATATATATATATATATATATATATATCTCCATTTTTTTTACAACAGGATATTTTTAATTACAAGAAACAGAAATCCACTCATTAAAGCTAATTAAGGGAGTTTCTCAGAAGGCATCCCCTACAAGCCCAGGGCAGGAAGTAGAACTTGTTGTTACAGAGACTGGAGCAAAGCACCTGATACGTTCAGAGCCCAGGCAACATCATCCTCTTTCCTTCTCCCTGGAGCTACGTGTCTCTCATCACTGCTGCTCATTTCCTTCATTCTTGTCTTTGCAGACCACAGGTGTCTGCCCACATTCATCCACTTGCACAGAAGATTCACTGCTAGCTCACGTGACAACTTTGTGCAAATCAGGAGAAAGTGCCCCTCTCTGGGCACACGGCGTAGCAAGCTGAGTTTGGGGCTCACTTGGCCCCCAGTCGGGTGCTGTGGTGTATTTGGCCCTATGTCCACATGGCCTTATCTTAGTGAACCCAGCATGATGTCTTCAGCTCCCAATTCCAGATGACCTTCTAGCTAGGTTCTCCACAGGTCAATGACCATGTCTTCATGACCCAAACTCAGTTTCCTCAGAGAGAGAAGTTAGTTGCCCAGGTGTCCCATGAAGACAATCAAATGTGTCCAGAGTGAGTGGGAAGCAGACCCATGATAAATAGGGTTCTGGGGGGCGATGCTGTACATCTCTGGGAAACACCTCTGCCTGGGCTAGATGTTCCTTACAGGGGAAACACTGTCAGGGACATGTGACATCTGAATCAGATAAAGCTGTGTGGCATGCTACAGGGACCCAAGCCTTGGTCTTGCCCCTAAATCCCTCAGACCCAGTGGCTTTGGAAGAGCACGATGTTGGATGACAAAGACAGCTGTTCTCCATCCAGTGTCAGAAGACCTTAGGGTCTGCTGTGCAAAGAGGCCCAGAAGGTCACTATATGATGGTAAAGGGGTCAATCCTTTCCACACTCAGCTCCTAATATCTCGTCTGAGATGGAGACCCCTGCCTTGGGCATTTCATTTTCTACAGCAGTTCTCGGGAGATCACCAAGACACAAGGAAGAGGGAACATATGTCACAGGGGAGGAATCTGTGCTTCTTGAAATGCAATTCTCAAAAATCTTCACCCTGAACCCCTTGTATCTTATAAACGGAGAAGCTTCTGCAGAAGGTGCAGGCATTCATCATGGGTATTTTTTTTATACCTGCCAGCTACATGCTGTTTCAATGGAGATCTATTGAAAGGCCTATTTTGGCTGCTAAAAAGTAACTGAGAAGATTCTGTCTAGGAGGTAGGATCTCGTTATACCATGAGTGGTGTCAGAGCATATTGCACGATATCTGGTATTTTTATCCAAAAATAAATAAATGAAAAGGGCGAAAAAAATAGTTGATTTAGGTAGACTCGCCCATTAGGAAGTTGGCCTGGATCAGGGGGGCTCAGTGAGTTGTTTATGCTTTGGCCCAGTAACTCTCTCCAAATCTGTAGTGATGAGAGAGAAAATATTAAAGTAGAAAACCAAAAAGGTATAAAAGGCTAGGCGCAGAAATAAAATAATTATGTGGACAAGAAATGCAACATGAATGGGACTGAGTCCTTGGACTTGTTGCCTATGGGTCTGGAAGTCAACAAGGGTGATGAAGAGGTCCACTTGTGAGAAGTAAAAAGGATGAATGTTGTTCACTGGACCACGTTCAGGGCTGCTTGAAGCTGGGAGCTAGGGTGCAGCTCTTTGTGGAAGGGGCTAAAAGTGCTGACCACTGCCTGGGGCTGCATGAGTGCTTCTCACCTTCAGTGCTATTAACACTTTGGACCAGATAATTCTTTATAGTAGGGTTATTCTGTACACAGTAGGATGTTTAGCAACATCCTTGGCCTTGACCCACCAGATGCTAGTAATAGCAAACACCCACCTCCTGTTGTGACAACCAGAAATGCTCCAGACATTGCTAAATATGCCCTAGGTGGGAAATCAGCCCTGGTTGAAATCACTGGGCTATAAAAATGATAGAGGTTGGAGAACACAGAGTCTCCCAAGTAAGAACTTAACCAAATTGCCCACTGCCTCATGACTGAATCGATGTTTCCCCAATAATACATGGGACAGGAGCCCTGAAATACTATTAAAAGATCTGATTGGGGTAGCCTATATGGAGGTAATTGCAAAGCTGTCAGACAAGAGGAGTTGAGCAAACAATGAAAGGCAATCAATCAGTAACAATTTAGAAATATTGGAAATAAAATATAATCACTGAATAAAAAAAGTAATAGGATAAGGTCTAGATTATACACAGTTGAAGAAAGAATTCGTGAATTGGAAGACAGCACTGAGGAGATAATTTAGAATGTGGCACTAGCAGGAAACATTTTAATAAAACAAAACAGTAAGCTTTTAAAAAAAGTTAACAGACATGAAGGATAGATCAAGGACTACAACATAGGAAATGGCACAGAAATAGTATCTGAAAAGAAACTGAAGACATGACCTCCTCAGGTTCAAAGTGCATGCAAAAGTCCAAGCAGTAAATATAAAGAAAAACTCATATCTAGACACATCATAGTAAAACTGCAATACACAAAGTATAATTTCTTATAAGCAATAATAAAGGCCAGCAGACCTTGAAGTAATATGTTCAAAGGGACAATAACTGTCAATCTAGAATTTTGCTACCCCATGAAACCATTATTCTAAAGCAGGGGTCTGCAAATTTTTTTCTGAAAAGTCCAGATAGTAAATATCTCAGGTTTCAGGGCCACATTCTAAAACCTGTGTCACATTTGGGAAGAAGATAGAACTACTGAGTAATTTGAGACTTTGTTGTACAAATATACAGTTAAGTGGGCAGGTTAAAATATTAAGGATAACCATTACAAGAATAGCAATACAATCTATTGCTTTTAAACCAACTGAATAAACAAGAAGAATTATTAAAAATTTTGTCAATCTAAAAGAAGCCAGAGAAAGAGAGAAGATAAGAAGCCAGGAAAATGGATTAACTAATGAGAAAATATGAAGGCAGAGACCATTCAGTAATCACAAGAAATGTAACTAACCCATTAAATGACAAAGACTATCAGACTTGACCAAAACTAAGTAAAAATAAAACACCACAAAGCCCCACATTTTAAAGGATTGTATATCATAAATTTCTTTAGAAGGCAGAGACTTTCAGATGATTCCCATGCCCTGGCTAATGTCCAGTTCCTACAGAAGATTTAATATCTTGGGGTTAGATAAATTCCAGTAGTCCCTTTCCTGAACTGATAGCTCAAAAGTGAGAGAATTGGATTAGAAGATATCTAGGGGCATCTGGGTGGCTCAGTCGTTAAATGTCTGCCTTCAGCTCAGTTCATGATCTCAGGGTCCTGGGATTGAGCCCCACATCCGGCTCCCTGCTCCCCGGGAAGCCTGCTTCTCCCTCTCCTGCTCCCCCTGCTTGTGTTCCCTCTCTCTGTGTGTCTCTCTCTGTCAAATAAATAATAAAATATCAAAAAAAAAAAAAAGATACCTAAGTTCTTTTCAGCTCAAAAGTTCCAAGATTTAATGCTTTCCCAATGTGGCATCTTTGTGGCCAGAGCTTTATGCTGGCATTCTGGAAAATCAAAACACTGGGTACTCCTGTCCACTGTGATGGAGTCTGGCCTTGTCACTTGGCCATTTAACATTTTGATTGCAGTCTCAATTCCATGTTGTCACAAGTCTATGGTAAGGAGCCTTTTGCAGAAGGACAGATTCTTGTTATTACCATACGCTTATAGGCAGCATGGAGATTGACTTGTGAGAGGCAGGAGAGGGCTTTTTACTCCTAATATGTTATGAAAGTTTGATCAGAGTGGGAATTTTCTGTCATGGGTGATTAGAATCTGCTCAGATTAATATTCACTTTCCCTAATTCAGTATGAAAAGTGCCAACATAAGAACACTTTGCTATGAGATGGAGAGAGAATGCAGAATGATGCTGATCACAAGGTCTAGTGTCTCCTTTCTGAAAAATGAAAGCCTTCCCCAACCCCCTGTTTATTCTTTTTTTTTAACATTTATTTTTTAAAAAGATTTTATTTATTTCTTTGAGAGAGAGAGTGAGCAAGAGAGAGAGAGGCACATCAGTAAGTGTAGAGGGAGAGGGAGAAGCAGGCTTCCCTGCTGAGCAGGGAGCCTGATACAAGACTTGATCCTGGGACTCTGGGATCATGACCTGAGCCAAAGGCAGACACTTAACGACTGAGCCACCCAGGCACCCCCGCCCCGTTTATTCTTTTTTAGAAAAGCTTAGCCTCCTTTTTTTAATATTAGATTTTTCTAGCTTTATTGAGATGGAATTGGCATGTAACATTGTAAAACTTGAAGATGTACAGTGCAAGATTTGATATTTGTATATATTGCTAAATGATTATCATAATAAGAGTAGTGAACACATCTATCTCACATAGTTACAATTTTTTATGTGTGGTGAGGACTTTTAAGATCTACAGTCTTAGCAACTTTCAGATATAAGTACTGTAAACTATAGTCACCATTATGTATATTATATCCCCAGAACTTAGTCATCTTATAGAAGTTTGTACCCATTGACCACCTTCACCAATTCCTCCTGCTTCCCTCCCCTGGCAACCATCAATCTGCTCTCTGTTTCTATGAGTTCAGTTTTTTTTTAGATTTCCTATATAGATGAGATCATATAGTATTCGTTTTCTCTGACTGGCTTATTCAGTTCGCATAATGCCCTCATTTGCCTTTGCAAATGGCAAAATTTCCTTCTTTTTATGGCTGAATAATATTCCACTGCATATATATATATACTACATTTTCTCTATCCATTCATTTGTCGAGGGACAAGTTAGATCATCTCCATATCTTTGTTATTGTAAATAATGCTGTAGTGAACATGGGGATGCATTCGTCTTTTCAAGTTAGTTGTCTTAGTTGCCTTTAGATAAATCCTGAAGTGGAGTTGCTGGATCATATAGTAGTTCTATTTTTTTTTTTTTTTTTTTTGAGGAACCTGCATACTGTTTTCCTTAGTGGCTGCACCGATTTGCATTTCCTCCAAAATCACACAAGGGTTTTTCCTCCACATCCTCACCAGCACTTGTTATTTCTTGTCTTTTTGATAATAACCATTCTAACAGGTATGAGGTGATATCTCAGTGTGGTTTTGATTTGCATTTCCCTGATGATTAGTGTTATTGAGCACCTTTTCATGTACCTGTTGGCTATCTATATGCCTTCTTTGGGAAAATGTCTTTTCAGATCCTTTGCCATTTTTTAGTCAATTGTTTGGGTTTTTTTGTTTTGGGTTTTTTTTCTCTTTGTTTTGCTATTGAGTTGTAGGAGTTCTTTATATAATTTGGGTATTAATTCCTTATTAAGTATGTGGTTTGCAAATAATTTCTCCCATTCTCCAGGTTGCCTTTTCATTTTTTTCATTTTTTTCTTTTTTGTTATACAGTAGCTTTTTAGTTTGATGTAGTCCTACTTGTTTATGTTTGCTTTTGTTGCTTGTACTTTTGGTGTCATATCCATGAAATCATTTGGATAAGGATTCCATTGAGATGGCTTTGGGTAGTATGGGCATTGTGATAATATTAACTCTTCTAATTCATGAACACAGTATGTTTTCCCATTTATCTGTGTTTTCTTCAATTTATTTTATCAACGCTTACAATTTTCAGTGTGGATCTTTCACCTTCTTGGTTAAGTTTATTCCTAAGTGTCTTATTGTTTTTGAACTATAGTAAATGAGATCACTTTCCTTATTTCTTTTTCTGATAGTTCCTTGTCAGTTTATACAAACATAACTGATTTTGTATGTTAATTGTTACATCTTGCAACTTTATTGAGTTCCTTTATTATTTCTCATTATTGTTGTTAATCTTTTCCCCTTTTTTCCTATTCTCTATTTCATCTACTTCTGCTCTAATCTTTATTATTTCCCTCCTTCTGCTAATGTAGAGTCTAACTTGTTCTTGTTCTTCTAGTTCTTGAAAGTGTAAAGTTGTTTGAGATCTTTCTTTTTATTTAAACTTCCCTTTTAGAACTGCTTTTGTTGCATCCCACAAATTTTGATATAATGTGTTTTCATTTTCATTTGTCTTAGACTTTTTTTATTTCCCTTCTGATTTCTTCTTTGAGCCATTGGTTGTTCAGAAGTGCGTTTAATTTCTACATATTTGCAAATTTTCGCACTTTCCTTCTGTTATTGAGTTCTAATTTCATACCATGTGGTCAGGAAAGATACTTGATACAGTATTTATCTTCTCGAATTTGATGAAACTTGTTTTGTAGCCAACAATGCAATCTATCCTAAAAGATGTTCCATATATACTTGAAAAGAATGTATATTCTGCTGCTGTTGGATGGAGTGTTCTGTGTATGTTTGTTAGGTCCATTTGGTCTATAGTGTTGTTCAAATCCACTGTTTCTTTATTGATTCTCTGTTTGGATAATCTTTCTATTGTTGAGAGTGGGGTAGCAAAGTCCTCAACTCTTACTAGATTGCTATTTATTTCTCCTTCAGTTCTGTATTTACTTTATATATTTAGCTATACTGATGTTGGATGCATAAATATTTTGAATTGTTATATACTTATATATATGTGTATATATATTCTATATATATAATGACTTTTTTGTCTCTTATCATTTTTAGCTTAAAGTCTATTTTTTCCTGATAAAAGTGTAGGTACTGCTGATTTCTTTTGGTTACCATTTGCTTGAAATATCTTTTTCCATCTTTTCACTCTCAGTCTTTGTATGTCCTTAAAGCTAATGTGAGTCTCTATAGACAGCTTATTACTGGATTTTGTTTTTTTACCCATTCAGCCATTCTATGTCTTTTGATTAGAGAATTTCATCTATGTACTTTTTAAAGTGATTATGAATAGGCAAGAACATACTATTGCCATTTTGTTCATTGTTTTCTGACTGTTTTGTAGTTATTTGCACCTTGCCTTCTCTCTTGCTGCCTTCTTTTGTGGTTTGATGATTTTTGTTGTTGTTGGTGGTGGTGGTGGTGATGATGATGGTGGTATGCTTTAACCTCTTTATCATAATCTTTTGTGTAACTGCTAAAGGTTTTTTTGTTGGTGTTGTCACCATGACACTTACATAAATTATCTTACAACATTCTGTTTTAAGCTGATACCATTTTAACATCCATAGCATACAAAAACTTTATACTTTTACTTCTTCCCCCTCATATTTTAGGTTATTGATGTTACATTTACATCTTTTATATTGTGTATCTGATAACAAGTTATTGTAATTGTTTTTAATATGTTTAATATAGTTTTTTAAATTGTTTTAAAAGATTTTATTTATTTATTTGATAGAAGGAGAGATAGAACACAAGCAGGGGGAGTGGCAGCAGAGGAAGAGGGAGAAGCAGGCTCCCCACTTGATCAGGGAGCCCAGTGCAGGGCTTGATCCCAGGACCCCAGGAACATGACCTGAGCTGAAGGCAGATGTTTAGCCAACTGAGCCACCTAGGCACCCTATGTTTAATATAGTTTTTTAGATACTTTTTTAACTTTTAAAAAACAGTTGTAAGTGGATTATGCATCACCATTACAATATTAGAGAATCTGACTTTGACTATACATTTGCTATTACCAATGAGTTTTACACATTCATGTGTATTATGTTAATTAGCATACTTTTGTTTCAGCTTGAAGAACACCCCTTAGCATTTCTTGTAAGGCAGGTCTAGTGGTGATGAACTCCCTCAGCTTTTGTTTTTTGGGGAAAGTCTTCATCTCTTCATTTCTGAAGGACAGCTTTACCGGTATAGTATTCTTGGTTGACATTTTTTTTTTTTTAGTATCTTAATATTAAAGTATCACCCCACTTTCTCCTGACTTGCAAACTTTCTGTTGAGAAATCTGTTGATAGTCTTATTTCCATTCACAAATTAATAATAATAATAAGAAGAATAGGAATATTGATATGTAACAACCATATAATGAGTACTTACTATGTACCAGTAATGGGACTAAATTATTTACAGCTATTAACTTATTGAATTCCCTCCAACTCCACTCTTATCTCATTTTATGTATGTCAAAACTGAGGCTCAGAGGTGTTGTGGCTTCCCCAAGCTTATTCAGCCAGCAAGCAGCATGTAGGACCCCAGTTCAGCAGGTGGGACTGGGATTTAACCATTGGGAGCCACTGCTGTCCCTTTTATGGACATGAAGTCTGTAGGTGTGTATTTGTTTGTTTTTGAGGATCTTGTAGGCTCTAGACCAGGATTTCTCAATCATGACACTATTGACATTTTGAGCCAGAAAATTCTTTTCTGTGGGGGCTGTCCTGAGCTTTATAGGATGTTTAGCAGCGTCTTTGGCCTTTACACATTAGCTGTCAGAAGCACCTCATCTCACCCTCCCCCCTTTGCAACTCAAGTTGTGAAAACCAAAACTGTCTCCAGAAATTACCAGATGTCCCTGGGTGGCACAGTCTTCTTTGGTTAAGAGCCACTTCTCTAGATCAAGCTCTTCTACCCTCAGCTGGAGTGTCTCACATGGTCCGATGTAAGGCTCACTTCCTTCCTGCTTCTCTCCGTGGATAGGGGCTATTGTTTGCAGAGGTGGGAACAACTCCAAGTTTTATTTCAGTTGAGGGTGGGTTTCCTGAGTCCTGAGCTTTTCTGGTGATAAAGGCATCTGGGCTTCTACTAGTCCAGTAAAAACGAAAGACTTCTTTATGACTGATGGCAGTCACACGGGGTTGTCTGCCCAGCTCCTCCTTCCTAGGAGTTGTTCCACACGTCCACAGTCAGCTATGTGTCTGGCCATAGTGGAGGGCCCAGGGTAGATATCTTACTGCAACCGAGCCAGTCAGTCTGTCTCCGGGAGCGGCACCAGAGTGAATCTCTCCTGGCGGCGAGAGCTGTGACCTGCAAACGTAGCTGCCCTGGTGGGCGTCTTCCTGCCCTGTGCACTGGCAGGTATAGAGAAGTGGTTCTCTCTATTGGTGCTCAGACCAGTTGCTGTGGCATTGCCTGGGAAAGGGTGAAAAATCTGAATTATCAGGCCCCTCCTCAGACCTGCTGATATGGACACTCTGGAGAGGAGCCCAGGAGTCTGCATATTAACAAGTCATCCAGGTGATTCTGACACACACTGAGTTGGTATAGAGGGTGAAAGAGACCAGGGGAATATGATCCATGAAAGAAAGATAGAGCTCCTGTGGATCGGATGACTTCCCAGTTCTCAGTTCCATGCCTCCCGATGCCCAGCGGGCCATTTGCCTTCTGCCTTCTCCTGGCTTTGCTGAGATACTTCTATGTCCTCATAACAAAATATGCCCTGACTTATTTTTTCCCCCCTTAGTCGATTGAAGTCAGTTTCTTTTGCTTGCAGCTAAAAAATCCCTACTCATTCATCTCATAATATGACTATACAGTTCATGTAGAGAGGAAATTATATGGAGCAATATCACTCCAGCTGCTCAGGAAAAGGCTGTAATTTTATCAAGGACTCTTGGAAATATTTAAAATCTCCAGATAAAATACCGGTGTTTTTTTCTTATCATCAAGAGCAAGAATTTGTGTGTGTACCTGTGTGTCTACTTTCAGAAGCTTATCTACTGAAAAAAAACGACCTTTTCCGTCTCTTCTTTCATCTCTCTTTGTAATTTTTATTCATCAGTGCTTAAGGCCTGGTGTTTTTCTTGACTTTTCTCTCACTTCTCTATCCTAGGTTAGCCTATAGTTGAGATAAATCTCAGTCAGCTGACAAGTATTTATTGAATGCCTACAATGGGCCAAGTGTTTGGAGGGTCGGTTGGTCATGGTTCCCAGATAGTCTCCCCTCAAAGAACTGAGTTTTGTAAGTTTTGTAGGAGAGAATGCAGTCTCAACTACATTGTATCTTATAATGCAGTGTTAGAAGTCCAGGATTAGGTTTGTGTACAAGGTTCAGAGGAAACCCAGAAGAAAGAGTGATGAACCTTCAGAGTAGGGAAGTTCTAGGAAAAGGGGAAGGAAGGGTGGTGGTCAGAGAGGGCTTCCTGGAAGAAGTTCCACCTGAATTCAAGACTTGGAAATATGACTAGGTTTCCACCAGGCAGAAAAGACGAGGGAAGGAGGGTGTTTAATTTGTGATTTGAAAGTATCCCAAGGGACCAATTGGATGTTTTGTTTCTCACCCTGTTCTTGATTCTGACCGACTCATACGGCTACTGTATATACTTATAAACACTGAAAATAAGGCAAAGAATTTTCTAGTTTCTTGAGGCCTCTAGAAACTGTCTCCATTATAGCACTGGCAGTTCCTCTTCCTGGACATAATTTATTAACTGGACTTTCAACATGATGTAGCTGAACATAACTGGCCTTTAAAGTCATCCTTGTAAGGAGAATAGACTGTATGTTGGTTTATCTCGACCAGGAGAAAAATAAAAAAAGTATGAAGGGGGAAAAATTCCCTATTAAGTTTTATGATTATAATATGAAAATTCAGTTAATTTCTTTTATCATGGTGAGTCATTAAAGACTGAAGTAGGTTCCCAGCCTTTTGTTTCCAGAGCAGTCCCCTAGAGGCTTAGTGCTCCGTCATCCAAATGGGCCTGATTAAAGCGGGGAACCTCTATCTTCAGATTACTGCCCTCCGTCATTAGCATTACGTTATCTTGCTCTTCAGACTGATTTTTAATTTTTATGCTTGCAATTATAAATGATTTACAGGGACATTCATTGCCCGACCTGTCCTGAGTCATTAAAATCACCTAGGTTGAATGGCCCGATGTGCACCTGAAATTAACCAAATCAGTGACATTATCTTGCTGGATTTTTTTTGGAGGCTTTAGAAATAGAGGAGACTCCTTTCTCCCTCTCAGCTCCTCAGCTCAATGGGAAAATATTTTTAATTGATAAAAGAGGTAATTAGCCAAGGCTAAGAGGTGCACACTAATTGTGCAGTATATCTTGCAGAGTTAGTTTGGCTGTGGTTTCTGGAATAGAGGGGAAGATGACCCAAATATGGATCTGGCTGTAGTCACATGGGGCTAGTTTGAATGAGTTTTATCTGCCTCACTTAAGTTCTGGGGAAGAACTGTGCTGACATTTACTGGGCACCTACTATGTGTCAGAAACAAGAACTCTCACAACACTCATTGGCTCCCTTCACTGTTGTGCTCTGTACTGTTTTGTTACAAGGAATGGAAACTTCACATGGAATGGAGACGGGGATGTCACTCAAGCCGAGGAAAAAGAAGCCAAGGGCAGGCTCTCCCATGCTCTTTTTCTCATGCGGGAGCCATGTCATTGTTCTCATTCTGCTTCTCTTTTTCTTACCTGTTTATCTCAAAGCTCTCTTTTTTCTTGGCTGGCTCCCTCTGCTTATCTCTTTTGTGCTTGGGCCCAAAGAGCTGTGCCAACCCCATTCATTCACCCAGGGCCTTTTGCCTGAAGCACCCACCACTGACTTGGCAACAGCCTTACCCTTCTTAGTTGGAATTCTCTGTGGAACATCAGTGGTTTCTTATCAGCTAGTGATTTTTCTTCCTTTGGGTCAGGAATATGTCCCTGGTCCCCTGTGGCCAGAAGGGACAGAAGTTGTAGGCAAAACCACTAGAATGAGGGTAATGCATCCTTAAAACAGGTGTGATCCTTCTCATTTTCCAGATGAGGAAACTGAGGCTAATTTGTTAAAGGTCATATAGCCAACACGTATCAGAGGCAGGAACTAGGGACAAGTTGGGACTGACTCCAATCTCCTGCTTTCCACTTGATGTGCTGAGTCTGCAACATCCATTTGTTCCACAAGGTGTAAGAACAGGGGAAGTTCAAGAGCCAGGCAGAGCACTGGTTAATTTGGTTAGGGACCCTGTGACCACTTTGGCAGTGTAAGCAACACCACTTCGCCCCTTTTCCTTAGTTCATCCTGTGTCTGTTCAGGGACATTGAAATAGCACATCCTATCCTCCTAAAATTAGAGATGAAAGAGGAGACACCTTGCACACCTTGAACTTTGGGAACAGCCCAAAGAAAATCTGGTTGGAGGGTCACAAAAGATATTTGTGGGGCTCTGATGGTGACACTTGATAAGGAAGGGGACCAGAAATCACACTTTCCTCACTGCCAAAGGATGGAGACCTGTACCTCCATTTACCCGCTCTGACATGGACTAGCTGGGTGACATTGGGCAATTACTTCACCTTCTGATCCTCTGTTTCCTCATCTGTAAAATGAAGCTAATGTAGTTACAAAAACTAGATGAGGCAGTGTGTGCACCGACAAGAACTGCCTCTCACACATAGTCATCCTGTGATTGTTAACTCTTCCCTCCTCGCTGTCTTGTCGAGACACTAAGGCCCTGGCCTCTTAATAATTATTGCCTTGATATTAGCCATTGCTCTGGGTCTGAGAATCCCCTGGAAAGTTCTGCTAATCAAGGGCCTTCAGCCTTTATTTATCCAGCATCCCTTTCCTCCTTGGAAGGGGTGAGAAGTGCTCCTTTCTTCCATGGGGTTCTGGAAGAGCTGCCAATTCAGTACCACACGGGTGGTCATGACACCCATCTGCCTGGCCCCGCTGATTGGACCAGAGATGGGCGCATAACTGGACGTGGACCAACGGGAGTTTATATTCAGATGTCGGCAGGCTGGAGCTCGCTCCCTTTTGGGTAAGTGTGGAGCTGGGACGATATGGCCTTGCTGTAGGATGACATGTCCGAAGGAGCAAACAGAAGCAGGGTCAGATAGGAAAGCAGGACAGGGCTAATTCCTGAGAACATTGCTTCAATCCCCAGTGTCCTGAGGCTACTCTTAAACTTCCCAGTTCCATGAGCCAATAAATTCTCTTTTTCTGCTAAAGCCTTTTGAGATGGCTTTCTATCACTTGTAGCTGGAGGAGCTTTGAGGAAAACAGGGCCGCGTTTCTTCTAGTCAGGTGCTTGGGGGAGGTTTGTGTCCCAGTGATAACCTTCCCAGCCAGAGCCTTTTGGCTGTTGGAGTCCACAGAAGGCCCCGTGTAGGACTAGTGCTGCCACGGTGATGTTCTCTTTGCTGTTGCTCATGCTCTTCCAGAGAATAGGCCTGAGTTCTGAGGCCTCCTTCTGCTGTCTTCCTTCCTTACCTCCCGAGCTGTAACATCAGTGCACATGCAACATACCTTACGATCCACCAGCACTGTTTGCAGCCATGGTCCAGCACCTCCTATTAATCTCTGACTGGATACCACTTGAAAAGTATGCTCCATTTCCGATCACAAAACCATTTAATTGGATTATAGATGCTTGCGCTCACAATTTCTTCATCATTACGAACCATCATTGATGAGATGAAATGTGCTTCCGGTTGCAGCACTAGCACTGGAAGCTCCCCATCCCCATCCCTGTGTCCAAATGCTTGCTCTCAGCTGCATCTCACGTCCGTACCTGCCCTTACCTTCTCATGGGCCTGCCGGCCTGCCTGCCTGGCCTTCACCTGGGTATTGACCCATCTGGAATTTCTCCAAGCCTTTTCCAGCCCATTTCCAAACCAACCTTCTTTCACAAATTCCCTACGTTCTTCTGAACCAAATACATGGTTTCTTCGTGAGGCAGTCTCAAGGGATGGACTTTGGAGTCAGATGCACTTATGTTTGGATTTCATTGCTATCCGTCGCTAGTTATGGGACTCTAGACAAGCCTCAGTTTTCTCATCTGTAAAATGGGGATGTATTACGGTGCCCAGGCAGGCCTGAGAGGAGATTCAGATACGTTTGGCTTGTGATGTCTGGGAATGGCTCCCTCCTCCTGGATCCGTCACTCCTCAAGTATTTCCAGGGGAGCCCTACTTCCTCTCTCATTCTCTTCTTCCTGGCTCCTAGGAAATCATTGTCTCCTGCATATCCTCACACCACTTGGACCCCTCAGTCTTATTATTGGAGCTTTCTTCTTTGTGTGCCTGTGTCTTAAGTTGGGTTCTCCTAGAAGCGGACCTTGGAACAAGGGTTGGAGTGTAAGCAGTTTATTTGGGAGGTGATCCTAGGACAAGCAAGTAGAGGAGACACGTGAGGCAGTGAAGTGAAGCGAAGGAAACCAGAGCGGATATGAATGAGGAGGTAACTGCTGTGGGCAGCTGGGGCTGTATCCCAGAGACCCCTGGGAGGTGGTGCAGGACACACTGGAGTGAGGAAGCTAGGCTAGTTCCCCTCTGCCTCCCATCTGTCACTGGCTGAGGGCTGTTGACCCGGGCATTTGGGGCTGCAGCAAGCTCAACCTGGGAAGGCCCTGTGGAAGAGAGTGTCAGCAAGATGCCATGGGCATATTTGGAAACAGTGAGCACTGAGCAGA
The DNA here is from genome assembly GCF_009762305.2 of Zalophus californianus. Taxonomy (NCBI): domain Eukaryota; kingdom Metazoa; phylum Chordata; class Mammalia; order Carnivora; family Otariidae; genus Zalophus; species Zalophus californianus. The sequence goes on along the minus strand of NC_045605.1, from coordinate 84,829,284 downwards.
AATGGGCAGGGCACTGAGGGCATCCACCATGGCCCCCAAAGTGCAGGGTTTGCCCTGTGTTCTCTTCTCTGCCCCCACCCAGTGCTCTCCATGCACCCTGCCACGTGCTTTATGACTTCAGCACCCCTCTGTCTCCCAGCAATTCCCAAAGCTCTGGCCCCAGCTATGCTCTCTTTCTCGGGTTCCACTGCCTACTGAGCCTTTCCACTGTGCTGTTCCATAGGCATCTTGAAGGAAATACTTCCAAAGGCACACTCATCATCCTTTTCTTCCAAGCCCACCCCAAACCAGATCTGCCTTTTATAGTTTCATTCTTTGTGGACAGCATCACTCTATTTCCATTCTCCTAAGCTAGAGATTTCACAGTCATCTTTTTGCAGCAGGCCTGTGATTCATGCTCTTGTCATCAAATTCTCCTTCAGCCTATCCTATGTTTAGCTGCCAGAACTATGTTCATACACGCTGCTCGCAAAATTGTCTATTATCTGTTGTAAAAGACACTCTTGAGCTCTCTGTCTTGCTCTGGTAACCCTTGTAACTTACCCCAAATGCACAAAAATGGGCCCATAGCTGTCATATTATCCCTAAGACTATCTCCATTCTCACCATCAGGGTTCATTGGACAAGCTGCACTGGTCAGATTCTCCTCACCAAAGCTCTCACCATTTACCAATTAATTCAGCATTTTTGGTGCCTCCCTGCCTTGTGCTATCCTCTCTGCCTAGAATGTCTCTTTTTCTAAGCAGAAAACTCCTACATAGCCTTCAGAACCCTGCTTTAGTGTTACCTCCTCTCTGTAGTTTCCCTAACTTCTTTTTTATTCTCTCAAGCCGCAGACACTTTGTATTGCAACTGTTTATAGATTTCTTAGTCTTCAGATGAAAAGCTCTGAGAGGGCATGGGTTGTATTTGCTTATTTATATCCTAGGACATAGCACAGTTGCTAACAGTGACTTTTGTTGAATAAAGAAACATAAAAAATTTACTTGATAAGACTCAATACTTGATATCTAAATAATTAGTGCACTGAGGGCTTTAAAAAATCCTTACCATCTAAGTAGGTGAAATATGTTCCCTGAAAACTTATTTAAAAAGTTATTTTCACTATTAATCAAAATCCAGAATGAATCCTAAACCCAGTACAGACAGATTTAGCAAATATTTCCAAGAGTGGAAACCGAGATAAATGATTCTTCACCATATTTGGTCAGATGTGGAATAGCATTTTTCCATGGTCTAACTTGCACTTTGCCCCGTGTATTCTTTTTAAGGATATACAATGTAGATTACTTGCTAATTATGTTGGATTATCCCTTAATCCTTATACTCCTGGGTGAACACAAGAAATGATGGGTCATGACATCATGTAATAATTCACCTTCTGTTGCTCTCTGGCATTGTCTCTTTCTTTTCCATGTCCCCTGCATCTGTCTCCCACTGATGTATTTGGAAGACATTTGAGCTGGACAGTCCAGCTGAATGAGACATTTTGTTAATGTGGTGCCTTCTCTATAGGTTGCTTTAGAGTTAGATATTTTTGTTCTTGTGGAACACATTAAAAAAAAAAACAAACCATCACATAGTCCCCTCTGGCCTGCCACAGCTTTTGAAGGAATAGAGGATCTTTGCCATTTAAAAAGTGTCATGTCTTTGATTTTTTGTGACCCATCGATGATCTTAAGATTCATAAGCACAGACTGTTTCCTCCAAATTTCTCTGTACACCTAATTCTTTCTTTTTCCACAAACATTGCTTTATTTATTTTAAGATATTATTTATTTATTTATTTATTTGAGAGAGAGAGAGAGAGAGAGAGAGAGTGCGTGAGAGCACGGGTGGTGGTGTGGAGGAGCAGAGTGAGAGGCAGTCTCCTCGCTGAGCAGGGAACCTACCACAGGGCTCCATCCCAGGACCCTGAGATCATGACCTGAGCCAAAATCAAGAGCCAGCTGCTTCACTGACTGAGCCACCCAAGCACCCCAACAAAAGTAGCTTTTTTTATTTTGGTAATATACATGCTCATTTTGGGCAATTTGGAAAATTCAGAAAAAGATAAAAAAGAAAGGGATCATCATTAATAACCCCATAATCCCATGATCAGAGCCTGATTTTGTTAAGATATTGGTATATTTGCTATTGCTAAGATATTGGTATATCTCCCTCAAATAATACAAATAATAATTGTATTTTAAAAAAAACCCAGCTTCACTGAGGTTATCACTGGTGTAAAAGAAGCTGTGCATACTGAAAGCACACAATTTGATGACTTTGGGCATAGCTGTGTGCTTGTGAATCCATCACTGCAATGGTGATGATGAACATCACCCCAGAGTTTCCTGGTGCCCCCTTGGTCATCCCTCCCTCCTGATCTTCCCCACCCCCAGGTATCCACTGATCTACTTTATCTCACTAGAGATTTGGTTGCATTTTCCAGAAATTTATATAAGTGGAATCATACAGTATGTATTCTTTTTTGTCTGGCTTCTTTCACTCAGCATAATTATTTTGAGTTTCATCCACATTGTTGTGTGTTCATTCCTTTTTAATTGATGGCTCATAGTCTATAGCATGGATGCACCGTGCTTTGTGGGCTTGTGGACTGACCTCTGGGTTGTTTCCAGCTATTATAAATGAAGCTGCTACAAATATTCATATACAAGACTTTATGTGCATGTATACTTTTATTTCTCTTGGGTGAATACTAAGAGTGGGATGGCTGGGTCATATGGTATGTGCCTTGTTACTTTGTTTCAGGGAACCGACAGAGTGTTTTCCCAAGCAGTCAATCGCTTTACATTTCCATCAGTAATCAGGATTTACATTTCCAATCCTCTGTCTCCCTGTCACTTGGTATAGTCCCTCTTTTTAATGTTAGCCGTTCCAGGGGGTGTGCAGTGGGTATCTCCTTGTGGTTGTAATTATCATTTCCCTAATTACTCATGATATTGATCATCTTTTCATGTTTTTATTACCATTCATATGTCTTCTTTGGTGAAGTATCTGTTCAAATCTTCTGCACATTTTAAAAGTGTAGTGTATGCCTTCTTATTATTGAGTTGTAGGAATACTTTGTAGTCTAGATCCAAGTTCTTTGTTGGAGAGGTTTGTCCGATATTTTCTCCTGGTCTATGGCTTGCCTGTTCATTTTTTGTAATAGTGGGTTTTGAAGAGCAAAAGATACTGATTTTGGTAAAGCCCAGTTTATTGATTTTTTTCTTGATAGCTTGTACTTTTTGCATCCTATTTAAGAAAATCTTTGCTAAACTCAAAACTACTAAGATTTTCTCCTTGTTTTCTTCTGTATGTCTTCTAAATTTCAGATCTTAAATTTTGACCTATGGTCCATTTTTTAATTTTTGTATATGATGTAATATAGGGATCCAAGTTCATTGTTTTGTTTTGCATATGGTTCTCCAGTTCCAGCATTTTAAATAATTTTATATCATCTCTTTGTGCATGTGCCATGATAAACTTGGTATCTCTGCTGTGCCATTGAATAGGTTGTGTGGTCTTTGACAAGTCACTCTGACTTTGCGTATCTCAGTTTAATAACCTGCAAATTGGGTATATAGTTATTGGCCCTATCTATTTGACAAGGTGGTTATAGTGATCAACTTGAGATAAGTAATATTGCTCATGATTTTTTTTTCTCTGAAGTGCTGGAAGCTTGAAAGTCAACCTTGATTCTTCCCTCACCATCATGGCCACGCTCAGGCACTTCTAGATATTTCTTGAATCCGTTGTCTCCTCACAACTCCCACTCCACTGTCCTCATAAGGCCAGGCTCTTTTCTCATCCAGACTGTTGCAGTATCCTACCAACTGGTCCGCTGCCTCTGGATTTACTGCCCTCCGACCTGACCTCTCCACTGTCTCCAGGGTGAATCATCAAACCTTGTTGGTCAGCTTATCTTCTGCTTACACTGTATCATCTTCATGGTCAAGCCTCAGCTCACATCCAGGCGCTCCGTGCTCTGGCCCTGCCTCTGCTCTAGGCTCATCTCCCACTGCTCCCTGCTGATACTGTATGTGCAGGAACACACTCCCTCCCTACCCCGTGACTCCCCGAGCCCCCACAAACACATGTTGCTCACCTCCATGTGCCTTGACTCCAGCTGTGAGACTTGCTACTCCTCTGTGTTCCTACTGAACTCTGGGAGTGACCTCCATGCCCAGGGTGTCACGTGGCCTCAACCACATTGCACTGAAAGTACCATTTGTGTCTCTCCCCTCAAAAGGTAAGTAGCTCAGGAAAAGGCACTGCTGTTTTATGCATTTTTATTTCTTGACATCCAGCATAGAGTCTGGCTCAGAGTAGAACCAGGGATTATTTGAAGATCTAAACATGATACCAGATGAGGGATGACTATTTTTATAAAGAATTATAGCAGTTCAGTGCAGAAATGGCTCTTGGAAATCATCCAGGTGAGCATTTCCTTACCCAGATTCAGAGCCAGTGACTGTAGAAACTTTCCACCCATGTCTCTGGAAGGAGGGAGAGGCAAAGGGGAAAGGGCTGGAGTTAATGTAGGGCCTGACCCTTTTGTCTTGGCATAGATCATTGGTGGATACTAAATATGGAGGTAGAAGGTGGATGGAAAGGTTATTAAGGACAGTGTCTGAGAATGAGACTAAGATAATCTCAGTATCTCCCCACAAAATACTTGTTAAAAGGAAAAATTAAAACTAGAGTAGAGGGGTGCCTGGGTGGCTCAGTTGATTAAGCCTCTGACTCTTGATTTCAGCTCAGGTTATGATCTCAGGGTTGTGAGATTGAGCCCCATGTCAGGCTCTGTGCTCAGCGGGGAGTCTGCTTGAGATTCTCTCTCTCTCTCCCTCTGCCCCTCTCCCCACTCACATGTGTGCGTGCACCCGCATTCTCTCTCTCTTGAATAAATAATCTTTTAAAAAAACCCTACAGAGTATGTATACAAGAATGTGAATATATTTACTGCCACTGAACTATACTTAAAAATGGCTAATATGATAAATTTTGTGTTGTGTATATTTCACCATGAAAAAAAAATAGACAAGGGGAAAAAACTATACAGTAGAAAAACTGGACACAAAATACCTTAATCAAGGGGTCAAAATTAACATCACTCATCAAAGGCAAATGGACACCATGGGCCTGGGGATGTGATACCTGAGAAGGGCCCATCAGCACTTACGCAGCATTCCAGCAAAAATGCAAACCCCAGTCCAACCCTGAGGAGTCACCAGAGAGACCCCAATTAAGCAATAACTGTGCCGTAGTCTTCAGAAAATATCAGTGTCATAAAAGGTAAGGCCTGTTGTTAAAGGATGACAACTAAATGTCATACATGAGCCTGGATCAGGTCGTGCACCAGAAAGAAAGAAGTTTATTTCTTCTCTGTCGTCTTCTTCTTCTTCTTCTTCTTCTTCTTCTTCTTCTTCTTCTTCTTCTTTTTTTTTTTTTTAATAAAGCACCTTATAGGGAAGCTGGCAAACTTGGAATGTAACCTATAGATTAGATAAAATGTATTCCTTTTCCTGAGTGTGATAACTGTACTGTGGTTATGGTAGAGACTCTCCTTGTTTTTAGTAAATACACACTGAGCTGTGTGTTTTGGGGGAAGGTGCCATGATACGTATGTACAACCTACTCTCAAGTAGTTCACAAGTAATATGAATTAATGATAAAGCACTTGTGGCAAAGTGTTACAGAGGGATGAGTCTGTATAAAAGATATGCAGGCATCCTTTGTACTATTCTTGCAAACTTTTCATTAAGTTTGAAAGTATTTCGGGGCACCTGGGTGGCTCAGTCGGTCTTCAGCTCAGGTCATCTGCCTTCAGATCAGGTCATGATCCAAGGGTCCTGGGATCGAGCCCCACTTCGGGCTCTCTGCTCAGCAGGGAGTCTGCTTCTCCGTCTCCCTCTGCCCCTACCCCTGCTCCTGCTCTCTCTCTCTCAAAATAAACAAATAGGTAAATCTTAAAAAAAAAAGTTTGAAAGTATTTCAAGACAAAAAAAGTTTTTTAAATTGCCTGGGGATTGATTCAATAAATATTATATCCATACAAGGTCATATGTGGCCGTGATTAAAAATAATGATAAGAAATTTACTTGAAGGGTGCCTGGGTGGCTCAGTTAGTTAAGCGACTGCCTTCGGCTCAGGTCATGATCCTGGAGTCCCAGGATCAAGTCCCGCATCGGGCTCCCTGCTCAGCCAGGGAGTCTGCTTCTCCCTCTGACCCTCCCTCCTCTCATGTGCTCTCTCTCTCTCATTCTCTCTCTCAAATAAATAAATAAAATCTTTAAAAAAAAAAGAAATTTACTTGAAAACAAGTTCATGATATATAATTTAATGAAGAGAGCAATTTGCAGTACAATCTTGGTTTTATTCAAAACAAAACAAAAATCTCCTGTTCTAAAGAACAGTCTGGAAAGATGTGCACCAAAATGTCAATTCTGGTCATTGCTGAGTTAGGAAATAAAGAGCAATTTAACTGTTCTTCTTTGTGTTTATCTATGTTTTCTATTTTTCTACACTGCACATGCATTAATTGTGTCATAAAAGTAATTATTAAATATTGTGAAGAAACAAATGACAAATAAAGCTTTAAAGCCATGCACGTGCTTGGACGATGGGGGCCCTCTAAGCTGGGGCACTTGCCTTCTTCGGTAACCTCTTTCCGGGCAGAAGCTCGACATTCTGTCAACTTCCAACATCACCCTGTGGTGATTAAAAAAGAAAAACTCTGTATCCTCCACCCTCTGTCTCCTGCAGCTCTGCCTTCTCAAGATAGAGCCCTCAGAGAGTCATTTCTGGTATATTTGGTATTCTAGATTGCTCTTCACGTGTTCTCAGTGTTTCCTGCTACCTAGTGGATTTAAGGGAGGTTGCTTGCCCTCCCAGTCTCCTGCAGTTTTCTCTAACTAGTTGCAAGATGCTGGATGTTAGGGCCCTCACTGAGTGCTGTGCGCATGGGAAGTATCACCCATCTCCTTCTCTTTCTACTCTGATCTGCTCTCAGCAGGTGCAGCAGTGATCACTACATCCCTGGCCTGCTGAATTTGAGGGCTTGGAAGATGGAGCAGTCGCTTTTCGGAGATGCCTTCTTTGGAATCTCTCCCTCCAAAAGCAACTCCAGCAAAGACAAAAAGCCCGACAGTTGTATCATCGTTAGTATGTAGATTAAAAGTTTCTCTCTACCCTAGTCTGTCTTGCAGAGTCATCTCTAATGGTTGATTTGGCTTCTGGATGTCCGAAAAAAATCAAATCATCATCTACCACATTTACCCTTTAAGACTGTGTTTTCCTGTTAATTGAGCATAATGTCACGGTCTTCTTATTTTTATTCAAAATGTTTTAATGGATTTGTTACACTTCCTTCATTTTCTTGTCTGGATTTTTTCATCAGACCCTTTAACGTTCAGTTTCTGAACACAGATTTGGAGATTTTTGCTTGTTATATATTGTACCTCTTGAGACACATTGGATTTTCTTGTCATTTTGACACTGATTTACCAGAATGAACTTCCTGCGAGAACACTGTTGTGGAGAAATTGTTCTGCTCTGACAGTAGATGATTGTCATTACTTTTGCTCAGTTTGGGGACCCAGTGCATACGCTGTGGAAATTGCAGTGGTGATAATCTGCAGCCCACTGGGTCTGGGCATTTTCCTAATGTGAGCTACCGCCAGCTCATTACATCAGGCTTCTTATAGTTGGAGACAGGCAACCTGGTTTAGAAATATCATTTTTATTATTTTTTTTTATATTGCCAAGTGACAAGATAAACATGGCATGGGGTAAAGCCTTGCTTAGATATTTGTTCAGGCTCATGTCTTCCTGGACCTTCGTTCTAAGGAATCTTTCTTGTTGCTTTTTTCTTGTTGTCATTTGTCCTTTAAAATAAAGCCAATATTTTAGCTAAAACTAACCCCAGGAAAAACTCAGTATTCTTCAGGTCATGCCTGTTCAAAATATCCCTTTCATCCCTTTGGGGAACAGAACAGCTTAAAAGTTTGCAAATGAATTTATTTGCATGGTCATTTCCTATAGGTTTGGAATAATATTCTTCTTGAAGTACTTGGAAAACATGGCTCTAAAATTATACTTGGCTAGAAAGTGGGAAAATAGCTCCAAAGACTAGAAGGTAGTTGGGGGGAGGCCCTGCTCTTGCTGTAGGTGCTGTTACCATCAAACACCAACCTTTGTGAGAGGCGGAAGCCGATCACCCAGGAAGGCCCAGGTTTTGGTCCTTTGAGCCCCTCCCTGAACACCTCTGGAGACGTGACTTCTCACCTCCCTGCTGCCACCCGGTCCGGCTGTCCTCATACTCTTGTGCCCTGACTGGTGCTTCTTCGTCCACTCGTGCCTTCACCAGCCCGTTCCCTAGAGGGCTATGCTTGAAATGCCAACGTGATCATGACTCTGCTTCCCTTCCAAAGCTCCACAGTGGCCCCTCACTCCGTTAGGGCTAAAGTCCAGTTTGTGCACGATCGGGCCCACCCGACCTTTCTCTCCCACGTCACCTGCCACCATGCTCCCGGCCAGCCCTGTGGTCCCACCACGGGGCCTCACTGGCCTCCCTTCGGTTCCTTAGAAGCTCTGAGCTCCCACCCGCTTCCATCCGGGGGAGACTCCTTTGTCACAGCCTCTCATACAACCACATCCCTCTTCTGCTGAACGCCTACCTTCAGGTTGTATCCACATATTCGTGATTCCACCTCTTTGATGACGTGTAAGCTCTGCTGGAGAAGAAAACCTATCACTGCCCTATCTCCAGCACCGAACCCAGAGGTGTGCGTAAGCCAGAAAAACTCACAATGAAGTCTGGATTGATTTACCAGTTTCCTTTGAGGAGAATTAGCCCCACAAACGGGTGTGCTTGCATCCTTGCCTAAAAGGATCAGGCAAGACTTTGTGCCTCTCGAGTAAATTCCTGTCTGTTATAACAATGCGGTAAACATTAGTTCAGTTCTAGTATTTACTATGCAAATTACATCGGCTCAAACTTATTCTGACTCAGTTGCTGGACCCATCCTCTCTCCCCTTCGAAACATCCTTTGGCTCTTCCTCGAAGTCCCTAAATTGTAGCAGCCACCAGGCCTCATCCAGCCTGTGCTTTCCTTTTTGCTGCTTGTCTGGTTCTCATGTCCCCTGTCCTGAAACCACTGGAAGCAACGATGCAGGGGCCTTTCTCGATAGTCCCCCTGGAAGATCGCCAGTGTCCACACTCCGTCTGGTTACCAGGAACCTTACACAAGGAGTCTTCCCAAAATAAAGGAAAAGTTTGGCCCAAAGACGAATGTAAGTCTCCACCCCTAGAGGCCAAAACTGTTCACAAAGGTTCAAAAATGAAACAAGCAGCAATAACAAAAAACTTTACGTTCCAGAAACCAGCCAAGACATATAAAATATGCATTGCCTTATTTAATTTTCATAACAGTTCACTCAGGACTGGGTTCTGAGTGTTCATCTCTGTTTTAGAGATGAGAAAAAAACCGAGGCTCTGGAACATTGAGTGACTCACTGACATAGCGGCAGGGCCACACAATTCCAACCCCGGTCTCATGATGTTAGTTAGCTTTTACCCAGTTTTCTACGTGCAGGCTCCGTCGGGCATGGCTGACACTGGGACTTGCTTCCAATTAATTTTAATTAGCCCCAGTCCGAAATCGTCCTGTAAAGGCAATATCCAAATAGGCTCGACTGAAGACAGATTACTTCTAGAAAGACACACAGTGCATTCCTAAGTGTAAGTTTCATACATGTAAGGTATTTTCTCCTAAGTCTACATTTCTAAATGTCTGTATTTCTCTTTGTAACCAGAGAACCTCCCAACACCACCCAGGCAGGGGCCTCCTTGTACAGATTCCCAAGAGTTGACACCCCCTTCAGCTGCTCACGTGATGCTCCTTGAGGACTTGGCATGGTCATGAGCTCATGCTGCCAAGCTTGTGCTTATTCTGAGTTTCAGGAGTGTGGGATAGACTCTTTGCCAGAATCCTGCTCTGGCATTCCAGGTACCTGACCACAAGCTAAGGTCGATTCTGCTATTTATATTGAGTGACAAAAATAGCCTCATCCCTTTGAAAGGTGTGCCTGGCCATATGCTCACTGGCCTCCTATCATCTGAAAGATGCTTCTCTCCAGACCTCAGATGGCAGCAAACCTTCTGACACAGACCCAGAAGCACCAGAACCTGGGGAGATACCAATGCAGGGCTTCGGCACAGGGGTCAAGGTAGAACCTAGTTATGGACTCAAGGAAGGAGGCAGGAGCTTAGGAAGAGGGGAATGAGGTAAGACTGAATCCAGCTGTTGGAGTTGGGTACAGTCAGGGTAGGAACATGAGTGTGGCTGGTCTGATCCTGAGCCATGAATATACCAGAGACCCATCGGTCCCCAACCCTGGGCTGGAACTTAGTCTGGGTGTGAAGGGTTAATGGACCCAGCTGAAAGAGCTGGAGTGACCAGTTGAGTGTAGGCAGACCATGTTCCTTTCTAGCAGTGTGCAGGTGAGCGGCTTACTTCATCTCTCTGAGCTGTTTCCTTATCCAAAGCGGTGGGCCTAGAGAAGCCACTGCTGTGCTAGGTGTGTGCATCAGAATCACCAGAAGCATGTCAGAATCAGGATGCCGGGCCCCTCCTTGCAGACTGAATCGGGGGTCTGGGAGGATGCTGGGGATCTGGATGTTTCCCAGGTTCCCTAGGAGATTCTGATCCACACCAGTGTCGGAGAGCCCCTGTACTAGATGAACACAAGGGGTCTTCCCTGACATCCCTGTGTTCTAAAGTTTGCCCAGTCGGCGATAAGAAAGCACAGATGGTAGGCATTTGCCTCACACAGTGATCAGGTAGCATCAGAATTAGACACTTTTATCAGTTGCTTGCTGCACCCTAAGAAATCACCAATCGGGAGCTTACTCAAAGCCAGTTTTTCATGTGTGAGTTCAGCCCCTTCTACTTTCTCTTCCAGGCAACCCCGCCCTCTCCCGTGGCTTAATTATCCTCTCTCCCAGAGGTCACAAACTGGGGCCAGAAAGACAAACCTGGGCTAGCCACCCATGAGTTTTATTTAGTCTGTCCAGTATTTTTTTTTAAAGCCTGTGTCGTTGTGGGGTCAGACTGGGTATTTACTTTCTGGCTCACCATGGGCCCACCACGCCCGAGTGTGTTACACCCGTCCAGCGTCAATGCTTTACATTCCCTGCCTAGACCCCGATTTTAGATTTAATGCGGCGTCTCAGCTTCCGTCTCCAGCCCCAACCTCTTTCTGAGCGTCAGGCCCATATAGCCACGTGCCTCTGGGAGACAGACTCTAGCTGTGTACTTAACGGAAGACGCGGCCCCTAGTGCGGGGCAGAGTCAACATGAGTGGTGTTATAATCCCAGCTGTGCACCTCCTCTCGGGATCTTGTGGGCACCTCAGCTCCACCTACAGTATTCAGAACAGAGCCCAGCACTTTTCCTCACCTTCACCCCCAGCCTCTCCACGTTTCCTCTTTCCACAGATGAAATCACCAGAACGTGCCTAAGGCTGGGAGCCATCCTGGGCCCTTTCGTCTCCCTGGATGGGACTTGTCGTCAGACCTTGTGCAAAATCTCTTTTTGTTCCATTCCGTTTTCTCCATCTCTCTGCCACCATCCTGGCCCACACCACCCTTGTCTTTGCCAGGACCGAGGTAGTTGCCGGATATTCTCCTGCAGACATTATTGTTTCAGTCTAACCCATTGCTCGGTTCAAAGCCACAGTGCTCATTGAGCAACCTGGATCTTGCCTCTGCCCTGCGCGCACCATTTATTGGCTTCCTGTTGGCCCAGGTTGGACTCCCTTGCAAGATCCTCCCCAGGTGGGCTTCTGCCTCCTCCCCAGCCTCCTCTGGCTGTCTGTGTTCTAGCCATCTGGGACTTGTGTTATCTCTGGGATGTGCCTACTCCTGTCTCTGGCCTCTGGGCCCTCACATGTGCCTCTCCTCCTCCTGGAGGACTGTTGCCCTTACTCTTCACTTGAATAGTTGCTACATTTTTCTTCATGTCCCACTTAGCTGTCACTTCCTCAGAAAGTCTTCCCTGATATTGAGAACAAGTCAGGCCCCCTGCTCTGAGCTCGCGGAGCCCCTCTGCCTTCCCTGGCATCGCACTCACTACACAGCAGGCCCCACGAGGGCAGGAAGTCATGGTCTGGCTCGTTCCCTGCTCTCTCCTCCAGGCCTGGCACATGCTGGGAACAGAGTAGTGCACAGAGTTTGCTGAGGAAAGGGAGAAAAAAGAAAGAGGAAAGCATGGAAGGGGGAACCAGAAAGGAACACAAGTAGCGCGTCCTTCTTGCCTAAGGGTGGACAAGAGCTGACCACTCCCACACCCAGCTCCAGTCTCCTAAAGTTGAACACTCGTGAGAGCAGGAATTCTCTTATCCGGGGCTGTGTCCGCAGTATCTAACAAAGAGTAGGTATGCCGTGGAGGTCATTCTAAGAACTTCTTGACCTAGACTATAGCCCATAGCAGAACCAGTCAGAGAACTTCTATTTTTTTTATTTTTTATTTTTTATTTTTTGGTAACAAGCCTTGAGCCATGACTTGACTTTTTAGAGTATGTACATGTACATAAAGCCTGATAAAAATTAAAATTGAAAAAAAAGAGGAAACAATAGATACATCTCACACCAAGTACCCTGTTGTTACCACCAGTGAAATCAGATTGGATTATGAACTTCCCAACAGGAGGTCTGTGGTCCAAACATGATAAACCTGACTTGCAACACTTGAGGAAAATGTAATTCTTAAAGTCATAGAAAGACTTAAAATGCAGTTCATCCACTAGACTAAAATGGAGATTTTGGCTTCGCCATCTAGTAAACCAAAATGGAAGAGAAAGTGTGAACATTGGCCTTCAAGAGCATGACGTTTGGGCCCGAGCGACTAATTACTGCGCACGGGCCTTGGGGAGATTTATTCAGCCTCTCTACTTGACTGTCTTTCCTGTAAAATGGGGACAATGGGACCTGCCTTGCAGGGTTGTTTGGAAGATGGAATAGAAAATGTAAAGCACCGAGCTCAGCCCTGGCGACCAGGTGCCCGTAGAGGACATTGCTTCAAAGTACCTGTGCATTTCAGTTATTTAAAGGTTTGGTGGCTGGGCTCGGAGATACAGGGAGCCCATGAAATACTGCTCTTCCCCTGGGAGGAGGCATTATTTCTTTACTGTCAGTGTCCTAAAAGAAGGAGAAAAATGGTGGCAGAGAAATAGGAAAGCAAGAGCAACAAAGAAGCATGGGAATGAAAACACAAGAATTAGACCTCACTGGATCTTGGAGTCACGCTGGAGGGCAAGGCTTTTCTTTCCATGTTTCTTTTCTCCCTCCCCGGTGTTCCTGGGGAAGCCTCCGCAGCAAGGGCAGCCAGGGCTGGGAGCCTAATGGGCAGAAGGAGTTTTGCTTTTCCAGGCTGCTCATCACTCCAGGGCTTTTTTAAAAAATAAAATTCATATTCAGACATCTTTTAAAATAACATTTTTTTCTTATTTCAAAGGCAAATCATGTTCATTCTGGAAAATTCATACAAGCAAAAAGAGGGAAAAAATTAGCCAGAAACTCCACTGCTAGATGACTACTGAAAACATTCTGGAGTCTATCCTAAGTTTTTTCTAGGCAATAAGTACATACCAATAGGTCTTATATGACAAATGAGATCAAATGGTACATACTGTTCTATAATCTGATCTTTCTCACTGAACAGCTTTCCATGTCAGCAAATGAACGTTATCTAATGTCACCATGGGCAACATCAACAGGTGCCCAGGGCGGCTGGCAACAGGTGCCCAGGGTGGCTGGCAACAGGCATTCACCGTGCCCTCCCTGGGTGGAGGCTGGTAGCCTGTTTCCGTGAACAGTGATTCGGTGAAGGACTTCGCAGTCGAGCCTTTATACAACCCCTGATTGTTCCCTTACAGTGAATTCTCACATTCAGTGTTAATTTTCTCAAGAAAAGAAGACAATAAGACAGTGTGGTGAAAACGTTTAGGGTTGTAAGTGGGCCTCTTCGGTGGTAGTTGGGGGAGGAGACTGTAATTCAGCATTATGCTTTTATTTCTGATCCTGTTCAACCTCCCAATGTATCTCAAGTGCAACCTCATTTCTAGTCATCCAACTTAAAAAATAAACAAGACACAGCCACTGCCCTTTAAAGAGATTATAATCTAATAGAGATGAGAGACACGGTAACCGTCTATGTAGGAAGTGAGTTTTCGCTTTCAGTTTAACACAAAAGTTCCTGGCTCTTCACAATAAGAAGCGAGGATAAGATGGAAATGATAATGCTAGTAATAGCTCATGTTTAATGAGCACTTACTATGTCCAGGAACTGTTCACGTAGCACATGATACTGTGTTAAATGACATGCACCACTGATTCTCACTGCTAGTCCACGGAGCAGGTATTACGGTTATGAACATTCTATTGTGTAAATTGAGGTCCAGGGAGGTGAACTAACTTGCCTGGGTAACAGCCAGTGAGTGGTGGCCCTTTGAGGCTAGAGCCCTTTACTCTGAAACACATATCCTTGGGCTGGGAGAGAGGGTCATAGGGCCCTGGAATAAGCATTGTGATTCAACCTTCTAGATACTGTGGCCTGAGAACCAGCTTGCTGAAGTCCCCCATGGTGGGGTTCATGGTGACCAATCAATGTACCTTCCATACACCCATCAGCTTTCCTCAGGTCCCAGTGGCTGCTTTGGCCGTGGAGAAAGTGGGTCACTCCAGCGTACATTACCGCCTGGCTCTGTTCCCACCTAAGGACACCAAGGAGCTGCCTTCTGTAAATCACTGGGACCTCAGTGATGGCTTTTTCTTTGGCCACCCCAAGCTGGCCCATTTTGACTCTTCAGCCTGTACTACCGGGTCTTCAGTCCATGTCTTTGTGAATCCAGCCACCAGCAAGCCAACGGGCCTTCCGGAAGACTTCAGGAAGGGTCTTCGGAGGCTAATGAGCCCAGCTTCCGTGTGAATCATCTGTATGTGGCCTTTCACCTGTCAGAAAATAAAATTCAGATGATTTTCTAAACGATTTCTTTAGATTCCGTGGCATATCTTTTAACCCTTAAAATGACTGTCAGTTCCTTAAAAGCTTTTAGGACAGAGTCCTCTGGCTCCACGGTTGAAGTTAGGCTAGGGGCAGAGAGCTTTATACCCAGCGTCTCCCTGAGCCCTCTCCACCACCTGGCGGCACAGGTCCTGCTCTTTCTGCCTTTTTCAGAAGAGGAAAAGGAGGTTTGCAGCGTAGAAGCAATCGGTCTGGAGTCATCCAGCTGGCGAGTCCGTCTCTCAGTCACCCGGCGGGGGGGGGGGGGGGGGGCTCTCTACATACACCTTTATGGCTACTGTCTTAGCAGCCCGGCCACACACTTCCCTGGTTTGGGATCACCGATCTGATAGGACTCAGTAAATCTCCTCAGCTTCTTACAGATGATAACCACGTGACTTCTTCTTCTTCTTTTTTAAAGATATGAACTTTAAAACAAAACACCTTTCTTTCATGTCTTTAAAACAACAAACAAGTCTCTGACAGTTTTCTGATCCACAGCCTCGCTCACTCACTCCTGCCATGGGTGGAGGCCTAAAAGTAAGCACGAATAAATCCACTATCTGCTGCCGAACCGTGTGAGGACCCTACTTTGGCCGACTAATGACAATGGTTACCGTTTGCTGACTGCTGGCTTCACGAAGTGCTTTACGGGCATTTCCTTGATCAATCCCTATTCCTCTTCTCGAAGGTAGGGATTACTGTCGCCATTTTTCAGATGAGATGGTTGAGGCTTTAAAGTGAACAACCGGAGTAGGGGAAGGAGGTCTGGTCTAACCTCTGCCTCAGTCTGGAGGAAAGGGAAAACCACAAGCTGACTCTTTCTGAGCCTCAGTTTCCTCTTTTGAAAACAAGACCCTGAGGGACCTTTTTCAGCCGGGTCCCTGGATGTTTTTTTGAAAGTGCGGAGGCTCTTTTGATCTGCTCTTGAATTGAGTTCTGAATCGCTGCCACATACACAGACAGCTTTGGAATGCTGTCACCACGATAAAAACAGTGCTGAGTGCGAGTCCTTTGTCATTTCATCTGGTCCGTTTCCTCCAGTAGTAGATCCATCTTGAGCTTTTGAGAACACATCACACAAGAAGCAAAGACTATGAACTAGCAGCCTGATGTCTGTAGGCCTGGCCTGTCTGACTGCAGCCATGGGACCGGCTCAGAAAGGAAAAACTTAGGAAAAACTCCTTTTCTGTGTGTGTCACTTTTCAGTCCTTGTGGTTCTTGCCATGTGCATTATCTCATGCATCTTTGTGACTACTCTGAGAGCTGGGTATTATTATTATTATTATTACTATTATTATTATTATTATTATCCACATCAGAACAGGCCTTTCAGGAGGAAGGTGACCTACCGAGATCACAGAACTTCTGTGTAGCAGAGCTAGAACTCAATCCAGCCAGGCCTTTGGACCCGTCTTTCCATGCCACCAACTCTGCATCTTACCCCCATGATCCTGAATTTTCAAATTACACCATGCATGGCCACCAGTTTTAAAATGGTAGGAATATTAGCGGTGGATTCACCAAGAGGCTCTTTAACTGGGGGCAACATAGTGGGGTGATTAAGAGGCTGGGGTCCCCTATCAGAGACACCTGGATTTGTATCCTGGCCCTGCCATTTCTAACCGAACACTCTTTGACATGGGGCACTCTCAGGAGTGACCACGTTGACTTGCCTGTGTTTGACTCTCACACTGCTGAGCCCCCACACCACGGCTGCCGTGGACAATTGGCCTAGAGTGGACTCTTTAGACCACTGAGGTGGTTAGGTTGTTCGTTCCCACAACACAGCCCAGCTTAATCCTCTTTGCTACGAGTACCAGCCTCACAGGTTGTCGTGAGGGTTCCAGGAGAAATGTGTGTGGAACTTGGCTTAGTGGCTAGTACGTGGCTCTTAGTGTGAGAAAAGAAATGCTATGTGCTCTCGCTACACAAGCATCTCCAAGATAGGAAAGTAACCAAGTCTTACATTCATGTTCTTTCCTGTGCCTCAGTGGTGAGTTGCACAGTTTTCTATTTTATTTTATTTTTGTAAAGATTTATTTATTTACTTGAAAGAGAGAGAGAGAGCATGAGTAGGGGAAGAGGCAGAGGCAGAGGCAGAGGAAGAGGGAGAGAGAGAATCCTCAAGCAGACGCCCCACTGAGCATGGAGCCCCAGGCAGGGCTCGATCTCACAACCCCAGAGATCATGACCTGAGCCAAAGTCAAGAGTCTGACGCTTAACCAACTGAGCCACCCAGGCACCCATATTTTCTGTTTTATATGAGAAAAATGACAGAGTACTGAAGACACACGGGATGGTGGGATGCCTCGTTCCTCGGGTGCATTGAGCCAGCCTCGGACTCTGGAACTGACCCAAATTGAGAGTGCAGATGGATTCTGAGCAGAGAGCTCCAAGTTCATGTAAATCGCAGGAGTTTAAGTACTGATGACACAGTCTTCCCACTGCCCAAGTTTTTAATACTTCAGCGTGAGCCAAGGCAGTGAACATTACAGTGCTCATTGGTTTTTAGTGGGAAATTCTAGTATTATAAACTTGTTTTAAGACTCCAGAGAGAGCCAAATCGTAGTTGCATATACTTGGGAGGAAGCCAGATTTTATTACAAAGGTGGCAGAATCAATCTAGAAAGACTTTTAAAAACATCCAGTCAGCCATCCCACCACTTAACTCCGCAAGATGTTTTCGCTGGGCGGCTAACAAGTAGCCACGTTGCTATTGTTTGCTGGGCAATTCTGAGCAGACAGGATTCATGCCTTTGCTAACAAGAAACAACTACAATAATCCACGCAGGTGAAGAAAACCTTCAGGTGTTGCTGATTTTCTAACTACATTTTTTTATTACACTCGAATTCATTCAAGAACCTATGGTAAGAGACAAGAGGTACGAAATGTGTGTTCATGTTTTGCTTGGACAGGTTTTGGCTCCTAGCAATTAATGCTTTTGGTCACATTAAGCATATAAATAATGCTTTGTGACATTACAGTATTTCCCATTACAGATCAATTTTGTAGCATTTGTCCATAATCCGACTTGAAATGTTACCTAGAAACAAAATATGTTTTCCTTGAAACAGTCAGACCCTATTAGAAATCTAAGGCTTTACAAATCACCATGTTAACAGTTATGTCCCCTAGCTAAGGTTTTCTTTCTTTAAATAGTGTTAAATTCAGCCCCAGAAGCACTAGTCTCCGTGAGGGTTCTCTTCTTATGTGCACTGACTTGAAAGGAGAAATTTAATGCTCAAAATATATTTAACATCTTACAGTGCATAACTTAATAAATCAACCAGCATTCCCTTTTGGGGTAAAAATAATGTTAGCACCTTTTACAAGTGTTATGCTTCTAATTAGGTTACAAGATACTATTTTCTCATTTTTCAAAAGGCAGGTTTTCATTGCCAAAAAAAAGGTGTCAGCCTCTTTCTGGGTAAGAGGACTTATTCTCATTCCCTGACCATAGAATCATATACCATGGGTGAGCCAAGAAATAAAGGGAACACGTATCAGCTCTGAAGGTTGGAGCCGTAAAACTTAGTGCTACCCGGTGGAGATTTGGGGCCAGGAGCACCTGGATTTGATTCCAGCCCTGCCATTTAATCACTGTGGAGTCCAGCAAATGACCTAACTTCCCATTCAGCAAATGTGAGCTATTTTTAAATTATTTACACACTTTTTCCCCCTGAAGAACATTCTCTTTGATAAAAGCTAACAACCTCTCATCCATTCAGCAGGTAATTACGCAGTACCTATTATAGACCAGGCTCTCCTGCTCTAGGTCCTGGGCAACAGCACTAGATAAGACAGACCAGACCATTGCTCTCACGTTGCAGCTTGGGGAAGATGGACCGTGTACGAACAAGAACACATCAAATGATGCAGTTGGCTGCAGGTGGCCCCCCAAAAGATAGGTCTACCTCCTAACTCCTGGAACCTGTGAATGTGACCTTACTTGGAAAAATAGTCCTTGCTGATTTAAGTAAGGATCTTGAGTTGAGATCATCCTGGATTATCAAGGTGGGCCCTACATCCAATGACAAGTGTCCTTATAATTCACACAGAGGAGACAGAGAAAGGAAGAAAAGGCCATAAGATGGAGGCTGAGAGTAGAGTGATGAGCCACAGCCAAAGAGCACCTGGGGCCAGCAGGATCTGGAAGCAGCAAGGAACGATCCTGCCCTAGAGGCTCTGAGGGAGCGAGGCCCTGCCAACACCTTTATTTCAGACTCTGGCCTCGAGAACTGTGAAAGACTAAGTTTCTGTTGTTGTAAGCCTCCCTCTTTGTGGTAATTTGTACATCAACCCTGGAAAACAATGGCTTAAATGGCAACGTGTACCAAGAAGAGAATAAAACGGGGAAATGAGACAAAATATAAACAGGGACTCAAATGGGACCCCCACACATGAGGAGCGCGTGGGAGGCCCCGCTGTGGAGGTACCGTCTGGGGTCCCCGAGGACGTGGGGGATGGGTGTTCTGAATCTGAGGGGCAGCAAGTGCAGAGGGCCCAACCTGGGAATGAACGTGGTGTGCTGGAGGACCAGAAAGTCAGTGGGGCTGGCTCTGGGAAGCGGTGGGGTCAGTGGTAGGGAGATGCTGAGGCAGGAAGGCACCAGACCCTATAGGGCCTTGTAGGCCTTGAAACCCATCTGAGAGAGACTTACAATGACTTGAAGATGCCCTTCCTAGCAGAGAAAGAAGTTCTGCCTTTGTTACACAGGTAAATGTGCGCATATTCTAAACATTCTAGTAATCAGATTAGAAGCCCAGAGCCTTTGTCATCTTACTCACGTAATCCCATCCCACTGTTAATTTTGTATGAACAAGAATGTCACAGAGAGTGCGTGTGAGGTCAAACACCACAGGACACAGCAGAAAATCCTCAGTGGGATCCTTTATTTTGTTCACTATTTAAGGTGAAATTTCAGCCTGTAAGAGATGTTTCTCCCAGTTCAGCCAATGGCTTGTAATATCACCTTGTCCGAATTCCCCGGTGCAGCAGTCCCCAGGGTCACAGCTTCCCCGGGACCAGCCAGAGTGGGTTTCAGAACTCCACAACGCCGGCCTCCCCAGGGTCCCACCTCCTCATTCCTGTCGGCGATCAGTGGGGAAATGAAGTGTATTCCTGTTCACTTTTCAAAGCTCAGACCTACCTCATTTACATGTCAAGAAAATGTTCTCAAGTATAATAAAGTGTTTATCATTTTCCTAGAGGTCTTCGAATGAATGCCTGACATTCCTTTCTTCCCTATCTCTAAAGTTCCTTTCTTTTTCACATTATCTTTCTTGATTGCTTCTTACTGTAAAAACAAAAAAACACAAAGATACGGATTTGTTGTGCACATTAGCAGGTCCATACAGAAAAATGCACAGAGGTTTTATATACCATCAGTGATAGCTCAGAGTATAAAGTCAAGAAGGAAGAATCTGGAGTATTAGACGTGCTCTGAAATAAGCCTACATAGGAGGATACCACTGTAGCTTCATCAGACGTTTCTCTCACCAACTATTCAACAGTGGCAGATCTAGAAAATGTGCAGTTAAAATACACAGCAGTCGCTCCATACACTGACCCCCAACTTCTGAATATAGGGCTCTTCCCCATTTTCTTCCCCTTTCGTTTATGTTTAATGGAGAAAGCTAAAAAAAATCTTGTTTTAGCAAGTATCCCTGTAGAGTGTCGCGACTGACCAAGATTTTAATGTGTTTGGAGAGAAGTCTTACTGAAACAAGAGCGATGACTATTTTCCAGTGAATAGTGAGTGACAATTTTAACCCCAATCTGAGGTTAGAAACTTGCTTTTTGGGGGGCCCACAACTGCTGTAGACGAGACAACTGTAGCAACCATCCAAGACAATGAAAGAGAGCCTATGACAGTCTGCTGTATGCTTTATGCGGAGGAGGTATCAGAGTTCATCATGGTTTTTTGTGAGATCTTCCCCGTAATTGGTGGCTTGGCTTCCGACAAACATGTTCCAGTTCTCCAGTATCTCCTCTTTAGTTAGCTTTTCATCCTGCAAGAGAGGAAAAGACCTCTGTCACAGAAGTTCTGGTAACTCTGAGGAACAGTTCAGCGTGAAGCTCCCATTAATTTCATGGATTTTCAACATTTAAAATAGTGCATGTCATAATTAAGAAGTTGCTAGGCACCTCCTTCACCCACCATCACTGCCCTGCAAAAACCAAACCGCAACAGCCTCCTGCCTTAAAAGCTGCGCTAAAATGTATCAGGCAAGGCCTCAAGGAATTCTGAAGCTAGAATCCAGTCATGTCCACAAGCAGTGCTAGCTTTCCCAAAACAGGCCCCAAAGAATTCCACTCCCCCTTTATGGCTTGACTGCGGAACTCCCCTATCTCCCGAGAATGTGCAGCAGTGATCAAACTGGGAAAAGGCAGGGCTTCTTTCTAAATCTTATTTATTTATTTGGATATTTATCAAAAGATACTGAAGCGCTGGGCATCCGAGCCCTCGCAGGACGAGCTTGCTTCAGGCTGCCTGGGATGTCAAGGGATGGGCATCCCTGTGCCTGACACATTAGAGATGTCTGATAAATATCTGCTGACTGACTGAATGAATGAATGAACAAACCTGTCCTTGGGCAACTCAGGGTATACCTTAGAAATCCAGGCCCGGCCCACAGCAAACAAAGTTACCGTTTCTGCAATCCTCAGAGATGGGAGGGACTTAAGTGTGTGGCCCTTAGCGGACTATCTGGGAATGTCTGGGCCTCTAATGAGTTCACCGTGGGTTATCACGGTATTGGCTTAATTAAGTTCACAAGTCTCTAATGTAGGGCAAGAATGAGAGAAATCAATAAGGATGCGGCCGCATGGGCCAATGCTATCACCAAAGAAGCAAACAGAACCAATCTTATGTAAACTGTCTCCCTTCAAAGAACGATTCCTGGAGAACGTGAAATACCTTGTTTTTGTCTGACTCATATACCAGGTGCCTGGCCTCGGCCTGAGCATGGTCGTAGTCTTGAGGGAGGATCCAGTGGCGAATCTCATCTTTGTCCAACTTCCCATCCTTGTTGAGATCCCGGAACTCATTGAATTGCTCCCGTTCTGACAAAACCCAGTCTGGCTCAGGGCCGTTCTCCTCATGGGAAAACATATCCGCTAGAAGGAAAGGTGGTTCTTGGTTATGAAGAGAAGCGGGAAGGTAAGTCAAGGAAAACCTGACCTCCTGAGTTTTTGGAAAGATGATGGCCCATCAGGAGCCCTAACCCAGATGTCTGGTGGGCAGTTTCTGGAGGATAATGATGCAGTCATTTAGCCACTGTGCAGGCCACCTCGTGGAATAGAAAGAACGGAGCTCAGGAGCCAGAAGGTGAATCCTGGCTCGTGACTTAGTTCAGTGACGGGGATTATGTTACTTAATTCAGTGAGTAAGTCTTAAGTTGTCTTGTCTGTAACATGGAGGTAATAATTTACAAATCACAGACTTATTATGAACATGAAAGAGGATACTTTCTGTGAAAAACACTCTACAACCCAAACTGGCACTATATAGAAGGTGAAAAACCAGTAATAAGGACCAACATCAAGCACTTCCTATAGTCCAGCTATTATATATAAGATACTTCACACACTTTTTTTTGTTCTAACTTTCATAATAATCCTAGAAGTAGGTACTGTTAGTATTCCCATTTTATAGATGAAAACATTGAGGCATAGCCTTAACCCAAGGACCCACAGCTAGTATGAGCTTGAGGCTACATGGGATCAGGGTCACTCTGCTTCTACCCCTGGTCTTAACCACTTATTCCTATTGTTGTTTGTATCCTCTCCAAAGGGCTTCCCCATAAATCATTTTATTTCATCCTCATAAAAATTCTGTAAGATGAATCATTATCCTTATTTTATGAAATGACCAGGAAGGGCAAAGAAGGTGAAGTTTAGGTGCACTGTTTGCTAAGTCACTAGATCTCCTTGGAAAAGACAAATACCCTGTGGGCAGTTTTCTCTTTAATGGAAACACAGCTTGGAAATGCCAGGTGGTAGAGAGAGCGGGTAGTGAATGAAGGCAACAGAGAGACAAGACCCTTGGTTCCGCCCCAAGGCAGAGCCACACCTGACACTTGCAGACTGTTTTTGAGCCAGGGCTGTCACATTTAGTAGCTAACTTGGGCTTCACTGAATCCCACAAGTGTGCATGCTGTGTATTCCCATTTTCCAGATGAGGAAACTGAGGCTTATCATGATGACATGACTCCCACAGGGTCGCACAGCTAATAACTGGAGAAGCCAGGACTCCCAAGTCCAGTGCTCTTCCCACCGCACCATATCACCACCAGTTTTCCGTTCACTCCCAGCAGAAAAGAAGGCTCCTCCACCAATGAAGTCACTTGCTGGGCAAGTCCACACGCTGGGCCTCTCTGACTACGAGCCGCTCAGAATTGTATTTTCAAGCACCATGCCCCCACGCCTCCCTCCCTCCCCACTGTAAAGAACGGAGTGTTTCTTTTAGGCAAAGCCATTGACTTTGCACCGTTTGAATGCAGAGTTCAGGAGGGCCAGGAAGAGCACACACTTTTAATCAAAAGTGCTACATTGCGTGTTTCAATCCGTCAGCCTTTTCTGTCTAATTCTATCAGCACCATCAAGGCGAAGCGTCCGCAGCTCTGAACCGTCCCTCGCATGCACCCTGGGCACGGGGAAGGCTCTGCGGCTTGCACCGACAAGGGGCCTGTCAGCATGTTATTCTCCGAAGGTAGTGCCACCGAGATCACTTTAATTACCATGGTGAGAGCTACCTGTCGGTTACCACACCACCCGAGGACAGCGCTCGGGCCTTCAGATCAAATAGCATTTCTCCTGATTAGAAGAAACTTTGCTCTTCATTACCGAAGGCATGTGTTCTCGTGCACGGGGTGGCAAAGTAACGCGACCACAGACCAGAGACCGAGGGCGACGTGCACTTCGGTTTTACACGAAAGGTAATAAACTGCCTCTATTAACTATGGGTACGAAAATTATATGCATCCCACCCCTCAAATGACTTCCCAGCTTTTACTTTGACACTTGGGAGCAGAAGAGCTGCCAGGAGAAGGCACCTGCTGTTGGAAGCCTTGTACCGGGGCACCCAAGTGACCGCGGTGAGGGTCAGATGGAAATGTCCAAGGGGCCTGCCCCGGCCCTTTATGCTGGGAGGCCTACTGGGCTGCTCGGAAGGGCTCTAACCCGCAAGGTGGCTTCTGACCCAGCTGCATGAGTTTGACTCCATCAGTGCCTGATACCTGATAAACACTCCTCTTGATGCTTAAGTGGAGCCCGTCAGAACAAAATGTGAGCTGTGGTACTCCCGATGAAAGCATCAGAAAGCAGAGGCACACAATGGCTAACCATGGGCGGCTGGGCCCAGGTGACGAGGAGTCACCTCTCTAAGAAGGAGGGCCTTTCTGCAGATGCCTGGGCATATAAACTGTCACATCCATCACATCTCCATCTGCTCAGTGCTTTGAGGCCCCACGGACTCACCGTCTGACTTTGGGGTCTTTCCCTGGACCCAGTCTGCTCTGGCCTCACTGGAAATCTGTGGGATTTCCACGCCTATTTTGCAAAGGTAAAACTAGACAGTGGGGTGGGGGGCAGCTCTCAGAGCCATGGGGCCCACTGCTGGCCACTGCGTGACGTCTCCTAAGTGCCTCCCACATACTGGCCCCTGGGGCTGGTGTGACAAGTCCCTCCCCAGTAGGAGGACACAGGAGTGACAACTCCAGACTTGCAGCCATTGCTAAAAGAGACGTCTGCGGAAAGGAGCTCGACATGTGGGTGGAGGAATGTTGCCCCGTTGGGACAGCCGAGCAAGACTTCAGGCCACACTCACCAATATACTCGTCTTGATCCACAAACCCATCCCCATTCTTGTCGATGTCCTCCAGGGTTTCCTAGGAAGCAAAGGGGAACAGAGAAGGGAAGATGGCAATGTGCTCTAAGTAAATCTGAGAATTCTACCTATTGTCCTCCTTGGTCTGGCTTTTATGGCTAAAAATGCTTGGAAGCTTTTGGCTCGCCTCGTTACCTCCCTGGGCATGAGTTTCTTATCTGTAAAAACTAGGCACTGGCTTCTGTTTCTCCTTCCCCTTCCCCAATTTTAAGAGCAGAACACTCTCTTCAAATGCAAATGTAAGTAAAAGCCCACAGGGACTCAGATTTTTATCAAGAAGCCCTGCCAGGCCAACCATCTCCACCGTCCAGCCAGATCATCCCCTGGGGTACCTGTGAGGAACCCAGCTTGAGAACCACTGGACCGGGTAATCACAAAAAACAGATTCCAGGGCTGAGTGGATGATGAACACTAAGCGGGTGTCATGAAAATATGAAACAATGGGCAATTAAAAAGGAAAAGTATATCAGACTTTTGGACATATATGTTCTGCACTTAGTGCACTTGACTTCTTAATTAGGTTTATTGCTTGGGTGAGTAATTAAATGAATTTACTTTGTCACAGCAACTCAGAGCCATCCTGGGCTGAAGCAAACAGCTGACCCGAGAGCACAGAGCCAATCCAGAGGCACGTAACGCACTTGTGGACAATTCCCACATCTTCATCGTCCTCTAGCAAAGTAGCTATCACTACGTGGATGGTGGGTGGTAGAATGAAATGATTCTTAGAGCCACTGCCCAGTCCTCAGTGTCACGGTGATCATGATAGTGAATCATGAGGCAAAAGTGGACCCCATCCACCAACTGGGCAACTAAAATAGTCCAGAGCTGATTATGAACAAAAACTTCAGCCACTGGTTCCCAGCATCGAAGCAGTTAGAACTGGCCTGGGGCACCTGCCCAGGAAATAAATGATGGCATTTATTTTACTGTCATGGAAAATGAAGATGTTTGGGATTCCCCGCTCCCCCCCCCCAGACACTATGGAAAGCACAGCCATCCCTCA
Organism: Zalophus californianus; assembly: GCF_009762305.2. NCBI lineage: Eukaryota > Metazoa > Chordata > Mammalia > Carnivora > Otariidae > Zalophus > Zalophus californianus. The sequence goes on along the minus strand of NC_045605.1, from coordinate 84,803,332 downwards.
GCGCCTCGGTTGGACCCATGCATCCTCCCAAGCCCCCCTCCTAAGAGGAGTGTCCTTCCTGCCAGTTTTAATCGAAATCCCCCTATGGTTTAACAATCACGAATTACCTAAACTGTATTTCCCTGCCTTGTCCTATCTAGAAGGAGCCTGTGGAAGGTAAAAGGGAGGGATGATTCATTTCTTGGCCAGAAGTATAATGGCAGACTGTTGCCTTCTCTTCATTCCCTTTCTTTTCCTTTGTGTCTCCCAGCTGGTTGTTCCAGGATGACCTGGAAGCCACAAGATGGTAGAGTACAATGTGGAAGGCACCTGGGTACCTGACAGTACTTAGACAAGTGCCCAGAAGGCCCACCTGACTCAAACCATCTACACTGGACTTGGTAGAAGCAAAAATAAGCTTCGTTTTCCATGGCTGGCACTGGGGCTGTTTGTTACAGCAGCTAGCCTGCCCTGACTAATCTATCGGGTAGACAAGTATTCCCAACGTATTCCACTGCAGAGTTCTTCTCCAATTCCCGTCAAGCTGATGAATGCTCTCTCTTTGGAAGAAGGGACAAGACTGTGGTACAGATTTCGCTCTGGTCTTTTCCCAGCTCAGGCTCTTTTAATGACCTTACCAAAACCACAATTTCCTTCATATGCTCAAACTCCTCAGGGTGCAGAAAGGCAGTGAACTCCTCCCGAGTAGCTGTCTGGTCACCATTGAGGTCTGCGGCCTTGAACCTTCTCTCGTCGCGTGGCAGCATCTTTTTAAAGGTGTGATGATCCGAAGTATCCTGAAACTCTGTGGGGTTTCCTGCAGGATGTGTGCAGAAGTGTTTGAACTGGGCTGCTACAGGAAGCATTTCCTTCCAGATCACTCATCCTTCATGCCCAAATGGGACACGCGGGGCAAAAGGTCCCGAGCCATGGCGTTCTTTGAAACGTTTCAGAATGCCTTTAGTACCTGTCCCTTCATCTCCCCACCTCCCCCATAATCCAGGCCCTACCTAACAGCTTATTGGGGGCATTATAGCAAATGGTTAAGAGTGCTGGCTTTAGGCCATACGGTCATACTTTTCTTTGCAGAATGCTGCTTTCATCATATTATTCTTTGATCTAGAACATACACAGGCTCCCCAGTACCCATGATATTCCAAACGTTTCTGTCTCGCTTTTACGATCTCCCTTAACCTAGCCATGAGTGTGTGCATCTCTGGCTCTCTCTCCCATGCACCCAGTGGGGCTGCACCCTGTGCTTTGCATGCATCCCTCTATCACTCCTCACAAACAAGCCTGTCTTCTATTTAAACCCTGTCCACTTCTGAATGCACTCCTACCCCTTTGCTTCTCCAGCTGACCCACCTTCTCCTCTTATTTCTCTCTCTCCAAATATATATCCATTTTTTCAAAGCCCAGCCCCCAGACCACCCTCCACCAGGAAGCCTTCCTTGATGGCTCCAGCCCACTCGGGTCTTTGCTATCTGAAACCCGGCAGCATTTTGAAACCGTGCCACAGACACACTTCATCTCTGCTCTGTTCTCTTTGTTCTTTGTGCCTCCAAGATTGTAAGCTCAGATTGGGCAGCAACCTAAGTCACATCTCACGACCCCGAGATGATGACCTGAGCCCAAATCAAGAATTGGATGCTTAACCGACTGAACCACCCAGGACCGTGGACCCCTCCCAATAGTCACCACCTACAGCTTCACTCAGAGTAAGCAACTCTGTACATTCTTAGTATGCAGAGGAGGATGTTACACAAACAGGTTCTACTTAGGGGGTTGTGACATCTCCCCGACGCAGTAGATGTGTCAAGAGAAAAGAGAGGCTTTGTTATGAGACCGCCAGCTGTGCAAGCACTCCGGCAGCACCTCTTACCTAGGTAGTAACCATAGGTGGCTTGTTTGTATTCTTCCCAGGAAATTTTATCATCTTTGTCCCGATCATAATCCTTCCAGACTTTGGCAACATTATCGTAGATGTATCTTTTCTGCACTCGCTTGATCCAGGTTTTCAGCTCCTCGGTGGTAACAAAGCTGTCCCCATCACTGTCAATTCGATCAACAATCCTCCTGTAGTTAAAAATACAAAACAAGGGCGCCTGGGTGGCTCAGATGGTTAAGCATCTGCCTTCGGCTCAGGTCATGATCCCAGGGTCCTGGGATCGAGTCCCGCATCGGGCCTCCTGCTCCTTGGGAGCCTGCTTCTCTCTCTCTCTCTCTCCCTCTCTCTCTCATGAATAAAGAAAATCTTTAAAAAAAAAAAAAAAAAATACAAAACAAAACACCAAACCCACAAGGCTATTATCAAGACTTGTGTGATCCTGATCCAGAAAAAGATCAAACACCGCAGAAACTAAAATGCATAAACAATTGAAATGAAATCAATGATCCGATCATGCGGACATGACCAACTGATCAGAGCTGATTTGTAAGATGAAACCTAGCAGTCTTCTCTAGGTGCAGTCCGACTCCCTCATTTTAGAGTGATGGCACTGAGGCTGAGGAAAATGAGATGACTTTTCTGAGATCACACAGCTCATATGTGCTATGACCAGGGTAAGAACCCACATCTCGGGGCTCTAGGGCCAATGAAAAAAAAGAAAAAAAAAGTAAAATTCTAGGTAAACCAAAAGATAAGTCAGTTCTTCTTTTCTTCTTCTTTTTTCAAATCTCACAACTTTGGACTCAAAGTCTTGAAACTTAAAGCAGAAAGAGGCCAGATCTTATTGGCCAAAGCCTAAGATGTCAGGGATGAAAGCCTTCGCATCATGGGAACTATTCAAGAAACTTGACCAGCTGAGCAGCTGCAGAAGTCTACACCTCTGTCCTCAGGGTACGGATGCCTGGGTCCAGGGGTGTCTCCTGTTCCATAGCTGGCCCCGGGTCCAGCGACTGCCCACTAGACTCTACGGAGGAACCCCAAACCCTAGTCCAAAGCAAACTTCAGGTCAGGAACTCGCCAGTGTCCATCTCTAGGCCCGAGGGTCCCAAGCTAGGGGTGCTTTCCCTGTGGGGAACTTCAAGGACACCCATAAGCTGTTTCTAATGCTTAAAACACGTTTTACTCTAGTGGTCCATTTACCTGGGATGAGGTCACCCAGGCTAATTAGGGATTTGTTTCTTTGCTTTGCGCTGCAATCTGTCAACTCAGTGGTAAATGAGTTAGATCTCTTTGATTAACAGTTACTCTTTGATTAACAAGAAATGGGGGATGAATTCATTAGTACGTGTAAAGTCTCCATCGCCTACCTGAGTCTGGGTGGCTGAGCTGCTCCTCTTGCTTAGGAAGGCGTAAGCGCTCCCCACAGCTTTAATGTGTCTCCTATTTGCCATTTTAATGGGTCTCAAGACTAACAAAGACTCAAGGCTTCCTTCCAGGGAATCACAGCCCCTCGGGGTCTCAGTTTTCCCAACTATAAATTGGAACACATGCTTTACAAGGGATGTTATGGCAAATAAAGGAGAGAATGTGTGCCTGGCCTCACTAAGGACAGTCATCCAGATCACAGCGGACAGAGAACTCAAGAGACATCCAGTGAGTAACAGACATGAGCAGAGCCTCCTGGCAGGGCCTCAGGCAAACCTGGAGATGTGGGGCCAGCCGCCTGCAAGGCTGCCCATCTCTGCTCCAGACAGTGACTGCCACGTGGGAACGTAAGTCGACCGTGTCAAGAGAAACCAGAAATCAGGGTCAATATGTGACATCACTCAGATGGTAATTTACGTTTTCTCTAATACCGCACAGCATGTCTCTGACTACATGTGGCCTATAGGCCTCCACTTTGCAGCCCCCTGGCCTAGGTGTCTCCGGGGGCCTTAGAATGGTCACCTTTTCAGAATCTAACATCAGGTGGTGATTGCCTGGATCCAGCCACGCTCCTCCCTCAGCAGCCCAAGCTTGGAGTGGGGGGTAGCTGGGGGCAGGGGGGGGAGTGTGCTGCACCAGGAGCTGTGGACAGAGAGGTGGCCGTTCACGCTCCAGCCCGTCCCAAACGGCACGGCACCCATCACTTCCAAGCCTCCACCCCTAGCCTGGATTTACCTTACAGGTGAGTGGTGTGTCCTCTACCTATCCGGTGGTTGAGGCCAGAGACCGGATGGCCCCCTGCGTTCCTCCCTCCTCTTCCCCACCTCCACGCTGAGTCAAGAGCAGGTACGGACAGTTCTGCCTCCCACATGTGTCTAGGTTCACCCTCTCCTGCCCTGGGGACTGGCTGGGCCTGGTTCAGGCACTCAGGGCCACTCCCCTGCCCCTGGTCTCCCCATCCGCGCCTCAGTTACATTCTCTGTCCTGCTGCTGGTCTGACGTTCCTAACAAGTTTTGGGGATGATGACATTTTGATGGTGTACAGGATAACATCTAATCTTCACCTCACAAAGGTCCTTTCTGCCTCTGCCCTGACCCTTTACTGTCCCAACACTCCTCATCCCCCCGAACAGGTTTCAATACCTTTATAAGCCGGTTGTTTTCTCTTCGGGAATGCCTCGCCCTGCTGGTACGCCTGGCAATCTCTGAGCCATCCCACCAGTTCTGATCAGGTGGCATCCGGAAGCCCCTAAGCCCTCTCTCCAACCTGCAGCCCCAGTGGCTCCTTCTCCCGAGTGCAGTCACTGTGGTTCGTACGTGCCACCATCACAGCGGTTAGGCACAGTGTCTGCTTGTGTCTCTCTCCTCTACTTTTGACTGTAAGGACTTGGAGGCCTAGAGCATAAGGTTTTAATCTTTGTACCTCCCAGGTATCTAACATGGTGCCTGGCACAGCAGCCATTCAGATGTTTGCTGCATGACTAAATGAATGAAGCGCAGGTGTTCATACACGATCAAATGCAGACCAACCACCAGCACTAGTTCTTGCCACTAGGCTTGCCTGTCATGAGAAAGGCAGTAAAACCGGAAGCTGTTAGGACTGCAAACTGCAGAGTTCCCTACTCCAAATCCCAAAACCTCTGCTCCTCCTCCCTGGTGGCAGTGCTGCAAATGGCTGCCTCTCAGGGTCCCAGAATAAATCAGTTACCCAGTGCTTCCAAGCAGTACAATAGACTGAATCCATCAATGGCCCCCTTTGTGAAGTCCCGAACAAGAAGAGAAAAGTACTTCTCTGCAAAATAAAAGGTGATTGTTTGGAGAGGACTTTGAAGTTCAAAGATCTTTTATCAGGGCAGCCAGATGGTGCACCTACACAATAGGTGTGATTTAGCCTCCTATTTTAACCAACCACACTGGCCTTTGGTGGCCCCTGTCAGCACAGGGGTGGCTGTGTTCTCTTTCATGTAGCAGACAAGAAGGTCCTCCATCCCCAGGAAGCAGGTTCTGGGAGGCCTGATGCCCGGTAGGCCGGGCTACTGGGACCACCCCCACCCCCCAAACGCCAGCCCAGCCCAGCCTCCACCTGGGACCGGGTCTTGGCTGCTGATTGCTCTGGGGAAGGGTTCCCAGATACCTTGGCACGAGCCCAACTGTATCCCCAGGGAAACTGGAGAGGGTGCAGAAATGTACCAAAGTTTTGTTTTCCAGGTTTGGCTCCTGATTCAACTGTCTTCACCAGTGAAATTCACAATCTGCCACCACACCCTCCAGCTTTTGGCCCTCATTGCCAAAGGGCTGGGTGCCTCCGCAGACATCTGCGGGGAAACAGAAATTGGGGGACCAGTTTCCATTCTCACTTCCCATGCCCTATGCCTTAATGCCCCTCTCTTCTTGACAGGATCTTTATAGCCCTACTTCTGCTGTCGCTATCAGCCGGAAGGCAACAACACCTCTGCCCCGGCCCAGGAACTCCCGGCCAGGAATCAAGCCTCTCCCTCAATCTGCCCCTTCATCTTTTATCCATTTATGTTCATCCTGGAGACCTTCTTAGCAATGTCACAAACCCTCCACTCCGGGAATGGAGGGAGAAGAGGGAAACTGGGAGGGTGGGGAAGAGCTCATATCACTAAAATGCCACTGTGCACAAACTCTTCTTTTGTACACCCGCTGCCCTCCCTTCTGATGCAACCGAGCGGAGGGGGCGGGCCCTGGCCGCCTTGGCTCCCGCGGCCGCTGCCACGTTCTTGCCTCCCCGCGGGAAGCCACGCCGGGCCCGCGCGCGGTGACGGTCTCCGCGCCGCGGCCCCGGCGCCCGCGGACAACTCCGCGCCAGCCCGGCGGCCGTGCCCGCTGGTCCCCGCCCTCCGACCGCGCACCCAATTTCGCTTTCGCTTTGCGGCGCGCGTCCAGCCTGGCGGCCGCCCCGCCACCCCCACGGGCACCTGCGACGCCCCCGAGCGCGGCCCGCACCGCGGCCTCACCCCAGCCTCTCCTTGCTCTCCTCCGAGGTGAGCTGGTCGAAGGTCTTGGAGTCCTCTTTGCCCAGGAAGGCCTCGTGGTCGTACTGGAAGCTCTGGTTGTCCTCGGGTGGCCGCTCGCCCAGCTCCGAGTCGGGCCGCACCACGCGCTCCTTGCGCACCGTGGGCTTGGCCCGCAGCGCCCCGGGCGCCAGCGCCAGCGCCAGCAGCAGCCCCAGGGCGAGCCCCAGGAGGCGGTCGCGGCCGCCCCGCGCCATCGTCAGGGCAGGAGAGCGGCCCGCGGGGAGGCACCGAGCGAGCGAGGAGGACTGCGACTCGGGAGTGGGGGCTCCCAGCGCGGCGGCGACGGCTGCGGCGGCGGCGGCGGCGGTAGCGGGGGAGGGGACGGGCCCGCCCCGCGCCGGGGAGAAGGGGCGCGCCCCGCGCCGCGGGCAGGGAACCTTCGGGTAGCCCGGCTCACGCGCCCATTGGCCGCCGGGCTGCGAGGGGGGGAGGCCGGGGCCGCGGAGCCACGTCGCCAGCCCGGGTGGTGGGCGCGGGGCTCGGGTTTCGCCTCGGCCCCTCCCCGCGATCTCGTTGCGAGGGGCGGGCCCAGGCGTACTGGGCTGGGGACCGGAGGGATTTTAGGAAGACGGGGAAGAAGTTCTTTGTCAAGCAACAGATGTTCGCGATAAATTTCCCTCTCTCTTCTCCCAGTTCCGGAGAATTGAAAGGAGGGAAGAAGGGAGGTGTTGCCCCTCCCCAACTTCCAACGGGGCGCCCGAATCCCAGCCCTGGACCCTGTCCAAAGATGCACTCCTAAACCAAATGCAACCCCACTTCCCCAAACTGGGAGTCTGGTTACAAACACAAGAGACTGGAAAGAAACCAGGGTGGCTGAGGTCCCCTAGAAAGGAGGGTCGCAAACTCAAATGTCTAGGGGGACCAAGCAAGTAGCTTCAGTGTGACGTAGGGCCAGCTAAACTGGGCAGTCCTGCGCGTTCCCGCTGTCACGCGTGCAAGGCCCCAAACTGGGAGATAGTTCCGTTTCCCAAAAGAAATCAGGATTTCAGATGTCTAATGTTTTCACTTCTAAACAATGGCAACTCATTTTACGAAACACTACGTGATTTAAACAAATCTTGTCTGTACATCGAATGCAGAGTAATGCTGCCAACATAGAGAAGCTCTGTAGAACCGTCTGCAGTCATGGAAATGTTCTATATCTGGGCTGTCCAGTGGTGGTTATGGAGCACTTGATATGTAGCTAATGTTACTAAGGCTTGGAAGATTTAATTTAAATTTAAATAGCTGCATGTGGCTAGTGATTGTCATATCCGACAGTACAGGTCTAGGGCGGTGATTCTGTGTCACAGCCTTTCCAGACTCATTGAAAACCATGGGCCTCCTTCCAGAAAAATGCACATACAGCTACTGGCAGGAATGTTTGATAAAAAGTGTCAGGAGATTCGTGGATCTTCTGAAGCCCCACGGATGAGCCTCAGGTTAAGTATCCCTGGAAGACTAAGGCTGTGGCTGCAGAGAGGAGTCCTCTCCCACAGCCCTGGACAGCTGTACTCCAGAGCTTGTCCTTTATCTCGTTCTGCCCTAGAAAAGGTCACTGAGCTGTGCTTTTTGCTCTGCAATAAGGATACCAGGACATTATCAACATAGATCCAAGTAACTTTTTTATGAAGACTTCTTTCAATTAATGAACAATTACTATGTGACCATTGTGGCCTAAGCACTGGACTGGATGATCAGGATACAATGGGGAGCAAGACAGTCATGGTCTCTGCAGAGCTATAGTGTTTGTATAGGTCATTCAGTAAACTAAGCACCTGCTAAATGTCAGGGCTGTGATGGGTACTGGTTTACGGAGTAGCAAATCAGTGTGACAAGTGCTGAGGGAGGAAGGCGTTGGGTATGATGGGGTACATCAGAGGGACAAGACCCAGATTTGGGGATCCAATGAGGAAGGCCTCCCGAAGAAAGGGACATCTAAACTGAGACTGAAGGCGAGTAAGCTAAGCCAGAGAGCAGGGGTGTGGGCACATGCTGGGAGGATAAGGTGTCTGTGAGCTGGCGCAGACAGCAGTGGAGTTTGAGGTCCTATCCTTGTGACACTGAGATGTGGGGATGTAGTCCTTGGTGCCTCACCAAACCTGAGCTGACTTTTCATGGGGCAGGAAGTGTGGTGCTTGAGAACAGACCTGCTTCCCACTGTCAGTATTGAGGCTTGAATTTCTAGCAATAGAGAAACATTACATACTCTTACATACTTTGGGTATAGAAGAGCTCCCTATTAAAATGCTAAGGCCCTGAGGTTTGTGGCCTTGTACCTTCAGTGCTCATCACACAAGCAGGATGTGAACTGAGTGGGGGGGAGAAGGAGGAATGGGAGAAGGCACAGAAAGAGATCGAGGCTAAAGAGGAGGAGGATTCGGAAGGGAATAGGGAAGTGGGTGGAGATTGGAGACAGTCTTTGCTTTGCTTATTCACAACTGTGCCACAGGCAGGTCTGGGCCTCTGGGGTTGATCCAGCCTCTCAGGATCGAGGACGGCACATCCTTTGCCCTGTTCTAGTTGGCTTTCTGCCAGACACTAGTGGTTTCCAATAGTTAGATTGTTCCAGAGGTTAGCCTTGGCTCCTGTGGGAATTACCAGAGAATTCCAGCACTGCTGTGAATCCGGAAGACTTTATATCATTTCCCCTGGGATGGCATATGCTTTTTTTTGTTTCTTTTGATGGAACCTAAACTATCAAAATAGCTAGTCTTCCCATCCCCCCTCTACTTTTTAAAGTACCTTATTTATTTGGAGTTTACGTTTTCTTTACCATTTCAAAAATTCAATTTATTTAAAGTAAAAAACCCAACGAAATAGTTCATCTACATTGAGCCCCACATCAGGCATCCCAACTTTTAAGACATACACTTGACAGACAAGCTTGCAAAATATTAACTTGGAAAACCGATGGAGCTCATATCCCCAGCCCCACAAGCCTGTAGTGAGCCAAAGAACCGCTGTTAAAGGACTCGAGGGTTCAGCTCATCAGCTTCAGGGCCCAGCCTGGGGACGGTCAATTGCACCCAGACTTAAAGTGAAGGAGGTTCACCTCTTTATATGAAGGCATCCGCCAGAGCACCAATATCTCCAGGGAGGGAGCTTTTACACACACGGTGGCCTGATTTTTGCTGCTTTGGTCTGGGGAGTCTGTTGATCACTTGGTTCTGGAGACCACTTGCGATCCTTGTCCCGTGGGACTCTGATAATTGGTGTCACCTAGAAAGGAGTTCAGAGTTGTATCTGGTGCACTGATTTTTGTGGCACTGCCAGGGGGCACTTCTACATCGCCAGGCTCTGATGGCCAGTAGGACTTATTCCTGTGGGTCCACAGGACTATAACCAAAGGTGACTGAGTTCTTAAATAACTGCCATCCCCGGGGCCCAGCAAGAGGCAACAGACCCAGGAGCTCAGTCTTTCTGTGAAAGAGGCCTACCAGCTAGTCCTCATCAGGCTGAGACTTGAGGAGCAGGCTTCTGATTAAACATGCATCTAGGGGCTAACTGGGATCCTCTCCAGAGATGTCGGAGGGCAGCCTCTATCTTTAGGCTCACCCTCTGCTGGAGTCCAGAGCACCAGTGTCTCCAGGAGGGTACCCGTGTCTGGTGGCCATTTGGGTGGCTGCTGCCAGGGGACACCTTTACATTGCTTGGCTCTGGTGGCCAGTGGGGCCTGTGCTTGTGAACCCACAGGACTATATATATTTGCATACTTTTAAACACTGATGCCTGAGGGTCTGGCTTTTAGTAAGTCTGAATCTAGCCCCTGAGATCCTCCCTTTTGGGACACCATCAAGTGTTGGTACATCCTCAACTACTGGGAGACATTAAACCTATAATAGGCTGCTTGGAGAAGAACAAAGGTTTGAGAGACAAAAAAGAGCTGAGGCAGGGTTGAGTGACAAGGTTCACCTCCTACACAAGGCCACTCCTTCAAGACTGGGAGAGGGCACTGTTTCATCTGCTATATAGAAACCAACACAGAGAGTCAAACAAAATGGAAAAAAAAAAAAAAACCAAGAAAAAAAAAACAGAGGAATATGTTCCAAATGAAAGAACAGGATAAAACCTCAAAAAAAGCCTTAGTGACATGGAGATAAGTGATTTATGCTTCTCTCTGATAAAGAATTCAAAGTAATGATCATGAAAGATGCTCACCAAATGGGGGAAGAATAGATGATCACAGTGAGAACTTCAACAAAGAGAAGGAAAATAAGAAAGTACCAAACAGAAGTTACAGAGCTGAAGAATACAGTAACTGAACTGAAATATACACGAGCAGGGTTCAACAGCTGACCACATTAAGCAGAAGAAAGGATCAGTCAACTCAAAGATCAGTGGAACTCCCCCAAACAGAGCAGAAACAAACAAACAAACAAAAAGAGTGAAAAAGAGTGGAGGTCGCTTAAGGGACAACATCAAATGGACTAACATTCTCATCATTGGTCTACCTGGAGAAAAGAGAGAGAAAGGGGGCAGAAATCTTATTTGAGGAAATAATGGTTGAAACTTCCTTAACTTGGGGAGGAAATAGACATCTAGATCTATGGACCCCAGAGAGTTACAAATAAGAGGACCCCAAAGAGACCCACACCAAGACACAATCAAAATGTCAGAAGTTAAAGACAAGAAGAGAATAAAGCAGCAAGAGGAAAAAAAAAATATTACAAGGGGATCTTCCTAAGATTATCAGCAGATTTTCCAGGAGAAACTTTGCAGGCCAGAAGAGAGTGGCATGATACATTCAAAGTGCTGAAAGAAGAAAATCTTCTGAACAAGAATATTCTACCTGGCAAAGTTATCATTCAGAGGTGAAGGAGAAATAAAGTGTTTTCCAGAAGCAAAAGCTAAAGGAGTTCACCAATAAGCTGGCCTTACAAGAAATGTTAAAGGGCTCTCTTTAAGCTGAAAAGAAAAGGTGCTAATCAGTAATAAGAATACACATGAAATCACAAGCCAGCTAGTTTACCAGAGAGAACCAGGGAAAGAGACAGCTAAGAAGAGCTCTTCTGGTGTCAGAGCACACCTCAAACATGGATCTCAAGAAACTACCCCTGGAAAAGATTATGAGTTTAATGGGATCAGACTGGGGAGCTGTCTTTGCCCCAGGACATTATCTAAAACTATAGAGTAATTAGCCGGCAATTGGTGGTGCCTAAAGTTGGTTGCAGCCTAGGAAATAGAGAACTCTGCTTAGATACTGTCATTCCAGAGTGACTGTGTGCATGGGAGGGAGCAATGCCAGAGACTTTACAAGGTGGGGGAAGAGACTTTCCTAAGAGAGTCCAGCCAGCTGGACCAATAAGCAAATAAAAAAAACAACAACGAGAAGACCTGGAGGAGGAAGGCCAGTATCTAGACTTGTTATGGTGTGTTATCGAAAATAATCCAGTTTTCCAAAAAAATGACAAGACATGCAGAGAACTATGAAAATATGACTCATATACAGGAAAAAAAATAGAGGCAACAGAAAGTGCCAGTGAGAGAAACCAGATCCTACAGCCAACCAGCCAGGGATCCTGCATCCGGCAAAGCTACCTTTCAAAAGTAGTGATGAAATAAGGACATTCCAGATAAACAAAACCAGAGAATTCATTGCTCAGAGACCCATCTTACAAGAAGTATAGTACTTCTTCAGGCAGAAAGCAAATGACCTAAGAAAACAATTCAAATACATACACACACACTCACACACACACACACACACACACACACGAGCACCAGTAAAGATAATAATGTAATTATACAAGGCAATATAGATGCCTATTTCTTCTCGCCATAACTGATTTTAAAACGTGTATGTAGGGGTGCCTGGGTGGCTCAATCATTAAGCGTCTGCCTTCAGCTCAGGTCATGATCCTGGGGTCCTGGGATGGAGCCCCACATCGGGCTCCCTGCTCAGCAGGGAGTCTGCTTCTGCCTCTCCCCCTGCTCGTGCTCTCACTCACTCACTCTCTTTCTCAAATAAGTAAATAAAATCTTTAAAAAAATAAAATGCATATGTAAAATATGCATATAGTTGTATTGTTAGGCCTATAACATATAGGTACGTGATACATTTGGTGATAACAGTATAAAGGAAGTGAGGGTATTGGACTGTATTAGACCAGATGATAAATAAAATCAAATGTATTGACCATATGATAAATAAAACTGAATCTACAGGACAAATGAAAAGAACCAGAAATGGCAAATAAAAGGTAAATATAACAAAAGCTATAAATATATATTTGCTTTACTTTCTTTTTTCAGCTTCTTTAAAAGATGTAGAATTATATAAAGTAATAATTATAGCAATGTATTGTTGGGTTTGTAACATATCTAGAGATGTAATATGTGTAAAAATAATAGCACAAGGGGAAAGAATAGTTACAGAGAATGGACGTTTCTATATTGCATTGTAATTAAGTTCTTATATCTAAAGTAGATTCTAATGAGTTAAGACATACAGCATAAGCTTTAGTGCAAGAACTAAGGAAATAATTTTAAAAATATACAGTGAAAAAAGCCAGTAAGGGACTGAAAATACTACACTAGAAAACATTCACTTAATGCCAAAGAAAGCAGTAAAGGAGGACTAGAGAGACAAAAAAAGGCAGAAGGAAAACGTCACCGGCTGGAAATCTGGCTGAGCACATAGAAACCAAAGGCACCAAAAATGGTCACTGAAAGAGTAAATATCTAAGACCATTTTTTCTTATTATTTAAAAACATTAAAAAATGTAATTGACTTCTCAAACAAAGATAATAACATTGTATTGTGGAGTTGATAACATATGCATAAGTAAAACACATAATGACAACTGTATATAGGATATAGGCCATGAGGAGAGAAATGGATGTCCACTGTTTTAAGGTTCTTATATTACATGTGAAATGGTGAAATATCACTTGATGGTAGACCATGATATATTAAAAAGTATGCTGTAAGGGTTAATTCCAGTGGGCTAGGAATTAATCTGAGCCATTTTGCTAAAGTTTCTGCATAGTAAATACATGTCCCCTAGTAAAGGCATGAACCATACCCATTCGTAGTATTGCTTTGAAACCAAGGGTCCAAGAAACTTGGCGATTTTTACAACTTTCCAGCATCATTTATTGAGACTGCTGGAGGAGTCTCTCGCCATGTAGCAAGAATATGACTACATGACTGGACAAGGTGCCATTTGGGGCTACTTGGTTCTGAGGTACTCTGTATACACAACAGTGATTCCTGATCCAAGAGAGAAATTGCATTTGACTGTGGCCCTTCTAGAAAGGCAGGCAATAGAAGACTCCTTCTGACATTTCCAGACCCATCACTGTGAGAATGCCTTTGGTTGTGATGCAGGTTTTTAATTTAATGTTGTTATGTATTTATTGTGGTGATTATATGTATATGTATATATATATACACATACATACACACACAGACACATATATAATATCCTTTTCCTATAGCTGTAAGCATGGCCATTTTGAGTCTCACAAGTCTTAATCTTTAGCAATTGACTCTTCAACTTCCATTGTTAATGTGAAGTATACTCTAAACTCTAAAGCAACACAAAACTATCAAAGCTAAGAGTTAAATGAGCCAACAAAGGTCATAGAATGGAGTCATAAAAAGTACTCAATTAATCCCAAAGCAGGCTGATAAAAGAAATAAAAGAGACCCCAGAACAGAGGTGACAAATAGAAACAAATAGCAAGATGAGACTCAAACCTCACCATGTAAATGGTCATATTAAAGGTAATTTGTATAAACACTCCAGTCTAAACGGCAGAGATTGTCAGATTATGTAAAAAAGCAATACCCATCTATAGGCTGCCTACAGGAAATGCATCTTAAATATAAAGACACAAATAGGTCAAAAGGATAGAAAAAATAGATGATGGTTACACTAACCAAAAGAATGTTAGAGTGACTATATTTATATCAGATAAAGTATATTTCAGAGCAAAGAATATTGTCAAGAGTAAAAAAGGTCATTTCACAATCACAGAGGGATCACTTAACCAAGCGAGCATAGCAATCCTAAATGTTTGTGCACCTAATAGCAAAACTTTAAAATAAATGGAGAAAAAAATAGCAAAGAGAAATAGACAAATACACAATTATAGCCAGAGATTTTTAGAGAATCCTCCCTATTCAATAGCTAATGGAACAAATAGGAAATCAGCAGAAATATAGTAGACTTGAACACCTCTAGCAATGCTTGGTCTGACTGACGTCTGATAAAACCTCCACCCAACAACAGCAGAATACACATTATTCTCAAGTGTATGAAATTTACTAAGATAGAATATTTTCTGGCCCATAAAACAAGTCTCAATAAGTTTAAATGGGTTCAAGTAATATAAAGTGTATCCTTCAGGGGGATGGGCCTCTTACTACCAACTGTTGGATTTCATGGTCAAAGCCAAATTGGCCAATGAAAGGGCTAGCCTCGGGCAATGAAAACCTAGCCTGTCTCATGACTTCCAGTTTCAGCTTCAACAAATTAAGAGCTTAGAGGTTGTCACTCCTGACTTCACAACAAGAAAAAAAGCTGAACAAACTGGGAATCAGTGACTTTTCTTGGACCCACCAGAAAACTGAGATTGCAGAGCAAACCAGCACCCTCAAATCTGGACAGATAGGTGAGTGCAGAGAATCAAAGCCAAGGTCAGCTGACCTGGAGCAGAAGCTGCTGGAACCCAAAACTGACAGGAACACGAAGATGGCACTTTCGGTGAATTGCTGGAGGTAATGTGTGGACCACAGGGAGAGTGAGAATCTCCTGGGTGCCATAGTCCTGAGGGCAGGGGTCAGACTTTTATGGGTTTTACCGCCATGAATCCCACTGGGTTCTCATTGTGAAGGGTCAAGAGAAAAATCACCTTCTGTTTCTGGCAGGCCAAGCGGAAAGTAACCATTCTGAACCCAGTAACCATAAGTAACCATGACGCCCAGAGTGTTCTCCATTACAAAGAACTATTCTCCAGTGAAAGAGACTTTCCAGAGCATTATTTCACCTGTGGGAAGGGCACTGTGTGGTCTCCATCCCTCCAGTTAATGATGGCTGTGTCAGGAAGGGTGGATTAAAGAGCAGGAAGATGAGCTGGGAAACCATCGCCAACATAACAAAAAGTACAACTTTGATTACTCAAACCAAGTTATTTTTATCCCTGGTGTTAGTAACTGAACTGTGTTTCCCACCTGCTACCCTCCTTCCATCATACGTGGAAGCCCTAACTCCCAGTGTAACAATATTTGGAGATGAGGTCTTTAGGGCATAATAAAGGTTAAATGAGATCATCAGTGTAGGACCCTAATCTGATAGGACTCATGGCACTATAAGAAGAAGAGAGAGATCTCCCCCTCACAGCTTGCCAGCATGCACACACCAAAGAAAGGCCCTATTAGGATACAGCAAGCAGGGGGCTGTCTACAGTCCAGGAAGAGTCCTCACCAGAAACCAGCCATGTTGGTGCTCCGATCCTTGGACATCTAGCATCCAGAACGTGGGAAAATAAATCTCTGTTGTTAAAGCCACCCAGCCTGTGGTATTTTGTATGGAAGTCTGAACAGACTAATATATCTGGCAATTTTTTTTTTATGCTTGTCCATGGCCTTAGATTATTTGTAGAGAGGGAAGAGAATGCCAGTAGAAAAGGCAAGAGCCTAAAAATGCCAGAAAGAGTAGGTAACAGATGAAGCAAAGTCCTCAATCAATAGAACCCTTTGGAAATTAGATGAAAGCCAGGGACTCTCACCTAAAAATTGACATAAGGACATAATTCTGCATTAATTTCAGAAGATTCATGGATCACCTGGAGTGCCTTATAGACTCCCGTTTGTCTTGGGGAAACCTGTTGGATTGGGACCAAGAACTTTCGAGGGAGATGGGGGTGGGGGACGGGGGGGGGGTTGGTTAATAGGACACAGGGAGGCAGGGAGACAGTTGGAGGAGGAGGAAGGCCAGCCTTTGGATTTCACATGTTAAGAGTCAATGTCTCCACGGAGGATGAGGAAAGGAGGAGCAGAGGTGCTGGGGCGTGGAAAGGATTGAAAAGGTTAAGATCCACTCAAATTAGGGGGAAAATGAGGAAATAAGTAGTAATGAGAAAAAGAAATCCAGGGTTTTAGGGACAGCCAGCTGGGGTAGAATTACATATAATAATACTGTTATTATACGGCTGTTGTAGGGCCCCTTGGCCTGATGTATGATTGCACCAGCATGTGGAGCAGGTGTGAGCAACAGCAGTACTTGTGGAGAAAAAAAATGGATGTGAGATTTATTACAAATTGAGGTTTGGCAAGGTGAGTGCAGGGGTGGAGTTGCTATAAACTAGGGCTCATTTTAAATGAGGATCTAACTGCAAAATGCTGGATAAGGCAGGAAGAAAAGAAGGAAGGAGCGGGGGGAAGGAGAGGGAGGGAGGGAGGGAAGGAAAGAAGGAAAAGAGAAAGGAAGGAAGGGAGGGAGGGAGGGAGAGAGGGAGAAAGAATTAGTGTTAGGTATGCTTGGCCTGCCCTGGGGCATTGAATTTCTTATTCTGAATGTATGAAATTTGATACCCCGTTAGTAGGAATTTAGAAAAAGGTCTCTTTTGTTTGTTCAAGGGTTGTAACTAAGCCCTGTAGGCAGGAAGTTGCCAGGGTGCTCTGGTCTGCTCGGTTTCCCTAGCCCTGGGCTCTGGGGGAGGGAGCTCTAAGGTATCCTGGCTCTAAGACACGGGGGCTGGAAGCATAGGGTTCTTCGAAACTTTGGAACTGGTGTGAAGCCACCTCCACCCACAGAGCTTTTGTTCT
Organism: Zalophus californianus; assembly: GCF_009762305.2. Taxonomy (NCBI): domain Eukaryota; kingdom Metazoa; phylum Chordata; class Mammalia; order Carnivora; family Otariidae; genus Zalophus; species Zalophus californianus. The sequence continues at coordinate 84,786,243 of NC_045605.1, read as the reverse complement.
CAGGTTTGCTAGAGGGATTAGAAAAGCGTGTTCTACTACCTGCACTCCTCAGTGAATCTCGGAAAAGGCAATGTTTCCAAGTTTCCAAGTTTCCTGCACAGGATGTTGTAGAAATAAAGTACCGATGCTTATCTGCCAAAAGTACCTGAAAAACATTCAGGATTATTACTGATAAGCCAAAAGGTAATCAAACAGATGTTTAACTCCATAACAAATATTTTTTTCTCCCCATGAAAAATTATGCAAGTAACACATGGTCTTATAGAATAACTGTAAATGCAGATAAACAAACAATGAAAAACACCCCAAATTCTACCATCCAGAGATAAGCATGTCAGCATCTTGTTGTATATCAGACCTGACGCTCATTTGCAGGTGCAGACATGTATGTTTTATGAAAATGGTGTCATATTATATACAATGTTTTGCATTCCTTCTATAATTTATCAGTCTATTGTGAACATTTCAAGTCAGTATACATCTATACAACATTCCTAATGGCGGCATGATGTCCTGCCATTCTTCAATTGTTGGATCTACTACAATTGTTTCAGATAAGCCATTGACACAATAATGCTGTGTAGTGAGCAACCACAAAGTCGCAGTGGCATATAAAGATACACATTTGTTCAGTTTACAAGATTGTAGGCATTCAGCTGATCTGGGCTCATTCACACCTTTGCAGTCAGCTGCCTGTTGGCTGAACAGTCCTCATTTTGACTTGTGCCTATGTCCACGACTGGCTGGCCACTGGCTTCTTTAGGATGCTCATGGCTGGGACAACCAGGGTGATTCTGGTCTGTTCCAGGTGAGTTTCCTCCAGAAGGCTAGCCCCAGCATGTTCTCAAGGCTATTCGGAGAGGAACAGCTAAGCAGAAATGTGCAAGCACTTTTGCAAGCCTCTGTTTGTGGCATATTTGCTCACATTCTGGTGGCCAAAGGGAGCCATGTAGCCATCTGTGCAGAGTAGAATGGCTCAGCACAATTATGGGCAAATGGTGTGGATCTAGGGAGGGGTGAAGAATTGGGGACTTTTTTTACAGTAAATTCTTATACAAATATCTTTGAGTGTCATGTGTGGAATAGAAGGAACAGTGCAGAAGATCATAGGGGAAGAGAGGGAAAACTGAATGAGAAGTCATCAGAGAGGGAGACATGAGAGACTCAACTCTAGGAAACAAACTGAGGGTTGCTGGAGGGGTGGGGGTGGGGGATGGGATAACTGGGTGATGGGCATTAAGGAGGGCACCTGACGATGAGCACTGGGTGTTATACGCAACCGACAAATTGAACGCTACATCTAAACTAATGATGTACTATATGTTCGCTAATTGAATTTAAATAAAAAATAAAATATATTTGGGGCTAAAAACAAACAAACAAACAAACGTCTTTGAGTGTTATCTGATTATTCTGTGGAACAGACCCCTAAAAATAGGATTGCTAGGTATATCCTTTTCTGAAGACTCGGAATAAACTACAAAATTGCTCTCCAGAAAAGGCATGCCAGTTTCCATTCCCATTAATGACAAGTGACAGAACAGATTTTTCTATGACTGTGATGTATAGGAAGAATATTATGCAAACTATGGACACTATAGGGGTCTGTGCTTAAGTGGTATTATGTGCCCCAAAGGTTCATAGACATAAACCAGGAAAAATAAGGTAACCTCGTGAGTCGCAAGAGAGGTACCCCAGTGCGGTCCTTTGCAAATGCATGTCCTAGAAGTATTGGAAAAACTTGAAACAAACAAACAAAAAGAAATACCCACAAATAACAACAACAACAACAGGAGCTTTGGGAAGACTCCAGACGATGTGGAGGGACAGAGAGGGTAAACATAGATCCTGGCTTTCATGAAACCGTCTTAGTTTACCCGGTTGTCTTGGCTTACTTATTAAGCACACTCCCCTTTTACTCTCGAGTTTTCCATTTTGGACTACAGATTTTATAATGCCTGGGGAAAAGTCACCTTAACTAAAATCATTCCCTTTGATTTCAAACTCCTTCCTTCATGCAATTTGTGATGTTTTGAGTTTTGTTTTGCGGGGGGGGTGTTGTTCCGTGTCAGACATTGCACTAGGCACTGATGATGCAGTAGTGAACAAAAGCAGACATAGTACCTGCTTTCAGTCTGAAGTGTTTCAGGGGAGAACTGTTGACGGGATAATGACAGAGATCAGTGTAGTGCAGCAGTGGGGAAGGCTACAAGGGAGAAGGCCGTGGTTCTAAGGGCATTTATGTAATAGGGAGATCTGATCTTCTTGCCAAGGGCAGGGACGAATCCAAGGGAAAGTAATGCCTTAGCTGAGACTGGAAGGATACTTTGAATTTACCCAGAGTGACGGATCCCTGGGGCAGGTGAGAGCTTGTATGAAGACTCTGACAAAAGGAAGCAGGTACAGATGAGGATGTGAAAGAAGTTTCTTGTGGCTGTGGTGGAGAGAACCAGGGGAACTTGGAGTGAGAGCAGAATGGAGAGCCTACCCAGGATCCCCTATGCCTTTCTTCCTTCCCAACAGAATCCCCATTTTGTTCAGGAATCCAGACATTCCCCAACACAGTGTTCTGCCTCGGGGGACACTAACTTCACTCCCAGTTTAAGGGAGTGATCCCTTTCCAAGCAATTCGGTTTCCTTATCAGCTTGTGCCCTGATTCTTGCAACTGAGAAGAGAAGGAAGGTTTCCTGTGGACTTCCAAGAAAAGTTTCCTTGCTCCTAAGAGTGAGTCCAAAGAAAAGATGGTCCTTAATTGTCCCTCTGAGTTTTCTCAAATCTGAATGGGAAGTGGGGGGCAGCTGCGCACTCTTCTCCTCCTGAAGATGGAGCTCGCACCAAGGATGGTGGAGTAGACACGTGGGAAGAAACTTTCCCCTTGATAAAGGCTGAGGTGATGAGTCAACGTGCCCCGAAGGCCACCCTACCTCAGGGCTTCCTGTTATATGGGATAGGTAGTTCCTGAAATTCCTTATTGTTCGATCAAGATTGAGTTTGAGTGTCTCTTACTTGTGGTCAATATGTCATAATAAGAAAGAAGGGATACGGGTGCCTGGGTGGCTCAGTCATTAAGCATCTGCCTTCAACTTAGGTCATGATCCCAGGGTCCTGAGATCAAGCCCCGCATCGGGCTCCCTGCTCGGCAGGAAGCCTGCTTCTCCCTCTCCCACTCCCCCTGCTTGTGTTCCCTCTCTCCCCGTGTCTCTCTCTGTCAAATAAATAAATAAAATCTTAAAAAAAAAAAAAGAAAGAAGGGATAGACCCTGTCTCTTATTGATGTTGGAGGCTTTGTTAAGGATTGTTTTTTTTTTCTCTGCCTTTATCCCAAGATCAATTGGAAGTCATTAGAGAATTTTAAGCAGAGTGCACGATCCATATTTTCATTTTGCAAAAGGTTACTTTTGCTGCTGCATTGAGAAATTCTAAAGAGACAAGAGTGGATGCAAGGAGACCAGCTAGCAGGGCTTTCCCTTGGGTAGAGAATGTGAAGAATCTTTTTGAGCCCGGCACAGGGTGGAGAGCTGCAGAATGAACATCATTTAATCAACATCACTAAAATTCATTTTTGATGTTGCTGTTTTTAACAATATCTCAGGGGGCCAATAAAAGATGCCCATGCAGAATGGCCTCCTTTCAAGAGCCAGTATTTTTGATGAACTCTGCACTGGCTTGTGTTGCCATGGGTCTCACCTTCTTTAAGGGATAACCCTAGAGGGGACATGTGTAAGATGGTAGCCTGGATAGAAGACAGTGACAGTGGAGACGGAGGTGGGGAAGAGTGGGCAGAAATATTTTAGAAATAATGTTTTGGTGAAAGAATGAATAGAACCAATAAAGGAGAGAGAGAAAGAGAGAGAGGTTGAGGTTGACCCTCAGGTTTCTGTGCAGAAAGAGGAAATGGCAGTGCCATTAGATGATACAGAAAATTCTGGAAGAGGCCCCAGTTGGGGGCAGAGGTCCATTCAGAGTTAAGTTTGGACATGCTAAATTGGATGTACTTTTGGATATTCAAGGGGAGGTTTCAAGAAAGTGGGGGTATGGTGCTCAGAGGAGAGATGGGGCTGGAGTTGTTAATATTTTCATCATGCACATTTTAGAAATTAGTAAAAGCTGTGGACAATGGAATGGCTTTGGGAGAGAAGAGACCTAGAAGAGAAGAGGCTTAGGGCCAGGCCTAGAGGACAAGGGCAGAGGAAGACGAGGCATGCAAAGACCATGGATAGACTTTTGTCAGAGAGGCAGAAAGAGAATAGAAATGTGATGTGTTATGGGAACACAGGGATAAAGTATTTCAAAAAACAGATAGTTCACAAAGGCTCTGATAATTGTTGAAAAGTCAAAGAAGAAGTATGACAGCTAGTCTCCAAAGATGGCCCCCCAATGAATGATGCCTCCTGAAATTCATACCTTTGTGTAGTATCCTTCACATTGAATGAGGGTTGGCCCTGTTCAACCAATAAACTGCACAGAAGGGACACTAAGTGACTTTTGAGGTTAGGTCATGTGAATCCGTGCAGTGTCCACCTTGATCTCTTGAAATGCTTGTTCAGAGGGAGGCCGGCCACCATGTAAGAAGTCTTTTTACCCTTAGACCATCATGTTGTGAAGAAGCCCAAACTAACTGTGAAAATGCCTCATGGAAGGAGACAGGGAGAGAAAGAAAGACTAAGAAGAGAGAGAGATACCTGGCCAGACCCCAGTTAATCTAGCTATTCCAGCCTGGGTGTCAGCCATGTGAGGAAAGAAGCCATCTTGAACGTCAAGATGATTCCAGCCCTTTGTGAGACCCCAAGTGAGAACTGCCCAGCTGTTCTCAGTCAATCCACAGGACTTAATAAAATAAATTCTTATTTTAAGCTCCTAAATTTTATACTGAAAAAAGTAGGAATTGAAAAAAGAAAGTCTCTGATTTGGTGATATGGAGGTCATTACTGTTTCTAGGAGTAATAGGGGCAGAAGCCAGATCTGAGTTAAAGAGTGGGTAGAAGCTAAAAAAAAATTAAGCAAGTGAAGACAGCTGCTTTTGGGAAATGTTTGACTATGGATGGGGAGGAGATAGAAAAGCTGATAATTGGAAGAGGATTTGACATGAAGGAGAGTTTTTCTAAAAGTGGTCTCTACTACATCAGGGTTAAAAAGTATGACCTATGAAGTACTCTTACTAAAAATAAGACTGAACCCAAATCTAATGAAATCTCTTGATGTAATTACCAGTTTACCAAAAATGTGAGGAATAGAGACACAAGTCGTCAACGCCATAAGGATATGATCAGCCAAATCAAGAAATTTGGGATAATCTTTGGAACAAGTGACCCAAGAAATTAATCTTAAAAAAAATAAAGGCAAGGAGTCTACTACAGGATAAAAACAACTTGAAACATAACAGTGAGATGCGATATGGGAATCCTGACTAAATTCTGATTTTGAACAACCCAACTTATAAAGATACCTTGAGACAGATGGGAAAATGGAATATGGACTGGATATTAGATGATATTAAGGAATCACTAATAATGGATGGATATTATGGTTTTTGAAGTACCCTTTTCATCTGGAGTTGCATCTTATGATCACTTGATACCTGGGATTGGCTTTAAAATACATCCACAAACTGGTGACAATTGCTGAGGCTGGGTGATGAGTAAGTGATGGTTCCTTATACTAGTTTCTCTGCTTTTGAATATATTTGAAAATTTCTATAATCACAAGTGTTAAAAACTGTACTGAAACATTTTTCATTCTATTAAGGATTTATGGACAACATTCAAGTGTGGTATCTGAGTATAGGATATGTCCTTATCAATGCAATTATTCTCCAAGTGGGATATTGGGGAGAACCCCCATGCTACTTTGTTGCTCTAGGGATGGCCTACAATGGGAAAAGAAAGCCAAAGGGAAGCGTTCAGTAAAGAGAAGGTGACTAAAAACACAGGAGAGAGGAGGTATATGAAAGTGTATGGTTCTGAGAAGGAAGGCAAGGTGGGATCCAGAGTCAAGGTAAAGGATGAGGCCAGTAGAGACCGGTGTGTGTGTTGGTATCTAGAGGAGGGGAGAATTCTCATTTGGTAGCCTCTAAATCCTTGGAGAATTAGGGAGTGAGGTCCAATGCTACAAGGCTGTGGGCTTGGTAATTAGGAAATTGTAATTTGCAGAGAGTAGAAGAGATTTGACAACATCATTGAGGTGGGTGAGGAGCGAGTTTCCTGGGGAAACAGAGTAGAATTGCAGGGCACCGTAGAATTGCAAGGATGCTTAGAATGAAACGATGATCCAGATACCCTGAGTTGGAGAAGGACGACAGTGGAAGAGAACTGCCAATATCCTGGGAGAGAAAAGAAGCCTTGTTAATCTGACTGCACACAAATGGTGTTGAAGCATGAACCCACCTTCAGAGATTTGGGCTCAGGAAGCACAGGATAGAGACCATGCATTAATGCAAATGTAGGTAGTGCTTGGACCATAGTTTGAGAAATGCCGCCCTAGTGGCTGGAAAGGGAACGAAGCCAGCTTGGGGCAGGAGGTGTGTCACGTGCAATGGGGCAGCCTGGTGGACAGACAACAGAACTTGCATCTGCTGGTTGTTTCAGGTAGCTCTGTAGCTTTACTGGCCTGAGGGATTATAATTTGTCCAGTGGGCTGCCCTTCCCAGAGTTCTCGGAGGGGCTCAAACACAGAGATGGGCACCCTTCAAAGTCACCTTGTCTGCGTTTGCCCCAGGGGCTTCTCATCCTTGGACCCTACAACTACTGGGGGTCTCGTTTGTTGTTTGTTTTTGCAACTTTTGATTCTAGAAATAAAAATGGGCTTTCAGAATCAACCAACCAACCCACCAACCAACCCACACTGTCAAAGTTGGCACATTTGGGCTGTCTTCCTTCTCATTTAGGCTTATTTCCCACTGAGTGTGAGGTAGCATTTTCAAGTAAATCTTTGGTAATTCCCAGGCGTAAAGCAATTGCCTTCATTTCCCAGCGGGACATACTAAAGTGGGTTCATTTGTGGGAGGAACAGGACTGGCAGTTTTTACAGCTTAAGGCCTATAAGAAAACCACTTTCCACCACCCCCCACCCCCGACAATCATAATCCACTCATGCTTTAAAAACGCATTTCAAAAATCAAAAGAACACTGAAAGTCTGGAATGTGCTAGGAGGATGGATTAGGACACATCTGATTAGCCAATTTATTTATAATCTAGATAAACTTACCTCTCGTTTCTCTTCTTCCATAACTTCCTTAACTACAGACCCTGTGAGTCGCCTGGATGTCAAAGAATTAAGCCTGTCTTGAATGAACAGAAGTAGCAGCAGTGCAGAGAGAATTGCTTTCTCTTTTCCTGGTCTCCACCGTGATTCTCTGATTTGAATTTGCAGTGGCAGAGAAAAAGGAGAGGCGAGGCGGGTGCTCGGGGGAGGGGAGGACAGCCTGAGTAAAGACCAGAGGCCAGCAGGTCATGGGGCCACTGTCTGGACAGCCTGGCTGAAGCAGAGCAGAAACAAGGCTGCTTGGTGTGGGGGAGCTGGATTAGAGAGGCTGAGCCGAGGGGCTTTGAGTGGTGCCTGGGGAAATCCGGAGCCATTTAAATGAGCCATTTAAATCTGACAGACAAATTGGCGTTTTAAGAAGATTTACCAGGCAGTGATGTGCAGGATGAGGTATAGTGGGTGGGGGCGGGGGGCGGGGGGGGGTAGGAGAGGTGGGAGGAGAATGAGCCTAGGAGAATAAGGATTCTGCTTTGAGTTAGCAAACACTTACTGAGCACCGGCTGTGTACTTGACCTGGTGCCAGGCACCACGGTCAAGCATGCTCTCTCAGTGAATAGAACCAACATCTGCCCTTTTGCCCAAACCAGAAACTAGCATCCTTCTGGATTCCTTCCTCTCCTTTCCACACTTAGCCGTCCGGCTGTCCTGTCAATTCCATGCCTCCTTCATGCCTGTTCTCCCTCCTCCCCACTCCCTCTCTTCTCCTGCCGCAGCTGAGCGCCTCCCCTGGCCTACGAGTCTCCCTGCCTCCAGTCTCCCCTCTAACTCCTCCACCTGGTAGCTGTTGGCGATGGGGTTAGCCTTCCTAAAACACGACTCATCAGGCCGCCTCCCCCAACAGAAACCCTTCCGTGGGCTCCCCAATGCCTTCAAGGTTAAGTCCAAACTCTGCAGCAGAATCAGGAGGCCCTTGATAGCTGGGTCGTTTGGCTCCTTCCTTCCCGGGGCTCTTGCCTCCCCACCTTGAATCTCAGGATGTGACCATGTTTGCAAAGATGCTTCCAGTGCCTCTGGTCTTCCTTGCGGTGATAATAGCCTCCATTCTACCCCTCCTCTCTGACTTATTCTTCAAGAATTCATTTAGAGACTCCTTCCTTCTAGAAGCTCTTTCTGTCCCACAGGTGCCTCCTGGGTGCTTTTAAAGAACTGTCTCTGGCTATCCTAGGGCTTATCACAGCATGCTGTCCCTGGTCTTCTCTTCTCTGCATGTGAGCTTCAAGAGGGCAGGGGCAGCCTCTTCCTCCTTGCCCAGCACCATCCTGACCTGTAAAGGGTACTTAGTAAATAGTCATCAAATGGAAATAGATGAATTTATAAGAACCTAGGTGGCAGGAGGCAGAGGGAGTTGGTCCCATTTTACAGATTAAGAAGTTGAGGCTCAGAGAGTGATTTAATAACTTGTCGAAGGCTTCTCAGCTTAGCCTAGAATCCACGTCAGAGTTGCCGAGTTCTTATCCAGGGCTTTTTCCTCTTCCTTGCAGTCACAGAATGGAGATCATCAAAGAAAAGCATCCCATCTAGTGCCTTTGATTCTGGCTGATCTTTCAGAAAGCCTCCCGGGGGGCTACTGGGGGAGTGAGTATGACAACAGATGAAGAGGCTTTGATATATTAGTAAGGGATTTCATAAGCTGGAGTATTATTAGCTTTGGAGATTGCAAAAGGCTAGAAGTCCAAATGAACAATTTTCCAACATAATTTGAGCATTTATTTCACCGAAGTTATTGTTCACAACACAAATCCTCCCTGTTTCTGAAATCCGAAGGATACGGTTGCATGTGTTCATTGCTGTTTTTATTTTATTTTTTCCCCTCACTCTAATAAATGCTCTTTGCCTACCGTTTTGTTTTTGTTTCTTTCTTTCTTTTTTTTTTTTTTTTTGATTGACTGGAAGAACCACCGTGCAGAATGGTAGATATTGGTCATTTAACTCTAGCATTTACTTTCCCCCTAAACTAGAGCTCTGTTCATGATTGATCAGACTTCTCCCCCATTTAGCACCCATGTAAAACACTGCGAAAGATTGGGTCTGCAGCTCGGATAACATTTTTGCAGCAATTTGTTCAAGCCGCTGCCGGCACGCTGGGGGCCACGCAAGCTCTTAATGAAACGGCGGTGGATATTAGGGGTTTATGGCCTGGAAACCAGTACAAATCAAAGCGCGATGCTTACTGTTTATCTGTTTAGAACATTTTTATTTTCTAAACCTAGTAATGTTCATCTTTTTCTTCCAGCATTTTGGTTTGGTTCTTTACATATTGATTTTCCCGTTCACTGGCACACTCCGGTGGAGTTGGAACACTCAGGTGTGCTCTCAGGACGAGTGCCGGCCAGGGGGCCAGTACGGGAGGCAGCCTCTGTCCGAGACCCCTCAACTCAAGGGCTGGGAGAGAACAGAGCTCACCGATAAAAAAAAAATCGCTACACCTCTCTCTCCCCTATGGGGTCTCTCCTTGCACCAGCAGGATTGACCTTTTATATTAATATTTGTTTAAGAACCTCACCGCAAAAGTAGCACTCTCTTCTTAAATTTTATAAAAAAATCTAATAGACAAGGTCCCAGCAGGAAACAAAATCCATCACGGATGGTTTGCCCAGGGGTCAGTCATTTTTTTCTGTGAAGGACCAGATATTAATATTTTGGCTTTGCAGGTCGCCTGGTCTCTGCCTCAGCAGGCCACACAGAGCACCTAAGTGTTGGGTGACTGCTGTGGCTGAGTTCCATTCAGTAAGACTGTCTTTACACAAAGAGACAGGGACGGGGGGTATTTGGCTTGTGGGCGAAAGTTTGCTAACCCTTGGTTTAAATGAAAAGACTTTAAGGGACCATGTGCAGGTCCTTATATGGACAGGATCAAAGGAACAAACAAGGAGCACTGAGGTACCCAGAGACACAGCAGTGAGAGGCTGGGTGGGCAAAAGGACGATGTGCCATGCCTGGCGTCCCGATGAGAATGGGGCCCTGGGAGGCACTAGGGCAGAGAGGGAGCAGGGAAGAAATACCCCCTCACATCACCTGCCTGTGCCTTTCGTTGTCTGATCCAATCAGGGCCCAGCCGGCAAGGGGCCTGGCGATGAAGTCCCTACAGGGCAGCATCTGAGAGGGGAGAACAGATCAGGAAGGAGGCAGGCAGAGGCAGAGGGGGAATGAGCTGCGTAGTGATGGCCCTTTGGGCACTACCTTCTTAGAACCCAGTCCTTTTGGGAGTAAAAGTAAGCTTGGCCGGCCACATCCTTGACCCTGACCATATTCTAGAGAACTAAGGCTCCCCACAACCCAGCTCCAGGTTGGGCATGCCCCTGGATACAGTACGAGGTTCAGGGATAGGCACATGATCTAACTCAGGCTAATGAGACCCAGGCACAGAACTTTTGTTGGTCTGAACTATTGAGAAAGATAAGCTTTCTTTTTTTCTGGTGGATCCAAGGCTAGAACTTTGGCAGCCAACTGACGATGTGGTGAGGCCGTCACAGGGGAGAGCCTGTGCCCAGTAATCACGGGGGAAAGCAGAGTGGCAGGGTGGGTGGGGAGAAAGCTGAGTCCTGTTACAGTCACTGAGCCCCTGGATCAAGCTCTTCCTGACACAAAACTCCGTTCTCAGTCGGGCAAGCCGATTCACTCCCCTCTCACCGAGACCCGTTTTCTATTTCTAGCAACTGAAAGAATCCTGGCGAAGAGAGAAAGATTTATCTCTGGAACCAAGGCCTGCCTCCCCACAGCTGTGTGGACGTCACATGAGACACATCTAATCACCAAAGCATGCAAGAGACAATGATTCTCCTGTGTGCATGAATGTTTTCATGTGTGCATGCAGGGGCATTCCAGTAATGGCGTTTGTTGCTCGCATGTACATTTCTCAGACACAAAAATCTTTTCTTTTTTGAATATCCGCATGGCATGGGCCTCGTATGTCACACAGACAGCAACTTCCTAGGTAATTACATAGGTATAGTGATAACCATAGCAACTCAGCAGTTCTGAGATGTCATGCAGATCACTGCGGCTCGGGGACACTGCTGTTCATATACAACCGGCCCGGCTTCGTGTTTTGCAACGACTTTTCCCTTTGCTTGAGCAGAGGGCTTCTTACCATGCAGCACCTCCCACTGGTCAGGGATTTCCAAGGTTATGAATTTTACAGGCCAGAAAGATGTCCCAAACAGAGAGCCGACAAAGTTGCCAACTTAATTTTGCTAAGTTAATAACGTGTCACAAAAGAGATAAAACAAACAAGTGTCATCTACTATTACCATCATTTCATAAATGAAAGGACATTTTCACATGTCTGAAAGGAGAGGATAAAGAGGAGTTCTTGAACAGAGCACATTTAGCCTTAAGAAAAATACACGGCCCTGTTGGTGGGAATGCAAACTCGTGCAGCCACCGTGGAAAACAATATGAAGATTCCTTTAAAAATTACGAATAGAAATAGCATATGATCCAACAATTCCATGGGGGTATTTACCCAAAGAAAACAAAAACACTAATTCGAAAGGATAGATGCACTCCTGTCTATACCGCAGCATTATTTACAACAGCCAAGATCGGGAAGCAGCCCAAGTGTCCATCCATAGAGGAATGGATGAGGAAGATGTGGTATATAACAATGGAATAATACACAGCCATAAAAAAAAGATGAGCTCTTTCCGTTTGCAACAACATGGATGGACTTAGAGTACATTTATGCTAAGTGAAATAAGTCAGACTGAGAAAGACAAATACCATATGATCTCACTCATAGGTGGAATCTCAAAAACAAAACAAATGAATAAACAAAAAAACAAAGCAAAATCGGACCTATAAATACAGAGAACAAACTGGGGGATTCCAGAGGGAAGGGGGCTGGGGGATGGGCAAAATGGGTGAAGGGGAGTGGGGGGACACAGGCTTCGAGTTGTGGAATGAGCAAGTCACAGGAATAAAAGGTGCAGCATAGGGGACAGAGCCAATGGTACTGTAATAGTGCTGTGTGGGGAGCACCGCACCACGTACAGAGAAATTGAATCGCTATGTTGTGCACCCAGAACTAAAGTGACATCCTGTGTCAACTGTATTCAAATAAAAAAAATTTTTTTTTAAAGCATGACTAGGGGGATGCTGCATCTGGTAGGACACTTATGCCCAGCCAGGCCCCCTGGATGAAGGGTACGCAGGGCCTCAATCCAGTCCTCACTCGGCCAAACCATGGGCCCAGCATGTGCTGGGCTGTGTCCACTTGGATGAGGGGATACTTTTTTCTTTACACAAAGAGGCCTCCTGCTTGCTACGTTGTGTGCCGACAGGGCCAGTTCTGCCCAGAAAGGGCAACTTTTTCTAATCTTCACAAAACACCTTTGGAGGTGGCAGTGGCCCTGCGCCATATTGTTCTACTTGAAAGCATTTCACTGGGAGAGACGCCTGGGTGGCTCAGTCAGTTAAGTGTCTGCCTTGAGCTCAGGTCATGATCTCAGGGTCCCGGGACTAAGCCCCGCATCGGGCTCCCTGCTGAACGGGGAGTCTGCTTCTCCCTCTCCCTGCCGCTCCCCCTGCTTGTGCTGTCAAACAAATAAAATCTTAAAAAACAAATCAATAAAACATTTCACGGGGAGCTGTGCTCTGACCAGTGCTCAGCACCTAGGAGGCACTCAACAAACATGTTCAGCAAACATGGAAGGGCCACGGGGCACTCCAACAAGGGCCATTCTCGGTCTGCTGGTTGACTTGGCGGCCCCTCTTCGGGAATCACACACAGTGCAGGCCATTTTCTCCTGCCCCTGGTGTCCAACTTGACGGGGGCGGAGAGGAGGATGAGCGAAGCCCCTCCTGCCTCTCAGTCCTTTGAGAGGACCAGAAGGAAACCTGCCCTGTTGAGGCACCTGCTCTGTGGCAGGTAAGGCACGACGTCCTCCGTATGTCACCTCACGTCGCACGTTTTACAGCTCAGGTAACTGAGCCTTGGGGATTACCTCACCTGCTGCACGTCACCCCGAGGCAAAGCGAGATTCTGACTGCAGAGTCCATATCACTAGGGTTTGTGTAGAGCTACGCGAGGGCCCTACCCTCAAGAAGCGCTACACAGATGTGCCCCGCCGGGCGCTTGCAGCCGGTTTCCCCATCTCCCTTAGCACCTCCATCGCCCCCCTCCCCATCCCAGCCCGTGTCTGGCGGTCATGCACACAGACTCCTAGAGGCTACATTAGTTTCCTAGGGCTGCCATCACAAACTGCCATAAACCTCTTGGCCTAAAATAACAGAAAAGTACTCTCTCTCCATTCTGGAGGCCAGAAGTCCAACAACAGTTGCGGTGAACAGAGATCAGGTGCCGGCAGGGCTCTGTGCCCTCCAGAAACTCTAGGGGAAGATTTGCTCCCTCTGTCTCCCAGCTCCTGGATCTCCCTTCTTTGGCTCAGGGCCCCTCCTTCATCTTCAAAGCCAGCAGGAGGGCGGATTCAGATCTGTCTCTCTGCTTCTACCATCACTTCACCAGCTGCCTTCTGTGTGTGGGCATCAACTCCTGCCTCTCTCTTGTCACGATGCTTGTGATGGCATTCAAGGCCCGCCCAGCTAATCCAGGATAATCTTCTCATGACGAAATTCTTAATTGAATCACACCTGCAAAACTTTTACCATAGAAGGCAACATTCCCAAGTTCCAGGGATATCGGCCATTTTTCAGCCTCCTACTTGCGCCAGGTCCCATAACAAGTGTGGGGCTCAAACCCAGGCAGACTCTCTCCAGAGCACGCCTGCCCACCCAGCTATCCTGCCAAAATGCCAACAGGCCAAACCAGCGGTGGCATTAGGGAAGGCAATGACTTGAGAACCAGACATGGCTGGTTTGCAGGAAGTTATTCAATTGCCTTCAATATTGTTAGAGGTAAAACAGGATGGAAGAGAGTTCCTCTTTTTGTAAAAAAAAAAAAAAAACTAATTTAACCAGCTCTCCCCTCTTTGCAGCTAGGTTAAGTCTCTGTCATTTTATGAAGTAACCGTGAGGAAACGCTGGTTTGTTTGCTGTTTGTAGCTCTGTCATTAGACTTGGGATTTATTAACAAGTTTGAAATATCTCATAAGAGCCAGGGAAGGGGAAAATGGCATTAGGGAGATGTAATGATAAATCCCTAAGGAACTGGTTTTCTTCTCAGCCGCATCTTTATTCCTAGCTAAAACAGAGGAATCTGGCGTCTCATAAGAGACCTTAAAACTTCTGAGTGCGGATGTTGGACAGAGGTGCCTGGTGATCTAGTCAATGCTTGGCTAGTCTAGAAACTCCCCTTCATCAGACATCTCTCTTTTCCTTTGTTTGCAAGCCACAGCACCGAGAAGAATGACAGATGGAATGTTGTCTGAATGAAATAAGAAGATTCCAGTCTTAGAAGAATAGAGAACAGGAGAACAAGTCATACCTAACGTTTATTATGCACTTACTATGTACCAGATACATTATATATTAATTTCCTTTTACCCCACTTTACAGATGAAGGAACTAAGACCTAGGAAAGTGAAGTAACTTGCGTAAAATGAAATTTCTGGAGGCGCCTGAGCGGCTCAGTTGGTTAAGCATCCAACTCTTGGTTTTGGCTCAGGTCATGACCTCGGGGTCGTGAAATGGAGCCGCGCGTCGGGCCCTGCACTGAGCAGGAAGCCTGCTTGGGATTCTCTCTCTGCCCCTTCTCCCCACTTGCGTGCATTCTCTCTCTCTCTAACAAAAAAATTAAGTTTAAAAATTTTAAGAAATGGATTCTTTATTTAAAAAAAATGAAATTTCTAGTAGACAGTAAAGGAAGAACTTGAACCCAGGTCTATCTGTCTCCCAAGGCCATGCCGTACATGATTGATTTCAGAAGGCCCAGGTTCTCCTGTTCTTGCCCCACCTGCCCTTTAGTGTAGAGGTTAAGGGCCTGGGCTCTGGAGGCAGAGCACAGGGGTTCAAACCCTGGTTCTAGCTCCCCAGGCTCTGTAACTTTAGCCAAATAACTCAGACTCTCTGCTACACTGCTTTCTGATTTCTGAGACCTTGACATTCATAGCACCTACCTTGTATAGTTCTTGTAAAATTCCAGTGGATTAATACAAATAATATGTTTGGAACAATAACTGGTCATAATGGGCAAATTGTTATTATGGGTTCATCAAATAACTTAGGCAAGAGAGTCAACTTACCATCGGCACCTCACTAAAAGTCACTGACATCAAGCCAGAATCAAGTGCAACTACTGGGTAATTAACAGGGCAAATTCCTCCTCTTTACTTGTTAAAAAGTAAAAAGCAAGCAAATGAAAAACCCAGAAGCCTGGGAGAACAGAATAATACAGTAATTATAATAAAATGTGTGTTTGTTTTCCTTTATCGCCTGACTTCAGTTGAGTAACACTCTCCTTTAGCAGCTCTGACATGTTTTCCAGAAAGAAGAGTTTCATCTTACCCCACAGCTGTGGACCCACATGGAGACAGTTTCCCAGGTTTCAGCATGATCAGATGTCCATGCTGCAAGGGCTGGTGCTCGTTCACTCCCCCACCCACTGCATGGGGAGCAGACCTTGACAACCACACTGCAAGCCTGTACATCGAGTCATTCCAGAAACTATGTTATAAAGCTGCTCTATGCATAGCACTGACCTGGGTGCTGTCAGGGAGGCAGAGGGCGTATGAGGCATTGCCCCCACCCTCCAAGAGTTTCCAGGTAACTTGTAGAGTCAGTCATCACCATGGAAGTCAGACAAGAACTTGAGCTCCAAGGATTAGCACAGGGACGTAGACGAAGCATTGCTATGGGTCACCATTGGTTGTAGAAGTATGAACATGTCCTGAGGAGGTGGGACTTGAGCTTGGCATTTGAAGAATAGTTGGCATTTGGATAAAGAAAGAGAAAAAGAGGGGCATCTGGGTGCCTCAGTCAGTTAAGCGTCTGCCTTTGGCTCAGTGGGGAATCTGCTTCTCCCTCTCCCTCTGCTCCCACTCGTGCTCTCTCTCTCTCGCTCTGCTCTCTCTCTCAAATAAGTAAATAAAATCTTAAAATCTTAAAAGAATAAAAGAAAGAGAGTGAAAAAGAAAGGGCATGCCATGAGGGACCAGAAGAAGCAAAGGTACTGAAGGTGGAAACTCACATTGAGTCAGCAGCGCACTGCACACTGGACATGATCTCTTCATCTATCCACCTGCTCAGTGCTCTCCATACGAAGCCTCTGGTGCAGAGTCACAGACAAGCCTGTCTCACTCTGATCTAAACATAAACTTTGCTGCGTATGACTCAGCCACTGAATTGTTGGCTCATGCCCCCCCGGGGCACCCAGCAGGGGAGTGGGATTCACCATCGACGAGGACAAAGCAGGCTTGAATGACAAGAAAGTAAATACTGAAGAAGGTGGATGACATGCTGAAGAAGGAGGAGTTCAAGAGTGAAACGGGGAACTTAAAACTGAAGAAGACCGTGATTAGGGAATAACCTGTTCTGCAAAAGTCCTACTGTGATTTGATGGTTTTGGCCTGGCCATTGTCTGTCCTCTTACCTGATGGGGAATTCAGCTTCACCCCATCTACCACTGTCTTTGGGATCTGCTTGTCTGCAGAGAGCATCCGCCTGGCTCTGCCCTTCACTGAGGGATAACATGGCAGGAAAGGCTCTGCCTCAGTGGGACGCAACCTGTGGCTTTTCCAGTGATGCCTGCTCTAGAGGAACCCCATCTGTCTGGTCTGGGGTTCAGTGGTAAGGGGCCTGTGGTCATGGGGCTCACACATGGCCAGTGAAGCATGAGCAGAAGCAACGTGGTCACTTCTGGGTAGAAGCTCTGAAAGCGAGGGTGGGTCTCCCCACACTCCTATTTCCCCCTCTGCCCCGATGATTGGCAGTGTTCCAGGGAACGGGTGTTCCAACTGCTGGGGCCCCGGGCGAAGATGACATGGAGCAGACCCTCTGGCCGCCACAGTGGGCATGTAATGTGAGCGAGAAATAAACCTTTGTTCTTAGCAGCCACCGAGATTCCTGGTTGGTTGTTATGGTGGCACAAGCTACCTGTCCTGACTGACATGAGGTCCGTTATTCCTGCAAGTCTAAGCCACTCTTCCCTGAAGCCATCCCTCTCGGTGACAGGCTGCCGCTGACAGTTCTAGCTGCCCGACTCTTCCCCCCCCCTTTCTCCAACTCTGAAGGGACCTGGGTTATTTGGGGTTCCCCCACACCTCACAGCCGACTGGATGAGGGTCCAGGCTGCAGACCTGCAGGTAATCATGATCCGGCATCTTGGTCCCCATAAAGGAGGGTTGGAAGCATCCATAGAAAATGTATTGGTGAGTTCTGATGCTGTGAAGTGAGTGGAAGATTATTTAGATAAACGGATTAATCTGATTGAAATGGTTCCCAGAAGTAAATGTCAATGAACCAGATGTAATAATTTCTTGCTCATGAAGTAGTGTTAGTATGCATGTGAGCTGAAGTTTATGTGAAAGCACAAGCACGAGATTGCTTCTTGGGCTGTGGATGGTGTAAACAGGGGATCGGGCCACCACGAACGGGAGCTGTCGGTGTCAGATCCGGTTAGCTCAGGCAGGGGGACGGGCCGGACTCAAGGGTCCGAGAATGTAGTTGTTGAATCGTAAACAATAAGTCAAGGCCACAAACGTATCTTTTGTGCAGGAATTAACATCGGCTATCTGTCAACATCTGCTGAGCAAATTCCGAGTGGTCTCTCTGTGCTGGAGGTTTTGCTTCAATGCTTCAGGAGAACAAGAGCTGACTTCAGGGGAAACAATTGCCCTCTTAAAGTGTGTGTGGGGGGGAATCTTAGGAGAGAGAGAGCGACTCCGTCATGTGTGCATGTCCCCCGAACGTGCTTGCATCTTAGGAGAGAGAGACTCCGTCACGTGTGCACGTCTCCCAAACGTCCTTGCTGTTTCAATGCGTGCTCCACTTAAGAGTTCTGTGGTGAGATAACGAAAAATGGAGAACAGACTGAATTAAAGTTAAAAAAGTTTCTTTACTGCAGAACTTCTCAGAGACTCCAGCTCGTTACTGGTCGCTGTCATTCTCCAGAAGGAGCTATGAGAGTATGCAGCAATCACAGCTTCCCAAACTTTTTTGGCCACAGAACTCAGATAGATAGGTGATAGATAATAGATCGATAGAGGGGTAGAGGGGTGGAGGGATGCAGAGATGGGGGATATGGGCATAGATGTATAGACACAGGTAGCATTTCGCTGGACTAACTGTAAATGAGGCAGAGTACTAACTGAAACTGTAAGTATACCTGTGACTAGATAAACTGACGTCCTTTGATGTGAGATTGCACAGTGAAAATTAAATCAGCTAATTAGATTAGGATGCCAGTGGATGCAGGAAACAGACTTGTATTTATTTAAAGGGGCCTTAAACAATAAGAATATTATGTAAGCAACCTGGAGGCCAGGTGATTTCAGAAGTGGCTAATTCTTAAGCAGCTCTACAGTAGTGTCATGAATTCAGACTTTTTTGTTTTCTGCTCTGCCTTCCTCAGCACAAAGGCAAGGTGTTCCTTCTGATTGCAAGATGTTGCTGTAGTTTCTGGCACCAGGCAAATGCAATCTTCCACAGAGTTGGGAAGAGTCATTTCCTCCAGGGTGGCTCCTTTTTTAGGAAAGAAACTCTTTTGCAGTAGCCCCGTCCCCCTGAAACGCTCCTTTAGGTCCACGTGACAAGGTGCGGGTTGCCGGCCTGTGCCCTGAATGAGAAGCTGGGGAGGGGAGTATTTGGCATTTTAAGTCCTCATAGCGGGAGGTAGGTCCTACCAGCAAGGGGAGTGGGGTGTCTCAGCCAAGAATGTCTATTATATAATTGTGTGATCTTAGTGTTTTAGTCTGGGTTCTCCGCAGTAACAGAATATAATACTATGCATGCGTACGCACACACACGCACACACACACACACACACTTCAGAGAAATACTGAGTTAAAGTTAAAGAAATCTGTATATGAATATAAAGAGACTTATTATAAGGAATTGGCTCATGTGATTACAGAGGCTGAGAAGTTTCAAGGTCTGCAGCTGCAAAGCGAGAGACGAAGGAGAGCCAACCGTATTGTTCCAGACTGAGTCCAAAGGCAGGAGAAGACCGGTGTCTGACTTGAAGACAGTCAGACAGAGAAAGAACTCTCTTATTCTACTTTTTTTTAAAAGATTTTATTTATTTATCTGCTAGAGAGAGAGTACAAGCAGGAGGAGTGAGGCAGAAGGAGAAGCAGGGTCCCTGCGGAGCAAGGAGCCCCAAGCGGGGCTCAAACCCAGGACCCTGGGATCATGACCTGAGCTGAAGGCAGACGCTTCACCGACTGAGCCACCCAGGCATCCCATATTCTACTTTTTAAAATTCTATTCAGCCCTTCAATGGCTTGGATGAGGTCCACTCACATCAGCGGAAGGCAATCGGCCTTCCTTAGTCTACTGACTCAAATGTTAATCTCATCCAAGAATACCATCACAGCTATACCCAGAATAATGCTTAACCAAATATCTGGGCACCTCATGGCCCAGTCAAGCTGACCCATAAAATTAACCATCACCTTTAGGTGAGTTACCTCTTCAAGCTTTAGTTACTTCCTTTGTAAAATAAGATATCTGGATGGATTGCTGTGAGAATTACATAAAATAACGTATTTAAAGTACATAGCACAGGATCTAGCACACAAGTCACTCTTAATACAGATTTTTAGAAGACAAAATTGGATTCTTTGTAATAGTAGCCACCCCAATTTCATTGACTCTTTCTCTTATGTTCTTAGGCTGCCACCCCTTAGTCCCCTACAAATGCTGAGTTAGTCAAGGACCCCTGGGATATCACATAAAGACTTAAAAATTAGTGTGTCTTCTGTAAATTGCCTCACAGCCATGATATTTCTTTCCTACTCTGGCCCCTCACAGATGTCAATGTCCTGCAAAGTCCCTTGAGCTAAGGATGTTAATATCCATGCCAAGGAGGCATCTCTACTCATCCTGGATAGCACCCTTGAGCTCTCCAGAGATGGGTTGTGAGCAGAAGTCAGTGAAAAGCCCTCTCAGTTGTATAGAGTCTTCCATGAAAACCACTCCTTCAGCTTCTTCGGCAGCCCCTCTCTCCATAGCTCATTCACTTTGCCAACAAGTATTTATTGAGCATCTGCTACGTTCCAGGAATGTGCCAGGGAGTGGCTCATAGACAGCTGGCCGTTAGGCTGAACTAAAGGTGTCTATTGGGTTGGCACTGGAAGATTGGAGGGTCGGGGCAGATTTCTGCCTCTTCCCCAGACCCAGAGTGCCAAGAAGCCACAGTACTTGTGCCCTCCTGAAGTATTGGCAGTTAAAGGGATGAGACGGGGGTGGTGGGGGGAGGCATAAGGATTTTGCAATGATGACCTTTGAAAGTAAGAACCATTGCTTCTTAGAGTAACCACTCTCCACATTGGATCTTTTGCCCTTGGCCTCTGGCCAATGTGCCATTTTGGATTAGAGGTGGACAAAAACAAATAGCACTTCTCCTTGTTTCCTCTTCTGTCTGCCCTCTTCTGGGATTTTCTTTCTATGCCTGGGCCTGAAAACATCAGAAGATGGAGATCTGAATTTTCTTCCTCCTGCTACCCCAACAAAAGTGTATGTTTTAAAGGATTAACAAAGTTCTAATGTTGGTTAACATTGCCAGTGATGTCACGGCTAAGTCAGTTGGGTTCTAAATTCAGTGAGCCTAGTAAAGATCATCTACCATTAAAATAACCTGTAGGAATTCAAAGTCCCATATCTATGGTTCTGTGGTTTCCAAGCTATAGCTTAGTATGCCCAACACAGCGGGTTTTCTCTCAACACGGGAAAAGATTGCTATTTTTGTGTTTGAGCACCAGATGAGGTATTTGGCTTGTGCTTAGGCATCATGATGAATGCAAAATAGTTGTGTTTTTTGTTCTTTGTTTTGTATTAGCTGAGGGTGAGCAGTTTGCATATATTTAAATAAGTGTGTGACTGATGTGAATGTTTTGCAGAGGCCTCTGCTGATAAAGAATATGCCAGCCGTTTGTGTGGCATGGAACATTTTAAAAAATAATTTAAAACCATTTCTATTTTCCCCCCAACTTTTTACTTTGGAAAATTTCAAACCGAGAGAAGAGTTAAAATAATAATATAATGAATAATAAGGACTCATATATCCTTCACCTAGATTTATCAATTGGCAATATTTTGCCACGCTAATGTTATCTTTCTCTTCCTCACTCTAATAGACATACAAGCGCGTGCACGCACGCGCGCACACGCACACACAGGACACTAGCAACAACAGATTTCCACAAAGTGAATATACCCTTGCAACAAGCAAGAACAAAAGCAGAACTTTATCAGCAACCTAGAATTCTCTTTTGGGCACCCTCCTTGGCCTTATGCCCAAGGAAAGCAACTGTCCTGACTTCTAATACCCAAATAGGTTTTGTCTATTTTCTAACTTTATGTAAATGGAATCACATTTTATAAACTCTCTTTTGAATCTGGCTTCCTTTGCTCAATACTGTGTACGTGAAGTTTGTCCAAGTTGTGTGCAGTAATCTGTTTTTGAAATATCCCTAACGTGGTGGTTGCTCCTATTCAGGGCATGAACTTTTTCAAAGAGTCTGGGCAAGTTGCCTTGCAGAATCCCTGTGATCTGGACTTGCCTGATCATTTCCTCCAGGTTAGACAGCTTACACATTTTTTGCAAGAATACTACAAGGGTGAAGTTGTGTGCCTCCCCTTGCATCTATGAGGAGGTACAGTGTTGGTGTGTCCTATTACTGGTGATGCTAAGCTGGAGTGCTTGGTTAAACAGCTGCCTGGCAGATCCCTGGAGTGTGAAGATACTTTCCGTTTTGTGAAGAGACCTTCTGTTTTGTAATTAACAAGTAATCTTTGGGAGGATACTTTGAAATCATGCAAATATCCTGATGGCCAACCAACTAATCACTCAATGGTTTTAGCAACTCTGGATGATTTTTGCTTTAAGTGAATTATCAATGTTGAAATTCTTAGGAAATTCTCTTATAAAATCAAAACACATTAGGTATGGTCACTTTTCCTACCTCCTGACCCCCAGAAGATACAAAACGAACGTGCAGGTTAGTTTCCCTGCCTTATCTGCCCTATTCCGTACCTTGGGAGGTGGACCTTGAACCCTGTACCACTCGAATTCACTTGTAATAGGGTTTCTGGTTGGGTGAGGCCCATGGAGCATGTTCCTGGGAAGACATCCAAGAACAGGAGGGGAAAGGTGAGGGTGCCCCACCCCTCCCCGCTTCAGCTCTCATTGCTGGCAGGAGCTGCGTCCCTCATGCCTGAGTCCCCACCTGGTGACTCTCCTGGCTCCAGCAGCCATGTTTCCTCCCTTTGGCCCCTCAGCCTAATGATGATAATAGATCCCTCCTCTTCCAGTCTGGGTGCTTCGGTAGTTCTTATTTGTACACTTAACCCTGTCCACATTTCTATAGAGTCCTTTTATTAAAAAATCTCTTTATTTAAACCGCCTGAGAAATTCTGCTTCCTGCCAGGACTCTGACTGACTCAGTAAATTTCACTCCAAATCACCGATCCAATTGGTGGTTTTAAAATTTTGCTTTTGTCAATGGCATCCTGGACAAGGTTGCATTTGTCAGTGAAGACAATGGTCAGGGAGAAGCAGAAAAGAAAAGGAAGAGAGCGTCTTCCTTGTGGCAGAGTTCCTGGATCCCAGCTTCCCCAAGCCCGGATCCACAGTTTGGGTCCATGAACTAATGAAATTCGCTTTTTCTTGAGCCAATTTGAGTTTGTGTCACCTGAATCCAAAGAGCCCTGATATCTGGGGACAGCGCAAGGAGTCCGGAGTTTGTGTGAGCAAAGGGACCAAGGGTTCTAGACACACCCCACGTCCACTTCCATTTGCTTGAAGAGTGTAACATGGCTATAGCTCTTTATTCCGGTCTCAGCTTTCTGGTGGGCGTTTAAACAAAATATCAAAAGATTTACTATCTTTCACTCTTCTCTGTCCAGTTCCTTGAAAGCAAACTTTGCCTGGTTGTACTTCGGAGCAGGTCTTCTCTGTGTCACTCATTGGTCAAAGGCAGACTGCAGAGAAATTGTGAGAAGGGAGAACACTATGCTCTGGGGCTGAAGGGCAGGGAGAGGGGGCAGTTATTAAACCTGGAGACAAGGAGGTCAGTGTGACCCCTTGACAGGAGCCTTGCTTGTCTCTCTCCTGCCATTGCTCCCACTGGCCAGACTCAGCAGATCCACCAGCTTCACCTTCCTGGCTCAGACCAAGTGCAGAAGGGGGAATGGATGTGACGGTATCCGGTACGGCGGCTCTGCTTAGTTCCTGGCCTGAAATGTGCGTCGCAACCAAACATGACAGGTTCCAAATGGACCAAACGGCCCAGATGCCTCAGCCTGTCATTGAAGAACAGTCTTTATGAGGAGCTAAGTGTTATGAGAGAAAGCAAGTTTCTCCATCCCAACCGATCCCTGGACAAGTAGCCTAACCCATCTGAGCCTCATCTGTACAAGTAGGGCTGTTGACAGTACCCGCCTCATAGCTGTGCCCCAGGATTCACTGAGTTCACACCTGGAAAGTGCTTAGCACAGTGCTGGATACATCGTGAGAGTTTCATCAAGGGTCACTGTTCTTAATATTGTTATGACCTTTGTACTTCACTCTGGAATATCTCAAGGTGGAGTAAATTTCCCCAGAAAATATCTTGAGGCAGAGAGAAACTTCCTCGATTTACGAGGGGGTTACATCCTGATAAACCGATCATTAAGTTGAAAATAAGTCGAAAATGCATGCAATATATCTAACCTACTAAACATCCTAGCTTAGCCTGACCCACCTTAAACGTGCTCAGAACACTTAGAGTAGCTGACAGTTGGGCAAAATCCTCTAACACAAATCTTCTTTTATAACAAGGCCCCTATTTAAAACAAATATAATATAAATGGAATATCTCGTGTAATTTAGTGAATACTGTAGTGAAAGTGAAAAACAGAATGGTTGTGTGGGTACAGGATGGTAGTCAGTGTATCGCTGTCCCCCCCCCCCACCCCACCACCACTGGTGTGGCTGACCGGGAGCTGTGGCCACCACCGCGTATCACTGGCCCCGGAAAAGATCCAAATTCAAAATTCCAAGTACGGTTTCTACTGATTGCATAGTGCTTTCACACCATCATAAAGTCAAAAACTTGTATGTTGAACCATCATCAGTTGAGGACCATCTGTACTTGCTTTGCAACTGGAACATCTGGGTCCAAAGACTGCCACAATATGTTCCTCCCCACTGTGGCCTTGATTTCTCTGATCCTCAGTTTCCTTGCTGTAAAATGGGGCACAGCTATCCACTTTACAGACTTAGATGAAGACCAAAGCAAATGAGATAAATGTACAAGAAAATGTCTTCTAAAGTGTAACAGCATTCTGCTAATGGAAGGAACTGTAATTATTAACCCAGCAAAGAGTGTTCTGTGGCGAGCATTTTTCTGATGATTTTCTTTGCCTCTCTCTTGTTGACTCAGTGCATGTCAACAGATGACTCCATTTCAACCTAAATGTCCCTTGCCCAAGCTAATTGCTAATTTAGATGTAAACTGTGCCCAACTCACGATTAGAATTCAAACCTTGGAACCCCATTAGGGATGCATAATGCTACATTTTCCTTCACTGAAATTAATCAGCTGCAAATGATTAAATCACTATATATAGTGTGAAACACAACAAAGCTGTAATTTTTATATAAATTCCAGAATGTTACATTATTTCCCTTCAGCACTGACATTGGAATAATTCTTCCACAATCACTGCTTTGTCTTCTGTAAAATAAAATTAAAAAACCCCATTGCTCTTCAAGCGTACCAAAGTCTGCATTCAATATTTAATATGATTAATGTTTACTGTATTTGTTGTGGGGTTGTCTGCTAATTGTGGCGTTAAACCGCACCCCCTTCATCATCTTTGGGGGCTGAGGGATGTTGGTTCAGAACCACTGTTTGAGAAAGTATCAATTAAAATTCAGCTCCATTGAACACATGAATCTTTTTTGTTGTTTGTTTGTGGTGCCCGGCATATCTGGTGGCAACCCTCTCCTTTTTTCCCCCTCTCTTAGCTGCAAAAACGGATTGAGATGCCAGGCAACTTCTCTGTAAGGATGTAGCCTATGGTGAGGCCCCAGACTTGCTCAACGGGCAAGCGGGGGCCAGAGATATCTAGCTTGCAATCCCGACAGTGTGCTTCTCTGGCAAAGCCCTCCACCCCTGAAATGGGACCTGCCATAAGGAAGGCCTG
Organism: Zalophus californianus; assembly: GCF_009762305.2. Lineage (NCBI taxonomy): Eukaryota > Metazoa > Chordata > Mammalia > Carnivora > Otariidae > Zalophus > Zalophus californianus. The sequence goes on along the minus strand of NC_045605.1, from coordinate 84,760,735 downwards.
GGCATGGGTGAGGTGAGCAAGGCGTCTAGGGGCTCAATTTAAGATGGCAGACTGTGCATCTGCAAGACTCTGAGAGCCATTTACAGCACCTTAAATTTTGTTCCCCAGCCACCTCCCACTTCAGGACCGTGCCTCCTTATGTATTTATTACACCCCATGAGCCCCACTTGCATCCCACTCTGATTAAGAGTGCCCTGTTGAAGGTCAGAACGCCTGAATGACGACTCAGTGCTGCCTGGCGCCACCATGATAGACCTTGACTCTGTTCCTTAGCCTCCCTGGGTCTTTGCTTTCTCATCTAGAAAATAGGAATAATAATCTCCACTGGGAAGAGGTGGGGTTGAGATGGTGCTTTGTGAACTGCAGGATGCTCTCCAGATGCCGAGGTTGTTGTCATCGAGTGGCGTGCGTTTCTCTGGCTTGCCACCCCATTGCAGCAAGCCCTCTGGTTCCCTCCTCAGAGCTCCTAGAGCTTTTGGGGGAAACTCTGGGCCAAGTCTTAAAAATGCTGCAAAGGGAAGGTGTCTCCCACTGCTGTTGCTGCCCACAGCTCCTTCCAGATGTTGGGGCTCCATTCTTCTGCTAGCTTGGAGGCCAAACTGCATCAACTCTAGGCCACTTGGCAGTTGTGAAGTGATCTCTTCTCTTACCCTCTTCCGTTCTTGTCAGTTCCAAAGGACAACTGCCTCACTCTCGCATGATCTCTCAGAGAATACAGGGACAAAGCATTCTTCCAGCTTCACTCTGTAGCTCTCTCTTTCTGGAGCCCACACATGAGACCACAGAGGCTGGCTTCAAATTCTTCTGTCTCCATGCTCTCTTGTTTTTTCCCCTCATCTTCCTCACCTTGGTGAGGCATGCCCCCAAATACATGATCACTCCTTTCTGACCAAAGCTTGAGCTCCATGCTAACCCCTGGCCACACTGAGTATTGACTGGGCACAGTGTTTGGGGGTTACACAGAGCCTGGCGTGCTCCTCACCCCAAGAGCTCACAACCCATGGGATATTCCCTCATGGACTTGTGCCTCACCGAGCCCACATCAGAAGATCCCTTGTGCATTAGTGGGCTCTTCTGTCATTCTTTCTGGGAATAAGCTCCCTCCTGAACTGTTGACAGCTAGAGGGTGGGGCTCCTGAATATTTTAGCCTCTCCCCACTATAAAAGAATAGGAACCAACCATGTGCCTTTGTGACATTGTGTTATCCTTCCAGAACTGGGGAGACATTTCTCCTAATCAATTTACACATTTTTCACTCATCTCTTTTGCCAAAGAAGGCATATTTATAAATAGGCTGTCCAGTTTGGCCGATGGATAAAGGAATGCTCAGGTGAGAGTGAGACTGAACCCTCTACCTTGACCTAGAACCGATACTGAGCCGGGGTGCACCAGCGTGTCCATGCAGGTTATTAACATACTGAAATTTTTCTGTAGCAGTCAGTCAGTAGCCCCTGCCAAGTGCCCCTCTGCATTCTTGATGCCCGGTTCCCTCCCTGGGGTCCCTAGATCTCCCCAAAATCCAACAGAAGGAGCCTGGCACCCAGGGATTCTCTAGGACCGTGCCCCAGCACTAGGGCCAGCATTCTTTCCCATTGACTGGTGCTCCTGCCATGCTGGGTGTTTTCGTTTGTTTAAGATTTTATTTATTTTTATTTGAGATAGAGCGAGAGCGAGAGCACGAGCAGGGGGTGGGGAGAGGGACAAAGGGAAGAGGGAGAAGCAGACTCCCCACTGAGCAGGGAACCCGACGTGGTGCCTGATCCCAGGACCCTGGGATCATGACCTGAGCCGAAAGCAGACCCTTAACCAACTGAGCCACCCAGGTGCTCCCATGCTGCTTGTTAATTAGTTCGACGATCACCAGACCCTCCCGAGTAACTCATCACACAGATGTCCCCAAAAAGTCTTGTCACTGACCATAACTGCCCCTGATGAAATTTCCCTTTAACTGACAAACTGTACTTTGCAATCTCCACCTGCCCCTTCATCCTCTGCCTTTGGAAAATAGTTAACGGGGCACACACACGTACTGAGCGCGGCTTACCACCAGGCACAGCACCAAGTGGTCCACGTGCAGGGTCTTGTTGAATCCCCTCTATGATATTGTGCCTTGTAGACATTGTTATTATCATTTAACAGATGTGGAGACTAAGATTCAGAGAGTTGAGGTAATTTGTCCAAAGTATCACAATAGGAAGAGGCGGGGTTGGGATTCACGCCCAGGTTAGTGACTCCAAAGCTCTTAACTTTGAAGTGAAACTGATATATGGTCTCATATGTGTTACTTATCTTCATCTTCCTGTTGTTATATGATCTCCACTATTCTCGCACCCTGAGGAATGCCCGTGTGCGTGCGTGCATGTGAGTATGTGTGTGGGAGGGGGAGTGGGGAGGGGGGTGAGGGGGGTGAGGGGGGTGGAGAAGGGCCAGAACAGGAATGGACATCTGTAGGATGAAGTTCTGTATACACACATAGTTATTGCCATGTCCCCATTCCCCATCATTTTTGTGGACCCTTTTGATTGCCTGGGTTGTCTGAGATTGAAAACAACATTAGGTCAAGGGCTTTGATTCCCTTACCCAGATGAGTGCCACGTGCAAGTCAGTCCTCTGTTAAGGCTCCAGATCACGATGAGGGTGAAGAGGAATAAGAATCAGTAAGTGAAGGGTGCCTGGGTGGCTCAGTCGTTAAGCGTCTGCCTTCGGCTCAGGTCATGATCCCAGGGTCCTGGGATCGAGCCCTGCATTGGGCTCCCCGCTCTGCGGGAAACGTGCTTCTGAGAACTTCTCCCACTCCCCCTGCTTGTGTTTCCTCTCTCACTGTGTCTCTCTCTGTCAAATAAATAAATAAAATTTAAAAAAAAATCAGTAAGTGAAAACTTCTGGGACCAGGCAGGAGGAGGCTGTTAGCCTGTTCTTTCTGCCGAGATGAGTTGTGAGGTCCCTCTTCTCCCTGCCTTCCTCTTCTTCATGTCAACACAGAGCAAGGCACGAGAAGATTATTGAAGAGCTAAGAGAAATAGTAAGGGCCCAGAACATTCCTTATCTCCAGACTGTGTGTGTGTTTGCTGGTCTGGGTGGAATGGAGACCATTTTGGTAGACTCTGGTGGTTTGTTTTGTTTTGTTTTGTTTTTTACCTTGAATTCTCTTCAGAGTGCTTTTCTTGGAGGCAAACAATTGAAGTTCCAAAACAAAAGTAAAAAAGAAGTGGAGGTGTTTCCTCTGAGAGTTGCTCCCTTTCCAGAGCAGGCTAAGGCTGTGCCCCAGCTGTGCCCCATTCATCGCCCTGGGTGTGTCCAGGCCTGGAGAGACTGTCCCATTTACTCCCTGGAGGCTGGTTAGCCTGGCTGTCAGGTTTCTTGCCCTCCCATCCCCACGGCTGACAATGGCCAAAATGTCCATCATTTTTGCACACGGAGTTTGCTGTTCATTAAAGATCCCCTGACTAGAGAGCACTGTGGATATAGAATTACCTCCTTTTTTTTCTTTTTCACCTTTGAGCTCAAAATTTCACCTAGCATTAGGTTTTGAATGAGCTACAATTCCAATTTAATCCAGAAGTACCCACCAAAAAGTTGAACTTGAATTTTGCCCTACAGTAAATTATGGCCCTGGAAGTAAGTGGGGGGAGGAGAGAAAAAGCATATCTTTGCATTTCTAACAATGTTGTCTTTCCTGGTGTGGGAAGAATGGAACCCTGGGGCCATGGATCTGAGTGTGGGCAGCCCCTGGACCTGGGTTGTTTCCTCCCAGTGGGAACATGCCCTCGGCCACAATGCTGGCCCCAGGCGGCAACCTGCCCTGGCCTGCAGACGGCAAAGCATCTGAGATTCTGTTACTCTAGAGTGAAACTCAGCCAGAGGCTGACATTGCCATTGCGCCACCTGCTGGAAGTTTGGGGAAAGACTCTGAAACTCCGGGTTTGGTTCTGACTGGTAATAGCACAATCCTAGTGATTATTTTTAATATTTCTCATTTTGTCTTATTATACAACTTACACAGGTTTATTGAAGACAATTTAGGAAGTTCATACAAGTAAAACAAAGCACAAAAGTCACAATCCTGTCACCAAGAGATTATCATTTTTTATGTTTTGTTGGTTTTCTTTCTAGTCTTTTTTTTTACTTGAATATGCATAAATACATGCACCCTATTAGTCTCATTCAACATATTATTTTATAGCCCGATTTTCAAGCTTAACAATATGTCTTAAGTATCTTTGCACATCATTAATTATAATCTGCAACATGACTTTTCCTAGCAGTTTTTACATCGCTGTACCATGATTCTAGGGTGTCATCCTATGTATTAATTACGATGGTGTCTATGCTTTGAGTTTTTACTAAGCCTCATTTCCCACCTCCCCTGTTTGTTCTTTCTTTCTTTCTTTCTTTCTTTCTTTCTTTCTTTCTTTCTTTCTTTCTTTCTTTCTTTCTTTCTCTTTTTCTTTCTTTCTCTTTCATTCCTTCTTTCCTTCCTTCCAGCTTTTTGTCTTTATTTCTTTATTTTCCCTCCAGTAGAAAAGGTCTCAGCAAATGTTGTTTGGGACAGTTCCTTGCAGTATCTCTTGCTTTCCCCGCCCCCCCCCCCCCGCCCCCATAGGTTCTTTCTTCTAGGTGGGCTCTGCTGTCTCTGCCTTGGAAGTCAGGACACTCTGTACTCTGAATCGGGATAGGCAAAACTCAAAGCATAGACAGTGTAGTGCTCCTCCTATAACAAAGAAAAAGCTACTTACCAGGCTTCATTCTGAGAACCTTACATGGGTTATCATAGGTGAGCATCATAAAACCCTTTGTGAGAGAGTACTTCTCCTTCCTTCTTTCCACTCACTAGACAGCCAAGGACACCATACTTGAGAAAAGCGGGTGAACTTACCCAAGATCATCAGCTATTAGTCCCAAACTTCAGTGTGTAGTGATTGCTATTAAAAGGAAACAAGGGGCACCTGGGTGCCTCAGTCGGCGAAGCGACTGGCTCTTGATTTCAGCTCAGGTCATGATCTCAGGGTCCTCGGATTGAGCCCCACGTCGGGGTCCCTGCTCAGTGGGGAGTCTGCTTGTCTCCCTCTCCCTCTGCCCCTCTCCCTGCTCGTTCTCTCCCTAAAATAAATCTTTAAAGAAATGAAAGTAAACAAAATTAAACAAAAGAGATTTCCAGATTCCCTTTAAAAAACTGGACATATGGAGACATGGGTTTGTGCTTCCCCCACAGTAATAATCAGCCCTGCTGGGTAGTGGTGCCCACATGACAGCAGCAAGGACTCTCCAGGGGTACCCTCACCACCTTTCATATATTCTCCCCACCACGGAGGAAGCATGTGTCCTGTCAACCACACTGTGGGGTGGTCTGGCCTCATCTGACAGACCAAGGGAACTTACGAAAACATAATGACAGGCTTGGGGCTTTAAGTTCCTGGCTGTCTCAGAGAACCGAGGTGTGTTTATGGCTTCCCTAAAAGAATCTCTTATCTCTCCCATCCGTGGGTGTGGGGATGGTTTCTGAGGGTGCTAGACCAGGAAGGGAGGGACATAAAGATCAATCAGACTGAAGCAGTCACCATGGGTGCCATTACCAGAGCTCCTAGAATAAGCGTACACATGGGCAGAAGGGAATGGTTGTGTCCGCTTGGTTGGTTGACTGAAATCAGAAACCAACAGTAGCCTGAAATGAAGTTGCTAAAATATAGACCAGGAATTGGCAAACTTTTTCTGTAAAGGAACAGGCAAGTATAACTTTTAGGCTTTGTGAACCACCCAGTCTCTCTTGCAATCTCTCGCTAGAGTGGCTATAGGCAATATGTAAAGGAATGGATGTGATTGTGTTCCAATAAAACTTTGTTTACAAAAACAGACGGTGGCTTTCTTTACAAAAGCAGGACAGTTTGGTCACCCTAATATAAGAGGGTAAATATAAAGACACAGATAGGACAGCTGGAGTGACTTTATCCTGTGCAAACCACACATTGTTTAAACTGAGTGGATTCTAGTTTCCAATGTTCTTCAACTGAACCTTCCATACATCATTTCTCTAATTTTGGTTACTTTGGAAAAGAGTCAAAATAAAACTTCTTTTGGGAAATGATTTGAAATTGGGGATGGGGATGCAGATTTGGATTCTCCGACTGGGTTATTTTCTAAGCTATGCTACTGATTGGTTTTCTGGAAGACCAGAATCCTGGACAGGGGGTTCCCCATGTCATCAGACTGATTGAGCAAGGCAAGGCAGAGTCAACCCCAAAAGGACTGTACTTGTTGGGTACCCCCATCCTCCAAATGCTTCCTTCAAGGAATTGGCTGAACAATATCATTTTAACACAGCAACTTTCCAGGCCTTGAGAGGTGACTTGAGTCAGGTGAAGGGGAAATAAAAAGAATAAAAAGAGAAGACTGAGAAGTCAGTTGTCTTTCCTAAGTATCGAGTCTCCAGATTTGGGGGTTGGGCTCAAAAAAAATGAGAAGGTGGGCTCAGAGAGGGCCAGAGAGTGAAAGATCATGGGAGGGGCCTCCCAATCTGTGCTTTCCTTAAAGTATTTGGTGGTGTGTGGGAAAAGGACATACATGTCTATGCTGCTTAGTATAGACAGACAAAATTCTATGAGGTTGGAGGGGAAGGGGGCTTAGGGATCCAGGAATCCCCTTCATTACAGGGAACTCCACCCCACGAAGACACTACTGAATGGTTCTGGCATTCATTTCTAGCGAAGCTTGATGGGGTCCTGACCGGTCTCATCTCCTTGTCAACACAGCACTCCAGGCAGCCTCCTGCTATCTGTCAGGGTCCGAACTTAATAGTAATAATAATAACAACAACAATAATTATGACTAATAGTGACAGAGCATCTGTTGTATCTCAGGCCTTGGGCTAAGTGTGCTTTACACATTATGTCCTCCAATCTTCATGACCCTACAAAGTAGTTGCTATTATTTTCCCTATTTTGCTCAAGATGAATTCCATCTCCCTACATTCCAGATTCAGTCCAAATGCCTTCTTTTACACAAGGGGACACTGAAATTTAAGATCACATCATAGCAAGTTGTGGAACTAACGAGGACCCAGACCTCTAAAGTGCCAGTCCGTCGCCCCACACTGCTGCCGTGGTGGGTGCATGATGTAGCAGTGAACGGGCCAAGAACACAATGACTTAAATAAAATTGTTTTATCTGTCTCTCACCACATGGTCCTAAGGTGAGCATTGCAAGGCTGATATGGCATCTCTGCTCCATCCCATAATTCAGGGACCCAGAATTTTTCCATCTTTATGGTCCACCATCTCCTAGGGTGTTGTCCGAAGACGATGCAGGCTCGTTCAATTCCGCATCTGCCTTCCAGTCTAAGAGCAGATAAAGCCCAGGGCAAGGGATTTTTCTTTAAGGAGATAACCCAAAAGTTGCACACAACACTTCTCTTCACATTCCATAAACTGGTTAACATGTGACTTCCTATCCTCCCCAGCCTCCACCCTTGCCAGCTGCAAGGCAAGCTGAGCAATAGAGCCTCTTACCAGGCGGCCATGAGTCCACTCAAGCTCGGGAGTTTATTACTAAGGAGAAGAGCAGAACAGGAAGTGAGGAGCCTCGAAATGAAGCCTATCTGTGGAGCTTGGTAGAATACAGAATGTCAGCGCTTTAGCTCTGGCTGTCTTCCCCACAGTCTAGAATTGTCGTGTCCAGTGCAGTAGCCGCTGGCCACAGGCAGCTATTAAGCTGAAAATGATTTAAAGTTAAACATAATGAAAAATTTAATTCCTCAGTCACAACAGCCACATCTGAAGCACTCAATAGCCATGAGTAGCTTGTGTCTACCGCATTAAACAGTGCAGATAGAGAACATTTCCATCACTGGAGAAAGTTCTATTGCATAGCACTGATCTACAGATGGTGGACCCAAACACAAAGACCTTGAAGCTTCCAGGCTCTCTTTGTGAGGCGACTGGAGTTTTATTTACCACAGAAGTTTGCAAAAGGAGGTGGGGGCTGATGAGTGATGAGGCTCAAAGATTTTGCTTTGGGTAACTTCCCAAGACTGGGGAAGTTGAGTCAAGCCTGAAACTGTGAGATACGGTCAGGCCTATTTTTTAAGCTGCTGTTCCCCAGGTGCTGCCCCTCCCCTTTCAGGATCAGTCACTGCTGTCACAGATAATTCTCAGGATTCAAAGGCAAGGTGGGAACCTTGGCAGGAGTTTGTGGCTGACCCACAATCCCAATCTGCCCAGGGGTAGCAGATTAGGGTCTCTTATAACCATCTGCGGTTACTACCTGCCCGGTGTCAACCCACTCTCCTTTTGGTGACTGCAGCCCTATTTTCTCTTAGGGAACCCGCTCCCCTCTTTCAGTACATGTGCGTGTGTCTGACTTCAGGGTTGGGCATGTGACCTAGGCCTGACCAATCAGAGTCATGTTAATTGGCCCAAGGGTGGGCATGTGTCCCACGCAAGATCAAGGAGAGTCAGCCTCAGGTTTCTGTTGGAACTATGGGGAAACAGGCATTCTCCTTACACTAGATTGCTAAACAGATAAATTCTGGACATTTTTACCACCACACAGGAAGACCCTGAGAGTAATGAGAACAATGGGGGAAACTAGAGGCAAGAGAGTAAGAGAGACAGAATCCCAATGATGAGGTTTGAGCCTAAGAATCTAGCTTGGGCCTGAAATCAACCTAGCTTGTGCCTGAAGTTTGTAATTTTGTAAGCCAATAAATTTGCATTTTTGTCTAAAACTGTTTATGACGGGGGGTCGCCTGGGTGGCTCAGTTGGTTGGGTGGATGACTCTTGATTTCGGCTCAGGTCATGATCTCAGGGTCATGAGATCAAGCCCCAAGTTGGGCTCCATGCTGAGCGTGGAGCCTGCTTAGTATTCTCTCTCTCCCTCTCCCCCTTGCTCCCCCCGGCTTGCTCTCTCTCTCTCTTTTTCTCTAAAAACAAACAAACAAACAAAAAACTGTTTATGATTGGCTTCCCTTACTTGCAACCAAAAGAGTCCTGATAAATATGGGGTCATTTCCTCAAGACTCACATTTCCTGCTCTTCTTCCGTTGGTGTAGCTGAGCCATGGATCACAGCACTGGTTTTGGGAGAAGAGAGAAATTCCACTAAATAAAGAAGACCTGGTACCCTGATCCATGTCATCGACCCACTTCTCCCTCCCAGGCACCTCCTGGGCACTCACATCTCCTTCTCCAAACACCATCCTCAGGCTGCTCTTCTATGATTTCTTTTTTATTTAATATTTATTTTAGCTTGCTTTCATCTGGATATGAGTGTGTGTGTGTGTGTGTGCATGTGTGTGTGTGCATGCCTGAGCACGTGTGACAGTGCTCCTCAATCTTGAGTGCCCATCAGAAGGTAAATACAGTTTTCTAGGCCTTACTCCATATTTTTTAATTCAGCAGGTCAGGGTGGGGCCTAAGAATTTGAATTTCTAGCAAGTTCCCAGTGATGCTGATGCTGCTGTCAAGGGACCATACTTTGTGCACTACTGGCATATGGAATGGGAGTAAATAGAGAAAAACACCTGCCATTTCTAGAATGTTTTATAATTTATAAAGACCTTTGATGCAATTTATTTTAATTGAGCCTCGTGGTCACCATGGAAGATGGATAATGCAACTATTATTGACATAACTATTATTCTGACGAGGAAACTGGGTCTCAGAGGAATTAGATGATTTGCCAGTTTCACACACTAGGACTTGCAAAAGCTGAAACCATAACTCCCATCTCCTGACTACAGGATTTATTGCATTACAGCATGACATCTTGCATGAAAGTGGAATCCAATTTTAAGGAAGGGAGGAAAGAGGGAGGGGAAGAAGAAAGGGGATCAGAAGCAGGTAGGACAGAAAAGGAGAGAGAGAGAGAGAGAGAGAGCACCTGCAACTGAAACCCAGGAGCATGTGGCTTACAGAAGACAATCATGGGCTTAGCATTTGCCAAACTTGGATTTGGTCACATTTCTGCCACTTTCTAGTCCTTGAACCTTAAGAACATTTTTTAATCTCTTTGATCTCCAATTATAAAATGGAGATAATGAAGCCTACCTTGAAAGATTGTTGTGATTATTTAATGAAACCATGTGTGTAAGTGTTTAGCACAAAGCCTGGCACTTGGTAAACTCTGCATAAATTCTAGCCATTCCAACTTAACTTAATCACCATAGCCCTTCTGAGTTAGATGTTGTATCAGTGAGGAGTAGGCCCAGTCACTGTAACAAATTAACTTTGTAGGTGCATTACAGAATAAAAAGTTTATTTCTCTCTCACATGACAATTTGAGATAAATGTTCTAAGTTGATGGAAGGCTCTGCTGCACACAGTCATTCAGGGACTCAGGCTGATGGCAGCTCTACCTTCTTCAATACTTGGTTTCTGAGGTTTCTCTTATCATTGCCATTCCAACCATCCAGCCAACATGAAAGGGAGAGAAGGACTAGATGAGGCATGGCTTGATCTTAAGTTGTCACCCCAGAAGGCCCTCCCAAACTCTATTGCAGAAAACTAAGTCACATGGTCAATCTAATCTCAAAAGAGGTGTGGGGAGAGATTACTTCTTGGATCTCTTACATATCTTGCTGGGTGTACCAAGACGGTAAGGCCCTCACTGCTCTTTTAATCCAGCCATTTCTCAGAGCTGTTTATGCAGACAATAACCTTGACAGATGGACACACACACCACTGCAAGGACAGTGAGCAAGTTTGCTCATTCCCTGCTGTAATAATGGTGGATTCCCCAAGCTCAGTGTTCATAGTTGTAACCCAAACCCACTTTGTGCATAACATCCCTCTGGGTCTGTCACACCACCCCCATGAGAACCTGGAGGGAAGAAGAACTGATGCAAATATGTTCATGCTGCTTATTGTATCATGAGGGATAAAATCCTTTGTCTCTGACCTAGGGGTCTCATGTCTTCTATCAGCCTCAATGAAACAGTAACAAGTTAACATATTAGTTTGTAAGAAGGGTAAAATCAAATCCCACAGGAAGTTGGGAAATGTGGTTCTTAGCTGGACAACAATGTCCTAGCTACAATTTCAGAACTATAAGAAGGGCAATGTGGACTTTGATGATTAGCAGGCAGTCTATTCCATAGATGGTCTTTTTTTCTTTTTAAAGATTTTATTTATTTATTTGAGAGCAAGAGAGAGAACACGAGCAGGGGGAGGGGCAGAGAGAGAGGGTGAAGCGGACTCCCCACTGAGTAGGGAGCCTGACATAGGACTCGATCCCAGCACCCTGAGATCATGACCTGAGCTGAAGGCAGACGCTTAACAGACTAAGCCACCCAGGCGCCCCTCCATAGATGGTCTTATCCTTAATAGGAAATAGAAATGCAAAGGGGTGAAGCAATTTGCCCAAGTTCTGTCAAGAAGCAGAGCTGGGATCTGAACACATGCCTAATTAATTCCTTCTACTAAAAATGAAAAGATATGCCTCAGAAATCTATTATTGCTGCCATGCAAACATGCACAGAGGGCCATTTGCTGAGAAGCTCATGATAGTCCTGTGTCGACCTTAATCCTTACCCTAACCTTTCCAAGGCATGGGGAGGGACCTTAGCAATGTGGTCAGGTGGCATCGGATGCTTAGGAGCTTAGATTTTATCATATAGACAATGGGAAGCCACATGAAGTTCTTAAGCAGGAATATAACATTGTCACTGCAATGTGGGAGATGAACTGGATGGATGGTAGAAGACATTGGAGACTAGAAGACTGTTCTTATGGTGCCTGGCTCAGAGTAGGTGCTCAGAGTGTGCTGAATGAATGGCTTTGGTGAAAAATGATAATGACCTGAAGCAGTAGAAGGGCAGGATATATGGGCTTGAGAGCCAGATAACCAATTCATGTGACATCCCATGCTTCAGAATGATATACCACATTGTATTCAAGATGGCAGTTGCTTCTAGGGGCCAGGAAAAGGTTGTGATTAGGGAAGGGGTCAAAGGGGCCTCAGCTTCATTGGTAATATTTCATATTCCATGGGTGATGGGTGATTCCTTACCTTTTGTAAATCTAAAATATTTTGTAATAAAACTTGTAAAAGAAAATTTTACAGGCAGAAGAAAAAGGGCAACCCCTCCCAGAGATCTTTGCATTTCAACAGAAAATAATTCATTAACGTAAAGGAGAGAATGTCTAATGGAAGAAAGTCTAGTCTCAGCGACCTATAGGTGGGAAAGATATTTACAGAGCAAGGAAGAGTCTTGAGGGCCTGCATGTAGTCACATAAGCATGACTGTCTCAGTCTGTTCTACCCAATGGCCTACAGGGCTGGACCTGGGTGGCCCTTAGGAGGACGAACAGTGCATCCCCTCTGGAGGGGCTCTCCTTGGCAAGCCAGCTGGTGTTTGCTCTGAGGCCCCCAAGAATCATGTCAGCAGTGGCCATTTTAATGGTCACACCCCTCACCCCAAAATGCCCAAGTTCCCTCTGTGAATTTCTCTTAATTGTATTTTAAGCCAAGATGAACGTGTTAATCTTTCTCCTCCCTCTGCCTCACATCAAGCCCTGCTGCACAGCCTTGCATTATTCATGGAGGTTTACATTAATCAAATGCTTCAAAGTTTCATAGAGCTTCTATTTTGGAGCATACATTCTTTGTAGAGTTGGCACTTAGTGGACAATGTGATCATATTTTGGAGATTCTCCAGCATTCTTAATTCCCATCTGCTTTATTTGCTGCAGCTGTTTGATATCTTCCCCAGAGACCATATCTTGGAATTCTGCAGCATGTAGACTGTTTTCAAATAAATGCAAGCATCAGGAACTGCTTTCTGGGTTGAATGGATACAAAAACGTTGAAAACAGTTATACTTGGTTTATCTCCTCTGCCCAATGACATCCTGTGATGCCCACATGTATGATTTTTTTGGAGAGGCTACTACTTGCCCTCCAGTATCCGTTTTCTCTTTTTTCCTTAAAACTTTTAACTGAGCCAGGCGGAATAAATACATTTTCCAGATTCTCTAAAGGCGCCCTTGCAGGAGCCATGTGACCAAGTCCTGGCCAGTGGCATGTAACAGAAGCCTTGCCTGTGATTTTAGAGTAGGGACCCAGCCCCATTTTGTCTTCTGCCTCCCTCCCCTCTAGAATGTTCTGTCATGGCTGGAGCTTGGACTACGAGGAGGAGTCAGTGTGCTGAGGGTAGTAAAGCAACAAGATAGCAGTCACTGAAATCCTAAGCCTCGGAATGCCTTACCAGCCCTGGACTTCCTAAGAGAAAGAAAACTACCTTGTGCTTTATGTATGGAGGTGGGGGGAGGGCAGTGTTGTGACACAGAGGCCGAGCTGATACTTAACTAATTCACTCTTTTAAAAAACAGTGCCGTTTGAAAGTTTTGTAGGAAGGGCTTTAATTTCACAATTAGAGAGTATTTTACTGGTTTAATATCAAAGGTCATAAGTGGGAAGGACTGAGCCCAAGGTGCCAGGTCCTGGAAGCATAAGGAACTTCCTGTCTAGGGACGCCTGGGTGGCTCAGTCATTACGCGTCTGCCTTCAGCTCAGGTCATGATCCCAGGGTCCTGGGATCGAGCTCCCCAGGAAGCCTGTTTTCCCTCTCCCACTCCCCCTGCTTGTGTTCCCTCTCTTGCTGTGTCTCTCTCTCTGTCAAATAAATAAATAAAATCTAAAAAAAGGAAGAAAAAGAACTTCCTGTCTAATATCAGACCGACCTGCTCCACGTCTCCTTTTGCCAACACCCATAGCACTAGCATTAATACACTGAATCACCCAGGGTTATTCCCTGCTGTGCTAGATGAAAAGAGGAGCTGATCCAGCTAAGCAGGAATAACGCACCATTAAGTTGCAAACGGTTGAATAATACTGGATTACTGGTATCTTTCGCATTATAAAAGCCCAAGAATGAAAATCACCAGTACTCCCACTACCAAGTTATCAATTAGTACCCATTTCCTTTTAGCCTTTTTCAATGCAAAAATAGGTGTTTGTCTTTTCATAAACAGTATCATAGCCTATATATTCTTTAGAGTTTGCCTTTACACTTTTTATACAGTGAACATTTTCACATGTCATTATGAATTCTTCTACAATATGATTTTTAATCATCTTTACTTCCGAGATGTCCAGGCCATCATAAGTCTACACCCTAATGTATACATTTTCTTTCTTCTTTGGCTTCCTTCTTTCTTTCCCACTGTAAATAACACTGGAATGAACATCCCTGTAGATCAATAAATATTTGCACACATCCTGATTTTTTTTATTAAGATAAATTCCCAGAACTGCAATTCAGGAGAATTTACCCACAGTTGCTACTACCCCCTTTCTAAAGCTCATTTTGATGTCAGCGATATTTCACAGTCTCATCTGGTTGGGCAACTCTCAGTCAGGTTTCCTGAACAATAACCCATTGTCTGATTCAATAAGAGAACTTGAACATTTCTTGTTCTGAAATATTCATAGGTTTTTGTTTTCATCCTTCTACCATTGAAAGCACTTAAAAACACAGCCTGGAGAAGTGGCATTTTTCTTTCAGAAAATGAATTGGTAATTTATTTAAATGAGGATGGGTAGTTGTTTTAAATTATTACCTTATGCAAACCTCTAATGAAATGAAGTCAGTTTACATCTTTAAATAACCTTTAATATTTGTACAAGTAAATATCTCCATTTGACGATAATGGAAATTGTCAGAAATTTTCATTTTCTCACAGTTTAGCTCACTCACAATGGCTGTCAGACAGCCAAATGATATGACGCAGAGCACTGCTAATCGTTTCAGCAGAAGACAGTATTTCAAAAGGTAAGGGAAAGGAGGTGCAGACACTAATGAAGTTTTATTATCAGAACATAGAATTAAGATTGTGACAAGAGACAATGGTGCCAATGACATGTAGTTAGAATGTTAAAGCTTGAGAAATCTCGAGCTGAATCTAGGGACAGAAATGTTGAGAAAGGTAGACAGATGAACACCCTTAAATGGAAACAGACGAGGTCTCAGCTTATTTGGCTGGAAGAAAAGCAAAAAACAAAGCAAAACAAACAAAACCTCAGGTAACAAACAAACAAAAAAGATCCAAGCCGATGTATGATCTGTAAAATAAACAAGGTGCAGGGTTGTGTAAGTATCCCTCACTTAACCGAATGATGACTTCAGCACGCTTGGGTGTGTTCGTTCTCCTGAAGAGTGGGGTAGTGAAAGCTGGCTCCAATGGATCCCAATTTTACTAAGGATTCTAGGTCTCTCTTATCAGGGATTTGTAATGATTTGGTGGGGGAGAAGAGAAAGAGAGGTGAAGAGAAAAGAGTACAAGAAGGAGGAGAGGAGGGTCCATCTTCCATCCAAAATGGAGCCCACAAATGTCAAACTCGATGAGATGGTCCTTGTCATTTATCTTTCACTCATTTCATACGTATTTATCATCAGTAAGTGCCAGGCACTGCTCTACTAAACAGAGGGGACCCAGTGGTGAATAAGACACGTGAGTGAGGTCCCTCTTCTCATTTGCCTTCCTGGGGGGGTTAAAGAGATAATAAACCAATACGAATATAAGACAGCACTACATAAAAATTATAACAAAGTGAGGGCGCCTGGGTGGCTCAGTCATTAAGCGTCTGCCTTCGGCTCAGGTCATGATCCCAGGGTCCTGGGATCGAGCCCCATATCGGGCTCCCTGCTCCACGGGAAGCCTGCTTCTCCCTCTCCCACTCCCCCTGCTTGTGTTCCCTCTCTCGCTGTGTCTCTCTGTCAGATAAATAAATAAAATCTTTAAAAAAAAAATTATAACAAAGTGAGGTGACAGAGTGCTTGCAAGACTATTTCATACACACTATGTGGTGGTTTCAAAACAAGTCCACAAATTCTTTGGCATCCCCCTTACTAAGAGGAGAAGTTTAGGTCCCTTCCACTTGCACCTGGGTAGCCTTTTGGCTGCCTGGAAGAATAGGATGCAGAGGAAGTGACACTCCATGCAGCTTCTGCTGGTTTTTCTGAGACCAGGAACTCTAAGCATCTTCAGCTGAATGTAAGAAGTCCAACTACCCTAAGCCTACCATGTGGAGAGACCCCTTGGAGGGACACACAGAGAAGAAGAGAGATACCTGAGCAGCCAAGTGTGCTGGTCCCTGGCTGAGTCTTCTCAGTCGAAGCACCAGGTGTGTAGGATGGAGAACTTTCAAGATGCTCATCTGACAGCAACCATAGGAGAGACCTCATCCCCTCAGACTCCTGAGCCAAATGAATGGTTATTACTGTTTTAAGCCACTGTTTGGGGGTGATCTGTTATAGGGCAATAGAGAACTGGAACAAGGTAATCTAGAAAGTTTCTCTGAGAAGGCTTCTTTGAGAAGATGACGTTTGAGCTGAACACCTCAGCGACAGGTAGGGATCAGGGGAGGCGGAAAAACATTCCAGGCAAGGGGAAAGGTGCAAACATTCTAAGGCAGAGATGGATTTAGCAAGTTCAAGAGAAGAAAGAAGGCCAATGAGGCTGAAGTGTAACACTACGAGAGTGGTATGAGATGAGTACCAACACGTAGAAGGTGCTTTAAAAATATTACCCTTTATCTCTTCTGCTTGTCCTGCATGTTGGCTTCACTCCATAGATCAGATTCTCCAAATGACAGGAGACATGACTTTGGGCCACTCCAGGATTCCATTCTTACAGCTTGTTACAAAGATGAGGAAGAGCTGTTTCTCCCAGTTTATATTTGGGAAAATCCCCCCAAATACCCTCTGACTGGCCTTGAGTCCCTTGGCCATCTTCTTTGGTCAGTCATGGTAGCCAGTGAGGGGTTGTGACGAGCACAAGAGAAAGCAAGATCTGTTACTAGAGGAAGTTTGGCAGGTGAGAGATGTTGGGCAGATAAAAACCTAGCATCTTCTTCCCAAAGGGAAAGAATTTTGTGCAGTCTGACGTCAGAGCTCACAGATCTGTGAACTCCTTTACCGCTGTCCACTGCCCTAGACATATATATAAGTCTTAGGGCTTACCTGCCGCTTCACAAATTGTGAAGGCACAGTTTCTATAATTCAGCTCATTCAGGGTATGAATTCCCTGTTGCAAAGCACTTACATCTCAAGAACACGGATTTCGGGCGCCTGGGTGGCTCAGTTGGTTAAGCGACTGCCTTCGGCTTAGGTCATGATCCTGGAGTCCCGGGATCGAGTCCTGCATCGGGCTCCCTGCTCAGCAGGGAGTCTGCCTCTCCCTCTGACCCTCTTCCCTCTCATGCTCTCTATCTCTCATTCTCTCTCTCTCAAATAAATAAATAAAATCTTAAAAAAAAATAAAAAAAAAAAAGAAACACGGATTTCAGGTGCCTGGGTGGCTCAGTTGGTTAAGCGACTGCCTTCGGCTCAGGTCATGATCCTGGAGTCCCGGGATTGAGTCCTACATCAGGCTCCCTGCTGAGCAGGAAGTCTGCTTCTCCCTCTGACCCTCTTCCCTCTCATGCTCTCTATCTCTCATTCTCTCTCAAATAAATAAATAAAATCTTTAAAAAAAAAAAAAAAGAACACGGATTTCATGGAACCGTTGGCTGCTCAGATGGGAGAGACTGTTTAGCCCAACACCATTATTTTATACTCGTGACAGGATTCAAGACATTGGTACGTAAGATTTCACAGATTTGTGGTGAGGCAAAGGGGAGAAAGGGAATGGCTGTCATGCTGAATGGGTTCTGCTGAGAAAGATGAGTGAAGAGAATCATTAGGACCCTGGCTGAGTTATGCTATGCAGTTCTCCTTGGTAGCTTTCAGCAAAACGCATATTACTTTTTCAAGATATATTTTCAGAGTTGGATTTGGTTTAGATCCATCACAGTGTTAAGAGTGACTGGAAGCAGCCTAATTAGAGTATCTGTGGTGTTCTCTGCTCATTCTCCATCCTCCACCACCCTGGCCCCCCAACTGCTCCCCACCCTCACACACTCTCCACGTACTCACTTAGGTACTCTGAAGCACCTACCAGCCGGAGTTTTTTGCTACATCCATGCAGATAAAGGAAAATAGTAAGGAAAATGTAGAACAGAGCGAGGCGGCAAGATTTAAATCAGAAGGACAAGGAACTACAGGCCAGAGCAAGAGAATAGGTAAGGAAAGGTGAATAGAAAAGATAAGATAAGATGAGATGAGATAAGATAAGATGAGATAAGGTAAAGAAAGAATGTCTGTGAGCTGAGTTTTAGGCAGTCTTTGTGGTACTTAGAGTGAGGGAAAGGAAGACCTTTGAGGGTTCAGCTGTATAGGCAGGAGACAGAGAATGAGGGGGGATACAGAAAAGTAATTCCAAGACTTCTTTTGTGTATTTAATATTTTAATATTTTAAATGGGCAAAATATTTTAATGGATCATCAGCAAAGAGAACATAAAATCCTGTTCTTCAAATCTCTATTACTGTTTTTCTCTTTTCTGCTTTTTTCTCTTTCTTTAATTGAAGTATAGTTGACACCCAATGTTGCATTAGTTTCAGGTGTACAACATAGCGATTCAACAAGTCTACACTTTATGGTGTAGTCAGCACAAGTATAACTACCATCTGTCACCGTACAATGGTGACTTATTATTCCGTAACTGGAAGCCTGTACCTCCCACTCACCTTCACCCATTTTTGATGCAATCCTTTTTATTCCTAGGTACAATTGAAAATAGGTAGAATTGAGAATAGGTAGAATTGAAAATATATGTTTATATAAAATCTTGCACATGAATATTCATAGCAGCATAATTCATAATAGCCAGAAAGTGGAAACAACCCAAGTGTCTGCCAACTGATGACTGGATAAATAAAATGTGGTATGTCCATACAGTGGAATTTTACTCAGCCATAAAAAAAAAAAGAATGATATGCTGACCCACACTACAACCTGGATGAAACTTGAGAGCATTATGCTGTGTGAAAGGAGCCAGTCACAAAAGAGCACATATTTTATGATTCCCTTTATATGAAATATCCAGAATAAGCAAATCTTTAGAGAAAGTAGTTTTGTGGTTACCTCGGGTTAGAGGAACTGAAAGATTACTGCTAAGGGGTGTGAAGTTTCTTTTCGGGTGGGGAAAAATGTTCTAAAATTGATTATGGTGTTTGCTGCATAAATTTGTGAATATATTAAGAACGATTAAGTTGTATACTTTAAGTGGGTGAAATGATCTGTGAAAAATATCTCAATAAAACAGTTACAACAATAGCAACAACAAATAAAAAACCAGGCTGATGTGGTGGGTGGGGGGAGAATCATCCAGAATCAGTGTAGTTGTCTAACTGCAGTGAGTTCGAGTGCAAAGACAATCTTTAAATTGCGGGATCAGCCCAGAAATGACCTCTATGTACAAGGCTTGTGTGGTTTTGTAGCTTGTTGCTAAAAAGCCATAATGTGGCAGACCAAACTGTGGTGTCCACTTTAAAAATGCCACCAGCACACACATCCAGGAATTGTGGTTCTCTTACCATTGCATATCACACATTCCATTCTGGACAATGTTTTATAACAACTGGTCATTTCACAAAATGTAAGACAATGTTTCTCCAAAACCACCTCATTTCTGGTGGCAGTGGTGACGGTAGGGAGGGAGTCCAATCTTCCTCTGCCAAGATTCAAAGCGAGTCATTCAGGGCACTTTTTGGATCCCATCCATGATAGAGATAAATTTTTATACCAAAATAGGAGGCTGCCACATAAAGCAATCATGGCAAGAATGAAATTAAGTCCGTCACTGTTGTGCATTCGGTGTGCAAAAAATGTAGCATTTGGCTTCCAAATTAAATGCTTGAATGTGTATTAGTCATTGGTACTCTCCTCCACCATCTTTCTGATAAAGTGATATTAAGAGCCAATAGATTGGCTAATAGGGTACAAATGAGAGCTTTAGTTGTATTAACTACCAGAAAGAAATAATTTATTTTCTCATTTTAAAACAACAAAATTTCCCCTTTAACTGGAAGATTTGTACTCTTGTCAATTGTTAAGGGAAAAAAGTGCTAATCGCTAAAATGAAGGAAAACAAATACAAAAACCTGCTGTTGTGTGCATATATATAATAGTAATCTCTTAATGTAATGCGTTCAGTATTTCTAGCCCCGGGAGAGGCATTGCCTGGGAGAGAATGTGGACGTGACTCAGCTGCGTAATCTACGAATCTTGGCAAGTTGCTTAATCTCTCTGAGGTTTTGTTTCCTTAGCTCTCAAATAAAGATCATGATTTTTGATCTGCTGTCCTAGAGATGTGTTTTAGTTCTTGCTCTGTCCAAAGGCCCAGCTAGCTAGTGAATCATAATTTCTAAATACGGAAGCATCCAGACAACCAGATTACCTCTTCCAGAAATTTGCACTAAGAGACACAGTTGTTGGTGGTTGATGATGCAGAGTGGAGCTGAGGAGACATGATGGCTGCCATGTTGGACCATGGATGAAGCGAGGAAGGAGGAGAACTGGCCAAGAAAGAAAAGTGTGAGCAGAAACCCAAAGAGGAACAGGGACGAGGGAGACCATGTGGCCTCTAGAGGCAAAGCAGCTTTGGATCTCGGCTTCCCAAACTAGTTCACTGGAAGCCTGGTTATACTTAGATTGCTATCCTTAGATTCCTTGGAGTCTGTAAATGCCTGTGCTGAGCTTCACTTTTACTTACTTTGATCAAGTTTGAGTGTGTTTCTGTTTATTGCAAAAAAAAAAAAAAAAGGTGATGAGTAGGGTGTAGCCTTATTTAAAGCATCTTGCTACCTTATAGAATTAGATTAAGGATCACATGCCTTCCCCTGATTGATTGTGGGCAGGGGCCATGCCTTTTTAATATTTGCATTACTAAAATATTTGCTTAATTGAACTGAAATTGGTGAAGTGGGTGAAGCTACTTTGAAAACTGCAAAGCACAATGCTGTGGAGAGCATAGGGGTAAATGATTAAGATTTTATGAAATCCTCATTAGTCATTTTTGTGAAATGCCACAATGAATAAAGGCAAAGGAAACGGCTAAAATATACAGAAATTGGGTGGATTTTCACTTCTTTATCAGAGCAGTTGTAACTGTAACCCCCTTCTAAAGTGAAAGGGAAACAGGGGGTTCTCCTCAGCCGGTAAACGAGGTAGTTCCTGTCCAGAGCCAACGTTCAGGTTTCTGGGGGCAGAAAGCAGGTGTGTTCATTTTGTAAACTTTCTAGCATGGAGCTGTCAGGATCTAGGAAAAAAACAGATTTTCCATCTCATCTAAATTCTTGGCTCCTCTGCTGGAGATGAACTACAATGGGAAATGTAGAATTGCATTTATCAGCTTCACATGAGTATTAAGACAATAGCAAAATCCCGTGTTCCAGAAGATAACAGGCCGTGAGACTATCTCTGTTGGCCAACTTCAACCGGTCTCTCTGCTCTACTTGCCTGACCTCCAGGCTACCTATTAGAGTGAGGAGAGAAAGAGAAGACACAACCATTCAAGGATTAAAGAAAGACATAGGTTTAAAGAAAACGTGGACTATTCTCTTCATTGTGTGGCTACCTGTCACACCCAGACTTGTGATGGTTCCCGTCCTGTGGGAGAAGAAATTCTAGATGCGGGGATATTACAAAGAGCACGTTACATATACGTTCAAATTGGTGTCTAGTAGCTGCCTGATCCCAAGTGCTGTCTTTGGCCCCCTTGAGGCTCATTCTGCTGCCTGCTGGCCTTCGCACGGTCCAGTCCTACCATCACCCCCACCTGGCTCCGCCATATTTTGTAAGGCAAACAGACATGTCAGCTAGAATGGAAGGGAGGGACCACCTTTAAAATATCCCAAACAACCTCTCCCCATTTCTGATACAACCTCTAGATTTTAATTACTCCCTGAAAGTGAGAGCTATCCCAGGATCCTTCGGTGACATTTTCCAGTTTCCTGTCGGCTCCACTTATAAGAAACAAATGGGCTGGCTGGCCTCCCTCTAGATTGAGTTTTTCATGAAGTCATTACTTCTGTCACGGGGAGTATTTTCAAATTGAAAAATCTGAAACAATAAATGATGGTGAAGCAGTTAATAACTGTTAAGAAATCACATTTGGAAAATTGCATTTAAGCAATAACCTTTCTCCCTGTAATTAAATGACAGAAAGGTCCTGGTTTTAATTAAGTCAGCAATTTATAGTTATGAAGCTATACTTCACTATGCAGATTAGCAAATGATAGGTCACAGAACACCCTGAGTGCATTTTGAGTGGGCCTGATATGGTAATTACTCCACTGTTCAGTGGTGACCACATTGAACCGTATCTCTAGATGAAACAATTTTCTTTTCCTTGCTCCATGATGTATAACTAGGATGAGTAAATGTACCACGAGCACTGCCTTGCGCATCTTTAAATTAAAATGGATTTTAAATGAGGGGGCATGAGCGGAGGGAGCGTGTTTGAAGAACAGCACCGCGAGTGAATGGGCCACTAGTCAATGCCTGCGAGCAGAGAATATATCATTGTTTTACAGGGCTTTCTATCTTGTGCCTGAGTGTTTGCTGCAGATTTATGAGGAAGTAAAATGCTAATGTTAGTGTATTTATAAACATATGATGGGGGTTTCATCTATAATTTATTTGCTGGCCCTACTCTCTGCCTCCTTGGAAAGGAAAATGAAATACGATGTTGGACAGCCAAAAGGGACATTAATATGGCTTTCACATTTTATTTAACTAACCCCCAGCTCATATTACACATTGATGATCACAGTGTGAGATGTTTCTGGAAATGCTTATCATGTCTTGTCTCGTATGTGTCCTAGCTTCAGCTCGTATGGAACCCCAACAGTCCCCAAAACGGCTTCAGGTGGCTTGGTGGGAATCTGCGAGAGGGAGATTGTGTGTGTGTGTGTGTGTGTGTGTGTGCGTGTGCATGTGTGTGTGTGTGTGTGTGTGTGTCTGGGGCCTCAGGAGGAATGGAAAGTCCAGCTACTGAAAATATGTCTTTTTTCATTTCTCTTAAAGTTTCATGCCCATCTGAACTCTAAGAAATGACTTGTTTTCAGATATTTGATTTCTTCTTCAAACCCCATATTTCCCTGCCTCTCTTCATTAAAGCATATCTCCACCCAAACTCATGGAGAACGTAGGCTGCAGAGGAAGGAATTTGAGCATCAGAACAAACATCAGAAGCCACGCACATCCCGTGTGGCAGAGGGGGCTGAGGACAGAAGGACCCTCCTCCACAGCCCATTGCTGTGATGGCAGTAACTCTCCCGGATGGGGACACCAGCTGTTCTGGTTCTCAGCACTGGTTTCACGCCCTCTGTTCCCCCACCTTGTGCACGCACAAGGGAAGAGGTGAAGTGAATCAGATTTGAGTGACGCTGACCAGTGAATCACTGCATGTGTCACAACGAATAGTGATTCAGTAGTCATGAAGCCCGGTTCCAAAGAATCAGAGGAAACCCAAGATTCTAAGTCAAGAATTTCTTAATTTATAATCTCGAATCTCCTTTTAGGAGGGAAAAATAATGATACAAATGTACTTCCCACCCACCCTCCCTTGGGCTTTTTGGAATTCTAGAAGAGGGCTCAAAATGATTGTGTTCCCTCCAAAATTGTATTATATTTAAAAGGAAAAAATATCACCACAGCATTTTAAAGAATCACATCATGCATTTTAATTCAAATGTCAGCTACATGGATATTCCCAAATTGCCCAGCCTGCTGGGGTCATGCTAGCCTTTGAGATTTTTTTTTTTGTCTTGAACTCTCATCTAACATATTTTGGGGGGACATGGTGTTCTTCTCTGTATCCTGGGGGTGTTCTTTGACTCAGATTTTCCACAGTCACCTCTGATCTGAATTCCTGCTTTTGCTGAATTCTATGGCTCTTCTCTGTTTTGCCTTCCATGTATACCACCCCTTTTCTGCTCTGGGTCACCCCATTGGGCGTCACCCCAATTACTTTCTTCCCCAGAGCGCTTTTGGCCCAAGACTTGGGAGGACCTCCTGAAGGTTTGAAGCCATGGAGGGAATGAGAGACTTCACAGCTCAGCAAATAACTTAAAATGGAATTTTAGACTGTTCTTCAAAACACTTTGGGTGTTCCCACGATGGGGAAGTTCTTGAAGGAGAACCCACTTCTATTTCTGCGTTGATCTTAATCTCTCTTATCTGATTTGCTCCCTTCTCTCCCAACTCCCAAATTCCCATTTATCAGTCCACGTACTTTGGTCTGGTTTGCCCTCTTCCCAGTCCACTCCTGCCATGGCCAGGGGGCTTCATCCTCAAGACCTGATTCTCTCTCTCTTCCTGGGGGGAGTTTTGCTTTCATCTTCAAAAATGCTGCATTCTGTTTCCTACTACCCATGTAGAAACAATAAAGCTCTACCAGTGAAGGAGTGAGACCTCTGAAGGGCAGTGCCTGGGCATCCCAGGGGAAAGGCAGTGGGGGCTGAGATTCCGCCCAGCTCCCTTGGGTTTGACTGAGCTTCTGAGACTCTCAGTGTCATCAGTCATGGTCTTCAGAAGACAGCACATTCTGCAGTCGTGTTTTTATATCTTAGATCCAAGAAGCCAGTTGCCTTCTGTGCTCAGATGTTTCCTTGAAGCCTCAGCTTGATCCCTGTATCAAATTATGTCTGGTCCCTGGCATGAGTTTCAAGTAGAATCTCCAGGCAAAACAAGAAGCCAGCACTGGCCAGAATTTCCTTTGGATTCACCATGTGAGTGGGGGGGGGGGTCCCATCACAGACCAGATCCCAAGCTTGTGTCCCTGCTGGGCTGGGTGGAGAGCAGGACAGGGCAATGGAGCAGGAGAAATGGAGTCATCCTTGCTCCTGCAGACTTGGACACCAGTTTCAGAAACAGGTCCTCTTTATTTACAAGTTAAAGTAAAACTGTACATGTCCAATCTGGCTAGAGATATATTTCTTTGGGGGAAAGCTTAGAGAAATGTTTTTTTTTTTCAACTTCTCCCACAATTGGGTCACCTGAAATATAGGGAATATGTCTGTGGCTGAATTTATAAGTTAATAGAGATACATACTAGGGACTCCTCTCTGTCCTCCTTGAAGATATGATGTGTTTGCCACCAGAATTAAAAGGTAGATTTCATACAAACCAGTGAATCTGGCAGGAAGAGTTACCACTTGACTTTCTCATGTATTCATGCATGTAGCTACATTTCATTGGTTGAACTCCTGCTATTTGCTATGTGCTGGGCTGGGCAATAGGGATATGAGAATGGAGAAACCAAACCATGACAGGGAATCCACTCTCCCCACCCACGTCGGGAGTGGCTCTGGGAGGAGTAGAAAGGCGGCAGACACAGAAACAGATCATGATAACATTCTATCAAAGAACTTAAGAGCAAGACTTGGAATCAGACCATGGGCAATCAAACGCTACTTCCAGTACTTATTGGCTGTATGACCTTGGCCAAGTCACTTAACCATGCTTTACTTCATCTTCATCATTAAAGGGGAATGATCATAATATCCACCTCATAGGGTCATCAGGAAGACAATGAAATGACATAGCATTCATGGGCATATTAAGTACTCAGATGTTAGATATCATGACAGCATGTGAGTCATATGATGAGATGCATAAGACATTATACGAGAGTGCAGAGAAGGGGTGGTATCTAAGTCAGCCTGGAGGAATCAGCGAAAACATTTAGAGACCCTAACTTTAAACTTGATGACTGTTCAAGTAGTGCATTCAGTTCACTAAGCATTTGTGGGAAAAGTGGACACACTTGAGTTTTTATCCTAGGATTCTGATCCTGAGTAATCAACAAGTTTCAACTCATTTATTCCAATGATTGGAGTCAAGGCTAATGTTTTGGAGAAGAAAAAGCAATGTTCTTGGTGCTGGTGGCTGTAAAAAAATCATTATCGGTGCTTCTCCCCTTCATTATATCCTAACGGATGGCCCCCAAAAGCCCCTTTCATGACAGATTCCACGGTTGCCATCAGGCAGATAAACTCTGAGCCTTTAAGGCCACAAAGCGTCTCTCCTGCTCATGGAAAAGCAGTGTGAAACAACTTCCTGTCCTGTGCATCGTTGTAGAAGCTTTCCCCAAAAAGTTTCCAAGACAAACAGAAGTTTAACTTCCTGATCTTCTTGAATACTCCAGTGAATTATTATCAAGTGGAAATGTATGTAATTAAGGTGGGCGGAAGGCGGGAATTGAATTATGATAAAACTCATGCCTGCTGATGTGTTTGATGACAGAGAAGAAAATCATAAAGGGAAAGATGATGAATTTCTGTCTTTTCTCTGGGAATAACTGACTTAGAATCAATGTAATGAAAAATTATCAGGTGAACACAGAATGGCACAGGGGAAGGATAAGTTTCAGATAAGTTTCTGATGGAAATATATTAGCTCACAGCAAAGCCACACTTTCCATTTTGATCTCTTGGGTCAAATTCCACCAAAAATGTATTTTTTGGAGAACAACTATGATCATGTCATTTTCCAGGGACTTTCCCTCATCTTCTACAGAATAAAGTTCCAAGTCCTGAGCATGGCATTCAAGGACTGTTATAACGGACCCAAATCTCCCTCACTAACCTTACTTCCTACTTTACCTAACGTACATACATGCACACACACACATAGAACAAGCACCCTAGTACACTCCAGATCAAATATATTAGTCAACCTTTCTCAAATATGCTATATTCAGGTACCTTGCTCATGTCAGAATGCCCTTCCATGTATCTCCAATGATCAGATTCCAACCCCACCTAAGATCCAGTTCAAATATCCTTTCTTTCGTCAGGTCTTTTCTCAGAGCTAGAATTAATCTCTCTCCTTTCACTTACATGGATTTTCTCTAGATGGTGAGTAATAATATTTGTATTACTTAGGAAAGCTTTATACTACTTATTTTTTTATTTTTTATGGATGGATTTTCTTCCTTATTATCTTGTTAAATCTTTGAGGGCAGGAGCCATGTCTTACTCATTTTTATAATTTTCACAGCGCCTGGTATAGTGCATTGCATGATATTGGCTTTAAAAATAATTCCCTCTTTTTGCTTTGGCTGTCAGGAAGCTCAGAACTAAGTTATCAGATATTAGCATTGTCCAGGAGGCAGACCAGGGAGATAAAAAGAAAAAAAAAATAGATCAGATAAAGATAATACAGTTGACTTGAACAACACAGGTTTGAACTGTATGATTTCCACTTATAGCCAGATTTTTTAATACACATATATAAATACAGTATAGTCAATATATTTTCTCTTCCTTATGATTTTTTTTAAGTTAATGGTCTTTTTTTTAATTCCTATAAAAAAAAGAATTTTATTGGAATTAAAAAAAAGACTAGGATTTACAACTTGGAAAGGACATAAATTGTAATTTCTTGATCAGCAATGTTGATGCTTGTGCTGAAGTCCACAGCCACAACCTACTCTGCTGGCTCCAAGTCATGGTTCAGGAGGTTTTAAAAACAGAGAGTCCCAAGATGCTCCCTTGGTAAAGTTTTCTTTAAAAAAAAAAAATTGTGTGAATGGTGACAGCCTGACACCCATTTCGCTCTAGGACAACACGGGACAAAGCTAAACCAACACACACAGCATGCCACCGGGATGAGTGTCATGGTCACCATGGGTGGGGGTGCCCAGAAGTACAAGAGGGCCGTCCTAAGTGGGGCTAGGTCTAGACAGTTTATCCTTCACCCAATTTTCTGCACAGCACCCTGAGGTAAACCAATTTTAAATGTTTTGTTTTCAGTAAACCGGCTATGACAATTTATACTAACAAATTGAACTAGAACCCATTTGAAGAAGTTTTAAATTTTTTTTTTCATTTTTTGTTTTTAATACAAATGCCTGACTGTGCTCAATTGTCAAGCTGCATGCATGAAAAACTGGCCAGCCCAAACAGTGTATTAATCATGAGCAAACAGAACTTCAAGGAGTCCATTAGGTGCTTCCTTATTATTAAGGTAGTACAAGTATTTATATGGTAAAACTGATGTGTAGCTTGATCTTTAGGGGACAGGACCACCAACCGATACATGCAGATTTTGTGTGTGTGGACAGAAGGTACTTTTGACATTCAATTTTGCTATATAGGAACGGAATGAGTAAATGAAATTTTTTTTTTTTTTTGCAAGAGGTAAATAAAAGATTCAATTTGATTCTTCTAGAAGGGGGAAAAGGAGTTGAAAGTAGGCCTTCATTTTGCAGTCATCATCTACGAATTCTTCATAGTTGATTTGCCCATCTCCATCAATATCTGCTTCTCTGATCATTTCATCTACTTCTTCATCTGTTAGTTTTTCTCCTAAGTTGGTCACGACATGACGTAGCTCCGCCACGCTGATGTAACCATTGCCATCCTTGTCAAAGACTCGGAATGCCTCACAAATTTCTTCTTCACTGTCTGTATCTTTCATTTTTCTAGCCATCATAGTAAAAAATTCTGGGAAGTCAATGATGCCATTTCCATCAGCATTCACCTCATTGATCAATATCCTGCAACTCGGCTTCTGTTGGGTTCTGACCCAGTGACCTCATGATAGTTCCAAGTTCCTTTATTGTGATGGTTCCATCGCCATCTTTGTCAAATAGGGAGAAAGCTTCCTTGAACTCAGCAATCTGTTCTTCGGTCAGCTGATCAGCACCTTCACTGCTGCACTGGGTGGGGGGCTGCAGGGGTGCAAAACAGGGGGACACGAGACCCGGCCACACTGCAGGGCCCGCCCAGGCACAGGGCGGCCCTCCCTTCCTTATGATTCTAACATTTTCTTTTCTCTAGCTTACTTTATTGTAAGAATACATTCTATAATAGACATAATGCACAAAATACATGTTAATCAACTTTTTATGTTATTGGTAAGGCTTCCGGTCAATAGTAGGCTATTAGTAGTTAAATTCTGGGGGGAGGCAAAAGCTATATGTGGATTTTTGACTGCAGGGAAGTGGGTACCCCTAACCTTTGTGTTGCTCAAGGGTCAGCTGTAATAATATCTCTATTGAGATTTTCAGCCCTTCAGAATTACTTTACATTTGATCTTCCCAGAAAGTCGGTGAAGAATGTATGAGATAGGAATCTTTATGAACCTTCATTTCATCCATTTAACATGGATTGAAGCAGATTGAGGCTCACAGAGATTGTCACACAGTTAGAAGCAGAGCTAGGTTTAGCTCTTTGGAGATCTTTCTTAAGTCTTATTCTAAGTACCAATCTACAAAGGGTGAAGTGTGGCCAATGAAAAGCCATCACAGGGTGCGCAGGCTTGGAGCGGTGGGCTTTGGGGCAGGAGGGGCTGTTCATTGTAGTGCTGTTGCAAGTTCTTCCTTCTTCCATTTCCTCCCCACCCAACTTCCAACCTGTGTTAGAGAACAGATTGCTCCTTGGCTGTGGTTCAAAGAGCAATCATTGAGGGTAGATCAGTTAGGAAACTTTTGGTTGCAGGTGACCGAAAATCCAACTCAAAGTGGACAAAAGAGAAGGTTGTTGATGGGCTCCTATAACTAGAAGTCTAGGAGTCAACTGGGCTTCACGATATGCTCCATCCAGTGCCATCTACCTCCTGTTACTCTCTTGATCCCCCCCCCTTCTCCCTGTGTTGGTCTCATCTCCCACCACTAGCAAAGGATATTAGCAATCTTCCTGGGACTCAGGACAAGAAAACTCCCAGAAACCCACAACAAGCCTCCTCTGCATTCCATTGGCTCGAAATGGGTCAGATAAATCATTCCTGAACCAATCACTGGAGAGGATGGAGTTAGCTTCAACCAGTCAGGCCCAGCTAGGAGTGGGGTCAGTTTCTCCTGAGTCACAGGGGTGGTAGTGGGGAGCAGGGGATAGGTAGAAGATGGGAAGAAGTATTACCTGATCAAAATGGGAATACTGAAGTTCTGTTAGTGCTTTCTTCTAAAGAAACACACCCTCTCCTTTCTGCTCTCTCGTTGGGCTATGCCTGAGACCCTTTCTTGAGCTACAGCCCTTCTTAGTTGATTTATTTTCTTTCCTTTCCTCCTTCCCTCTCTTTCATTCTTCCTTCCTTTCTTCCTTTCATTCATTCATCGAATATCCTTTGCACCATGTCCTATGCAGACACTGAGGTGCTTAGATGGTCAGGACACCACTGTCCTTCACACGGGGGCTCCCTTCTGACATATGTAGCCAGTGTCCTGCAGGCTCAGTGAGCAGCCCCCTCAGGTGTCCTGGAGAGGTCATGAGCAGACGGAACACGGGTGGTCCTGAGAGTAATGGCACTAATCAGGAAGTTTTTTCATTTAAAGGACAGAGCAGCGAGGCAAGGAAGAGTGATTTTTGTCAACCCAGAACCGAAATATCACATTAAAATGCCTCCTAGCACCGAGAGGTTTGTCCATTAAATTTAATTAAGCTTTCTTTAGATTTGCATGTCTCCAGAGATCTATTACTCCCAGGCGACAGAGCATTTGCTTTTA
Organism: Zalophus californianus; assembly: GCF_009762305.2. Lineage (NCBI taxonomy): Eukaryota > Metazoa > Chordata > Mammalia > Carnivora > Otariidae > Zalophus > Zalophus californianus. The sequence continues at coordinate 84,730,407 of NC_045605.1, read as the reverse complement.
CCAGTCTTTGCATTATTCTTTCTGCCCAGAAAACCGCTGTGCCTCTATTGTCTACCAGAATGTTCAAACTTAGTGGCCAAATACAGGCGTGGGAATAGTGGAAATTTTCCTACACGGTCCTCTGGCAGTTTCTGGCTTCAGTAGCCTCTTTAGCAAGAGCTCTGAGATCCAGGTGCTTTGTTTTCCCTCTTAAATGGGAGTGCCTTTAACAGAGGTTTATGTTGTGTCGAGGGTGGCCTCTCTGCATCTCTGAGATTCTTGTATCTCTCAAGCAGCTCAGACATTCTGGAAGCTGAGATTCCTTCAAAGGGACCAGCTGGGAGAGGCATGTGCCCAAGCCAGACTCCGAGTGGGTGTGAATTCCTCAGTTCCAAAAAAGAGCAATTCTGTCTGATGCGCTGTCCGGGCCAACGCTTACCCTGGCAACTTCCTTGGTAGTGGAACCCTGGCAGGCGGCAGGGGAAACATTTCAGTGTTTTCCAGCCCTGGAGACCTGCTCCATCCTTCTCCCCTTGGAGGAACATGCCACTCAGAGCTGCCACATTAATGCTGCTACTGAAAGCAGCAGGTGACACTCCAGCTGACAGCCTGACACACACGTGCACACCCCTCTCTCATCCCCCACATCCAGGCGCAGGAAGTTGAAAGGAGTGCGTGCTCCAGCTTACAACCGCCCTTTCCCCAAGGGTATTTTTAGAATGTTAACAGGTACTGCAGGAGCAGAGGGTGGCTCTCTGGTCAAATGTCAATACACAATATTGGATGAAACAAAAATAAACAGGTTTCTTGCAGAAGATCTGAAGATGTGTATATTAGTGTCTTCTCCCTGGGTACATGTAAATTACTAAATAAAACAAAAGGGAATAGCTTTAATGTTAATTACTCTATCAAGATCTGCAAAAATAAGATTGCCTTATGTGTTTACCCCTTAAAACAAGATTTCAAGATTAGAATTCTTTTCCACCAATAGGCCTATGGAAGGAGGTTACATGACTTTTAGCTTCAGTTAGTCTCAGCTGTAGATTCTTCCAGTTGGGTTGCTAAAACTTTTGAAACCCTATTTGGATCTATTTGGTGACTGTGAGTTAGACACCCTCATGGAGAAAGCAAGAAAGCTGAAAGCCAACTCGAGTCAGGTTTCTGGGTAAGTTAACTCATCTGCTCTTTATGATTTGGGTCTAGTCCATGGAGTGGAATGGTTGACGTGGTCTTATCTCTGAAGAGTTGGTCCCTATTGGAGTCTTTTGTGACAACAGCACAGTAACATGGGAATTAGATCAAAGGAATGGTTGCAGCTGGTATTTTTTTTAGGATGTGTAATGGACTGAATGCTTTCATCCTCCCCAAATTCATACGTTGAAGGTCAAACCCCCAATGTGATGATCCTTGGAGGTAGTGTTGGAAGAGGTCATGAGGGTGGGGCCCTCATATGGGATTAGTACCCTTATAAGAAGAGATACCAGAGAGTTTGCTTGCATTCTCTCTTTCTCTCTGCCATGTGAGGACACAAAAGAGAGCTCTCACCAGGAGCTGAGGTCGCTGGCACTTTGATCTTGGACTTCTCAGCCTCCACAACGGTGAAAAAATAAATTCCTGCTGTCTAAGCTGCCCAGTCTATGGTATTTTGTTATGGCAGCCTGAGCCGACTGATACAGCATAGTTAGGTGACAGTGACAGAAACTCGAAACTGCTTTGACAATACGAAAATGTGCTGGCTCACATAGCAACAGCCAACAAGAGGGCAGGCTCTGCGGCTGACTTCGACCGATGTTTCCAGCCCTGATTTCTGAGGTCCTCTTGTTTCCGCCCTCTTCTGCACCCCAGGGTCACCTTCAGCATGGTACTAAGGTGGCCGCCGTCATTCCAGGCCTTGCATCCCAGGCGGAACTATATCCACAGACGCGGAGACGGGCTTTCCTGAGGTGTCCCTCTTAACAGTAAGGACACTTCTTCCAGAAGCCCCCCTCAACTTCCCTACGTAACTGATTGGTCCAAATGAGACCACATGTTTATGGCCACACCAGTTCTTCAGGCCATGTTTTGATGGGGTTAGCTGTGAGTTCCTACAGCAGGGGACCAAAGGGTCCCCCGGCAGTCAGCTTGGGCTGTTGAGAGTCCACCTCTGGAGCTGTTGAGAGTCCACCTCTGGAGTCCACCAGCCACTAGACTCCACACAGCGGAGTGGGGAGTAATGAGTATTCAGGAGCTCACCAAAGTGTTTACCTCATAATCCTTCAATTCTACTTTATTAAAAGGATTTAAGAATCTAACCCAGAAAAAATTTCACATGAGCCAATATCCTGTAAACACTATCATTAAAAACCTCATCCCCAGATCCGTAAATTATTCTTTATTGCTAAGAGGATATTATATCATAATGATATCGCGAGTGAATTACCAGAATGAATGTTACAAAAGTCTTTATGCTCATCTATTGGTCGACAAGGGAAAACAGGAATTTAGCAAAAAATATATGCATGCCTTTGACAAGTTATAGTTTATTCCTTGCCAACACATTTTTCCCCCTGAAATGAACTCATTTATGAAAAGATTTTGCTGCCTTGGTTAAAAACTATCCAAGGCTTGTAATATCTAAATGTCAGAGAACAATGGGATGCATGCATCTTGATTGCTACAGTAATTTGTACCAACCAAAGGGGAAAATTACTGATGGGCCAGATACCGCAGGTGAATAAGTCTTTGGGTGCACTGAAAACTTTCAGAGGGCTATTAGCTTCCTTCCCACTGTCATTGAGTAGACAATACTTCACTTTCTTCCTCAAATAGCCTAGAAATTAGAAAATAAAGAAAATTAGATTTTATAGACAGGCAGAGATAGGGGCACAAGCTTTACCATTTGCCAGCCTGTGACTTTAGGTGAGTTACTTAAGCACCATGGGCCTCAGTTTCTTCCTCTGTAAAATGGGAACAGTAATTTCTACTTCTAAAAGTTTTATGAAGGTAAAAGGTAATGCACATAGCTTAGCCTAGTACTTGTGACATAGTTGGTGTTTAATGAATGATTAGCTATTATTAAAATATCCAGGGCATTCCAGAGGTTACCGGATTCTTCAGGAAGAGGACTTTTAAGTGAACCTGGACTTCTATGGATCAGTTAACTCTTAGTGGACTCCATCAAGCCAGAGACTGAGCTGGTGGTCACTCTGCGGCCACCCACGGTGACCACAAATTAGAAGTGTTTTGAGCCTGAGTTTGTCATGTAGATTCATGAGATGGACCAAATTTGAAAGCAATGTTTGATTGAAGACAAGAACTAAGCCTAAAACAGAAAAGTCTCTGGTCTGATGTAATCTTTCCAGGTTTGTTTTTTTTTAAAGTCTTCTTCATGGTTCCTCGGTTGATAGCATGAAAGACAGCATGTGTAAAACTTTTTCATTTTGTTCTTTTTTAAAAGATTCAGCATTCTTAAAACTTTTTTTGGAAGTGCATAGTATACCATAAACAAAATTTAAGCAATATGAAGTGAAAATCCCTCCAAATTTCCCTCGAGATTGGTTTGTATCATTCTTCTAGAACTTCCAAGCATTTATGAATGTAATAAAACTATATGTATTTCAATATATATGGGAAAATATTCCATCAATTACATTAGGAGGGAGAGGGAGAGAGAGAGAAGTCCACCATTCTGTGAAATACTTCTCCACTTGGTGAACCCCTTTTGTGTGAATGCATAAAGTCCTATCTTTTCTAACAGCAGCAGAATATTTAATATATCTCTCACATTTTGGTTGTTTTTAACCTTTCATTATTAAGAAAAAAACCCAAAAGAATGAACATCTCACGCATACAACTTTGTGCACTCATCTGCTGTCCTTGTTTTTAAGTAGCTCGTGAAACTTTTAAAAATGCAAAATATATCTTTGAGCACAACATCACAAATGTATCGGACAGATCGTAGACAAACGATCAAATCCTATGCAAGAAAAGCAAACTGAGCTACTTGAGCTTAGCTGAAACCTTACCAGTCTTTGGGTCTTGTGGTTCAGAAGCTGCCTTGCGGGGTAAGGGAAATTCTGCGCAGTGTCCTAGGGTCGCCATGAATTCTGGGGCATTTCCAGAACTACCCAGGCAATTCTTCTCCAGTGGGCTCTGTCCAGCGGGTACATCAAAGTGGACTTGAACAGGCAACGCTTTCTTCTGTCTTCCAGAAGTTTCACGCAACTACACAACAGAAGGAGGCTGTAGTAAGTTTTGGAGCAATTTATTCTATCTGATGCCAGCAGGTTAATTCATTTTTCAGTGTGGGGATCTGTTTATGTAACTAGGTATCCATGCATCTGTCTATCTATGTGCGCGCGCACACACACACATGCAAACATAGAGTATTTTCCCATTTTTTTTCTGAACTTTCTACAATTTCAGAAATATCATTGACCAAAGAAAAACATACTCACCCAAGGCAAAAAATACCTCCCAACGCACCGTTTCTCTTTATTGGTAAAGGAATTTCCATGGTATTTCATCTAAGCACAAAGTCTCAGCTCTCCCAATGTAGTAGACAAACATATTATTTCCTTCTGGTACATTAATTTTTGGATTACTTTGGGGGACAAAACACCACCAAAGTAGTGGTTTGGCTATAAACTCCCTTGACATTTGGCCAAATGTCCAAATAACAAGGATGTAATTGCCTTCAAGCTCTCACTACTGAGATTTTCTGGCCACCTCCCGCATAAATGAAAAAGTTAGCATTTATACTTCTGTGGTAATAAAAACCACAACCCATCATAATATTTACCAAGTTGTGATAAGATAAAAGCTCACTTTGGGGGACCTCAGGAACAATATTTAGCATAGGCATTTAAGGAGTGGTGAGCATTGCCAGAAATGACTTTCTAGAGAGCTCATGGGATTTTAGCTTCTCTTGTTGTGCCACGAAAGGTGCAAAGACAGCTTCTAGATTCTTCCTCTTGAGGTTTTCCTAAGTTAGTGCCTGAGATGTTGCCTGAGGTGCACAGAAAGTTCAGGGTGAGTTTGTGGGTGACTAATTGGGGCTTCCCTTTGCACTTCTTGGGCTTTCCTGTCGTCTTTGGAAATGAATCCATCCTCCCATGGAGGGTCCTTCTCTGGGACTGTGTTTTCCAGAACATGGGACACACATCTCTAGTGGCAGGAGAGAGGTTTTAGGTAGTATCCAGCCTCTAGGCATTAAGGAAACTTGAATCATAGAACGAGAAATTTACTCCTTTCCTAATTCTTTGTGCCTCTAATGGCCCAGAAGAAAGCCTCTGTATGTTTGTATTGCCCTTGAGCACACACTAACTTCCCTTTGGAACAAAGAGAATTCAGGTTTCAGGCTCAGCCCACCAAAATCTACATAGAATTTAGTAACTTGGACATTTGTCTTTAAAGTGACTTCCCATTTCTGGTAGGCAGGTGTTATTGATTTCCTATTCACGGTAACAATGCCAGATTTCTTCGGCAGTACTTTTAAGTGAAGCTTTTCAAAAGTGAGTTACTTAAAAAAATAAAAAATAATAATAACACAAGTAGGATGTAGATGAGGCCAAATCCACAAAGGTGGTGTGGGAATGACCGAGGTTTCAGAGTCTGAGGGAAAGCTCTGGGAGCCTTCTTGACACTGCCCATCCCCTCTCTCGTTCTCCTCTCCTCTCCTCCACTTCACTTAGACCTTGCTGGCCTCCCCGAAGTTTCCAGAGGATGCCTTGCGTCTCTGAGCCACCTCTGTGGTTCCCTCTTCTAACACTTCCTTCTCCCCGACTTCTGGTTATTCCTGCTTATCAGATAAGACCTGTCTCAAGAATAGGGGTCCTCCCTGGCCTCCCCCTTCCTTCTGTGCCTTTCTTGTGTTGGGCACCCAGAGATTCCCCCCATCAAGGCACTTCTCACACTATGTTGTCATTGCGATTTGAATGTCCCTCCCACCATGAGCTCCTTAAGGACAAAGACTAGGTCTTACCTATCTGTCTTCCCACATGCTAGGTGGTGCTTGGCACACAGTAAGGACCCCAAAGTATGTGTCGAGTGAAGGAGTCATGGTGAATAAATGAAGAAGGAGAACTTCTCAGCTGCCTTGTGAATCTATTGCTGAAGCATGCACGGCTACCCAGGGAGTCCGCCCACCCTGCGTGTATGCACTCGGGGAGCAGCTAAAGCTGGGGACGGACCCCTCCCTGCAGCGAAAGGATCTTCTGCCTATTAGTTGTGCGTCGATGTTAGCAGCGAGGTCCGCACTCACCAGGACGTCGCATGGCTTCTCAAGCTACTGGAAGGGGCCTGGGACGGGCGGCTGGTCTAGGCGGGGCTGAGCTAGGAAGGTTTGGATAGAGACTTGGCATCGGCAGCACCGAGGTTACAGCATCGGCCTGGGTGGACCTTCAGAGGATGGAGGGAGGGCGACCAAACAAGACACAACACCTTTTTTCTATTATAAAATGAATACCTTCTCATTACAAAATACATTGAAGACCATAAAAAGAAGGAAGGAAAGGGTAAAGAAGGGCTACCTGGAAACCTTCCAGATTTTTTGCTGCTTTTGTTTGTTTGTTTGTTTTGGCTGTTAAAAGATGGTTACATTTACACTGCAAATGCTGTTTTTGTACTCTGGTTTTGTCATATTTTTCACGTGCTTCCCTAAAATCTGAAGATTTCTCTTTGCCTTTTATCATTATAACCTGTATACCTTTGTTAGAAGGAAAACAGTCGTCATGCATATAGTAAATAAAGAAAGAGAAAAGAAAGAATTTGTCTGCCATTTCCCTCCCCGGTGTTAATATTTTCACGTGCATTGTTCTAGTCTGTCTCTCTCTCTCTCCCTCCTCCTCCTCCCTGTGCCTGAGGGTGTGTTGTAACATAACACTAGTGGTTACCATGTGCAGAATCCCTATGATATATGCCAAGCACTGTGCAAAGCACTTCACCAACATTTTCTGATTTAAGCATTCTTTCAGCCCAGTCAAGTATCATTCCCCCCACTGACAGAGGAGGGAACAGGTTTAGAAAGATCAAATGCCTTGTCCAGAGTGACACGTTCGTGAAAGAGCTGAATTTACCTGCAACTGTGTGAGATAAAGCCACGGCTTGTATCCCCTACGTCCCCCTCCCCCACCCGGTCCCCCACCTCTCTTTCTGATTGCTTTATAGCCATCCAGAAGAGTAATCTCCGTAGTAGAGGCTCTCAGCACTAACTGGGGATTAAAATCAACTGAGGTACTTTAAAGAAAGTGTGGATGCTGGGGCCTCTAGTCCAGATCTTCCCACTGGGGCTGAGTCACTGGTGTTTTCCAAGCTCCCCAGACGACCCATATATGTAACCAGGGCTGAAATGCAATGCTTCTGAGTTCACTTGATTTGTGGTGTCTCTACTATGGGAAATGCAGTGCCTGAAAACAGAATCAAGGTTCCAACCGGTCTGCTAACAAATAAAAACAAAGCAGCATCTGGCCACTGTGCGAAGGACGATTTCCACATTCATACATCTTCCACTGGCACTAAACTGAAAGCAAACATCAATCCCTGCACATATGACCTCTGAAGAGAATAAGGTGGGCCAATGGAAGGGAGAAAGCTGGTCTTTAGGATCCCTAAATGCAAGTGACCCAAACCTTGGACATATGCAGAATATTTTGGGTCCCTGGTCCATGTGCGCCTGAGTGGGTGCTTAATTTCCTTTTCAGACCTCAGTAATTTCTAGCAGAGTGTGTAGAGTTCGTGACACAAACACATCTGGATCTGGGGGTGTGGATCTGAAATATTTGCAGGCCGATATGTTGGGAACAGATGTTGAATTGGCAGCCAGGGATGATGGGGTGATCTCATTGGAGGCCCCATCTGGGGCTTTGTTTGGAGCAACACAGCCTTCCCTGCTGACATCAGCTGTGCCCTAAATGTGGTTGCTTCCCTGCCTGCCCAAAGGCGTCTTGGAGCCTTCTCCCTCACAACCGGGGACACCCGGGACCTCGGCATTGCGCGTCTCCTGCAGAAAATGTCAGGAGGACGGAAAACAGTTGCTTCTTAAAGGAGACGAGGCCTAATCACTAATCAAGACTGGTCCCAGCCAGCCTCCGCGTCAGCTCAGAAAGGAGGCTCCGGAGCTGCCGGCCAGAAATAGGAGTTATGCCCCCTCCCTCTGCATGGTGAGCAGAATGGACTGGGAACCACACAGCCAGCCAGAGTTGGGTCTGAATACAGAGTCTACCACTTTCTAGCCTTTCGATCTTTCGTGGAGGAGTCATTTCTCTGAGACTGTTTTCTTGTCTATAAATGGGGAACAGGAAAGCTACTTACTGGATTGTTCAGAAAATGAGATGAGTGGCTGTCACCCATGGCAGGGGCTCTTGCCTCTCCCTTCCCCTTCACAGAACTGCTTCTCAATTGCATATCGTCATCAGAGACCCATTTGCCGTGGCCGAACTAGCAATTCAACAGAACTCCATTCAATAAGTATTTCAAGGACCTCCTGTATGCTGGGTGCTGTGGTCCTCATCGTTCTACGTGCCGTCTGTCTCTGAGCCGTCATTCATGCTCTCCCTTTACCTAGAACGCGTTTCTCCTTATTTCCTCCCGTTCTCCTCCAACCAGGTCTGTTTTTACCTTCTCACTTCCATTCTCCTGGCTGGATGTCATCTTGCCCCTTCCAGATGACTAACAGTGCTTAGGCCAGACATTCTCAAACATGAATGCATGTAAGGGGCACCCAGAGTGTTTAATGCTCTGGGCTTACTGCCCATTTCCACAAGACAGAGATAGCCATACTACCCCTCTCTGAGTTGTTTGTTAGGTATTAGATGAGATGTCATGTGTGAAATATTTAGCACAGTGTGGGACATTTAGTAGATGCACAATAAATGTTGGCTAATTTAAAGACAACGTATTCCAATAAATAATCATTGTTTATATAATGTAACAAATTTTGGCCATAAGTAGAAGAGGAAAAAACATTCTGGGACTGGCAGTTGAAAGAGCAGGATTGCAAAATCCAAATTGATTCCTAGACACCAGCTTCTGGAAATGTGACTACACTACTCAGAGTTAATGAGTTGCTAGAATAAAGTTCTATGTGGAGGGAAGAGGTTTCAAGTGCCAAGTTTTATCCACTTCAGTTCTCATGCATTGTAACCCTTGGCAAATCTTCTTTACCCAAGAGTTCTGATCCTGGCTCAGCTTTCTAGCATGGTACCAGTTAATTATGGTAATAGGATAAGGCCTTCTTGGGCAGCGGGGAGGTGCTGGACAAGTGTGGGACAGCAGGGTTTGGGGTAGAGGATTTATTATAAGCCGAATAAGTGGCACCGGAGGATTGATGAGGAAATTGTGACCACTTCAGTGAAGCCAAGGGCTGGTTGGGTGGGGGTGGGGAGCAGCACAAAAGGAAGACTGGGGAGGATATTGGCATGATTGTTTCAAGGGGATCAAGGGCCATCCCAATGTGTGAGCATGGACGAAAACTGGATGGGTTGGGAAATTGCCCTGGCTGAAGACAGAATCAGTACAGACAGGAAGAAGTGATGTGTGTTATATGTCAGGGCCACAACTTACCCACAGGCCTTGGAGGAGTCCTCCAGCATGAGAGGTGCCTTTCCTCTGGCTGCATGTAGCAAGCCCAGCTGCTCTGGGAAGGGAGCTCGCCCCACCCCTTCCACCAAAACAGTCCAGTCAGAGCCCATCCTGAGGCCTCTCTCTGCTGACCTGGAACATGCACATGGGTCCTAAGATCCAGAGTTCCCCGACTCCGAGATGTCAAACATCAGCATTCTTTCTGTCTTTGACATCAGTCCACTTGAGCTCCATTTCCTCTGGTTAGCACACGATTTGGGTTAGAAATCTTAGCCTTGATCACCTCACTGAGTCTCAGGCTCCTCACCTGTAAAATGGAGATCATTCAACTTATCTTACAAAGTTGTTAATAGGAGCAAGTGAGAGAATGGAGAAGTGTGTGATAGAATGCGATAGGATGGCTGAAGAAATGAGGACTGTCTCAGCGATTAACAATCTGAGGGCTGCTCATTCAACGCCCCCAACCATGTTGTACCTCTCTCCCCCTTTGCTAAATGAGGAAATGATGGCTCGGAGAGGCTAGGTCACTGGTCCTAGGTCACAGGACTGGAAAGTGGCCCAGTTGGGGTTTGAATCCAGGGCTCTCAGACTCTAGAACACCACCCTGCCTTCCACATCAGGTACCTGCACATCTGTGGGTTGTCTGGTTTCTGAACACAGCCAGTGTTAGCTTCTCTGCTGGGCACAAGAAGCCCACTTGACTTGCTGACTCTCGCTCTAAGAGCCCTGCTTCTTGCCCTTTCTCTTCTCATTTATCCACAGACCCCCAGATGGCCATGGAGGTAGCCAGGTGGCCAAGAATTTCAGTTAGAGAAAACTCCATTTGCTTTCCATCCAAGATGATCGTGTGTTTTCCAGGTACAGTCAGAAGCCCTTGATGCACAAGAGCAGTTGAGTGTGGCTGGGCAGCCCCTGCATTTCTGAGTCAGTCCCAGCAGAGAGCTCGCCCGTGTTGTTATGTGTCCTTATTTGTTAAGGATTCTCTGTGTTGAGATGCAACCTAATTAGGATTGAGCTCAAAGCCTGTTCGTTCAGGGGCTTAGTTCATAAAAGATTAATGTTCATTTTCCTTGGGTTTTGTTGCAGAATTCAGCTGGAAAAAATCCAGGGTACAGTTTTCCTGGAGAAGTAGCACTTTGGTGGTTTGTGAAAATCCCTCTTCCCTTGTGTTAAAACCTTGGCTTTTTTGTCCTCCTCCCCCTCGGCCTCTACCCTAGCATTTTAGTTTCTGAAGATGTATGAGAGGAAAAACAAGTGAATTCTGGAATTAGAGAAACCTACTAGAGATATTATTCAAAAGGAACTCTTATGATTTTTTTAAAACAGGTGGCGAATTAAACAGGGCCTATTGGAAAACAGTTCTGCATTCATTCACTTATTCATTCCACCGTTCAGCAAACATTTACTGAACACCTGTTATATGCCAGGCACTGTGCGTGTGTGTGCGTGCGTGTGTGTGTGTGTGCGTGTGTATTACATATTTCACTTGATTTTTCTTTTTGTGATTTGTTTGAGCAATGTAATTCCATCATTAGAGTGCTAATACATATGAGTGGGTAGCTTCTGACAGCACTTCTGTAGAAAGAAAAACATACCTATCCAGTTAAAAGAAAAATCTTCCGTATTTTCTGATAATAAAAGCAATATATGCTGATGGTTGCGATGCTGAACAATATGGTTTGATTACATTTCAGAAGTAATGACATTTTATAATCCCAACCCCTAGAGATTTTAGTTGTTAATGGATTGGTGTATATTCTCCCAGGTTTATTTTTCAACAATAAACTATAATAACAATACAACTTTATTTACAGAAATGGGAAACAGCACTTTTCTTCTGCAACTTGTGCTGTTGACTTAGTCATGTGCCCTGTCGGCACGTGCTGACCACATTAGCCCAGAGAGAACTTCGTCGTCGTTTTAATGCTGTGGGGTATCCCATTCTATAACCTCATTTATACCACCGCTTCTCCCCTCAAGATATTTTGGTTGTTTCCAATTCACTGTCATCACAAGCAATGCCTCAGTGGATCTCCTCGCAGCTAAGTTGGGTCATTCTAAGAGCATTTCTCTGGATAGATCCCTAGAAGTGAAACACACTGAGTCAAAGTGATGAATGCTTTTTTGCTCATTTCTCCATCGTATGAAATGTCAAAACCCTTTACACCCTGAAATTGTCTCTTCTGCAATTCTTCCCCTCATACGTCCTCTTTTCTCTAATTCCATGCCTCTCAACATAATTTTAAAGTAAGCCCAAAATGCTGATAGGTGTTGGGGGGGTGGGCAATGGTGCTCTAGATTTGAAAGGAAGAAAAAGTAGAATGTAGCTGTTAATCTTCTTTGCTCAGGGCATCTCCAGCTTCCCGTGAGCAAACAAAAACAGACTATTCTCCTCCTTTGAGTCAACATCCTTGCAAATTCTTGCTGAGGTGATCTTTTCCCAAGAGAGCCACAGACCAGGTTTGCTTTTCTCTATGTTGTGTCCGGCGACCTGGCTGGCAGAAAACAATACTCATGGGTATTTGTAGGGGAGGGCACCATGTAAGTGTAATAGTGACCATATTCCTGAAGGACACAGTGGCAACTTGACTTTCTAAAACCCTGCAAATTGTCATCACAGGATAAAGCATCTTAGCGATGTCAGATGAGTCAATTCTGTGTTTCGTAAACTTTGGATTAAAATAGTTCCATCCCTAGTTCTCCAATGTAAAATATTTACCAACACGTATCTCTCCAAAACCTCCATTTTACTACTTTTGACATTTTTCTCTTTGTTAAAACTGAAAACCCATAACTGGATATATTGTAGAAATGTACATTTATTGATGTAGGCATCTCTAACATTTTTACTTCTCTTGGGCCACACTTCAATGGGAGACCTGTGTCCCCTCACCTAAAAGACCCCAAGGAGGCTTTCTCCAGAAGGCTGAAGCTACAATGCTTCTCGGCTCCTGGCCGATTTTGCTAACTCTCCAACAGAGGGCAGTACGTTTCTCTCATTGGGCTGCTTAAGTTTGAAAAAATATAAGTAAAAACAGATTATTTTCAGCATCTCCAAGATGCTGAATCCAAGCACCTTTGTCTTTATTAAACTCACTCTGGCCCACTTCCGAGAACAATATGCCAGGGAATATTTCAAACATAGGATAGACATGAGAGATCCAAGTGTTCCTTATGCTAGGAATAGTACAATCTGTTAGGTTCAAAACTGTGAATGCAGTCAAGTATTTTTCTAATGTCCTGAAGTTGTTCTTTTTTACTGCTTTGGATTTTTGCTTGAGTTTTGGTTTTTTAAATCTCACTATGCTGGAAGGTCAAGAGAGTTAATTTTGAAGAATCTGTGATTGTAAATAGTTTAACTCATCCCAGTACTATTCATTATCAAGTTTTATCTTTTGTCAATTTGGATATTTCTTATAGGGGAAAAAAAAGAAAAGGTTAGAAGCCTAATGAGTTCCAGAGCCGAGAAAGGGGGCTGGGAGCGAGCACACTTTGTTGTGCTGATGGAAAGATCTGCCACTCTTGGCGAAAAGCATTTGCCATCAATTGCAAACAATCCCACACAGTTTCCCTTAGATTGGCACAATGATTTTCAGCATAATGAAGAGTTGGGTCCGATGCCAATCACTGTCTGACTGCCAGTTAGAGTTTCCATCCTTCAAACTCCACCACAAGGGAGATAAGGCTGAAGAAGAACTGCCCAGAGAAGTCTGGGAGCAGAACAGGAGAAAGGCAGAGGAAGGAAACAGTTATTGCCAGGGCTTGGGCTTTGCCCTCTCTGGAACACTCTCTGGAGACGGTCCGGTATCCTGAGGGCCTCGGCCTGGCTGGCCTGCTTCCTGGGGGAGCCACTGAGACCTGAGCTGGGTTCCCATTGTTTGCATTCAAGTGAGAGTTTGTCTCCCAAGCTGGCTCCCATAACCAAGGGGCTTGGCATTCATACCCTGTGAGACCCCCTCCCTCCCCACCCTGGGAATCTCCATCGTGCCTGTGACTCACTTCTGCCAATAGGATGTGGCAGAAACGATGCTGTGCCAGTTCCAAGGCTTAAGAAGGCCTACGTGATGTCACATGTGTGCTCTTGGAAGCCATCCACCGTGTCGGAAGTCCAGCTACCCTGCTGGAGAGAGTCCACCCAGAGGGCCCTGGAGGATGACTCCTCCTGGAGAAAGATACCACCTGTGTGTGAGGAAGCCATCTTCGCACTCCGACCCAGCTGTCTTCCCATCTGATTACAACGACAGGGGTGATTCTCAAGCCCCACCAGCAGAAGAACTTCCCAGCCGAGTCAGTCAGCTCACAGACTCATGAATGGTAATAAGAACTATTTTAAGCCATTAAGTTTGGAGGTGGTTTGTTATGCAGCATTAGATAACAGAACCTATTGTTTTCGCACTTTTTGGGTGAATGGTCTTGATACCTCGGAGGCATAGAGTCTGGTTGCCACAAGAACTGGGCTTCTCCCTCTGCCGACACAAAGGAGAGTGAAGGTGGGATTTCTGAGGCAGAAGAGAGGTTCTCTACTGTGACCAGGAGACCTGAGGTCTAGGCCTGGCTCTGGAACCAACTAGCTGTGACTTCTTTACTAGCTGGCAACTCTGCTCAGTCATGAACTCCGTGAGGCCAGGAACCAAGTTTTATTCATCAATATATTATCCCCAGCACCCTGCATGTGACCAGAATCTACTGTGGTTAGATAGATGTTAGCTGGGTGACTTATAGGTGAGTTAATGAAACAGCTCGTGACGACCATCTCATTTATTAGTCTTGTGGCCCAGCCTTGGGTTTGTTCTTTGGGGTTCCGGCCTCTCATAGACATCTTCAGCAAAGGTTGAAGACAGCTTTGGTGGGCTTGAGCTCGCCAACTAAAGCCCAGCCAGAAATCAGGCCCAACCAGTAGTCACCTAACACTGTTCACAGAGTCTTCAAAAACTCTTGATTGATGTCACCTGAGACCATGGTCATAAACTCAGATGCTGGCAGGACAGGTAAAGAGAAGAGTGCAGTGAACATGCCCCATGCAAAGATCCCAGCCCCTGTGGCCCTCCCAGTGACGGTCACCGTACGGGGTTGTGAATCTCCCAGGAGGGCTGGTGCTGGCCTTGCGCTCACTCTATCCCCAGCCTCCAGACTAGTGCTTGGCACCGAGATGTTTGTTGAACCAAGGACTGAGCCTGCTTCCCTTTTTAGAGCCATGGGAGAATCAGCAAAGAAAAAGGAGAGGTGAGGAAGGAGAAGTAGAAGGGGGGAGAGGGGGAGACCAAAACTAGTTACAACTCATCGAGCATCTACTACATGCCCACTGTAGTAACAGAATTTTTCCTGGCATTATCTTGTAAACCCTTACAGCTGGAGCGCCTGGGTGGCTCAGTCAGTTAAGCAACTGCCTTTGGCTCAGGTCACGATCCGGGGGTCCTGGGATCAGGCCCCGTGTAGGGCTCCCTGTTCGGCGGGGAGCCTGCTTCTCCTTCTGTCTTCCCCCCTCCCCTGCCCTGACTGCTCGTGCTCACTCTCTCAAATAAATGGAGAAAATCTTTAAAAAAATAAAATAAAATAAGCCCTTAGAGCAAGCGTGAGAGCCCGATTTTGGGATCGCTGTATAATAAATGAGAGGCTTGAAGCTCAGAAGGTTTAGGTATATCACCCAAGGTCACACAACTAGGAATTGGCTGAGCTGGAGTTTAAACTCAGCTGTGCCTGCCTTTATGCTTATCTCATATTTAGACGACTCAAAACAGTTTCCATCTTCTCAGGACTAGCTATGCGACCTTGTCATTCAGTCTCTTCGTCTGCAAAATGGGAATGATAATAGTATCTACTTCATAGGGTTGTCGTAAAGATGAAACTAGCTGAAACATGTAAAATGCTCAGAATAGTGCATAGTAGTTGCTCAATAAAAATTAGCATTCTGTTCATTTTTGTATTTTCCTTTTTTACTCTTCCACTGCACTCTAACACTGACTGCACCAAAAGTCAGGTGCCGCTCCTGGTAAGTTGCCTAAAATTCAGAATCTACTGTCTGTTTTTACATTTTATTTAAACTTTTTCCAGCAATTTCTCTCTCTCTCTCTTTTTTCTTTTGGTTACTGTTTTTGTTTGTTGTTTGTTTACTGTCTGCTTTTAAACCTCTGCGTTAATGTGAGCTAGCTGATCAGAATCATATCTTCTAAAAACGGATCAGGGGAGAGAAGTTGTGGTGATGAGATGTTTTCAGATATTAGAAATAGCAGCGGAGGGAGAAGACCTAGGGACCACCTTCCCCGCTTGGCTGTGTGACGCTGCAGTTCATGCCACCTGTCAGAGCCTTGGTTTCCCCATCTGTAATGTGAAGACCGTCACGAACTGCTCACGTCCCTCTCGGTGCTGCTTTGAGGATTCACTGCGGAACTGCCTGGGCTGCACGGTGCCATGGATGAATGAGGGGCTGGCCCGGGATGCTGCAGAGTCCCCGGAAGCTGGGGCAAACCCCAGGCAGGCCCACAGCCCCTGGAAGACGGCTGAGCATCTGAATAATGAACGTGTTATTTAAATGGAGTTGTGGTCCTGTGGAGTGCTGAGAAGTCATTTTCCACAGCTCACTGTTCTCCTAGTCAATGGGGCTTGACTTGATTATCCTTCCTCCGGGCTCTAGGAGATGTGGGCAACATTTGAGATTTGTTAAAAATTAACTAAATAAAATTGCCCCCTCCTCCCCAGCAATAGTTTCTGTGAGTGATGGGGCTTTCAGAGGCTAATTTCTTAGGTGGGTGTAAATCGGAGCACAGAAAATGCACTTCATATGTCTATATACGTAGGGCTGTGCATGTGTAGCTAGAATTTTTCATATTTAGAGAGGAGAGAAATGAAAACAAAAAGCCCGAATAGGAGCCTCCAAATAAGAGGGAGCCTCATCGTGCTGATTTCACAGAGGCTGCCCCGTTTGGCACCTGTCTGTCAGGCAGTCTGTCTGTGCTAGTGTTTTTATGGTTGCGTGTCGTCAAACAACTTGAAATGTTTTAAACAAAGAAAAAACATTTATAAGTAAATTAATTAAAATGATATTTAAAATAATTTTTAATAAAGAAAGAACCCTTTTTTCAGATTCTAAAAGTACACTGTGGAAAATTTGACGAGCGCAGAAAATAAAAATCACTACGACCATCCCATTCGGAAATGACACTTCAAGCGTTTCCTTGCCATCTCTTTTCTTTTTTAAATACAGATTCTTAAGCACTATTCTTTTTTTAAATTAATTTTATTTTATTATGTTAGTCACCATACATTATATCATTAGTTTTTGATGTAGTGTTCCATGATCCATTGTTTGCGTATAACGCCCAGTTCTCCATGCAATACGTGCTCTCCTTAATACCCATCACCAGGCTAACCCATCCCACCCCACCCCCCTCCCCTCTAGAACCCTCAGTTTGTTTCTTAGAGTCCATAGTCTCTCATGGTTCGTCTCCCCCCCCCGATTTCCCCCCCTTCATTTTTCCCTTCCTGCTATCTTCTTCTTCTTCTCCTTTTTTTAACATATAATGTATTATTTGTTTCAGAGGTACAGGTCTGTGATTCAACAGTCTTACACCTTGCCATCTCTTTAATGGACACACATAAATCGACATAGAAATGCCTGGGCAAAATTGGACCATGCTGCATTTCTGCATTGCTTTTCTCAGCTCACATTGTGGTGTGCACTTTTTGGCTCCTGCATTGTTGAATAGCTTTCAAAATCATGATTCTTAAAGGTTGCATAATTTCATCAGATGGATGGGGATGATTTATTTAAACACTTCCTAGTTGCTGGAAATTTAGGTTGAATTGGAATAACTTTTCCATGAGAGAAAAAATGATGCTAGCTATTTATGAGGCAACAATGATTTCTCACCCTGCATGAAGCAGCCAGCAATAAAAGTCAGCGACACAATCTGGTATGTGATGAAAGGTCCAGAAATGGCCAGGAAATGGATGGGGAAATTGTAAGGGATGAAGTGAGTTATTAATGTTTATTATTTATATGGTACAGTAAATACATACAGCTCAGGACCAAGCATTCACTCGTCAGCGACTCACAACAAGTCAATGGCGCCTCGGAGCCTGGACAATGCTGAAATCCACAAATCAAGGCAGCACCGTTAGGCGACATGGTGAGTTAGCCATTCCTGATGGAAGAGCTCCTTCTAGACCATCTCCGTGCAAGTCCGTTCCCTTTGCCTGGGGATGGGTTTCATTTCAGAGGACAAGACCTACAGTCCCCTGACAATTTGCAAGACAGAAAGAGGGAGAGAGAACGTGTGTGTGCGTGTGTGTGTGTGTGTGCGTGTGTGCGCGTGTGTTTAGGAAGGAGGAGCAGTGGCTATTTCCTTTGTATCTTCAGCAGTTTTGTCCCCTGGGACAGCAGCCTGCAGTGGCCACACCCTGACCTTTGTTTGTTAATCCGAGATGAGAAGGCTTCCCCATCCAGCTCATGTACAGAAAACAGATTATTATTTCCAATTTATAAATAAAAAAATACAGTCAAAGACAAGTGCAGTGATGATCAAGACTTCTCTTTGCAAATGACAAACTAAAACTCAAGACCCAAAGTCCCACATCATGACAACACACCAGCTGCCGCCATAGGACAACATTTGTGAGTGTCTTCCCGGCTCTACTTTCCTTCACTATTTATACTTATTTTGCAGTAAAATCTCTTTGATGAAGTAGAGAAAGGTAATTTGAGGAAGAAATTTTCTCATTCTTATAACCAGAAATGGGGCTTCCCCACAAACCCCCTAACCCCAATGCTCTTGATTCTTCTTTCCCACTCTATTTTTCTCTAAAGCACATATCCTATCCACCATAGTGTAGACTTTATGTAGATTTTACTTAAAAACCAAAATCTCTCCCCATTAGAAGTAAACTCCACTAGAAGTAGGTCCTTTCAATGCAGTGTGGAGGTAACAGAATATATCCATGATAGCTATGATTTATTGAGTACCCACTATGTATCAAAAACCTTCCAGACATTACTTTAATTTTTAGAATAACTAGTAGGAGGAAAGCATTTTTACCATGTTTCTACAGGTGAAGAAAACCACAGCTCAGAATGGTGACTTTGGCACCTCAGGGTTACAGAGCTCTTACAAGATTGCTTTGTAATCCAAGTCAGCCTGACTCCAAAGCTGTTTCTCCTCATACTGTTCTGGCTTTAGAGGGTTGAGGAGAGACAGTGGCATCCAGCTAGGTCTTTCCTGGCTTAGTGTCTAGGTGATGACTCAGGGACACGGAGCAGGTCCTGGTTCTCAGGGCTTTCCAGGAAGGGCTCCCCATCCCCTAGGCTTCTTAGCTGCCATTTTCTCCTGACTGACAAATCCCTTCGCTCCCTCTTTCTCTGAAACCATTACTTATCCCTGTAAGGCATAGACTTGGACTCCCTCAAAGTTGCTTGTGGGTTTATCCGATTCTGCTCTGCGTGCCAAGAGCAAAAGAACCCTTGGCAGCCCAGAAAGGGGAACATTTAGAACATGGGGCAACATGGAAGTCAAATTTTCCCCACTTCTTACGTGTTCCTCCAAACTGGAACCAAGCCCTTGATGTAGACATAGTTCCAAAACAGAGACATGGGGAGTTTTTGTAAAATGGCCCCAGAGAATCTAAAGCTGTATCCTTTCTAATAAAGGCACCACTTTGCACATATGCATGCATTAACTCAGAGGTGGGAAGTTCCTTGGGGGACCTGGATCTAGATCCCTGGCCTTATCCTTTGCCAGCTCCTTTGGCTTTTAGATAAATATTTTAAACTCCTTTTAAAGAAATAGCACCTGAAGATTTTCATCAAAGAAAATATGACCTTGCAACTTAGTATGCAAATCAAAGCAAGACAGGGATGCTCGGGCAGGAGGTGGAAATCCCTCCAACAGCCCAGCCTTGCCTTGCTTTTTCCCTCCATCCCAGACCTCTCTTCCCCTCGACCCCTAGGACCTCCGGAAAGACTGTCCTAGGTCATCTGCGTCAGAAGAAGATGACTTCTAACAGCCCAGAAGTGGCACAGGGCCATCCCACAGGTCTCCGTAACCATTACAGGTGGTGATGGACCCACTGGAAAAAGTGCATTCAGGTACATTCAGGTGTACAGCAGTCATGACTCTGCACAGGCCAGGCTTAAACCAACACCCCCAGTGCTGGGAACAACTTTACTGGGTAACCCACATGGGGCAGTGGGCATAATAAGGAAGCATATTATCTGAATATGGAATCAGTAGTTTTCCATGATGTGGCTCTCAATGTTCTATTTTTTTTATTTTTTTAAGATTTATTTATTTACTTATTTGAGGGGGGGAGGGGCGGAGGGAGAGTGAGCAAGAGAATCTCAAGCGGACTCCCCGCTAAGCATGGAGCCCGACGCAAAGCTCATCCTCACGACCCTGAAATCATGCCTGAGCCAAAATCAAGGGTCAGTTGCTTAAATGAGACTGAGGGACCCAGGTGTCCCTCAATTTTCTATTCTAACTAGCCATGAACTTTATAATTCTTATATCCGTTCAAAGAGAATAAAATCTCAGATTAAATTTTATAATTTATGAAACTGATTTCATGCATTCATTAATTCTGCAAGTACTGCCATGTGCCTATAATGTGCCAAGCCCTATTCTGGACACTGAAAAAATAATAATGAACAAGATGAATGAAAATCATGTAGGTTTCACAGCTCAATCCTATTTTTGACAATTATAAATAATATTTTTCCTCTGGGTAGTTGGGTTTATGTTCCCCAATACCTCCTCCCATATGACCACCCAACAGTTAACTTCTTTCCTCCTAAGAGGAGACTTTTTATCTGAACTTCCTCATGCCATCAGAATGGTTATTTTCAACTGCTCTCTTAAAAAAAGGCATATGTTCAGATTTGCTGCACTACTTATAACACAAATTTAAAACAGTTTATGATCAAATGGCATTTTAAAATTTGTCTTGATTCATGTGAAAGTAATTTGGATTCACATTAGTGTTCTGGAAACTGATCATTAACACTTTTTAACTGATTTTGTAAACACATTTTGCTTCCAAAATAAACATAAACAGGAAAGGAGAGCACTTGGTGTAGCTGAGGCATGAAGACACACACATTGAGAGGAAGGGCAGGATCCCCACCATAAAATGGTGAAAGCATTTGGGAGTCGTTTGATTACCAACTCACTTCATGAAAAATCTGCAAGAAAAATGTGAATAATTTAATATTTGCCTGATGGGGAGATTTCAAGCTGCAGAGTTGTTTGTCTATCACGGATCATTGCAAATAATTAAGATGGGGTGGAGGTGGGGCCTGATTAACGTTTGATAAGTCAGGAGAGGGGCAACATGTGGCCCATACGAGCGAATTGGCTGGGCTGCCTCCATCTTAGCCAGCATGGGAGTTTGGGAGATACACAAAATCGGAAAGCCATGGTGGTCCAGCCCTCCTCCAGGCAATGCTGGGAGCCCCCCACAAACATCCCCACGGAAGGGTTGCCTGGCGTCCACCTGGATGCATACCTCCAGCTGCTCTACTCACCTTCTTATGATATCCATTGACCCACATGCTTTAGTCTGGAGCAGTTTAACATTTAAAGGTACATCTTCCAAAGGAGCCCGACATGATTGTACGTGCCTACTGATTCCATGGGAATCTGATTCCTAACCCCGCCAGCAGCAACTCTTGTACCTCCTTTTTCTTCCCCTGGTCGCCTCCATTATCACACACTCTCATGGACATGCTTCCTTCAAACTTTCCTCAATTGCGTCCACCTGCTCTAACTCCACAACACCTACCACTTCTCCTCCTCCCGTTTTGCTCTAGATTTTGTAGGCAAACGTGTGAAATAACCCTGGAGTCCTTCTGGAGCACAAGAAAGGAAAAGGAACTCCTTAAGTAAGACCAGACTATTCCATCGAGCCTCTTACATTGAACTGCAATGTGACACCTTGAGTTGACAGAGCACGGCGGTTTTGGAACCCAGGTTTGGGAGTCAGGAAAACTTGGGTTTTCATCCTGCCCTTGCCCCAGGGTGAGATCCTTCCTCTTCCCTGAGCTTTACTTTTCTGATCCATAAAACAGGGAGAACAACACTTATTTCCTGTGGGTACAGCTGGGGTATACATAAAGCTCTTGACACAGTAGATGTTAGGTAAATGGATGGTGTAACTCTTCTTACCACTCCAATCTTGCCCCCAAAAGTGCCAACAGCTTCTGGTGCCAGAATGTTCTGAGCTGCTCCCTCCTCAGTGTTAATCCAATTCAACAGATGTTGACTGGGCACTTGTTCCTGTGAGAAACTGTACTGGGGCTGCAGATTTGGAGGTGACAGAGACAAGGTCCCTCTTCCGGAGAAGCACAAGCACTCACTTGTCATTCCTCATAGAATTCATGCAATGGAACCAATAAACTAAAGTTTACCCTTTACAGAAGAAAAGGGAAAGAGTCTGCTTTCAGGTAAGTCCAGTTGTTTTGCCTCTGTGTTAGTTTGAGGTTGGTGAAGTAGAAGACAAGCTGTTCTACTACCCTTTAGCTAGAGGTGGGTCCCTGGCCTCTTGAAGCCTCAGTTTATCCTTCTGTGAAATGAGGGTGCTACATCTTGCCTTGCCTGCACCTCTAAGACTTTGTGAGGGAAAAAAATAAGAGAGTGAATGGGATTTGGAACTGTTAAAGTGCCATGCAAACCTAAGATTGCTGCTATCCTTAGTCACTTAGTGCGCGTGACCTTGGATCCACCAATTTTTCCCCAGCCTCCCCCCTACAAGTTGGAGAGGTTGAGCCCTGAAGATGGTCCAAGCATAGGAACGCTCAGCTGGCCCCCCCACCCCTATTTTGCCCTGACCCTAACAAACCGGAAGAGCCACAGGGCCCTCAGCCATTGCCGGCAAGAATCAGGACTCTGGTTTTAGGTGACAAGGACAAAATTTAAACTGCCTTGAGAAAAAAAAAAAAAGAAGAATGCACTGACTACGTAAGGTGCTCATGAGTCACAAGACCACTAGGAATACAATTTCGGGAAATGCTCCTGCAAATTATATAGTTTTGGGAAAGGACTTCTCTCTCGGGCCACAGTGACTGATCCATAACAGCCAGTGTGCCTGATGCTGAGGGCAGCCGTCGAGCCTGTGCAGAGGGCAGGCCGGAAGTGCCAGAGTTCCTTCTGACACCCCAGGCAGCCTGCAAACAAGGAGCGGCAAGAGTTGGTGCATAAATATTCCAGCTTCCTCACTCCTCATTTGGTGTGTCTCTGGTCTGGAACTGGGTGCCAAAAGGGAGTGCCGGAAAACTCGGTAATCAAGATAAATTAGGTTTGGAGTCAGTAGTTCTGAAAATAAAAGTCAAAGCAAAAATGCCATGCATACAAAATGTCAAAATTTTAAATAAGACCGGCACTGGTATTACTGATTTTTCTTTTTGCCTCAAGCTTTCATATAGCCTCACTGGGCATTGGTGTGTGCCTTTTAACTGCTTGTTTCCAAGTTCAGTAAAAAAAAAAAAAAAAAGTGAAAGTAGCCTCAAACAGGCTGAGATGTCCTTCTCATCAGGCTTCTACTTGGGGCCACCTGTGGGGTCTGCCTGGTTCAGGGTGCCACCCCCCACGAGTGCTGCCCAGGGCTCCCAGGCAGGGGCAAGTATGGGGACATGTGGGAGCAGTAGACTGAGGACATATGGCAGTTTATTCTTGATGTCCTTGGAAGAGTGGTCACAGATTGCATGATAGAAGTCAACAACCAGGATAGATAACCCTCAGGAGAGTGAAGATCATTTCAACTAACAAATCACTTGTTCCATAATGGAGAAAGCAAACAGATCAACACACAAACATAGTAAGTTCCTATGAGAGGGCTTTAAACCAGCTCTCTCTCTCTCTCATCTTTTCTTTACATCTGTGGGTACCCTTGCCAGGTAGCTGAACAATACAAAGCCCAGAGCATAGAGGAGAATAGCTCACCCCAAATGACAGAACTATCTAGAGAATAGTGCCTCTTTTGTGAGGAGCATTTGATCCTTGTGCCATTCGAGACCAAGGTTGGAGGAAGCAAAGCCCACAATCAGAATGTAATTGAAGTATGTTACTTATAATAGGTTCAGATGTTTGTGATCTTCAGCACTTTATGAATTCTGCAGCAGATGGGCAAGGGCCAGGTAGCGGGCAAGAACAGACTGGGTAAGGCAGCCTGGCATTCTGACAAGGGCAGCCCCAGCTGTGGTTCGGGTGTTATTCAGCACGCCCACCCACTGCACCAGCAGTCTGCCTCCCCCGATCTCGTGGCCACAGCCGCCTTAATGAAGAGTGGAGGTAAGCATGAATCCTGGCTTTCCAGGGATCGCAACATTTGAGAAACCCAGAAGAATCGACATGATGGAAATGGTGCCAAGTTCTTTTGCCTCTTGCTTTTCAACAAAAAGAGAAAGAAGGAGAGAGAAGAGAGATGGGGATCTGCTAATAAAATGCGTATCTAAACACTTTCTGACTTTCCTGGGCTTTCCATATTTTTCCCCTCAAAAAATTCAGTGCTGGAGAGGGAAAGCAGAGTAAGAGCTGACAAAAGGAATCTTGAATGGATACAGGAATTTACCTGAGCTGGTGTAACTGACAAGATGCGGTAGTTGGAGCTTCAAACCCTTGCCCTGTCAATTTCCCAGAGTGTGACTTTGGGCCACGTTCCTAACCTGCCCAGCTTCCTGCTTCTTCAGCTGTCAAATGACCGAAATACTGTGTGTCTCCTAAGCTGTGTGCATCACGAAATGAGGTAATATGGTCATAGCTAATATTTACTGAGCACTCACTATGGGTCAGGTTTTTACATATCAACTCTTAAATTCTCCTAACAACCCTGTGTGTTAGGCCCTGTTATCATTCTCACTTATAAATGAGAAAACTGAAGGCAAAGAATATAAATAATGTGTCCAAGATTATAGCCAGTAAGTGGCAGACCTGGATGAATGGCAGCCCTGGGTTTCAAGAACTGGGTTGTACAGGTCCCCATGTCCTTACCTGTAGTGCCAAACTCCTAACAACCAGAAGTTCTTCCAACTCATCTGGCAGCAGAACTGGACACAACTTGGATTGTTTAGCACCAAAAACTCACCTGAGCTGACTTGAGATTATAGTTTTTATTTGTCCCACTTCAGGTGCATATTCATACATTTTCACAGCACAATAGGTGCATTTGCTGTTTGATTGTGGGGGCGCTGCTTCAGTTGTTGCTGGGAGTTAGGTGAACTATCCTTTATAAAATCTGGAAATTCTGAATTCTGCAACACTTCTGGTTCCAAGGGCTTACTACAGTGTGGTGGATCTATGCTGCCTTATTCAGGTATTCATTCAACAAATACTTTTTGCATGTTTACTATGTGCTAAGTCCCATTTTAAGTCCTGGGGACAGAGTGAACGAAGTAGGTGCTTTCCTTGCCCACATAAAACTTATAGTCTAAAAGAAATAATAATCGGAGAAAATAAAAGAACAAATGTTAACAATAGGGTGCGATGGACCAGAGTATATCAGGATGCCCTGCATTCTTCCGTGTCTCTAAGCATACACAACAGAAATGAGCATAACCTGTAATAACGGAGAAATAAAAGAATTTGGGAGAAAAAAACAACAACCATAATTATTCTGAGAGAGTAAAACTGTGTGCCTTGAAATATTGAAGTAATTATCAGGTTAAATTTCTATGATCCCTGCAATTTCCATGAAACCTGGAAATGTTGAGAGCGTAGGCCTGGCATATCTCTTAAAGTAAAATTATACTTCTTTTTCACTCAGACTAAAAGGTCATAATTAAAGATATAATGAAGCTAAGTGAGTAATGGGGTCTGTGATTCACTGGGGAAGCGGATGTTGCCTGAGGCCCCCCTCCTGCCCCTGGAAGTGGGGGGTCACCAACTCAGGGGGCCCTGCAATACCCCCCCAGAGGCCACCAGGCTCAAGGGGGGGAAATGCAGAGCTGTGACCAGGGAGAGCAGGAAGTGGCCCTTGAAATACTGGCCAGAGGAGAAGCTTCCCAAATTTATTTTCCCCCAGGATTTTTAAAATTATTTTTTTCTGATTAAAGAAATATCTGCTCAGAGTAAAATATTTGGAAAGCTTTTATAAAAATCTAAAGAAGTATGAAAATGTCACCTATATTCATCTCACTATCCTGAAGCAAACACTATTAGTATTTTAATATAGTTCCTTCTAGATTTTTCTATGTGCTTTCCCTCATAGTTGAGATTTGTCTACTTTTTTCACTTAAAATTACCATCAGTAATAACAGAAGGAATTCATTGACCACTTTCCATGTCCCTTATTTAAATCTTTAAACAATCTCATAAAATTAGTTCCATAATTGGCAATTACTTGGTATCTCTGTAAAATGGGATATTTATAGTGCCTACCTTGTAGAATTGTAAGGATGTTGATTTAATATATCTAAAGCACTTGGAACAGTGCCTGGCATATGATAAGTAGTAGATCGTATTGACTATTACTATTATTCCATTTTGCAAATGAGATAACCCAGGCATGAAAGGTTAAGTAGCTTGTCGAAGATCAGTAAGTGGAGGGGAGCAGGGTTGGGACTTGAACCCAGGCAGTATGGCTCCGGAGTCCAAGACTTTAAGTCAAATATAGTAAAAGTCAAGGTGCTTTTGAAAAAAAAGACTGGAATTTGGTCCACAGTTGGGATTATGGCATACAAAGTTATATCTGATAGATTTCCTGGTGCACTTATGGAAGCCAAATTGCCAGAAAAGACATTGGGGGTCCTGAGGGAAAATCTTTCATAAGGAAAACTGATATCTCAGGCTCCTTGACTGAAAAACAGTATCTATATTCTTTGCTACTGTATCCCTAGTTCGTAGAATAGTGGAATCCCATCTGACACATAGTAGGCATTCAATAAATGGTTGTTGACATGACGGAGTCACACTTAGCAAATGGCTTAAGAGATCAGAGGGACTGATGGTTTCAGAGTAGCTGCTGACATTGGAACTCATCCTGACTTGAGAGAAGGGTCCATGAAAAGCATACTATAAAAAGGGTCTCTTTAAACTCTGTAGTGCTTGAGACCCCCTGCTGTGGGATTCCCATTCTAACTTAGACACATCATCTCCAGCTCAGCTCTTGAAACCATCATTGGTAAGAGCAAACTGCAATGGAGTCTCATTGGCATCTATCAAATGGTGGTAGAAACGTGGTTCCAGCCTGACCTGGGCAAATGTGATGGTGGTTACTTAGGGCACAGTGGGGGAGGCAAGGCTCGAGTCAGAAAAAAAGAGCTGTGTTAGTAAGCTCTGAAACATTTAGGGTTCTACCCACCATGTACCTCCACTTTCCTCAAAGGAATATAATTCAAGGAAAGGACAATCTTGCTCATTTTGCAAGTAAAGGAACCGGGGAGAAATCTACAATGCAGGGGAGGCAATAGCAGGACACTTGATCCTTGACATCAAGACGTTGCCAGAGAATAAAACCTAATGTTGTCACCAAAAAAAAAAAAAAAAAAGAGGTAGATACTTGAAGTGATAATGTGTTAATTAATTCAGTTGGGTGGGGATCTTTTCACAACGTATACATACATCAAATGATCACCTTACACATTTTTAGATATTGTACAATTTTATTTGTCAATTTTACCTCGATAAAGCTGGAAATAAGACATTGCCAGAGATCTGCTACAACAAGGGTGGCACTGGAACATTCCAGCTCAGGTTGTAGCAGAGGTTCTAGAAGACCAGCTTAGCTAGACACAACAGCAAGCATCAATCTGGACAAATTCATTTCAGTCCTTGGTAGAAGTCCAGGGAGACGTATCCTTCAAGGGGCTGTACTTACAACATAACTCAGTAGAGGTTTGGGGTTATAAGGGAATTTGGGCACTAAAATGCTAATGGAATGTTTGGATTGTGGTGGTTTCCCAAGTTCCATGTAGCTGGGAAGGCAGATGGAGTGGTTTTTAAAGGCATGGGCTTTGAATTCAGATAGGCCTGGGGTGAATACCAGCTCCATCTCTTGAGCAGATTATTTAGCTTCTCTAGTGTTGGTTTCCCAATCTATAAAACGGAAATGAAAATATCGACCCCACCCAGCTACCTTGAGGATTAAATATGCAAAGTGCTTAGTGAAGGTCCTGGCTTTTATCATCTATTGTCAATAAAGCATCCTCCTGTGTTGGCATAGGTGTGTTCACGCCTGTTGTCTCATTTACTCCTTGCAAAAACTCTGTAAGGCACATTTCGTTATCATGCCAGGTTCATGAAGGAGGACACCAGGCCTCAGGGCCCCCGAGCAACTGCGTCACTAACTCTAAGTGGGGGACCTTCTAGGTCCCTTAAATTGTATCGGCAAGTAATTTAATAAGACAATAAACTAACTGACACATAAGAGGTTGACCTTCCCTAGTGCAAAATAATCCTGGGTGCTGGACTTAAACCACAAACAGCCCTCAGATTTAAGCCATCCGGGCTACCTGTTTTTGCATGGACTTTGGCCCCCAAAGTTGACACCACCTCCTCTCAGAAGCATTGTCTTATTTCTCTGTTCCTTTGCTGCCTGAAAGAGGTCCAAAGTCCCCAGGAAAGTAACACTGGCCCTGCGAACATGGAATTAAGGAGGTGGTAAATATTTAGATATTCTTTGTGGCATTGTTTAAACTAGTGTAAAATGGGATCCTGTCAAGGAAATGCTCTGTCACAGGAGGTCAGTGGATTAAATAAGATACATAGATAAAATAGAATGCTATAACGGGCATCTGGGTGGCTCAGTGGTTGGGCATCTGCCTTCAGCTTGGGTCATGATCCTAGGGTCCTGGGATTGAGCCCCCCATCAGCCTCCCTGCTCCGCGGGGAGCTTGCTTCTCCCTCCCCCGCTCTCCTTGCTTGTGCATATGTGTGCGCTCTCTCTCTGTCAAATAAATAACTAAAATCTTTTTAAAAATAAATAAAATGGAATGATATAGAGTTATTTAAAATGCTGTTAGAGTGGGGCACCTGAGTGGCTCAGTCAGTTGAGTGTCTGACTCTCAATTTCGGCTCAGGTCATGATCTCAGGGTTATGAGATTGAGACCTGCTTTGGGTTCTGCTCTGGGCGTAGAGCCTGCTTAAAGATTCTCTCTCTGCCTTTGCCTCTACCCCTCTGCTTGCGCTCTCTCTCAAATAAATGAATACATCTTAAAAAATAAATAAATAAAATGCTGTTGCAGAAACATGCTTAGCAGTAAGGAAAGTTTATCATCGAATATTATTACAACACAGTATGTTATGATCCTTTTTAAACAAAATATATAGTACTGTGTATGGAAAAGACTCTAGAAGGATATATATTAACATGTTGCATTGGATGAATCTGAATCAGATTAAGGGTATTTTTTAAATGTTCATTTTGCCTATCTAATCTAAGATCTAATCTAAGATCATTTCAGAAAAGCTGGGGTGCACTGAACATATTACCTAGAGTTAGATATTCATGATTTGCTTCCCTTCAAAAGGACAGTTAAGTTCAGACCAAAAATTCTTTGAGTATCAGGATTAATGGGCTCAGATGCCACATACATCAGCACTCACCATTACTTCCTAACCCTTTGTTTCTATCCTCCTTAGAGAATTGGCACCAACCACTGCATATCTTTTAATTACTTGACTGCACTCTGAACTCCCACTAGGAACAGATAAGTTCCCGAGTACAGGGGCTTGGGTCCGTTGTTCACTGTCTGGCATAGAGTATATGCCTAATACATATTTGTTAAATCACACATTTGTTAAAAGCAGTCAGATGACTGAGGGCCTTTGTAGAATTCCATTGTCCCATGAGAGGCAAATCCTCCTCTTCCACAACCATGCTTCCCCCTCCCCTCCCCCTCTCCAGCATCCATCAGCATCATCCATTGATACTGTTCAGGACCCAGAGAACCCTAGAGTGTAGCAGTTAACTTATGACATCAGTGTTTGTGACAATGATTCACATCTTTTGTGTTGTATGATGGTTTTCTGTATATTGTGCTTTCTAATGTTTTCTTCCTGTTAGTCTTAAAGGATTGTGGATGCTGAAGGAGGGAGAATGTGGTGGACTTTAGGGGTGGGGGTAGGAGATTAAGTTTACAGGGATGAAGAAAGAATGGGCTGCTATTATCATTGTTAGTCCCCAGCCTCAGATGGAGAAAATGAGGACAGTGAGGCTCAGTGACTTGCCCTAAACCCCTAGGATACTGAAAGCTTCCCTTTGGGGACCCATAGCACCTTCCACCAAGGCACCCATGCTTGTCTGATTCTCATTAAACTGTAAACTCCTGAGGCTAGGGTCTAAGTTTTGTTTGCTTTTGTAATCTCACGGCCTAGAATGGTGCCTAGTACATAGTAGGTGCTCAATGAACATTTGTTAACTTAATTACCTAAAGCAACATAGCTAGTAAGTGACATACTTTCGATTAAAACTCATGCCTTCTGATTACCTTTGTGTTAGATAAAGTCTTGGAATGATCCATCTTTAATGTAACAAATGTAGTCCCTCTCTACTTTGAGTTTCTCATTTCTTGTTTTCCTGTTCTCATTTCACTTTTTATTATCACTTTGCCTTCCCACCAGCCACCCTTTTGCCTGGTTCTTTGATGGACTTGATAACAAAAGAATGTTTCTGGGCAATTATCAAAAGATCTTTGCAAACTGAGTCTCATTCAGGGTCAGGAGAGGGTGAGGAATCTAGGGATCCCCCAGTGCCGGAGCCACTCACTAGTAGGCAGTGTTCCAAAAAGCAGCAGAATCTTTCCGCCTCTTCATCCATGCTTGAAGAAGAGGGTGAAAGAAGAGGGATGTGAGAGCAAGCCGAAATTTTAAGGAGCTACAGAAATCCAGCAAAGCCTCAGGAAGGCAGGATTTGAATAAAATCAATGGTAGTTAAGTTTCACCTACGTACCAGGCATTGTGCTAAACACTTTTTATAAGACTTCCTATTTAATCTGCTTAGCAAGCCTAGAGGACAGGTCTTATCATACCATTTCGCAGAAGATAAAACAGAGGCCAAGAGAGGTTAAGTGGCTTGCCCAATAGCACATAGCTAGTTTTAGAGTCGATGTTAGAACACAGGCATATCTGTCTCCCCAGCAAGGTATTAATGCTTTTCTGGTATGCCCATGCCCGACGTGCTTTTCCGGGGGGTCCCTCTTCCGAGCTCCCTGTCGTCACCCAGGGGATGGCGCTGTCCTCCGGCCGGTGCTGGAGCGGGGCGCGCGGAGCTGGGCGTGAGGAGCCGGAGCCGATGCGCCGAGCCGGCAGGGGCTGGGCGCGCAGCCGCCGCGGTTCCGCGGGGCCGGGGCTGGCGGGCGCAGGCGGGCGCGGCCGAGCAGATGGAGCCGGCGGGGGGCGGCCATTTGGCGTTCCTAGCACTTTCCTTCGCGCATATGTTGCGGGCGGACGGGCGGGAGGAGGGGACGACCTCAAGCCCGCTGAGGCAGCCGGTTGCTAGCTCTGAACCCCAACTCTGACCCGCGTCCATGGGAGAGGGGGTCAGCACTGACGCATCTGCTCAGGTCTTCGGGTGACAACCACACATTGTACTTGTTACTCTCATCGTAGGGCTACAAGAATGGTCTTAGTCCCATTTTACAGCTGGAAAACTGAGGTCCAAGAAGGAACTGACCATCAACAGGACCAGGACTAGAACCGGAGTTGACTGACTCCTGCATGAGTGCTTGGCTCCACAGGGGGACCGCTGTGTCCCCAGCCGAAGGGTCTCAACAAAAAGCAAGGAACTTTCTTGATTTTGCCTGTCCATGTTCCAAAAATGTTCTTCCTTCTGTAGGGCCTTTGCATATGATGTCCTTTTGAGCCCTCTCCCCAGTTCTTGACAGCATCCCCCATTTCCTCTGTCGGCTCCTTCAGATCTCAGATCAGGCGTCACCAGAAGCCTTCCCTGAATACGCCGAGAGCCCTAATCACAGCTAATACCACTTGATTAATGTGTGTGTTCCCACCCCTGCCCCTAAACCGTAAGCTGCATGAGGACTGGAAATGGGTGTGAACTTTTTGCTCAGCATTCTATTCCCAGTACATAGTAGGCACTTAAGACATAGTTGTGAGTGAATGAGTAGTTGAATGGATGAATGAATAAATGAACAGGCTTTGTGAACTAGCACCTGCTTCCTCACCATCCAATGATCAGCTGGTTGGGGGCTGCGGGGAGGGCAGGTAATACAAGAATGAAGGGCTGTTCAGAAATTCTGGGCCATCTCAACTGCAGCTTTTTGTTAATTAAATGTGTCCTGTGGCTGTTTCCCTTCCTTCCCTTCACCGCCTCCCTGTCACCCTGTGACTGGAGACTCAGCCTTTCCTCTCCTATTGACAGAATGGAGTCTTCCTTATGCTGATGAATGAAGTGACCCTTAATAAGATGCAACCAGGCCAGAAAAAGCCAAATGAGAAAGTTGGCAGCATTGTAAGTGGTTTTTCAAGGGAAAAATGGAAAAATGGACATTAAAATGAATCCTTTAAGTTGCTTTTCTGACCTGCTTGGTGGGAGAGCTAGGGATTCCAGGACGTTGGAGAGCTTCCCAGATGGGAAGAATTCAGAAGCAACAAATATTTACTGATGTCTACTAGGTGCCAAAGGCTCCTTGGGGCTTTTTGACAAATAGCTCGAAAGACGCTTGGCACATTCAAGACCTCATTTGAACCTCCCCCACACTGGGGCCTAAGTTCATTGTCTTCATTCTTCAGAAAAGGGAAAAAAGGCTTATGGAGTCAAATGGTTTTTATTGCTTTTTGAAAAAATCCAAATATGATTTTTTTTTGGTGATTTTTACAAACCTCTTAAATTGGTTGGTACTCAACTTGCAGGCTGATAATTTGGCTGCTTTTATGCCATTTCTCTGACTGGAAAAATGATTTCCTCCTTGAGAAGTCTCGGATTGACAGAGCTTGATGTACCTCATTTACTGAATTCAGTCACTTGCAGTTCATTGAAAAGACTAATAGCAATAGGTCTTTAATAGGACTAATAGCGGTAGCTTATTAGTACTCATAACTTATGGACTAAGTGGCACTCTTAAATTAACACGTCAAATACTTTATATACATTAGCTCACTTAAATTTCACAACAACTCCAGTGAAGCAGGCACAATTTCAGTCCCCATTTTACACATGAAGGAATGGAGGGTCCCAGAAGTTAAGTAACTTCCCCAAGATCAAGCACTAGTGAGTTGCAGTGTCAAGATTCGAACCCAGACAGTTCACCAAGAGGAGCTGCTATGTTAATACTTTCCAGGCTGTTCTCCAAGGAACCCCAGGGTTCCACCCAGAGGTGAAGGAGATTAAGGCATAAGGACATGTGGCTGGGCGGGTCTGAAAGCCTAGTTCACTCCAACCAGCTCTGCTCTTTTTCCCTAAGGTGAATTTGCACAATTTTCTTGGGCAAGGAGTTTCCAGTGCTAAATTTACTTATTTGTTTGTTTATATTTTAAATATTTATTTATTTATTTATTTATTTGAGAGAGAAAGAGAGAGTATGCACAAGCAAGGGGGAAGGGCAGAGGGAGAGAATCCCCAAGTAGACTCCCCGCTGAGCATGGACCCCCCCCCCACCCTGATGCAGGGCTCGATCTCATAACCATGAGATCATGACCTCAGCCAAAACCAAGTGTCAGACGCTTAACTGACTGAGCCACCCAGGTGCCCCTCCAGTGCTAAAAATATTTAAAAATTGGGATATAATAGACAATATTATGGGTCCCACAACTTATGGAGATCCAGTCTTGTCTCCTCTTTGGATCACCCCAAAATACCCAGGTGTGTGTCTCAGTAAATAAAAGGTGCATTGAATGAAATGTATTGGAGTATTTTGGGGTAGCTATTCCAGTGCACTTTAGTCTTTGCTCCTTCCAGAACTTCCAGGGGCACCTGCAACCACAGAGCAAGACTTTTCCAGATCTACCTCCAGCTGGTAGTCACAGAGAGGAAGGGTGGTATGCATGTCAGAGATAAGACTTGGTGGAAATGGCTTGAGAACGAGCCCAGAGAACACCTTGATACTGTGGCTTCAATTTGTTTCCAGGAATTTCCTGGAGTTATGGGGGTAGGAAAGGTCAACAGCATTAGGATAGAGAAAAATAGGAAACCTCAGGCTTTGGAGGTAGGGGAAGAGCTCTCTGCTATGTGGTGCAAAGGTAAGGATTCTGCCTTTGGGTGATGTTGAAGATTGAAGCACTCATATACACACAATCAGTCTGACCTAATTCCCTGTCCATACCTTTGTCCATCCATACCCACAGATTTTTGTGGTAAATATCTTCAAGGTTACTCTTGATGTTTATTAGGTACTCAAATCCCATTATGTTCTCCAATGTTAGACATGTGACAAAATTGAGTATTAGCAAAAACCAAAACTAAAACTAAAAACCATCAGCTGAAACTAAAATCCAATAAAGATATAAATTAAAATAAATGGTCAAGACGGAGAAGAGAGTTAGAATGCAGGTGTTCATTGGTAACAACCTAAACAGTTCCTGAAGTTGAGCTTCAAAAAACTAACCCTGGGCTTCCTAGTGGCCAGAGTGAAAAGGGAAACACAATCCATTATATGATTCTGATTTTCCTTGAGGAGATGCTGAGTTGCTCAGGAGATGCTGAGCTTTGCTTGGAACCTAGAACAAAGAGAATTTTCTTGTGCAGGGCTTCATCTACTAAGAAATGTAGATTGTAATGTCCTCTACAAAAATCTTACAGTAAATTCAATGTAGTTTTCATTTCACAAGATGAGTTGACAAATTAACACACAAAATTGCACTTCAGTGAAAACAGGGCTTTGAAGGGCCATGAAGATATGGTTTTAAGAGTCCTGAATGCAGAAATTAAAGATGGATTTTGTGGGGAAATAGATGGAACAACATGTCCTTTAAATAATCCTCCCTAAATAGTGCTTCCCTCAGCAGGGCTTGGATTAGGACTCGGGCAGCAGGTAGTTCAAGCTTGGAGTATGGGTACTGTGTTTGTTGCTTAAGTGCAGGTCCAGCCTCAGACTTTCTATCCAGCCCATGACCAAATTTGCTCACTCAGTGAATATTCTTCAAATCCAGAGAGAAAGATGAAGAAGTTCTGTGAAGTGGATCTCACCCAAATACATATTTAAAAATTCTTACAAATAAAACTTGCATTGATCTTACATAGGTACCTCTCCTGCTGCTTCTGTTCTAGATCCTGGTCCAAGCGAGTTTTGCCAGTCTGTTTAGACCTGGCCTTGGTATTTCTGGTTCATTTAGCAGGTGCACCATTCATCTGCAAGGAAGGAAGAGAATAAAGATGTCATCAATAATATTCCTACAGAGCCTCCAAGTCAACCAAGTTCTCCTAGTGTGGGAGGCAGTAATTTGTTCCCTGATATATGGGGATTGCTTTTCTTCAGTAGCTGAGACCCAATCAGTCTTCAGAGGTGGTTGTAATTAATAGGTAAGGAAGTGCAAATACATCTGAATTAATAGAGCCACTAGGTGTGACTAACTATAATATGATTACATGTGAAATTAACCCAGAGATCAAACTTAATCAATCCAGACTAATAACTGCCAGGACAACAATTTGTGGTTTTAGATGAGTTTACATTGAAAGGAACTAAGGAAAATGAACTCTGTTAGAATGTAAAAGCTGCATTTTTTTAAAAAAAGTGTGAGCAGCATACAAGACTATAAATATGCATGTAGATGATATTAATGTCCAGATGTCAGATAACCAAACCATTATTTATATTGACAAGTGAGAGTAAACAAAATTATAAAATCATAATTTAATAAAGAGAAGTACAAAAAAATTTTTTAAAGATTTTTAAGTAATCTCTACGCCCAACATGGGGTTTGAACTCACCACCTCGAGATCAAGAGTCACATGCTCTACCAACTGAGCCGGCCAGGCACCCCAAGAGAATCACAAATATAAAAAGTTAAGCTGAAAGAGTATAGAATCTGAGACTCCCAATGCTGTAAACTTTTATTATTTATTCATCTGATTCCAATAACTTAAAAAAACTACTAGATAATATGTCATACATAGAATATGCAGTCTATAAAGAGCAAGGTGATAAACAGCCATGAAATTACAACCCAGCTTGAGAACCACTACATCAACAATTCATTGTAACCCCTTGTGCATCACATCCTGATTGTGAACCTTCCTGCCCTCCCCCACCCCAGAAGCAAACACTATCTTGACTTCTGTGTTTTATTACTGCAGTAGATTATATCGCCAGTCCTGATTCTTCACCCCTTGCTGTATCCACACTTTTTTCTATGTCACTTTGCAGAGCCCTCTTACTGTGGATAGGGCACATTTCCGTATTTTTTTTCTTCATTGTGCCACATAACTTTCTTTGGCTGATAGAAAGAAGCAGAAATGATATGTCAGTTCTAAGCCCAGGCCTCAGTAGTCCCTCTGTGTTCCTACTTGCTTTTTTGCACATTTTCCATTACCATAAAAAGAACATGCCTGGATTAGTATGCCAGGCAAGGAGAGGACGGAAGACACGTGGAGCAGAGCTGAGTTACCCAGCAGGGCCCAGCCTAGATCAGCCAAGCCCCAGTTCCATGAGAGTAAATGATTATGGCTTCAAGACACTGAATTTTAGGTGATTGCTTCTACAACACTCTTTTTGTGGCAATTGCTAACTTCCACACACATTTTTTCTTTTCTTTATAGTTTTATTACAGACGTGCCCTGGAACATATTGTTTCAAACTATGAAAACATATGTTTTCAAACCTTATATAAAAGGTTTGACACTGATTAATTCTTTTGCCTAGCTGGCTTTAGGATTCCAAAGGTACAAGTCAGGGATCGAAAAGAGCCCTATATCAGCCAGGAGTCTTATAAAATTACAGTAGTAAGCAGGAAAACAGACTTTCAAATGGGCATCTTGCCAAGGAGCATCTCCAGCCAGGTCAACATAAACTACTGGAGCAGCACATAGATGATAATGCTGTTGGGCAAAACAGCAGAGAAGATGAAGAATGAGCCCTTCCTTTGTGGGTGCATTCCATCCAAGGGCAACTGTGGAGTCAGGCAGACCCATTTCACAGCCTTACACTCTCCTTTTTCCCTGGTGTAATTTGAGCAGTTATTTTGTACTCTAGGAGGCTCAGTTTTGCCATCAGAGGAATGGGGATGATAATGTCCCCCAGCAGAACACTGAAAGCCCATCCATTCACTCACCCCTATGAAACTAGGGGTTTCAATTCTAACTTTATGGAGGGAATGAGAGGTGATGTAGTGAGAGTATGGGATGGAAAGGAAGAGGAATTCTTTTTCTTCTGCGGCATGGAGGATTTGGGAATTGAAGGGAAGACATCACTTCCCTTCTCAGTGGCAAAGAAGGGCAAAGTCATCCACAGGTTTGGGTGAGTCAGTAACAGAGTTAAGGTCCTGTGGAGAGAGCTATGAACAGCCAGAGGAGAAAAAGGCCATTCACACTGCCTTGTGGAAGAGATCTTGAAATACTTAGAGAATATCATAGTATATTAGATTATGGAAGGATTTCAGAGGTTTGTTAGCTCAACACTTCCATTTTACGTGTGTGAGAACTGAGGTCCAAAGAGATCAAATCTTGATAAAAGTCAAACAATGAATTAGGGCACATCTGGGATTTGAATGGTGGACTTCTGACTCCCATTCATTCTGATCCTTATTCGTTACCATTTGTTTCTAGAACCTCTAAACTTCCTCTTGAGGAATGGCATATGTAGTTGTCATATTACCATCCCTTTTTAAGACTGGGCGAGCCAAGTTTCAGTAATCTTTGCTCATAAATTCCATCGCACAAGATATTAGCCAAGATTTTTGTTTTTGTCTAAACTCTTATCTCACATTTTCTCGATTCTTCTTCAGCCAGGCTTTTGTCCCACCCCTCCTCCTTAACAGCTCCTGTGAAGAGTGACCAAGACTGCCATGTTGCTAAGTCCAATTGTCAGTTATCAGTCTTCAACATACTTAAGTTGTTAACATTTCCTTTTTGGCATAGCCGATCCCTCTCTCCTCCTTAAAACACCATTCTCACTTGGTCTTTAGGACACCATGCTCTCCTGGTTCTCTTCCTACCTCACTGGCTGCTCCTTCCCAGTCCTTTGATATTTTAATTGTATGTCCCTGCCCTAATATCAGTGGAGTGCCCCAGGTCTTAGTTCTTGGGCCTCTTTATCTAAATTCGCTTACCTTGGTGACTTCATCCAATCGTGTGTCTTAAATACTATGTACATGCTGATGAATTTCAAATTTATATTTTCAGGCTGCATTATTACCCAGAGCTCCAGATTTATATATCCAGCTGCTCAATCAACATCTCTACCTGGATGGGTGAAAGATTTCTTAAACTTCTTCCAAAACAGCTCCTCCATTCCTTTCTGCCCAAACCTGTACTTCCCATAGTCTTCTCTAACTTAGCAAATGGTAATTCCATACATCCAGCTGCCCAGTTCAAAACTCTTTAAGTCATCTTTGACTTCTATCATTCTCTTACATCTCACAGCCAGTTTATTAGACGCATCTTTAAGATATGTCCAGAATCTCACCATCTCTTGCCATCTCTACTACTGCCATCTTGGTCTAAGCCACCATTAACTTTCACTTGGATTATTCTGACAGCTGCTAAGTTGGCCTTCCTTCTTTCATGTTTCCCTATAGTCCTTTTTTAACATTATCTGAGAGAAGCTCATTAGACACATGTCATATCACGCCACTTTTCTGTTCAAAATCCTCCAGAGGCTCCTAATTTCTCCCCCAAATAAATCCAAAGACCCAAGTCTTTGCATTAGTTAGACGCAAGGTAACTCTGACTCAGCTACTACTTTTCCACTCACAAACATCCACTACTGTCCCCTTAGATACGAGATCACACTACATAGACTGTTCAGCCATTTGCTGGAACTTAACACTGTATCTTGACAACCTTTTTACATTAGCACAATTTACTCCATCCTTTGTAACAGCTTTTATTAGCAAAGGAAAATGTTTATGATATAGTACTTAAGTGACAAAAGCATACATAGAGGAAATGTTGCCTTAAATGTGCAAAATTGAAAAAAAATTACAAAAAATATGCCAAAATGTTAACAATGTCTATGACCAATTAATAACTCTTATTGCGTTTTCCTCTCTGCTTTTTTCTGCTTTTCTTTGACTGCCAAATTCCCTACATAATAATTACATAAATTCACACAATGATTGAATACAAATGTGTATGTGGGGGGATAAAAGGAAGGGAGAGTTCTATATAGAATCAGAAGGAATAACTTGGTATGCCCTTTGGAATAAGAAGAGCTAACATTTACCTAGTACTTATATGGCAGGCTCT
Organism: Zalophus californianus; assembly: GCF_009762305.2. Classification (NCBI taxonomy): domain Eukaryota; kingdom Metazoa; phylum Chordata; class Mammalia; order Carnivora; family Otariidae; genus Zalophus; species Zalophus californianus. Next base: position 84,691,592 of record NC_045605.1, on the reverse strand, counting down.
GTTCTGAGTCTTTTGGAAGTATTATATCATTTCATTTTCCCTAGAATCCCTATGAAGTAGATACCATTATTATTCCTACTTTATAGATGAGAAAACAAGGCACATAGAGGTTGAATAATTTGCCCAAAGTCACACAGTTAGTGTGTGTTGGAGTTGGGATTTTATCCCAGCGTGTTGAAAAATCACCTAGGAGTGGGAAGGTATGCTACTGGCAGCCAGTGGGTGGATGCCATGAATGCCAATAAGCATCCTACTGTGCATAGGACAGCCCCCACAACAAAGAATCATCCGGCCCCAAATGTCAACTGCTTGTAAATCCCACACTATGTTTTATATTGGTTAAAGGGTGTGTGTGGGAGCCAACCCCCGTCCCCCACAAGAGGCATGCTACATCAATACTCTTGGTGTTATACTTCCTTATGAGAAGGTGGGCCTGGTTAACTGCAGGGGGCTTGTTTTACTGAGACCATGATGCCCATGAGGAGCCAGAGCTGAATTTGTTAGGACAATAAAGGAGCAATGGAGCATTTTGCGGTAGAGGGGCTGTGGAGAGAGCAAGGCCACAGGGAGGGTGGGAGAGGTCCCTGAAGAAGGACACATACATGCACTGAAGATGTTTGGACAGTTTTGCTGTAAGGGGTGCACATAACCCTGTCTTGCAGCTCTCCCACAACTTTTTAGTAGTCTGTACTGTTTGATGTTTTTGCATAATGGATTTTCTTTGGAGGGAATAAAAAGAAATGCAGAAGTCCATGCCCCCTGACATACACATCGCAGAGTAGGCTAGGCTGCTTGTTCATGGGGGACATGGAAGTTACATGCCTCAGTCACTTCTATAGCCTTCTGGAAAGAAGGAAGACAACACGTCATCTTTATCCTTAACCTTATCCATAAAATTCTGCATCAGCTCTTCCACTCTCACAGCCACCTCCTGATGACCCCAAATTTCTGCCTCCAGCCCAGACCCTGCTGCAGACCTGTTAATCCAGCTTCCTTCTGGATCTCGCCACCGAATTCTCAAAAATCAACCTTTCCAAATCTGAACTCATGACCTCTCGCCCTTATTCCCACCTTCCTGGTTGTCAGAATTACTCTGCAACTTTCAGCCAACCACCGTCAGAGCCCCAACTCTGCCTCCCCACATCTTCCCCATCCAATCACCCAATCCCTCTCCAAAGTACCCCTTGACTGTGACCCTCGTTCCCATCCACAAATCCCACAAACATCTGTCTGTTGTTGTTCTTACTATTCAACAGCAAAGTGGAAGGGCTGAAACACAGTTCCTCCAAATCAATATCTTGGGCTCTTTCTGCCTCTAGCTTTATAAATGACCCAGAAAAAAAAGAACAAATGTAAATTCATGGTGAGTGCTGATGATACAGAATTATGTGGCAAGCTGAGGCCAGGGGCAAAGAGCAGGAAAGATTCATCATGACTTAGATCAGCTCAGCAATTGAGCTGACACATGGCCAATTAAGTGTGTTCAGGGGAGGCACCAGAAAAGTGTGCAGCGAGGCCCACGGAAAGAAGGCAGGCATGGATACGCTGATTCAGAACCAAAGCTCATCACCTCGCCAAGAGAGGGAATCTCAGCTCCTAACACATGAACGGACGGGGCTGAAGAGAGAAGTTTGGATCCACCAGTCCCAAGTAGGGGATATTTCCCCTCTGTCCTTTCTAATGTCAGAGCAACCATAGTTAAATTTTCCTAAGGATTTTTTTTCTCATTACTGGGCCAATGTGTCATTTGGATTGCAGATGTTGTTGAGCTAGAAAGGCCCTCAGAGGTCACCCGTACTGAGGTTCTCGTTAGTGGATTATGAACCTCTGGGGAACCTTGGAGCTGTTGCCTGAGATGCTCTAAGCCACATTTATGTTATGCCCATCTGTGGGCAGAAGCAACCTGGGAGGTTGAATCTTAAGGCCACGGATCTATCCCTAGGCAGTTCATGGCAGTTGTTAGGCCTCTATGAACCTTCCAAAATTCACTGCAAATATTTTTCTATGTATGTGTGTTTGACAATTTTTCCTAGAAAAAAGGATCGTTGCATTTTATTAGCATCCACCCAAGAAAATTTTCTACCCAAGCGAATACCATGTATGAATCTTTTAAACATATATTAGATTTTGTTATGATTAATACAGTACAAATTCACTGAAGGCATTGATTTAAAAAAAGAGCAGTTTTTTGTTATTGTGTATTTTCTCGGTCAAAGGATTCTTTAGTACTATGCATTATGATCGTATGAGTGTCCTCGAAATGTTTTGTTATTTTTATAAAAAGAAGTCCTCACAAAATGCAAAAATGATAAAGGACTTGAGTTCATTATATATAAAGAGCTCTCACACCTCAATAATGAGATAGAATTCCATTTGTGTGGCATTCTGGGAAAGGCAAGACTTTAAGAGACAGAAAGCAGATCAGTGGATGCCAAGTCAGGGTGGGTGGGGAGGGACCCACTGCAAAAAGGCATGAGCAAACTTTTTGGGGTGATGGAAATGTTCTCATGTGTGGCAGGGGTTAAATGACTGCACACATTTGTCAAAACTTATCAAACTATATACCTAAAATTTTACCGTATGTAAATTAGACCTCAATAAACCTGACCTAAAAGTAAAGAAGTCCTCATATTTGAAAACCTATCGATTTAGTCCAATCATTTTGTGCATGAGGAAACTGAGACCCAGAGAGGTCAGCGATGTGCCCATTTTCCAGATCATTTTCTTTTTTTTTTAAGATTTTGTTTATTTATTTGACACAGAGAGAGACAGCGAGAGAAGGAACACAAGCAGGGGGAGTGCGAGAGTGAGAAGCAGGCTTCCCGCTGAGCAGGGAACATGATGCGGGGCTCGATCCCAGGACCCTGGGATCATGACCTGAGCCGAAGGCAGATCTTTAACAACTGAGCCACCCAGGCACCCTCCAGATCATTTTCTACATTTATTTGAGATAGCAGGGCTGTCACTCAGTGTTCCCACCCTTGGGTGCACACCTGTCAGGAGCAAGCCTGGCAGAGAGTCTTCCGTGATTATTTCCATGGCGTGCTGAGGACCCACGCATCACAAGCTGGCCACCTCTCATTGTCTGGAGGGGTGAGACCTCTATTCTGGCGTCCCAGCTCAGAGCCGTCTACAAAAGTCTCCAAGACTCTCCTGATAGTAGCGTCCCTGGTTTTGAAGACAGCTTACAGATTATGACCCACAGGGAAAAGTAGCCCTCCAAGACGGACCACATGGAATCCTTGACATAAGACTTCTGGCTTTTCTGTGGCAGGGCCTGTCAAAATGGTGAGAGGGCAGCAACCCTCGTGGGACACCATGATACCTCATGACAGACATCAGAAGTGGGCGCAGTGTCCCCAGATGCCCTAAAGACCACTAACTTATGTTGTACATATGTAGGACCCTTTTCAGGCATTTTCAGGAATATTTGGTAGTGGGAGCTGGGGAGACAGGTGGCATAGAGGGGACTGATGTCTTGCCTGGGTAGGCAGCGACAGTTTGAACTATTGCTGTAAACATGACTTTGTCAATATCCTCAGAGGCTAGGAACACTCTGATTTTCACAAGGTACACTGGCTGGCCAGTGGTATAGAAAGGACTAGAACTTCGCTCTCTCATGGTTCTTTGTCTGAGACCTCTAGTTCATTCAATTCCTTATGAAGTCCCTAACTCTACTTTCAAAAAATGTGGGGCACAAGGGAGGGAGGGAGCAGGCCTTGAAAGCCTGTACAGAGGCTTTAAGAGTCTGTTTCTTTTTTTAAAGTGAATAATCATCTACGCATAATTGTTGAAGTTTTTTTTAATTAAAACTTTTTTGGGGGTGCCTGGGTGGCTCAGCCAGTTAAGTGTCCGACTCTTGATTTCCACTCAGGTCATGATCTCAGGGCCGTGAGATCGAGCCCCACTTCGGGCTCTGCTCTGGGCGTAGAGCATACTTAAAGATTCTCTCTCTCACTCTCCCCCTGCCCCTACCCACCCCCCCCCGCCCCGCTTGTTCGCGTGCTCTCTCTTTCTCTCTCTCAAAACAAACAAAAAAACATTTTTTAAAGCTTCCTAACCTTCCCAAAATATCCTCACAAATCCACCTGTTTCCAGAGTGAAGTCCCAGGGGCTCACCTAAGCTGTGTGTGCGGCAGCTACAGACCCAGACATGACCAGGCATCCCATAGACGTGGAAGGTGGCCTCCTGGGGGCTACCTGTGGGAGCAACCAAGACGCCTCATGGGAAAGACCTCATTCTGAGCTTGAGATGGGAAATTTTGTCCTCCAGAATTCCTCTAAGGGAAACCACAGAATTTATTAGAAGGAATGACTTGATGAGCTCTCTTGGGGGAGGGGATGAGGTCCCAGGGAGGGTGTGTTGGCCGGCTCCAAGACTTTGGGGTGGGAGAAGAAGTGTGATAGATGAAGGGAATCTGGATCCTCCAGAGGTCAATCCTAGAAGGAGAAGGTGAGGAGTAGAGGCAGGAGGAGGGAAGAGAACATGCAGTAAAACTGTGTGTTACCCATCACCACTGTATTTGACTCAGGACTTATCTAAATTGATGAAGGGACAGAGGTTGAGGTCTGCATTGAGTGGTAGGAGTGGGGAGAGCAGTGGGTTACATGGGCGAAGTAGAAACAGCTCGTGTACATTCAGGAGTTGGACAGTTGAACAGAAACTCTTGGAATTAGCAGACATTGTGCCAAGAAGTTTAGACCTCACAGATCACAGAGATGGCTGGAATCCAATTCTTTTATCTCCAAGGATATCTGGGGTACATATGAAAAGAGAGAAGCAAGCCTGGCTGAGAACAACGGGGAAAGTCGTGCCACTCATATTTCTATTTCTACCCCCTCCCAGCATCGAGCCAGCAAAGAAGCAGCTCAATAAGGCAATGATCCTGTTGGAGCCCGCCAGCCAGCCCTGGGAGGTCTGTGCTACTGTTGAGCTCTGGCGGAGGGGACAGTGGATGATGCCTGATGGCATATGGGAGTAGGAGTGGAGCCCTTACTCTGGACTCTGGGCTGGCTTGGAAGAGTTTGAGAGGGGCAAGAAGTCCCCTAATTTTGTCCCCTCATTTGGAGCAGGAAGCCCGATGCGGGGCTCGATCCCAGGACCCTGGGATCATGACCTGAGCCAACGGCAGACGCTTAACGACTGAGCTAACCCAGCCGCCCCCCTCATTTGGGAGGCGAACAGAGAAATATTGTTTTGTTACCATTGTTATTGCTATTTTGTATGCCTAATTGAATACAACTTGGATGGGTTACGCCCTTTTGAATGTGTTACCACCTTGGCCATGGAGCAGCCATCCGGTAGGAAAGTGTACACCCAGGCAAAGTGATCTGGTGATTCAGATGAGTCAGTGACTGGCTGACAGGGGCCAGAAGTCAGGAAATGGGAAGAGGAAGCACCATGTGGCAGAGATTATGCTAGATCAGCATTCAAACTCCTGAGTGCAAGTTCCTGTCCTATTGATGGGCAAATTACTTATTGTTTGCAATACTCCATACGAGAGACATCAATAAAACAGGATAATGTTACCAATGCCACAGTGACAGACCCCCTCCTTTGTGCACAACCCCACAGCTTGTAAGCTGCCGCTACAGTCCTTAAGGGTGCTGGGCTCTTTCTGCGTTTGGCTTTATAAAAGATCCCCCCTAAAGAACAAATGTAAATTCATGGTGGGTTTTGTGAGCCTCAATTTTACCATCTGTAAAATAGAATCAGTAACCCCTACCTCATACACTTGCTACAAGTTTATGAGATAATGGCTGTAAATGTACTTCACAAACTATAAAGTGTTACCACATGTGTAAATTACCGCCATTAGGTTAAACCATGTGAAATTACTGATATTCAGTCATTTTAGAACTACAAAAACGGAAATTTCACACAGTTCAACCTAAAACTATCATTTTTTTGTGATTATGAACATAAGGATGATGAATCATGTCCGTGGAGATTTCAGGAAAAGGTAGAGTCTGGAAATGAATTTGTATCACACAGGGTATTGTCAAAAAGCTTTGCAACAGGAGAGAGAGAGAGAGAGATATCACTGCCCGCGCAGATGTCATGGGCCCGCCTTCTTTTGCCCGTTGGCCTCCAGGGCTGTGGTGGTATGATCTCACTGATACGAGGAATTCTTAATCTCAGGAAACAAACTGAGGGTTGCTGGAGTGGTGGGAGGTGGGAGGGATGGGGTGGCTGGGTGATAGACATTGGGGAAGGTATGTGCTATGGTGAGTGCTGTGAATTGTGTAAGACTGTTGAATCACAGATCTGTACCTCTGAAACAAATAATACATTATATGTTAAAAAAAAAAAGAAGAAGAAGAAGATAGTAGGAAGGGAAAAATGAGGGGGGGAATCAGAGGGGGAGATGAACTATGAGAGACTATGGACTCTGAGAAACAAACTGAGGGTTCTAGAGGGGAGGCAGTGGGGGATGGGTTAGCCTGGTGATGGGTATTAAGGAGGGCATGTACTACATGGAGCCCTGGGTGTTATATGCAAACAATGAATCATGGAACACTACATCAAAAACTAATGATGTAATGTGTGGTGATTAATATAACATAAAGAATAAAAAATTTTAAAAAAAGAAGAAAAGGAGAGTGCATTCCTGGTTCTCTGGAGCAGCTGGATCAGGAAGAAGAGACTTTGGTTCTGCCTGTTGTGCCAACCTCAGGCCCACATGGTAAAGGGCTCCTTTTGGAGAACAGGCTGAAAGACCGTCAGTCTCAGGGCAGAGAGAAGTCCTGCTGAAAGTGTGCAGGCATTTGAGAGAGGGAGAACTCAGCCTCTCAGGGCTCTGCACTGAATTCAAATCCACATAACGAGCTTGTTGATTTGTACATTAAAGCAATTTTGGTTTAGATTGTGCAAGTCTTACTGAGGACATGTGGCTCAATCCAGCTTCAATGGATGACTTATGGTATCAACCGCAGCAATAATATTAATGGCTAATTTGCCATGTGTGTTCTATAGGCACAGTGTTAAGCTCTTAAATGCAGAATTTAGGTGTCGGGGAGAAGACCCTACTGAGGTCTGAAGGCCTGTGACACATGTTTCACCCTAGCTCCTATCCAAGAACTCTCATATGACAGCTTGCCCGTTATTAAATAAAGTGAGAGCATGCCTAATGAATATCAAGGCAAAATTGGAGATGACACTGTTGGGTCTCATCCTCTGGAGCAAATTGACCCCAGTCATTTCCTTAAACTCACAACATGTCCCCGCATTTTTTTTTAAAAGATTTCTTTATGTATTTGAGAGAGAGAGGGAGAGAAGGAGAGAGAAAGAGACAGCGTGCACTAGCAGGGAGAGGGGCAGAGGGCGAGGGAAAGAATCTCAAGCAGACTCCCGCCAAGCTCGGAGCCTGATGCGGGGCTTGATCTCAAGACCCCAAGATCATGACCTGAGCCAAAATCAAGAGTCAAATGCTTAACCAACTGAGCCACCCAGGTGCCCCAACGTATCCCAGCATTTTATGTGACTAGTCCTAGTAACCCTATTTTAAGAATTACATTGAGATTTCACTGCATTTTAATTTCCATTTAACTGGTTTTTTTCTTATAGACAGGTCACTTAGCTTAGCTGGTAAGAGATATGGTAACTGACAAGGCAAGACTTGACATGCTTGGTCCCCTGGCTCTAATACCATCAGGTTTAAAAATGGACGTTTTTTGTGCATGAAGGTTTCTTATTGCCTCTTTTGCAAGGGCTCAGTTTAATAGGTAGTCTTGGTTCAGCCTAAGGTAATCAATAACCAGCCATACCTCTACAGTATAAGTTGCTTGAAAAGGGTGGCCTGTTTGCAATTCGTAATAACAGCATTTAATTTGAGGCCTAGGCATTTCATCTTGAAAACAAACGTTGCCAGCACCAGAAGATACCAGTGGAAATTTGTATGATTCGAGAATGGCATCTTGGGAATCTGACATTGCAAACTTGGCATCCTAAATCTCTTCCCTCATAACTGCTGCCATTCTAATTTCTGGACCCTTCAATTCTATAGGAATTAACTGACGTCTTAAAAGTGATTCACATTTCAGTGTTGAGTATTTTCAGAAACACTTAAGTAAAGGATAGTCCTAGAAACAAGTTCTTTCATTTTCATTGAAATAAATATTAGTATCTTCATTATATAAACCAAGGCTTCACAGGATATGTATGTTTCCTGAGAGCTTACAGCCACTTACCACTTTCTAGACTTTTGTCTGTTGCGTGTTTTAACCCTTTTATCCTTAATGTCTAACAAAGAGCCAACACAAAGTAGGCACTCAATATTTGTTGGATAAATTAACATAGTCATTGAGACGGGGTAGCAGGTTGGGAGGAGGAGGCCCCCAGTCTGGCCTCTACTCTCCTCTGGAGAGTGAAACTTGTTAGCATCTAACCCGTCTTCTCTGTTCCGGGGCTGGCCCCTTGAAGGGTAAGAGAAATGGACGTTCTTTCTAGACCAGCAATGAAGCTTGGAGCTTAACATTTTGCCTGCAAGTTCTTTCCTTGACAAAAAGAGAGTTTTTGTCTTTTTCTCTTTTCCCTTCTCCTGTGGGGTTATAGTCAAAAGGGGTCAAATGATTTCTCCATGGTTGTCTAGTAATGGCCTTCTCTGTTCCTGAACTCCTCCGGTGTTTATTTTCCGTGGCAGGCCAGCAATGAGGTAACATTTCCACTCACAAAATTCCCCCTGTGCCCTCGATAGCAGAAGGGCTCACTCTGCTTCTTAGGAAAGTGGCCACCTGGGTGTTGACAATCTCCGGCTATACACCGGCGAGCTTAGACATAATCCTTCATTACACACACAAATAAAAACTTGTGTTCTTTGCCCAGAAACATGCCAGTGCATGTGTTGCTTCCATGGTGGCCATGTTGCTGAGGACACTCGGGAACATGGCTCCCTCTACCCCAGGAGTCGCGTCTCATTATATTGTCTCCAGGGACCTCTTACCCTGAGCGAAGCATAATGGAATGACAGCTCTGCAGCTTCTTAGTGTGAGGGAGATTCCATTTGATTCATGGTTTGCCTGGAGGACTGAGAGGCCAAGAGGGCACGGGGTTAATTCACTCACCCAGCTTAGGTTCAAATCCCTCTACATGCAGAAATGGATGGGATGCGTGGCAGTCAATTTAGCCTTTTAACAGACAGCTGCCTACCCCACCAAAGCCTCATGGCTTCTCCAAGGTGCGTGGCTGGAGCTGAGGAGAGAAAGGTGGTTCTGGAAGGTTAAAGCAGTAGAAATACCCCAGAGCTGAACTGTGCTCCTGGACTCATGAGAAAATCATTCTTTCAATGAGCTCCTTTGCTCCTCAAGAGAAAGGAGGCATATCGTTCCACAGAGCAAAGGAACTACAGAAACCCAGCAACTCAATTGCACCAGCCAGTCCAGTCCATCCAAGTACAAACTGACCTGGCTGAAGACCCAGCTCTTCCTGACACAAATTCTGTTATGTCATTAAAAAGGAGATGCCCTCTTCTTCTCCAAGCCTGGTTGTGTCAGGCTTTGAATACAGTTGAGGGATTTCCATGTGTGTGTGTGTGGAAGGAAAAGGATTCTCTACCAGAAAAAAAAGAATCGGGCCATGTGGGTATCATGGTCCTGAAGGCAGAGGAACCTAGTGGTTACAAACCGGGTTCTAGAACCAGACTGCTTGGCGTAATTCCTACCTCCGTCACTTACTGAGTGAATTTGAGCATGTCTATCAGCTTTCTGTCGTTTGGTTCCCTCGGTTGTAGAAAGAAGGTTAATAGCATTTCCTAATTCAGTGGGATGTTGTGAGGATTAAATTAGTACATGTAAAGTGTTTCGCGTATGCCAGGCAGGCAATGGGGACACGAAAAATAGCTACTGTTGATGGCAATTTGGTGCAGTTGTATATGTATAAAGAGGATAGAAATTAGGAGAAAGTAGGGACTCATGTGTGCTTTGGGCTTACTTTCCTTCAGTCTCTTGTTTCTTGACTCTTTTGATGTCTTTTTGCTTCTGTCTCCCCACCCCATCCCATGCCCCACACCCCTCCCCACTGCCACCAACTGTATGTTCAAGAACAAAATCTGCCCAGAATAAAGAATGTTTTTCATTGAATTTTTAAAAGATTTCATGTTTGATTTGGCTTAATTTTCCTCAGGAAGCTCTGAGCACCGTTCAAGATTGCTTCTGGGATTCCCATTTTATAGCTCAGAGCTCTGTGGCAAACAGTCCCAGAATAAGTCATCCCAGTGGCTACAAGAAATAACTCAAGAATGATCTGAAAGCTCAGAAAGAATGATGAAGGTATTTCTTAGGCTCTGGAGAAGGTCACATTTTGCTTTTCCCTCTGGAATTTCCAGTGGGCAGGAAGACTGTCCCACCCCATCCTACCACCACCCCTGAATATCATGAATGGAAACCTAAGGGGTGCTTGGGTGGCTCAGTCAGTTAAGTGGCAGCCTTTGGCTCAGGTCATGATCCCAGGGTCCTGAGATCGAGCCCCGCCTCGGGCTCCCTGTTCAGCTGGGAGCCTGCTTCTCCCTCTCCCTCTGCCGCTCCCCCTGCTTGTGTTGTCTCACTCTCTCTTTGTCGAATAAATAAATAAAATCTTAAAAAAAAAAAAAAAAAAAGGAATGGAAACCTAACACAGAATCTTCTGCTGGGAAAGTGCTGAAAGATCTCATTCTTCCCGGGCTTCCAGTCCTGAATTATCCTGAACAAACAAGGTGTAAAAGACCAGGGAGTGGTCAGCCCATCAACTCTTTGCTTCACAGCAGAGAAAACTAGAGCACAGAGAAGCTAGAGAACGTGCCTCAAGTCATTCAGTCACTTAGGCAGGCCCAGGAGCCCCAACTGAAACCCAGCCCTCTGCATACACTCTGCAACTTTGGCTCTCTGCTGACCACTGAGCAGTAGACTGAGCTTCTGCCAGGGAGTATTACTGGAACTGATCTTCTGACTGGTTAGCACATTTACTCTCGTGTTGTTCTGAAAAGAAAGACCATGGAGTCTCCACTCTCAGAGTCATCAGTGAGGCGTGCCCACGCTTTAGTCACGGTCATGGCTCTCCACAGGACACTTTGGCTCACCTGTGATAGATATTGTTCTAAGAGCACTATGGCTGGGAGGTGTAGGAGTATGATACAAGGCCCCAGGCTGTGTCCCAGGACGCAGAGATCCCGAGTACACAGGGACCATGGAAGGAAGTGTAAACCCTGAACAAAACCCAGGAAGTCCTGAGACTGCACATGGGCAAGACCAAGAAGGGTAGCCAGATTTTATCGATCCACTTTAGGATCCACTTTCAGAAGGACGATATGGCACAGTGGAAGGGGAGAGTAAGTCCCAGCTCTGCCACCAGTTCACAGCATGACTTGGGCTCCTCCCTCCATATCTGAGTCTCAGTTTCCCCTCTGTAAAATGAGGGATTGGATGATCCCTGAGTCCTTTTCAGCTGTAAGAGGATCCTCTATGAACCTAAAGGTATATTCCTGAATGATTAAAGTCCTAGACCTTGACATCGGATAGACTTGGGTTCAAATCCTACTGCCACCATTGTTTGGCCTTGGGCAGGTAACTTCTCTAAACATCCATTTTTCTCATCTGTAAATACAGAAAATGGTGCCATCTACTTTGAAAGTTGTTGTGGAGATTCAGCAACATAATACCCGAACTGCATGGAGATTAACAAAGGTCTGTAGCTGCTCCATGCACCAGCCCTCCTTCATCATCCAGAGCAAAGGCTTGAAATCCAGTTAGATTACTCTTGTTTTAAGCTAAGTGTCCCTGAACTTCCTATAAATCTTCTAGCCATCGCATCAGGGTAATGTGATTTTGCCATGACTAGAAAACCGTAGAACACTCTGTTTTTCATTCTAGTTTGGGTTTGTTGAAGGTGGGAAAAGTTGAATAGCTCATTGATCGGCTTTGGTTTGAACCCCTTACTTCGCACCTTGTTCAGTGAGTTCCAATTGAGATGGATCTTCCAGCCTGTGGGCTTAGCCCGAAACATCCCAGAGTTCTGCCCAGTCAATGCCGGATAGCAGTTCCTTACAAGACTCATGGTATCTGGAAACGTCATTAAAGAATCAGAGCTAGGGAAGGACCGGATAAAGGGCAGCTTCATCTTGCCTGTACATCAACACCATTAAACGCGTTGTTACAACAACAACTGAAGCTGTCTGATGATATCATCGGTGGCAACTGGTCAGTGAAAATGTTTTTTTAATTGTGACTTGAATGTGTTTATCAACCTTGCTTTGTGACATCGAAAAGACAGCAACAGAAACACAGGGAGCCCCAGTCCTCGGGGGAAAACATTAGTCATCTGTGAGCGCGCCGGCCTTGGCAGATGGTCAGCTCTTCTCCTGAAGTCAGACTTCCAAGCCACGGCACAGCGTCACTGCCAGAAATGAAGAGTGTTATCTTGACGTTAAACATCTTTATAATAAAATTACTAATTGGTGACTAATACCACAGGCTTTGAGCTGGAAAAAAAAAATCTCATAGAAGCTGTTAAGGGGTTGGCTGCATATTCCATAATTAAAAACTACTCCTCAAAGTCCCCCAGTCCCGTACCATGGCCTCTTTAGACACACTAGGGGATCCTGGTTGCCTGAAGAGCTATTTGGAAATATTCAGATACATCATAATATCACAGTAGCTACATTCTTATTTTTTAACATCTTTAATTATACTATTTTGCATTACGGTTTCCAGGATCCCCCCCCACTCCCCTCATATTTGGCAACTCCGCAGCATCTGTCAAAACAAATTAGCACTTTGGGTGGTAGAAATATATTTTTTATGAAAGCAGCAAATGTGTCAGTATTGGACAGAAGCTTAAACCTGATTTATTGGTTTGTTTTCTTGGGTTCCAGACCCAACAGGCAGAAGCTTTTGAAAGAATTTTCCAGTCGCATCAACTAGGGCACTTGCAAAATATGTAAAATGCATTCAAATTCCGCCAGAAAGAGTCACTAATTATGACATGTATTTGCATATGTTTAATCACATATATCTTATTTCATTTTGCTATTTCTGCGGGGCCCCTTGCCTCAGGGAGGGGGTCCCCAGCGCTGGTACCGCCTGGGCTCAGCAAAGTTCTCTCCAGCAAGCATTCCGCTGCTGCACTGTTAGTTTTTTGTGTTATCTTTTCCAATGAAATTTGAAATTTACAATTTTTAAATGATGTGTGTGAAATTATATGACTCTATTATGTCATAATATTATACATCCCAAAATATTGGTAAAGGGTTCTCCCCCTTCATCACCTCCCCCCCAACTAGAGATCAGAGCATTACTGAGAAAATAATGATTAACCTTTAAAATCAGATTGGCATTTCTTTTTTCTCCAAATCTAGAATTAATACGCATTTTTTAATCATTAGTGTAATGTTCAGGATGATACTTTTGTTCTTTTGCCTGTTGAACTGTTACGGCTGCTAGTAACCCTTCAAATTGTTTGCTTCATTCAAGCATTCTTTCCTGAATAATTCATTAGGCATTATTATCCAAGCGTGGAACCCCTCATTTAGCACTGCTGATCTTTTCCTTATGTGTAGCTGACAGGCAATCAAAGTTTTTATCAGTGCAGAAAATTTGCAATTCAGAAATGTAGTTGCAGCAATTAGTAGCTATCAGGTAGCATTGGAAGGACAGCTTCATAAAAAGACAGAGTTGAATGAGCTCCACTGATGTTAGCACAAAAGTAATGGGTAAAACTAACCAGCTGTTTCTAAATTTACCAAATGGAACATTCCCTTCTTCTCAGAGTGGAGGCTTTAATTAACTTGGAGTTCTGTGTGGCTTCCCAGAGGGGGAAGGGCGTGGGTTAGGGTCTTTCCTTTCCTTGGGGCTGGGGCAGCTCTCCGCCCACTGGATACCAGTGGCGGGGAGCTCTGAGCTTCCCTCGCATACAGTCCTGGAGGCAATGGGAGCAAGTGAGTGGCACTTTTGCCAGAAAGATTCCAGAGGGGAAATGCCCATGAGATGCCAGCTGGGCTCCCCTTTTGGCATCTCGGATGGGATAGCTCCAGATACTGCCATTTTGTCCTGCTCCTAAACTTCTGCCCTTCACCTAGCCCTGGCCCCGAGACCCAGACTGACGCTGAGGCCAAAGAGCTGGTCTGGGCCTCATTCATTCCTTTGTTGGCTGACAGATTCATTCTTGTCTTCAGTCTATCATTTCTTCGTTCATTTTGATTCATTCATTTGTCCATTAGTTTGTTAGATCATTTATCCATTAACTTGGGCATCCAAACACTTATTGAAACCTCAGTGGAATGCAAATTTGAACCCCCTCGTGGGGCTCCCGGTTCTGTGTGTGGGACTCATAGGATCTTAGCCCCAATCTGTCCATCAGAACCTGCTCTCAGGTCTGAGCAGCCCATTTGCACAGGGGGTAAAGTGCAGCCCATCTGAGGGAGGGGGTTGTGTGGTTGCTTGGTAACACACTGGCAGCATCAGCCTATGGGGAGGCTTTGCAGGGTCTCTGAAACCACAGCATAGGGGTACCCTCTGCTCCAAGTGCACTTGAGGCTGCTACAGCCAGGGATTCCTCCCAGAGATGGTGGGGATGCTGAGGAAGGACCCAGGTCTTGTCTCTTCTCAACCTATCAACCCCAGGATGGCCAAGGTGCCTGCCAGCTGCTGAGCGGCCACCCCAGAGCCAGTGATGGAGAATTCAGGCTGCAAATCCACTGAGGCACCACCTGGCATGACCAGGCAGCTTATGGCTGCCCAGACCCACACCTCCATGTCTTGTCTCAACTTTAACTGTGTTCACAGGCTGTATTAGAGAATAGAACAGCACAGTACTTCCAAGCTCAGACTTTGGAGTTAAGCAGACAACTCAATAAGTTAAGTCACTTATTGAGTTGTTATGTGCCCCTTGGAGTCTTAATTTTTTCATCTTGTAAAATGGAATATTACACCCTCCCTCATGGGGTCATTGTTAGAATTAAATGCAAGAAAGAGTGTAAAGTGCCTGGCATGGTTAAGCATGTGGTAGGTGTTCAATCAAGAGTGTCATTATTATCACTAGGTTGTGACTTTTGTAGCCATAAGAACCCTAGAGGTTAGAAGCACAGACCTGAGCCAGAGAGCTGGGTTCTAGTTCTTGTTATCTCAGTAAACTTGAGCAAGGAACTTAACTTCTGTGTCTCAGTTTCCTCATCTGTAAAATGGGAATATGAAGAGTACTACCTCATAGAACGGTTCTAAAGATTAAATGGATTCATATTATAAAACTCTTAGAACAGTGCCTGGCATGATAAGTGTTACAGAAGTGTTCATTTTTTTTTAAATTTTCTATCTTCGGGGATCACACAGTGTCTAGCTAGTATCAAGCTTTTATTTTTTTAAAAAGATTTTATTTATTTATTTGACAGAGAGACACAGTGAGAGAGGGAACACAAGCAGGGGGAGTGGGAGAGGGAGAAGCAGGCTTCCCACTCCTAGTATCAAGCTTTTAATAAATATTTGTTGAACAAATGAATGGAAGTCCCTAGATGTCATACTTCCCAACCCCCTCATTTTATAGATAAGAACCATAGAGCCCAAAGTGACTTGAGTAAGGTTAGTGGCAGAAAAATAACCAGAATCCAAATCTCTGGACTCCCAGGCCATTGCCCTCCCCACGTTCACCCTGGAGAGTATCTTGTTCTTGGCCTTGGATGACTTTGCCAAGAAAGCAGCCAGTCCCCTTTGCCCACTGTCCTTGCTCTGGCCAGAATCTGTCCTCTGTTCTCTACAGGAGACCAGGCTGTCCGGAAGGGCTGGAAGAACACTGAACGGGGACAGTGGTCTGGGTTCTGCACCTGCCTCCTGAGAACAAGACTGAAGGACAGATAAGCTCCACTCTCCTTCTAGCACAGCACACACTGAGCGCATGGGTCTGGCTTCCCTCTGGTCTCTAGACAAGTCAGTTGGGGAAGAACAGAGCAGCTCTCCTGGAGGATGCCACAGGCCACGACCACACAGCCACTCCAGCACCTTGTATCATCGTCAGCTTACCCAAGGCTATTCTGATCTCATGAAAATAATGCTTCTGTACATTTTAATGTATGTTTGCATTTTCACATGCATACCCTATTTTATTTAACACAGAGAAAGGAAGTTAGTCACTCAAGGATGCACAGTGAGCCGTCAAGAACCAATCTTTCAGCTCCGGGTCTAGTGCACTTTCTACCACACCACACACCTCTTCGGAAGGGGACGCCCCCTTTGAAATTTGAATAGAAAGACTTCCAGAATATCATGCTGCCATTAAAATAGAGTATGTATTGTCATGGAGAGATGCTCAGTGAAAAAAGCAGTTTACAGAATATGTCTAATATAATTGCATTTAAAACTTATGTGTGTTTGAAGAGTCTAAGAGAATGTTTAACAAATGAGTAATGGTGATTATTTCTGTGGTGCCTGGGTGGCTCAGTCGGTTGAGCATTCCACTGACTTGGTTTCAGCTCAGGTCATGATCTCAGGGCCATGAGATCAAACCTCAGATCGGGCTCCTTGCTGAGCTTGGAGCCTACTTGGGATTCCTTCCCCCTCAGCTCCTCCCTCCATTTTCTCTTAAGTGGATAAATTTAAAAAATCTAAAAAAATGATGATTATTCCTGGGAACATGAGATAATGGGAAAACTTTCGCTTTGATTGGTTCATTTGTATTGCTTGCTTTTTTTTTAAACAGGGAACAGAATTGTTTTATAATCAACGAAAATGATGAAGATGTCTTTCTAGAAGGAACACTAAATGTCCACATCCTAATTGCCCAGGAGGGCCTGAAAAAATGAGGCTACTTTTCATAGTGGCTTGGTAAGCTTTGGTGTATCATCATATTTAGTGAAGTCCCAGGGACATCAGATGAAGACTGGAGAGAAGCAAGAGGTACTGGGAGGGCTGGGGGTGGGCAGGCTTCTTGCGATGGAAGGGGGTGTGAATGGGGAGGGGCAGAGCTGGGCCCCACACAGAGAAGCCCTCTCCGACAGAGTGGGAAGTGCCCAGCAAATGCTCATGGCCACAAAAGGTCCCCAGGCATGGCTTGGCATATCCATCTCTTCCAACTCCTTCTCTTTGGGCAGAAAGAGGGAAGAGCCATGGCTGGCATTAAGTGTGGGAAGAGAAGATGGAGACAGTCCAGGAACAGGAGTAAAATGATGGGATGCGTGTAGTGCTAGAGCCTAGAGGCCTTCTGAGCACCTTAGTGTGTTGGTGCCACCTTCCTGGAGGACAGTTTGGCACTTTTTAACTGTATTCAAATCTGTCATACCCCAGGTTGTATGAACTTTTTTTCTCCCTGCTAATGACAATTTATTTTAAGCAAACAAACAAACAAAAAAAGGTCTGTGAAAAGAAAGAAATCATACCCTTTGGCCCAGCATGTTGACTTCTAACAACTTGTCCTACATAAATACTCAGAAAAGTGTACAAACACATATACATTCAAGACCATTGACTGAAGCAATACATGCACCACATCTTACGTCGTAGGAACTTTCCCTTTATTGAGTCACTTAATCCTTGCAATAATCTTGGAAGGTAGGTGCTATTATTATTATTCTCATTTCTGAGACGAGGAAACAGAGGCACAGAGAAGTTAAGTCACTTGCCCAGCATCACAGAGCTATTAAGTGCTAGAGCTGGAGTTTGAACCTAAGCAGCCAGGGCTTCAGAGTCTGTGCTCTTAATCCCAATGCTGTACAGCCTCTCACTGTTGGCACATTTTTTAGTAAAAAAAAAAAAAGCTCTGGCAATCAACTAAGTGTCTACTAATAGTAAATTGTTTAAATTATAGTTCATTCATACAAAGGAATATTATGTGACTGTGAAAAGGAACGAGGTCAATCCATAGGTGGTGATATGAAAAGAATTTCTAGCTGCACAGCTAAGTGAAACAAAGTGTGCAGTCGTGTGTATGCATGATCTCATTTGCATAATAAAAAGATGACACGAATATATTTGCATGGGATTTTCTCGACGTACCTACAAGGAAGTATGATCGGGGTTACCTATGGGAAGCAGGAGGAAGGAAGGGGCAAATAGGTGAGTTTTATGTTTCAGTACTTGCCTTTCCAGACCGTTTGAATATTTTTACTCTGAATAGATAATACTCTTGTGATAACAAAAAAATGGGGTCCCCTTCACACTCGTTAGAATGGCTACTGTAACAAATAGTAACAAGTGTTAGAGAGGAGGTGGAGAGATTGGAGTGCCGGAGCACCCTTAGTGGGAACATAAAAGGGTGCAGCCACTATTGAAAACAGCATTGCAGTTCCTCAAAAAATTAAAAATAGAATTCGGGTATGATCCAGCAATTCCATATCTGTCCCAAAGAATTAAAAGCAGGATCTCAAACGAATGCTTGTATTCCTCCATTCATAGCAGCATTAGTCACATAGTCAAAAGGTGGAAGCAACCCGAGTGTCCATAGACAGGTGAACCGACAGACAAAAGGTGCTCTCGACGCACAATGGAATATTATTCAGTCTTTTAAAATGAGGGCATTTTTATCCATGCTCCACTGTGGATGAACCTGGAAGACATTATGCTAAATGAAATAAGCCAGGCACAAAAAAGGCAAATATGGTATGATTCCATTTATATTCAGTACCCAGAGCAGTACTATTCAGAGAGAGAGACAGGAAGTAGAATGTTGGTGCCAAGCGCTGGGAGGGGAGAGAGAAATTGGGAGTTCTTTAATGAACATAAAGTTTCAGTTTTGCAAAACAAAAGAGTTCTGGAGATGAGTTGCACAACCATGTGACTATAGCTGACACTACTAAACTGTATACTTAAAAGTGGTTAAGATGAGGGGCACCTGGGTGGCTCAGTCAGTTAAGCGTCTGCCTTTGGCTCGGGCCATGATCCCAGGGTCCTGGGATCGAGTCCCGTGTTGGGCTCCTTGCTCAGTGGGGAGCCTGCTTCTCCCTCTGCCTACCACTCCCCCTGCTTGTGTTTGTTTTCTCTGACAAATCAATAAATAAATAATAAAAAAAGAAGTGGTTAAGATAGTAAATTTTATGTTAAATGTGCCACAATTAATAAACAAACTAGGGATTTTTGTTTGGGAGAGAAACAAAACTGCTATTCCCTGAGTGCTTAATTGTACCCCTAGGGCTCTCTCACTTTCTCTCACCCACTCCTCAGAAGACACGATAGAAAGATCCAGAAAATGAGTCCAACCATTCCTATTTGTAGAGCACTTTACACTTCACTGCACTTTCCTCAGTTGCAATCCTGTGAAAAGGGTAGGATCGGTTTTCTGTCATTCTAGTTCTATGGATGGGGAAACTGAGGAAGGACTCATCCCATGTCCCTTGTTCTCTGGCTTGGAATTCACAAGGGCCAGCCTTGATAAACCCTGGGAAGTGTGGACAAAGGGACAGAGAAGGGCAGGAGGCCCTGAAGGTGTGGAAAGTTCCACGGCACCAGGCACTGCGGGGTGGAAGCAGGCTGTTAGAGGGTAGTAGTGGTTTTCCACCCCTTGAATTGCACAGACCATCGAAATCCCCTCCTTACCAAGAAACTCTTGCACCTTGACTTACTGAAGTATCAATATTTGCCTACTAACATTAAGAATGAAAAAGCCAACTATCATCTGCTGCCACCGTTTTAATACCAAAAGAATCGTCATTTAAAAGGAATAAACTTAGTTTTCTGAAAAAATTACCATATTTTCCTATCTTTTCACATTTCATGCAGCCTGGAGAAAAGAATGGCATCCACCAGCATTTGAGGACTTCTGATCAACACCAGTTGTGAAGTCATTCACAGTATTTGTGATTGATAATGACTAAGGCAACAACATGTGTGAATGAATTTTAAATAATTTTGAGCAGAGTCAAGTTTATCACATGTGCTAGGCAAACTAATACCACCCCCCCCACACACACACACATCAAGATGTCCATATCCGAATTCCCAGAACCTAAGAACATGTTATGTTGGAGGGCGAACTAAGGTTGCAAATGGAATTAATGTTGTTGATCACCTGATCTTCGAGAGGCTACCCTCATTATTGGGGTGTGTCCAGTATAATAACAAGGAGAAGAGGGAAGTAGAAGAACTAAAATCCGAGAGATTGCACTGTGGGAAAGACCCAACTGACCATTGCTGGTTTTTAAGATGGAAGGAGGCACAAGCCAAGGAATGGGGCAGCCTTTAAAAAGCAAGGAATGTTTCTCCCATAGAGCATCCAGGAAGAACACAGCCCTGCCAATACCCTGTTTTTTATCCATTGAGACCCATTTCAGACTTCTGCCTGCCAGAACTGTAAGATAATAAATTTGTGTTGTTTTAAGACACTTAGTTCATGGTAGATTGTCCTAGCAGTAACATGGAAAATGTATACAGATTTCATGCAGTCCAGAGAAAAGTGCTGCACTCACCTGTGTTAGGACTCCTGATGAAGATCAGTTATAAATTTGTTCTCAATTTGTTAATGATGATGACTAAAGCAATAGCTGTGAATGAGTTTTAAACAATTTTGAGCCATTTTAAGTTTAAGCTTACAGAAATGTTACTTCTTTTTTATTAACTGATACAATAATCTTTAGTTTTTTTATTAACTTTTTAATTTTAATTCCAGTATAGTTAACATACAGGGTTATATTAGTTTCAGGTGTATAGGGATTCAACACAGAGAGGAGAAATGTTACTTTCTTTTTCTTTTTAGAGAGAGAGGGATGGGGTGAGGTAGGGAGGGGCAGAGGGAGAGGGAGGGAGAGAATCCTAAGCAGGCTCCACACCCAGTGCGGGCCCAATGTGGGGCTTGATCTCATGACCCCTAAGATCATGACCTGAGCCGAATCAAGAGTCAGACACTTAATTGACTGAGCCACCCAGGCGTCCCAAAATGTTACTTCTAAATTGCTTCCCTGAGTGGGAGAAAGAGGGTGGGGTGACAGGTGGGGCTGAAGTTATGCATTAGTCACTGCAGCCTTGCTTTTCTTTTTAATCGAGCACTGACTTTGTGCTGAGCACTGTCAGAAGAGTTTTATGTACACAACCACATTTACCCACCCACCCCTACGAACCTGCGAGGTAGGTACTATTAATATTGCTGGCTCGCAGACTCAAGAGGTTAAATCACTTGCTCAAGGTCATGCAGCGGGTGAGCGATGGAGCCAGGCTTTGGACTTGTCCTTTATAGGATGCTGATTATACTCATGGCTGGGTGTTGGGCATCCTCATGCCATTGGTCAGTGTGCTGTCAGAGAACTCCGGCTAACACGATGGCTCGTAAGCTACGCTGCTGTCCTCCCTGGGCCACGATACGCCACTGTTGTCATCACAAAAACAAGACAAAAGTAATAATCATTTCAATGGAAAGGCATTTCTCGATTTAACTTTTTCTCTGGTGCATTTTTTTTTAAACTTTTGTTACTTGGCTACTACTGATGGAGTGTCTACCATGTGGCAGCTCTAACTAAGATAAAACACATCACTTTTTGTCATTCAGTCCTGACACCACTATTGGTCCCTGTTACAGATGAGGAAACTGAGGCACAGAGACATGAAGTAACTAGTTCAAAGCCAAACAGCTGACAAATGGTGGCATACGGTCAGGGCTGTCTACGACTCCAAGGCCAGATGTCCCAAATTGTGTATTTAATCCTCTAACTTTAAAACGTTGATGCTTCATGGTTTCCTGCAAAAATCCTCATGACTCCCAGGTGCTTGGGCACAGATGGGAAGATTTGGTCACCTGCTGTCCCCCACAAAGGGACCTGTTGATCAGGCCGGCTCAGACGCCACTCTCCTCCCAATCCCCTGGCGGCTATTAGCTTGACACTTCAGGGATTTAAAGCAAATCAGGGACTGGCTAACAAAACATTCTGAGGCAGGTGAGTCATGGCTGAGTCTTGCCCACACGAGGAAGCCAAGTGCAAAGTCTGAGGGGATTCAAAGGAATTTCCCCATCTCTTCCGCCTTCCTCCCCCAGAAACCTGACCATGCTCCCTAGATGCGTGCATAGTGGCAAAGTCATGGCTATTCTGGCGCTCTAATGGGATGGATTCTGGGAGCGATAAAGGCCACAGAATGGAGACACTAAGAGAAGCTTTTGTGTCTCCAAGACTCCGATTCCTTTGATGAGACAGATGTTTGAGCCGGACCCTCCTTTAGAGGGAAAATTAAACCTCATTAAACAGCAGGACAACTTCCTCAGTGGCAGTGGCCAGCCCACATGCTGGTCTTCCCTGGCAGCAGACGGGCTGGGAAAGAGGTGGTCTCCTGTCATCAAGCCCAGCGCCCCCCCGGAGACTCCAGAGCTGGTGTCTGTGACATGTGGTCACCTTGGAGCCTTTGATTTATGGTTGACTTTCAGAAAGGCCAGCCTCCGACCTTGGCAGCCTGTCGCGTCACCATCTTTCCTCTTGGTTGGGAGAACCTTTCATCAGAATCAAGGGGCATCCCAAGTCTGACCCCAAACGGAGCTTCTGAGAGAACTTTCTGGTTCAAAGGAAGCAAGAAGGCTTACAACAGAGGTTTTTTCCTGATTCACCAGCATCCTGAGACTTCTCTGCAGACACATGTGGGGGAAATCCAAGACTAAAATTCTCCCGTGAGTTGAATCTCAGTACAACATCTAAAGAGAGTATCATCCCCAGGCCCATCTGGTTTTTCTAGGTTTATTCCAAAGCATTGACAGCCCAGCTGCCTCGCCAGGTTGCATTACAAAACAAAAGACATCGCAGTTCCCCGAGGATGGCTTTCTCAAAATCTGCCAGGGAGTCTGCACACAAAGTTTAGGGTGTGGGTTTGGGTGGGGTCAATTATTTCAACAAAATGATGGATTGAGCATCATCTTCCTTGAACTGGAAACATCTACATGGAACGTATCAGTGAACAAGAAGTTAGAAATGGGTCTAATGGGTGGGTGTAAGAAGGAAGAAATATGTACGAGCTTTGTTTAACTGAATAATAATATTAGCTAATGCATATTAAGGGCTTAGCATGGGCCCAGCACTGTGCTGAGCATTTTACATGTATTGACTCTTCAATTCTTTCAAAGGGAACAGACACAGAGAACTTAAATAACCTGTCCAAGATTGCAGAGCTATTAGTGACAAAACTGAGGTTCAAACCCAGGCAGTTTGGCTCCAGAGTTCATATCCTGATCATATGATCTTGCCTTAAAAAACTATCTAAGAGTGAGTGAAGGAGAGTTGCTCCTCCTAAGACAAAATCCTACGCACGGTTCAAATTGGTTGCATATACGTATGACACATAAATAGCCACGTACGCACACATCACGAACTGAGACTCACGTAGCTCTCACAAGCCCCCTGTTCCCATCTCCTAGGAGCCAAGGGACAGGTCTCACCTCCCCGACTTTGGGGCAGGTCCTGAAGCTGGGGAGACCACACTTGGGCCAGAGGCCTCCACCGGCCAGGCAGCAGCCAGGAGGTGGCGCTGTGTCACTTTCCTACTCTGGAGCTTTTGTTTTTCTGCGGGCTGCAGGCTTGGAGGTGGGGAAGCTGATGTGAGCAGAGCCTGTCGCCAATTTCCCTGATTTGAAATCTCACTCTCTTCTGTCACTTCCTTCAAATGAGCTTGGAGATGTTTGTCAGATGACAGTCTTGAAAACGAGCCAAAGCTGTTCTCTTAATCCCGGCTCAGGTTGGATCTGAAAAGGGTGTTTCCAAAGGAGCAGATTTCATCTGTCAGAGTTACATTCAAGCTGACCTCTTGGCACTGAAGAGGAGAGAGGAAAAACACACCAACCCTCAACCACCTTGGAAGGAGCTTTGGAAGGGTCGTGAAGAAGACTCCGGGGCTCAAGGTGCCACAGGCGCAGGCCCTGCTCACAAGCAAGGATGTACACGGACCATCCATCCGCACGGCAATCTCAGGCCTAGCTGAAAGCAGCCCAGAGTGCCCCATCTCCCCGGGGCCTCCATGGACTTCCCCGACACTGGTCAAGGGTGGCCCACCTGCTGCCATTTTCTTTCCAAGGAGCTGAGCAGTAGAGAGCCCAGCTGACATGTGCAGATCAGATGAGCCACGGGTCAAAGGAAGGATCACTCAGCGTGGTGATGCTCAGGGCAGGGAGGGGCCCTCTAATCATTGAGTTTCTATCTTCCTGTTTTCCAGATGAGGAAACTAGAGGCCAGAAAGAGGAAGTAAATCACAAACTTGAAAAGTGGAAAAGCTGTAGCTAGATCTCAGAGCACCCTGGACAGCCGGATTGCCATTTCCGTAGGATAGAATTTTCATCCTGAGTCATAGCAGGGGGATTCGAACTTTGGATTCAGGCAGACCCCAGTTTGAATTCCAGCTCTTTGAGGCTCTATCTGTATGACCCTGGGAAAGTCACTAAACATTCCTGAGCCTCAGTTTCATTTGAAAAATGGGGGCAATAATAGTACCTACATCAGAGGGTGTGGTGAAGAGGAAATGCGATAACATACACATAGAGTCCAACACAGGTATCTTCATCTCTTTTGGGGGGGGGCGCAAATACTTTAAGCCTCAACCAGAAAAGCTGGTATTGGATTGAGTGAGCACACAGGTACCATGACAATCAAACTGTGCTCCATATCTTGCCCTCAAGCCACAAAGGTACTTTAATCTTAACTTGTTAAAGAAGAGAATTGCCTTTTATGTCCTTTTAGAGCTGGAAACCAAGCCAGCCTTAGGCATAAGAAAGTATCCACATAACATGCTAGGGAATCTAGGAAGGCTCTCCATTCCTAAATCTTTGTCTTATCTTTCTAAAACTCATCCTTTGGCAGCCACATGTCCTAAATGTTCTTAGTAAATACTCTAATTTGGGTGCATAGCTTTCCTTTGTGTAAAATCAAATACACTCATGAGTGTGATGATGACATCATTCACTAACACCTTAGTATGAATTTTTTTCAATCAGATTGCCTTCTTGCTAATGTCTTCATTAAGGAACTAGGCATTTTTATGGGGTTTGGGGAGGGGCTGGAAAATAAGGGGTATAATTTTTCAGATGGCCCAAGAAGAAGCTTGAGCAGCAAGAGGTAGCCTGAGAACAGCGGGGCTGGAGAAAGAGTGCCATTAGGAAATTAACTTCATCTATCTAGAAAGTTTAGTGCAGCAGGTATCTATGTAGGTAAGGTGACTCAGAAGTACCAAAAGGCTCAATGGTCCCCAAAACAGGATTTGTAAGGGTCTGTGGAAATGCCCAGCACTTTGGACCCAACTTTGAGACTTTCCTAAGAAGCCATGAATGTAAACTCTTCTGGATTCAGGTAAGGCATATTCCTGGTACACTCTTCTCCCTGGTCTTCACAGGATGAGCCCCTTCTCATCATTCAGTTTCAACTCAAAGTCCACCTCCTCAGAGAAGCCTGTCCTGACCCCTAAGTCCAGCCCCACCCCATTCTCCTCTATTGTACCACTTCTCACCAAACGTAAGTTCCATGAGAGCCAAGAGCTGGTCTCCCTTGACAGCTGCATTCCAGCAAACTGTTCTCTCTCCCACTTGGCTGGTTTTTTCCTTTGCCTACAGTACACTCAAATTTCCAAGCTCCAGTTATAATTCAAGTGGAAAATATGTCATTTCCCTTCAAGCCTGACATACTTTCCAGCTGCCATTTCTTTTTCTTTCTTCCATTTCCAAACTCCTTCCAAGGGTCACCTTCCCTGGCTCCAACTCCTACATCACCCCCCATTTCCACCTCAGCAGCTTACGATGGGGCTTTTGCCTTCAGCCCTTGGCTGAAAAGATTCTCATGAACAGGCTGTCCCCGATAGCCACCCAGGTGATGCACTACGGAACTCCAGGGTCACCATCCCCACAGACAAGGGTGTGAATGGCATCCCCAGAAGGTATGCAGCTTGCACTATTCTCCTGGCTGCCTTGCTCAGAAGCCACCTTAATCATCAACCGTTTCCGTTTCTCAATCTTCAATCTCCTTGATCTCTTGGCAACACAACACTGTTGATTCTCTCCTCCCTGGCTTGATGAGGTACTATCTCCTCCCAATTTCCTTCCTACTTCAACTTCTCCCTCCCAGCCTTTCCTAATTCTTCTTGCTGCCCCTCTCACTAACTGTGGGCATTCTCTTAGCTTTTCCTTGTCTCCCCTTGGCCTCCCTCAGGGATCTCCGCTTGGACTTCCATGGTATCAGCTGTCATTTCTACGCAAATGACCTGCCTCATAGTGCTGGCTGGATGCCTCCACTTGACATGAGGGGGACCCTAAAACTCAACTCTACCTAAAGCTCAACCTTCCCAGACTCTTGCCCTATCTGGACAGTATTGAGGCCATGCAGGAATGTACCAGGAAACATGGCGCTGGGTGTGATCCTGGCATCCTTACTTGATAGAATCCTTCACAGCACCTCCATAACTGGCCCCAGGCCCACCTCATGAGTAAATAATTCTTCACACTGAAGAACAGACTGGTGAAAAGTTGAGGAAAAACACCCAGCAGAAACTGTCTCTGTTTGGAAAGAAACAGCCCGATTCCAGGGACTTCTCGGGTCACTGAGAGTATTTACTGAGGAGGGAATCTGTCCATATAGAGATTGTAGAGAGCCAGCTCTGACAGGTACAGAATAAAGAGTTGGCAGGGGCAGTGAACATTTCAGAGAAGAATGGGGGGGGGGGAGCCCTGACAGCAGCCTGACCTGGTAGTCAGAGCCTTCTATTTACACTTGACTTCCAGTGTGGGTGTATGACGAGAATCAGCACCAGAGAAAGAAGGGAAAGGAAGGGGTAGTTGCCTTGCACTGGCACCTACCTGTCAAGCTGTGGAGAAATGATGCTGGAGCCTGGAGATGGCTCTGGGCTCTACTGCTTCTACCCTGGCCGAGGGCTGTCCAAGTCCAACAGACATGTGAGACCCTTAATCTGCAGTTCCGTTGCCTTGCTTGGGAGTGGGCATATTGTCCCCAGAGACAAGGAGACAGTCTCAGCTGCCTTGGAAAGACTTCCTATTTCAGCAGGCTTCATGGGAGTCCAACCTTGAGTCTGCTGTGCCTTTTCTGCATTTCCTGGCCTATGGAGGAGGAAAAGGAAGGCCTGGATGCATTCTGTTGTCTTTTGTGTTTGGGGACTTTTCTGGTGTTTGTTCGATCCTCTCCACAGCTGGCGTAATTTAGGAGAGCTGGCCTTTTATTTCAAAGTCCTGTTTAGACTCCAAAGATTCGACTGTTGCTCTACTGGGGTAGGTCAGGCAATGCCCTCACTGTATGGGGACAGATGTCCAGCTCTGACAGAGCTGCACTTTCCACAATGGCTGAATAGAACTCCTCAATGCCCAGCTCAAACCTGGGAATCCCAGTGAGAGGGAGGAAGACTTACTGGGGCAGGACCATGCTCCATTCAGAGGTCAGCCAGGTACTTAACACAGTACCACTCAGGGTAAGACTCATGGACATGATAAGTACAAAAACTGCGTGTACACCATGAGAGATTTTTATAACAATTGGACATGATGTGACCATGAACTCATCCAAGTCATATGGGGAATATGCAAGAGCCATGAATTCATCTCATTGAACAGGGCGTATCTAGGTTGGGTGTTGCAAAGTGCATGGTAAGTCACACACAGGGACAATAGGATTGTGTATTGGTTGGAAATTTAAAAATCTAATGCATCACCACAGACAGTTCAGAGAGCACTACTTTAACTTGTTAACTTCTCTGAGAAGTACTGCCATAGAGAACATGTTTACCTTTGTTAAATCCAATGTTTCCCAAACTTATTTAGCTATCAACTCCTTTTGAGGTTGGAAAGAGGTTGCTCCTAGCATACCAAAGACTTGCTGTTCCTCAAAACACACTTTGGAGAAGACACTCTAAATGGTGAAGATGAGCAAGTAGATAATCCTTTGGTCCAGAATCTCCAAACTTTTTCAAGCCACAGGCCCCATTTGGCTAGATGAGTCAGGGCCTCGGGTAACTACTCTGTTTGGATTAACTGGAATAATTTAATGACTGCTCCTGATCACTTGATGTCTTGGAAGATCTTTTTTCCTGCTCTTTGGGGCCCAACTTCCACCCAGGGTGGGGCAGCAGGCACCACCAGCCCATTATTTCAAGCCTCTGGTTTTAATTAAATTACAAAATGGTGCATCTGAGATAACAATAGCACAACAAGGTCAGGTAAGTTGGTCACTGAGGGAGAGGTATTAACTCCTTCATGCCCCAAGGGGCCCATTTACGGCAACCTGGAGATGGACCAGGGCACCTGGGATCCAAGAATCGGGTAACTTCTAATTCTTGCCTCTCAGTCCTCTGTATGTTATAAGCACAGACTTGTATATTTTCATCTTAAGTTTTACTAGTTATGTTAACTACTTGGAGTGCCAAGACATAGAAAGACTTTTTTTTCTTTCCTTGTAGTAGATAGTATGCTGGTAAATGTTTCACAACCAGCTCTCCGTGAAGGTGAGAAAGCCCTGTTTTATAGCATTTGCCAATTTCTGTGGTGTAAATACCCTCATCATGGCCAAGTTCAACCTGCCATGACGACCTCACTGACTATGAAATTGGGAAGTGGTACACATCACCAGGTCTCAGGGACCGGAGCCAGCCAAGTCAGCACAGGCAAAATGTTCCTTTTAAGTTCTAACTCTTCATAATATTATAGCCTGATTTTTTTAACCATACAATGTCTGAGCAGGAAAATATCCAGATGATCTCATCTAGTCTAAATGTCCTTATTTGACGGGGTGCCTGGGTGGCTCAGTCGTTAAGCGTCTGCCTTCGGCTCAGGTCATGATCCCAGGGTCCGGGAATTGAGCCCCACATCGGGCTGCCTGCTCCGCAGAAAGCCTGCTTCTCCCTCTCCCACTCCCCTGCTTGTGTTCCCTCTCTCACTGTGTCTCTCTCTGTTAAATAAATAAATAAAATCTTTAAAAAAAAATGTCCTTTTGACAGAGGCAACGGGCCCAGAGAAATGCAGTGACTTGCCCAAGACAACCCAGTAAGGTAATGGCAGACGCGATTCATCCAGATCTTCTGGCTCTTTCATTCATACTATGCTTCTCTTTAAACATATGATCTTATTTGATTCTCAGAGTAGCCAAGCAAGAATTCTTGTATTCATTTAATAGAAGGAGAAACTGATAAAAGGGTAGTTTTTAGCTGAGCAGCTATATCTTCAGCAAAAATTTGAGAGTTCTCCTGAAGAAAGAAGAGGAGAATGCCTAGTGAGAAATAATTAATAGTCTCAGCCATGATGTCTGAGATGCTGGAGCCAGAGGAAGGGCTGAGAATGGGAAGAAGGGAAGAAGTGTGGAATATAAAGGCAGCCATACAACCTGTGGGAAAGTCAAGTGTAAGGAGAAGAATTGCAATCAGCCTGTGTCCCCTTCTAAGTCAAATACCTAGCACCCTAAGAAGTCTGCAGAGTCCGAGAAGCTCTGGTGATAACTTCAACAATTTGCCTTGAATGGGATATTCAGAGGGTTTTCTATGGCTGTATGTAGGCCCATGCTTTCTGATATGTGATACCATCTTCAGGCTGCATCACTCTGGACTGTAAATGGTAAGGCCCCAGGAGGGCAATGACCAGGCAAAGGACTCAGGGTTTTAACTTCAGTTGTGTGGACTGCGTTGAAATTTAATGTTTATGTTATTGCTCCCCTCTCTTCTGGGGAGCGGCATTGGGCTCTGCATTTTCTGCCCACCTTCACCCCAACCCTGCCTCTAGCTACCTTCAGAAAGGCCATCACTTGGGCATTAGTAAAAGTCCTAGTGAAACAGAAACCAGCATAAAAGGATGCATGCCTTTCTTGAATCTCGGCAACAATCTTCTGTGTTACCCAACTTAAGTGACTGCATCTCTCAGGGCATCCAACTTCCTGTTCGGGGGGATGAGAATCTCTATAGCTGCCCCCACTGAGGCTAAAGCATAAGGACTCAGGTGAGAGTTCCCAGATGCTTTTCAATGGAAGAAAGAATAATCAAGATTCAGCATCGCTGAGAAAGGGTTTTGGGGGTTGATACTGAATTGCTTAATCCTTTTAAATACTTAGAAACCCATGGCTCAAATCCTGGAAAACCTCTCCTTTCACTGCTTTTGATTCTCTCGGTTTTTGCATACATACCCAGAGCTTATGGGTCTGCTGCAGGGCAGGCAGTCTGCAAGGCTGAGGTGGTCCCCAAAGAAAATCAAATCTGAGTGCATGGAAGCCACGGGAGGCAGCCCTCAGATGTCATGAGACCTCAGGTATGTGTCCTTCTCTCTCTCTTGCTATGATCCCGGAGATAACCATGTCTGAATCATCTCTGTGTTCCCTGGATCCCTTATCACAGAGCCCGGCATGTGGGAGGGAGCTAATAGTTATGGATGGATCAGTGACCACTTTAACTCTGCCCTGAGGTCTGATTTTACCTTTTTCGTTTCTTGACAATGTTGGCTCTACGTTCCTGGAAAACAGTGACCGTTAAGAATTCCGTTCCCCCTGCCCCGCACCTTCTGTGTTCCAAGAAATAGTTCACTGCAAAGAACTATCCTTCCCCATGTGACTCAGATAAGATTCACAGATGACCCCCTGGTTAACCTGTGACAAGGTCAGACACAGACCGTCCACATCCCTTCTTGGTCTCATACATGATTAGCTGAACTGCTTGTCCCCACTGACCAATCTGGACAAAATGCCTGCCAACTTGACTTGACCAAATTTAATCAGGCTTCTCTTCTTCCTCCAGGTCCCTGAACTTTGGTCTACCCTCAAGCATTCGAACACAGAACCACTCTTCCTTAATTTAAGGACCTGCCAGAGAATCAGTTGACCTCAGGGAAAAACATTCCCGGAACAAATGTCCCATAACATGACCCGCTCATCCCATTCCCCTGAGCTGGGTTCTTTCCAGCCTTATTTATTCCTTCCTATAAAAGCAAATTCCTTTCTGACTATGGGGACTCTTACTAACCCCATGGTCAGAGCAACCTCTCTCTGGCCGTAGTCAGCCTCCCCTTATTGCAACAGTCTTTTCAATAATGTCTCCCCTTAACCTCTTCCCGTTTGTTTTCACTTGACATCCTCACCACCCTCAAGCTCCACCCCTTCGCCACCACCAAAAGTATTATTATTCAGGACTTGTCACAGCACTGTTTTCTTCTCCATAATTTCAAAAGTCAGAATGCTTTCTGGAAATGTTGAACAGAAGACTCAATTCAGAATACTTGCAAGGAATACCTTAACCAATAAAGACATTTCATCATCTCACCAAAAAAAGAAAGTCTGTAGGTAAGTGACCATATCGCTAATCTGCCCACCCTGCCATCCTTAGAACATACATCTATTTGGTTGCTCATAATCACAAAAACAGTTAAGATGTCTCATCATCACATGACATTGTCCAAAGCACGAAGGAACTGAAGGGAGAAAGAGTTTTCCTCGATGGTCACTCTCTTTATCGTGGAGGAAATCTTACTCACAAGCCCCTTGGGAGATCTCCCCTTACATCTCATTAACCAGAACTGGTCACGTGGTCACCCCTAGATGAGGCTGGGAAGGTGAGTTCTTGGAATTTTCTGCCCCAACTATGGTGGGCAGTGGGTTTTGTCAGTTGGAGAAGAAGGGAGGAGAGGGATGACTGTTGGGTCTGCCCCCACTGTACAACCCACAGGACCTGTTCTGTGCTCTCCAAGGAATCCGTTAGCCATTCTGATAAATGCATCTCTGGGTTGATGGGCTAGAAAGCCTCTCTCTTCTTAGTCTGCTGGATAAAAGCAAAGCTTTTCTGAGTGCAGTGTGTTCACACAACCACCTAATATTTCAGTGAAGCTAGCTTTTTCAGACCTGTAGAGTAGCCAGGTGGGATCTCAGAAACCTTTCAAATGAAAACCACTCAGGAGAGCTTATTCTACAATGCTCCCCTTCCCCATCTGTAAAATGGGGGTAATAATACCAATTGCAAAGGTTTATTGGGAGGCTTGATGAGATGGTGCTGTAAGGTGCCTATTGCAGGGCCAGGCACATGGTGACGGCTCAGTATGAGCTAGTTTCCTTCCCTCGACCAGAAGGAAGGAGCCTGAACCCTAGCCTCAGACAGGCTGCTCTGTCTCTAATTCAGAGCAGAGTAAGAGATAAGAGGGAGAGCCTTTTGCATCCCTACCCCTTCCTGGGGAGTCTCTTCTCTTTAGTTCAATCCCACCAGAGTACATTAAGCGCCTGCTGTGTGCAGGGTTTTTTCCCCAGGGGACTAGAAGGAGATGTCAGACACCATCTCTGCCAGGGCTGAGCATGTACCCTACCAGCAGGAGGACCATGATGAGAGCTCACATAAGTATAAAGCAAGGCAGACATTTGACACTCTGGAACTTGCCTCATTACCTCTGAAAGCTCCCTCGCATAGCAGGGAGTTAGCAAGATGTGGTTCTCATAAACCCCAAAGTGGTGATTTCCATATTCAGTAACTTTGATTTTTCCCCCCACTACCATTTGTGTTTTCTGTTTCAAGAGATAAAGCCGTTTGGAAAATTCTAATGCAGTCTCTTTCCTAGACATAGAGCTGCTTTGAACAGCCCAAGCTAATTGGAAATTTCTCCTAAAATCATGTTGCACTTTCCAAGGCTGTTTGAAAATTTGTCATCAATATTCAGATTGCTTCTGTGAGTCTAGCCATTGGGGTCTTCATACTATTTAAAGTCCCAACCTTGACTCTGAGAGCCCTAATTTTAACCTGTCAATCTGCAAATTACCCTTGAAAGTCACAAAAAAGACAAGGCTCTCAGACTGAGGAAAGGCTTTCTCTGATTAAAAGTGAATCTTCCATTATGAGAAATGAAACTGCCTCCATGGGTGTCGCTAAGCTTGATATCAAGGGACCTTCCTACCTAGAAGTTCGGGGGAGGGCAAGAAGCCCCTGAAGATGATTGTACCGAGAGTTTCATCAGAGCGCCGACCTTGCAGGCAGGGATTTTGCTCGATTCCTAGGTCGTCTCTCTGACCACGCTGCCAAGGCCTATCTGACACAGGGCCTGGCTCATCGTGTGTACTCAGTACTGAATGAATAAGTGAATGAATGAGTGAATGAAGGAATGAATGAAATAATAAAATGTGTCCAAAATTGGCATGAGAAAAGGTGATACCTTGACAAGACGTGATCTTGACAAGTCTTGACAAGGCAGGTCATGAAAGTCCCCAGTGGTCATAGCTCTACTTCCAAGAAACCTGGAAGAGAGGGCTCCCTGATTGTCAAAACGTCATAACACTTTTTCCAGTTTCTGTCTTTGATGCTTTGATATCTTGGGGTCTGAGGGCTCTGGAGGGACTGTCCCTCCCAGGATTAGGCAATAAGATAGTAGAGGACTCATGTACAAGCACAACTTCATACGCAAACCAACCGGTGCAGAGCCCACATCGCCAAACTTTACTGAGCTCTCACACTTAAGACCACTTTCCTCTGCTCTAATAACCCCAGGCCTAGGTACCAGACAACCAGGGACAGCCTCTATGCCCAGAGCCTGCCAAAATTATTCAGACTAGCCGATCCTAAACTTGTTTACCCTGATTTGCCTGTTCCTTCCTGTGGAAACCACAATAAAGTCTCTTGCTCACGTTTTCCCCTCACTGTCTCTGCCACTTTGGTGCTCCCCCTGGGGCCCCCTGGGTATAGTACGGTGCGCCCTCTCTTTTTGAGGTCCATGAGTATACAAACTACCTTCTCAATGGCAGTCATATGATCTGCTGACCTCACCATATGTGAATAACAACAAAACCTACATTTTAAAACACAAACAATAGACTTGGTCCTATAGACAGAAATGCCGCTACCATGGGAAAGTAAAGGATGTCAATGTATTCATTTATTTATTCATTCACTCATTTGTTCACAAACACTTATTGAGCACCCACTGTGAACCAAGCACTCTGCTGGGCTCTTATCTTAGTTAGCTTGAGCTGCTATAACAAAATACCATAGACAGAGTAGCTTAAATAATGGACATTTATCTCTCACAGTTCTGGAAGTGGGAAATCCAAGGGTAAGAGACCCACAGATTTGGTTCCTGGTGTGAGCTTGACTCCTAGCCTATGGACAGCACTGTGTGCTCACGTCACCTTTCCTCAGTGTATGCATGTGGATAGAGAGAGCTCTTGGGTCTTTTCCTCTATAAGGGCATTAATTCCATGGTGGGGCCAGGGAGGGGGCAGGTATGGAGGCGCATAATATAGGAGGGAGAAAAGAGGTTCATTGGGCAGGTTGGAATAGCACGGAGGTGGAGAGACATTGAGCAAAGGGACCATCCTTTCCTTCCCATCCATCTCCTCTCCTAACTACAGTAGAACCAGAGGTGCTAGGGTTTTTTGCCTTTTCCTTTGTGTCAGAAACCTCTCTTTGCCTCATATCCTGATTTCCACTTGTGACTGATGTTAGGTCTTATCATTCACATTCTCTAGGCTTGATTCTGGATATATTCATTTGAGCTTACAGACTCTAGAAATAATTTTTTTTTTCCTCAACAAAGCTTGGCTTCAAAATTACAGGCTTGTTAGAGACTCAAAAATCTCATTTTGAAAGTCAAAACTAGAAATTGACTCTTCCCTTTGCAATCTTCTTGAATAAGGCCAGTTGTCTCCAAGGCTAATAGATGCCCCTGGCATAATAAGGGGATATCACAAGCACAGAAATATATAAGAGAAAGTCTTATTATATCTTTTAAAAATATTGTCCCTTAAGAGAATGAAAAGACAAATCACAAACTGGGAGAAAATATTTGGAAAACACATATCTGATAAAGGGACTTCTATCCAAGAGATACAAAGAACTCTTAATACTCAACAATAAGAAAATAAACACCTCAATTTTAAAGTAGTCAAAAGACCTAAACAAATACCTCACCAAAGAAGATATACAAATGGCAAATCACCATATGAAGACATCCTGAACGTTATATGTCATTATGGAACTTCAAATTAAAACAACAATGACAGGAGTTGACCAAGATGGTAGAGATACCACTAAACACCTATTAGAGAGACTAAAACCCAAAAAACTGACAACACCAAATATTGACCAAGATGTGGAGTTCATTTATTGCTTGTGGAACCCCAACAAAAATGGTACAAAGTGGTATAGCCACTTTGGAAGATAGTTGGGCAGTTTCTTACAAAGCTAAAGCTAAACATAGTCTTCCATGTGACTCAACAATGATGCTCCTAGGTATTTACCAAAATAAGTTGAAAACATACATACACAAAAAATCCTGCATATAAATGTGTACAGTAACTTTACTCATAATTGCTAAAACCTTGAAGCAACCAAGATGCCTTTCAATAGGGAATGGTTAAACAAACTGTGGTATGTCCATACAATGAAATATTACTTAGCAATAGAAAGAAATGAATTATTAAGCCACAAAAAGACACAGAGGAGCCTTAACTGCATTTAGTAAGTGAAAACAGCCAATTTGGAAAAACTACATACTATGTAATTCCAACTGTATGACATTCTGGAAAAAGCAAAATTATGGAGGCAATAAAAAGATCATTGGTTGCCAGGGACTCAGAGAGAGAGAGGGAGGTCTAGGTGGAACACAGGGGATTTTTCAGGTAGTGAAACTGTTCTGTATGATACTGAAATTGTGGGTACATGACATTATGCATTTGTCAAAACCCATACAAATATACAACACAAGAGCGAATCCTAATAAAAACTGTGGGCTCTAGTGTCAATATTGGTTCATCAATTATAACAAATTTACCACACTAAGCAAGATGTTAATGATAAAGAAAACTTGGGGCACCTGGGTGGCTCAGTTGTTAAGCCTCTGCCTTCAGTTCAGGTCATGATCCCAGGGTCCTGGGATCGAGCTCCCAAGGAAGCCTGTTTTCCCTCTCCCACTCCCCCTGCTTGTGTTCCCTATCTCACTGTGTCTCTCTCTGCCAAATAAATAAATAAGTCTTTAAAAAATAATAACAGAGAAAACTGTGAGGGGGAGGAGGGGTACATGGAAACTCTGTGTACTATATATCTACTCAATTTTCTATAAACCTAAATCTTCTCTTAAAAAAGTCTATTAATTATAACATGTTCATGTTGAACATGTTCAACAATCCTTGAACTTCTTTTTCTGTCAGACAGTTTAGATACCAGTGGCACTGAAATATTGCTACAATTTTTTTTGCAGCTTCTCCCCTCGAAAGGTAGAGTCTGTTTCCTTACCTCTTGAATCTAGGCTGGCCTTGTGACTTGCTTAGTCTGACAGACCATGGAAGAAATGATGCTGTGAGTACTTGCCATCATGCACAGAAGTCCTGATGACCCAATGAAAAAGGGCCTGAGGAGAGAGAGGCCGTGGAACAAGAGTTAGTGAACTCGGGTCCATAGACCAAATCCAGTCTTTTATGTGTATTTGTAAATAAAGTTTTATTGGAACACAAACCTGCCCATTTGTTTACATATGTTCTATGGCTGTTTTTGTTTTTCTTTCAAGAATGGAAGAGTTGAGTAGCTGACAGTAAGTTAGAAGTTAGAAAATTTTGTTAGGTGATGACTAGAATAATCCCATTTGTCTATGTATTTAAAATCCCATTTCTAAGATGACTTATATACCTAAGAAGAAACAGTAATGAAATTTAGAAAGTAATTAAGATGTAACATAATAAAAATACTATGTATTTTTTTAAAATAAAAACTTGGATTCAGCTAAAGTCATACTTACAGGGAAATTTACGGCTCTAAAATGCTTACATTAGATAAAAAGAACATCCTAAAGTACAGAAGCCAAAAATCCAAGTTAAACAGTTAGAAAAATAAACCAAAGAAAATAGAAGTCAGAAATTAATAAAGATAAAGCCACAAATTAATGAAAGTGTAAAACAAACATGGATCTAGAGAATCATCAAAGCAAAAGTTGTGGCTTTGGGGAAAAATGAATAATATAGACAAATCTCTAACAAGATTAATGAGAGAAAATCCAAATAAACAATATTAGTAATTAAAGTGGGATGAAACCATACATTTTACAGAAATAAAGCAAATAATAAGATGTGAACATCTTGCTTGTATTGGTTTGTTAT
Organism: Zalophus californianus; assembly: GCF_009762305.2. NCBI lineage: Eukaryota > Metazoa > Chordata > Mammalia > Carnivora > Otariidae > Zalophus > Zalophus californianus. The sequence continues at coordinate 84,654,669 of NC_045605.1, read as the reverse complement.
TGCCACCATAACAAATTTCTGCAAATTTAGTGGCTTCATGCAACACAAATGTATGATCCTACAGTTCTGTAGGTCAGAAGTCTGACAAAGGTCTCATAGGGCTTAAATCAAGGTGTCAGTGGGAGTGCATTCCTTTCTGGAGGTTCTAGGGGAGGACCTGTTTCCTTGCTCATTCAAGTTGCTTGTCCTTGGCTGAAAGCCATTTCCTATTTCCAGAGGACACCCACAGTCCTTGGCTCATGACCTCCTTCCCCCATCTTTAACACCAGCAGAGAACCATTCTCTGCTTTTAAGGATCCATGTCATTTGACTGGGTTCACCTGGATCCCCAAGATGATTTTCTCATCTCAAGGTCCCCACACTTGCTCACATCTGCTGAGACCCTTTTGCCAAGTAAAGGAACATACTCATTCACAGGTTCCAGGGATTGGGACATGGACATGTTTGAAGGGCCATTATTCTGCCTACCATACAATAGTAACATAAAATTTGAAAATTGGATGAAATGGGCAAATTTCTAGGGAAATATTACTTATTAAAACTGACTCGAAAAGCAATGAAAAGAAGAAGAGTCCATAACTACGTTTTTAAATTTAATGAGTAGCTTAAAATAGTCCCACAAAGGAAATATTCCAGATGGTGTTATAGGTTAACGCTACTGAAATTTCCAGGAATAATATTAATTCTAAACCTATATAAATACTCTGGAGGATAAGAAACAGAGGAAGCACTCCTCAAATAACTTTATAGGGCTAGTCTCAGTAGGATGGTTTTAAATCATGTCACAAATTCTTTGACACTTCTCCCATCAAAAGGTGAAGTCTCCCCTTGAGTCTGCTTTGACTTCCTCACCATACAGGATGTGGTAGAGGAGGTGTCACATGACTTCCAAAGCGAGGTTAGGAAAGGCTATGCAGCTTTGCCCAGTTTCTCTTGGGACACTTGCTCTGGAAGTCTCTGGTAGAAGTCTAACTGCCTGAAAGCTGCCATGCTGGATGACCAGAAGGAGAGATCCCACATAGGTAGAAAAAATACCTAGGATGCCCAGCTGTTTGCATCTTCCCTGCTTAAGCAGCAGACATGTGAGTGAGAGAGCTTTCCAGATTCCAGCCTCAGCCACCATCTGACTGCAAACACATGAGGGATCCCCAAGTGAGAATCATCTAGTAGAACTCAGGTAACCCCCAGAGCCGCAAGAGATAATAATAAATAATTGAGTTTTTTTATACTGCTAAGTTTGGCATAGTTTGTAATGCAGCAACAAATAATCACAACACATTTTTATGTGGCAAAAACAAATGCAATGAACTAAGCACCCAAATTACACAAAGAAGAAAAAGGAAAATGACAAAAGTCCTGAACAAAATATTGGCAAACTGAATCTGGTTGTGTATAAACAAGGATAATGTATATGACCAAGTTGGGTGTATCCCAAGAATGCAATATTAGAAAATTAACTAATGAAATCTACCCCACTAACAGATTGAAGGAAAAAACTACAGTCATTTCAGTATATACAGGAAAAAGCATTCAAAAAAAAGTAACATCTATTTCAGGATATTTGTAAACAAAAATCTTCTCAAATGAGGAATGAAAAGAAATTACTTGATAATAGACATCATCAAAAAGTGGAAAGAGAAAGAAGAAAGAAAGAGGAAAGAAAGAAAGAGAGAGAGAGAAAGAAAGAAAGACTACCACAAATATCATTCATAATGATGAAATGCTGAAAACATTCCCTTTAAGATGAAGAGCAAGACAAAGATGGCCATTATCAACATAACTGTTCAACTTGGGACTAAAGGTATCAGTCAGTGAGGCACAGCATGATAAAGACTAGAAACAAAGTAAAACTGTGTCCTTTCGCAGATAATGTAATTATTTACCAAAAAAAAAATGCCAATCTATAAAAATTTTAGAATTTGAGAGTTTAGCAAGGCTTCTAGATGCAAAAGCAATATTTAAAAAGTCAACTGCTCCTCTAAACACCAACAGTAAGTTGGAATATGTAATTTTTAAATACCTATATTGTCAATACGGAGAAAAAATTAAAAAATAGATAAAAAGATCATGCAAATGTGACAAAATACTAACATCAAAGTCTGTGGGAAATCTTTGTATTAATTTTATAAACTTTTTCTAAGTTTGGGAAAATATTTTAAAATAAAAAGTTTTAAAATAAGAAGTTCTCCCCATCACAGACAAAAATTCCCTGAATAGAATAAGGAGAAAGCTTGAAACTGAAAATATGGGGCGTCTGGGTGGCTCAGTCAGTTAAGCGTCTGCCTTTGCCTCAGGTCATCATCCCAGAGTCTTGGGATCGAACGCCGCATCAGTCTCCCTGCTCAGTGGGGAGCCTGCTTCTCCCTCTCCTCCCTAATCCTGCTCTCTCTCGCTATCTCTGTCTCTCTCTCTCAAATAAATAAATAAAATATTTTTAAAAAGGGGCGCCTGGGTGGCTCAGATGGTTAAGCGTCTGCCTTCGGCTCAGGTCATGATCCCAGGGTCCTGGGATCGAGCCCCACATCGGGCTCCTGGCTCAGCGGGGAGCCTGCTTCTCCCTCTCCCTCTGCCTCTCTCCCGGCTCATGCTCTCTCTCTCTCTCTCTCTCTCTGTATCTCTGCATCTCAGATGAATAAATACAATCTTTAAAAAAAAAAATATTTTTAAAAAAAAGAAAAAAGAAACTAAAAATATGTTTACAACACATATAACTAGCGAACAGTTAATATCTAGAAAACATAAAGCACTCCCACAAATCAATATGAAAAAGAAAATCCAAAAGAAAAATAGGCAAAAGGGTTTAACACACATTTCACAGAAAATGAAGTACAAATGGCCCATAAATATATGAAAAGATGCCTAAACTTATTAGTCATCAGTAAATGCAAATTAACATCATAATGAAATACAATTTTACACTCACCAGAAAGGCAAAAATTTACAAACTCGTCAATATGAAGGTGGAGAGTTTGAAGAACAATGGAAACTCGCATCCACTGATCATGGGAATGAAAACTGGTACAGTCCCTTTGGCAAACACTTAGACATTATCCAGCTGAACACACACCTATACAGGAAACTCACAATCCCACTGGAGGTATTTGCCCTGGAAAAGCTCTTACACATGTGCGCCCACAGATACACACAACAACGTTCATAACAGCACTGTTAGGAAAGCCAGAAACAATCCAAATTCCCATCAGCAATAGAATGGATAAATAAATTGTGACATATTCATGCATTGGAAAGCCGTGTAACAGTAAAATTGAATAAACCACAGCTACATGAATCAATTTGGATGAATCACTAAAACATAACATTAAGGAATTAAATCACAAGAAAATATATAATGCATCATTCCATTATATAAAAACAGGCAAAACTAAATAACATATACATATACAGATGATAAAAGAAAAGGATCAGGAGACCAGACCTCAAACAAAATGGTAACGACATTGTGCTTTGTAAGCCTGATGATGAATATATGAGAGTTTCTTTTATCATTACTCTTTAAACTGCATATACATAATGCACATTTTTATGTGTGATATGGTTCCCATTTAAAAAAAATCTATGGGGGCGCCCGGGTGGCTCAGTCAGTTAAGCAGCCAGCTCTTGATTTTGGCTCAGGTTAAGATTTCGGGGTCTTGAGATCAAGCCCTGCCCCATGCTCTGCGCTCAGCGGGGAGTCTGCTTGAGATTCTCTCTCTCCCTCTGCCCTTCCCCTCACCCCCATTCTCTCTCTCAAATAAATAAATAAAATCTTTAAAAAAAAATCTATGAACATGTAGAATACCTAAGACCCTTGCTCCTAGGATTGGGAGTAGAGCTCATTTCTTCCTGTGGCACAGTATTAGCGGCCAGTCCTGTTACCACAGCTGTGCACTTACCACATGCATTCAAACACCTTTCCTCACCTTTCCAAACTGTGAAGTAGACAACCATACCTACTTCATGGGCAGTTAGTGAGTACTGAATGAAGTAACAGACATATAAAATACCTAACACAAAGTGGGCTTTCAATGTACCTTTTTAAAAAGTGGCAACCCTAATAGGGTCACTAGAAACTTCTTTAAAAATTTTTCTTTTATTGAGATGTAATCGGCATATAACATTATCTTAGTTTTGGGGTGCAACATAATGATTCAATCTGTATAGTGTGAAATGATCTCCGTACGCAGTCATAAACATTTTTTTTCGTGATGAGAACGTTTAAGGTCTACTCCCTTAGCAACTTTAAAATATAAAAAACAGTATTTTTTTTCGAAGATTTTATTTATTTGAGAGAGAGAGCAAGAGAAAGAGAGAGCACAAGCCGGGGAGGGGTGGGGAGAGGCAGAGGGAGAAGCAGGCTTCCCGCTGAGCGGGGAGCCCGAGGCGGGGCTCAATCCCAGAACCCTGGGATCATGACCTAAGCCGAAGGCAGACGCTTAACGACTGAGCCGCCCAGGTGGCCCTAAAAGCCAGTATTGTTTACTATAGTCGCCACGCTGTACACTACATCCCCAGAACTTTTTTGTCTTATAACTGGAGGTTTGTACATTCTGCTAACCTGGAATCACTAGCAAATTTTAAACACACTTTCAGTGGGCCTTTTTCTGATTATATTGATATCAACCAGCCAGCAGCTCTCCCAGGGAGCCCTTGTTGTTCTTGGTATTTTTGTTTGGGGGTTTGATAGTTCCAGATCCTGCATCGTCCACTCCCCAGGCTCACCAGAAGGATTTCTCTGTCATTAGCATCACGGCCGCTTTACTGAAATAGCCCCAACCTATTATTTAGTCTGGTTTTTTAAAAATACACACTGGGTCCCCGAAATTGTCTCTCATTAGCAAGAAATAACAGCAATGGTCCTCAGCCCTTAACCTCTGGGGGGACTGTTCTTTTTCAAAACAATTTTTAAAATTCCTTGTGCACTTGAAAACAGAATAAATACAGCCTGAGCTGAAACTGAAGGGCAGGTTCTTGGTTGGCTTTGACCCCAGAACACTGGCTTCAGATCATGGTGCAAGGTCAATAGCTCTTCTTATCTGTCTGAGACCACAGGAGCCCCTCAAGACCAGGAGTATATCTTACTCATTTCTGCATCCTTTCATGCAGGCTTGGTATATAGTAGGTGCTCCATTAATGTTTTCTGAACAGAAATCAATTCCCTGAGAAAAATGTTTGATGGCCAGTGTCTATAGCCATTTGAGGGTCAGCAGCAGCTTTTTATATCTTTACATGGTACCTGGTACCATTAACTAATAAGTTGCATGAACAAATTAAATTATTAATTGTTTAATTAAACAATTGATTGATTTGGGGGCTGGGAACTGAAGACTACTTGCAAACAGAAATCAAACAAGGCTCGGTGCTGGCTGAAACATGGCCGTAAATGGGCTTCCCTAGACTGTGAGTGAAACAAGAGTGTCCTAGTGCTGATGGCAAGAACGGGGAGAAGCTCTACCTGACTTCGCTCTTTATTTGACTGCCATGATCTTCCAGCAGTCCCTGAGGGGCCCTGTTGGCACTTATAAATCATTCCTCTATTCCAAGAGCAGCCTCTTTTCACAGATCTCACCCCTTCCTACTATCAGAGACCCCCGATAAACCAGATGCCTGTGGGCTTTTCAGCCCAAGCTCTGTCTGCCTAATGAGGCTGAGGGGCGCAACCTTTTTAAGCCTGCATCAATGGGGAACTCCCTCGACTTTCTACTCGGGTTGAAATCCAGAGAGCTTGGGTGCAATGTGCTGATTTACTTAAGTCAGTCGGGATGCACACAGCCGAAGCTGGAGCACCATCAGCTTCCTCATGGGTGGGAGAGACAGGCTTCCAAAGAGAAATGAGAGCACTGTTAGCAAGCAGGCCTGCAGAGCCAAAGCCCACCACCACAGCCAGATGGGTGTCTGAGGAGGAATGATCTGGCATGGGGAGCTCTGGAGTCGTGGTTCTGAATGGTAACTCATCAGAGAAGGACTCATACAGAGAAGACCAGTGGAGCTCCGAGGCCCCAGGTACCCACTCACCTGCTACTTGACCTTGAGCCAATCACTTCTCCTCTTTAGTCTGCCATTTTCTCCTCTGTAAGAGAAGGGGGCTGGGCTAAAGGGATTGCAAAGCCTCTTCAAGTCCTAACATTCTACAGGTCTCTGATTTCTCATTCCTGCCTGTCACCTGAGCAGGTATTCGAGAGAATAATTACTAGCTGTGGGATGACCCTGGCCGTGGTTCTTTTTAACAACAAATATGAGCTTGTTTCTTGTCAACTTGTGAGGGGGCTGCTTAACTGGGGTCAAATTATCTGAGGTTCCTTTTGTCAGCTTTCTCATGGTAGTCAGTCATATTGTGAAGCATTGTTTGAAAATCTGGGAATTTCAAGTGTCTCGCTAAACTTTTCTTAAAGCTGAGCAATGTGACTAGTGCAAATCTGATAAACTGGCAAAATGTCATATGTAGGGAGAGCCATGAATAAATTGAATGAATTAACTGGATTTATCCCATAACAGAAACTGTATTATACTCAGTTTTGTATTTCTAGCGTCTACTGCAGTGGTGGCCATATGCCGTAAGGAGACACCCCATGTCGTCATCACATATTCAATGAGCACCTGCTACATGCCAGGCACCTTGCAAGGCCCTGGGGATACGATTGTGATGAGACAATGTCCTGGCCCTCAGAGAGCTCCTACCCAAGTAGGAGGCACAGACCAGAAACAGACCAAGAGGAGAGGCAGCTTCTGTGAGAGGACAAAGAACAGTGACGACAGAGCACCTGGCTCAGACCTGGGGAGTCAGGGAAATTTTTGTGGAGGTGACATCCAGTCAGCTCTCTGACGCTTGAACAGGAGTTGCCCAAGCAAGAAGCTCAAAGTCCTGGAACTCTCCGACTGAAGTATTAGCATGGCAAGAGAAGGGATGAGAGAAAGAGAGAGAGAAAGACAGAGAGAGAGGGAGAGAGAGAGAGGCAGAATCCAGTCCACAATGGGCCTTGATGTCTTACTAAGGAAATGCCTTAAGGGCACTCCGCAACCAGCTGTAGGTTTTAAGCTGAAAGCAAATACACGTGCATTGATTAATAAATGCTGGTGTGATCTTTTTTGCATGGAAATTTCCTCGTCTAAAAATCCAGGGGTTGGATTAGATAATGGCCAGGGTCTCTTCCAGTTGTGACATTCTGTGAGTCTTGGAGTTTCTATTCTGATTCGGGTCAAAGTTTCTTGTTGTTTGCCTCTGCTCACTAGCAACAGAGGCGGTTCTGGACAGAATAAGGGAATCGACAGCGCACTTGGTCTCTCTCTCCCTCTGTCTCTCTGTCTGTCTCTCTCCCCCTCCCTCCACTAGACGGATGAGCAAGTTCCATTACAGAGGAGGAGAGCTTCCTTGTGACCAGGCTCGCACTAATCCATCCATCAGCCTATTAACAGTGGCTGAAAGCCACTTATCAGGAAGGCTCCTGCCCTTATCACTGTCACAGTCTGCAAATAAACATCGACTTTATGCTGAGTTTCCATATTTAACCACATTTAAGTAACTGCTGATACTTTCATTACATGACATTTGCACTTCAGAATTTAAAATTAGACGTGCACGCAGCTCGTCCATGAAATAGGAAAGACTGGGTTGTTTGGGGCCTTCCTGCCATTTGTTTTCAAAGAAAGGGAGCTTCAAAGCGAATTCTGCAGAACACAAGACTCTCTTGTACTCTAAAAACAGTAAGGACAAGAAAGAGATCGGGACGATGTAGTTTTATTTTTATTTCAAAAGGTCGGTGCCTCATGTAAAAGCTGTAACACATCCATAATGGATGAGATGCATAAATGATACATCAAAGTCAGAAAACACAGTCCTCTGAGGAGCAGAAAAATCCTCCTTTTTGAGCTGGATTTCGCAATATAAAAACTTAATGCCACACACAAGTTCATTACCTGATGATGAAAAAGAACATTGATCTAGATTGAGCATGAATTAACAAACACATAGTGAGGGCTTCATGGTGTGGGTGCAAATTCTGGGCCCATGGGTCTAAAAAAATAATTTGGGATAGATTTATCTCTTTGAAAAGAAAATACCTCAGTATGATCTCTTTGGGCTTCAGCATGAGGTGTTGATAACATGCCCTTCTGAATCCACAATTTTGCTTATATTCCCTTTTTGTTCTCATTGTCTTTGAAAACATTTTATCTCCAATCCCTTAGCAGAGCATCTGGAACATAGCAGGTGCTCAATAAATGTGGTTTGCATGAAAAAAAGACTAAATAGCAATTGCTTAACATTCTGAATGCTAACTATATTCCAAGCAATGTGCTTAATATTCTCCATGCATTATTTTATTTGATCAACACAAATAACCTTGATCTGGGTGGTATGAATATTCCCATCTTGCAAACAAGGAAACTGAGTTCCGGAGAGGTTAAATCCCTAGTCACTTGCATGACTAGTCGTACTAGTGAGTGGTGAGTCTGGATCAGACTCGGGTTTTATATGCTTAGCCATAGTGGGATAACGAATTAATAAACTGACTGTTTGGGCCCAGTGAATTAAGTGAGAGGAGAGTATTAATGGACTCAAGGGATCAAATTCACTAAAAATAAAATGCACTAATAGAGCTTTCAAGATCTTATTACATATAAAAAATAGAGAGCTCTGCAACTATATGCTCTTAACAAAAGTCTTTTGTTTTACACTACATGTGTGCTGCATAAAGTACTAATCTACACAGTCCAATAATACGGTAGCCATCAGCCACATTTGGCTACTTCAATTTCACCAAAATTAAGTTGAATTAAAAATGCACCTTCTCAGTAGCACTTGCCACATTTCAAGTGCTCAAAAGCCTCTCGTGGCTCCTGTCTTGGACAGTGCAGGTATGCAACGTTTTCATCACCACGGAAAATTCTGTTGGACAGTGCCCTGTGAAGTTGCCTGGACGCAGACATAAATAGCACACAGACCCTGCGCTCTAGGAACTTGTCATCTGCTGAGGGAGGAGGACATGTAAATTAATAGCTACCCCCCTGTAGGATAATTCAAGCAGATAGAAGAAGTTTGGAACTCAGTTTGGTGGGAGATGAGGGGGATACAGGCTGGGGAAAGCGGAAGTAGGAAAGCTTCACAGAACAATGGCAAAGGAGTAAGAAATTAGCCAGCAGGCAAGGATGGGGCCTCCGGAAGAGAGAGAGGGGGTTCCAGACACAGGGAACCCAAAGCCTAAAGCCTCAAAGTGAAGAGGGAACAGGGAAAGACGGTGGAAGGACAGAGAGAGGGTGAGAGGTAAGAGGAGGGAGGGAGACACTGAGAGAGAGAGGGGCAGGGAGGGAGAGAAGAGAATGAAGTATTAATATCAGACACCTCTCTCAATGTACTATGGGTCATCAAAGTTTAACCTGAGTCCTCTTTCTTAAACCTGATCAGCATTCTCAAAAGGGACGTTTATTTATGATTTGTTGCAGATGAAGCTGGAATAAGTGAAATGTAGATGTCAGCCACAGCCTTCCTTCTTTCAGGTTTTTGACACACTGCTGCCTTCCCAGCAGTCATGGATTCGACACAATGTCTCCCTACAGAAAGTTTCCCCTACCTCCCGCCACTTTGGGTTACATCTTTCCATTTTATCTCCTTAGGAGCACATTTGTCTGAACTTGTATTAACGATGTGTGTGTTTCCTTACTAATTTATCATTGGTAATAAATAATAAATTGCCACTAGAATTTAAGCTCCTGGTCCGTAGGAAACTTCTGGTTTGTTGACAGCGCTATCCCCATCCCTGGAGTGTGCCTGGTATCTAAGAAGGCTCCTGAATATATACATCAGCCGAGGCAACAATAATAACAAGAATTGTAATAGTAGCAGTCACAGTGGACGATGCAGCTCACATTTCACAGAACCTCATCCCACGCCAGGCAGTCGGCTAAGTGCTTTCACTGCAGTACCTCGGGTTCTTCTCACAACAGTTCTACAAGACAGATCTCTTATAAACCCTGTATTACAGCTGAGAACACTGAGATGAGAGAGCAGGAACTCACCCCATCACGCAGCTGGTAAGCGGGGAACTGAGAATTGAACACAAGCCTTGGAGAGTTTAGTACCTAAGCTCCTAACCTCCTCATATCATGGCCTCCTCTTCAGCTTCCCTGAGTCTGCCTCTCAAATTACACAGGTCAGCAGAATGAAGCCAGGAAGACAAAGCAACTTGCCAGGTCAAGGAGTAGGTGTGAACATGCAGGGTCTTCCAAGTCCGCATCCCCAGCGCCTTGCCTTCTTTGTTTTGCTGACTCTTCCTCAAATGTAGAGGTATTGCATCTTGATTTGTTGACCTCAGTATCTTCGTCTGTCTCAAGGATGCTCTCAGAACAGTGCCTGGTTACATGGCTGGATCAATGTTTGTTGAATGAATGAGCACTCATTCACTAATTTTGATGCCTCTACTGGACACAGAGTTTTAGGATTTATAATTTGTGGGCACATTCAAGTAACATGACAAATGGTTACTCTCTATTTTTCCAGATGTGCATGGATAACAGCGAAGATCTCGTGGAGCAGGAAATTAGGTTATGCAAATACCTTCAAAGGCCAAATGAAAGTCTCTCTTCATTTGAGGGCATTTATTAGCAATTCTTACCTTTTTCTTTCACGTGCCCTATTTTACATTTCTGCTGCATTTAAGTTGAATGCTCCACCTAGACAATCTCCAGTACAAACAAAACAGCCCAATTAAGGCTAGTGAAGAAGCAATGTTGGTTTTGTGGGGTTGTTTATATATATATATATAGTAAGCTTGAGTGTCTGAGCAAATGATAGCCCAGCCAGCCAGAGCAGCAATGAGCCATTCCAGTTGTAAATAAACACATACATGGCCTATGGACAGCCAGGGTGCCTCAAAGACATCTCAGGCAATTCATTAGAGCCTTCAAAATGTTAAACCAGAAAGCAAGATGGGATGGGAATCATTGTGTCCCTAGCACCGAGGACATCGGCAGCTAAATAAATGCTGAATTGATACATGGTAGGTGCTAAAATAAATATTTGCCAAACAAATAAGGGAAGAAATGAGTTTGGTTTCCTAGAAATAGCTTCCATGGTGGCCTGTTTACCTGATGATAATGATCATGTGATTCCTATAGAGGGTCATGAGGGCTCAGTTCCTTTCCTTATCAAGGCAATAATACTTTGTTTGAGGTTCATATTCTAGAAGAAGAGCTCTAGGGAGCACCCTAAAAGAAAAGTGTTTTTTAATGGACAGTTGCTATCCTGCTAATTCTTGCTTGGCTGGTACTCATCCCCCATCTTCTGGCAACACCCTCCTCATTCTCTCTGGGGGACTAGGTCTCTCCCATTCTCAGTCAGTGTTGGTTTAGATGAAGATGAATCTTTGTCAAGCTGTAGGGAAAAGCATGTAAGCCAGACTGGGCCAAAGAGAGTGTAATATCCCCTTGGCCACAGTCACATGAGTTAATTTAGGCCAATCAGAGCCAAGAAGTCTCCATCCTGGAATTTTGCTGGGACTACTGGGAAAGAGGTAAGCTTTCCCCACTAGAGCTGCTGAGAAGGTAGAGTGAAGATGGAGCTTCTGGCATAATCTTATGAGCAAAAGGGGAGACCTTGCCTAAGAATTAGGCCAGTAGAGAAAATAACAAAGTCAAAGGTTAGGGAGAAGAAAACCAAGGTCCTGGATCCAACCACGCCTGAATGCATAGTGCCTCTAGAGTTTTAATTAGATGAGCCAGCAAATGGTCTTTTTTGCTAAAGTGTGTTTGATTTAGGGTCCTGATATTATTTACAGATACCACCCTTTTGAAGGGTGATGATATACACTACTTCAAATGCTTAATATTGAAAAATTAACATCTAACAGGCCTCAATCTTGTGATGGCCTTGGTAGGTACACAAATATAGCTAAAAGAAAGCTTTAGAAACATAGAATAGCTATTAAGCCACCCGCTTTATCAACATAGTAATTTCTACTGTGTGCATTATGGATTAAGAGCTATAAAATGTTTATCCCTTCTGACTTCAGGAAATAATCTTAAATAATAAAACAATTTGTATAATCATAGATATTTATCATGATATCATTTATAATTACAGAAAATCAGAAACAATCTCAGTGCCCAATATATGGAAAAAGTCAGATAAATTTTACCACAAAATGTTATATAGTTATTAAAATTATGCTTATTAAAAGTTTTCAATAACATGTTTACAGCATCATGTTAACAGGAAAAATTTTGTGTATTGTACAATCACACTATGTTTTAAAAAAAATCCATGAATAGAAAGAAAAAATTGAAAGTATCTCCAAATGCTAACATTGGTTGTCTTTAATTGATGGGACTATGGATGATTTTCCTCTCTTCTTTCTACTTATTTGTAAATAAAAATCTTAATTTTCTGTAATCAACAGATATTATTTTATAGAGGAAGGCATGTTATTAAGCTTTTAAAATAACTCTCTCTCCTAGCTCCCTGAAAGAAGCCAACCAGCCTTGACTTGGACATGTTAAGCCTGCCCACTCTGGACCACGAAAACTAGTGAATGCACACAACAGATCAGAGGTACAGCCACAAAACCCTCATGTGATGGAACTCTGGGCAGGTATCAGTCACCCATTCTACGAGCTCCAAATGAGAATACATTAAAAGATCTTACCACTGATCTACTTTCATCTCTACAGAGGCTTCGTACCAAAAGCTATCGTTGGGACTATCGCGACAATATTAACTTTATTAGTGAGGAAAGTTCAAGGCAAAGCCTTAAATGCACATCCCTCAAAATGATGCTTTTCAGGTACTTCTGTTCTCTGGGGGACACAAATGGAGGTCTTCTAGAGCAAAATATTGAGATTCCAATTCCCAGAGCTCTCACTCTTCTTGAATAAACCAGTAAGCTAGGCACTGAAAGGACCCAGAGTTTGATCTTGTCCTTGTCCAAAAATAAGGTCTCAAAAAGGTAAACAGACCAGGCCAGAAGGAGAAGCTAGGAGACACACTGATGAAATCAGTGGGCATGGCTATGTCCATTATTAACAGATTTGAGCACAAAAGATGCCTCTGGAACCAAGGACCTCATTCGGGGCCTTGGGCAAACATAACTCTCCTTCCACATGCCAAACGTCCTATCACTCTGTGCCCCTTGGAAAGCCATTTTGGCTGCCATTTTGTCTCTTAATTAATGAATATAAGGCATATTCTGGGCCCCATTCCTCGAATAATGTACTAAATAGGTACAAATATGACTACTTTTATGAAATTACCTGGACAGGGCCTGCAAGCAGGAAAAAAAAAAAGGTGAAATGGATATTTATCCCAGAGAAGAACAAGTGCTGGGAGAATTTGCTTGCTGAAGCTCTTAGTCCCTACCTGGGACAAGCGGCCAAGCAGCAGTTTCGCTAAAGAACTGTGAACTTAGCAGGGCTTGTCTCTTGGTCTCCCCTCTTCCATCAAAAGCTGATACTAAGAATGTCTGTGACATCAATCACATCCACCTTAGAAATTAGTATACCACTCGGTAGTATTTGTATATTAAGTGTTGGAAGTGTCCGTAGCAGCCAAAGGCCACTGATTCCAGAATCAAAAAATAATTAAACCCTTTCCAAGAAGCAGCCTATGTGAAGGACTTTACACACATCTAATCCTCATAACCGTGAAGTAAGTATTATTAGCATGCACCCCCCGCTTCCCTTTTACAGACGAAGAAATCAAGAGAGTTTAAACAAACCTCCTGAGGTCACACAGTAACAACTGAGACAATTAAAACTGGGGGCAATCTGATTCCAAAGCCTGCGCCCTGACTCCTTTGCTCTCTAGAGATGCAGAATCTGAGCATACCCTATTTTTCTAGGCTCTAGAAATACAGTTCAAAATGAACCCACAAGTCATTCTACAATGTAGATGTATATCAAATTGTCACATTGTACACTTTCAATATATACAGTGATATTTGTCAATGACTACTCAATAAAGTTTTTTTTAAAGAAAAAAACAAACCACAAGTTCAAAGGAAACCACAGCCCACACAGCACCCTCTAACCCAGCCAACATTTAAAATTTCTATCTGCGGTCCATTTTCTCAATGAACAGTGAATGACTTCAGACCCTGGCAAAGGACTGACTCCAGCTGCTGGACTGAAGGACAGAAGAAATGTCTGGGGACAGGGTGGCTTCGGAGTGAAGTTTCACCTCATCACTCGGGTCACTTTCACAGGGAGCCAGGGGAAGGACCAGAGGACACGTGGTGCAGTCCACAGCCAAGCGACCCACAGTGGCACAGCAGGGCCAGGTGAAGAATGGTCCACCCCATCACTGGGATCAGAACCTTTGGCAAGTGTGTCTTCCAGGAGCCCCCTCGCAGAATCCGGTGGCCACTTCTACCCGAGCAACACCTTGTCTCTCCGTGGGCTCTGAGGTGCCCCTAGGAGACCAGGAGTCAGGGCGAAGACAACAAGCCCTACAGACTCCCCCATCCATGGCGCCCCTCTGCCTTGAATGGGAACAGAGGACTCAGGGCTTCTGACAGGCTCCTCTGGCACCTTTTTTAGTATCTTTGTTCCTTTAAACAGGAGGAAGAAGAGGGGAGCTAGGATCCCATTCGTGAGAGTGAGCCTCCCGTGTAAAAATCCCTGTTCATTCTTTCCAGAGTCCTCTTCCTTCCCAGGGACCCTGCATGTTAATGGGGAGGAGCTGGCTGAGGGACTCTGTGGGTCACAGAGGAGGATGGAGAGATGTCATGGGCCCCATCACAAGTGCCATTCCTCCAAAATACTCTGATGCTACATGTGGCAAAAGAGGGGTGGGATTCCGGTATGCAAGAAAGCCAAGAAATGCCTCTGTAGCACGGAGCAGCCCCCTCAGCGACACTTCTCAGAAAGGGTGATAATGTAAACATTCAGCCATTAGAGGAAAAACCTTAGCCTTTATGCCCCCCTCCCCACCATTAACGACATTGGCAGCCCTATTAAAATACAAGTCTGATTTGTGTTTAATGATCTTGAAAGGAAAGTAATTGCTTGGGTATTACCATTCGAATGTTCTTAGAAGCGCAGATAATATTTACAATCGGATTGTCCTTTCTGAAGGGGGTAGGCAGGCAGCACTCCCCAGGCCATTTGAAGCTGAGGCTGGGAGAAATGACCTCAACAATTGGCTTAAGGGTCTTTGAGCTCAGCGTGTATTTTCCTCTTTCTTCTTTTCACTGTCAAGAGACTCGTGGGTAATAATCCCACCCCTCTCCTTCGAGGAAGGGGACGCGAGGCGGTGAGGAGCAATGTTGTTGTTTTCGGTGAGGAGCAATTTTATGGTACAAGTTAGAATGCAACCAGATTGTCCCCTGGGAAAACAGCAGATGGCATTTTTATCAAGTCAGTAGTCGAGGAATTTGAGGAGGGCAGACTATATCATTCCCGAGTGAAGAGCGAGACCAAATCAAAAAGCAAGGATAAAGGAGAGATCGAATGAAGTCGTAGCCCAAACAGATGGATTTAAATGTAAGCCAAACTGTGAGGCTATTGCAGTGTTCCTGGAGCATAGAGTTTATAGATTTATGAGGCCAACATTGCTGTTCCAAGAAATACACAGCTGAATGCATGGAGACCAGTGACAGCACATGGTACTGACCACCCAAACTAGGGAGAAAAAGAGTTCCCAGTTCAAATCCCAGCTTGGCCACCTCATAGCTATATGACCTTGAGAGAAAGTAATTTAACTTCTCTGAGCTTCAGTACCCTCATCTAAAAAATAGAAATGATAACTGGACCCACCACTTAGGGTAATCACAGGAATCCAGAGAGATTCTGGAAGCAAAGGGCTTTGTACTGCACCTGACAAGGTCTTGGTTATTATTAGTAGTAGTATTTTTAAGATCTCGTTTATTTTTTAAAGATTTTATTCATCCACTTGAGGGAGAGAGAGTGGGCATGACCACGAGTGGGGGGAGGGCAGAGGGTAGAGGGACAAGCAGACTCCCTGCTGAGCGGGGAGCCCAATGCTGGGCTCAATCCCAGGACCCTGAGATCATGACCTGAGCCGAAATCAAGAGTCAGACGCCTAACTGACTGAGCCACCCAGGCGCCCCTTCCCTGGTAATATTAATATTTAAAAAGGTGAATGAATGAGGGTCTTCCTGTCTTCAGTACCCAGCGTCACATTACTACTATTTGGCACTTGTATATTTTTCATGCTCAACACTTGTAGCATCTTGGTCTTCCAGCTGCGTGCTCACTTCTTGATACTCCTACATCCAGAAGGTTGTAGAAACCATGGTAATTCTGCCCATTTTACAGGTTAAGAATCTGCTGAAAGTTTTGCCAAGGTGATGACCTCAGGCAGGGATGGATTCGGTTGGGTCAGATTCAACCTTCCCTCTCCCAGGCCGTGCAGTCTTCATTACGACCTGCCTTTTATGGACAAGTCTGGCCTGTGCCTTCCCTTTGAGCTAAAAATCTGGGCTGAAGGCCACAGAGAGTGAACCTTTGTAGTGAGAGCGAAAAATCTGGAAGAATCTGAAAGGGTCTTGAATCTGAAAGACAAGGAAATATGTCAAAGGAAAATTGTCTCATCCAACTCCCAGATCATGGGGTGTTTGCCCCAAGCAACGGGCTGAAAATGGAAAGCAGCATCATTGTCAACATTATGACACGGGCTGTTTGTAATCCCTGTATACTTTCTTCAATTCTCTTTCCTCTCCTTCTCTGTGGCCACTTCCCTACCTCATAGAATGGGGTTAATCCTTTGCTAGGGGAGGAGCTCACTCCTGTTCACTGAATAGCTGCCAAGTACAAATGGCCTCTCTCACCAAACTTTATAAAAAAATGAAGACCTCTATGTATCTTTATTCCCAAATTTAAAACTACAATCTGTGGGTCATGGTAGCCTTACGTTATACCTAGAACTTTTCTTTTATTCCCGATCCTAGAGGCTTAGCATGCACATAAGCCATAGAATTTTACTGCCAAAGGAGACCTTTGGAATCATCAAACCCCTTCTGGTCATTTTACAGAGAAAAATGCAGGCCCAGAGAGGTTAAGTGACTTGCCCAAGATACACAGTTGCTATGAGCTGGGCCAGAATTTCTGACTCAGGTCCTGGCTTCTCAATTAATATTAGATTAAGTGATAACTGAGGTTATATTTGTTGGGGATTTGACCTAGCATATATGTGTGTATGTGTGCATTTGCACGTGCATGTGTGAGTGCATGCAAGCGTGTATGTGTGTGTCTGTGTGTGTGTAGCAGACAACAGTTAGCCCTTTTAGGGGGAGTTGGGTGAGGTGGGGGTTGGGAGATTGGGAGTTAATGTTAAATAGCAGCATCCATAAGCAGTCCTGGAAACCCACAGGACTTTCTCTGCTATTTATGCCCCATTTTGCTAAGTTTCTTTAACAGTGTTCTTCAAAGAGTGCTCCCTAACCTAGCATTATCTGGATGCTTGTTACAGATGTGAGTTTTCAGACCCTAAGGGGACCTAGTGCCTCAAAATCTCTAGAGGTAGCCCAAGAATCTCAGTTGCATCAAGAACTCCCCACTGCTCTTTGTGCTCAAATATGAGCAGCACTGGGTTAAGAGCCATCCCAGGGGGTAAGGGACTGTCCCGTAAGCAGAGCGATCATAAGCATGGGCTTAGGCCAGACAGACCTAGGGTCACATTCTTTTCCTAGCTCCAGCACTGTTCCCTCTTTCCATATTTCCACCTGGCTCCCCCACTCACGTCCTTCAGAGGCTTGCTTGGATGTCACGTCTGCAGTGAAGCCACTTGACCACTCTATAGGAAGCAATAACTACCCCCACCCCAAGAGTCTGGACTCCTCTTTCTTGATTTATTTTTCTCCATAGCACTTATCACCTGAGAGGCTACCTATATATTTTTCTTATTTTTTATTATCTGTTTCCCTACTCCTAATTGGACGTAAGCTTTGCTAGGGCAGGCATTTTTGTCTGTTTTGTTCTCTGCTATAATCTCAACCCCTAAGTGAATGCCTGTCATACAGTAAGCACTTACTAAGTATCTGTTGGATGAGTGAATGAGTGAGTCACTTACTAGCTGTAGGACTTTGAGAGAGTTACTTAACTTTTCTAAGCCTCAGTTTCCTCTTCTGGAAAATGGACGTAACAGTCACCTCATAGGGCTGTTGAGAGGAATAAATAAGATCATGTATATAAAGCACTTAGCACAGTGCCTGGCACACAGCTAATCACCCATACTAACTATGCTATAACTTTGATAAAGTGACAGGAACATCTCTGAGTCTTTTTTTTAAAGGTTTTTTTTTTTTAAGAGTTTATTTTTGTATTTGACAGACAGAGACACAGCGAAAGAGGGAACACAAGCAGGGGGAGTGGGAGAGGGAGAAGCAGGTTTCCCACTGAGCAGGGAGCCCGATGGGGTGCTTGATCCCAGGACCCTGGGATCATGACCCCAGCCAAAGGCAGACACTTAATGACTGAGCCACCCAGGCACCCCAGGAACATCTCTGAGTCTTATTCCATTCTCATGGGACAACGTTCAGGGAATTAGCAAGGAGTTCTTCAGTGTTCATTTGTTGGTAATACATTTTTTAAGTCAAATGCTTAATAATTCCTTTTAAGGGTCACAAAAGAGATGTGAATGTCAGAACGGTCATATCAAAATGCCATTGTGTATTACATTTATCACAACACTGGACCAAAGTTAGAAGGAGTTGTTCTATATGTATTTATTAAATTGGGGAGAAATATTGGTTTGCACAAAACTGCCATGAACCCTTGCTCTCAGGAAATGAGGACTCCATATCCCCCGACTTTTTATCATTCTTCATAGTTACGGCAACTCATGGGGTCCATTCAGAGAGAATGAGGTAAATGTGTTCCACATTAGAGCCCAAGTTTGGGGCCATGGAAATTTGACCTCTTTGACACACCTCCCACTGAGGAATGGGGTCTATTTCCAGTCTTGTAAAACTAGACAGGCCTATGCCTGCTTCAACAATAGAGTGTGGCCGAGGTGATGCTCTGTGACTTCTAAAGCCAGGTCAAAAAGGTCATGTGACTCTGCTTGGCTTACTGTAAGAAGTTTGAGTGGAGAGGCCATGTGTAGGCTCTGGCCCTTGGTCCCAGGGGAGCCTGGCCTTGAAGCCATCCCTGCCAAGGTGCAGACAGGTAGGGGAAGACTCCAAATGTCACGGACCCTTGAGACCAGCCTATCCACCTGCTGAATACCACCAGGTGGCCTCTATTGATGCCACATGGAACAGATGAATCACCCAGCCAACTCCTGAGTTCTGGCCCTCAAAACTGAGAGATACAATAAAATGGTTTCCAGCCATCACATAGCCATGTGTCTTTGGTTACACAGCAATGAATAACTACCACAGACATCTTTGAAAATAGACCTGCCACATCACTGGGCCTGAAGATGTCTTATATGAATAACTTCAGAGCACAAGACAGATGAAAAAAGAGAATATTCCCTGTTATTTTCTTCTTTGTCCTATGAATACCATTGATTGAGTTGGTTTTCTGAATTGCTTGAAAATACTCCCTTTATGCGCAGAGTTCTGCTGTTAGAACAAGTTTGGTTCCATAGCACAGGCCTCGCGCAGATCTTCTCTGCTTGTTTTCAATCCTTTATATGTTTCCCTTTCTCTCTCTCACCCCCTTCACTGAGCCCTTCTGAGCTCCAGAATTCAAGTGCTCCGATTGTTAAGAAGAAAATCTTTTTAAAAAAATCTCAAAATCAGTCAAAAATATTAACAACAGAAGGATGAATGAAAGGAGTGCAGCACACAGAGACTTGAATTTAAGGCCTTGGCTGAATGTCTTTTCCTCTCTATGTCCCACCCCCGATCGTGAAATGACAAGGTTGGCCTCGAATCCCTAAATGATCTCCCAGCATTAGCATCGTGAATTTTCAAAGAGCATGAAGGACATATGAGAAGGCAACGTGCTCATTTGCTCGATCACAACTCCACAGAGGCGGGTGTACATTTGTTTTTTTCAGAGCTATGCACTCAATGCCTTAGAAAGTGGTATTAAAAAATATTATCAACAGTGATAGGAAACCCTTATTGAGCTCTGTGCCAGACACTGTGCTGTGTGCTGCATGTGCATTCTCTCATTTATTTCCCACGACAGCCATATGAAGTAGATACTAGTATTACCCCCATTCTACAGACGATGAGACTGAGGCTTAGAAGTTTATGTAAGAAGCCCAACAGTACAGAGATAGGGAGCATTGCAGCTGGAATTGGAAGACAGCTTTCAAAACAGAAAGCCCCAACTCTTGATCATAACTATTTGTGGAAGGAAGGGCAAGAAAGAAGAAGCTATGTCTTCTCCCAGCCCATAAATGTTTGCTCTGGTTACAAGGGTGGCTCATAGAAGAAATTAGATCTAAGGCCTTACTTTATCTTCTGAGCTGTCAGTCTCCTGAGATTCAGCCCTACCTCTCTCACTAGCCACAGTCCCAGGCCTCAGGTGACTTTTTCCTTGACACCTCTGGCCCTATGGACAGGTACTTAGTTCCCACCTAATCCGCCACATAAAAGATGGGCTAGCTGCACAGGGCTCCTGCCAATGCAGCAGGAGGCTCAGTTAAGCCCAAGGGTTTGTGCCAAGGGAGCCATCATTTGAGACAGTGTCTTCAGGGAGGACCACTATTCCAAGTCTGTTATTAATAAAAGTATTGGGTTGTGTCTAAGGAAAGAATTTTTCAGGGCTGGTGAATGGGAGCTATGTGGAGTGAGACAAGGTGCTATGGCCTGGGAGCCAGGAGACAAGGGTCCCTACTATAGCTCTGAGGCAGACTGCCCAGGTAGACCTGAGCAAGCTGCTTTACACCCTGGGTTCTGTGATCTCTAAGGCCACTTCTTGCTCTGAGATGTTCCGTCTTGTCCCATAATGCAAAATATCCCCATGACAACATTGAACCTGAGGCTCAAATCTGTGACACAGAGAGCACATACCAGAAGGCTCTGGGCCTTTGACCTGAACTTTCAAACAATTCAGTTAGCAGCCAAGATCTGTTCGTAAATGTCATCATCCCCAAACTCCCTTCTCTGTCACAGTAACAGGACATCATTTTGTTCATCTTGTTGACCAGAGGGCTCTCTGGGGAGAAGGTAGGGTTCTGGGGTTTGGAAAGGAATCAGATATGGGTGCTCACAGCCTGAGAAACTATAAAGTGTTTTCTCAGTCCCACTTAACCCCTCCCCATTTGCATCCTGTGCCTCTTCCTTTATCTCTATGTCCTTACAGGAACATGTTGTTACTGCCAAATAAGTGAATCCATTCAAATGGGAATGTTACTCAACTTGCTCAAAATCATGTCCATGTTGCTCTAAAGTAATACCAGAAAAGATGCAGTCATGCCACACTGGCCAAAGCCATCATCCCCAAACCTGGCAGCCAGCGCCCCTCCTTTCCTTTGTAATCAGTCTTCATTTGAATGAGGATGGTCCTCGAACCATTGTCTTTCTAAACCAATGGCCTTATGTCCAGGGAGGCCTATTTCAAACTCACTTTTCTTTTCTTTTCTTTTCTTTGTTTCCTTGTCTGGTTGCTTAGGTGTTTCTGTTCCTTAAAAATCATCTTTGTGCTGTGAGGGTGTTGGGTGCATGCTCTTCCCTGCTAGGACTTTCAGTCATTTCCTCTACAACCCAACCCTGGGGCTCTGTGTCTTTTGGCTTATTTCCTTCTCCTAACTGAGCAAGAACCCAGTGTGGGAAGTGAGGACTTCCAACTCCCTAACAACCTATGAGAGAGCCTGATGATCCACCAGGTAAGACTTGAAAGTAGCTCATTGGTACATTGAGTTCTGGTGGTTGAGGACTGCTGTGCCAATGAACTTCTCTTCTGTGGGAGCTTATATGACTGCTCCCAAGTGTTTGCTGCATCTCTACATGAGAAGATCGTACCTCCAGTTCAGTTCACAACAGGCATGGCTATGTGATCCGATTTGGTCAATGGTATTTGAATGGCAATGACATATGTCACATCCAAACAGAAGTTGTAAGAGCCATCGTGTGGTTCTGTCACTGTCATTTCTCTGCCAGGAAAGCGACACAGCCTTCAGCCTGGATCCCTAAGTGGAGACACACGGAGAAGAGCAGCAGGTCCCCCACAGCTGAAATGCGCTGTGATCGTCATGAGCCACTGAGATGTCAGGGCTGTTTGTTACTCCAGCACAACCTAGGAAAAGTTGAAACCATCCTAAAGGGTGAAACAGTGCTGTCTTGGGAGGCCTGAAACAAGGCAATGGATTCTTCTCTCTCCTCAAGGGAAATACTTCTTTCGTACTATTCATAGCGCTGATTACCATGAAGCCCCTCAACAAATGGTACGTGACTGTGAACACACGTGTGGCTCTTTAGAGCTTTCCAAGGCCTTCATATTTGCCCAATATCTCATTTGACCCTAACAACAACCTGGTAGGCTGTGATAGACAGGTATTCCTATTCCCGTTTACAGAGATGGGAAGTAAGAATCTAATGATTCAGGTACTTTGCCAAGGTGAAGTGGCTCAATAGGACAACCAAAACCAGTACCCTTGTACCTTCTAGACCATTTCTACTCCACTAAGTTACCCAATGCTGATGCTACAGGAGGATTCACTTGAGTGTGGTCTAGGGCCCTGCATGTTCAAGTGCCTTGAGAAGCCACAGGAAACACTCCCCACCCCGGCCCAATAAGGTAATAGAAAACCTTGGGTGATTGGATGTTCTCATTCCCCTCACCTAACTGCACTTTGAACACAACATGCAATGTAAACATGTGTGCATTTTAAACTGGCTTTTAGAGAAAAGCAATGACACTTTGAAACATTTCATCCACAAATCAATGGATCAGGACCTTGTCAGATATTTGCTGAGAACAAATAAAAACTATGATACATTCTGTAAAATTTAAAACACACATACACCAAGACGTATGGTGCGATATTTTGATCAAACTTTTGACTAATCAGACTCTGAACTAGTGCAACAAATGAGAACTCAGCAAAGCCCTAGATGGCTCTTCAGAGGATGAGGCTTATCACCTAAAAACATAAATGAGCCATCGCTAGCGACTAAACAGAAAATTATAAGTAATATATATTAATATAAGTAATACATTTATGTTGCTATAACTACTATGTTTGTACTAACATAATTACTGTGAAATAATTAACTATTAATAAGCTGTTAAATCCTACTCTTGACCAAGGTAGAAATTATGAATTAGATTATGTAAAAAGGCAAAAGCAGGCCACTCAAGAGAGAGACACTTTGCTTTGTGGTGACTCGAGCTTCCCAAGGACCTCACCAAGTCCCAGGTACCAGGCTCTACAGCCCCCAAGAAAATATGAATCGTCTGAAAACTGAAAGCAGCTAGGATCCAGAGGAGCACCTGTTCCAGCATTTTCTATGCTGGTTTAAATGTCTAAGTGAGAGCCATTTCTGAGCCAGTTTAATTGAATTACATGTTTCTCAAGTGGCTATGACAGACCCAGTGGTGAGCTAGACATTTGGAGATTTATAAATGAGGAGGAGAGGGGTGTTTTTGCCCTCAGCCTTCATCACTTAGAATTCAGGCACTGACTCCATACCTCTGTGCTTCTGCCACTTCTCCAGCACTCACTTGTAGCTCAGCAGTCAAGATTCCTTTGATGTGTCTGGCTCAAAATTTGTCTAATTTTGATGGCACAGGGTGGGAACCAGAGAGAAGAAGCCAACAACAGGGACAACAAAAAAATTGCTAAGACATAAATCTTTTGACTTGTGCCATCATTCAATACAGTAATCCAGTAGGTCTTGGGAAGAAAGCCATTTCTCTCTTATTACTGATGTGGGTGACATTAGCAATAGTGTCTGCCGGTGGTCTATACTGGAGGCTTTCTTCAGAGCAACTTCGACACATCGACAAGGAAATACATTATTTCCATCTTAACTAATACATCTCAAGGAAGCCATAGGTTCATATACCAATATGTGGGCTAATTCATATTATATCTAGTTCAAAAAAGTAAGGAGTGTTCTTGAGCGACAAATGATTAACTGATTGATTTTCTCCAAGTATGTTCTGCTCTAAACCGCCTCCCTTGTAAGCAGCCAGATCATGCAGCATCCATTTATTCAAGGTAGGGTTGCTCATGACAGAAGAACGAGAATAATTCTTGGCTTTGGTGTTTCAAAAGCCAAGGCTTTTAATTTGTAGAAGTCTGATTTGGGCTCTTAAAACACAATAATAATTTGACTACATATCCCTGTGGGATATAACCCAAAGGCAAAAAGAACAGAAGAGAAAAAAAAAACATTTTGAACTGTTTTCTGTAATTATATTTTTGGTGGTAAAGTTGGTATTCTAACACCACTGTATATCTGTTGTGGATTAAAATGAATGACTATGGTGGGATTCTTAGGAACCAGGATTTGGGTTACATAGAAGAAATAGACGTAGTCAAGTAAAAACCCTTAATATTCTGCACCCAGTTCCAATATGTGGGTTTTTTTTCTACACACCAATAAGCATTTCATGGACACCTTCCAGTTGAGTGTCTAAATTCAACTCAACTCTTGACACTTATCTACCTGGAGATTGCGTCAGATTCCAGAGGTTAAGGGTTCAGTCCCACGAGAATGCCCTCCACTTCTGATGCCAAATTACAAGTTCAGGTTGTTCCTTGTGCTTCTGAGTGGCCAGCTATAAATCAGAAGTTCCTAGGCTCCCTCCTTGAATTCAGTTCATTTGCTAGAGTGGTTCACAGAATTCAGGAAACTAATTCACTCTCCAGATTACTGGCTTGTTGTAAAAAGATATAGCTCAGGAACAGCCAATGAAGAGACACTTGCATCGGGCAGGGTATGTGGGGAGGGGTGCAGAACTTCATGGTCTCTGAGCACCCCACTCTCCTGGAATCTCCACGCGTTCACCAACCCAGGAGCTCTCCAAACCCTCTTCTGGCTTTTTATGGAAGCTTCATTATAGAAGCATGATTGATTAAATCATTGACCATTGGTGATTGAACTCAATCTCCATCCCCCTCCTCTTTCAGTAGGTCAAGGGGGTGAAGCTGAAAGTTCTAAACCTCTAATCACAGGGTTGGGTCCCCTAGCAACCTGCTTCCATTCTACAAGTCAGCTACAAATTGCCTCATGAATGTAACGAAAGACACCTTTACTGCTCTCATCACTTAGGAAATTCCGAGGGTTTTAGAAGCTCTGTGCCAGAAATGAGGATGAAGACCAAATATATATTTCTTATTATGAATCACAAAATCACAGCCCTGTTGTCTTGAATTTGAAATGACATATCAATATGAACACATTACGGTGTATTTTATCTTTATCCCTACCTTTGCCCACTGAAAAGGACAGGAGACAATATCCAAACCCATAAAATATTTACCACCAAGACTGAACCCTGATGGAAACTACGGACTATGGTTGATAATGATGTGTCAATGTAGGTTCATTGATTGAAACAAATGTACCACTGTGGTGGGACATGTTGACAGTGAGGGGGCCGCAGGTGATTTCCCGAGAGCCCAAGTGTGGCAGGAAGACATACAGGACCCCAAACAGCTCCCCAAGTTCCCCACAGTCCCAGTGTGTCGTGAAGGCGACTGACAAAGAGCCAAACGAGGAGAGTCTTTGAAGTCAAATGAGAAGTTGGCAGAAGCAGCCCCCAAGAACCAACATCCCAAACCCAGAGGAAACAAAAACATCACAACAGATGCTAGAGGGACTGCGTGGTGATGACTGAGGCTCAGAAGTGCCCATTTCACTACCTCCAGCCACCTGCCTGCTCTGAAACAAAAGGAGTGAATCGCCCAAGATTATGATCCCGCTATTTAGCAGGTGAGAGCTCAAAGTATAAAACAAATTTTAAAGTTCACTTACAGAAAAACAAAGTTCTATTATCCATACATCTAAGTTTGTTCTTAACGAGGTTTCATTGATCTTCTTTTTTTAGGCCAACATCCTCTGATCCACCCCAGCATTCTGTGCCATATGCCTTCGATGACAAATTACAAAGGAAAGGGCTCTAACAATGCTCTGTGAGAAGGAGACTCAGGGGAGGATGAGAAAGAGGGAGAAGGCCACTTCACCCTTACCATTTATTTGCTTGGTTCTGGGAACTGGGAGCAGATGTGTAACTTTTTCAAAGCACCAGCAGTGAAAGAAGATAAAACAAAGAGTAGGTATGATACGATTTGTTTCCAAGTCAAAATAATGGTGATGGTTGTTAACCCAAGTGACTGATATGTACCAAGTGCTGGATGTGAATATCTCACGTCAACAACTGTTACCATAGCTCCTCCACACTGGCACTTGGGGACCAAACTAGCTTGTCTGAGAGCCGCGCACCTGGCTTCTAACGGCAACTTGGCAGGAACCCAAGCACTGTGGCTTCAGGACCGAGGTTCTTGGCCACCCCACTCTAGGGTCTCTATTGCCTCAACACAACAGACGTGGCCAGTCCGTGTCCTGCCACTTGTAAGCTCACTCCAGGCCTCCCCTCTGGAAGGGTAGGTCAGCGGAGACTTGCTCACACTCAGTGATTTTAGAAAGGAGGACCCCGCCTTCAGAAAACTGATGCGGACATGCTCCAGATGAGGCCTGAGTTTGCTTTAACAAAAAGTGTTTGTTTTGTGAAGACAAGTGTCAGTGGCTGTCACAGAAAGCAGAAGGGGGCTAACTAAACTGCAAAAGGCCAGCCAGGGTCACTCCTGACCTCGAGGCTCTGCTTAGAGTAGGGAGGGGAAAAGCAAAATACACTTGGCTATCAATGGACTATTTCAATCCCTCTCTAAATAAGCCACGCGTGAGAAAGCAGGTCAAAGTTCATTTGTTTTAGATCAGGTGTGAGAAGGAAATATACAATGTACCTCGCTGAGGCTGGGGGTGTTTCTTTGTTCTATAATCTGACATTCAGAATTGGTATGAATAACATGAGTAGATAAAGTGAATTAATGGCCTCAGTTTTCACTGCTAATACATGAACATTATATGTGTAAAGCCTGATGGGGGATCTACCGTGGGGGTGTCCAAGTTACTCAGCCTGAGGCCCAGACATAAATTTGGTACTGTTTGTCCTGCTGCCACCAAGCAGAACATTCTCTCTCAGCTGCTGTGGGACACAGAGGAAGCAACCTGACGAACTTCTGGGTTATTGTTGGACATAAAGTGACCTGGCTCTGGGTCAAAACAAATTTGGCCCTTTAAAGTCTCTGAGGGTTGGGGCAAGTCCCAAAAAACAGTGACAAGGCCATAATAGGTCCTTTATGAACAGTTCCGTTCTCAAACGACATTGAGTCTGGTGTTCACAGGCGCTGACCTCCGAAGTTTCCCCTCAGGAGCAGCCTGGGGCTGCGGAAAGACGATGCTATATATAGATGCCGTGCAGCTGTGAGGGGAGCTATTTTGGGATCCCAGGGGGTCTCATTTGTACTTCAGGTTAGGAGGCTTCCAAGTGAAGGGGTAGCCTTCTGTGTGTTTGGGAGGGAAACCAGACCAAACCAGACCAGGCATAGCCCTCCTTCCTCCCTGCCCCCCTCAGCTGCTAGGCCCACCAGGTGCCATCCCCTCTTTCTCTTTCTTTAAAGCTTTCACGGGCACAGGGCACTGGAGTTTTGTGGAGGAGAAACACAAAAGGGAGAAGAGGGAGCAAGCCATGTCCCAGCCCAGAGTGTTTGGGGAAATTGCTTCCTCAGCTGTGTTCTAGATAAGACCATCTGACCTTTGCAGGGCTGGTAGAGGTGCCAAGGCCTCAGGCTCTCAATGCCTTTTGCATCCACGTCAGTGGCTCTCAAACAGGAAGTAACCTGGGAGCAGAGGTGAGAAAACAGTGTGTTAGACTCCTCTTCACAGCTCAGCTCTGGCCCACTCTGAGGGGCAAAAGGGCTGGTTCTTTCTCTCTCATGGCCCAAGTGCCATGGTTTAAGTTTGTGTGGCCTTAGAGCCCTCTGAGCAGTACAGCTTCTATCCCCCCCCGCTTCTACCTGGCTTGAAATCACCTCACCGGTCATGTGAGGTTAGAAGAAATGACAGATTAATGGTCTCCTCTCCTATTAGCCCATGCTTAGTGGACCACATTAATGGCGGCCATCTTGAAGACAGACCCAGTGGCTAATAGAGCAGGTCACACTGTTTGAGCGTGTGCACTTTAGAGCACACAGACCTGGGTTGGAATGCTGCATTGCTACATCTTAGTTATGTGGCCTTTGGCAAGTCTGTTCATCTCCCCGGGACAAAATGGGAACCATTCGCATATCTGCCTCATGGGGTTGTGAGAATTAAATGTGGCAAAATACTGAGTACGACCCATGCCACATGGTAAGCGCCAAATAATGTATCATGTTTTTGTATTATATCCGTTCTTACTAACAGCTGGGGAGACAGAATTGATGAGGAGAGCTCTCGAGGTTTGGAGCTGCCTGAGGACCCTATCACTGTGGAAGGACCCTCCTGAGGCAAGAAAAAGGAGAGTGACAAGGGGGAAGAAGGGAGCAAGGATGTAGGCAAACTTCCTCTGCCTTCTGATTGGGCCTCAGGTTGGCCCCAACTGGTTGAGCTATGAGGAGCTCCCAGTGCTGACAGCCCACAGTGCCAGGCATTTAGGAAAGATGGGTCCCTGTGCTGTGCTCAGGCTACAACTTCTGAAAAAATATCTCTGTCGCTCTGTAGGGGAATTATAGCAATGAAGCTGCAAGGGACTATACAAAGAGAGGTCATATCTTCTCCTTACACATGCGGAAATGAAGGCTTGGGAAAGTAAAAGGACTTACTCGGGTCACACTGCTGAAAGCAGCAGATAGTTTGTAAATGTAACACACAGTGGTCTGGATTTTACCGTCCCTGTAGAAGAAATCTTGTTGGTGGATGAGAGGGGACATGCACTCAGCCCCATTAAAGGGACCCACAGATCTACTTAGGAAGCAGCAGGCTCAAGATCTTCCCCAGCACCCTAAACTAATCCAATGAAAACTTTCCAACTGACCTCACCAGTCACTTGCAAAAGCCAAGATGAGCAAATGAGCCAAGAAGAGGTTCACTATTATTGTAGATTTTGGTAAAGAAGGACCCTAATATCATGCAAGTATCAAGAGCCAGGTGGCTGCAGGAATTCTTTGACGGTAGGAGCTTCCCCAAACTCTAGTTGCTTCTGAGCAAGTATGGAACTGTGTGCTGCTCAAAGAGTGCCCTGATTCTCAAAGGAACCCAATGCATCTTCAAGGCCTTAGTCTTTCCAAAGGACCTTTGATATCCCCCGTCTGATCCCCTCTGTGAAGGCAGACATTGAAGCCATTTTCTGGGCTGTTATTCGATGTCCCTTACAAAGAGTGTGACTTTCTAATATATCATCCAAACCAAGACATGTTTGAGCATGAAAGAAGGCATTATTAACAAGTTCCCTGGGACAACATGTATAAACTGTGACTGTCCTGGTCACATCAGGATGTGTGGTTACCCTACTTATAAAAATCACCATGATAATTTCCTCTTGAAAGGTAAAACTTAGAAGTATATGTCTTCTTTGAATTGATGCTTTTCTTTTTTTTTTCTTTTATCAGACAATGAGATAAGGAGCAGAAGCTATATAATCTGCCCCTTCCTTTTTGCCTGGGCTGCTAGGAAGTTCAGAGTTAAGTTTTATGTCAATTGTAAAAGTCATCACTGGCCCCGCGACTCCTAGCACATTTATCTCCTCATCCCTCTCCCCAACCACATTCTCTCCCTTCAACACATATGCTCCTTGATCAAACTCTTCACACCACACCAAGGTAGGATTTTTATCTTTCTTTTAATAAATTACCTCAAAATCCTTTGGAAGCAGGTCAGTACAGCAAGTGCACATCCTGGATTTTCTAAGACAGTCTGCTATCCTGTTATTCAGCCTATTTTCCTCATAAACTATATGAAGTTCTAAGCAGTTCCCCTATTTTGCCTTCCAACATGTATTATTGCTTTAAGCAAGTACTTTTTGAACTCCTTCCATGCACCAGAATGGGGACAGGAATATTATCAGTCAACAAAATAGACAAAAATTCCTCCATTTGTGTAGTGTACATTCTAGTGAAGGAGATGGACAACAAATGATAAATTCAACAAATGAGCAAATTAAATAACAGGTTAGAGGGTAATAAATACAATGGAAAAAATAGAACAAGGTAGGGGGAGTCATTTGTTAGACAGTGCAATTTAAATTGGGTGATCAGGGTGGGCCTCATTGAGAAGGTGATATCTGATTAAAGTGAATATATAATTTATCATCTAAATTGGGAAAATTTTTTTATTTGAGTATGGTCGACACACAATGTTACATTAGTTTCAGGTGAACAACATAGTGATTGGAAAGGTCTATATGTTATGCTGTGATCTCCATAAGTGTACCATCTGTCCCCATACAATGATATTTCAATATATTCCCTATAATGTACCTTTTATTCCAAATTGGAAAATGTAAAGTGCAAAGGGAAGCTATTTATAATTATACTGGGACAACAGGTGCAAACTGGGACTATCCTGGTCAAAGAGGGACATCTGGTCACCCTACATATGAGCAAAGACTTGAAGGAGGTGAGAGAATCAGTCAGGAATGAGTGGTTCAGGCAGAGGAAATAGCAAGTCGTGAGGCCAGAGCAAGGTGGAGTGGTAGCAAGGCATGCAGTGTGTTTGGAAGGGGATAAGCAAAGGTACGGCCATAGGAAATGGAGCCCAAGAGGCACTGGGGACCCCAGACTGTGTGGGCCATTGTAAGGGCTTTGGTTTTTCTTTGAGAGAAATGGGGAGCCATGACTGAGTCTTCAGATCTGATCTGGCTTATATTTTGCCAGGATTTACCTTGTCTGCTATGTTGAAAGTAAACAGTTGAGTGGGTGAACAGGAAAGCAGAGACTAAGTAAGAGGTAGTAATAGAAGTGGTAAGAAGTCAGATTCTGTATAAACTTTGAAGGTATAACCAACAGGACTTTTTGTTGAATTAGATGTCAAGGGTATGAGGGAGGAGTCAAGGTGGATTCTGGGGTATGCAGTGTGAGCAACTGATGAGGAGGATGGAAGTGCCACTTCCTGAGATGGGGATGACTTTGGGTAGAACGGGAGGAAAGGGGAAGAACAATGATGGTCAGGAGTCCAGATTGGGACCCGAGAAATCTGAAATGTCTCTGAGGCGGAGCGTCTCTCAGGCCCCTGGCTCTACAAGCCTAGAGTTGAGGGGATAGGTTTGGACTAAGAGAGACACATTTTAGAGGCAGCAGCATGTGGATGTGGTATAAGACGTGAGAAGGGTGGTACTCCCCACGTCTCCCAGACCACCGCTAGCGCCTCGAAACAATGCAAAAACTCTTCGGCAGATCAGATTTTTGTGTCTAACTTGCCAACAATCAGAATGCTCATCCTCCAAAGCCCACCACAAATCTTAATTTTTCATGAAGTTTTTCCTAATTACCGCAGTCCCTATGGGAGGCTCTTAATTTATATAATTGTCTGCCTCACTGACTCATCAATTAATAAGTATCTACTGAGCAAATTCTGTGTAAACGGCCCAGTGTTGGGTGCTGTGGGGGATGTGAAACAGGAGCACCTGTTCCCTACATTCAAAAAACTGATGCCCAGCTGCACAAACAGAACAAATGTTATCCAAAGCACTGAAGAACATCAAGTTCTTTAAGGAGTCATCAGTGACATGAAGGAAGTATCTCTTGAGTTGAGTCTTTTTTTTTTTTAAGATATTATTTATTTATTTACTGGAGAGAAAGAGAGAAAGAAAGAGAGAGCACACGTGAGTGGGAGGAGGGGCAGAGGGCAAGGGAGAGAGAGAATCCCAAGCAGACTCCATGCTGAGTGTGGAGTCTGACATGGGCCCGATCCCAGGACCTCAAGATCACCAACCGAGCTGAAATCAAGAGCTGGACATTCAACTGCCTGAGACACCCAGGCGTCCCTTGAGTTGAGTCTTAGAAAGGTAGCTTCTGGGGACGCATGGAATTTTTCTCCAGAGGCATAGAAGAGTAGGGTGGGTTGGGGGGCACTTTGGAAGTGGCTGCCTAAGTAGCAAAGTGTTGGGGTCAGGCATGAGCATGGCATGGGAGAGGAGATGGTGAAAGATAAGGTCTGGGGCACATATTTCAAATGGCAAACAGCAGAAAGTGGGTCTGAAAATAAAGGAGCATCAGAGCCCCACCAGAGTGTGATATCGCAGACAACATGCGGTCGCGCAGTTAATGGGGTAGGGAGAAAGCAGAGGAGGAGTTCTTGTCATTATCCAGGCATAAAGTAATAAAGGCTTGACTGAGAGAACTGGTTAGAAATGAAGACTGGGGCGCCTGCATGGCACAGTCGGTTAAGCGTCCAACTCTTGGTTTCAGCTCGGGTTCTGATCTCAGGGTCATGAAATCAAGCCCCACATCAGGCTCTGTGCTCAGCATGGAGTCTGCTTGAGATTCTCTCTCCCTCTCCCTCTGCCCCTCCCGCTCGTGCTTTCTCTCTCAAATAAATAAATAAATCTGAAAACAAAAAAAAAAGGAAGAGTAACGGTGGAAGTAGGAGACCTTTCAAAAAAAAGAATGAACAGTGTGACAACAGAAGATAATAGAGGCCTAGAGAGGGAAGCTCGATGCTAAGACTCCAGGCCCGAGAGGGGAGAAGCAATGGAACCACAAATGGATAGGGCTATGCAGGTGGTGTTGCTGGATCAGTTGAAGTAAGAACGGAGCCCCCGGGAGCAGGAGAGGGTCCAGGTCAGAGATGGAGAAGCAAGACTCAGGCATTGGGAGCCATGTTGAAGCCACGAGGTAGGATAAGGCCAAGGGAGACTGTACTTAGGAATTAATGACCTTGGGGCACGTGGGTGGCTCAGTCATTAAGCGTCTGCCTTCAGTTCAGGTCATGATCCCAGGATTCTGGGATCGAGCCCCGCATCGGGCTTCCTGCTCAGCAGGAAGCCTGCTTCTCCCTCTCCCACTCCCTCTGCTCGTGTTCCTTTTCTTGCTGTGTCTCTCTCTGTCAAATAAATAAATAAAATCTTTAATAAATAAATTAATTAATTAATTAAAAAAGAATTAGTGACCTATGTGCATCTGCATGTCTTATCTTCCCAACTGGATGCTTGACATACTTCTTTCTTATATTCTTGCCTTGAATTGGGAGGCAAAACAATGTGGTGATTAAGCATGTAGGGTCTGGTGTCAGACTTCCTCCATATGAGCCCTGGTCCTACCCAGCATTGGTTCCAGCTTCCTGACCCTGGGCAAATTACTTACTTTCTCTAAGCTTTAGTTCCTTCATCTGTAAAATGGGGGAGACTATAGGAGTTGCCTCATAGGAGTTGTGAGGATTAAAATAGACTTGGCACATGGAAAGTAATCAGTCGTATTGCCATGACTACACATGGTCACTTCTCGATAAATATTTGCTAAAAGCAGAGCCCATAGAACTAATATTTAAAACCATACAATTCCTTAAACCAGTTTATAAAAGGGAAGATTAGGGGAGAGAATGAACATTTACTGATCACTTACTATATGCCAGACACTCTGTTAAATGCTCAATTGACACAACAACTTTATTATTATAGACTAAGATATAGTGGCTCAAAAAAGTTAATAAGCTTGCCCAAGGTCATACAGCTAATAAACAGTATGTATTTTTACCCATTTAAAAATTCTGAAAGGATACATTCCAATTATCTTCCTACTTTATACAGCTCCATATTACTTAAAATTTGTAACAAACATCTGTTATTTCTAAAATCAAAAAAATTCCATTTGGGGGGCAGGAGGGAAGGGGGGGAAGTCTGGTATTCCCGCCTGCTTATCTAGAAATGAAGAGCTTTAGGGCTTCTGTTGCAACGTTGCCCTGAGCCACAGGAAAAAGGATAAGCTATGTGTAACCCTGAGAACTAAAGAAATCAGCAGGGAAAAGACAAAAAAGGAAGATGGGTAAGCGTGTAATGTATTTGAAAGAGATTTCCATCTAAGATCATTAAAATAATAGAAAAGTTTTCATGCTTAAAAGGATAAACTTCCTTAATCTGTCCCATACTCTTAATCCCTAGATGAGATGTCTCTGTTCTTGGAAAGTAGACACGACTTCCTTATATATTGACGCCGAGGGCCTCAGACAAGGTACAAGCGTGATTAATTTGGTAACACTAACATATGTTAAAGAAAAAAAAAACATGGGAGACTCCAGCATCCAGATTACATCTGAGGTCAAAAGTGTTTTCTCATCACAATCAAATAATAACCTTCTGAAAAAATACAAGTGGAAATGCCCTGATGAAGGGAAAACCACCTCTGCAAAGGAATACTTTGATTAATTGAATTCTGCTTTTAAAAAGCATCTCTGAGGGGCGCCTGGGTGGCTCAGTCAACTGAGCGTCCAACTCTTGATTTCGGCTCATGTCATGATCTCACAGTTGTGAGACAGAACCCCGTGTCAGGCTCTGTGCTCAGTGTGGAGTCTGCTTGAGGTTCTCTCTCCCTCTCTCTCTCCCTCTGCCCCTCCCCTCCCTTAAATCAATCAATCAATCTATCTATCTATCTTTTTAAAAAGCATCTCTGACAATGGACTATGAAAAACAAACTGAGGGTTCTAGAGGGGAGGGGGGTGGGGGGATGGGTTAGCCTGGTGATGGGTATTAAAGAGGGCACGTTCTGCATGGAGCACTGGGTGTTAGGCACAAACAATGAATCATGGAACACTACATCAAAAACTAATGATGTAATGTATGGTGATTAACATAACAATAAAAAATAAAAAAAAAATAAAAGCACCAGCTTTAAACAACAACAAAGAAGCATCTCTTGTCTGTGTTGTGTTATTCGTATATATTGAATGTGGTAATAATAGTAGACATGTTAGGCATGTTAGATGAGTTTGTTTCATTTTAGAAGTGTTTAAATTACTGTGCTCTATTTCTAAGAATGTCATAGAAGGGAATTCATCTTTGACAAGAATCAGAGAGTTCTGCAGAAACTCCCAGGGGAAAGTAGGGTGGTCTGATCGAGAGCGAGATGAGGTGACTTATAAGAACTCTTGACAAACAATCAATACGGCATTTTCATGAAAGTTTACATTTAACATATTTCCCTTCTAAGGAATCTTGATTCTGGCAGATGCATGTAATTCAAATCAACTGACAATTAATTTTTGAACATCTACTGTGTTCCAAGCACACAAAAATGAAAAAAAGGTGTAATCTTTCTTCTTAAGGTCATAACAGATTGCAATAGAGTGTGATAAATTCTATCTACACACACACACACACACACACACACACACACACACACACACACACACACGGCGGGGAGGGGAGAGAGAGAGAAAGAGAGGAAGAGAAACACCGGGAGGAAAGGTGGAGTAGACATTCATTCTTCAGCAGGCCAAAACAAAGGACCTAGAAGGTCGAAGAAAACTATCACGAGATGCTTTGGCTGTCATCATCAAGACAGTATGGTACTGGCACAAAACCAGACACATAGATCAATGGAACAGAATCGAGAGCCCAGAAATGGACCCTCAACTCTATGGTCAACTCATCCTCGACAAAGCAGGAAAGAATGTCCAATGGAAAAAAGACAGTCTCTTCAACAAATGGTGTTGGGAAAATTGGACAGCCACATGCAGAAGAATGAAACTGGACCATTTCCTTACACCACACACAAAAATAGACTCCAAATGGTTGAAAGACCTAAATGTGAGAAAGGAATCCATCAAAATCCTAGAGGAGAACACAGGCAGCAACCTCTTCGACCTCAGCCGCAGCAACTTCCTAGAAACATCGCCAAGGGCAAGGGAAGCAAGAGCAAAAATGACCTATTGGGACTTCATCAAGATAAAAAGCTTTTGCACAGCAAAAGAAACAGTCCACAAAACCAAAAGACAACCGACAGAATGGGAGAAGATATTTGCAAATGACATATCAGATAAAGGGCTAGTATCCAAAACCTATAAGGAACTTACCAAACTCAACACTCAAAGAACAAATACTCCAATCAAGAAATGGGCAGACATTTTTCCAAAGAAGACATCCAAATGGCCAACAGACACATGAAAAAGTGCTCAACATCACTCAGCATCAGGGAAATCCAAATCAAAACCTCAATGAGATACCACCTCACACCAGTCAGAATGGCTAAAATTGACAAGTCAGGAAACAACAGATGTTGACGAGGATGCGGAGAAAGGGGAACCCTCCTACACTGTTAGTGGGAATGCAAGCTGGTGCAGCCACTCTGGAAAACAGTATGGAGGTTCCTCAAAAAGTTGAAAATAGAGCTACCCAGGGGCGCCTGGGTGGCTCAGTTGGTTAAGCGACTGCCTTCGGCTTAGGTCATGATCTCGGGGTCCTGGGATCGAGCCCCGCATCGGGCTCCCTGCTCGGCGGGAAGCCTGCTTCTCCCTCTCCCACTCCCCCTGCTTGTGTTCCCTCTCTCGCTGTCTCTTTCTCTCTGTCAAATAAATAAATAAAATCTTTAAAAAAAAAAAAAAGGAAAATAGAGCTATCCTACAACCCAGCAATTACACTACTGGGTATTTACCCCAAAGATACAAATGTAGTGATCCAAAGGGGTATGTGCACCCCAATGTTTATAGCAGCAATGTCCACAATAGCCAAGTTATGGAAAGAGCCAGGATGTCCATCAACAGATGAATGGATAAAGAAGATGTGGTATAGATCTACAATGGAACATTATGCAGCCATCAAAAAAAACCAACAAAATCTTGCCATTTGTTGCCATTTGCAACGACTTGAATGGAACTGAGGGTATTATGCTAAGAGAAACAAGTCAATCAGAGAAAAACATGTATCATATGATCTCACTGATATGAGGAATTCTTAATCTCAGGAAACAAACTAAGGGTTGCTGGAGTGGTGGGGGGTGGGGGGAATGGGGTGGCTGGGTGATAGACATTGGAGAGGGTATTAGCTATGGTGAGTGCTGTGAATTGTGTAAGACTGATGAATCACAGACCTGTACCTCTGAAACAAATAATACATTATATGTTAAAAAAAGAAGAAGAAGAAGATAGTAGGAAGGGAAAAATGAAAGTGGGGAAATCGGAGGGGGAGATGAACCATGTGAGACTATGGACTCTGAGAAACAAACTGAGCGTTCTGGAGGGGAGGGGAAGTGGGGGGATGGGTAAGCCTGGTGATGGGTATTAAAGAGGGCACGTATTGCATGGAGCACTGGGTGTTATACGCAAACAATGAATCATGGAACACTACATCAAAAACTAATGATGTAATGTATGGTGATTAACATAACATAATAAAATAAAATTAAAAAAAAAGAGAGATGCTCTGGGCTGAAGGTTTTCTCAGATATCAATGATCATTTTATCATTCATTGCATCAAGCTGCCATAGTCCTCTTGAGAGTCAAGAAATTCATTCTGCTATTCCTAACTTTGCCTTAAGAACCCCGCCTGCTACTCTTAGCTTTCAAACAAAGTCTGGGGGGAAAACAGTGGCAGGTCTGGATCTTAAGAACAAATTGAACAATTTAGAAAAGAAAAGAACAGATTGAAGCATTTTTCCAAGAAATTGGACAAATTTTAGAGCTTTCAACATAAGAGAAAAGAGACAAGATAAAAACAAAACAAAACAAAACAAAAAAACAGCTTCTTCCCTCCAAAAGAAGCTGATGTTACTTGGCAGAGATGGAAAGGAAAAGTGTAACAAATCCCACTCCACCCCACCTTGACCTCTACACCTTCCAAAGGAATACTGAAATCCCACCAAGGGTAGGATCTCCTAAGAAATAAGGAATGGAAGAGAGTAGGGTCATCTCTTCATACTTAGCACACCCTTCATCTAGCTACTTCTCTTGGGTTCTACTCCCACTTCGAGGCAGTTGGCAAAGTCAGGGACCTGGAAATTATAACAAATTGACTGACAACCTCCCAGTCCAACCTACAGTCCAATGGGTCCACACTCCCACACACTGAAATTTAGGTTGCTCAAGTGTTATTTTTGTTGGTCTTTAAGTCAGTCCACATCATCTGAGATGACCAGCAAGTATTCCTAACTTGATGATAATGCCCCAGATGGTGAGGGTTACTGTTTGTTTTCCTTGAAAACTCTTAACAATTTCATCAGTCTCCCATGGCCTGCCAACGTGAACAATGCATTCTTCTTTGTCACCTTTGGCTATTTTCAAGAATGCAAATCCTCAGATGCCTGAGTTGGAACACCTTCAGTGCTTCCCAGTGAACGAACCACCGATTTCCCTAGTGCTATCTGGCTCCTGGTCTTTCCATTCCACTTGCTGCCTCCCAGGCACGTAGATAACAGTTGTCCTTATTTGACCAGAGAGAGAGAGAGATTAAAACAGAACAAAACAAAACAAAACCTTAGAAGCATTGGCCTTTTTTGGTGATCTCTTAGTTACCAACTTCTCCTTGGCCTCTAATAAAGGGGTGATGGGTTTCTTTATTAGCAACCTGTGCATGGTTTACCTAAAGGTCAATCTTCTATTGTCTCTATGTGTCTAATAAATCGGGCCTCTTCCGTGGGCTGTGGTAGAAGCCAACTGCTGCAAAAAGGACAGATGCCACCAAAATGGTGGATACAAAGCATCATTGTGTGGCTGAATCCATACTGTGTTATGCTCCGGAAGCCGTCTGTTTAGTTTATCTCTTCAGTCATGAATGATTTTTTTCCCCATGCCTTTTAGATCACGAGCTTTCAAGACCCCATGTTCCACCTCCCTCAGGAAACCTTTTCGTGTTGTTCCAGCGAGCTGCCATGGGCAGCTCATGAAAATTAGACAGTTACCAACATGGTGGCTTTCAGAGGGAACTGCCAGGCCTCAAGCACTCATTAACGGTGAATCCAGGATTACAGTAACCTGGGAGTCAAATGGTAGCCAGTCGTCACCCAGGAAGGCTCTCTAGGGCCAGACTGTCATCCTGGGGCTCAGGGAAAGGGCCCATTCCTGAGAATGTGGGTGGCAAGAACAAAACAGGCTAATAGGAACCAAAATGAAAATTCATTCCTGGGCACAGAAGCCCAAGGGGGTGGGGACAGCAATACTTTAAGGAGTAACTAGAAGCAAGAGATCACCACAGGAGACATATATTGACTTCAGTTAGCATAAGTGATTAGACAAAGAACACTAGAGGAGTCCAGAGACCAGCCACAGTGCTTAGGAAGTCCAGCTGGTAAAAACATGGGCTAAAGAGTCTGGGTTCACGTCCTGAACCAGCTTATGTAGATCTTACTAGATTACTTAGATCTTAGCCACAGCTTCCCCAATTGTAAAATAAAGATAACAACACAACCGACCTCTCGAGGTCGTTCTAAGGACTCAATGAGCTGATGGGTACAGAGGCAGTTTTCTCCAAGCCTGGCACATAGTAAGCATTCAATTAAAGTTACCAATTGGTATTTTTTTCTAGCTCATAGCATTTTACCTGGCACATAGTATATACTCAGTAACCATTCATGATCAGATAGTGACTTCATGGATGCTGGGCCTGAGAGAGAAACTAACACCAAGTCCCACCAGAAAGGGGAAGAGGGGCACCTGCGTAGCTCGGTCCGTTAAGCACCCAGCTCTTGATTTCAGCTCAGGTCCTGATCTCAGGGTGGTGAGATCAAGCCCCAAGTTGGGCTCCGTGCTGCGCGTGGAGCCTGCTTAAGTTTCTCTCTCTCTCTCCCCCTGCCCCTTCCTTACTGCTCATTCTCTCTCTCTAAAAAAAAAAAAAAAAGAAGAGAAGAGGAGAGAGAGAACAGAGGGGAAGAATTATGGGGCTGAGTGGGGTAGTCTAAATTTGGCTCTGGTCTAGTTTCATATGGAAATACGAGCAAGGCAGAGGGTGACAGTGGTTATAGCAAAGGAAATGGGACACTTCTGCAACTCTTCTGCAGATCGGCAATTTTCTCAAAATAAAAAGAATCTTTAAAAGTCACCTGGGCTTTGCTAAAAGTAATGCTAAGGAGATCCTCTGTCTTCGAGGTACTCTGTAAAATGCCCACTCCTCTTCCCTCACTCCTCTCGCCGACAGCTTCTCTTGACCTTTGCCGGTGGTTTTCTGCTTCCCTCCGATCTGCACGCCATGCACGCGGCCCCCTCACCCTGTGCTGTGCAGGACTGTGGCTCTGGCCCGTGTTATCTCCCTCTTCTTGGCTGGTTGAATAGCTTCCTGACGGAGGTTCAATCGGAAAAATCCCCATGTTGGACAGAAGTATGGATTCCATGAAACATCCTATATGTCACAACTGAACATCGCCCTAGGCTGCTACAGCCCAGGGGTGTTTCTGTTCTAATAATCCCGCCCCACCATCCCAGAGGCCATGAGCGGACCTGGTGGAAAACTCAGGCCACGGCCCGTCCACCCCCTCATCGCACACCTCCAGTCTCCCTCTGGCCACATTGCTTTCAGGCCAGGCTGAGGGAGCTTGAGGAAAGGGGGTTGATACCTATTATTTTCTCCTCTGCAGGGTCTCAGTGGGACTGAATTTCATCTTAAGGTCTGGGCTTTTTAAAACTTCTATGTCTTGAGATGTGCTGGCATGGGAAATCAAAAGCTGGTTTATTTCTCTGGAATCACACCTCCGCCGTAGTATTATCCTCTATGCATCTGGAGCCGGTCTCCTCTCCTGAGCCAAACGGCGTAAGACTGGCCTGAAACTTCAAAGAGAAGGCAGAGAAAGACTCTCTCTTTCCCTTCTCATATATTATCTCATTTTGTCCACATGGTAACCCAGGGAGGGCAGGGGACTTGGAGAAATGAACAAACCACCAAGGTAGGTCACATGGTTAGGAGTAATAGCACCAGGAACAGACAACAAGGCAAAGAGAAAGTATGTGGTGTCATCAGAACAACTGAGAATGAGAAGCCACCCACCTTGGCATCAGTCCTAGTTCTGAGGTTATGGAACCTCAGATACTTGGTTTAATGCCTCATCTGCAAAACCAGGATAATAAAAAAAATCTACTTCCAGGACTGGTCCTGAGACTTAAGTGGAAGAACCTATGAGCACTTCATCCAGTGCCTGGCAGACTTTAAATACACCATTACTTCCTTTCCCCTGCCTTCCTTCTCGTCAGTGCGCTCCCCTTACTCTGGGACATGAATAAAAATCAGCGCCTTGGGAAGGCTCTCCTAAGCCAGTTGACATTAGCTAATGAGATCCTTCATATTCTAAGTACTGAGTTTACAAAAGGAATCAGGGGAAGGTTTGCTGCCAAATAAAAAGCCAGGCTCGTGAGGATTGTATTTGCTAAGCACAGCTGGTGAAATATGTGCTAGTAAACCTGGGCGACCTAGTTATTTCTTTATGATT
This sequence comes from Zalophus californianus, assembly GCF_009762305.2. Lineage (NCBI taxonomy): Eukaryota > Metazoa > Chordata > Mammalia > Carnivora > Otariidae > Zalophus > Zalophus californianus. Next base: position 84,613,438 of record NC_045605.1, on the reverse strand, counting down.
TTTAGGACAGGCTTGGGCATTATTTTCTTTCTCCTCCATCCTCAAAATGTTACCCAGGTTAAAGAGCTGACCTCCCCGTCCCAGGCAAAGACATAAAGGCCTAATGAATGGGATAAATCAAGCTCATTTTTAAGAAAGACAGGAAGTAGAGTCTTAACGTTGTTTTTTTTTTTTTTTATTATTGTTAGGCTCATAAAGCGTTACATATTAAGACTTCATACACAGGGTTATGTGCACTGATAAATGAACAATGCCCATCGAGACATGTTCTTTTACTATGGGAAACTAGAAAACAGAGTCCTGAAGACTGGACCCGGACAAGTGAGCTGGTTGGACAGAGCACTTAGTCTTCAGCATAAGCAAGAGGCTACACTAGTTCTCACCATCCCAAATGGAGACATGTTATGGGGAACACTCGCATCCGCCCAGGATGGGTTGGTGGGTGTTTTTGCCACAAGTGTTGCAGATGATACCAGATCTTGGGCTGAGGTGCCCTCGGAGCCTGCCTAGATTCTGTTCACCCAGACACAGGAAAGGGTGTCCCCTGATGCTCTGAAATATCCAGCCAGCCATGGTCCCACAGAGAACTCTGGCCACCCGGGAGGTCAGTGGGCCGGACTCCTTACCTGGCCAGTCTATTTATCAGAGTTGTGGCCCAAGGTCACGGAGGAGAATTTTGTGTGTGTGTCAAGCATATCTTCAGAATGACCACTTCCCTCACACCAAAAGGCCAAAGTCTCACCCTGCCAGGTCACAGAGGCCATTTTTAAAAGTTAAAAATGAACCCAAGTGAAGGAGTCATTGTCCTGGGACACTCCCCAGCCCGAGGACAGAATTGACTGTTTGGAGGGAATGAAAATGGCTTGAACTTTGTGTCTCTAGCGCGGACAAGGGAAGCACTTTCCACCCCCACCCCCCTTTAGTTTCCTTTCTAGCCACATCTCTTCTCAGCAGCTCCCTGGTAATTTTCTCAAGAGAATGGGGGGAGAGGGGGCAGGGCCGGGGACATGACTCAGCCATTGTGTGTGAAGCCTATATGGAGACAGGGAAAAACCTCTTGACTCATTAGAGATCCCGGCACCAGAACTTCAGGGCAAGACAGGCCCCTGGGGGGACCACACGCTCATTACCCACTCCTACATTTGTAAGGATACAGGCCCAGGAGGCTGATGGGAAGCTACAGCCAGACTAGTACAGGCCTCGGTGAACTTCCGAGGACCCTGACTCTTAACTAAGGCTCTGTGACTCTGAACTGGCTTTCAAGTCACCTTAATCATTTCCAATCTTCTGTTTTGGATAGGAATTTTAAATTTTAAAAATTAAGTGTGTCTCTTCATTTCTTCCCCTCCTATAGTACCAAAAGTCTTTGAGTTAGAATAAAAGATCCTTCTATCCTAATAGACAAAAAACCAGGTGGTCCTGCCCCACCCCCCGAACTCAGGCAGGTTAAAGTTTTCATTTTTTCTTTCTCACAGAAAGCGGAGAGAGGTTAAGGAAGTTACCCAAGGTCACACAGCTAGAAGCGCCAGAGACTTGTGGGGAAAGAAAGAGGAAAGGCTCACATTCTCTAGCTCCTAGTTGCCGGGTAGGAAGCCTCTCTCCTGGTCTCTGTGTGCTGTGCGCAGGCAGCTTCAGAAAGGATGATTTTCTGAATCAAAGTTTTTCCTGATCCCAGGTGAAATCAGGAAAAGAAAAAAAACAGGAGAGGACTCCAGGAGCCTCCACGGTGCCTCCCGAGAACAAGTGAGCTGCAGAGAGGCAGAAGCAATGCTACCCCTCATGTCACCCAGGACAAAGTTCCAGGTTGACCCTGTATGCAGTTTCTTACTTGTCCCTGGCCCAGGCAGGACCTGGCGGCACCTCGGTCCGTGTACCTGATGAGGTGCCTGGGAGATTCCTTTCTCCATCACTCTGGGTACAGACGTGGGGACAGACATGCCTTCTGTCTCTCCAGAGGACGTGCCACTCCGTGTAATTACACCTTTTTCAAGCTGGGTAGATTGGGATTGTTGGAAAAGCCCCATTGATTGTGGGCTTGTGAATTGCTGGGCTCCAACTGGGACAGCTGATAATGATAATGATCTTGCATTTATACAGACCTTTTCATCCAGATGGATCCATAGAGCTCAGCGGAATTTACAACCGACTGTACAACTACAGAGCCAAACTCTGCCCTCTGCGAGGTGCTGCCAGCTCCCACAGAGGTCACAATATTGCTGGGGGTCTCAGTGGACATTGTCCCTCCAGCGGGAGCACGTTCCAGGTCCATGCACAGGAGCTAGAGGAAGACTTTGCAAATCACGGTAGCCCCTGTGCAAAGAGAAGCAGGATTCAACCCTCTGCTGAATGCAGAACTCCCACCCTGCACATTCAGCAAGAGAAGCAGGGAGAGGCTGAAGTTGGGGAGATAGCCGTGTCCCTAAAACCTACTCATACTGCCTCCAGATCAGCATTTCCCTAAGTGTGTTCCACAGAACATTAATCCTTCCTGCAAGATGCTCCAAAATACATTTTGGAGTCAACTAAATTTGGGCAAGGCAGCAACTGGATCCTCCAGCTGAAGAGTCATAATGCCCATGAGCAAATGAAAGGTTGGGAGAAGCCCTGAAGTCAAGAAACCTACCTAACCTTAACAGGTGTATCCCAAGCTGATGAAACCACAGTGCACATTTTCCCCTTTGCAGAACACTGCAGGACCTGGTACATACTTTGGCCTAATACACTATAGATTTAGACCAGTCTGAAGTAAGCTTTTCCATCTTTGTGTTTTTCAATCGAAAATGTATATATTCTGCTTAGGCTTAGGATAATATCAAAGAGCTGAACCATTGTGGGGCACCTGGGTGGCACAGTCGGTTGAATGTCCGCCTCTTGGTTTCAGCTCAGACTGTGATCTCAGGGTCTTGAGATGGAGCCCCCAGTCAAGCTCCGTGCTCTGTGCAGAGTCTGCTTGGGATTCTCTCTCCCTCTCCCTCTATGTGTGCATGCTTTAAGAAGAGGTAAACCATTGTTATAAACCATTTTATTCCATCCCTGTTGTAACCATAGGGAAACTGAGACCCAGAGAGGGACGTCACATGCCAGATTCACACAGCAACTTGGTGGCAAAGCCAGAGCCAATCTTAGACCTCAGTCTGATACCCTGACCCATGATACATAATAGGACTATAAATGTATTGACCTTTAAAAAAAATCGATACAAGATGTACAGCAAAGAAATTCTGTATAATCCCTGCCTTACTGCCTGGATTCCATTCTGTCTTCTGCTTTTTTAAGGTAAAAGGTTTTCTGTATGTGGTTAGAGGCTCCATCGTTTTGAGTCCAAGATATTTGTGGGTTGAGGGTCTTAACTGGATCGTGGGAAATTTTGGAGCATTCCCACACACTCATTAATGCATGCCTCACTACCCTGCACACACACATACACACACACATGCACACATATATACAAAACAAATTTCCAAGAGACCTGGGGTGAGTAGGAGAAGAACCACCAAGGGATACACCCCTAGACCCATGCTGTTCAAGATAGTGTCCACCAACTGCATGTGGCTATTTAAAATTGTAGTTGAAATTTGTTAAAATAATTTAGTTTCTCAGTTACACTAGTCACATCTCAAATGCTCAATAGCCACACATGGCTGGTGGCTAACATATTGGACAGTGCACTTAAAACGTTTCCATCATCACACACAGTTCTGTTGGACAGCCCTGCTCAGACTCATCCACAGCAGGATGAGGCATGGGCTCCTTCTTGTGCTCTCTTCAGGGCCGTGGATAATCCTGGTTTTCTTCAACGGGCCGGAAAACCTGAATGTTGAACAAGAGAGCTTGTGGCTCATTAAAAAGTAACCACATCTCCGAAATACAGGAGTTAAAGGCCATGATCATGGAAAGACCTCAAGGCATACCACTAAGACTCAGATAACATGGCAGCCATGTTTTTATCTACTTCCTGCCTCCAAGTTCCAAATTAAACCACCATCCCCATCCAATTGGACCCCTCCAATTGTGAGCGATTTTATATTACATGGATGTTTGGGGTCTCCTTAACCTCTTTTACTACATTTATCTTGATAAATAATCACTGTTTATCTGGTACCTGATTACTTGTCTTTATAGCCCTATAGTTAGTTGGCTTTTGGACTGGACGAGGAATACACATGGTTGATCTCTTCTCGACAGCTGCTCAGTAACTCCTTACTCAGCCCCAAGCTGGCAATATTACCCCCAAGGTGAACTTCTTTTACTATCTTTCTTTAAAGAAAAAGGCTCCCCCGCCCCACAACCCCAACACAGCTCTGGCAGCCCCTTCCCCATCAGTATCTCCCACCAGTGTGGTACATTTATTACAATCAATGAACCAAATGGACACATTATTATCACCCGTAGTTCCTAGCTTACATTAGGGTTTGCTCCTGGTGTAGTACAGTCTCTGGGTTTGGACAAATGTATAATGACATGTATCCACCATCACAGTGTCCTACAGAATAATTTTATGGTCTCAAAAAATCCTCTGTGCTCTGCGTCTTTATCCCTCCCTCCTCCTAACCCCCTGGCAGCCGAACCTCTTTTGCTTTAGAAACTCCATTCATTTCCTGGACATTCCTAAACCTCGCTCCTGCTGACAGCAAGCTTACCCGGCAGAGAGGACAGCAGACATGCGCCCCGTCTTCAAACTGGATAGACCGAGGTCCAAAAGCTCAGAAAGCAGTGGCAGAAGGAAGGGCTGGATGCTGGCTGTGCTCTGGGCTCCCAGCTCTCGCTCACTCGTGGGCACGTTTGCTGCATTCTAGAGCTCTCCCCCTTCTCTCATTTGTCACCATGACCTCATCCTCCCCACTGTGCGGCCTCCCAGCCAGACCCCGGCGGCAGAAGCATCATCACTGCGGATTTTGTTCTGGGATTCGGATGTTCATTCTTTTCTCAGGATCCCCCAGGTTGCTCAGACAGAGTGGCTGCCAGTCAGCCCCAAGAGTTCTGGAATTTGGCCTTAAACCAAGTTCGCCTGGGGCCAGTACTCTGCCTCTCCTCAGCCCAGGCAGGCAGCAGGAGGGGAGAGACAGAGCTATGCTCTTTGAAGAGAGAGACTTGAGTTTTTAATGTCCAGCTTTCTTAAAAATTCTGGAGTCAGTCTTACATTCCTCAGGTGGCAAAAGTTGCACAGTTATTTCCCTTGGAGCAGAAGCGTGATTTTCTTTGAGCTCCATCATCGAGAGCAAACCCAGATTCCAGGGTTCTTTCCCACTGCCCTGCTGTGGGCAGAGCTTATCCTTCCCCATAGTAATAAAACTTTTAGCTGGGCACCGCAGCCACCCAGAATAACATTACATTTCTCCATTTCCCTTGCAGCTAAGTGTGTGATTGAAGTTTTGGCATTGCAATTTGTGCAGGATGGGGGGAATGCAATTTCCAGGAAGAAAGAGAGCATGAACTTCTCCCCTTTCCTTCTTCTTTCTGGCTGGAATGAGACATGATGGCTGACGCTACAACAGCCGTGGTGGGCCATGAAGGTGCCTTGGAAACGGAGCTATGTATGCAGAGTAGATAAGTAAGATAGAAAGAGCCCGAATCCCTGGCACTGGGTAGCCTCACACGAGCCCAGGACCACCCTGACTTTTGCATGAGAGAACTAAAATTCTATCTCATTTAAGCCATTTATTTTGTGATTTCTGTCATTCACAGATGGGCCAAATGCTAATATATCTGTCCCATTTATTAATAATAATAGCAGTACTAGTAAGAAAAACAATAGCTGCAACTGAATACGGATAATGTTGCAGGCAGTGTGCTCAGCACATTAAATATATAATCTCATTTCATCCTCACAAGAGCCCTACAAGGTGGATGCTGGCCTTACCACTTAGCAAAGAGGAAAGCGAGGGTTAGAAAGAATAAGTAACCTGCTTTAAGTGATACATTAATAAATGCCAAGAATAAGGTTCACCACACTACACTGTCACAGGAGGGGATGAAGCCAGGGGTTAGGAAAAGGAGAAAAGCAGCAGGTCAGGCAAGGGAAGAAGGCAACCCAACAACCTTCTATCCCAAACTGCACAAGAGGCTCCCTGGGGTGCCAGAGAGACCCCTCAGGGCTGCCTCAGGATGTTTTAAAATTTCAAGGGAAACACATCACTGCTTGACATCTGTCAGACCCAGCACAAAACTCCAGCTTGAGGGAGCTCATAGCTCCATTTATTGCACTACATTTCTCGCGATGCTCAAACTGCTGAGGGAAAGTTGCACTGTCTCTGTGGAAGATACTAAGCAGCTGAGACATAAGTCTGGTGTCCATCCCTGATGATGGAGCCAAAGCAGAAGAAGGACGCGCCCAAAGAGACACGAGAGACATTTCTAGTTCCATTTCGTGAGCACCTGAGTCAGCATGATCCATTTTTATAATTAAACTACTTTGCATTGGGTTCCTGCCCCTCGCAACAGTCTCGGTTCGTACATCTTAAACGGGCTTTGCCAATTGGCCAATGGGAGGGAGCTGAAAGAAAGCACCTTGCATTTGAAGTAACTATCTAGAAGTGTCAAGACCCCAATCTTATGGGTTCCCATGATCAGCCATGAACTTTTAAAAATTCGGGGGTTGAGATCAGAAGGCGAGATCATCGACAATGGCCCTCAATCATTGTGACCCACTAGGACATGGTGGTTTCTCTGGCAAAGAGGCAGAAGACATCTCCCTACTGCAGCAGTGTTGAGATGTCCACAACACTCCTATCCTTACCAATAGTGATCCCTGCTGTATAAGTTTTAATCCACCTGCCCCGTCAACCAGTTTAGGGCTAGGACTGAAGGCTGTTGACTGTTTCCTCAGCCAATTACTATCTATGTGATTTTGGCCTCCTTCCCTGTCAAGCCTCAGCTTCCTTATCTGTAAAATGGGGATGTTAAAATTTGTTTATATTACACTATAAAATGTGTGCCAATGCACCCACCCTGGTACCAGTCCCAAGTGGACACGGAGCCCGTGAGTCTTCAACTTCCCTTTGGTCTCCCGGGGCTGGGCACACATGGGGTACTTCATAAATATACATAGGATGGTGGTTTTTGTTTTATTCTGTTTTTTTTTTTTTTTGGATGGTTGTTTGATACTTAGGCATTAACCCAAATTTGCACTGAATTTACATAGTGCATGTACTCTCATCAAATGAAGACGGACGTTTTACATTTAGGTTAAGACCTCAAGATCTGAATGATCTCCTGACTGCAACACTCAGGATCCACTGACCTTCCATGTACCACGTACCGTGCCTGGCCCAGCAACACCGGGTGAATACGGCACAGCCCTGACCTCAGTGGGGTCCCAGTCTATCCCTAATGATGGTATATGGATAGATGAGGATTTGTACAGCCCTAACGTGTCTGCTTTACAAAGAATCTGACGTTGGGGGCTAGAAATAACATAAAAGGCCTCTTATTCCAACTACCTCTTCGCTCCCATCTGACATTCACAACCTTGACGGAATGTTCCCATGATTGTTCAGCCCATGCTTGAACTCTTCTCCTGATGGGAGACTCACCTCTCCCAGAGCTGGACTGGTGCGTCTTTGCACAGCTCCAGCCATTAAGAACTACAGATACCGGCACCTGGGTGGCTCAGTCGTTAAGCATCTGCCTTGGGCTCAGGTCATGGTCCCAGGATCCTGGGATCGAGCCCCGCATTGGGCTCTCTGCTCCGCGGGAAGCCTGCTTCTCCCTCTCCCACTGCCCCTGCTCGTGTTCCCTCTCTCGCTGTGTCTCTCTCTGTCAAATAAATAAATAAAATCTTAAAAAAAAAAAAACAAAACTACAGATAGGAAGTTTTCTCTGCCCTGAAAGTGTCAGCTATTCTATCAGCTCTCTGCCTGAATCTGACAGAGAACAAAATGGGAATTAGATACGTGGGGTGGTTTCAGCATGAGACAGTTACCCGGTTTAATGCCAAATACAAAACAGAGAAGAAGGGGGGATGCATTTGCCAAAGGGAACTCTCCCCATGGGCTTTGGCTTGGCCCCAAGCTGCTTGACAAAGAGCCACGAAGACGGTATGGTCAGAGCACATCAACCCAATGGACGCATTGCTCCAAGGGTGGAAAAATATTGGGTCTCCATGAAAACTATTTTTTAAATTACCTTTAACCGTTACTCTCCAGTGAAGATCTGCTTTCCTTTTCCATTTTTATTTTTTAAAAACCTCTCTTTCCTAGTCACTGAAAACTTTGACCTTCAACACTACCCCTTCTCTTTAAGTCGCTTCCCTCAGTGTAGACCTATGCTGTCCAACACAGTAGCCACTAGGCACATTTAAAGAAAATGTAAGATTCCGTGCCTCCCTCACTCAGGCCACATTGCAAGTGCCCAGTGGCCACCACATGGCACAGTTCAGACACAGAACATTTCTGTCATTGCAGCAAATTCTATGGACAGCCTTAGTCTACTTTAGAGTGACTTTGACCTTTTTTGCTTTCTAGTATTGAGTCAACAAACATGAATTGTTTAACCATACAGACCTAGAGCCTAATCCCATCCTGGTAACTGTGTGACCTTGGACAAGTGACTGGACCTTTCTGCGATCCACTTCGAATTCCTCCTCCCTCGACTGTCACTGGAGATGCCTCATCCACACATATTATTTGCACCTCTCATTATGTCGTTGGCAACATGCTGCCTTAGATCTGAGTTACTGAGGCATGTTTCAGGCCTTCCCACTAGCCCAGGAGCTCCCGGAGGCCTATTCGTCAGTTCTTCCCCCACAGTGCCTAACACGGTGTTCAGCCAGGGGCAGGGCCTCCACCGAAAGGAGATTGAATTAAATCACCTTCTGGGTAATGTAGGCAGATTTAAATAGGGTGCAATTCACGCTCTCTCTTGCTGCCTCCAAGAAAAACCCAAGGCTTGAATAACTAAGATGTTGGTTGAATAGCACATTAGTTGGTCAATATAATAACAGTACAGTTGCAGGTATTAGATAAACATTTACCATGTATGGTAATGTGCTAGGTGCTTTGTATATGTTTAATCTTCACAGAAATAAGATAGATAAAAGCATCACCCACTATTTTGCAGATGAGGAACCTGACATTCAGGGTTGTTGGGTGATTTCCAGTAGGAGGTGCAGCTGATGTTGAATCCAGGCGTACTCCAAGGGACCACAAGCTGGGGCATTCTGCTCAGCTGCTTCCTGTGGGACGCTCATGGAGATGAGTTATAGGCCCTGCTGCCCTCAGCCTGAGCTGCAGGTGCTGAGCCATAATCCCCCCAACCAGATGACTAGAAGTTTCCAAAGCTTGGATTTGCACAATCAAACCTGCCTTGAAATATCAGGCTTATATAATGGAGGGTGAGGATATTTACATTGGGTAAGAATTGGGTCTGGGGTTGAGACTTAGCTCTACGGATCATTTTTTTTAGACATTCTAATAGACACTCAGGATGTCTGCCCTCAAAACATGCATGTATATCCACTTCAACTTAGTAATTTCTTTTCGAGGAATTTATTCTCAAATACTTAGCAGGAATGTCTGTGGACCTCAATTTAGTCACAAGGAAATGCATTATAGAAAATAGAAAAAAGCCAAATGTCCAGCAGTTGACGATAAATTAAATAAACTATGTTTCATCCATAAGTTGCAAACCTAGTCATTCAAAATACAATGGTGAAGATACATATTTAATGCCACGGAAAAGTTTTGTGCCATGTTAATGCGGAGAAAAGCAAGTTACAATGTGGTTTGCATCTTATGGCCCAATTTTGGCTCGGGAATGGTAGAGAAAGCTCTCTAGAATGAAAAGCACCAAATGTTAGCTCTAGACAGAAAAACTTACCTGAGGCTTTCCCTTCCTGATACGTATATGTATTTCTTTCCTTATACGTATTTTCTGATTTCTCTACAATAAATGTCACTTTTGTAGAATTTAACATTTATTATTTTTTTAATCTGGCTTTTAAAAAACTCTGTCATTTTACAATTTACACAGGTCATTATGCTGTACCCCTGAAACGAATATAATGTTAGGTGTTAATTATCTTACTTTTTCTCAGGAGCCATTTTGAAATTCCCATTTTCCCCCAGGCTGTCACCCGGGCTCCCACTCCACCTCCTTAAGGAGAGGCTGGCTGGGTGAAGTCGGGCTGTGGGGTTGGCCACAGTGGTCTGAGCAAAGCACTTTCCCATTCCTGGGTTCACAATTGGCCTGCGGTTTTTATGTGCAAGGCTATTTATTTTCCAATCAGAAGCATTGAGTCGGGACTTCTGGGGGTAAACTGGTAGCTCTGGGCAGCTTTGAAGCCTCACAAGTGGGATGTTTTGTCCCCTGAAGATTTAGGAGGGCCGGCTCTCCCGACTGTTTTATTGGCTTCGTTTACATATGTATAGCCACAGAGTGGGGTGGGGGCACCGCCCGGTGAGGACAGACCTCCCCAAAGGCAAAAATCCTCAGAAGGGAAGGGAATGTTGCGAACTTCTCAAAAGTTGGCCCCTTGCCCCCCAACCTAAACCACACCCGAGAGACCCCTCCTTCATTCTGTATTGTCTTGTGGTAGAAGTAGGTCTTAGAGGTGAAGATTATGGACTTTGGAGTCAGAAAGATATGGGCTGGCACCACAGCAAGTTACTTAATTTCTTGGGACAACAAATAAATTCCTCATCTGTAAAATGGGCTAATGATAGTTATTATGTCGTGTCACAGATCTTTGTGAGGAATAAATTAGAGAATGCCCATAAAAGTGCCTAGCACAGTTCCTGGCACCAAGTAAGTACTCATTCCATGGCAGCTGTTATCACTTTCCCCTCCCCCCCTTCCCATCCTTCCCTCCCTCCTTCCCATCCTTCCTTTCTTCCCATCCTTCCTTCCTTCCTTCCTTCCCTCCTTCCCATCCTTCCTTCCCTCCTTCCCATCCTTCCCTCCCTCCTTCCCATCCTTCCCTCCCTCCTTCCCATCCTTCCTTCCCTCCTTCCCATCCTTCCTTCCTTCCCTCCTTCTCATCCTTCCTTCCCTCCTTCCCATCCTTCCCTCCCTCCTTCCCATCCTTCCTTTCTTCCCATCCTTCCTTCCTTCCCTCCTTCCCATCCTTCCTTCCTTCCCTCCTTCCCATCCTTCCCTCCCTCCTTCCCATCCTTCCCTCCCTCCTTCCCATCCTTCCTTCCCTCCTTCCCATCCTTCCTTCCTTCCCTCCTTCTCATCCTTCCTTCCCTCCTTCCCATCCTTCCTTCCTTCCCTCCTTCTCATCCTTCCCTCCCTCCTTCCCATCCTTCCCTCCCTCCTTCCCATCCTTCCTTCCCTCCTTCCCATCCTTCCTTTCTTCCCATCCTTCCTTCCTTCCCTCCTTCCCATCCTTCCTTCCCTCCTTCCCATCCTTCCTTCCTTCCCTCCTTCCCATCCTTCCTTCTTTCCTTCCCATCCTTCCTTCCTTCCCTCCTTCCCATCCTTCCTTCTCTACTTCCCATCCTTCCTTTCTTCCCATCCTTCCTTCTTTCCTTCCCATCCTTCCTTCCTTCCCTCCTTCCCATCCTTCCTTCCCTCCTTCTCATCCTTCCTTCCCTCCTTCCCATCCTTCCCTCCCTCCTTCCCATCCTTCCTTTCTTCCCATCCTTCCTTCCTTCCCTCCTTCCCATCCTTCCTTCCCTCCTTCCCATCCTTCCCTCCCTCCTTCCCATCCTTCCTTCTTTCCTTCCCATCCTTCCTTCCCTCCTTCCCATCCTTCCCTCCCTCCTTCCCATCCTTCCTTCCCTCCTTCCCATCCTTCCCTCCCTCCTTCCCATCCTTCCCTCCCTCCTTCCCATCCTTCCTTCCCTCCCTCCTTCCCATCCTTCCTTCTTTCCTTCCCATCCTTCCTTCCCTCCTTCCCATCCTTCCCTCCCTCCTTCCCATCCTTCCTTCCCTCCTTCCCATCCTTCCCTCCCTCCTTCCCATCCTTCCTTCCCTCCTTCCCATCCTTCCCTCCCTCCTTCCCATCCTTCCTTCCCTCCTTCCCATCCTTCCCTCCCTCCTTCCCATCCTTCCCTCCTTCCCTCCTCTCCTTCCCCCCTTCCTTGCTTCCTTCCCCTCTTCCCTCCTTCCTCCCATGGTGACAGCTGATCTAATAGTCCTCCAGAGAAGTCTCAGCCCCATACCCCTCTCTCCGTCGGTCCCCTAGCCCTCTGCCCCAGAAATTTCGCAAACCACCCATCTCCAAGCACACACACATCCCAGTCGTGCCTGTTCTTTTCAGTGTGGCCTTCACATTTCCCGTTGACTCAGGCCTGGTGTAGGGACAAATTGGACGAGCAGAGTGTAAATGTTACCACTTTGGCTCCTCCTCAAGAGGGGCTGAGCACAGATGTTTGCAGGGGCAAAGCGCAGCCCGGTAAGAATGGGGGCATTGTGTGTGGGCTCACACAAAGGCTCAGTGGCCCCACTCGGCTGCCAGCCTCCCGAGCATCCCCTCTTTACGCATTGATTTATTAGGCTAGGGATGAATGAAAACGTAATTAATATTACCGAAGCATTAGAGTCTATTTAATTTAAATGCCACTGAATATTTCACTTTCAGCTGGGAGTGACAATGTGCTCAGGCCTGGCTGGTGAAAGCTGGGGCCATCTGTTACCCCGGTGAAGGAGGGAGACCGGGGAGGCCGAGGGTGTGGGGCTTTGTGGACATTCCAAAGGTCCAGGATCATCATTCAACTCAAGGGCAGAGGAACCGCATTCCTCTGCACAAGCCCCTCTGGGGGTGGGGGGGAAGGGGCTTACAAATCAGGGGCGCAGAAGGCAGAAAAATGGAAAGACCTGCATCCTTGTCTGCACCAGGGGAGCCCACCGGGAGACCGGGAAGCTGCAGGGGAGTGGGGGTGGGGGCATTAATACAGGGTTGATCAGGGAACCTCTCTATTGGGGAAATAAGTGCTGACCAGCTAGAACTGTGCCATCCAACATGGTGGCCACTAGCCACACGTGGCTCTTTCAACTAAAATTAAATAACCCTTAAAATTCAGTTCCTCAGTTTCACTAGCCACATTTCACTTCTTCCATAAGCCACATGTGGCTAGGGGCTAGTGGCTACTGCCTACTGTGCTGGACAGCACAGAACACTTATGTCATTGCAACACCATTCTAGAAGGCAGTTGTACCTACATAGCTGGAGAACTGGCCCCAGAAATCCGCTGGAAGAATCCCGATTGATTGCTTTGGGGGCTCTCTGACCCGGCAAGAATCACTGACGTTCAAGAGCAGGTGCTGTGGTGGTAGTTCACGTGGGTTCAAATCCCAGTTCTGTTGCGTGCCCTTACATAAGTTACTTAATGTCTGCTTACCTCAGTTTCTTCAGCTGTAAAATGGAGAGAGTAATAGGACTTGACTGATTGCATTAATGGGAAAAAGACTTATAAAGCGCTTCCAATGGTGCCTAGCACACAGAAAAGGTAGAGCCTACATGAGTCATTATTACTGGTGGACAAGGTTGCAGGGGGGGAGCTGTCTCAGACTCAAGGCGGAATGTTGCCCTGATGTGTCTGAGCTGAGGGGACATGTAGGTTCTGAGTTCAAGAGAATCAATGTCCAGGCAGCCAGCTGGGGGCCTGGACCGCAGATTTCTGGGTTTCTGGAGCTGGGGGAAGGGGTGGGGGGATCCCAGGGCACTTGGTGCCTCCACAGCAGTAGAACAGCAGGAGGGGGAGCTTCCGTGCTTAGTGGGACGATAATTAGCCCAGTGGGTTCTTGCATAATTGGGATCATTTGTTCTCCTGGTTTTTTTCTCTGACAAACTGATTCCATGCCAGGGGAAAGCTGTGTGACTCACACCTTGCCATGCCAATTAGCTGATAAACATCAAACGTAAACAAAGATGGCCTAATTAAAACTAGTCACTGAACCTCTGTGAGCATCTTGTCAAAATTGCACCAACATTCTGCACCCAGGCTTGTGCTGGGTCTCAGGAGCTAAATGAGGGATTCCGTGGAGAATCTGCAGATGGCCCCTCAGGAGGGGCCCCGAAAGTGACAGAGGAAGCAGGCAGAAGGCAGAGGAAGGGATTAGCTCAGCCACTTGGACTGGCCCCTCCGGCAATTCCAGCTGCAACCCACCCCCCCGCCCCCGACAAAGCTGCTCATGTGGCATGTCCGAAATGGCCCCTTCGCCATGAGAAACTGTCTCGGGGTTATTTTTATTTCCATGTGTGGCTTTCAGACGGGTATCTGTTTTGTATTTTGGATGTCTCTAATCCTGAAATGCTCCAAACTGTCACGTAGTCAGTGAACCTCTCTCTGTGACTCAGTTTTCCTCCTGGAAACGAGAATGATGATACCTGCCCCATTGACGGCTCAGTGTCATGGTGAGAATCAAGTGAGCCTAGGTACATGAAACACTTTGCAAAGAGAAAAGCTTAACTCCACTTTAAGTGGTTCCATCTGGCCCAGGGTAAAGAGCAATGCTTTTGGAATTGGATGCACTTCGATCCCAACCACACTTCTGCCACTTAACCCCTCGGAGCCTCGATTTCCTCACCTGGAAAATGGGACTGGTGATATATGCCAGACTAAGAATTAAAGGCTGCTGAGCCCTCAGCACAGGGCCTGGCAGATAGTAGGTGCTGAAGGCTGTTAGTCTCCTGCCCTTTTACTATTTTACCAAAGGGGAAGGAAGGGCTCGTGAAACAGAGAGAGGAGGAGGAGAATGCTTGCAAACACCCTAGGCCCTGTCCACACATACACCCTCACTCCATCCTTTGATTCTCTCTCCTTATAACGTAACCACATTTAAGTGCCAGCTTCTTAGCCTGACGGAGGCCCCCGGGCTCTGGGCCCTGATCACCCCTCCTATCCCATTCTTCCCTGACTCTACACTCCACCCCACACACTCCATGCTCCAGCCATACTGAACTGCCAGCTGGCCCTCAAATGTTCCGGGCAGCTTTCACGGTGCTGTTATTTGTCCTATGCTTTTCCCTCTACCTGGAAGTAGGTTCTTCTGCCTTCCCCACCTGCTGAAAACCTTCTCCATTCTGAAGCCTCTGCTCAAGTCTTTATGGAGATTTCCCCAACCACCCTCTTCTCTGCCTCCTTCCACCTGGAAAAATGACCACTTGGGCTGTTTGTTGAACACCCTATATGTTCAACCACCATGTGGTAGTGGAGAAGTGCATAAAGGAATCAACGGTTGGAAAGTGTGGCAGGTATGCCCGTATCAATCTCCGCCCTCAAGGATACAAAATCTGGGGGAGGAGGCAGACTTGCCAGCTTTTTTATGCCTCAACACATTACCTGTTGCTTAACCGAAAGCACAGCTTCCCCACCCCTCATCCTGGGACTAAGATCCCCAGGAGGGTAGTGACCTCATCTTAGGCATAATTGCGTTTCCAGCACCCACCAGAGTGCCTGGACAGAGCAGGAGCTCCATCCTTTTTGTAATGAATGAACCAATGAATCAATCAATCAATCAATCAATACACAAATGAGTAAATAAGCAAACCCTTCATTTTCTGTCAATGATTCGTCTGCCATCTGTCCACCTCCACAGTGGTCTCTCCAAACTGGCTCTCCGTGAACAGCCTTGGGACAGAGTCCTGTGCAATCTGCCCTAACTAAAGGCCTTCATTTTTTCTAGTATAAATCCTTCTATTGTTTTGCCTTTGCCCACAAAACATATACTGTAGAAAATTAAGAAAGGCAAATAACAAAGTTAAAGAAAATCACCTGCAGACAGCCCACACGAACTCTCCGGTCTTTGGCCCTCCAGCCCTGACACATCAGTGCTAGTCAGACTGCCTGGGTTCCACTCCCAGCTCTGGCCCCGAATGGCTGTGTAGACAGCAACCGTATAGGTAAGCTCTCTGTGCCGCCGGGCTTCCTCTGTAAAGTGGAGATCATCTTTCTGCCCACCTCCCTGTTGTTAGGAGGACAAATCAAGTTAACACACAGGAAGTGCTTAGTGTGGGGGGCAAGTCCAACACAGGCTAGCTGTTCTTACTCATACTCTTCACAAAGGCTTCCCAAGCCTGTCCAGCAGCCCAAAGCCACACATGACCGAGAGGGGTGCAAATGACTGGTCGGTGACTCTTGAAATGAGTCACTCCCCGTTGCAGCTTGGGGTGTTATGCTGACTTCCCCCAAAGCTGGTTTCTGTATCAGGACGGAGGGCAGACCTGCCTCTGAAATGCGGCTCCGGCATGAAGACAATGTTTGTTTCACTGAATCCTCTTCAAGTAAACAAAAGGATTAAAACTGCTCCTCAGCCCCAGGTAACACTGTGGCGAGGCCAAGTTTGCCATATAAATAGAGACGCAGTTCGCTATCAGTTCCTTAAGCTGTGTCACCTGAATGAGGAAATGCCCGCTCCCTGACAGGATGCAGGTCCTGGCCACAGCCCTCCTGCCTGCCAGGCAGAGAGCCCTCTTCCTCCTTCAGGTGGGTGCCTTAGAAAGGGGCTTTGTCACCAGCCTGGTCCTCCGATGCCCGGGATCCGCACGCTGCCTGGCCTGGGACAGGGCAGGGCCCTGCCAGCACCAGGAACCCAGGGTTGGTTCTGGCAATGACCCTGTTTCCAGAATAATCATCATGTAAGCCTTTGGTGTAGTGGAAGGATTGTGGACTTTGGAGCCAGCCAGGTGGAGGCGGGAGTCCACACTCTGTCATGTACTAGCTGGGTGGCTCAAGCCTCCGGTTCCTTATCGAACAAAGTGATCCGAGTAGCTCTGGTCTGCCTTGGTGGGAAGTGATGTCCGACCGGCACACAGTAGGTGGCCATGACGCGGAAGCTGTCACTAGAAGTCCACCAAGGGGCAGCGGGGGTAATGGAGCAGGACCTCAGAGAGCAGGTTATAGCCCGGCTGCCTGCTGACTTCTCAGCCGTGAACAGCCCTCCTGGGTGAGAAATCTGGGAGATCCCAGGGAGATCCCAGACTGTGACCCTGGGGCCCGGGCTGAAAGGGTGTCATGTTCTTGTCCCCAGAAGCAGGGCCAGTCCCAGCAGAATGAGAGAGAACGGCGCTGTCTGTGATATTTCAAGTAGAGACCTAAGCCTTCTGCGTAAGTGGAGAACTGCCTTCAAGCCTTCACGGTGGCCTGGGAGGGGCTGCAGGGATAGTCTCTGCCAAAATTCACCCCCACTCTCACCCCGGGCCTCATTGTGTGACTTCAGGCTAGGTCCCTATTCAAATGCAAACACCAGGAGGCGCCTTTGCATTGTGGCCCGGCGCTCAGTGATAGGATTGACAAGCGGCAACTTCTCCGGGGCCAGAGCTGCTGGGGGAGGAGTGGGAGAATGGGCCAGGGAGGGCCAAGGGCCCGCCGCGCCCGTGGCCAGGAGGCCACGCAGAGTGAGGAGGCCCAGGCTGAAAGTGCCAGGTCTTGGCCAGAGTTGGCTCTGCCCGCAGGCAAAGGTCCCCTGCTCCAGGACCCCCTGTCTGTCTCCCCTGCTGGCCACACACGGAGGACTGGCTCTGTGGCAACGGTTAGTAGAGGGCATCCTCTGGAAAGGCAGCTCAACAGGAACCAAGCCGCCTGATTTGAACCCAGAGTTGGATTCAAGGCTTCTGAGCTTGATTGAGCGTCTCAACTTTTCTGAGCCTGTTAAATGAGGACAGGAATACCTACTCCAGAGTATGTGAGGGGGGTAAATCATAAGCACCCAGTAAAGGCTAGCTCTCCATATGTTTCCAGCAGAAATGTGTTCCGCTCAGCCCTCCAAGAAAGTGGCTCCAGGTCCACTAAAAACAGGCAGGACCTAATGCAACATGCTATCCTGGATGGAAAAACTGGTTAAATCCAATAAAATCTGTAGTTTAATTAATGGTATTACTGATAGTCATTTGTCGGGTTTGATAACCGTGCCATGGTTCTGTAAGATGTTAGCCTTAGGGGAAGCTGGGTGAAGGGTAGGTGGGAACTCTCCATATGCTATCTTTGTGACTCTTCTGAAAATCTAGAATTATTTCAAAGTCAAAAAAATTGTTTTAAATAGCAGGCCACTCTGAAAAGAAAGCGAACAGCACCTCACTGCTCCTTTCGACAGTAATGGCCTGTTCTTTCACACACATTCCTCCAGATGGTAAATAATAAAATGTAAAAATAATGACCGTCTCAGCATTCATGAGTCAGACTTCAGATGAGGTATTAACTGTATACCATCCCATTTAATCCTGACAATAACCCTGAAAGCTGATATTTCTATTCTCATTTTACCGAGCATGGAAACTGAAGCTCACGGAGTTGTCCAGCTAAATGGCAGAGGGCTTCTAACCATTTCTAAAGTTCGTGTGTTATTCACTGAAGGAAATAAAAATGGGGAAGACTGAGGGTTGCAAGCTTTCATCTCTGACAACATGGATTTAAAGACCTGTGCCTCGGTGGGACCAATCTTGTAGGTTAGAGACTGATAAAGGATGGAGGGTCCTGAAAATTGAATTAAAGTATTGATATTCACCAGTATTGTTTATCTTGGCAAAAAAAGGGAGAAAAAACAAAAGAAATTTAGAAAACAATTGTGAATTTCACAGAGTTGGTTCTGGTATACCCATACTATAGGATAGGCAGCCATTCAAAGTAATTTTGTATGATTTTAATTGCTGACAAAGGTCTGTTAGAATACTTTTGGCTAGGGGCGCCTGGGTGGTTCAGTCAGTTAAGCGTCTACTTTCGGCTCAGGTGGTAATCCCGGAGTCCCAAGATTGAGCCCCATGTTGGGCTCCCAGTTCAGCGGAGAGTCTGCTTCTCCCTCTGCCCCTTCCCCCTGTGTGCTCTCTCTCACTCTCTCTCAAATAAATAAAATCTTTTTTTAAAAAAAGAATACTTTTGGCTATAAGTCACAGAAAAATGCACCTCCACCTATTCAAATTAAGCAAGTCATTTATTATCTAAACCAAAACCCAAAAACTAAAAACCACCTGAAGCTGCTGTAGTTTTAGCCGTCATGTGTAGGAATGACAATATATGCGAGAAGTAGAAGGACTGTCCCAGAGCATCTCTTTTTAATCATCAAAGAAACCCACTCCCCCAAACCTGCCATCAGCCTTGGCCTCACTTTCGCCAGAATTACGTCACATTCCATCATTATTCCGTCACTGGCCAGAGGAATGGACTGCTATTTTAGCTAAGCCCAATCATCTTTTACCCTGGGGACTGGAGATAGAGTCTGCCTTCCCGGAAACAAATTGCCACTCAAAGAAGGGTAGATGCCTGAATTAAAACAGGGATTCTGTGAGGAAGAAAGAAAAGGCCAACAGCTGCAGGATAAGAAATCAACATTTTCTGTTGTGACATAGAAAAATTAACATATGATTGAGTGGAAAAAAGAGAATACATTTCAAAAGAGCTCAATAGTATAATCCTATTTATATAAAATTATTCACACACTGATATGTGTATATGCCCAGAGGAATATCTGCAAGGGTATTCTTCAAAAGTTAACAGCGGTAACCTTCAGGCAGTGGGATACCAAGAATATTTTACATTTATTATACTATGCTGAATTCTTTCTGTTTAGCTATATTGAATTGTTTGCTATAAGTGTGCACTATTCTTACAAAGACAAGTATTTTCTTTGAGCGATTTCTGTTTTGTTTGAAATAGGCAAGTTCTTTGTGGGAAAGAGGTTAGAAACTGTTTCAGGCTTTGGAGACTTTTTTGAGGAATTAAAAATTATGAGTTTTTTCTAAAGGTTTCGTTGTTGTTGTTGTTGTTTGCATGTCAACTTTAAAATATGTCCACAAATTCTTTGACATTCCTTCTAGTGAAATGTGGAGTCTATGTCACTTCCACTTGAACCTGGGCAGACTTGAGGCTGTTTCCATTAATGGACGGTGGCAAAAGTGCCACTCTGTCTGCGTCTAGGTCAGGAAACACCACGCAGCCCGCAGCTTGTTCCCTGGAACATTTGCTTTTGGAGCCTAAAGTCTGCATGCAAGAACTCTGACTAACCTGAGACCACATTGTGAGGAAGCCCAAGCCACATGGAGTGGCCGTGGATAACCACTCTGGTCTACAGTTCCAGATAATTTCAGCCTCCAGCCATTCAAGTCTTCCTTACTGCGGCCCCAGATACTGGTGGAGTAAAGACAAGTCTTCCTTCCCCTGTGCCTTATCCAAATTCTTGACTCACAGAACGCACAACACAATAACATGGTTGTTATTTTACACAACTCAGTTTGGGGCCATTTTGAATGTAACAGTACAAACAAACCAGTGTCCATGTGTTCATTTGTTTTTAAAGCTATAGACCTGTTCTCACAGGAACAAGGTGTGTGGAACCCATAGATTTGTCCTTGAGCTTGTCCAAGGAGCCAAAGGCCAGAACATGCAAAAGTTGGGAAGGGATCAGGAGCCACAGGTTTCCCATATTCAGGCTGGAGGGACAGGAGGGATAAACGTGTACCTGGGGCACAACTCCGATGGGTTGGGTTTTGCAGCCAGTGAGATAGGCAACCGGAAAAGAAAGGAGACATCTTGAGAAAAGGCTTTTAGCGGCATGGATTGCTGAGAGAAAGCCACACAACACCAGAGTTTTAAAGGTGGGACTCAGGGACGCCTGGGTGGCTCAGTCGGTTAAGCAGCTGCCTTCAGCCGGATCATGATCCCAGGGTCCTGGAATCGAGTCCCACATCGGGCTCCTTGCTCAGCAGGGAGCCTGCTTCTCCCTCTCTCTCCCTCTGCTTCTGCTCTGTCAAATAAATAAAATCTTTAAAAAAATAATAATAAATAAAGGTGGGACTCAATAATTTCTACCCATTAGCTGTGCGACTTTGGGTAAGTCATTCAAACTCCCTCCAAAATGGAGATCCGCCCACCCCCCCCAAGTCCTGTGAGGATTAGTGAGCCATCCTGTGTAAAACTCAGTGGGCTACATGGCGACTGCCCCTACCTAGAGGCTAGCCTGGTTCCATGGTCAAATACCTCTTTCCCTTTCCTTTCTTTCTTTTTTATGGTTGGATTGAAGATGGAAGGTTCCAGTCGCTTTAAAACATTTTTTTTTTTTTTTAATGCTGGGCGGCTGTGAGTAGTAAGGAGGAAGGAGAAGGGGCATGACCCGGAAGAAGGGGTTGGGGGAAGGAGAAGGGACATGACCGGGAAGAAGGTGTTGGGGGCACAGCAGTCACCAGGCCAACAGGCCAACAGGCCAACAGGCAGTGGGGCCTGGGGAGCTTGCGTCGCGGCGCACAGGCTAGCACCCCGACCATGGAGCCGGAAAGAGCTGCATGTCACCCCGGCTCAAGTGGCCAGGCCGCCGTGGCAAGTCTCCTATCCGCTCCGCTATGAAGGGAGGAGACTGGGGAACGGGCCCGGGAGAGCTGGGCGAGGACTGAGAGCCCCGCTAGACTTGACCCCAGGCCGCGGAGGTGCTGCGGGATCGCGAGGCCCTCCGACCCCGCGTCCCGGGTCCGGGGCCCTCGCTCAGGCCGCGCTTCGTTCTCTGTTCCCGCCACTGTGCGCTGCCGCCCGACGTCTGTGGGGTCGGCGCTGACCCCGCCCTGACGGTCACCCCCGGCCGCCTGGTGGACTGTCTGCTTCCCGGGCCCCCGGCCGCTCTCCCCGCGCTCTGCCAGGCCTGTGCGCGCTGTGTGCCTGGGCGCAGCCCCGGAAAACGCACGCATGATACCATGTCGCTCCTCCTCCAGACTCTCCACCGTAGACTTCATCCTTACAATAAATCCGCCCCCTTCCCTGTGCATCCGGGCCGCTCTCCTCCACGCTCCCCTCCCTTGCCCCCTGCAGCCATGCCGGCCTTCTCCAAGCCATCGCCATCCCCCTCAGGGCCGACCGGCCTGCTCTGCACACACGCTGTCCACATGCCGCCTTCTCCTTCAGGCCTGGATCCAGGCGTCCTCTGCTCAGACAGGCTGTCCTTGCCCACCGCCTACCACCACCCTGCCCGCCCCCTCCGAGGGGGGCTGAGAGCTTCCTCACAGCTTTTCTTGGTATTAGAGCATATCTAATTTATTTATCAATTATATACCATTAATAATAAATATTTATTAATAAATTCAGTATGTCTATCTAATGATATAGTGTTCTAAGATCATTTATGATCTACCTCCCTCCACCAGAATGGGAGCCCCTTGAGGAGGGGGACTATTTCTTGGTAACCCCTGTATCTCCAACACCAAGAGTGTCATATTCATTGACTGACATCTGTGCGGGGCCCACTTAAAGAAGTTTGTCCTGGCTGTCCCCACCCTCCCTACCTTCTTCCGGCTGTCCCCACCCTCTCCACCTTCTTCCGGCTGTCCCCACCCTCTCCCCAACTTCTTCCGGCTGTCCCCACCCTCCCTACCTTCTTCCGGCTGTCCCCACTCTCTCCACCTTCCGGCTGTCCCCACCCTCTCCCCACTTTCTTCCGGCTGTCCCCACCCTCTCCCCAACTTCTTCTGGCTGTCCCCACTCTCCCTACCTTCTTCCGGCTGTCCCCACCCTCTCCATCTTCTTCCGGCTATCCCCACTCTCCCCAACTTCCCCATCTCTGGAGCTCCTACAGTACTGATTTGGCACCAATCCCATACTGCTTATAATGGCAGTTTTCTTTCCAATGTGTCACACTTCCCTGGGGAACATTGTAAGACCCTGCCTCTCTCTGTCCCTTCCCCCCACCCCTGCAAAACATACACACATGGTACTTAGCACAGAACATAGATGCTTTTAAAAATATCTGCTATTTAGATAGTAGTGGGTTGGCACTTTTATGCTCTCTCTAGTCCCCATCTCACTCCCTTGGGCTGAAGGTTTATCCTTAATTGTTCTCCTCCTGTGGTTTCTGTTATGATCAACTTCGCCTGTTGCTTGGTTGTGATATGAACTTCATTCTCCAAGGCCTGGCTGTGAAAGGACATCCATGAGGGCTCACTTATGAAGTGAGTTCCCTGACTTCATGTCCAATGTAAACACAGGCAAATGTATAATTATCAAGCATTATTACCACTTGCAATTACCCCAGCTCTCCAATCAACATTGTGAACTAAAGAAATGAGCATGAAGAGTAGAATGTTTAAATTTTGCCCTCTTGCCCCTTAAAATATTTATTTTTCAATTATCAGTCCAAACAGTTTAATTATGTCTTGTTACCTAATTAGTGCATGTATGTGGAATTTACAGGCCATCCAAAGTAAAGCTTCATAACTTTCTAAATGTCTGCATCTCACTGAGTGTCCCATCAAATATTTCCAAATATTCATTTCCAAGGCACTATTTCTAGATTGCTAAACACTACCATCAACAGCAACTCTGTAGCAATTAAGAAGCTTCCTGAGTTATTTTACTAAGGATTTCCCAGGAGTCCAGCATTGTGGAGGGCTCCCCTCATCGACAAGAGGTTCTCCAAGTGTGGCCCAAGGACTGTGTGTGTCCAAATAGCTCAGGATCCTTTAAAAATGCTGATTCCCTGGCTCATGCCAGACTTACTGAAGTCTGGCATTGCATAGAGTGGAGCCAAGGAATTTGAATTTTGACAAGTTCCCCAGATTGGTCTCATTCACAATGAAAAATCACTGATAGAGCCACTTTCCTGCCTTATCCTTGTCCCACGTCTTGCTCTGATAGCTGCGCTGAAGAAGCAGGAGGGAGACTCTCTGGTGAATGAAAACATGGCTGCTTACAGAACACTCGTCACATCTGGTCTCCTGGAATTATTAAATGTGTTTTCCAGAGAATTAATAATGATACCTATGCTAGTTAGAATGCCAGTTAGATGACTCCTATACTCCCCAAATGACAGTAGCTTGAAAAAGATAGAAGATTGTTTCTTGGGGCACCTGGGGGGCTCGGTTGTTGGGCGTCTGCCTTCGGCTCCGGTCATGGTCCTGGCGTCCTGGGATCGAGCCCTGCATCCGGTTCCCTCTCGGCAGGAAGCCTGCTTCTCCCTCTCCCACTCCCCCTGCTTGTGTTCTCTCTCTCGCTGTGTCTCTCTCTGTCAAATAAATAAATAAAATCTTAAAAAGAGGGAAAAGATTGTTTCTCTCTCATGTAATAGCCTGAGTGTAAGAAGCTGGGATGGATGTGATGTTGGGGAATCCTGCTACATTGTTGCTCTCCCATACTCAACACCAACACACAGCTTCTGTCTCATATCTTAATGTGGCTATCCCCGCTCCTGCCTCCACATTCGTGTTCCAGCCAGTGAGAAAGAAAAGGCAGTGGGGAGCATGCCTCCTCCCTTTAAGGGCATGACACTAAAATTGCACACATCACTTCCACTCATAACCCTCTGGCAACTTCTAGTTACAAGGGCACCTGAGTTATAGACCCCCTTTTCTCTTTTCCTCAAAATCAATTTGGAAGTTCTATTACTAAAAGAAAGAGGAAAATGCTTGTTGAATGACAGATGTCTTTTGCCCTAGTACCTCCAGACTCATAAGGGCTGTGTGTGTGTGTGTGTGTGTGTGTCTGTGTGTCTGTGTGTCTGTGTGTGTGTGTGTAACTCAATATTCTGGGGGTTTTTTTGTTTTTGTTTTTTTTAACTAACTTAAAGCTCAGCGGCTTTGCTGCAGTTATAAAGTTGCCAGATAAAATACAGGATACTCTGTTATATTTTCATTTTAGATAAACAGCAAATAATTTTTCAACGTAAGCATGTCCCAAATATTCAGATTTAACTGGGTGTCCTGTATTTTTATTCACTAAATCTGGCAACCCTATGTAATCAGGGACAAGAAATTAAAATGCCAGGAAATAAATGCAAGTTTTTCAACCCACAGAATAGGAAGTGAGTCTTTTTAGCAGCTCTGTGCCAAGAAGCCTGTTCATTCCTCTCC
The DNA here is from genome assembly GCF_009762305.2 of Zalophus californianus. NCBI lineage: Eukaryota > Metazoa > Chordata > Mammalia > Carnivora > Otariidae > Zalophus > Zalophus californianus. Next base: position 84,588,738 of record NC_045605.1, on the reverse strand, counting down.
TAAATGATGGGATTTCCCCCCGTGGAGGACAGAGTCAGGAACTGGGAATGCACCACGGAGCAGCAGAAATGTGGATAGTGTGCGAACGCAGTAGAAGCTATCAGCATGAGCAGGGGAGAGCACACAGGCAATTGACAGGAGCTGAGACAATGAGAGCACCTGTGGCCTGGAGAAGACGATCGAAATCAGGGAAATTGTACGTGGTAGAGAAGGTGCAGTCTCCAGGAAAAATGAATGGATTGCCGAGATGTGTGCGTACAGGCAAGCAAGGCAGCAAGGCATGAAGGCCTGCAGCAAAAGCAGCAGAACCCCATTAACGGTTGGGCTTCTGTAACTTTCTGGCGATAAGCCCTTGGTGAACAAAATTGTATTTAAGGGGCTTACAAATGGGCCTCTCGATGAGTAACTGGGATCAAACCTCAAGTTGTAGAGTTGACACTCACTGGCTGAGGCAGTAACAGAGCCGTCGTGGACCAGCCATTTACAACCCACGTCAACCCTCGCCTATTTCCCCCTCCTTCATCTTCCCCAGGTGGGACTGACCTACAAGCCCTTGCGAGCTCCTCAGTCATCTTTGATGTGGTTATTGGTGGCCTCCTGCCCATGCCTCACTCTGGAACTCTTGACCACTCCCGAAATCCAGCTGCAGGATCCTAGTTACAGTGGCTGTGTTGTTAGTCTCCTTTGCAATGAGCCAGACCCTGTGTCTGAGGAAAAAGCTGAAAGACCTTGAATCTCAAGGTGACCCACCAAGCCTTTGGTTTTCAGTCACAGATCCTGAGGACCTCCATCTGAAATCCAGCAGCGTCTATGGCCCAGCTCCCTTCCTTAAGAGTCCTAACCCGCTCTTGCGAGTCCTGTCACGTTACAGACTGATCTCAGAATGCAACTGTTTCCTCTGAATCGCATGGCCAATGGGACCTCCCCATACACCTTGCTCCATGATATTATCCCTCCCCATATGGATGGTCATCGGAATCAGGCCGGAGATTGCTGTCCGATCAGAGATTCTCAGTTAGTGGGAGCACAGCAGAACCACTCATGGGGCTTTTCCAAAATTCAGATGACCAGACCTCAGCCAAACCTACTGGACCTCTGGGGGAGGGTCCAAGAGTATGTGTATTTTCTGAAAGTTCTATCGATGATTCTGATGTACTCCTTAGATGAGGATCTCCTTCTCAAGGCACTGTGCCTTGAACTAGGGATCGCTTCGGTAGCCAGCTTAGTTTCCCTCACTGCCAACCAGCCTGTGTCCCCTCTCCTTCTGCCACGATTGTCCCATAGTGCCAACATGCCTTGCCCCTGAGTCCTCCAGGGTTGTGACACTCAAGGGGAGGAGTGGACCAAAACTAAATTTATGACCTGCCAGGATACAACTTAGCTTTTGTCAAGATTAGATACTTTTCTGTGGTGAGAGTAATTTATTCTCAAAACCGCCCTGAAAAAAAAAAAAGAAAAGAAAAGAAATGGAAGTCCTGACAGAAGGACCACAGACAGAAATAGTTGCTAGTGGCTACAAGTGATCTGAACCACCCTTCTGAGCACTGGTGCTCAAGAACTCCCCACGATCCGTGATTTCACCTGCCTGTCCCAAGGCCATCTGACGATTGGGGGTGGGCGGGGCTGAGAATTAAAAGCCAACTGTCATAGAATAGGGTGGTTACATCTAGGTACATCTAGGCATATCTTAGCTACAGTGTACAATACTGATCATCAGTCTCCCTCACACAAAAATGGAAAAGGAAAAAAAAAACAAAAACAAAATGTGAAAGCCACATTTCCTTTTATTTCCTCTCATCACCTCCACACTTGCTCAGCACTTCTGGCCCTGAAATGCACCCCTCAGACCCAATCTCATCTCCAATTCACACCCTTCTACTTGGCTGGGTCTCTGGGGCTGTATATTGATGTGCCACCAACCTGGCCTTTCAATATGATTCTGTCAGCCCACTGCGTGTTTAGTCAGCACAACACCAAACATCAGGTTTAGCTATTTTCTTTGAAATTAGCCAGATATTTTTTTTCTGCTGGAGATATTGAATCAATGTGGTGTGTGTAGGTCACAGCATGACCTTACTCTAAGTGAAAGCTGCCTCCATGCTCTATTGGGCAGGAGTGAAGCCTACTTTCCCTCAGCTTCCTTCTGGTTCCCTTGTGCCCTAACCACTCAGTCCTTGGCTCTTCAAACTCAATTCATGTTATTGTCATCAAGAGTTTTCCCATTCCTACCTTGGAATCTAGAGAACTTTCCTTTGAGACACATTCATCCATCCACCTTTTCATCCATCTATTGACTATTTACCACATTCAAGGCATCAGTAACCCAAACTTGATTAAGATATGGAATCTGTGCTGAAATGTGGTAATAATAAGAGTTTTGAGTTGCAGACAATGGAAACCTCCCTAGTTAAAGCACAGAGAGATGGACCAGAGGATATTAGGTAGCTTACAGAACGTCCAGGAGGGTCAGACTTGGGTGCTATACATCCAGAAAACATGACCTTACCATCTTCTTCGCAGTACTGTTCGAGAGGTATCCCCACTTCTGCATCCCTTATCATGGGCATCTGTGATACCAGACACTAAACACTCCCTGTCCCGAATGCTTCTACCATGCTTCCCAGGGTAATCTCTCCATAGGTCGCCTCCATCTTTGTTACTCACTTTACCTCTATGTGTCAGGTGTGTAAAGACACTTGTTAGGATCTTGGTCACATACTTAAGCTTTATTGAAAGAGTCTGCTCTCTGTTTCTATCCACTATTGTAAGAAAGAGGATAAAAGGGGGAAGGGAATTGAGGATGTAGAGAGATGGCCAGAGGAGATTTTCTGGGTGACTCAGTACCAAACCTTGAAGGTAAGTGTTCGCCCAAAGGACAAGAGAAAGAAAATCCAGGCAGAGGAAAAAGCTTGAGATAAGGTACTGGTGTGTGAAAAAGTAGGCACGTTTTGGGGAAAGATGAGAGTTTAATGGGGCTACAGCAGTGCTGGATGTACTGAGGATGGGATGGTAGGGGTGAAAGGAGGTGGACAAAGACAAGGGAGCCAAGAAAGTAGGCAGTGGTCAAACTGGCAAGGGTCTCTTAGGTTCTTAGAAGCATGGCCTTTCCATGAACAAGCCAAGATTCATGTACTTTCTCCACATCTGACCAAAGACTGCAAATTGTCAACCAAGGGTTTTCTGCCCCAAACACCAACCTTCATGTCAAACGTTCCTTGTAAAACAGTTTCCCCAACTGAACGGTAAGCAAAACAACTTTAGACAGAGTTAGTTCCATAAACAAAGCAGCACTTCTTTAATATTTTCAAAATATGTCCTTCATTCCAATATTCTAAAGTGTAAAGATAAAATATGATCTAAATGATTTTCTGTCCAACCACCTCTACCTTGCCCCAATTTTATAGTGCTTTCCCTAACAGGACCATGTTGTTACGCTTGAAGGGGGGGGCTCAGCAGCTCCATCAAGGCAACGTACTCATTGCTTCTTTAGTAGACACTTTTTGGGGTGTCTTCTCCATCCGCAGTCTTCCTTCTCTGAGAACCACATGACTTCTTCCCACCAGGGTCCTATAGAATCCTGACAAAACTGATTGGAACAGCTTTTTAACACCTGACCCAAACTAAGCAAATTGGATTCCAATCCCTAGAAATTTAGAATTCATTCCTTCTTCCACTCAACAAATATTTATGGAACCCTAATTTTGAAATAGGCCTTGTTCTAGGAGCTGGGGATACAGTGTGTACATTTTCTCCTAAGGCCCCATTGCAGCATTCTGGGTTCAGTGAGATATTTCTGCTTCCTTAAACATTCTCCTTCTTTGTTTCACCTGGTTTCGTGGGTGTCTATTCCTTGCAAGGAAAGAATCCTTTCCAAGACAATTTCACATTGTTATTCATGAAGGGGAAATGCCTTATTTTCTTTCTTTGGATTTTCAAAGTCATTTTCCCATGGTAAAGAACCCAAGAAATTTCTCCAAAGTTTTAGCTAGGTGAATTTTCATTGAATGGAATCAAATTTGATCTCAAGAAAATCTTATTTTTATGTTTTTAAAAGACTTGTTTATTTTAGAGAGAGAGATTGAGCTTGAGAGTGAGAGCGGGGCAGGGGGGATCAGGCAGATTCCGCACTGAGAACAGAGCCTGATGCTAGGCTCAATCTCACCACCCTGAGATCAGACCTGAGCGAAACCAAGAGTCAGACTCTTAAACCAGGTGCCCGAGCCACCCAGGTGCCCCAAGAAAACTTTATATTTGAAATTTAAACGATATTATCCACTTCATTTAAACACAAGGAACATCAAGTAAGGTGTCAAAGCCTTCCATTTAATCATGATGATAAACCAAAATTTTTGCCTTTTATTTCTTTCTGGTAATCACATGACAACCTCCGTATCCCTAACACACACACACACACACACACACATACAGAGACACACACACGCGCACACAGTTTCCAATAAACATCTTGTGTAAGGAAGCGAAGTAAAAAGACAGGAAAATTGAGTGGTTTAGAAGTAGTTTATAAGACAAACCTGAGTTTAAATACCCCTTCCTCTGGTGATCTTGCAAAATTTCAAATTTATAAAAAAGAAACAGTAACTATTTCATAGGATTATTTTGAGAACTAAATGTGTGGAAAGACCCTAGAGGTTAAGTTAGTTAAGCGTCTGCCTTCGGCTCAGATCATGATCCCAGGGTCCTGGGATCGAGCCCCACATCGGGCTCCCTGCTCCGCGGGGCATCTGTTTTATCTTCTGCTTGTGCTCTCTCGCTCGCTCTTTCTCTCTCAAATAAATAAATAAAATATTTTTTAAAAAGACCCTAGCACATGAAATGTGCTCAATAGACAGTATTCACTAAACAGGTAATCACTGTTTATAATTGGGATCTTTATTTGTAAGCCACAATGAGTAAGTACACAAATCCAGTCATATGTACACAATACACAGATCTATCTATGTAGGGCAGTTACACTATACCTCTTGCCTATGGAGAAACTGGATAGTAGTTTAGACCAAAAGATGATACAGATCCTTGTGTATAACTAATTACAGGACTCAACAATAAATTGTAGTCTAAACCACTGGTGTAACCAGAGGTGTGAATTTCTGCCAATTCAGGATCCAGTGTCCCCCTTCACAAACCATCCTCATCCTGAATGTGTCTAGAAGCTCTAAATGCTTTACTGCAAACTGAAGGGATGGGGAGGGAAGTGGGGTGGTGATTCAGTTCCTCAGGACCCGAACACTGAGCAGTTTCAAAGCAGAAGTGGACAACTCTTCTGCATCCCACAGTCTTAAAAAATGACTCTTTGAGAAGACAGCAATGGGTCGCCTGGCTGGCTCAGTCGGAAGAGCATGTGACTTTTGGTCTTGGGGTCATGAGTTCAAGCCCCACATTGTGGATAGAAATTACTTAAATAAATAAATATTAAAAAAGAAAAAAGAACACAGCAATGATACTGTGCATGATCACAGCAAGTGCCACACATTGGACCAGCATTTGCCAAAACTGATGTGGACTGTCAAGGGTCAGCTCACTGGTCACATGTGCTGACTCTGGAGTTTGACTCCCAGGGTTCAAATCCTGACTCTGTTACTTTTGACTTTGGCCTTGTTTCTTGGCTTTCCTCAAATTTGTTTTTTTCATATGTAAATGGGTATGATGATAATATTAATACCTGCTGTATTCATTTCCTTTGGTTGCTACACGAAAAGATCACAAATTGGTGGCTTCCAACAATAGAAACATATTCTCTCACAGTTCTGGAGGCCAGAAGTCCAAAATCAGTTTCACTGAAATCAAGGTGTCGGCAGGTTCATGTTCCCTCTGAAAGCTCTGAGGAAAAATTTATTCCAAGCCTTTCCCAGCTTTTGGTGGCTGTCAGCATTCCTTGGCTTGAGGACTCATCACTCTTGTCTCCCCCTCCACAGCCACCTCACCTTCTCCCCTTCTGTGTATCAAACGTCCCTCTACAGACATTTATAAAAGTGTCTGTGACTGCATTCTTGGGCCAGTGATGTATCAAATGACCAGCCGTGGGGGACCCAGATGAAACATTGTTTCTGGGTATGCTTGTGAGGGTGCTTCTGGATGACTATCATTTGAATCAGTAGACTCAGCAGAGTAGATTACCCTCCCCAAAGAAGGGTGGGCATCTTCTAATCCATTGACAGCCTGAACAGATCAAAAGGCAGACGAAGGAGGGGTGTGTCCCTTTTTACCTGCCTCTCTGCTTGAGCAGGGACATCTCATCTCATCTCATCTTCTCTAGCCCTTGCGCTGGGATTTACACCATCAGCTCCCCTGGTTCTCAGGCCTTCAGATTCCAACGGAACTAAACCATCAACTTTCCTGGGCTTCCAGTATGCAGACAGCATATCATACGACTTCACAGCCTCCATAATCTCTGGAGAACCCGGACTGAGTCAGGGCCCACTTGGACAATTCTTCTATCTGCAAAGACCCTTTTTTGCCATATAAGAGAACATTGACAGGTTCACTTTTCAAGGGTTGAATGACATACGCTGATAAAGCACAGTGGCTAGAACATGAAAAGTGTTCCGTCAGCATTATCTACTATTCCCAGTCAGGTCTTGCCTACTGCAAAGTGACCTTGAAGGAACCCTAGCCCAAAGAGATATAAAGCAATATAGGAAGGGGACTGGTGGTAGTTGACCTTTGTTAACAGCATCTGGTTCAAAAATGCTTTAGATTGATGATCTTAGCATGTGCCTTTCCTAGACACCTCTGTAGCTCACAACTCTGTGTGATAGACAAGGTGGGGGATATGGGAAAGAATCCAGAAACTAATGCAAAAGAGTTGTTTTTATTAATCCATACTTGAAAACTCATGTATTCATAAGAATGTTATTTCCATTCCAATTTTGAAATAGTCATTAAATTCCAAATGAAAACCTTCATATTCTGGAAATTTTTAACTTTCCACATTGAGTGTGGTTTATAACCTACTCAGTAACGTTTTCTAAAAGCTGAGCATATTGGTCTTCTCAATATTGACATAAAATTGTCTTTGTTGTGTCATCTGAATCTCTGTTAGTTTCAAAAACATAGAGTAAAGATCAAGATTCAATATTTTAGCACCTTCTTATCCTTCCCACAGGCTTGGCAGCCAAGCAGTCAGACTGGGAATAGATTTATACTTACAGAGCCCTTGTACCAACATTATTCATTTAATTCAGGATCCTAATAACCTCATGAGATGGACAGGAATCAGAAGTCCCACTTTGTAGATTGGGAAGATGAGATGGAAAACTTAAGGCTCAGAGAGTGGAACACAGCCGGTCAAAGGCAGAGCTGGACTGGAAGTTGGGTATTCTGACTCCTGATGTCCCCACTAGTAAGAGAGAAGGAATTAGGAGGGACGAGGGTAGCCCTGAACAAAGGCAAAAAGTCACCTGGAAATTCAAGCCTGGAAGAGTCTGACGGAAGAACAGCAAGAGATGTGAAATGAAGGAAGTTAAAATCCTAAATCAACCTCCCGTTTGCTCCTAGTTAAAAAATGGAAAGCTCAGATTCCAATAAGCCAGTGGTCTGATGCATGTGCACACATTCTTATTGATTCCTTCCTTGGGTTGATTTCACATGATACAGTAAAGGGAGTGCATGACCTTATTCACTAGTTCTTTTTCTAAACCACATTCTCTCACCTGGGCAGGTATCTGAGCAGGTGAGAGGTTTCTCTGTACAACAAGGACAATCCACGGCCCTTTGTTTCTCCCAGAAACATCTCCTCAGAGAAGTTGAAAGCCAGAACGCATAGATGAATCAGGAAGTGAGGACTCGGTTGATCACATTGAATTAAAATATTTATAATAATACAAGTGATAGTTTATAGAATAAATGTACCCACGTGTGTGCGATACTCAACTCCTTTTTCATACTGTAATTCTGTCCTCTTCAGGGAAGGTGTCAATTTCCCAACCGACTGCATTTCTTGTTTTTCAACTTTTGCAGCATTACTTGAAGGTTTCATCCAAGGCAGGTGATATTACAGTTACCAGCCTTTGGAATAACAGGGCCATCAGCACTGCACGTGGAAATGGATGGGCTCATTGAAACAGCCTGATGCAGAAGGAGAGACTGGGTGTGAAACTACACATTTAGAATTCCAAAATGGTGGAATTTACCCACTGTGCCACCTTAATGGGGGAGATATTTGAGAAGGGGGCCCTTAAGTAGAAAAGTACACTATTAACAGAAATCACTCACTGCATGTGAATTGATGTGCACAAGGCACTCTACTTGACATCAAGGAGAGCTAAGAACCACGAAATAAAATTTGTCATTCCTTCCCTTCAGAAATTTACTATCTGGTCAGAAATGCCAAAAGAACTCACAAAATCATAGAGCAAGGACAAAGCACTCTGTCATGTGTTATTTAGCATTTTCAAAGGAGACATCCAGGAGTTGAGAGAATAGATCAGGTTCACCAGTTTCAAAATCCAGCCCAAGTAAAAAGGTTTGTACTGAAAACACGTAGTGATGGTATGCCTTTTATTAACAATAGATTTGAATTTTAATAGCCCTGTTTCTGAACCTTTATGTCGTTACTTATGTTATTGGTGTTGTTCTGTTGTTGTTGTTGTTGTTACAGGAGACCTTATTTTGTGCAAACCACTTTCCTCACACTATTTCACTTTTTCAACAACACTTGTGTGGGGGGTAGGTATTAGTCACATCTTTTAGATGAGGAAACTGAGAGAATAAGTAATTTGCATGAGGTTTTGCAACCAATAAACAGTGGCTCCAGGCTTCAAATACTGACCCCCGCACCCCCAAAGTCTTCCATCATCTCTGAGCTCCCATGGGTGTGTGTGCCTCGTGGCAGGGATCCAATCAGAGGACAGAAGCTATACTAGTAATTTGCACAGGGACTATCTAATAAAAAGAAATTACCTAGTAACAGGGGATTAAGCACTAAGGGGATTTAATTGTATATGATTGTTCGTTGCTCTTTAAGAGTTTCCAGTGTAGGGCGCCTGGGTGGCTCAGTTGGTTAAGCGACTGCCTTCGGCTCAGGTCATGATCCTGGAGTCCCGGGATCGAGTCCCACATCGGGCTCCCTGCTCAGCAGGGAGTCTGCTTCTCCCTCTGACCCTCTTCCCTCTCGTGCTCTCTCTCTATCTCATTCTCTCTCTCAAATAAATAAATAAAATCTATAAAAAAAAAAAAGAGTTTCCAGTGTATTATCTATCCCAAACCAGACTCTTAACTCAAGGGCAAGAAAAGTGTTTGTGCTTCTTTCATATTCCCCACCAAGGTCAAGCACAGTGCTGGGCAGAACATAACTTGGACACTCAGACTCGCGCAAGTTCAAATCTTTGCCCTGCTACTTGCTAGCTGGGTGACCTTGAGGAAAACATATAGCCTTTCTATGAAATGAAGATAATAATGCCTATATTGAAGAGTTAGAGAAAGAATTTGATGAGTTAATAAGTGCAAAGGACTCAGCTAAATAAGTGGAGGCTATTACTATTAATATTATCATCATCTTTATTAAGATTCCCTGGTTCCTTGTCTTCTGAAATGATGCCCAGTATAATAATTGGGACAATATTGGAAAATCAACAAGATATCCTTTGACCTCATTTGCAGGCAGATCTTTCCTTTGGTCTGCCATAAGGAAATACCATATGTTACTCAGCCTTATTTTAAACACTGATTTTTTTTTTTCAAAGGCAGACTGCCACGTGCAGCACCTCATTTGGATGTGTCTGGAGTCTTGGAAGCTTGACTACCCTACTTTCTCCTATAAATGGACCTTGAGAGCTTGTTTGGAGGTTCTAGCAAGGGAGCACAGCACAGCACATCCAAAGAATGGTCCTCCTCTATCGGGGAAGGTCGTCCTCTTCGACCGAGCACGCAGCTTTGGGAGGGACGCACATGGGGCGGTGAGGGAGGAAGGGGACACCTGCCTAGCCAGCCAGATCAGCCGAATCAACCCTGGCGATCAATGGGGTGACAGATGTCGCAGCCAGATCACCCTCACATCTGAATTTTTTTTTAACTGAAATATTAGGTCAATATCCACCTTTCCCCATCAAAAGTCTTTCAAGCATCAGCCTACTGAAAGTTGGCCTTCTTTAATCCAAGGGTGATATTTCTGTGCCTGGTTACCTTTCCTTTAGCTTCAACATGAGCCAATTGGATTTATTTATTTTTTTATTTTTTAAAAATATTTTATTTATTTATTTGACACAGAGAGAGACAGCGAGAGAGAGAACACAAGCAGGGGGGAGTGGGAGAGGGAGAAGCAGGCTTCCCACAGAGAAGGGAGTCCAATGCAAGGCTCGATCCCAGGATCCTGGGATCATGACCTGAGCCGAAGGCAGATGCTTAACGCCTAAACCCCCCACGTGTCCCGCCAACTGGCTTTAACCACAAGATATTATTGAAAAAGATTGGGAGATTATGGGTAGTGATAGAGATCATTGCCAAGGAGAAATAAGGAAAAAATAAATGAGGCTTCATCTCAGAGAGGAATAAATGCTTTATTATGGGGTCAGGAGGTCTGACCCTGGAGTTCTGGGTCCGAGAGAAAATGCAGAATGGTAGTTCGGGAGCTGGAGCATTTGACAGCAACAACATCCATGGATCAAAACAGCTTTTAAGGGCTGACCTCAGGGGATTGCATTTCTGCAAAAGGAATGAAGTGTTTTTCCTTTATGCTGCAGAAAATGCAGAATCAGAGCCCGTTGGAAACACAGCTAGCTCGTCTGTCATTATCTGCAAAGGACAAGGAGAAAAATGAAATTCTACTTTATTAGGGTGATAGGCAAAAATCTCTCCAAGTTTTCTGGAATTCATCTGGGCAAAGGAAGCAGAAGGGAAAAAAAAAAAAACCTTTAAGGTAAAACCTTGTTGAAAGTGAGTTTTTCTGGAGTTATCTCCATAATATTGGAATGTAATGAGAACCTTTACATTGGAGCCCCATTTCTCCTTCTCCCAGTGCACCCAAGCCAGCAATGTGGAGTGCTATTTGCCTGGAAAGGCATTTTAGAAGAAGCTGGGATGTGAATGGTCTCATGCCACAGGGTACTGTGCAGCTCTGTACAGAATGTCCCTGGACTGCCAAGGTCAGCAAGTGCTCCAACGGGCGTGTTTTAAGTAGAGGTCCTGAGGCCCACCCTGTGACTCACTGAGGGCTAACCACAAACACCCAATTAATCTCGTGATGCAGACTCAAAGAAAGGCTCAAAGAGGAAAAACATGAATATTATATAGTGCACTTTTTTTTACTTTAAAATACTTACCTTCTCAACCACTGCCTTACTCTGATCTCTCAGCAATATTCAATGTTACACTTTTCTCCCAAAACTTCTTCAGTTCTTAAATATTTAAAGGCCTGCCATGGGCAAGAGGAGAAAGGAGACACTAAGAAGTAGTGTGACTGGGTCTTAGATCTCCTAGTCTTTCAGGGAGGGAAACCTGCGTACCCCATGAATCCTAGCAGAGGAGTTAGCCCACCTTGGCTCTTCTGCTTCCCAACGAAGCCCAGTCAGAGAGTGGACAAGTGCTCCCAGATTTCCCTGGCAACCTCCTAGGGAATGGTAATTCCCTGATGGGAAGGAATCTAAAACCAGGTGCAGTAAACAAAAGCTACCCTCACACATGGCAGAGGGTGAGATACTGACTTTTAGGCCCCAGGATTACTGTCCAGGACCCCTGGACTCACTTAGCTGACCTCTGAGGAGTAGTTTATTTATTATTGCGGATATTAAATGTTCACATTTTTTAACAAATCTTGAGCCTTATTGGTATCTCGGAATCATCTTCAATAAAGGCCTTCAAGAAATAAAAGTTCTTTTGTATATTTGGAAATACTTGGAAGACCAGCATTATAAACATTGAATGTGTGGATATAAATAATTACTGGGATTTGATTATATCATTCACTCTTTCCACCAGATCCTCTTCTTAATAAGGGCTGCATCGAATTAGAATAGCTTAAAACTTGTCCTAATTTCTCCTACAAGCAACTTTAGACTGCAGGCCTAATTAGAACAAAATTGGTGCTTTGAACAGGTATTCTACCCTACATTAACTTACTGGATATAAGACCATTAACATATAACCCATTATAATAATATATAATAATTATAAAAATATAACACATACATCTGTAACATATATACTTTTTAATCCCCATATATTAGAGATACACATTTTGTATTATATTATATATTATATTACAAATTAAAAATTAGGGAGATATATATATATGTATATATATATATACATATATATAATAGTAGGATTGAAAAAAATTATAGCCCAAGTCACATCATTTGGATTTTAAAATCCATTGCAAGGATGAAAAAAATCCATTGATTGTACTGAACTCCATTTATTGTACTGAAAGCAAATGCCTTTTTAGTAACCAAAGAATGTACACCTTTGGAGAAAGTAAATTGCAACCCATTTCCTACTCAGGTAATTACTTTCTCTGCTGGTTTAAATCTCCTCCCAAGGTTCTGTGCCCCCACCCAAGGCTCTTCCTATTCTGACTTTGAACTTCTGGACTCTGGAGTCCATTGGAGCATCGTCCCCACTTTCCCTGAGCAGTCCCATCCCAGTCCTGAGCAGAATTATTCTTATGATGGGGTTTGACTATTTATTCATGTGTCTGCCACCCAGAGCTGAGAGCATCTTCCTGGGAAGCTCTACTTAAGAGCGGTCACAGCTTATTACCTGTCTATCTGCGGTACAAGCCTGAATGGCTTTTAATTTTTTGATGCTTAATGTAGAGAAAATAGAATTGCTTTTGATTGATCCTTCCAAAGTCCACGATGCATGCACTTCTTTTATTGTTCAATGGGTCACAGGAAGCTAGCAGAACAAGACTACATTGGGAGGGGCCAGTGCAGTGGAAAGACTACGCAAGGGGCCACATTCCAGTCTTGGGCTACTAGCTGTTACTGTCTTGTTAACCTTAACCAAGTTACTTAAGGTCTCTGAGTCTCAGTTTCCTCATTTTTCAAAATGTGCTAAGCACATGGTTGTTGGAAAGAGCAAATGAAACTATGCATGTCATATCACATATGTACACATAGGCAAGCATTATGATTATTTACAAAATACAAAACTAGTCTTATAAAGATATATAATATGTACACTATGTATCCCACTCACCACTGGAGCATCACTTACTACCATTATGCAGAAGATTATATACCATAAAGGAGAAGTTTATACTACTTCTCTTATAGAAAGTGTATTAATAGAACTATAGTGAAACATTTAACAAAAGTACAAGGTCTTAAGGAATTTTAAGACAACACTCACTTTTCCAAATTTTAGTCTCTGTTAAATTGTCAGAGAAGGCTGAGCTGGTATCCCATAGATGCCTGAGCCTGGAAGAAGCACAATTATATTTTCATTGACAAACAATTCCATTCCCTCTATAAATCAACATCATTTTCTCCTGGCCTCTCCAAGATTCAGCAGCTGTCATAAGGTTGCCAGGTAGAATAATGATTCAGGACACACAGACCACAGTCTTATTGAACTGCTCCCAAGCTCACTGGCTCTGAGACCAATAAATCATTGCTTTACAAGTCATCTGGAATGCAAGGTGCAGCCCAGAGTCAAGAGTCAAGGTTCCACAGTACTGTTAGAAATATTTGTTAAAGGGAGGGGGGAAAGATTTTTTTTTTTAGTCATATAATAACCTTTCCCCTGATCCTTTGAATGGTTTCCTATCTGCATGCTTTTCATCCTCTGAATATTTAACAATCCCACTTCAGTATTCAGATATCACTGTGGGTTTTTTTTTTCTCTTGATTTTGAAGCTTTTCCAGAGCCCCTGCCGTTTTTTTAAATATAGAACTCAGGATTCTTCCTGGTGTGGCTTCCATCTCATTCTATCCCACTTCCCATCGAGATTACACACTCAGTAAAGAGCCGGCCTGTTTTCAGTGTCCTGAGCAGATGGAGACAAAGTTATTCTCCACTTTGGTTCCAAGAAACAAGACAATATTGTGTTGCCAAGTTTTTGCTTTTTTGTATTGAGCAATTGGAATAATAATAATAATAATAATACCAATCTCTCCCCTTTGTAGGAGCTTTACTATTTATAAAGTTCCTGCCACTCCATTCTCTCACCATCCTGGTCTCTCTTGAGAGAGCTGACCATGTGATATGTTTCATGATGCCACAGAGCATGCGTGAGGGATAAGGACTTAGTGTATGGAGTAACATCTAAGATTCCAGAAGTTGAGATTTGCTGATGAAACTGAAAACACAACAACCCTCTCTGTCACTTGTTAATTTCCGTCTAATTATTTAATCACCCCACTTTGCTCATGGCACCTCTTCTGATTTCTTTCACTCTTTCGTCTTAATTTTCTTTAAAAAAAGTCTGAGCTGAAAACTGAGAACTGACTTTGTAAATTAAGGGCTATGATTTGACTTCAAAGTTACAGCTAGAAAAAGAGAAAAAGCAAAACCCCCAAATCCCTCATTCTCATTCCTCCAGGATGAATACTCTGCAGCAGGAACAATACTTTCAGTTAGTTTATGAGCAAGAATTTTCATTCTTTGTACAAAAATGAATCCATAGACACCATAATAATAATTGATGCAGGGGAGATAAGATCCCTGATGAATGCTAAAATTAGTGGATGAAATTTTTTAAAGATTTTATTTATTTGTCAGAGAGAGAGAGGGAGAATACGAGCAGGGGGAGCGGCAGGCAGAGGGAGAATCAGGCTCCCCGCTGAGCAAGGAGCCCAACGTGGGACTGAATCCCAATCATGACCTACCTGAGCTGAAGGCAGACGCTTAACCACCTGAGCCACCCAGGCATCCTGTGGATGAAATTTTAAGGAGAAACAGAATAGTAGCATAGACTCAAAATATCTCCCCAAAATAAATTGTGGTGGTGATTTTTTTTTAAAGATTTTATTTATTTATTTGACAGAGAGAGACATAGTGAGAGAGGGAACACAAGCAGGGGGAGTGGGAGAGGGAGAAGCAGGCCTCCCGCTGAGCAGGGAGCCCGATGTGGGGCTCGATCCCAGGACCCTGGGATCATGACCTGAGCCGAAGGCAGACGTTTAACAACTGAGCCACCCAGGGGCCCCTGTGGTGGTGATTTTAACATGTGTCCACAAATTATTTGATCCTTCTGTCTCCAAGAGGTGGCACTTCATTCCCCTTCCCTTCAATGTGAACTCAAGTTAATGACTTGCCTCTAGCAAATAGATATAGAAAGAGAAAAATTGTAACTCTACATGGCAAAGTCTGGCAGACACCACCTTAACTAAGTGATCAAGGTTAATATCACTGTAATAAGATATACCAACATTTTGTATCCCCTAACACGATAGAATAAGAAGGGCACGTCACCTCTGTGGTATACATCCCCCAAATCCATAACTCCAGAAATCATGAGGAAACATCAGATAAACCCAAACTGAGGGATAAATAATGTCAATAATGTCAAGGTCATGAAAGACAAAGAAAGAAAAACGAGAAAAAAAGGTCATTAATAGGAAGAGACGAAGAAGACATAGTAACTGAAAGTAACATGGACTGGATCCTGAATAGAAAGAAGAGGATATTAATGGCAAAACTGGTTTAAATCTTAATAAAGTCTGTATTTTACTGATTAGTATCAATGTTAATTTCTTAGTTTCAATAAATGTTGTATGGTTCTGTAAAGTGTTAATGCTAGAGGAAACTGGTTGCAGGATTTACGAGATCTCTCTACTATCTTTGGAGCTCTTTTGTACACCAGAACTTATTTTAAAATAAAAAAATTTTTTAATAATTTGCACGTTTAAGGGCATGTTTAATGTAAGCTTAGGTAAAGCTAATATTTATTCTTTCATTTAGTTCATTCTCTGTACATTTCTTGAGGGTCTGCTCTGTCCTAGGCACTGGGGAAACAGTGTTGAAGATGACTGAGTCTCCCACACTCATGGAACTTACAGTCTAACAGGTATAACAATCATAATGAGTAGCACAAAAGACAGGGCGCTCCGGGCGCATGTCACACGGTACCCAACCTGTTCTGACGGTTAGAGAAGGTTTCCCTCAAGCGCAAGGTGTTTTAGCTTGAGACTAGAAATGTAGTGTTAGACGGGGATGAGAACTGTTTGGGCAGAAAGGGGACACTTCCATTCAGAAGAAGCAGCATGACAAGGACCTAAAGGAAGGAAAGTCGTGAGAAAGAAAGCCAAGAAGTGGGGTTAAAGGGTGGAGAGAGGGATCTAGATAGGAAGGCAGGGGCTAGATCCTTCAAGGTCTTAAAGGTCGGGGGAAAAAATTTAGGATTTTGTACTAAAGTAGTGGGAAAACCCTGGAGAGTTTTAGGTAAATTATGTAATTATGTTGCAACTTCTTTCTCTTAATGAGAATAGTTCCTAGCTTCCTGAATCAGTATTGTTCATGTTTGAGAAGGGATTAAATTTCCTAATTGTTAATGACATTTCCTAAGAAACATATCATTTATGTTTCATCCTGACCCCATCTCCAACTTCAGTTCTTATTTTAGGGGTGAGGAAGGGAAGAGACATTTAGCTAATTTTAGCAGGACCTGATAGCCCAGGAAACAAAGAAACCTCATCACTGATATGAGCCATAGTCTCAAATTGAGCCTTTGTTATTCACAGCCTCTTTCAGTAAGGAAAAAATGGCAACAGAAGGTTTTCCATGGGCATTTTTGCTGGTATAGGGAAATTGCTGTTTGTCCCCAAATTTTTGCCTTCTGGCAGTGAGCTGAGTTGAAATTTTCTTTATTGACTGAGTCAATTGTGGGTGAGGAGTCTCTGGGCAAGTGAAGGAATTAGCCAATTGGCTCCCCAGGTCTCCGACAGTCTTTCTTTCCACTTCTTTATTTACAGGTCTTTTTCTGACATTGGTGACAAAATACATTGACTGGTAAAAATAATAATTCACATTTATATAGCACTCAGTATTTGCCAAGTACTGTTCTAAGTACTTTGCTATACATATTATCACCTTTAATATTAATAAAATAGAGAAATAGATTTCTCTGTTGACAGAGGGAAGCCATGTGGCAGATAATTTACTTTAATAAGAAAAAACTGTGGATGGAAGCCTATTTTCAGGCCCAGAGATTTAAAGGCACTTTAATATCAAGAAATTGGAAGCAACCTGAGACGTCTGAGAATGGGGAGAATGAATAGGGAAATTATAATACAACCACTCCAGGGACTAGTATGCAGCCACTTAAAACGATAATTAGCAAAACTGAGATGTAAAACGAGAAAAGCTTATGACTGCAATGGTATAAAAATATGAAAGCAAATGATCAAGGAGTAGGAAAAATTATGCAAACATTTAGAGCTGTTTTGTGAGGGTGGTGATTATAGGTGGGGTTTTCCCCTCTGTTTCTAATCTCTCTCTAAGGTTTTACATTATAGCTACAATTTTTAAAGGATGTTGTATCTATAGTTTTAAAAGGAAATGCTCTTTCCCTCACTATATATTTATCCCAGTGTTCCAGGATGACTCTTCTCCAAGTGTTGGCAAATCCCTATAATCAAGCCCTTAGCAACCATTTAAGATAATGAACTTCAGGGCTACTTTGAAGTATATACCGGTAGAGCAAATATTGACTGCAGTGTTGAACTGAAGTTTTCAGTACCAAATCCCAAAATGGACCAGAATTTCAATGCCCATCAGCTTCTGCTCTGAGGTTAAAACCCTGATCCAGATGTACATATCTGGGGAGGTAAGCCACCGCTGCCTTCACGCAATCCTTCTTGCTGCATGATGGTTTTCTGTTTTACACAGGGAACTGGGATGTCAGCTTCAGTTCATGAAAATTTATAGAAATTTGAGACATCAGTCCTTTGACTCACCCTTTTACCTTTTATGCGGGCTCATACCCTGAGGCATTCTATACCCTTGATTTGTAATGCTCTTGTCCACTTTTTTGATACTCACTCTTGTCTCTCCACTTCCCGGGATCAAAACCCACCTCCCCCAAGAAAAATCCCCCAGTTCCCTGAGGAGTTCTCCCTAGAATGCTGAACGAACAAACAAACTTAATGTTAGTTGAACCACTAATGAAGAGAAAAGGAAAATTGCAATATTTGTAGGTAAAAAAATGGTCTAACATCTACAATTTCTACAATTACACATGGTTCAGCCTAATTCATAGCAGGCAGCACCACCTACCGTGTACAACATTGGCAGACTTTGTAGGTCACACTTCAAAGCCACCAAGGTCACTTACTATTGCCCATCAGAATCTGCAGCATTCTGTGAGTCTACCTTGACATTGCTTTTGACAAGTGGGCCCCCTATCACCAAGTGTGATACCTTTTCCATGCATTCCAGAGATTTATGGTTTGCACCCAGGGTTGAGACATTTTCAGAAGGAAACTTTGAGGTCCCTTCTGACCAATTAGACACTACTAATTTATTTAGCTGGATGATCTTATTAAATAAGAACTGCTAAATTGTTCTACTTAATCAAACAGCCTGATTATCTTTCAAAATTAAAAAAATGCATAAACCCTGTGAACTAGCAATTCCACTTTTTGGTAACTTGTCCAATAAATATACCTGTACTCAGGCAAAATGATGTATATTTAAAAACATTTACTGTTACATTTTAGTTTGTAATAGCAAAAGACTGTTTTTAACTATTTAAATAAATCAGGCACTTCAATACAGAGGATTGGAATAATACATCTCCAAGATACAAAATTAAGTGAGAAAAGAGACAGTGTTATGGGGAAGTGGTGAGGAAGTGGGTGCAGAGAGAATATGTGTGTGTACCTGCATAAGTGCATGACTACGTAGAATATCTCTAGGTTGATACACAACGCAATAATAGTTGCCTCTTTGAAGAGGAACTGGGTGATACAGGAAAGGGGAGGAGATGGATCTTTCTGAGTATGCTATTTGGTACATTGCAAATTTTTCTACCATGTGAGTGGATTACTTATTAAAAAATAAAGGAATGATTTTTCAAAACTAGATTGACCCTTAAATGAGTAAGTTTGGGAATTAAGAGCACAATCTTGCTTTGCTATGGACTGAAGTAGGAGTCCCTATTGTTGGTTTTAGTATAGTTATATTCATCTGGTTCATTCCAACCCTCCTGAGAAGAGGTTGAAGTATTTATGCAAAGGATCATACCTCTCCATGACATAAAACTCCCAGACCACTCTAAAGTGTCCTTGATTTCCTCCTTCAAGACTGGAGAAATCTTGGGAGGTGATTTCAGGGAGTCGGCAGCGATATCAAGCAAAGTAAGCATATATACAGACATAAAATATATAGATTTATATCTTCTTGTCAAAAATTAAGAACACATCGGGGCCCCTGGGTGGCCCAGTCGTTAAACATCTGCCTTTGGCTCAGGTCATGATCCTGGGGTCCTGGGATCGAGCCCCACATCGGGCTCCCTGCTCCGCAGGAAGCCTGCTTCTCCCTCTCCCACTCCCCCTGCTTGTGTTCCTGCTCTCACTATATCTCTCTCTCTGTCAAATAAATAAAATCTTAAAAAAAAAAGAGCTAAGAACACTGACCTACGGTAAATGTCCCCCCCAATTTATACAATATTTATTTGCTTCTAGAAAATTAAATTATTAAGATTCTTGAAAGTAGAGCATTCTTTTGAGTAGGGAACATATTCCCCTATAATTTTGAAAGCAATTTGAGCCCAAATGAATACAGATTTCCTATTCAGCCACCACTATCTGTTAAGTACTATAAATCAAGCACACCAAAATCTGGGATAATGTTTCTCAAGGTTGTTCTATTTTTGGTTTGGTTCCTTGCCTTTAACTTTTAATTGTCAAGTAAAGCTAAATCTAGGTCAATCCCTTATGTAATGGACCACACATTTGATCTTTGGGCAGATTTTAGACATGAAGCCTTTTGAGGTGAGGGGGCAGGGAAGAAACCAAATGATAGTAAAAGATAACTCATCCAATTATGTTTTTGTTTCCATAGCCCAGATGTAATAACCACCCAAAGACTCCCTCAAAACAACCCTAGCTGTAAGTGACCTGAGCAATTTACAAAACTTTGGGAGAAACAATGAAAAATAAGTTTGTGTTGTAGTCAGGTATTTCCAACTGGGTTTTATTTCCACTGCTTTTGGGAAATACTTAAGCAGATAGTATTAGAATATCTTCAAAGCCTCTGGCAGAGTAACTGCCAAGCAGATCCTTCTGTATCCTCAGTCAAGGATGCCATCTGCACTTTGCCACTACCCACTACCTCTCAGTATCATTAGGATACATGTATCAATTCCCCTTTAAAAATGAATTTCTGGTGGGACGCCTGGGTGGCTCAGTCAGTTAAGCGGCTGCCTTCTGCTCTGGTCATGATCCCAGGCTCCTGGGATCGAGTCCCGCATTGGGCTCCTTGCTCAGCAGGGAATCTGCTTCTCCCTCTCCCTGTGCCTGCCGATCCCCCTACTTGTGCTCTCTGTCTCTCTCTGACAAATAAACAAATAAATAAAATCTTTTTAAAAATGAATTTTTGGTCCCTTGGCATCAGGGAAATACAAATCAAAGCCACAATGAGATACCATTTCACATCAGTCAGAATGGCTAAATGTAACAGGTCAGGAAATGACAGATGTTGGCAAGGATGTGAAAAAGGGAGAACACTCTTACCCTGTTGGTAGGAATGCAAGCTGGTGTAGCCACTCTGGAAAACAGCATGGAGGTTCCTCAAAACGTTGAAAATAGAGCTGCCCTATGACCCAGCAATTGCACTACTGGGTATTTACCCCAAAGCTACAAATGTAGCGATCCAAAGGGACACCTGCACCCCAATGTTTATAGCAGCATTGTCCACAATAGCCAAACTATGGAAAGAGCCTAGATGTCCATCAACAGATGAATGGATAAAGAAGTTGTGGTATATATACACACTGGATATTACTCAGTGATCAAAAAAACGAAATCTTGCCATTTGCAATGACATGGTTGGAACTAGAGGGTATTATGTTAAGCGAAATTAGTCGATCAGAGAAAGACAATTATCATATGATCTCACTCATATGTGGAATTTGAGAAACAAAACAGAGGATCATAGGGGAAGAGAGGAAAAAATAAAACAAGACAAAACCAGAGAGGGAGAGAAACCATAAGAGACTCTTAATCATAGGAAACAAACTGAGGGTTGCTGGAGTGGCGGGGGACAGGGGGATGGTGTGGCTGGGTGATGGACATTAAGGAGGACATGTGATGTAATGAGCACTGGGTATCATGTAAGACTGATGAATTACAGACCTGTACCTCTGAAACCAATAATACATTATATGTTAATTTAAAAATTAATTAACTAATTTTTAAAAAATGAATTTGGGGGGCACCTGTCTGGCTCAGTCAGTAGAGCCTGTGACTCTTGATCTTGGGGTTGTAAGTTAGAACCCCACTTAAGGGGGCGCCTGGGTGGCTCAGTTGGTTAAGCGACTGCCTTCGGCTCAGGTCATGATCCTGGAGTCCCGGGATCGAGTCCTGCATCGGGCTCCCTACTTAGTGGGGAGTCTGCTTCTCCCTCTGACCCTCACCCCTCTCATTCTCTCTCTCTCTGTCATTCTCTCTCTCTCAAAAAGAAATAAAATTTAAAAAAATATTTAGAACCCCACTTAAGGAGTATAGTTTACTTTAAAAAGTGAATTTTTCAGGATGCCTGGGTGGCTCAGTCAGTTAAGTGTCTGCCTTCGGCTCAGGTCATGATCCCAGGGTCCTGGGATCGAGCCCCGCATTGGGCTCCTTGCTCAGTGGAGAGCCTGCTTCTCCCTCTCCCTCTGCCTGCCGCTCCTCCTGCTTGTGCTCTGTCTCTCTCTCTCTCTCTCTCTGACAAATAAAATAAAAAAAAAAAGACTCTCCCTTTCCCTCTGCCCTTCCCCTGAGTTTACAAGGCGTTCAAGAAAAAAAAAATCTTTAAAAAAAATAGAAAGTGAACTTTTCATTTTTTAAAGGGAAATGCAAAAATATAATTAAGTAAATTTAATTAAAATAACAAAAATTGAAAACTAATGAGAAAATTATAAGCAACATATATGACAAATGGTTACTATTAATAAATAAATATTCCAATTTTTTAAAAGAGAAAAGAATATGAACTGGCCATAAAATGTATAAAAAATGTCAAACTCCATTAATAAAGAAATGCAAATTGAAATTGGTTTCATTTCACCTATCAAGTTAGCAAAGATAAACATTAATTTTACTATTCAATGTCTGCTACCATATGGGGAAATAAACACTTTCAAAATTTGCTATGCAATTGTAACTCTACCTTTCTAAAGGGTAATTTGGCAAGCTGTGTCAAAAACTTTAAAAAGTACAAATTCCCAGGGCATCTGGCTGGCTCAGTTAGTAGAGCATGCAACACTTGATCTCGGGGTTGTGAGTTCAAGCCCCACACTGGGGGTAGAGATTACTTAAATAAATAAACTTTTTATTATTTTTTTAAAGATTTTATTTATTCATTTGCGAGAGAGACAGAGAACAAGCAGGGGGAGAGGCAGAGGGAGAGGGAGAAGCAGACTCCCCGCTGAGCAAGGAGCCCGATGCGGGACTCCATCCCAGGACCCTGGGATCATGACCTGAGCCGAAGGCAGACGCTTAACCATCTGAGCCACCCAGGCGCCCAAATAAATAAACTTTTAAAAAAAGATTTTATTTATTTATTTATTTGAGAGGGAGAGAGAGAGAGAGAGCAGGAGCTGGGGGAGAGGCAGAAGGAGAGGGAGAAGCAGACTCCCCGCTGAATGCAGACTTGATCTCAGGACTCTGAGATCATGACCTGAGCTGAAGTCAGACGCTTAACCGCCTGAACCACCCAGGCGCCCCTAAATAAATAAACTTTTTTTTTAAGAGTACAAATTCCCTCAATCCACCAGTTTTACTCTCTGGAATGTATTATATGGAAATGTATAAAGATATATGCAAAGTTAGCTTCAAGGGTGGTCATTGCACGGTTTGAGTTTTTTTTTACTGTAAATGTGTCAACTTCACAAAATAAACAAACTCTTCTTTAAAAAAAAACATCATAAGGGAATAAGTGAATCTCCTTTGAAAAGCATCTACTATATGTATGAAAAGATTTATTTTCCTTGGGTCCTTTTACTACCCATTAAAATGAATTGCACATTATTTTTACAGCTTGAAGTCCTCTGAATAAATTTGTAGATGTTCTCTTCCAAAGACTCAGCCTGGAAAGATTAATCTTTGGTTTTGGTTTAAGAAATGAAGTCTATTAAGTGGTCTTAAAAACAAAAGTGGTCATCGTTGTTCATGCAAATTATTGGTGCTTTTAAAGTCTTGGGCTTTGCAAACACTGGCTTTCTCTTCCTTTGCACTGTGCTTTAAATTGGGGGGAAAGCAATGGGAGGGGAGCCTGTCATGGAGGCATCCACCTGTCCTACATACTTGGATTGAAGGCCAATAGACCTTCTAAAGTTTGGAGTCTGAATGAGCCTTTGAGATGACAGTGGAGCTTTGATTTTATGATTGCAATTAAAGATCAAGGTAAGCACCCAGTGCCCGCAGACTTTCCCTGATGGAAATGAATAAACACTTGGTTCTAATACCTGTGCCCAGCCAGAATACAATAGAGCATATTACCAGCCATCAGAGCATGTTGTGCCCTAGTAGCAGTGGACTGAGGAGCAGACTTTAATTCAAAATGGAGAGTGCCCCAGTGCCCCTCATCAACCATTCCTCAGCTGGGCTCCCCATGGAGCCAAGAGAGAGGAAGGGGCTCCCTTTAGGCAGCCAGATCAGCAGAATGAGCCCTGGCATTCAACAAAGTGTCTGGTGAATTCATTGTACAAAGAGTCTCATTTGCTTCTTCTGCCTCTGACAGATTGCTTCTTTGCAGACCTCCACAAGGAGGCAAATTGCTGGGACGGGTATGAGGATAGAGGTACACTTGTACACTGCTGCTGGGAGTGCAGATTGGCCCATGATGTGGGGAGAAGGACAGTTTGGCAGTGTCTAACAAACTTTAAAATGCACAAACCATGTGGCACTTTGTTTCTAGGAGTCTAGGTTCCAAAATTCTAGCACAAGGATATATGGGCAAGGAAGCATACTGCAGCAATGTTTATAATGGAAAAAGTTCCAAACAACCTAAATATCCATTTACTATGGCACTATTTAAATAAAGTATGTCATATCCATACAATGGAATACTGTATAACCACTAAAAATGAAATATCATGGCCACGACGTGGAAAGATTATCTCTTTTAAATGATCCCCCTTGGGGGAGAGGGGGTAAACGCTTTATTTCCTTAAATGTGTATAGATACATGTGTATGTAAATGTCTAGTTAGCACTGAGAAGAATTTGAAAGTTTTCTATACCTACAGTTAATAAGGATTCTTCTTTAAAAAGCTGTGGTTAGGACTGAAGAAGGGAAAATTCACTTCCTGCTTCGGCAATTTCTGTATTTTTTTCTCTATTTTTTAAAATATATTTTTAAAAGTAATCTCTACACCCAACATGGGGCTTGAACTCACAACCCCAAGATCAAGAGTTGCATGCTTTACCAACTGAGCCAGCCAGGCATCACCCCCTCCAATTTCCGTATTGTTTAAATTTGAAATTTGTCCGTATTATGTTTACTGTTTTTTCCTTTTTTTTAAAGATTTATTTATTTAGGGGCACCTGGGTGGTTCAGTCGGTTAAGCGGCTGCCTTTGGCTCAGGTCATGATCCCAGGGTCCTGGGATCCAGCCCTGCGTTTAGCTCCCTGCTCAGTGGGGACCCTGCTTCTCCCTCTGTTGTGCCCCCACTTGTGCTCTCTAGCTCAAGCTCTCTCTCTCAAATGAATAAATAAAATATTTTTTTTAAGATTTATTTATTCATTTGAGAGAGAGAGGGAGTAGGGGGAGGGGCAGAGAGAGAGGCAGAGAGACTATCTCAAGCAGACTCCCCGCTGAGCATGGAGTCCCATATGAGGCTCAATCTCACATTCCTGAGATCAGGACCTGAGCGGAAACCAAGAGTCAGATGCTTACCCGACTGTGCCACCCAGGTGCCCCTGTTTCCTGTTATTTCTTAAATGATACCTTTTTTAAAGGAACCAGACCTATATCTGTACATTTAATAGCTCATGTGAAGGTTCTGTTCTAGAGAACACTCTGTGTTCCCTTAGCTCCTCCCAACCCAGAGGACATGCTGGGGAGAAACAAAGGATAGTGCCTCTGGGCTTTGATGGTCAAACTGAGATTTGAGGCAGGGTATTCATTACAGGGTGGCAAGGTAAGTGGCTACTTGTTACTTACCCTACATATGAGATCAGAGCAGGATCACTGCTGAGCTATGAACCCTGGATCTCATTAATATTATGCTTTCTCTGCCTCTGAGCCTAATTGGTCCCCAAGGCTGGGGTGGGGCTGAGCCCACACTCGAGGGCCAAATGGACTGTGAGACAGGGATGGAAGTACCTGAGCAGAAGGCAGAGAAGGTATTGCCTCAGGAAACTGGATGTCCATTCAAGCTCCAGCACTCTCCAGAGCCTTGAGCAAATTTCTCAATCCAATTGATTCTAGCTGAGTCTTCAGCTCAGGAGAAGCAGCCAGCGATAGGGGAAGGTGGGCTAGATGTGGCGCTAGAAGGCTCTGGAACCAGTTCTCTTATCTACCCTCTGATGGCCTGGAGAAAAATCATTGCAACCCTCTCAATGTTCTCTCACTCTTGTTTTCCTCAGCTATAAAAATAACCCCCAAGTGACATCCTATCTATTTGAACAATACATTTTATAAAGATGTTCTCAAAGTCCCTTGTAAGTCCAATATTCAATAATTATGGTCTGTATAAACAGAGACTGATAAGCCCACAGCCAAAACTTCTCGCCAAGTAGGGAACTAGGGGTGACCTTTGGCTGACAACTCGGTGGCAGGCTGTACCAAGGCACTTGGAACATGTTTCTGAAGTCAGAAGGTATTTCCAGGGGGGAATCATGCCCTGGTTGGGCAGCATCATACGTTCCCACTGCCCTTTTCTGAAGGCTGTCTTCTTCCTCTATCTTCTTGAAAAACAAGAGTATATTTTCTGCTGCTTTGATATGCCTTCCTGGAGCTTCCACCCCTGGTCTTGTGTAGAAAAGGTGGTCTACTAAGTGCTGAATGTGCTAGATCAAATTTGGCCATTGAGTTTTATTTTGAGGGCTCTCCTAAGAGAGTGTTGTTCTCCCCACTTCCAGCTCTGTCTATGTGACTAGAACATGAATGTCCAGGAACACAATGGCAAGAGAGGAGGTAGCAAAGCCACAGTTCATGCTCAGGGACACCACTCCCTATCTCCACCAAGTGCTAACAGCTGATGGAGTCCCTTGTCATTTTTCCCTTTTTTCTCCTTCTGTCATTTCATACCCTATTTCTGAAGTAAGAAATTAGAACAAAAGAAGAGGATGAGAGAGGAAGAAAGGAAGGAAGGAAGGCAGGGAGGGAGGGTGGGGAGAGAGAAAGGAAATTAGAGGGTAAATGGAAAACCTGGAAGATGAATGAAAGAGATGACAGGAAGGACAGAGGAAGAACATGAGGACAGAGAGCATGTCCCATAGAAGCAAGAGAGGATGGTCCTAGAGGGAGCTATTACCTACTATTTTACTGAGAAAACTAGAAAAGAACAAGCTCCATCTCCACCACATTCACCCAACTGTTCTTGAGCCCATCAACTCTGCTTTCCCCCATTATTGTTGACAGAATCATTACTGCTACCAACTAGACCAAGCCTCCATGTATGCACTGGATCCTATTTCTTCTTGCCTTCTTATAGACTCTGATGAGACAGTTCTCTGTCCTCTGCATCATCAGTGTTTCCTTCTTTAATGGAAGATTTCCCATCAGAATGCAAACATGTCTTCACTTCTATTATCTCATTTTTCTGCTCCTCTTTGCAACACAAATTGCAGTAATAGTTATGTGCACTTGTACTGCCTTAAATTTCTCTCCTCTCATGTTTCAATCTCACTCCAACAAGATTTTGTTCACTTGGCCCAATAGTTCATGACAAGGTCCCCAATGACCTCCACACTGACAAACCAGACAACCAATTCTCAGATTTTATCCAATCTGACCTATTTATAGCATTTGATGCTGTCCTTGATTACCAGTTGTTCTGTCTCACTTTCCTAAAACACTCTTTCTCCTTGGCCTCCCGTACCACTCTCTCTTGGGTCTCCTCTTGCTTAGCTGGCTGCTCCATGGATCTCCTTTCTTATTTCTCCTCAACTCTCGGACTTTCAATATCGACATGCCCCAGAGCTTGATCCTCAGACCAATTCTCTGCCTCATTGACTACCTCACAATTTCACTCAGTCTCATAGTTTTAAAAAGTATTTCTTTGTTAATGATTCCCAAATTCACCAGGCTAGACAGCTGCCCTGAACTCCAAATTCAGTACATCTAACTCTTATCTGACATTTCCACTTAGATTTCTAATAGGCATCTCAAACTCAGTATACCAATACCAAATTCCTCATTTTTCTCCAGAATCCTCCCCACCCAGTCTTCCTCATCTCTGTAAATGGTAAATTCAGTTTTCCAATTTCTCCAGCCAAAATCTTCACTCCATTTACTCTCATAACCCTACTTAATCCATTAGAAAAAAAATTAATACATCCAGAATCTAATCACTTCTAACAACTTCCACTGCTCTCATCACTAGCTCTTACCTGGAGTATTGTAACAGTCTCTTGACTGCATTGTTCTTTGTGGATACTGTTGGTTCTTCACCATAATGCATTATCCTTCGATACATTTCCCACTTCTACTTGTAGTTTGCCGTGGACACGTGACTAAATTCTGGATAAGGGAATGCAAGAAGAAGGGATGTGCACTACTTCCACAGTAGACTTAGGGACCATGAGCATACTTTCTGCATTGTCTTTTCACTTCCCAGGAGCCAGAATTTGAAGTCAACTGTGAGCCATGTAGACAAGAAGATAGAGAAGTCTAGATGTCTGAATAATCAGATAAAGCAGAGCTTCCTGCCTCTCTGAAACACACACCTCAGACTGTTAGGTGGGAGAAGAACAATCTTCCATCCTTTTTAATCCCTGAATTACAGAAGCTTAGACTTATGCTGTTTAACATTGGAAGCTCAGGTAGAGAACCTAAAACATAAAAGCTTTTTAAGAAAGGGTTTGATGATGGGGCGCCTGGGTGGCTCATTCACTTAAGCGTCCAACTCTTGATTTCAACTCAGGTCATGATCTCAGGGTCCTGAGATTGAGCCCTGCGTGGCGGGGCTCAGGCTCCATGCTGGGCGTGGAGTCTGCTTAAGAGTCTCTCTCCCCCTGTCCCTCTGCCCCTCCACCGCTCATGCACTCTCTCTCTCTCAGAAAAGGCATCCTCTCCCCCCCAAAATGAGTAGTTCCAAAATATGAAAAACAAACTGTAGGGTGCCTGGGTGGCTCAGTAATTAAGTGTCTGCCTTCAGCCCACGTCATGGTCCCGGGGTCCTGGGATTGAACCCCACATCGGGCTCCCTGCTCAGTGGGAAGCCTGCTTCTTCCTCTCCCTCACTTGTGTTCCCTCTCTCGCTGTGTCTTTCTCTGTCAAATAAATAAATACAATCTTTAAAAAAAACTATAAAGTCAGCATTAATAAATATTTACATGAATAAAAAAGAGTTAACATTATGTCAACACACCAGCTACAATTCAAATCGTATGTTATATATAAATATAATAAAGTCTAAATCATAAAAACAAAATGAACAATTCATTCCTAGCAAAGTTCAAAACTCTCTCAAAAAAGTTTACAGCAAACAATTCTATAGAACTGTGGGTACGTTTTATTATTTGATATGATGTGGAGTCGGGCCTCAAAGTAAACGTGGTTAGGTCCTGGTGTGGCCTTAAATGCTACCTGTCTTTGCTATTTACTAGCTGAGTTACCTTATTCAAGTCCTTTAAACTCTGAGATGCAGTTTCCATCTCCAGTAAAATGAGAAGAGAGCCCGAAAATAATACTTATTTCACAGGATTGCAAAGAGGATCAGCAAGTACACTGGTTTTGGAAAATACTTTGTATACATTATGGGAATGTATGGAATGAATACTATTACATTACAGGTTTCCATAGAATCTCAGTGCATGAAGTGAGTCTAGAAGTTAATTAAGCCAATAGTACTCAACCCTACAGAATTATCTGGAAAGCTTTTAAAAACACAGATGGCAAGGCCCATCTCTTCAAAGAAGTGCATTAAGTAGGCCTTGGGATTCTGTATTTTAAATCCCCTATAGTCAAGAAACTGGTAATATTGGTTGCTTTAAGAACTGAGTGGCCTGATGACAGGGTAGGAAGGAGAATTTTTACAACTTTTTTTTTAATTGTTAAAACTCAGTATCACAAAAATGTATAATTATATTAAAAATAATCAGATTAAAATTATTTAATACATTAACCAATAGATAAATACATGTTCTTGGAAAAATGGAAAAATCCTGGTAAAGCTGGCCCTGAACAGCAGTTTGGGATATAAGTCAATTTTCTCAGCCACCCCTTCATGCAGATTTAACCAAATTCTACTTGAACATTTCCAATGTCTCCACTCACACTTACCTTACAAAGCAGCCTATCCAGTTGTCAGACAGCTAGAATTGTTAGAATATTGTTTTTGCAAGTCTGTGTCATAGGGAGGGATGCTATAAACAACATCATGGAGGTGGGGGCATGATCTGACGCACAGCATAACTGAATTCATCGATGACAGTGAAGTACTTGATGACAGGGTTTACTGGATATGATTCTGGTGGGTCTGTCTGTCACCAAGACAGAAAACTGACATTGATTTTATCTTCAGATTCTTGCTTGACCTACTGATGTGATTGTGGCTCTGGTTATCAGAGAGCTCTCAAAGTGGGATATGAGTCCTTGTTTAATCAGCATTGTGTCTGTCTTGTCCCTGATTCTTATTATCTAATGCAAATGGGCTTCCTTATTACCTAACATAGTAGCTTCGAGCAGAGAAAGCCAGGCAAACTGAAGCTACAAAATTCAAGCAACCGAGCATTGCCTTGTCCTAGGGACAATGTAAGATTTCTTGGTAAATACATGTGCCAATGCCCCAACCCAAATGCTCTACAAGACAGAAGAAATCACTCTGAAAAAAATGAATGGGAATTTGTAAATCTTGTACTTGGTTCCATGATTTTGGAATAGAAACCGATCTTTTCACTCCAAAAGAGTATACCAATTGTCCCTACTTTATCCCCACCTCCACTACCAAATTCCTATTATTTATTCTCATTTGAATGGTCTGAAAGTGTCAAGTAAAAGAAAGGTTGTTATCAATACTGCTTCAGCCCCAGATGGATTAGAGGGAAAATGATGTTTGTGGCTCTCTGTAATCCCTCCATCGATTCTGGGATTCTGAACTTCTCTAGGGAATGCCGCAAAGCCACAGGAAGTCCCCAAAGGCAAGATGTTGCAGGCTGCTCTCTGGTTCAGCTGCCAAACACAGAAAAAGTAATGTAGGCAAGAAAATGAGAGGAAACTCTTCCTTGCCTGCAACTCAAAGGCAGATGAGAGCATGGGTTATTTTATTGCTCCTGAGATCCACCAAAGCTTGTCAGTCTCTAAGGAACACAAACTTCCATGTATGTCTTCTGTTTCCAGAATGAACCCCAAAGCCACCTGCTTCAAGTAGCCTCATACGGAGTCAGAGATGTATACTGATGTTGCCTCCAGTCCAGCTCTGTTTCCAAGTCCGAAAATAGATTTGAGGGAGACTTTGAACAAAATCACTATATTCTCTGTGCTTGAGTTCCTTTAAATTGAATGGCATTTGCCATCCACTTTCATATAGAAGTAAAGGAAAACAGCTGCAATAGGATTCGTTAAAAGAAAAGAGAAGATTTTGAAGTATATTGTAAAGCGAGAACAATGAGACATAAAGTAGCCATTCTTTACTCTTTTAAGCAGTAATTTATATTTATTGAAATTCATGGTGCACACATAAGCTGCGGGGAGACATAGCATTGATGAGTATTCTAACAGAAACATAGAATAAAATAACAGAATAATATTAGCTGGAAAACTCAGATTCCCTACACACACACACACACACACACACACACACACACACACACACATTAGGATCACAAAGAATATTATGGGCAGTTCTAACAACATTTTCTTTATTCTAATTGAAACTTTTTTGTGGGCATCATATGGGACCATTTTAAATTTTCAGTATTATGCTTTATTTCATTAAAATGAACTTGTCTTATAAACAAAATAAAATTTTCAGCCTTATTTGTCACAAACATGGAGTACTTTATTTTAAAAGGGACTTAAGGATGCCCGAAATATTTTATGTGAAATATTCATTATACTATAGGAGAATGGGATAAAGAAATAAGCACATTATAGATGGTTTTGCTAGAGCATCCAGGCCCTAAGATGGCCACAACTAACATTAACAGTGAAGGTATTTAAAAATCAAGAACAAACTATTACCACCTTAATAACAACAAAACCAGATTTGAAATCAATGTTTTTATACCATAAATGTGTTTAGAAATATTTTCAGACTATGAAATCACAGGTACATCAATATTGGGGAATCTTTGTTGTGTGTGTGTGTGTGTTTATATATACATACATATATGTGTGTGTATATATATATATACTGGAAAACACACAATCATTGACGTGTTATGCCCATGGCAATTTTTGCTTCCTTTTGGAGGGAAAAAACCCACATTATATTATTTGTATTATGTAC
Source organism: Zalophus californianus (assembly GCF_009762305.2). Taxonomy (NCBI): domain Eukaryota; kingdom Metazoa; phylum Chordata; class Mammalia; order Carnivora; family Otariidae; genus Zalophus; species Zalophus californianus. Next base: position 84,557,019 of record NC_045605.1, on the reverse strand, counting down.
AGAAACTAGGTAAACCTTAGCATTATATTTTTCCTTATTTTGGTTTTTGAACATTGCGTTCTGTTTCAACATATCTGCTTTCTATTAAATACTAAACAGGAAAAGAAACAAATCCCCACTTCAGATACAGAGAAGAGCTAAACAGGGTTTTAATTTTTTCAAAAATGATTTCCACTTTTGCATACCTCGTGTACACCCCCACAGGAGGAAAGACAGAAGAGCTGAGTGAAGCATGGTGAAATGTGATTTTGCCACAACCCTAGCAAACGCCTGTTAGATTGATTTTCCTTCCCTGCAAACAATTGGGAAACAGCAGCAACAGAAAAAGTCCTTAAAACTTGGACAATCACTAAGGAATACTTCATTATACGAATAGGGAGTTGAGAGGTCGCTCCTAGTTCTATGGGTTTTCTCAGGAGCAAGACAAACTCTAACATTCAAGTTTTAAAACTATAAACTACAGTATTCCACAGATGATTGTGCCTGGTATTTAAGAAGGCCCCTGCAGAGGTCTAGTCAAAATATTTACATTCCTCTCAGAAACTGTACCGCCAAGGAAAAGAGAAACATAGTGAGAGGACGAATCAAAAGGAAAACTTTCCTTCCCCGGGAGCGAGAAAAAGTGTCAGGCCGCTGGGTTTTCTCCAACGACAGTCCTGTTCTCTTCGTTTAGATCAGGCGTGGATAACACACCTTTCCGGCGAACGTTCCTCTATGGCAGGTGCATGAGCAGAATTTTGTGTCCAAATTAGGGTTGTATCAGTTTCTGAGAGCGTGTGGGTGAAAGAAAGCCGTAAGTGGGCGTGTTTAATTGTCAAGCGTGTTCCCCGGGGCGCTGCACCCGCGCTGTGTAAATACGGGGATGAGTGATGGGCACGTATATATTTTCCGTAAAGTGCAGCCACTGGCTCCAATTGAGTCAGATTCTGGCGTGGAAACGTGTTCGAAGCTGGGCGGCGGCGGGGATGGGGTGGGGGTGGAGGAAGGAGCAGGCGGGGACGATGATTAGCGAAGGAAATGACCCAGCTCCCTCCCTTCTGTGTTCACGATCTGCGTCACGCTTCTGGACGCTCCGAGCCGGCGGCGGGCGAGCGGGCGGCCGCGAACGCCAGGTCACGCCGGGCCCTCGTCCCACGGTCCCCTTCCCGGCCCGGGGCCTTCCGCTCCGACGCTGCCTTGCAGGAGGTCCCCCGAGAAAGGCCGAAGTGTGGACTTGGCCTGGCTCCTCCGGGCCAACCTGGGACACGGAACCTCTCTCCCTTCCCGGCGCCCCTCGACGTAGGAGCGGAGCTGGGCGTCCAGAAACGGGACCCGAAGCCGTCCCCGAGCCCGGCCTAGACTCAACGGGGGCGGGGCTGCGGCCCGCGAGGAGGCGGCGGCACCGGGCGCGGAGACACCTCCGCCTGCCGGGCCAGGGCCGCGCAGCTCCCGCCGCCCGCATTCGAGACAGAAAAGCACCTTCCGACCATTAGTAGTAATACTCCATTATCCCTGTTAGAACAAGTGAACGTAAGGGTTGGGCTGGGAGGCCCCGGGCGGGGTCACGTGTGCCCGCGTCGCTCCGGCTCCCCTCGCCTCTCCGGTTCGAGTTATGCCATCAAGCTAATATATTGTGACTGCTCTTCTCTCCTGTGACAAAGGCTTGCAGCTGCCTCCAAATCAATAGACGTCAAAGAAATATGAAAACAATCATGACACAAAACTTAAATCCTGGCTGGAGCCTACATAATCAGAACTGTGCTTCTATGCTCCAAGCCGCCGATTAATTTATCCCAAAGTTTAGTCAAATTTTTATTCCGGTACCTTTTCCCCAGCAGATCCCGCTACATCTGTCGGGTTTGTAATGTAATTTGTAATTACTGCCCTTCATGTGGTCCAGTGCCTTGAACCGTCTTTAATTAAAAGCATAATTAAGGGAAGATCTAAAGAAAGACAATTACCAGATGGTCTTTTTTTTTTTTTTTTTTTTTTTTTTTTGAGAGGCGGTAGTTTCCTGGAGAGGGGCGCAGGGTCTGTCCCCGGGACCCCGTGCCTGAGTAGGGGGCGGCAGGCCCGAGTGGCGCTTGCGCACTGCGTAAGTATAGGCCCGGTGCCCATCCCCGCTCCCCTCACCCCCGCTCCCCTCACCCCCGCCCCACTCCCGGTTCTGAGCCCAGAGGTCGCGCCCCAAGGTGACCGCCCGCGTCCCAGTGGTGCCAAAATACCCTGGCTTTCTTCGCTCTTTTCCTGGGGTTTCGGGGTGTAGGGTGGCAGCAGGGGAGGCTGGGGCAAATTCAAGGCCAAAGCAACTTCCAAATCCGCGAGGGCGCTCCCGGAGCCAGCCCCACCCTGCCTTGCGCGCTAGCCTGGAAGCTCAGAAGCAGAAGAACGCTAGGGCTCCAAGGAAGGGGAAAGGAAGAGAGAAGGGCGGCTGTCCCCGAGAGGGCAACCTGGCGAGCGTGCCCCAGCCTAGGCCCTCCCTAGACCCGGACCGCCTAGGGTGGGAGCTCGGGGACGGGTCCCCTGCGGGTCCGAGAACCCTTGGGGACAACAAAATAGCAGTGCAGCGCCAGCGCCAGCAGCCCCGTCGGGCAAAGTGGCCCTTTGACAGCGAGTGTCTCGGCTGTCGGCTCCTCCGTGTCCACTGCTCCCTGGAATTTTCAGAACAAGTTTCGGAGAAGGAGGGAACAAACCCATTCCCCACCCCTATCCCACCCCCGCGTCCCCGAAATGAATAATGTAGTCTGGAGCCAAGATTTCAGCATTAGTGCCGCGTTGCCCCGGCGGCTGAGGCGAGGATCCCGAAGTCGGATAATGGAAATTAAACTGTTGTTGTATGGCAGGGATGTCATTATGTGACTGTTCATATTCAAAGTCAGGCAGCAATGAATTGTAACCATTTCAATTATCTTCAATACACTTTCTTTAGGACACAAGTTGTCAAAGATAAAAAAAAAAAAAAAAGTACATTCTTGCGGCTCCGTGGGTCCATTTTCCAGACGGTTTGTTGCTCTTGCTGCCTGATTTGGTTTCGGCTTTTATTCCCCAGCCTCAGAGTCTCCTACAGAGACTCCGACGGAGTGAGCGAGCCCGGGCGGCCCTCGCCGCTTCTCTGGCGCTGTGTGCCTGCTACCCGAGTCCAGAATTGGCCTCCGTGCGCCTGGCGCGCGTATTTTGGTTCCTTTCAGGTTTAATTAACTTTGAACAACAAATATGCCTGGAGATGTAGATCTGGTGTCGCCTTGGGGAAGGGGGCCGTCGTATTATATTCTGCATCCTCCCCAGCCTAGGAGGGTGGGCTGGCTGCAGCAGCCTGCGTCCCCGGAGGCCAGCGCCATGCGTCAGAAAGGCACGTGCTGGACCGTGCCCGAGTCTCCGAGATCTCTGAGAGAGCCCCGATCCGTCTTCTTCCAGCCGGGAGAAGGCAGGGAAGAGCTGGGACCGGTGGAGCCCGCTCTCCTTTGTCGAAACTACCCCCAGACCCGTGCTCGCTCCCTGTTGTCCCTGAACGTGAGGCAGTGGCGAGTTGGATGTGGTGTCCTCGCGGGATGGCAAGGCGCCCTCCACCCCCAGCCCAGGCAGAGAGAGTAGGGGTCGCCTTTGAAGCACACGTCCATCGCGCCTATTAGGATTAATCCCGATCTTTACACTAATATCGCCTCTCGGGTTTTTATTATACTCATTTTGGAGGAAATGAGCTCTTGCCGGGCAAATAGCACCCCGCACCCCACTTTTCATAGCTGTGCAGGGCTGAGGCCTGAACAACCCCGCGGGCAATCCCCGAGCTGCCGATATTATATTTGTGAAATGTCCTTTTGTTGAAGCTTTTAACACCTTCTTATAACGAATCATTTGTTCTTTTCTCTTTAATTTTGATAGACAATTAGCCATCAGAGATACACCAGTTGACTGTAACCGAGCATTAAACTCGCCTTTATGTAACGCTAATTTAGCATAGCTGCTTTGTTTAACTTTGCTATATAAGAACCAGGTTTTGTAGCAAAAAAAAAAAAAAAATAGGTGTAATTTTATGTGGGGCTTCATTTCTTTTGGCCCTGTGCGCAGCAAGCCCTCTCCTCTTTGTGAAGCATTCTGCTGGGGCCTGACGCCATTTCCCGTGCCTAGCACCTGCAGGCTGGGGTGGGGAGGGGGTGAGGGGAATTAGCATTGATATAGATTTAGTTGAAATGTAATCTCTTAAATCTGTCCAAGATTCGGGGAGATAATTACACTTTCACTGAATTGCCAGGGGTCAGCGTCTCAGAGGACCTGAGGAGTTGATTTACTAACAATAGTGTTACATAAAAAATGGCGTTTGAGATTATAATGTTAATGGCTGCGGTCACTGGGGAATGCGGCTGCATCCAACTAATTCCATGTAACTTGTTTTTTGCCTCCCTTTCCCTTCCTCCCCTTCTCCAGCTCCGTCTTAGGAAGGACTGAGAGCTTCGCGGTGTTTAATTTGGTGGCCTGATCCGGAAGTCTAGGACGCTGGAGCTTGGGCTTGATGTGCTTTTTCTCAGAGTATTTGTGGTGACAAGTTGTGGCCTCGACATCAAGGCGGGGCTCTTCCGCACAAGGACCAGGACTAGGGCGCGGACTCCGTGCACCAGGCACAGAGACTCGGGCTGGAGCGGAGCATGGGCAGCAAAGGCGGACCACGGCTTCGGGAAGAAGCGCTGCGCCTTCCCAGGCCCGCCTGAAACTGGACCTGCCCCGCTTCTTTTGGCCTCAAGTCCTTGGGCAGGACACGGATGAGGCCCTGTTCTGTACCCCACTCGCCCTCCCAGGCCGCACTTAGAGACCAGAAGCCCCAGGAACCTGGGGATGTTCACTTGCCGCCGCTAACTTTTCCCAAGTTCCAACTGGAGTTTGGTGGGAGGCCTGGACACACATGCAGAGAGGGATCCGGAATACGGAGAGACACCGCAAAGTGCAGGTGTTAGCTTGCTGGTGGGCGTAAGCTTTGAAACTAAGAGGTCAGCCTCCTTTAGGGTGGAGACGGTTAAGGAGTTTACACTCCCCACACACTTGTCCAACTCTCGTCAAACTTGACCCACATTGGTCTCCACCCACAGAGCCTAGACTCCCTCAGAAATCCCACGACCACCCCTAACTTGAAGCCCCCGCGCTTTGTCACCCAGGAAACTGCTGCTGGGCTCGTCAGTACCCTCCAGCGAACGAGGAGCCCCTGAAACCGTGCACAAAAATCGAGGGATGATGAGGGAAAAGCAGCTCCTCTTCCTGGGTAGGACGAAAAGAGCTGGTTTTGTGACTTCCTCCAGGGCAACTCTGGGCCCGGCAATCAGAGGAGGTGTCCAGAGCCTCGGAGTGTCCTCAGGTCATACCAGGGGTCTTCGGCCTAGGCCTGGACCCAGGACGTGGCCATTGCTGATATCCCGAGTCCGGGAGCTCAGACTTTCTCCTGAGGGCGAGACTTTGGAGTGTGAAAGGGGGGACGCCTCTGCCCTGTACCTCTTACTCCCTGCACGGCGACTTGGGTCGGCAGAGCACTCGAGGTCCGTCCTGCCAGACTTGGGCGCAGGCCTTCCCCGGGCTCTCCCTTGGGCTGGGAATTCTGCTTCTGTGAAGAAAGGGCGCTGGAGCCGCGACTTGCGTGTCTGAGGAAAAGAAGGAACCGCCCCCTCGGCCTAATACGCCCTCACCCATCTTACCGAGTCCCGCGGCGCCCGCGGACTGGCGGGCACCCGTGGCCCGCAGGGGCGCTCCGGCTCTCACCCGAGAACGCAGACGGAGAGGCCTGGGCGCCCAAGCCCTTGGCCCTGGGGGGTCCCTACGCACCGCGCATGTTTACGTGTGCGCCCCCTTATCTTATATGTAACAGCAATATATATGTTAATTGAAAACTTCTGAATTTAAAAAGGTTGTGACAAGTTATAATTTGTCCTGTCAATGCCTGGAATTCTTATTTATCTCTTTAGCTTGCCTCCCGCTCGCGCCTGTCAGCTAACAGCTTGCCTAACTCGTTGACTTCCTCACTCATGGCACGGAAATGACAAATGTGCTGTTTTATCCGTACAATTTATTTCATTATTGTTGCCAGCACGACGCATCACAATCAATCATAAGGAAGTCCAGTTGGCAGGTGTCAATCTTGGTGTGTTTTTGTATGTCTCAGTCTATATTTAATCCAATTATAAGGGTCACGGAGTAAGTGCCAATCCTCTTGTTACAACTCACATCTTATTTAAGATTTAAAGTAAAAAAAAGTCAACTCCATCACATGGACCTTTTGGGGGAGGGGAGGGGATGCTTTGAAACCCCCCATCTCTCTCTCTCTCTCTCTCTCTCTCTCTCTCTGCTTCTGCCTTCTCACCTCCAGTTTAAATTACGCAGCCATCCCTTTTTATTAAAGAGTTACCGGGAATCCGAGTTTTATGAGCATTTGTGTGCAAATGAAGGCTCTTGTTATTTTGCTAAAGTAGAAGCAGATTTAATGATGAGAGATCTTTCCGCTCATTGCCCATTCAAATACAATTGTAGATCGAAGGCGGCCTTGTCACGTTGAGAAAAAGTGAATTTCTAACATCCAGGACGTGCCTGTCTACTTTCAGCGAATTGCATCCAATCACCCCCAGGGAATTCAGTTAATGTCTCAGTCTCCAACCGGACAAGGGAGAGAAAGAAATCAAACATGGTGCCACAGACTAACTTAACATGAAAACGTTTAGAAGGAGAGGATATGCAGAGTTTTCTTGAATTGATTGCACTAGAGAGTTCCTTAGTGGGAAAGCAAACTGGAAGGATTTGGAGATTTTCCCAAATCTCCAAGAGAACTTTGTGGTGGGGTAGAGTGGACAGAAAAGGGAAGAAACTAAGTATTTCTTTGATTGAGAGCAGGAAAATAATTGAATAGCAGAGAAGCCACACTCTTGCATAAATCATGCCTTTATGCAGTTCTTTAGACCTGGGTGAAGAGATAGCAATTATTGTAGCTTTGCTCCATATTTCCTTTTTTGACACTCAGATTTACAAAACATTTCTCCAGTTTTTATTTAATATCAAAATCTTGAGGAAGTGGAGGAGAGGGAAGAAAGACCAAGAACCACATGCACTGCCCAGTAAATTTAATTCCTGAGATAAGATATGGATTTCTGGCTTGTATAGCTCTTTGAAATGAAACACAATATACACATGTATTTTTTTTTTCTCAATTAGGGACTTTTTGCCTCTTCCTCTATTAATCTTTACATGGAAGAGTTTTATTAAACCCCTTTATAAACTGGCGCCCACCCAGGAATAATTTTAAATTATATTATATTATTTTAAAATAATACTTTTTAAAAGTAGACGTTAACAGGATGTGTTATCCGTCAACTTAGAAAAATGAAATTAAAATACTGAAGGGGAAAAATCCATTTCTACTTTTCCATTGTTGCATGACTCAATGCCCATTCTCAGTGAAAGGAAAAATACTAAATCAATTCCTACCCACCCTGTAGCACAGATCCAACGTAGGGGCTCCTCCAGTCTGGAAGCTGCTTTATTTGCATGAAGTAGTTAAGGAGAGAGAGAGCGAGAGAGAGAGAAACATACCTTGGACAAGAACAACAGATTGCAGCTACAGTTCAAGCTAAAACCGATCTATCTACCATCCCCTTTCCCTCTCTCCTTCCAACCAAGCCTTGCTCTCTAATCTTTCCTTTCCTTTCCTTCCCTTATTCCACCCCTACCCCCCACCTCATGCCCCTCACCTCCATCCCCACTCCCCACTTGGCTTCTTTGGGCTGGAGGGGTAGCTCTGGGCTTCCGGGCAGTGGTAGGCCAGGGCTGACCTGGGAGCCCCCACCCCCAACCCCCTCCGGCACACCCGGCGGCTGCGGAGCTCGCTCACTGCGGAGAATCAAACCTTGGGACTGCCCTGGGGGTCGGAGAATTTCAGTCTGGGCTAGCCTGAACTGAGGGGAAGCCTGGAAGGAAAGGGGTTTCTTTCCCGTTTCTGGCCCTTTGCACCCCACCTACAGCCTGCCTTAGGTCGCACTCTGCATCCCGGGTTGCCAGTCGTCGATGACGCCCCCGGGCCTCCCGCCGTGCCCTTCTGCCCGGTGCGGCCTAGAGAGTCTGCCCAGGTCGGGCAAGGCCGGGCCTCGCAGGCTGAGCACCACGAGGGGCCGGGCCGGGCGGAGCCGTCCACAAGACCGGTGGCAGGCTGGAAGGGGAGCCCCCAGCTCTTGGTTTCTGGGAGGATCTCCAGAGTTCTCCCGGGTAACAAACGACACAGGGTACCGAGCTTCGGCAGCCGCTCAACTTGCACCTTCCCTGGTGGCGACCCCAGCACGGGCTTCCCTCGCCTCCTCCCGCCCTGACTGCTGTGCCCGGGGCAAATGGAGAGCGGCTTCGGCGTTGGCCCGGAGCTCGGAAGAAGGGCCTAGTCCGGCCTCGCCTCCACCGCCCCGCGCTCCCGCGCGGCCCCAGCGCGCCCTTTATTGACAGGCAGATAAGCAGGCGGGGGCCGTGGCGTTTCCAGCGTCGCTCTCGAGCACCCTGCTGGGTTGCAGGGATCCGCGCACACTTAATGGCCTGGACTCCAAACAAGACCGGAGCAGCCTTCCCGGCGGCCTCCGGTCCGGACAGAGGGGGCGGGTGGGGAGCAAGTCGCGGGCAGAAACTAGAGAGTAGGGAGGCCTACTTAAGCTCGGGGCCTACCCGCCGTCCAGACTCTAAGGCAGACCAGGGAGCCCGGGAGACCTCAGGACATCTGGGGCCGGGGGCTGGACCACGTCCTGGAGGGGAACTAGAAGATTACCAAGAAACTAGGTCACAGGAGAGGGCCGGTGGCGGCAGAGAAACCCGAGCAAACGCCTCTCTGAGCGCCAATCCCCAGCGGAGCTCGGCTTCGGAAAACAGGACAGCGGTGGGGTCCTGGCCCAGATTGGAGTAGCGGGTGCGGGGATGGACGCTCCTTGCCCCTGACACGGGAAGACCAGAGTGTTGAGATGGGGAGAAGTGTGGGGAACTTTTTTTAAATAAGGAAGAACACCACGCTTAGACCTCTCGGACAGCAGGCTCCCATTCTCCTCCCCACCTCTACCCTACCCTCAGGGCCTCCACCGGCTGAGCAAAAAATAAAAATTTAAAAAATCAGCTCTGGCGGGGAGCTGACCAGGCCAGGAGGAGCCGGCAGTAGGGCTACTTGGAGCTGCCTTCAGGCCTGTTACAAAATCCTCCACCTGTCCAGGTGTGCTGGGGTTGGGAGCAGGAACCGCTCCACCTCTGGAGCCTGGGCACCATCTGTGTGCTGTGCTCTCCCTTCTCCACCCCCCTGCCCCCCCCCCAGCAAAGTGCGTAGGAACTGGCCCTGGCACCCTCCTCCGGCCTAGGTCTCCCCCTCCTAGCCTCCACACACAGATGCCCCCAGGTCTACCGGGACTAGGCTTCCCAGGAGCTGCCTGAAGGCAATTCCACACCCCAACACATCCCCTCCTGCCACCTTGTCAGGCTCCCCCTTCCAGGCTGGACCTCGGTCACGTCCAAGTTCGAGACCCGGATGGAGGCAGAGAAGGAAGGGATTGGGCAAGGAGAAGCCCCCTTCCCTGTTTGGTGGGGGGAGGGGGACACAACAATGACAACGCGGGTCTAAGTACCCATCCAAGGATAGCCAGGCCCAGCTCTGCTACGCCGTCTCCCAGTCAACAGAGGGTGTGAGGGGAAAACAATCAGACCACCAGATCAGTATCCTGCACACCTAGCCCCAATTTCTGTTGTTTTCTTGATCCCTGGTAAGAGAATCTTGACTTCAGAATCTGGGGCTTTCCTATTTTCCTCCTCTAGGCCACAAAGTCAGCAGTTAACCACCAAGCCAAAGATTAATAAAATCAACTATGTTTTCTATGTGACTGGAGCCTTTCAGCCCAAGGAGGCGAGGGAACCTGGAGCAGGCGCTGTTTGGGGATCCCTCACAAGAACCTAGTTGGCCTGGCCAGGACTTTGGCGTAGCCTGGGGTAAGGGCTCCCTTGTCCTCTCCCGGGAGCCCTAGTCTGTGCCCAGCTGGTGACTTGCAAGCTGGAAAGCCAGATTGGGGTACCCATCGTTCCTCGAGGTCCTCCTGAAAATGATTCCTTCCAGAGGCCCCTCTCAACCCGGGCGCAGCTTCCAAGTCCCTCGGATGAAGTGACTCCCTCTGCGATCGGAGAAGGGGACCGGATGGGCACCTGGGAAGGTAGCTGACCAGCCTAGGGGCAGGGTCCCGTTGTGCCAGCGGGAAGGAAGAGAGCACTCAGGAAGACTGGTTTCCTGGAGTTGACTCTACGCCCTAAAGGAGGGCTGGGCGGACTGGGGCCGGGTTGGGCGCGGGTAGCCACGGGCCGGGCTCAGGAAGACCACGACTGGGCATAGAGCGGGCCGGACTCGGGGTGGGGAGGGGAAGGCTCCCGCCGCGCCCCAGCGCAGGTCTGCGCCGAGCTGAGCCCAACTCTAGCCGCCATGACGTCACGCGGGTCGGGCAGCCAATGAGGACCGCGCTGGCATGGATATTAAGGAAAGTTAGCGCCTGCCTGAGCACCCTCTTTTCTTATCATTGACATTTAAACTCTGGGGCAGGTCCTCGCGTAGAACGCGGCTGTCAGATCTGCCACTTCCCCTGCCGAGCGGCGGTGAGACGTGTGGGAACCCGCGCCGCCAGGCTCACCTGCCTCCCCGCCCTCCACTCCCAGGTAACCGCCCAGGCTCCGGCCCCGGTCCGGCTCGGGGCCCGCGCCGCCTCTCCGCTGCCTGCGATGGGTCCCCCAAATCCAAGCCTACCGCCAAGGAGCCCAGGGGCTTTACTTTTGCTTTTAAAAGGAGGCATTGCAAAGGTGGATTTGGTGAGGGCGGGATAGTATGGGGGGCGGGGGTCTTGTCTTTGCCGAGTGAGATTTTCTGCAAAAGTAGCAAAATGTTCCAGTTCCCAGAGTGGACTTCTAGTTGGGTGCTGAGCTGGGGGGGGAGGGGCGGGGAGAGGGAGCCGGGGATCTGCTGCTACTGTCTGCAGAAGCCGCTCGCAACCGTGAGAAATGCAGGAGGGGATGCAGTGTGCACCCAGAACTCCCCGGAATCGCAGTTCACGACATGCGCTCGTGAAGTCCCCAGCAAAGCCCGGAGCTCGTGGAAATGCCCCGCCGCGGGTCGGGCGGAGAGCAACAAAAGTTTCCAGCGGTTGCAAAGTGTAGATGGTTGGACCGAAACAAAGTCTTAGAGATGGGAGTTCGTTTCTCAGAAGGGAGCGGAGGACGAAAGAATGCTGCCCGCAGAGCTGGGCAGCGCGTAAAGCCCCAGCGTGTGATTTGAGCTTCACTTCGGAAGACCTAATAATTAGCGATTCTCACTGAGCTAGAACGCGGGCTCGGGTTACCGCGGGCGCTGTGCTCGCAGTCTCGGTGGGAAGCTTGTGGGCGCCAGGGGAGCCTGGCCGCTGAGCGCCGGGGAGAGCAGCGCCGGGCCACTCTCCTGCCCCGGGACTGCCCAAGCCGGGTGCCAGAAGTTTCTCCGAAGTGGGTCAGGGAAGGACCCACCCCAGACTCAGACTAACCGGTGGTTCCGCGGAGCGAAAGTTCCGAAAGTCCAAACCCAAGCGGCCGCAGACTCCAAAGCGGGCTTAGGCAGGGCACAGGGGCACTGGCCCGGGAGGCCTCTGCTTCAGGCCTGGGCTCGCCCCTTGCTCCCACTCGTGCCCTGGCTTCCCCTCTCTAGACTTTTGGGGGGCACCTTCGGAGGACGTTTGTACCTCAGGCACCTGTGACAGGTGCTTGGGATCACCGCCCAACTGGGATTGGTGGCCACCCGTGCCCACCTTGCCTGGGAAGCAGCAGAGTGAGAGAAGTGGCCAACCGGCTGTGCGCCTTACCTGGGCCTGGGTCCTCTCCTTCGCGGTTTCCTTTCCCCAGAGCTGGGCGGCAAGCAGGTTGCCCGCTTCGCAGTGGGAAGTGGACCTTCTCCTCGAGTCATAAATCAAACCCAGTCATCCTCGGGCCTCCTCCCTCATTAGAGATGTTTATTGGAGATCGTGTTTATTCGGCTGTCACGGCGAGAAAACGCAGTGACATAATTACCTCTGACCAGAGTCCTCTCCCCGCGCCCAGGGCGAGCTGGGGACCTCCTCTGTCGCCTTCTCACTCCCGTGCCCTCCTTGATCGGAGGGCGTATGTGGTTGCCTTGTCCTTTTTTCTCAGACCCTCTCATATAATTTGGATTATTGAATGAGTTACTATTCAAGTTTCCCCAGGGCCTGGGCGTTTATTTATTTATTTTAGAATCTGAAAGGAAAACCGAAGGAACCTAACACCCCTCCAGGGCAGAAGGGGGCAGCGCGGGAGAGACGGAAGGAGAGTCCCTCTCGCTGCGCTGCGCAAACTTTCCGGCCCGCCCGGCTGCTGCGCGCGGGGCCCAGACGCCACCGGGCGCCAGAGGCGGCCTGAGCAGCGGGGAGCTGACAGGGAGGGATGGATGCCGCTCTTGGTGGTGCTGTTTGTTGTTTTATTTTGCATTCTTTCTCCCCTTCGGAGGAATCTCAGACTTCAGGGCCCCAGGTCGAGGGTTCTTAAACTCTCCCCGGCGGAACTCCGCGAAGCCAACCCGCAGCTTCTCCCCCGCCTCTAGTCCCTCGGCTACCCCCGGCTTCGATTCCCTCCCCGACCCCGACCCTCCGACCCCCACCCCAACCCCTCCCCCACTAGCCAGGTTTGTAAGTCACAGTCTAGGAGTCAGAGTTAGAAAGTGATGAAAAGCGCCGAATTGTTCTCTAATTGAAAATACTTTTTTTTTTTTTTTTTTTGGTGACCGCACCGACAAATATCTGGGATCCCGGCTTTTGATCCCTCGCTGCCGCCTCTGTCTCCAATCGCTAATAAAACTCGCGTTGAGCCCCTTAGTGCCTTGATTAACAGGCAGATTAACTCTTACTGGGGTGGGGAACAGCTTGTCCCAATCAATGTCATTTTAAAAGCCCGATTCGCTTAGCTCCGGTTCCCTGGCTGCTCGAGCGAGCCAGCCATGACATTTGCTCCCTCCCCCTTCCCCAGTCTCAAATCCCCCAGCAGAGCCCCCAGTTCCCAGCCCGCTTGTTCCCTGCTTCACTCCAGGACAAACTGCAGGACTCGGTCCCTGGACTTTAAAATAAGCAGCTGTTTTAAGAGGGAATCTACAGGGAGAAAGGACTGAGGTGGCCTTGGCTTGCTTTTCGTTTAACGCTGAACTCTTACCTCTGGAGGGAGGAGGTTACAGGCAAAGGAGAAATGGGGAACCGTGCAGGGTGACGAAATGGAAAGCAAACTTTCCTGAGAAACTTATTTGCAAAAATCAGAGAGTACCACTGCTTTTCAAGTGTTCTACACACCAGGAGTTTTAAACCTGGTCCCTATCTGGACAATAGCTTGTAGAGTCCCCGAAGCAAAGGCTTGGGAGTCCCACCTGCCTGCAGGCTGTAGGGATCTCTTCGCTGGGGGACCCCGTTGGACAATGCTTTTTTAAAAGTATTTTTCCCGCGGAGAGTGGGGGGAGGAGAGAAAGAGAGACTCCTGCAGCCTAATGTGAATGAAAGAAGACTGTACCCAGAGACCGCCCTGACACACTTGTCATTTGGCAGAAGCCGAGAAAGGGCGAGAGCACCGCGGCTTTCCCCGAGCCCAGCGTGGCCACAGCCTGGAGGCGGCACCCTGCAGGCTCCCGGCTCTCCTTGGCTTTCCAGTGCTCTGGGCTCGGGGAGGCTGCTGGGTATGATGGAAACCTGCAGGTTGCTGGAGAAAGGAGAGAGAGAAAGACCCCGAGTTGAGGAGGCACACCGAACTGGGCGGCAGGGGTGGGCACCTTAGCCTTTTGTGCTGGTTTGCCCTGATTCATCAGCTAAGGTACCCTGGGAACCCACTTTCCTAGGGCCTGCAGAGACAGAGTTGTCTGAGGCTCTGCTAAGTGAGCAGGTGTCTGTGGAGACTTTCCTCCTTCAAAGAAAAGCTCCTCTCTACCCTTCCCTGCGCACCAGCACCGGTGGAAAGCGGCAGTTCAGAGGTGTTGCAACACCGGGTGGGAGACTCCTGGTTCTGAAGTCGGGAGCCGAAAGCACATTCCTCAAGAACTGGACACATCTTTGCCTTGCCAGAGGCCGGCTCTGGACCGAAAACCTGGGGAGTGGGTACAGGCAAATGCCAGGGGCCACTGGGGGTGAAACGCTGCCCGATCTCACCCTTACGCGCCAACGCTGGCCAGAGGCTCAGGGCACTCTCTGGTGAGCAGCGATCCCCCAGCGTGATTCCCTCGGCACAGATAGCCTCCCCTACCGGGTGGGATGACCTCGGCGGCCCCTGCAGGAACAGGCCGAAAAGACGTCCCTCTCGGGCGCCAGAGGGCGGGGGGAGCAGGAGTACCTGGCAAGAGGCGGGAAAAGGCGACACAGAAACGGAAGGCGCGATTTCCCTGCCCTGGAGGGCAGCAAGTGGGCCTCGGTCCTGTGGGAAGTCGCAATTAAAATGGCGACCTGAGAGTTGTCTCAATTTTACATACACCTCTGGCCCTGGTGTGCTGCACCTCGGTCTCAGCTCTGCAACCGGCCGCGCTGCCACCGGAACAGGTACTAGGCAGAGGGCGAGAGGTGCCCCACCAAGTAGAACAGCACTTCCATCCTCGTCGAGATTCCAGAGACTCTCTCCCTCCAGGGAGAACAGGAAATCTCGCTCTCCACCCGTCTCTCCTTAAACTTTGAAAACTCTGCCTCCCTCCGGGATGGGCTCCCCCCGCCCAAAATATTGACACATTGGAAGCAGCCAAGTCCTTTTTGTTTCTTGTTTGTGCAGAGGGGTTACCAAGAGTCCTTCCCTAGCCCCCACCCTCACCCAATGACGTCAGTGGCATTCACTCCCAGCTCCTTGCCTGTTATGATTTTTTGTTGTTAAAACTTTTCTCCGAGGTGAGGTGGGGGTTGAGGGGTGGGAGAAGGAGCTAATTCAAAGAGCCAGTGCCCTGGGGGGAAATAGCAACAAGATTATGGCGGCTTCTTTCCGTGGCAAAGCTTAAGAAGGTGCTAATCCACTCGGTCGCTAATTGAAAGGTTGTAAAAATGATATTCGCCTCCAGTTCGGACAGTCTCTGGGCCTCTCCCCCCACCCCCACTCTTGCTTATGCCCAAGGACTTGAGTTCAAGCTTCTTTAACACTTGTTTGAGAAGTAAAAAGGAAGAGAAAAAGAACACAGATTCCTGCTGCTCTGGGACCTGAGCCCGCTGCCCCACTTCCCGGGGTTCCTCTGAAAGTCGCGGTCCTACGAATTCTCGCACAGGAGGCCGCTGACCCCAGCTCCTGGCACCACCTCCTTCGCTTCTGGCCTGGGTTTTCTTCCCGCTCTGAGTGCTCCTGGGCCGCAGGAAGGGCCATCCGCCGGCGGAGATGGTCAGCGGGTTGTGCAAGCCCGAGCCTGGCCCTGTCGGAGGAGGCCTCCGTTTCTCTGGAGCTCTGCACTGGCTCCTTGGTCGCGGCATTAGTGGGTCCAGGTTGGGGACGACAGCGTGAGGCCCACACTAGGCCAGCGGCCCAAGGCAGCCTGCAACGTGGTCCTCCTGGTTCCAGCTCCCAGGAATCGACTGTCCCATCGCCTGTCAGCGGCGAGTTCAGGGTGCACAGACTTTGGTGGTGAGCTCTGACTTTCAGCACTTTTCATAAGTCAAGAGGAGTCAAGTGTACCCGGCGTGGCTTCATTTCAGCCTCCCTGCCTCAGCTATGCCTTCCCCATTCTCCTTTGCTGGGTTCTGGGGTGTGTCCTCCATCCCAAACCTTCCACCTCCCCTGCGACTTGGCCAGCAAGCTCCGAGGTAACTCCAGACTTCTCAGGACCAGACAGCCGCTCCCTCCCCCGTCACCTTAACTGCGTGCGCCAAGGGGCGCCTTTGGAGTGTACTGAGGTGTGTCCTAATCGTCGGGCATTCAACAAATGGACTTCTGGTGTGTGGTCAGAAGAGAAAAGCCATTTGCTTACTTTCCTCCCCGTTTTCTGGCCACAGCTGAAGGAGAGCTGCCTCCTGGGACTGAGCAGACCCTGGAGAAGGAATTGCGGTGTGGAGACACACGCATCGCACACAGATAACCAGTGGAACACAACGACACACGCTGACACACGGACATCGCTGGCGAGGACACACACACACGACTCTTCCCCAGCATTGGTCATCTTCCTCCACTCCAGGCCTCCACCACCCCTCCTCCCCTCTCATCTCCCCCTCGAGTCCCCTCCTCTCAGGCTCCTGGAAAAGCAGCCGCACTTAGTCAACAAATGGCACGTGGGAGAAGTTGGTGAGTGTTTGGTAAGGACTCTTCAGGGCTTTTCACAAGAACCCTCTGTACACAAAGTAAGCGGCGTGTTTGCTCGGGCCTCTCCAGCCCCGGCTGTGCCTCCGCTCCGCTGCGCACCGCGGCTTCCGAAAGGAGAAAGGACTGAAGAAAGGGCCGGGGGAGCAAGAGTGGGGGAGTGGGCAGGCCCAGAGGCCTGGACTAGGGAGGCCACCGGGCCTCGCCGAGTTCCCAGCCAGGCGGCCTCCTCTCGGCCTAGGCTTCGCCTCGGCCTCCGCCGGAGTGTTGCTGCCGGGACCCAGTGCCGTTCACGCCCCTTTCCTCTTCTCGTTCCCTGCGGCCAGGTGGGCAAAGGCGCGGCCGCTGCTGTGCTCCGCGTCCCAGCGCCCAGGCGGGGATGAAGTAGGGCGGGAGGGGTGGGCGGGGGCGGGGCGGCAGGCCACGCTGCGCTGGAGTTGGCAAGAAAGGGCTGAGAGAAGCTGCAGGAACTTGCTCCCTCCACGAGCTGGGAGTCCCGCGCCCAGCTTAGGGGAGTGGGGGGGGGCGCGCGACCCGCCGCCCAGCGGCCTTCTCTCGACCCCTCAAGTTCGTGGCCACAGTGCGGGCAGCGCTGACTACCGGAGCGCTCGGAGCCTAGAGATGTCGGCGAGCGCCAGCTCCAGAGCCCGGGCTCGGGGGCCCAGCGCCGGGGAGAGAAGCCGGGACCCACCATCCGAGCCGAAAACAAGTGTATTCATATTCAAACAAACGGACCAATTGCACCAGGCGGGGAGAGGGAGCATCCAATCGGCTGGCGCGAGGCCCCGGCGCTGCTTTGCATAAAGCAATATTTTGTGTGGGAGCGAGCGGAGCATTTGCATGTTGCGGAGTGATTAGTGGGTTTGAAAAGCGAACCGTGGCTCGGCCTCATTTCCCGCTCTGGTTCAGGCGCAGGAGGAAGTGTTTTGCTGGAGGATGATGACAGAGGTCAGGCTTCGCTAATGGGCCAGTGAGGAGCGGTGGAGGCGAGGCCGGGCGCCGGCACACACACATTAACACACTTGAGCCATCACCAATCAGCATAGGTGTGCTGGCTGCAGCCACTTCCCTCACCCACACTCTTTATCTCTCACTCTCCAGCCGCTGACAGCCCATTTTATTGTCAATCTCTGTCTCCTTCCCAGGGATCTGAGAATTGCTCTCACACACCAAACCAGCAGCGTCCGTGGAGAAAACTCTCACCAGCAACTCCTTTAAAACACCGTCATTGCAAACCATTGTGGTCTTTAAGCAACAACAACAGCAAAAAAACCCCAACCAACCAAAACTCTTGACAGGAGAGCTTTGACGAGAGAGGATGCCTCATAAAGGTGAGTCCGCTTCTTTCTTCTTGCTTCATTTTTATTGCAATATTCAGGCAGGTCTCCCCTTTCCTCCCTCCTTCCTTCCTCCCTCTGGCCGGTCCCCTCCCCCACTGCTACGCCGGGAGAGTTGGGCCGGAGAAGTTTCCACGCAGGAGCCCAAACTTTCTACTTCCAGCGAAAGCCCGCGTCGGAGGGCGACAGCCGGCGAGCGGGAGCGGCGCAGGGCTCGGGGCAGGCGGCCGGCTCAGTCCCAGCGCCAGCACGAGCTAGGCTCGCTGGAAGAACCGAGGCTCCGGGCGCAGCAGCAGCCGCGGCTCCCGACCCCAACGTCGCCAAATGCCCCCGGCCGGCGGCAGAGGACGAAGAGGCTCTGCGGTGCCCCAGGCCCGGGAACGGCTTCGGAGACCCGGCTCCGCCAGCTGCTTTGTCCGGCCGAGGGCCCAGCGAGCGCGCACGGAGCGAGCGTGCGGAGGGAGCGCCAAGGAGCCAGCTCGCCGCGTCGCCGCCCGCCCGCCCTCCGGCTTTGTGCGGCGCTCGGCTCGGGCACCGACGAGTCCGCGGGCACTCGAGCGCCGAGGGGCACCGCGTCCGCCGACAGCCGGAGCAGAGTCAGTCGGCAAGGCAGCCACACGCTGGAGGCAGAGAGAAAGAGCGAGTGAGCGTGAGCCGGGAAGGAAGCCACCAGGCCAAGGCGGGCGAACGCGCGCTCCAAGGGAGCTCAGAGCCGAGCGGGAGGATTGTCAGCTTCCATCAAGCCCCCAGGCTCTTGCCCCCAAGTTGAGCGTAGAGCTCGGAACTTGAAAACTCTCTGCTCCCCAGGCTTCCCCCCAACCGTCGCCCTCGCCCTGCGAAAGCTGGGGTCTTCCCTATCCTCCAGCTCCCAGCGCTCGGTGGGTATTTTTCCTTGTCTTCCTCTGACAAAGCTGCACCCGGTGTAGCCATTTCAACAAGTTTCGAGGTGGAAAGGTGGATTGCTTTAAAAAAAAAAAAAACACAAATCTCCTGATTTTTTTCTTTGTGAGGCCTCAAAAAAAAAAAAAATCAATATGAAAGCATTGGCTTTCCCCTTCGTCTGATCACATCCTCTTCCCAGCTAATTAGTCTGAGTAATTTGAGAGCTTTTCGATTCTAAGACCCCAGGAGGAAAAGTGTCTTTTCAAAGTTCATAAAGTTGTTGCCTCTTTCCTTGTGCAGATTTTCTCAGTCTCCCTGGATCATAATAGCCCTGAATTTTAGCAAGTGTAATTGGGGGGAAATGGAGTTGAATTTCAAGTGGAAATGCTTTCTTTTTCGAGTGCTTAAACCCGGCCCTCCAGTCATGAGTGATTTCTAGAAAGTTTAAAAACAAAGTGAACGTGGTTTCTCTCCCCCCCCCCCCCCCCCCCCCCCCGCCCCAATACTCTCTAAAGCTTCCTAAGCCATTTTGGACGTTTAACTCGAACTTGGGAAGATTTGAGGAGGGGGCAGAGGCAGAAAATGAAATGAAAAGGAAAGAGCTTGAAAGCCTGGTGAATTTACCAAGGAGAAATAATAGTTGTTGCCGTTGACATTACATTTTTCATAGCCAGCGACCTTTGCAAATGTCTGAAGACAATTTGATAAGTTGTTATCTTATTTGGCCCTAGAGAGTGAAACTTTGTCATCTTAATTGCTAATTACTCTTTGGCTGGGGGCCGGTAGGGCCGAAAGTGAGCTCTCCCCTTCACCCCAGCTGAGGAGTTTGGGATGGATTTTGAGAATTAAGTGATTAAAACCACTGCATTTGAAAGCAGAGGCTTGAGTCAGGGATGGGGGTGGCAGTGGCGCAGTGGTCTAGAGGACTGAGGCCCCATTGGACTCTGAGGTGTCTGGAGACTCTTTCTTTCCCCGAGTGAGTCTCTGACTGGACTAGGGCTGTAGAAAGCCCTGGGCTGAGCTGGGGGGCGATGGGGGGGGTGTTCTGGCTGCAACTGGGGGTTCTAGCCTCCCCGTCCACGACTGCTTCCAGGTGTCCGCATGGCCAGCTCCCCTGGTTGCTTTTGCACTAAGTTTTAATGATTACTTAAGTAATTAAATAGCTTCTTAGATGAGATCGAGGTGGGAATGGAGCAGAACTGGAACTTGAAATGCTTCCACCTTCCCGGTTGCCTCAAAAATTAATCGGGTGGGCCTCTCTGGAATTGGCTAGTGATTTTTTTTTTTAATGGCTTCAAAAATGTCTGGGCCAGGATGGGGGCATTCAGTTGTGGCTGAGTACAGTGTGAATTAGAGAGAGGAGTTCAGGAAGTTTTACCCCTTCTAGGAGAATTCCACTTCCCCTCTCCCTGGCCACGACTACTTTGCAGTTTCAGAGTCCCACTTTGAGGTGGGGGAGGCACATTCTTCAAGAAGTTGGGGTTTCTCCCCATTCTGGATCTGACTCTGGTTGTGGGGACTGAGAGACAGGAGGAAGGCCCTCGGAGCCAACCCAGCTAGAGGTAACTAGGTAGCCCTCTGCTGTCTCTGGTATTTACCAGGCCACATTCGGAAGCTGGGAAAATTCCTCCTCTTAAGTTTATTTTTATGGATTTAAGCTGCCTCCCAGCTAGTTAATAAATTAGACCATGAATGGCCTTGAAGAGAAAAAATGTACTTCTTGGAATTCTTTGCTTGTAGGCAGGCAAGATTAATAATCACAATAAGCAAAACAGAAAAAAAGAATGAATATTTTAGTTTTTTTAAAACGGAGAAATAATGCTGTGACTATTTAATTATTTTACCTCTTTTTTTTTTTTTTTTTTGCAAACCTCTTGAATAGGTTCTTTATTGTAACTCTCTCTTCCCAATTGAGCTCCCCACGGTGCCGTTGTATCTTTTTACAGCCCCTAACAACTCACACCAGTAACACAATTACCTCCAGATATTTATAACAAGAAATTACTTTTCTATTTTCTCCACCCCCCCCCTCTTTTTAGGGCAAGGCAGGGAGGGGGTGGTGGAGGGCGAACCTTGGGGGACCTGCGCAGGGTCAGGACTTACAAAGCTAGAAGTGTCCCTCTGTTCCCTTTGTGAGTTGGTGGGTTGTTGGTACATTTGGTTGGAAGCTGTGTTGCTGGTTAGGGAGACTCGTTTTTGCTCTTTGGGTTTGGGGAGAGCTGGAGAATAGAAGCCATTGTTCGCTGTCTGTAGGCTTTGTCGACCACGCTCACCCCCTCCTGTTCGTACTTTTTAAAGCAGTGAGGCGAGGTAGACAGCGTGTGTCACAGTACAGTAAAAGGGGGGAAGATCTAAACACCAAAAGAGAAGTTAATCACAATAAGTGAGGTTTGGGGGGGGGAAGTTGGGCTCGCTACTTTCAAAGTCCCAGAAAGGGTGGGAGGTGGGTGGAGTGGGGGGCCTGGCTGGGAAGCTTTGAGGGAGAGAGTGGAAGATGAAGGGGTAGCCAGAGAGTTGGGTGCCGGGGGCCTTGGGGGAACTCCGGTGGTGAAACTCCTTAAGGAGGGAGTATGGGCTCTGCGGTCCTTCTGATCCGCCCCAGCCGGCACCCTCGGGCACCCCGAAGTTTAGAGATCCTCCTCCCCTCACCTCTAAACTTCAGGTATTAGTCTTTGGCCTCTTGTCCTAACACCACTGTGTCTCTTGTTCTCCCCTTTCTCTTTAACCGATTCTTGATATTTTTGCAAAATGGTTCCCTGACTTGTCAGATTCTCCAGTTCTCCCAAGCCAGGCCAGAGTAGCCACTTTTAAAAGGTGGGAACTTCTGCAAGAGAGGCAGCTGGAAATGTGGTTGTAACTCTGGGATTTAGGGTTTTATGGTAGTTTGAGCCCTAGATGCATGTTTTGTTTTGTTGTGTTTTTCTGAGTGTGGCTCTGAGAGCCCATGGGCCTATGCTTTTGAGCCACAGTTTGACATACCTTTCTCTCCTTTTGTTTTGTCTTAGGGGGAAGACTTTAACTAGGGGTGCGCAGATGTGTGAGACCTTTTATTGCAAGAGTGGACAGACATCCCAGATTTCAGGCAAGTTCTGCGGTGGCTGCTTTGGGTTCCAAAATGTGAAAGAGTCAGAAATACTTCTTCATTGTTGTTCACATGGAAGAAGAAGAAGAAAAAAATCGAAATTGGGTCATTTCTTCTGATTCAAGAGTGAACTACTAGGGGGTTTGGGGAAAACAGTTTGAGAATATTGGAGTATTTTATTTGTAACCCAAAGGGTAGATTTTGCATGCACTGGAGGGCAGAGGTGGATGCCCCTCAGATGGCCCCAAGCAATTGAGTGGATCATTTCCTCAAGAAGGGGCATTCTGCTGTCCTGGCTCCAGGTCATCCTCTGTTGGGAGGTAGGCCTACCTGCGTGGGCCCAGGATTAACGCCTATGTTCTTGCTAACAGAGCCCCATATTCGAACCCCGTGGGATCCCGCGGCCCCCAGCCAGTGCCAGCATGCAGAACAGTAAGTGCCTCTGGTCTTTCTCAGACTTCGGGCTGGGGACACGCGGACTGGCGGGTCAGGGGAGGGTGGAGAGGTTCGCGGTGTCCACATTGGCCAGGTCGTCTGGCGCGAGGGAAGAGGCCCGGGGACCTGAGGCAGCTGCGCCCCCCTTCGCTCACGGCAACCCGAGAGGGGAGGACGTTTGTTCTGCTGTTCTCGCTCCTGGAAGAACAAGGGCTGGGCCCTTCAGAACAGCCCGCTAGAGTTTGCGAAGCTGAGGTAGAGAAACCCCATCCCCCCCCCAAATCCTGTAACTCACACCCCCCTCCCCGCCCCTGCCCGGGCTCTGACCCCAGAGAGAGAGAGGCTGGGCTGAACAGGGCGGGGCGGAGGCTTCTCCTAGTTGCGCGAGGAGGAGGCCCCTTTGGGTTTAGCCAAGACTGAATGTCTCTGCCATCCGGGCGGGGTGGGGTGGGGTGGGGTGGGGTGGGGTGGGGTGGGGGGCTCCCCTCCCCCAGTCACTCTCAGGACAGCTCCTCCCCTCCCCCACCCCAGCTTTGGGCCTAGAAGGCAAAGGGAGCAGGGCACCCCAGCCTGCGGTGGTGGGGGGGAGGGAGGCTCAGGGGAAGGTGTTAAAACTGGGACCCTGGGGCTGTTACTGGCCAGAGCAGGTTTACTGGGTTTGGGAAGAGAGTGGGTGTCGAGCCTTGGAGCTGGAGAAGCCCTGCCCTGGTAGCTATGCGGGTTCTGATCGTTCCAGGCCCGCAGTGCCTTTGATTCCCCGTTCCTGTGCCTCCCATCCTCTCTCTGCCCAGGCCCCTTGGGCCCCAGCCCACCTCCCTGCTCCGTCCGTGGGTACTGGTATGTGGCAGGGCTAGTCTGGAGCCCGGGCCTGGGAGCCTCGAGACCCAGTGAAACTAGGCCTGGGTTGTGAGGTGCAGAGTCTGGACGCGATTTAAGGGTTCAGCTGTGGTTGGAGTGCGGAAAGGCCTGTCTTCTAGCAACCTTCCCTTGGCGAACTGCAGACTTCGGAGGGTCTCCAATGCCCGATCCATGTGTCCTGGAAGCGCTAGCCAACCCAGGTGCTTCCGCGGCTGCTGGGCGCGAAGCCCACGAGGGGACTCAAAGGTGGCGAGCTTTAGGGCGGGTTAGTTGTGCGGAACCTGCCAGGCCCGGGAGGGACCCTCCTTGGCGAGGCAAGGGCTTCTGCCCACCTCTCCTGGCTGCTGGGTTCTCGCCCTGCAGCTCAGCCTCCGCAGCCGTAGGCTCTCGGGCCGGTCTCGGCCCGGGCGCGCGGCGCTGAGCGTTTGCGGCTGCGGCCTGGCTGGCAGGCCCCGAGGGGCGCGGGGTCGCGGGCCGGCCTGCAGGGCTTTGTGCCGCTCGCTCTCGGGTGTGCGCGAGGCGCAGAGCATCCAAATTGACACCATATGTTTTCCTATTAGATGCTTCGCGGTCGAATTCTAGGCGCATAATCATCGCCACTGGGCGAGAGCTCCAGCCGTCCCTAGGGAAGGGACACAATGATTGAGGCTTAACCTCTGAAGGGGAACTGAGAGTGGCGCTTCCTCGCTGCCTTTTCGACGCTGGCAGAGGCAACCTGGCCCTGGCGTCCCCTGGGCGAGCACCGAGCACCGGCCGGCGGTCGCTGCGGAGGTGGCCGACCCGTTAGTTTTTGCAGTGGGGGGAGAAGAAGGGAAGTCTCGGATTAGGTGGCCTCACACACCTTGGCAGGCATAGATTGGGAATTGCCCAGGCTGTGCGTGAAGTTTGGAAAGTCTTCCTCAGTCTCTCTCTGGGACAGCCTTTCGCTTCCCGGGAAGGCTCCCTTTGCCCAAAGGGAAGGCTCCGCTGCTGGAGCAGTAGATTGGTCTTGGGAGGCAAAGGAAGGCAATAAAGGGAATTTAGGAGAAACCGGAAGCGGGGACTAGGCCTCGCTCTGTTGGAGAAGCGGTGTCCCCGAGATGTCCCCGCTCGCGCTGGGCCCGGCCGGAGCCCAGATCCCCCAAACGCCTGTCACTTCTCATCGAGTTGAGGCTCTGCCCCCGCCCCCGTCGGTGAGGGCCCCCCTCCGCCCCAAGCCTTTGGCTACCCTGAAAACGCAGCTCCCCTCGAAGGGGAAACGAGTGCAGTTCAATCTCGTCTGAGTGATCTACAAATAGGGACGGAAAGGGTCGTTTTATCACGGTCCCGTTTGTCGTGACGATGCAATTTCCCGGAGCGGAGCACTGTCACAAAGTGACAAGGCTGCCACAAGCGCCCCGACTGATCTTTTCAATTAGCCTTCCATGCATGATCCGGAGCGACTTCCGCCTATTTCCAGAAATTAAGCTCAAACTTGACGTGCAGCTAGTTTTATTTTAAAGACAAATGTCAGAGAGGCTCATCATATTTTCCCCCCTCTTCTATATTTGGAGCTTATTTATTGCTAAGAAGCTCAGGCTCCTGGAGTCAATTTATCAGAGGCTCCAAGGAGAAGAGAGAAGAGGAGAGGAGAGAGCAGGGAGCTGAGCAGGGAGCCACGTCTTCTCCTGGAAGGGCTGCTCTCTAGAGTCGGGGCTGCAGGTTGGAGATTTTTAAGGAAGTGGAAATTGGCAATTGGCTTTATTTGTGTGCCTGTGGTTACTGGGGAGGGGGCTACTGAGAGGTGCTAACTCCCTTTCTCTATTCTCTGAGATTAGACAATGGGGATGAGGTCGTGAAAATAACAAGATAAAGGAGGGCTAGAAGACACTGTGGTGTGCTCCTTTCTTTTTCCTGTCGCTTTTTGCTGATATCTGTGCTTGGCTGTGTGGAAGGCCGAGGTTAGCAGTGGAAGTAAAACAAGCTGTGGCCGGTGTGAATGCACTCCAGGCTCTCGGCCCCACTGCTGCAAGCTGAACTACTTTGTGTTTGGAGCCGATCTGGGGCTCTGGACTGGATGCGCAGGTTGGGGTTCACCAGCCACAGATTTGCTGCTCTGGTTCTTCTCTACTCCCTTCCCATCTCTTCATATATGTGTGTGTGTGTGTGTGTGTGTGTGTGTGTGTGTGTGTGTGTGTGTATATACACATATATATGTATATATATACATATATATATAACGTAATGTAATAGATATACATGTAATTTTTTTTCAACTCTGCTGATTGTGCCTTCGCCAAAGTTTGGAGCGTGACAGCAAACGTTTCTGGACTCTGGAGTCCAAGGGAACGCTTAAGAGCTGTAGGATTTGCTATCACAGTTCCAACAATGCAGAGAGACCTTGGAGATTGAGTGTGGGTTCCACAGAACCCACGTTCTGCCGTGACATTCAGAGGGGATCTTTGGGAGGATATTTTTTGGAAGACTGTTTGCACCTTGTGGGTTCAGAGGCTGGCTGAGATGTCTATGAAGAGGGGCAAGTGGGCTGGGGCACGGCAGGAGTGAGAGCGGGAGTGAGGTGCATGTGTTCTTGCTCATTGGCAGGTGTCTGCACGGTGCTCCTGCAGTCCGGGGGGCAGGAGCGCGGCTGTGCTGGGCTGGGCCGCCTGCCGCCCTGCGTGGTTGCGTGGTCCCATTGTCGTTTTTGATCGATAGCAGGGACCCGATTGCTGAGCTTGGCATGCTCTGGCAGGGAGCTGAGGATGCATTGTGGTTGTCTTCTCTTCCTCTTCCTCGTCTTCCTTCTCCTCTTTCTCTTTACTCCTCTACCTCTCCTCTCCTTCTTGCTCTGCTCTGCTCTCCTCTCCTCTCCTCTCCCTTTTCCTCAGGTCACAGCGGAGTGAATCAGCTCGGTGGTGTGTTTGTCAACGGGCGGCCACTGCCGGACTCCACCCGGCAGAAGATCGTAGAGCTAGCTCACAGCGGGGCCCGGCCGTGCGACATTTCCCGAATTCTGCAGGTGATCCTCCCGGCGCCGCCCCACTCGCCGCCCCCGCGGCCCTCCACTCTCAACGCCCTCTCTTCATTTCTTACTGTAAACGCTGCTAATTATGGACCCCCCCCACCCCACCCCAGTCCCTACCCCACTCCCCTGCCATTCCCGCTTTCCCCTTTCCTTCCAACATCCTTCCCTATCTCTTTCAACCTGGGTCAGTCACATAAGATAACTCATCTGCTTAAGAAAAAAAAAAAGTGTGTGTGAATTAAAAAAAAAAAAAAAACCAAGCACCTTTCTCTTTTCATTTGGTAAAAACATCAAATGTGGTAACAGTTTATGAACTATAATAAGCTGAGTTGTATAAACCAGCATAATTTCATTCTCTTTTCCCTCATCCCATGCTCACCTCAGATTCTGAGATATTTGTTTGCATTCTTCATATTCATGAAGGATATATATTGATTTTAAAAGGCAAATGCTATTTACCTCCCTACCTAACTCACATTTACTCGACTGGGCATATTTTTTTAAAGGAAAATAAGTACAATTTTAGTTTATTTTCCTCTTTTGCTCATTAAAATATAACACCACTTTAAGCAAGGTCAGCACAAAAAAATTAATCTGACTTCGTTTTGATGCATCTTCAGGCAAATGTTTAAGAAAACAGTTTTTTTTAAAAAAAACTTTTAAATTAGTTTTTTTTTTAGTTCAAACTGTTTGAAAGTATCATCATATTTGTAGTTTTTAGGGCTACAAATGTAATTTTAAGAAAAAAAGCTCTCTACAGTAAGTTCTCATACCATTGAAGGTATATTTTTGTGTTATAGACCCATGCAGATGCAAAAGTCCAAGTGCTGGACAATCAAAACGTAAGCTTGTCATTGTTTAATGCATACTTAAACAATTTTATTTTTGTCTTGAAATTATTAATAATGTGGTTTTCTGTCCACTTCCCCTATGCAGGTGTCCAACGGATGTGTGAGTAAAATTCTGGGCAGGTATTACGAGACTGGCTCCATCAGACCCAGGGCAATCGGTGGTAGTAAACCAAGAGTAGCGACTCCAGAAGTTGTAAGCAAAATAGCCCAGTATAAGCGGGAGTGCCCGTCCATCTTTGCTTGGGAAATCCGAGACAGATTACTGTCCGAGGGGGTCTGTACCAACGATAACATACCAAGTGTAAGTTCACCGATCACATTCCCCCTCCCTGCCCTAAGCCCCATGCTCTTTCCTCTCTACCATCTTTCTTTTCACCTGCCTACCCATCTCCTCCCTACCAGTGTCATTCTGCCTCTGTCCCCTCCCTGCTCCACCTATGTCACCTCTGTATCTTGGGGTGTTGAGAGGAGGACACTGATCTTTCTTTTTTTTTTTTTGATCTTCTGGAAAATGGGAGTCAAGTGTGGGGAGCTGTTCACCTTATTTGCATGCTGCAGAGTAGAGGGTGGAGGCACTCAGGGAAAGGCCCTTGAATCAAGAAGGAAAATGAAAATGAAAACCAAATTCTAACGTCCTCCAACTCAGACTGCCTGAACCTTCCTTCAGGTGTCAAACATCCACTTCTGCCCTAATATGAAACAACGTGAAAGAAAGCTCTAAACCAAGTCATAGTCTTTTTTTGAGGAAGTCTTTTAACAAAGATTAGGTCACCGCAGACATCCAGCAGCAGTGAAGGAAGAAATGCCCTCTCCATCCCGCATTCTCTGCCCAACCCAGTTTCCACGCCCAAAGTGATGGCTGTCATTCTGTCCAAAATGTCTGCAAATCCACCCACTGTCCCAGGATGGCTGGGAGTTTGTGTGTGTGTGTGTGTGTGTGTGTGTGTGTGTGTGTGTGTGTTTTAACGTGTTAAGGGTCGTTCTTTAAGAGAGTGGGTGTGCTGAATTGGGGACTAAAGATAGGGCAACTGTCTTCGGGAGACGCTACCATTTGGTTTGATTTTGGTTTGATTTGCAGGTGTCATCAATAAACAGAGTTCTTCGCAACCTGGCTAGCGAAAAGCAACAGATGGGCGCAGACGGCATGTATGATAAACTAAGGATGTTGAACGGGCAGACCGGAAGCTGGGGCACCCGCCCGGGTTGGTATCCGGGGACTTCTGTGCCAGGGCAACCTACGCAAGGTAAAAACCCGAGCACTCACCCTCAAAAGTCTCCATATAGGGAGCCACTTGTCCAACTTCTCCCCCAACTTCTCCCCTCTCCTCAATTCTGTGCTGGAAGAACGTAGTGGAGAGACTCTTTTAAGGGCTTGGGACACACTGACTTGCCCTGTATAAGGGTAGTATTTGTTGAACTATCTCATTGGCCTTCGAATTTGAGGGTGGTGGATGTCAGGAGTAGTAAGAATGTGGCTGGTGCATGCGCGCACGTAGGTTATGGGCAGGAATATGTGCGTGTGTAAGAGTTAGCTGAGTGGTGCCCTATTCAAATTTGCCATTAAAATGCACGGAGAGCCCCCTTGCTGTAGAAGTGTGACAAGTTAACACACTGACAGACTGCGAGGTAAACATAATTGTATCGTTTTGCTTTTTGCCGTAATTGACAAATTATGTGACTATGAGTAGGGTGCATATGAAAGGGCAAGCGGCGAGGTGCAGGGTGGAGTACAGGATGGGGCACTGGAAGTGGTGGGCTCCCAACTCAAACAACCCCATCATCTCTGGTCGGATTCCCTCCGCTTCCCTGGGCCCCCAGTTCTCACCCTCTGTGGGTGGCGACTGCACAGAAGGGTGGGGTGAGGATACTGTGAACCGGCCTGCGGGGTGTCGGGAGCCGCTGGCTCGGGGTGGGGGGGCTGGGAGGAGAGAAGAAATCTGGACTGTCGCAGAATCTGTGAGAAGGAATGGAGGAAGAGGAGCAGGTGGGGGTGGGGTGGGGCCGGTTGGCTTTCCCCTCCCCTACACACCCAGAGGTAGCTTGGTCAAGAATAGGAAACAGTTTACTCCGAAGATTAATCGGTATTTGTTGTCCTTGTGACAAGGAGATAATATGCGGGATAATGGGACGTGGCGTCTCACTCCCCGGAGCACGACGAAGCCTGGGGGCTCCAGGCCGGGGGCGGCGGCGCGGGGACGCCGACGGGGCTGCCCGCGCGTCAGTGAGCTCCCGGACCAGCTCCGGGTGCCCCGCGCCTCCACGGAGCCGGGCTAGAGAAGGGAAAATCGGTAACAGTATGCGAAATATCTGGTACAAAGGATGCTTCTGTCACTCGCAAGAATTTGTTATGGGAACAATCCTGTCGCTCTGTAATTGCTCATTAGAGAACGTTTTGTTTCTCATTAAGGCGACATGAATAAGCGTCTAGTTGAAGGAGACAGCTGTAGAAATGTTCCACAAGAGACCTCTGGACACGATTCGGCACCAATTGCCAATTAGACATGTCAGTTTTAAGAGCAGAAAACAATATAGGACGGACACTGGGAAGATAGGGAGCAAAGCGCTCGCTCAGTGTTTCCCAGCGCGGCCGCTGGGCCGGCGGAGGCCTCCTGATGCGCGGGGCCCGGCCTCCCCGGGGCGACCCCGCGGGCCCTCTCGTCGGATCCGGCCCCGACCCAGCGGCCTCCCGGGGTGCAACGGGCACACCCGAGGAGGCGCTGCCTCCACTCCGGCCGCAGGCCCAGGCCCACTGCCGCCTGGGTTGACAGGGAGTGACAGGGCTGAGTGTAGACCACCACACCCTCACCTGACCTCTGAAACTATTGGAGTCCCACGTGCGCACACTGGACACACCCAAGAGACGCCCGAACTTGGCACTCCCCAGCGCCCGCCCCAACCCCCAGCAAACCGGAGGTCCTTGTGACCCCTCCCCCGCCGAGGCTGGCCGCCAGGGTCCGAGAACTCTTGGGGAGGGCGCGGGGCGCGGTGGCCGGGTCTGGGAGGGCTGAGCCCAGAGCTTTTACCCCCTCGGTGCCAGGGCTCACGTTAGCTTGGGGCCTAGAGGACGTCCACCCTCCTGCTTCCCAGAGCCCGGACAGAAGCCCAGGGCAGCAGTTTTGCCAGCCCCTCTGTTTCCACCAGAGGTGGCGCCTGATTAGGGCAGCTTTCCGTCCTGGGAAGCTGGAGGGCAGGAAGCGAGACCCTCACGCAAGGACCCCGTGGTGATGGTTGCGGCGGGAGGTGGCGCTAATTCAGGAGCTTTTAACTTTTAGGCGCCCAATAGCTGGAGAATTCTGACTCACCCACTGCCAATTCCCCCTCTGCCCCCGCGAGAAACCCACTCCGATGCAGCGACCGCGGGTGCCGACCGCCGCCCTCGCTGCGGGGGCAGGACACGCCGGGCCACCGGGGCGGAGTCCCGGGCGTGGGGGCGCGGGGAGCTGGTGGCGGGCTTCAGCAGACGTGCCCCTGGAATCCTCAGACCTGTTGGAGCTAAGAAGGCCCCCCTCCCTCCTTCGCCCCCTCTTCCGGCCCGGGAAGCCGTTTTGGGGTTTAAAGAGTCCATTACTCCGAAAGCATAAGGCGAGGTTAGGTCTCAGAGGGAGACAAATATGGTTTCCATCTGATCAACGCCATGCGGCGGTGAATAAAATCGTGACGACGTGGGCTGACAACAACAAGAGACAACTCTATCCAGCCCCAATTCTCTAGTGATTTGGTGGTTTTAGGGATCACGGAGACACTTTTTCTTATCTCCTCCCCCCCACCCCCCACTCCCATAATACCCAGGCCCTCTATAGGATTTAGTCAGTCTCTTTTCAACAGATGCTACAATGTTTTGATCCGCGCTCCAGAGCTGAAAAGGTGCCGCAACCGGGTTGCTATCTTTTCTTGCTTGTTTTCCGCCTCACTGATTAAGACACTAAGAAACTAAGGAATGATTTTATTTCCCAGCGTCTTTTTTTTTTTTTTTTTCTCCTCTCCTTCTTCCAGGAAACAAATCCTATCCCCAGCGTCAGATGGTCCTGGGGCTGGGATAATGGGAGGCGCTTTCACTCGCCTTCTCACGGATTAGGCTGGAAGGTGGACGGCGACCATTGAAGGCCCCTTCTTTGCGCGCTCCGAGGGGGCGCCTTTTAAAGAAGATATCTTAATTGTCTGCCACTTAGGTTTATCATTTGGAGAATTTGAGATCCAACTTTTAGTTTTATTTTGTTAAAAGCTTTAAGAGTGGAAGGTAAATCCACTGAAGGGGAGGAAAAGGGGGGCGCCCAATCTAAGAGTGACCTCTCCTTCAGCGCCTGGCTGCGAACAGTTGCCACTTTGAAAGTAGCGAAAAAACTTTCAGCGGGGTACGCCCGCTCTGCAGGGTCGTGGAGGGATCCTGCCGCCCCGGGTTTCTCCTGACGGGCCTCAATTCCGCCGTCCCCGCCCCCCAAAGGGCTCTCCATCCCCTTTGACTTCCCCTACCCCTTAAATGTCTGTTCCCAAGTGAGAGCCACGCCTGCGTTTGTGTGTGAGAGACAGGAGACAGAGAGAGATGGGGGGGGGAGGGGGGAATGAGAGCGTGCAAATCTCCAAGTTTTAAAATTAGTAAAATGTCAGAGAAGCAAACGAGAATAGAGAATGCTATCTGCGGGGGTCTTCTGAGGGAAACCTGGGCAGCTTTGTCTAATTGGTGAGATCAAATATGCTAGAAAAAGGACTGGGGTGGGCATGAGTGACCTGGCAGGCACGAGTCACCACTCCCGCGAGATCGGATTGTGTTCTCCTCAACGCCCCAGTCCCTAAACATCAGATGGTCGGAGATTTTTGTGTTTTCCAAAAGGAATAACCCACAGGCCTAGTTTCTAGTTAACTGGCCAAAAAGGTCTATTTCTAAAGTCTTCCCCGTTCGCTGAATCTGAAAATGGGGGGGGGGGTGACTATTCTTTCTTTTTACTTTGGAAAGTCACCTGGAAACTTGGGGCAGTAAATGAGTACAGACACTTGTGCCCACACACGTGAGTCCAGCGTCTCCCTCAGCTAAGTAGCCCTCCCCAGACCCCCTACCTCTCTGAAGTAGCGCAGGAAGACCCAAAGTAGAGCCGGTCTATTTAGTAACTGTCTCTCCCTTGTCTTCCCTTTCTCCTTTCTCTCCGTCTCCTTAGACCCTCTTGCCTTTTTCCCCCCTCAGCACTTTTTTTCTGTCCTTCTTATACCTTTCTGGTCTCTGTCTCTTTGAAGCCTTCTCTCTTCCTCGGTCTTTTTCCGCCCCCTCCTGCCTCCCCTCCAACCCGCCCCCCTCGCTCCATCCTCCCTTCTGTCTCCCTCCTCCACCCCAGACCTGGTCTCCATCCTCCCTGCCTTCCCCATCCGCCCCTCCCACACAAGCCTGCCTGGTCCCCATCCACTTTCTCTGCCTCCCCCCACCCCCTGCTCTGGCCCCCCATCCAACCTCCATCCCCCCAGCCAAGCGCCCTAAATAGCATTGAGGCGCCCGCTCTTCGGACAGTGATTAATGATAGCAGAGCAGAGGGGTTAACACACTTCACTGAAAAGTCTGTTGACTGGGCTTCTTGTAACACAATGTGGCCCGCTGCACGCCTCAAGAGAATCCTTTTGTTGTCCGTGCTCATTGTGGCCTCAAAATTCTGCCCACGAAAGTTTGCCAACGCTCCTGCCCCAGGAGTTTAATAGTTTCCCTTACTCGCGGGGCATTGTGCGGCGCTGAAAAGCAGCCCCTCGCTATTCAAGTGTTGGTGGTCATCTCAATAGATCTCCAAGGGCCCATATGGTGGCCAGTGCCGATGAATCCGCCTGTTTAAATGGGGGAGAAAGTTGGGGTTTTAAAACATTTCAAAGTTCCTGAAAAGATCCCACTAGATCCTGTCACAATTCCCTGAACTCTTTGAAGGCGCTGCCTATTGTCTCCTGGTTATAAATGATATTCCTGGCCAAGTCGATTCCCACCAAGACGCCCCTCCCCCCCCCCGCGAAATTTCTAGGATTGGGGGGGCAGCCCCTGTTGGTATCCCTTGGGAGCCTCAGGACCTAAAACCCGGGACCCAGTTTGCAGTGGCCCTGGAGGCCCCGTGAGGGCTGAGTCCTCCCTTCAGACAGGCTGCGGCCTCAGGAGCAAGAGGTAAGGCAAGATGCAGCTAGCCCAAGTGTACATCTTGCCCTCCAAGCAGCAAGGGAAAACAATAAAACTTTCCCCTGTTTAATGATAGAAATTACATTAAAAGTGGTGGAAATGCCCTAATTAAAAATGTACCACTTAAATGATATGCCAGGGACTCAGCTGCAGCATAGCATATTTAGCTAGTTAGTGAACTCTCTACTATTTCTTTTTTAAAATTACACGTTAAAAATTTAAAAGAAATCTTACTTTTCTCTGGTGCAACACATTACAAAGAATGGACAGTCCTTTTATCTAAATATAAAATTCCATTTTCAGCAATTATAGCCTGTTCTTGGTGATGATATAATTACAGCTGTGCTCGTAATAGGTGTCAAGGCAAAGCGCACTCATACAATAGTTGAATAAAACTGCAGAACAATGCGAGCATTTCTAAATTCACAACCTTTAAAATGAAATTGACTGTGCAGAATTCAAATAAAAACTAGATAAATATTTTTTTAAAAAGATTACAAGCTTGGTTTGGTTTCTTAATAGCATTTTCTACAAACCTATCAACATCTAATTGATTAGATAGGAATTACTGATTATAGATCAGCTGAAATCTTGAACATCACTCTTCTATTTTCCCAACAGAGCTATAGGTAAATAAATTCTGTAGGGAAAGGGAACTGAGTGGGGCATTTGGGACTCAAGGTTAGTTATGAGACCATTTGAATTGGAAACTTCAGGGCTTGTTTTGTTCTTCAAAGACATGTTACTCCGTAACGTCTATATTGTACAGTCTCTTCCTGACAAAAACAGATAAAAAGATAAAAACTTGATTTAAAAAAAAGAAAGAAAGATAATGGATGTCACTCATGTCTTTTATTAGGAGACACTTAGTGACCTAGGGGATGTTCTGGTGAGACTGTCAGAATGTACTGTTCTTAGAGTTTATGGCTATACCCCGGCTCCAAGTTATTCCAGATTTCTCTTACTGCCCTATGCTTTTTGTTCCAGATGGCTGCCAGCAACAGGAAGGAGGGGGAGAGAATACCAACTCCATCAGTTCCAACGGAGAAGATTCAGATGAGGCCCAAATGCGACTTCAGCTGAAGCGGAAGCTGCAGAGAAATAGAACATCCTTTACCCAAGAGCAAATTGAGGCCCTGGAGAAAGGTGATGGAGTTTTTCAAAGTAGACAAGCAGTAAATCAAACTAAATGCCCCATCTTCAGTACAAAGACCTAAATTTAGCCAGGGCCCTTTGCATAGAGGACTGAAAAGGTTTCTTTTTTCTTTCGGCCGCCGCCCCCGCCCCCCCTGCATCTTTTCTGTGTGCGTGCGTGCGTGCGTGCGTGTGTGTGTGTGTGTGTTTTCTTTCTTCTTTTCTTGTACCCATAATTCAAAGGCTAAGAGTCTGACTTCTCATAAAGAAGAAAATGATGATTTGGCTAATTCAGGCCCCCGAAGGGTCCTTGAATGAATGTCATTCCAAAGAAATTTTAACTTGGTTTTGGTGGGATAGCTCTTCCAAGTACAGTCAATCCCTGTGGTAGTAGCATTTTTAAGGGAAGTGGTTGGAGGTGACAGAAATGGGGAGGTAGGAACCAGCTTGAGCCAGGGCTTGGTTGACACATTTTGTGTAGTTCTGGCACAACATGGAAAACTCAACTTCCTCTTTCAGAGTTTGAGAGAACCCATTATCCAGATGTTTTTGCCCGAGAAAGACTAGCGGCCAAAATCGATCTACCTGAAGCGAGAATACAGGTACCCAGGGGCCATGTGGTTTCATGCTTTGTGACGCCTAACATTTGCCCTTTCTGGAGACCAAGGCGCTTCTAAGGAATATTCAGTCTGCTAAATGATTTGCTGCCCCTGGGGGACGGGGCCTGGGGGGTGGGGAGCAGTGGCGGCACCAGGGGGGAGGTTGAGCTGGGGGTAGGC
The DNA here is from genome assembly GCF_009762305.2 of Zalophus californianus. Classification (NCBI taxonomy): domain Eukaryota; kingdom Metazoa; phylum Chordata; class Mammalia; order Carnivora; family Otariidae; genus Zalophus; species Zalophus californianus. The sequence continues at coordinate 84,522,279 of NC_045605.1, read as the reverse complement.
ACAGGCCTGACCTGGTCCATCTGATTTCCAGGTATGGTTTTCTAATCGGAGGGCCAAATGGAGAAGAGAAGAAAAACTGAGGAACCAGAGAAGACAGGCCAGCAACACACCTAGTCACATCCCCATCAGTAGTAGCTTCAGCACCAGTGTCTATCAACCGATCCCACAACCCACCACGCCTGGTAATTGGAATATTCATAGTCCTCATAAATGTGCCGCACCTGTTTGCCCTGGCTCTGACTTGCGGCATGACTGACCGTGGTGTCCTTCTTCTGCAGTTTCCTCCTTCACCTCTGGCTCCATGTTGGGCCGGACAGACACAGCCCTCACAAACACGTACAGCGCTCTGCCCCCCATGCCCAGTTTCACCATGGCGAATAACCTGCCTATGCAAGTAAGTGAGGCCGCTGACTGCCTGCGTGAAACGGGTGCCTGGGAGAAGTAGTGAGGAGGGGGTCAGGGCCTGCAGACCTCCCCCGCCACGCGCGCCCTGGGGAGCCTTGCTCGCCACGGTCATAGGCTTCACCAGTCAAGTCTTAACAGTCAATCCAGTCTTTTAGTCGGATTGATGGATTGATGGGTTTATGCTCTGAAGAAAACATAAAAACCAAGTTAATCTGCCTTTTGCTCAGAGGGAATGGTAGCTTGATAACGTTGGATGGGGACGGGCCATGTTTTGGGTACCAGAAAGTGGAAATAATGCTGGCACATTATTTGAGAGTAAGGGGTTAGTATACGTAAATTTGGGTTTATATTAATGTGTTCATATTAATGATCACATAACCTGTGTATGCATTTTGGGATATTATTTAGAGTATATGTGATGAACCAGTGAGGAAGGAAAAAAGGATCAGAAATAAGATTTCTGTTTGCATAGTGGGATATACTTTAATATACAGGAACGGAGAGTTTTCTTTCTATATCTTACAATAAAAAAAGGAAGAGAGGTACTTGCTAAAAATTTAGCACATCTTTGCCATGAATTACATAATGAGTCTGTGGCACGCCAGCTGCCTGGATACGTTGATGGTCTTCGCTTGGTATAACAACCTGTCTCTACTCTAAGTTCTGCTGTGAACGGTTATCAGCTCCTACATGTGCAAGGCCCTGTACTAGGCTGCTAGCCCTTTCTGATGGAAGTTGCTTAAGGCAGGTGGGGTGGACTACAGCTCTGGATCTGGATGGATTCTTGATGGGAAAAAAACTGGTCTTCTAGTGGGCCTTCTGTGGTGACTTTGCCAGGACTCCTGTTTGTGCAGTACTTGCAAGATGCCGGGTGGCGTGAGATTGGCCAGCCTGAGCCCCTGCTGGAAACAGTGCTGGGGTTACACAGATTGTTTACTCACCCCTGAATGTCTTTTGATGAATTTCAACTCCAAATAACAGCAAAACAAACGTTTCACAGTCTTCAGACTAAAATAGGAGCAGCTAGATAGGCAACTTCAGAGGAATTTATTCACATTGCATCTGGATATTAGTAGCCATAGTGCAATTAATGTATCTTAAGGGATTACCAGCCCATTGGTTGGTATTACTACAACTGCTGTGGAATTTTCCAGAAGTCAGGTTGCCTAGAGGAAATGATTTTGGGAATTAGAAACAAATGCAAGCTGAAATTCTGGCAGGGCCCTCAAGGCCTGCTTGCCTCTTTGAACCTGATGTTAGCAGTCACCCTCTGACTTTAATAAGGCCGCCGAGTGTCTTGTTTAGTTTTGCAAATTATAGCAACATCTAGATTTCTGCCAAAATAACAAAATTTGTATATGAGAAAATATTTAGAAGCAATTACATAGGTGCTACTATTCTATTAAGGTTGTTTCCACCTGTAGACTGGTGTGGGGTCAATTTATTTCAAACACTAACTTTTAAGTTACACAATTTATACAAAACAAAACATATATACATTCATAAAGCATAAAGAAAAGTAAAAAGTTACTAATAATACTACTATTCAGAGAAAATTTACCCTCTGAATTTTGGAGTTGGGGGGTGGGTGCTGGTCTGTAGGTCCATCAGTTCATCTTGTTGACCAAAATCTTCAACCATTTTACAAAGGGTGGGTGTCTTCCGCTGACCCTTCTCTAATGGGTCACCCTTTCTGAGAAGGTGAATCTTGAAATGTTAAACATTTCTGCAGTTTGCAGAACAGAGTAGTAGTACTATCATTTCCCTTATTCCTGGCATTATGTTTCTATTAATTCATCCCAATCTTGCTGCCCTGGAATAGGTCCATGTGAGCTCATTTGTCCCAGCTGTGTATTTCTTATTCACTTCAGAGAAAGGTTTACCTCCTCAGTACCACCAGTCCAAACAGTTAAAGGGTAGCAACCCAATTTTATGGATAAAACCTAATCTGGGGGCGCCTGGGTGGCTCAGTTGGTTAGGCGACTGCCTTTGGCTCAGGTCATGATCCTGGAGTCCCGGGATCGAGTCCTGCCTTGGGCTCCCGGCTCAGTGGGGAGCCTGCTTCTCCCTCTCTCCCTCTCCCCTCTTATACTGTTTCTCTCTCTCTCTCTCAAATAAATAAATAAATAAATAAATAAATAAATAAATAAATAAATAAATAAATAAAATCTTAAAAAAAAAACCCAATATGGGTTTTTAGATCTATAAGGAAGTCACAGCTAATTCTCAGAATGGGGCTAGATATTTACTGACACTTCTGACCATTTTAATCTGAGATTACTGATCTGCCTCTTCAAAGAATCTTTAATCCCATGAGTCCAACTATGAAAGGCTCCCAGGGTCTCTGAAGCAGACTTTCTAGAGAACTCCTCACACAGGTCTCTGCCGAAAGCTTGAGATACAGGATTTGGGGGTCACTAGATTCCCAAATAGATTGGATTTGCAGAAGAGGGGGTGTTTTAATGGAAGTCCTCATGCTATAGCTTCTCTGAAGATGCCGTCAGAGGGCCAAGATAAAAATGGACAAAAACCCTATTAATTTTATGGATAGTGCCCACCATCTAGCTAGACAGTTGTCTGAATGCATAGTACTTTTAGGCAACTTTACTCTAGCAGTGGTCAATGGAAGGCCTGGTTGGAGGCCTGATTGCCAAGCTATCCTTTGGAATTCCAGTACTTTACACGAGGGCATCTTTAATGGTCTGACTTGTTGGCACAGTTCCTGGGGAGGAGAGAGCCTGGGGATGTGGCCGTGGGATGTGCTGCTCGGTAACCATTGGTTTGCCTTTCTCCTCTCAGCCCCCCGTCCCCAGCCAGACCTCCTCGTACTCCTGCATGCTGCCCACCAGCCCTTCGGTGAACGGGCGGAGTTACGACACCTACACCCCCCCCCCATATGCAGACACACATGAACAGTCAGCCGATGGGCACCTCGGGCACCACTTCCACAGGTGAGCCACCGTCCCCTATAGGCTACACGGAGGTGGCCTTCACAGCTTCTTTTGCCACGTGATCTCCCTTCACTCAAAGTGAACCTCAAAAGAACCTCCTGGCCTTGTGTCATGGTGTCATGGTTTTAACTCTTTGCTGCTCGCTTCTCTGGGGAAAACTGATTGGAAGGGGGAAATTCAGTCAAGTGAGTTAGTAACCTGATACCATGTGGACAAAAAGCAAAGTTGTTTTTCCTGAATTTGGTCACAGAAGTTGTATATGAAGACAATACCTGAGAATGTAAGTTTTCTGAAGAGGGGTTATTAGCCAGAGCTCAGTGGTGAGGGGGTGAGGGCCCAAGCGAGGGAGCAGCATGGTGAGTGTTGTCAGAAGACTTCTCACCCTCCTGACTCCTCCCTGTCTTTCACTGCAAATGAAGAAGTACCACAAGGGCTTTCCAGAGATAGTTGTATTGCTGAAGTTCCACACATAATGGAGTTTTTTTTGTTGTTGTTGTTGTTCTCTTTCGTGTGGGAGGACTTGGGATTGAATAGATATGTATAAACATGTTATCTGGTTTCTGAAGGTGCTTCTTCTGTTTGCGTATTTTTAAAAATACAGTTAGAACGTTAGAGATTATTAGAGATTATTTTTTAACCTATAAATTCATACTCCGTGCTTGTCTCTCGAAGGGAATTTCTACATGGCTATTTCTTTCATCCACTTCTAGGACTCATTTCCCCTGGTGTGTCAGTTCCAGTTCAAGTTCCTGGAAGTGAACCTGATATGTCTCAGTATTGGCCAAGATTACAGTAAAAAAAAAAAAAAAGGATATATTGTGTTAATTCAGTCAGTGACTATGCGGACACAACAGTTGGGCGTTCAGGAAGGAAAGAAAAATGGCTATTAGAAGCACTTCAGTTCTGCAATTGTGTCCTGTATTGTACCACTGGGGAATGGACTTGAAACAAGGACCTTTGTATACAGAAGGCACGGTATCAGTTGGAACAAATCTTCATTTTGGTATCCAAACTTTTATTCATTTTGGTGTATTATTTGTAAATGGGCATTTGTATGTTATGACAAAAAGAACAACGTAGACTGGATGGATGTTTGATCTGTGTTGGTCATGAAGTTGTTTAAAAAAAAAAAAGGAAACCATGATCAACAAGCTTTGCCACGAATTTAAGAGTTTTATCAAGATATATCAAATACTTCTACCCATCTGTTCATAGTTTATGGACTGATGTTCCAAGTTTGTATCATTCCTTTGCATATAATTAAACCTGGAACAACATGCACTAGATTTATGTAAGAATATCTGTTGGTTTTCCAAAGGTTGTTAACAGATGAAGTTTATGTGCAAAAAAGGGTAAGATAAATTCAAGGAAGAAAAAAGTTGATAGCTAAAAGGTAGAGTGTGTCTTCGATAAAATCCAATTTGTTTTATGTCAAAATGTAAGTATTTGTCTTCCCTAGAAATCCTCAGAATGATTTCTATAATAAAGTTAATTTCATTTATATTTGACAAGAATACTCTATAGATGTTTTATACACATTTTCATGCAATCATACGTTTCTTTTTTGGCCAGCAAAAATTAATTGTTCTTAGATATAGTTGTATTACTGTTCACAGTCCAATCATTTTGTGCATCTAGAATTCATTCCTAATCAATTAAAAGTGCTTGCAAGAGTTTTAAACGTAAGTGTTTTGAAGTTGTTCACAACTACATATCAAAATTAACCATTGTTGATTGTAAGAACCATGCCAAAGCCTTTGTATTTCCTTTATTATACTATTTTCTTTTTAACCTTATAGTGTGGTGTTACAAATTTTGTTTCCATGTTAGATTATCATTCTAAACCAACGGTTCCTTTCATACATACACTAATTCTTAAAGAAATAATTCTTATCATTTCATTAATTTGAAATGTGTTAGGAAAAAAATTCCACTTAGAGCTCTGTGTAGATCTGTGCCCATCTGTACCCACAACATACACATAAAATGGTCACATTCCCCAGCTAGCCATTTAGTTCAAAAGCTCAAAGGCTAGAAATGATTTAAAAAATGCAACAGCTATTAACTAGGAATTGTCTTTGGAATTAGGGCTGGCATTTTCAATCTGGGCAGATTTCCATTGTCGGCCTATTTCAACAGCGATTTCACTGAAGTATATTCAAAAGTAGATTTCTTATACAAGACTCTCTGAAAGCTGTCGCCTTTCTCCAATAGGTCCTCTCCCTTTCCTCTCTCCCTCCCCTTTGCACAAGAGGCATCATTTCCCATTGAACCACTACAGCTGTTCCCATTTGAATCTCGCTTTCTGTGAGGTGGTGGATGGTTGGAGGGTGGAGGGGGGATGTTGCATGTCAAGGAATAATGAGCACACACACATCAACAGACAACAACAAAGCGGACTGTGACTGGCCGATGGGAGCGAAAGGCCTTCAGTCATTGGCAGCTGAAGCCAAACATTCCCAAATCTATGAAGCAGGGCCTATTGTCGGTCAGTTGTTATTTGCAATGAAGCACAGATCTGATCATGTTTAAAGTGGCAGCATGCAGGGCAGGAGTGCTTGAGCCCCAGCGAAGGAGGGGAAAAAAATAAGCCTTTGTTGGGTGAAAAGGGGCCCGTCTGAGACTTTTATTTCTGTCTGTTCTGTGCAACATATAAGTCAATATAGATAAGTTCTCTTCTGCCAAGTTCAGGCGGAGGCTGGGGCTGCTGGCCGACTCCATGAAATGCTTGCACAGGCAGAAAGCTCTGGGGACAAAGACACACTTCCACTGAATTGTACTCTGCTCTTTTGTTTTGTTTTGTTTTGAATCCCCAAAGGCAAATGGTCAGAAATATAGAAATTAATTGGAGGCTTTAAGAAAGAGACTTCTAGTTCACCATCCACTCTTTTCTGGCGAAGGGCTTACTTGGGGACAGATAGCTGTGATTCATCTCTGTGGCATTACAGGTGTTAATCATTGTATTCCACCAGAGTTGCTGCACGTTTAGAGACAACTTCCTCGGTTGATTGCGGTTTTTAGATGTGTGTGCATGTCGGTGGATTCAGTGTCAGCCTTCGCTGTACGCTTGCACGCTTCTGCAGTGCGCACACGGGCGCTCGGTCGGCGCACTTGCCTGCGCAGATACTTCCACCTCCTGACATTTTGCAGCCTCGATTCCCCGAGGGACGTGTGCCCAGGGCACTGTCAGAGAAGGGCTGTGTGGTGCGTGCTGCAGCTGCTGGCTGGCTCACTTCTTCCCTGCAAAGGAGGGACACTTTCCAACTGGCTCCAACGTGGGCCAGGGTCAGGCAGCCAGGCCTGGCCCACGGCTCCGTGGTGCAGAGAGCACAGACTTCGGAGCCCTTGGTGCGGCTCTCTGGGTGCTTGGAGCCGCGGATGGGAGAAGGGGGGGTGGAGCGCTGTGTGCGGAGGGTTCGTGTGTGCGCACGCGCGCTTGGGCATGGATCCGTGTCCTCCGAGGGTCAAGGCTGCCAGGGCGCTGCGGCACAGCCTGGTTTCGTCTGAAGCAGCGGAGGCTCAGCTGCAGAAGCTCCTGGGTCCAGCAGGACAGAGCGGCTGCCTTGCCTTCTGCCCTCACCCCAGGGAGATGAGCCGTCCTTCCGAGTGGCGCTCCAGGCGCTCCCCCGGGGCCAGCATGTGGAAGCAGGGCTCCGGAGGTGGCCTTTTACTCGTCGTTGAAAGAATTCATTTTTATTTACTGATAGGTATATATTTATATAATTTATCCATGGGAACGCTGCAGGCATGCCCTGATGCCATCGTCCAGGATGGTGCCCACCTACCTACCTGTGCTGTCCTCAGTAGAATCCCAAGGCTCCACAGCCTATGATTTTTCTCTTAACTTGACCGACTTAGGAAGACCAGGTGAACAGAATTAGAGCTGAGTGTCTGAATAGGAAACATTCAAATTACTTTGAGTAAAAAACTGCTTTTTACTACAACGAGTTTCCAGAATATTCCTCCCCCAAAGCTGGTAAACAACTGGCTTCTTGATGTGGCTCACAATCATTTCTGCCTACCCTCCCCACCCCCCTCAGAACTAGGTTTCCTCAAATTCACTTACACAGTAGTAAGATTTAGCTTTGTTTTGTGAATTTTTGCCATCTTGGCACGGTGTCTATATTCTCCTGCTTATTTCTTTTTGCACTGGGGCTTAATGTTAACAAGATTAAAAAAAATGCTTTTCTTTTCTCTATAATGTTTGGCTCACCAAGGCCAAGCACAAATGCTTCCCTTTTCTGTTTCTCAAGCAAAAACCTCATCTGTAGCGTTTTTTGTTTGTTTTTATTTTTTGCCTGGTCCTGAAATGATTTCACTGCTCATTTTTAAAGTTCAAAGTGCAAGTGCTTAGGGTTAGTATTAAAGTTTGACGGTGCTGATGGTGACTATCTTTGGAAAGCATTAAGAGGATGTTTTAGAAATGACATTCATAATGGGCTCTAAACAAATGAATAAGGGTTCCCCCCCTTCCCTTTTGTATGTGTATGCGTGTGTCTGATTCTTTAAAATTGATAGACAGGGAATTGATTGCATGAAGAGTGTTGCTTCCTTTTGAAGTGGTGTTTTTTTTTTTTTTTTTTTTTGGCTAATGTTAGTATTTGCAGATCTTGGAGGTAGAGATAAAAAATAAATGGAAGAGGAGGAAGAGAAAAGTGGAAATCTCCTGGTGGCTACTAGAAAGAAATTCAGGTCTTAGAACCTCAGCACCTGAGAGCAGGGTGCGGTAGTCAAAATATTTACCTCATGTTAAAGAAAGGCAAATCTAGTGTAAGAAATGAATACTAGATAGGGTTATGAAGTTTTAGAAACATTTAAAAGATATGAGGACATTTCAAATACTATGTTTGGCACTGTTACTTAAATATTTATATCTTTGAGACAAGTTGATGATTGAAAAAAAATCTGTTAATGGAGTTCATAATGTATCAAAATGGTCTGTATACCTACTGTAGCTTTACTGAAGACCAGTATTTTTGGGTAGTAAGTTATTAGCAAATGGATAATTGATAATGTTTCCAGAAGAAAGGAAAACACATTTTTAGAGTGGGTTTTTATCAGAGGAAAACAAAAATATATATCCCTCTGTAGCTTATTTTTGCAAAGCCTGCCTAGAGAATCAGAACAACAAAGTACTTGGATCTGCGTTTTGGAAAGCCCAGCTACGATTATTGTTCAACATGCACTTTTACTGAGTTTGAAAAGTTTCTTTTATATTTAAAATAATGGTTCAAATATGCACATTCAATTTTTATAGTATTTATCTATTTGCAAAGCATATATTAACTAGTAATTGGGTGTTAATTTTATAGACATGGTAGCCAGGGTAGTAAATCAATGACCTATTAAGTATTTTTGACAAGCAATTTACATATCTGATGACCTCACATTTCCTTTTCAGAGTCCAATGCTATATAATTGTTCCATTGTGTGTTCGTATAAAATGAATCACAACATGATAAGAAAAAGGTTAGTTATTAAAATAATAATCCAACTAAAATATTCATTTAAATTTATTCAAATTGTTCATAATGCTTTCAAAGGACATAGCAAAGCTTTTGTGGAGTATCTGCACATTATTTATTATCTATGGACTAAATTGATTTTTTTAAGTTGCTTTAAATTTTAAAAGCACCTTTGCTTAATATAAAAGCCCTTTAATTTTAACTGACAGATCAATTCTGAAACTTTATTTTGAAAAGAAAATGGGGAAGAATTTGTGTCTTGAATTAAAAGAAGTGAAAAAAAATAAACCAGACATTCTAAAAAAATAGAAGAAACCTGATTTTTAGTACTAATAAAATAGCGGGTGACAAAATAGTTGTCTTTTTGATTTTGATCACAAAAAATAAACTGGTGGTGACAGGATATGATGGAGAGATTTGACATCCTGGCGAATCACTGTCATTGATTCAATTATTCTAATTCTGAATAAAACCTGTATACAGTGTGTGTTTATGCTACAGCGGGTTTTTTTTTTTAAGTGACTGACATTCATCATGTTGGTTAGACAGTTTTAAAAACCTAGTCTTTGTTTTCTACAATGTTGTCAAGAAAAAATAAAGCATAATTTGTGGTGTATTACAAGCAAACTGCTTAAAAATGCTAGTTATAACTGCTTCAAAATTTATTCTAACATCACTGAAGATGCATTTTAGAAATTCAGTTTCTCCTAATGGATGTTAAGCAGCTTTTTAAAAATTGAAATTCTTTACTTAAATGCAAGTTATTTTCTAACCTTCACTTTTTGCCTATTTGTCAAAAGCTTTGAGAATATGGAACTGTGATTCAAAAACCTAGTGTTTTATATGAAAACTGGTTCGATGTGCTAACTACCCCCCAAATACATGTCTATATGGTTATAAATGTGCATACCCAACCAGCGTTCTTGATTCACAAAGGGCTTACCTGATGCAATGGAAATCTTAGTTTCAGTTTGCTACTTTGTCTCAGACCTATGTTCTGTAAAAATCTCTCACCAAGCTTCAAATACATGCTTTCTCCTAGTGTTAATGTAGCTGTCAGTTTGAATTTCAATCCTGAATTATGTCTGCTGACGTAATTTCATAGTGCTGACTTCAATTGTTTAGGATTACTAAACAGAAGACCATCAACTTCTTTTTCTATGCTTTCTGTCACTCAAGTCCTTTAGATTTATTAACTACTATGGTAGACTACTGATCTTTAATGGACTCTTAATCCCGAAATATTATCTTGTGTTCATCAATTTAATAACAGGATGCATAAATGCAAATTCATTTTATTATAGTCTTCACATATATTAGCAAATGAATTTTTCATTTTTAAAAAACACCTTAGCATTTTTTGGTGGCAAGTGACTTTTTCAGAAATAAAGAGAAAATGTTTTTCATATGCAATTATGAATTTTATACTGTTTTATATGCTACCTGCTGTAATATGCACTTAACATGGACTAAGTGCCTTAATATAGGTATACTAATGACCATTGTGAGGCACTTTGAGTTTCTGACATTTTATTCAAAAATAAAATTACCTGCTTTCTCTAAATAGAGCAGAAAACAAAATTTTAAAATGAAAGTAGTTTTGCTGTACTCTTTCTGCATAAAAAGTTGGGTAAGGAAAATGAAGAGCGGTGGCCTCATTTTGCAATCCTAACTGTTCTTCAAGGATTGGAGGGTCAAATCGTTAAGAAAAATATTTACAGAAGCTATTAGCAATCATAATTAGGGTGTCATATAATTCTGCATGCAACGACTAAGGAGGAACCGCTAGAAGTCCAGGTGCTGCTTGCCTCCGGCCATCATGCCACAGCCTGGGCCCAGCAGCTTGGAGGATTCTGCCAGATCCTGTTTGCTTGAGCGGCTCACTGTGTCTGACAAGTCTGGAGGCAAATGCAGTCGCTGTGGCAGAAGATTTCGGAAGGAAAGAAAGAAGAAAAAAAATAATTTTGCTTTAGCTAGCACACTTCAGAATACAATATTATGCTCTGTTGATCAGCATTTAGTCTTGCAGATGAAATTCCTGCTAAAACAGTTCTTCAGACCGAGACCCAAGATAATCACATCTTCTTCCTACTAGGGTTTACAAATGCTAGCCATCGCAGACACTGGACCAGGGATCTTAGTGGAATGTTTCCAGAGTCCAAACCTAAACACATTAAGATTTCTCCTCTTTAGATCAAAATGAAAATATGTAAATGCACACAAATAAAGGCATACTTGAGAAAGAACACTATTGTAATAATGGCGGGGTTGTTTGTTGGCTTGGCTTTGTTTTTGCCAGGGCTCCAAAATGCTATTTTTAAATTGAATGTAGCTTTTCAGCAATTATGGATTCCTCCAAATGCTTGCTTCCCTTTTATTAAGTTGACCTGATGATTCTATTTCAAGGCTATACTTTCTTTAGGAACTTACATTTTTTTGTAGAAATACTGACATAATGAAAAAAAAAGATACCAGTCATAGGATCAAAATTTTTTATATCCTCAGATAAGTCAGCTATGACATCTGTTTCAGGTCTTGGTGAGTTTGTTTCTATGCATAACGTCGGTCATGTTTTCAAAAGTATAGTGTAGCTCTGAACATCTCCCCCATCTTAACTGTTTTTCTGCAGATTCAAGGAGGCTGATTCAAGCAGATGCACGAACTGACCATAAGTGCACAACAGTTACTTTAATTAGGGAGAAATATTCATATTTCAAAAGAACTTTTTTGGTTCTCAAAAGGATCTCTATCAAATTCCTTTTAACAACAGTGCCCCCAGCCTATACAATTTTCACAAAAATCCAAACTCAAAGGAACGTGTCTGTTGCGTGAGGCACAGAGTGGGGGTGCGACGCTAAAGATAAGTGAGGTAGGATGGGGGTGTCCCCTGATGACTAGCCAAAGCCTTGCAGGAGTGAACTGACCTGGAGATAACCTATCTGAAACCCTTCATCTGGAAAACACCCTACGATATGAAAAAAAAAAAAAAAGATGAAAAAGGTAGAAACACTTTTTTTTTTTTGGTCAAAATACTATGATCCATCAGCATATGTTCTGGAGAGTTTCTTTCCTGATAAAAGGCTTCTTCAGTGCTGTGTAAACACAAGCTGTGTGCAGAGGATCAAAATATTTTAAAACCTTAAAAAAATTTATGACAATATTCTTTGACTTCAGTTTGCAGGTACTTAGTTTTTAATGCAAATATACCTAGGATGGAAGACACTATTATGGACCTATGACCAACAAAGATGTCAGAAAGGTCAAGAAAACACTGTCATATCCACATAGTAACACTCATTTGTATCCATAGCACCCAACCTGTCATATATCAAATAACTAAATGTCTATTTCTTGAATGATTTTTACAAAGTCAAATAAAGACATACTTGTTTGTTTTATTTTTTTTCTTTCATTTCTTCATAGCCTGGTTCCCCTCCCCACCCCCGAAAGTATTTCAGGCAGAAATGAAAGCAGGAAAGGCTCAAGAATCTAAAAGACATGCATGACTCTAAAGTCTGAGGTTATGAATGTCTTTGTAGTGTTAGCTCTTATCAGTGTTCATGGGAGGAAACTGGAGGGAAAGAGATATTTAATTATATGTTTGAACTTTAATGTTCCTTAAAGATCCTGTAGTTATTGCTAATAACTAGGATACATGCATGATCTGAAGGTTATCTGAAATGTAAAGAAAATTCACCATAAAAAAACGTGTGTGTGTATACTTTTGGTGGGGACCTCATAAAGATTATGTCAGATGGTGATTAGACTATTTAGGAAATCAACTGGACTCAACAAATACATAGAATCTACTCAAAGCAAGGTGAACAGAGCACCTTCCCCATTACTTCTAATTCCAGGAGCATGAGTAAGACAAGCACAGTGGTAACCATCAGAGTGAGCCCTCCAAGTGATGTCTGCAAGAAAGGAGAGACAAAGCCGAAATCGGGTGGGGGAAGGGGAGGAGAAAGCTTCATGGAGATGGGCGAGGTGTTAAATAATGAATTGATTCTGACATGTAGAGATGGTGATTTGCTTAACAGGGGAGCTGATATACATACATCTTTAAGATGCGTTCGGGTGAAGGGTCATACTGTTTGGATAATCTAAATGAGGAAGCTAGTGTAGCTGTTCAGAACCAGCATAAAACAATTTATTTCAGGAGCTTACCTATTTGCTACAAATTTCTCTTCCTCTGCTTCTCTAGGCAATGAACGTGAGCCAGTTGGCTGAAAGCCCTTCATAGCAAAAGTAGCTAAATGTGACGTGTGACATGCTTGGAAATCTTTCAGGTTGAATGGGTTTGAAGAAAAGTCAAATATCATTCGTGTGTAACTTCTGAGCACAAAAATTTTGGTTGATATGGTTAAATGCTTCTAACCAAATGCTACATGGTAAACGCTAGTTTGCATACTTATGTCCTTTGAAAAAGCCCAAGGATGGCTCTTGGAACTATGTGAGTGATTTTGCCGGCTCTGTTGATCGTTACTTGAATGAGCTTACTCTGCACTCTAAATTCTCAAGCTGTGGGTTTTGTTCTCTTCCTTTCTGAGCCTCCCCCTGTGCACCATGTCAGTGCAATGTGAGCAGCGAGGAAGAAGGAGAGATCAGGTTCCAGGCTTGCCAGGTGTGTCAGGGACTTTTCCTTTGAGGCTTCCAAAGCATTTACACACTTGACATGTAAATGGTCAGATGCTGCTGTACCCCAGATCTGTCTTCTGAAAAAATATGCTGTAAGAGACTCTGCATAGCATGTGACCTCCTTTCGATCAAAGCTGCAAGGCTGGGGGGACATACCAACTTTAGACCTTGAGGTTTCACTGAGTAATGGTTTAAATAAAAATCAGACTATTAAAAAAAATACCATACCATTTTCAACCTTGGAAACCAAATCAAGGTCGTCACCTTTCTCATTTTGTACCTGGAGTTTTGAGCGAGGACCCAAAACTTATATCTTGAGTGGAAATTTTTCCCCCCTGATTTTCTTTTCCCAGATTCTGGGAGAAAGAGACTGTGTGGCTAATGCAGGAGATGCATCTCTGGCTGTCTGCCTATTTTTTCCATTAATGCCTTGTCTAAAATGATGCTTTCTGTGTAGGCAAAGGGATTTGAGAAAGACATGACAACTCCCAGTTTCTCACCGAGGCCTAGGTGATTTGCAGTGATCCCACTGGATTAATGGGTCTCTCCTCTCTGGTGCTGCAAGGTGGGAAACAGCGGGGCTGCCAAAGTACTCTGGCAGATTAGGGGAGCTCCTGCCAAAAGGCACCCTTAGGCCCCCAGGAAGCCCTGGGTCAGAATAAAGCAACAGCAGCAGGAGTGCTTTGCTCCGCAGCTCCGTGGGGTACCAAGTCCAGCCAGACTTTGAGATTCTTCCCCCTCTGCTTACATCTCTGTCTCTTTGTTCCTTCTTGAGTCAGCAACTAAGTGGGTCCTATAGACACACAAGATTGGATTTCCTGGCTCCACAGTTTCTCTTCCTAATTCCTTTCTCCCCGCCTGCCAGCCCCGTGCTCAGCACTCACAGCTCCCAGACAGAAGGGGCAAGATAATGAATCTAGATTACACCTGGATTTGAGACAAATTGCAGGTAAATACCCATTAAAGTAAGTTCAATCAATTTATATTTTTCATATTTTGCCAAGACCAAACCACCAGGCACTGTTTGTTTTCTGTTTGATGTAGTACATTTTAACCCTTCCCAGATGGAGAGTTGTTTTAATCCTTTTTATGTTTTGACATTTCCTGAACAGTCACACTTTGCATTAATCATATTCACAGAAATCAGTGTTAATGTTTCAAAATACTTTCTAATAGATTTTTCTTCTGTTCTTTAAAACACAGCCATTTTATTTTATTTTTTGTTTAAGATTTTATTTTTAAGTAATCTCTACACTCGGTGTGGGGCTCAAACTTACAACCCCGAGATCGAGAGACTCATGCTCTACCGACTGGGCCAGCCAGGTGCTCCCATAGCCAATTTAAATGAAAACTTGTAAACACCTTAGAACATATAGGCTCTACACTGGTCACTTAACAGATGCAGCCAGTGAAAGTCTGATATGTCTGTCCGTCTGCCACTCCCTCTCAGTGACGTTGAACAAATCAGTTTTCCTGTGTGAGTCTCAGCGTGTCCTCATCTATCACTGGGGGGTGATTCTCCCTTCATGAGACTGTTGTCAGGATCAAATGACATGTATAAGTAGCCTCTGAGGTATCAAGTAGTACACTAATTTATTTATACCTCTTCTTGCTCCAAAAAAGTTGAGATGGCTTATAAAAATACATATGGCTCAACCAGATAAAAATAAGTGAGTTGATTAAGGCAAGGAAACAATTCTACAAATGTAATAAACTATACATAATTATAAGCAAAAATAACAGGCTATCAGACTTAGCCAGCCAGTCTCAGTCACTACGCTGGTTTCTGAGCACTGAGTGTACATTGCCCTCTACTGTGGCCCAGTAAAGAAACCAAAAAGGAAACTGCAATCACGGTCCTGGTTTCTGGAAAGATTTAAAAAGTCTAAACCGTTTCCCCCATACTTAGGAACGCGTAGCAAAAATGGGGCATGTCAGAGGCCTAGCTTCTAGGCCAGTGAAAATATGCATGGATGTACTGCACAGGCAACGTGGGTCCACCTTCTTTTAAAAATCTGTCGTTTGCACATGTCTTCACTGCTGACAAAAGAATAAAGGACATGTCAGAAGATGAAGCTTCTCTACTTGAGTCTTTTTTTTTTTTTAAAGATTTTATTTATTTGAGAGAGAGAGAATGAGAGATAGAGAGCATGAGAGGGAAGAGGGTCAGAGGGAGAAGCAGACTCCCTGCTGAGCAGGGAGCCCGATGCGGGACTCGATCCTGGGACTCCAGGATCATGACCTGAGCCGAAGGCAGTCGCTTAACCAACTGAGCCACCCAGGCGCCCCTCTACTTGAGTCTTAAAAGCATTTCCCCCTCTTTACATGACGAAGAGAAAAAACAAATTAACAAAAGACACGCCATCTCGTTCCATTCCAGATTCTTTCAAGAGCCATGGGATGCCCTTGCATGGAAGATGACTTGCTGATTTCTGAAGCCATATTCTGGTTATGAGGCACTGCTTCATAGCAGTAATGAAGTAGAATATAGGCTGAGTAGCTGGAATCTAGACACACTCCTGCCCCCTCCAATAAATGGCTTAAAAAAGGTAGAAGTTTATTTCTCTCCCACTTTATAGTCCAGAAGTTGGCAATCCTGAGCTGTGAGGACTGGTCTGCCATCCTCAACAGGGGCTTCTTCCACTTCTGGCTCCAAGACTGTTTTTGCTTTCTCTCAGCTGGTGGGAAGCAGGGGCCAACAAGGCAGATCTGGAAGCTGGACACATCACTTCCACTCATGTCCAGAACTTAGACATGGCTGCACCTGGCCGGCTACAAGGGAGGCTGGGAAATGCTGTGAAATGTGTAAACATGTTCAACGAATCTATTCCTATGGAAGATGGAGCAAATGGCTATTGGGAGACAACCAGCAGTCAGCTATAGTTTCAAGAAGGGCCAGAGCAAAACGATCACGAGCCAGAACATTCCCTCAGTGTGTGAGCTTCTGATGACTGCTGCAGGCTCCAATCTTGCTTTCTGACCAAGGAAACGCACACCTGATGCCTCAACGAGCTCAGAGCACGGGGCCAAGGCAGCGGTCAGGGTACCTCTTGCTCTATACGTAAAAAGAGGTATTTCCCTTCCCTTACTGGAAAGATGGCCTTCCTTCCATTGGCGCAGGGTGGAGGGCAGAGGGACCTGGTATATTCAGCATCATGGTGTTGCTATTATTTCTTCACAAGATTTTATTTTTTATTTTATTTACTTATTTGTTTCTTTAAAGATTTTATTTATTCATTTGAGACAGAGATATACAGAGAGAGAGAGAGAGCATGAGCAGGGGAGAGGCAGAGGGAGAGGGAGAAGCAAGCTCCCCGCGAGCAGGGAGTCTGACGTAGGGCTCGATCCCAAGACCCCGGGATCATGACCCGAGCCAAAGGCAGATGCTTAACTGACTGAGCCACCCAGGCATCTTCACAAGATTTTAGAGTGTTGTTTCAACTTACAAAATAAATCAGTGTCATATATGCTCTTATGTAATGATTATATTTACATTGTTACACTCATTCCATCATTATTACATCATGACAATGTAACATTATATTGCAATTATTCTATATCTGGTTAAAATTTTGCAAAGTGGAAGATGCATCTGCCTAATTTTTGGTGAGTTCTGTGTTACTCTCCTATATGAGCAGGCCAGGAGAAACAATGCCAGAACCAATTTTTGCTCTTTTTGGATTAAGTGTACATTTGGTGGTGGCTGAGTATTTCTGCAAAAAATTCTGCCAAACATGGTCAGGTTTTAAGTTTTAGTTTTTGTTTAAAACACAATTCTACTCTCAGGGTTTAAGATTAAAATTGTTTTATTGAATGTCATAATTATACTATATCATTTGAATTGAAAACAATTCATTTGGTTCTTCCTGATTGATCTGAAAATTAGACAAAATTTCAGAGCTGGCATATTGCATACTGGCTGCCCATTGAAAAATGCTCAGGTGTGCAATTATTTTGACCGTCAATTATATCTGACAGTATTGTCTTGCCTCCAAGCTCACCTCTCTGAAAGCAGCTTGTGAAGAACTCACTTGTCTAAACAAAAGTGTGATTTGTGAAAAGGCATGTGTCTGTGGCAGAGATTGCTAGCTTACTCTCAGTATCTATTCTCTCCCTGTGCAGACAGTAAAGGAATCTCTGAATATTAGTGGGGCATGTGGCCTCCCAGAATAAAGGTCACATTTCCCAACTTCCCTTGCCAATAGATGAGGCTGAGTGACTAAGTCCTGGTCACTTCATCTTGGGCAGAAGTGCTATGGTTAAGTTTAGGGTCAGATCTGTGAAGAAGGGGAGGTGCCTTTTACTTCCTTTTTCCCTCACCTCGGCGAGAGGGCCCCCCCATCCTGGGCCCTGATCCACCCCTCCTCATGCGGTGAGGAATTCCAGGGCAGAGAGGATGTGCCTCTTCTTTATAGGACATGCTCTGGGTATTCAGAATTCAGAACGCCCTGTCCAAATGGCTACAAAGTCTGTGCAGATTTCTTCCCCATGTTCTGTCCCAAGGGCGTATTATGTTGTCTATATGCACACCCTGAAGTCCCGGGAATAGCCAAGGGACCGCTGTTTGTGCGGCATGTGGATGGAGGTTGGATGTGCAGGCTGGGTGTCCCCAAGCATTTGGGCCTGTGTGTGGAAAGGAGACAGGAGTGGAAAGAGAAAGGGGGTGGACTGTAGGCCAATTTTCCCTATGTCTCCAAGTTCTAGACTGGAACCCATATACTAAATTTAAACGTGACTTTCCAGAAAGCTGTATTTGCGAACAAAGGAAGATAATGCATATTTCGTGGTTTCTTGGCTCGATAACTTTAGAATATTTAGGCATTTAATAATTACATTGTCCTTTATTTGCCTTATTGCTCTAGGCTCCACAAATGTTAGTGGTAAGCCTAACTCCCCTCTTCCCACTTGCTGGAATGTGGACTTGAGGGTGGGTGCTGAGGCAGCCATTCTAGACCATCAGTTGGAAGCTATGCATTGAGGAGGGGGTACAGCAAAATGAGAAAATTAGTCAAGGGTTTCCCGATACCACCTGGCCACCCAAAGACCCTGGGTCAGTAACTTGGGCTTTAAAATGAGACATATGTGAACTTCTCCATTATTTAAGCCACTGTATTTTTGTAGCTCTGCAATAACAGCCTAACCTATGTCCTGTTTATGCAGAATTTGGTACCTGCAAAATGGAGCACTTGAGTTCTGTGATTTAAATGGCTCAGTGGTTGGAAAGTGGGCGGTGAGGTCAGATTGCAGATTGGAAGGCTGGTCACCCTGGCTATGACTGTGATAAACTGGAAGGCATACCATATACCTCCTGATCAGTGGCTGCAGGTGAAGCACTGGAGAAATTCAGGATATTGTTGTGGTAGCTGCTTCTTGTCACTTTCAGCAAAGTTATTTATAAAAGAGAAAGGAACATAGGCTAGAGCTAGAGAATTTGGAAGAAGGGTCAGAAGGGACCACGCCTCTTAAAGGAGGTGCTGTGCCTTCAGCCCAGAGTCTACACCGGTGAAAGGCTGGGTAACTTGGGGCCTCAGAGGATTGAAGAAGGCCAACTGTTTCTGCCCTGCACACTGAAGCAGGCAGCCTTCACAGGAGGTGTCTGTGCCCCTAAGCCTTGGTGAAATACCCTCATTAAGGGACTGGCTACAAATTGGGAGTCAGTTCTGAGATGAAAGTCACACGAAGGGTATTGCCTTCCCTCTCAAGCTGATTATATTATTTATTTTTAAAGATTTTATTTATTTGACAGAGAGAGAGTGTGAGAGAGTGAGTGAGCACGAGTGGGGGAGGGCAGAGGAGGAGGGAGAGGGAGAAGCAGATTCCCTGCTGAGCAGGGAGACCGATGCGGGGCCCCATCCCAGGACTCCAAGACTACGACCTGGGCGGAAGGAAGATGTTTAATTGCCTGAGCCACCCAGGCGCCCCTAAAGTTGATTATTTTAGATGGAGTCAAGCTAGTTACTAACAAGGTAAGAGGGACGTGGGTAGAACAGAGAGGCCAGAAAATAAGACTCAAGCCTTCGAAGGTAACAGTTGTGGTGGACAAGTATCCAGTCCAACCTCTGCAGGAGGGAAAGGTGTGAATGACACTTCTGGAGTTAGGGGCATTGGTACTAGGTCAGTCGGTGGGAGAGAAGCAGCAGGCATCTATCTCCCTGCTCTGAGTCCTGCAATCTGCAAGCACTACTGCAGGGACCTCGTTTTCTCTGCACCAGTATTGCAGTGGCTGGTCAACAGCTCCATGGGAGCTGAGAGGCAGGTGCAGAAGTGGAGGCCAGACCAGTGTCTCAGGGCCCAATTACTTGCTTCGTGGGGGCTCAAGGAATACTGCAGGGGTAGTAGTAAGAACCTACACCCCCAAAATCACAGCCACAGAGGTGTGTGCTTCCAGTGAACAGCCCTAGTGGCGGCCTCCCAATTCCTCACCTTCCTGACTGAGGAAGCAGCAGTGTCCCTGAAGGCCAGTTTGGTGGCAACGTCCTTCAGGCCTTCCAATTATTTCGCTAGCCCCCTAGTTTTCTGGGATAAACTCTCTTTCCTCTACGTAAAATGACTTGATGGGATAGGCTCCCTGCAGCTGAATCCTAGAACTACGTCCAGACAACTCTTTGGCTGTGATTACTTGCATGTGGGACTGAAGGGAAGTGAACGGACTGGGAACCTTCTAAAGTCTTGTTGGGATTGTACTGCCAAAGAAACCATAAGCCTGGTCAAAAGTCTACGATTATTCAACCCCTAAAATAATCTTAGGTCTCCAAACCTGATCTATCAAAACTGTGCAGTCCCCCAAAAGCATACTCTCTGATGGTGACTTCACGTAGCCATGAATGAGAATGGACAAGGAAGGACGTCCTAAGAGGATACGGAGGATAACGGACAAGGGAGTTCCTTCCAGAGAGCAGAACGGGGGATTGCAAACTGGGCTGAAGTCCTCCACTGCAAGGGCGGAGAATTCCTGGTTTCTACCAGCACGATTCTCCACTCACCCATGGAGAGGCAGTATGTGTGCGGGAAGAAGGCTGTGCCTGGATATTTGGGTTCCAGGGGTTGTGGACTACGACAGAGACTGATGATTATCCTCTAATACCTACTCTCCCTTTTCCCTTTGGTAGAAGAACTCTTGAATAGGCAGCCATCCTGAATAAAAACTTTACTTCTAGGCTTTCCTGTCAGCTAGTTGTGGATCACGTGACCAAATCTGAAGCGAGTAGAAGTGATGTTGCAACTTCAGGATACTGGAATGGTATTTGAACTCAGGCAGCCTGGCTTCAAAGTCATATTCTTATTCATTACTCTACGGGCCAGAACTTTTCTAACTACTAGAGATAAAATAGTGAACAAGACAGGCAAGATCCCTGCTTTCAAAGAACTTTACAACTTCAGAAAGGGACAATACCTGGACATCTACATAAGTCAAGGAGAGATAGCGAACATATAGGAAAGCAAACAAAGATACTTCAGATAGTGAGAGGTGATTCTAAGGAAATAACACATGGCAATATGATATTGGCTGGGGTGGTACCACCTTATATGGTGAAGGCCTTTCCCGAGAGTACATTTGAGCTAAGATTTTCAATTTGAGAAGGGACCTATGAAGACCCGGAGAAAGAAGTTTCCAGGCAAAGGTCATCAAATACAAAGAATTAAGGCAGGAATAAGCTTGGCACGTTTGAAGGACAGGAAAAAAGTCAGCTTTCTGGAGCAGTCAGCAAACAAGGGAGTGGCTATGAGAAATTTGGCTTGGTAGGTAGCTATCAGATTGTATAGGGTTTGTAAGTGACTTGGCCTTAATTCTTAGAGCAAAGGGTGGCAAAGGAGTGATGTAAATTTATTTCTCTGAATACAAGGGCTATCTCACCCATATCCTTATAAAACCATGCATAGACATTTTTAATAATATAAAACAAGAGTTGCAGACAGATCTATCCAACTAAAGACAGAATTTTCCAAAAGGTGGTGTACACTTGCTCTTGTAGATCCTGTGTTCTTCTGATTCAGAAGAAACAGTCTATCTCCTAAGTGACCTACAGTAGCTGCCTACTCCCACCTGCCTCCTGTGGGGCGTGGCGGTTCCCAATCTCCTGCCAAGCAACAGGAAGCTTCTAGCTGGAGTGGGTGGACCCTGTGTGAAGTGTTTGTGGAGGAGAAACTCTGGCAGTACTGTTTGTGGGGCTGGTTTGCTGAGTTTAATCTTCTTGAAATGTGAGCCAGAATCTTTTGGACAATATAGTAATAAGCATACCACCAAGTGTCAGGCCCAATGTCCCCGAACTGTCAGACATTTAAGATGTGGGGGAGTCATGTTAATTTCCTTTTTTTTATTTCATATATCAACAGAGAACAAACTAGATTACTCCTAAAGAACTTTGCTTACAATGGGTTTACCTTCCAAATGAAAGCCAGTATCTTTTTCCTTTCTTTTCTTTTGGTTTCTCCTTTGTTCTTTGGTACATTTTATGCTCACTAATGTTCTAACATGAGTAGGACTGAAAAAAAATCATCCACGTAACAGATGGAATAAGGTGGCTTAAACTGTTACTTAAACTTGGACAGCAGAAATGCCTGAAACCACCCCCATTAGCTTCTTCTCTGGGATAAAGGGGCGGGATGGATGAGTCATCCACGGCCACTGCCATCCCTGGAACCCCCTGCTTGTGAACCACTGCCTCAGTGAGACTCTCCCTATCGCCCCAACTGACTCCCTTCCATTCATCTTCCCTTAATGGTACACAGGGCTTCTCCCTCTGGCAGTCTTTTTACTGGTCTCCAACTGCTGCTTACCCCAAGGCTTGTGTGGCTCTGGAGCGCACAATGCAGGCCGGAGCATATAAGCTCCAGAGTGCGTAGAATTTGAATTAAGTTTCAGCAGGGCCAAGCTGAGAGATGCTTGAGCCCTAGGGCCTACTTACTGCTGCTATGGCAGGAAATGGAAGGAGACGGGGATCTTCCCGTATACAGACTGTCATTTCGATAGGCTCTTCAAGCCTGCTCTGTCCAGGAAGCCACCCTTCTGCCCTCTGCAAGTGAGGAAACATTCCGGAGCAGCATTTTAGGTACTAGCCCTCAGGTAGCTTAACAGTAGTAAGATATTTTAAGAACATACAGTGTTTTAGAGCTGAATCCTGAACCCGAAAGAAAAACAACAACAACACTTCTTTTAGAAATAAATTCAAACTACTAATTACATGAGAATTTCTCTTTTATCCCCTTTGTTCTTTTAAAGCATTTGAAACTATTCTGGAGGCGGCAAAAGGTAACCTAGAATTCAAACTAATGGTTCCTCCTTCCTAGCACCTGAAGCCTCTAACTCAGTAAACTGTGAGCAGATCAATGTGTGTGTAAACTCAAGGTGGATCCCTAAATCCCAGAAATTTTTAGAACTACAGCAGATCCACTATTCAATTTAGGGACTGGCAGAGGTCTGACTGATAGTTTATGGAACAGATGAATTCTAAGATACGAACAAGCAGAAATCAGGGAATTCTGAAATCAGATAATTGCTTAAGTTATCATATTAATGCCAGTCCACTAAATAACTTTCAAATTTGGCAGCTTTTGACGAACACTCCTTTTGGAAACTCGCAATCATATCTTTTTTTTTTTTCTGTATATAAGTACAGCATATATAAAAAATATATTGATTTCCTTTTGGCTGTCCGTGAAGGAGTCCTGAGAGCATAATGGCCAATGTGTTTGCTTGCATAATGCCCTACAGTGTATGCAGAACATTGCTCCACCAAGCCCTGAGATGGGGTATGAAGTGCCCGGTGGAAATGGCAATGTAAACCATCCTGACAGCGTTAAATCTCCCGACCACTCTTCAGTTACTTTGAGACCCCCACACTGCAGGGTCTGCGAGTTCCTGGGGATGAAGAAAGAATTTTTAATGGGGCCAAATGTAGGTGTTTACAAGGGGGAATTGTTGTTTTTTATTAGGAGCTGCCTTATGTTCAATAGTTGTATTTACTTTGTCAAGCTAGCCAGAATTAGAAATCCCCATTGCTAGGCAGCCTAGAGCGTCTGCGAAGTATTTCTGGGCATTCAGAACTGAAGCATGTGCTGCCCAAAGGCAGGTTTCATTACAGTGTGTTATTTAGTCCTCCTTCGTCCCCCCTCCCCCCACACCCCCAGATCGGAGTGCTTCTATAACAGGAAATCTTGGTTACTTTATGCTGAAACATATTTACATGACTGAAACACGACAATTAACACATTTGTAAAGCTTGAGGGATAGGCACACTTTAATGGTTTTTTGAAGTAGGCTGATTTCCTGGAGCTTTTAATCTTATTTTATTTTGTTCTGCATGCATGAACAAGTTCTTCTTTACTATAGGTATTTGACAGAGTCTACCTGGTATGAATGTGAATGAAAAGAAAATTATATAAAAATGAACTTTGCCAAACCGTTCCTAACTTCTTTCACCAGTTCAATGTATATTGAGGGTTATGCTCTTATTTTTGACATGTTGTGTTAGCTTTTATACAAAGGCAGTTAGGAAGTATGTTTTGGGTTTGACGAAATGAAACGTGGCTTTCTCTATACCAACAGTGTAAAAACTTTTCATAGTGAACAAAAAGTATCAATTACAGCAGTGATTCCTTCTTCATGTTCAGATAAAGGTACGCTCTCCTAGGTGGTGTACATTTTATTTGCTCCAAACTTAAATGAACACTCAGGTGGTATTAAGTACTATTACGTGGTAAGTGCAACTATGTATGTGTGTGCGTGCCCGTTTAGATACATACATATAAACATGTTAACGTGGCAATGTTATCAAGAGTATTTTAATACCTTTTAAGTCTATAGATCAATTACTGAAATTTTGGTAAAATTCAGAAAGAAACCTTTCATATCAGAGCCCTCTAAAATAAAAACGAAACCTTCCACTTTCCCTTTGATATCTGAAAGCATGCTAAACCTGGAAACCACCCAGCCCAACTCTCACTCAAAAGTTTATGGCAAATTTACAAATTACACTGGTTTCAAATAGTCACCCAGTGCATCTATCTCCACCCTCCATAGACCTCCCTCCTCACCAGTTTCAAAGGGAGCTCGGTGAACAGACTGGGCAAAGCAAGAGCCCTCTCTCTACATGCCTTAGGGCAGGGATGGGGCAGCACCAGACCGAGCGCTCTAGCTGAGGGATACAGATTAGGGATGAGGACATAACTCCAAAGAATAACTCTGCTGAAGTGACTTCACTGCAGAGAGTCAACTTAGTCTTAGACAGAAAACCTCTCTATGAATAAAGGGGAATAAAGTTAAAGGAAATGAAGCAAATAAAGCAAGAAAAAAAAAATACCGATGACCAGAAAAGAGCAATATATTTGTGAGTATATAGATAAATGATTGTGCCTACTTTTAGGGATTTTTTTTCTTTGTTTATTTGGCTTAATTAAAATGTCTGTTTCTACGGAAAT